>NW_027206290.1:67244702-68444702 GCF_024711535.1 Dipodomys merriami
CCAGAACTGGTGCTGTGGCTCAAGCGGTAGAGCACTTGCCTTAAGCTGAAGAGCACAGGAACAGCGCCCAAGCCTAGAGTTCAAGCCCCATGACTGACCAAAAAAAAAGGAAGCTGGTTTCAATTGGATAATAAAAGTTCTGGATTATTACACATGATGTAAATGTAATGTCACTGGTAAAAGTTATTAAAATGGGGTCTGAGAAGGTGGCTCAGTGGTAGAGTGCTTGCCTTGCATGAGGCCCTGGGTTCGATTCCTCGGCACCACATAAGCAGAAAAAGCCAGAAGTGGGACTGAGGCTCTAGTGGTAGAGCACTAGCCTTGAGCTGAAGAGCTGAGGGACAGCTCCCTGGCCCAGAGTTCAGGCTCCAAGACCAGAAAAAAAAAAGTTATTAAAATGGTTAATTTTATGTTATATAAATATATCTATATCTATATTTTGGTGGTGGTGCTGGGGATGTATCTTAAAACCTCATGTATGTTAGGTGAGTGCTCTACCATTGTCCTATATCCCAGCCCCTCCTACTTTTTTTCTTTTGTGCCAGTCCTGAAGATTAAACTCAAGGCCTGGGTACTATCCTTTAGTTGTTTTACTGAAGGCTAGCACTCTACCACCTGAACCATAGCTCTGCTTCTGGCTTTTTGCAGGTTAAAGAGTCTCATGGACCATATATATATATATATATATATATATATATATATATATATATATATATATATATATATATTTTTTTTTTTTTTTTTTTTGGCAGGGGGGTCCGGTCGTGGGGTCTGAACTCTGGGCCTGGGCGCTGTCTATTAGCTCTTCAGCTCAAGACTAGCACTCTACCACTTGAGCCATAGCACCACTTCTGGCTGTTTTTTTTCTGCTTATGTGGTGCTGAGGAATCGAACCCAGAATCGAACCCAGGGCCTTATGCATGCAAGGCAAGCGCTCTACCACTGAGCCACCTTCTCAGCCCCCCATATATATTTTTTAAACTACTTCTACCCAAGTAACTTGGAATATACAGTTAAAAAGTAACATACATGAGAAAATAACTAGTGTCTTGGAGACAGAGAAAGAAAAATTGCCTGTGCCTCCTTCACTTTCTTTATTCTTTTCTGCTCTGACAATTTAAATACCAGCCATTGCCATTTAAAAACACCCCAGAGCCTACTGCATAAAAACTTATAACCTTAATTCACATAATTTGCTTATCAAACCTATTGTAATGCAAATATTTTCAAACAGTTGTCTCATTTTTCAAAAAGCATTTGGCTCTAAAATTAGGATGTTATGAAGCTGGGGTGTAACTCAGTGGGAGAACACAGACTTAGCATGAGAGAGGTCATGGGTTTAATCTAGCACCAAAAGAATACAAAAAGAAAAATTTACAGCGGTACTTTTAAAGATTTGTTCTGGTTAAAAAAAATCATTACATATGGGGCTTTAGAGACTGAAAGTCTGTAATGCCTTTGTAATTTCTGTTTGGTTTAATTTGTGGCTTAAGAAGGGGATTCACTTATAGTAAACTTCCCATATGTCACATTTAGCAATAATGAAGATAATTAAGGTAATTTTCTTCCTTCCTACTTTCCTCCCTCCTTTTCTCAGTGATGGTGAAGGTAACTAGGGCCTTCCTATGCCTATGGTGGTCAAGCATTGTGCCAATGATCTACATTCCCAGCCTTTGTTTCTTTTCCATTAGAATTACTTAAACATTAGCTAAGTAAAATAAGCATATGTGGAGTAAGAAAGGCTGGTTATTTTGAAAACATACACTCATGTAGCTCATCTTTAAACTTGAAACTCTCACTTTGACTTTTGCCTCTAAGACTTGTTAAAAGAGTAGTTTTAGAAAACAACCATACATATGTCTGCAATACAAATCTATTAAATTCTATATCTCCTAGGGAGACTCTAGAAGGTGAAGCTGAACAGCAAAGGCACTTAACTCCATTCACCTATGTTTGCTTCCTGAGTTTAGGAAAGCAAAGGATGTTAAAGCAAGGGAAAAATACAGAGTACAGTATCTCACTATCCTTCACTGTGGCAGATAAATAACATAAAAAAAATCAGAATATTTGCTGAGTACTGGTGCCTCATGTCTGTAATCCTAGTTACTCAGGAGGCTGAAATCTGAGGCTCATCGTTCATAGCCAGCATGAACAGGAAAGTCCACGAGACTTTTATCTCTAACCACCAAAAAGCTGAAAGCAGAGCTGTGGCTCAGTGGTAGAGCGCTAGACTTGAGCTCAAAAGCTGAGGGATAGCACCCAGACCCTGAGTTCAAGCCTCAAGTCCAGTACACAAATCAAAACATTTACTTTTCTAACTCAGATGACTTTCTAATTGGTGGATTTCACAGACCCACAATTTATGCAGAATAATTTGAACATGGCTAATAAAATCAGAATAAAAAAATCTCAAAAAGTCTGATTTGACATTAAAACCATGATGAAACAACTTCTTCAGAGAATATTATTTCCAAACTCAAATTAAAGAATATTTCTTAGAATGTTGCATTATTTCTATGCCACTGCCTGGTAAGTTATGACCTAATAGCATCAAAGGATAATATTAACAAGGGAACAAAAACAAGTAAAATAGTAATTATAATATTATTAATTGTTAAAATGTATCAAAGCTGTCAGCATCTATGTATGTAATCTATATCTAAAAATATATTAAACATCCATTTCTTACTTCTTAATTGTGATTAACATGGAAACACTTTAACGGAAAGTAAACACACCACAAACACAGATGCACAAGATTTGTACAGACTGAGAGCAAAGGAAACATGGATGAACTGTGTACATTGTGGGAAAAGGATGACACACAAAGGTGAGCAGCTCACCTCTTCTGTCCTTCAAGTCAGAATTACCTGTGTAGTAAGTGAAAAATAGAGAACATTCACTCAGGTTAGAGAAAAACATTACGATTCAATTGAAGGTAAAACAAAATAAGGAATGTAGATACTTTTCTCTATATTCAGTGTTGGAGCTGAGTTGGGAACTCTCCCAATAACTGGAAACAAAATATCTCAAGTTCACTAAACTTAAGTCAGTGGTCTGGTCTTCTGGAGTACACAAACAATGCAGCAGCAATATTCACAGAAAGTTTAAGGATACAAATGTATGGTTTTAGAGGATTTTGTCTTTTGGATCATTAGACTGTACGAGGAGAAAATTAAAGCTATAAAAGGTATAAATGATAATATGCAACAAAATCAAATTGCTATATACCCAGTTCTGTTTTGATAAAGAATACCTTTTGAAAGACCTGTGGAAAATTCCCAATGGTGAAACAGCATAATATTCTTTCATCATAATATACTAAAACAAGGAATTAAATTAAACACTGAAAAAATCTAAATTGAAAAACAAACAAAAAAATCCTAAAAACAACAGTTGGGACTGGGGCTCAGTGTACAGTGCTTGCCTTGCATGTGAGAACCTTGTGTTCCATGACAAACCCTCTCTTCTTGCCTTTGGTATAGAACTCTTATTTTTTTATCTGACAACCAAGTTGTCTAGTTAAAAGACTACATTTCTTTTCTGTCAGTTGTGGGGCTTGAACTCAGGGCCTGGGTGCTAGCCTTGAGCTCTTCTGCACAAGTTTAACTGTCTACTACTTTGAGCCACAGCTCACTTCCAGCTTTCTGGTAGTTATTTGGAGGTAAGAGTCTCATGGACTTTCTTGCCTTGCTTGGCTTTGAACAGTGATCCTCAGATCTCAGCTTCCTGAGTAACTAGGATTACAGGCATGAGCCATCAGTTCCTGACTCCGTATGAAAGTCAAGATCAATTTGTCGGGGCTGGGAAGGTGGCTCAGTGGTAGAGCGCTTGCCTTGCATGCATGAGGCCCTGGGTTGGATTCCTCAGCACCACATAAGCAAAAAGAAAAAAGCCGGAAGTGATGCTGTGGCTCAAGTGGTAGAGCGCTAGCCTTGAGCTGAAGAGCTGAGGGACAGCATCCAGGCCCAGAGTTCAGGCCCCATGACCGGACTCCCCCTCCCCCCAAAAAAGATCAATTTGTCTATCTGGAAAAATATTAATTATGTTAAATATATAGGAAATGGGGAAGAGATGGTATCTACAAAATGTTCAGTCTTCCTATCTAGTATGGCATATTTTATTTGCTCGTTGTTTTTTTGTTTGTTTTAAAATTTTATCCTGGTCTTGGGGCTTGAACTCAGGGTCTGAGTGCTATCCCTGAGCCTTTTAGGTCAGAACTAGCACTCTACCACTTGACAGCTTTACTTCTGGCTCTTTGATGGTTAGTTGCAGATAAAAGTCTTACTGAATTTCCTGGGCTGGCTTTAACTAAGATCTTCAGATCTCAGTCTCCAATTAGATAGGATTATAGAAGGTAGATGGGATTATAGATGTGAGCCACTGGTGCCCAGCCAAGTTTTTTTTTTCTCTTAAAATATGGAGACTCCATATTTTAAGCGTGGTTGCATATGCCCATTATACCAGCTACAGTGGGATGCCTAAAATAGTCTACTGTGATCCAGGAGAGAAGTGAAACCCTATCTCAATAATGGTCAGTACAAAAAAAGGCTGAGGGCATGGCTCAGCAGTAGATAGCTCAACAGGAGAGTAGAGTGGCTACATTCTAAATGCAACCCCTTTAGTTCAAATTCCAGAGCTGTCAAAGAAAAAGAAAAGATACATCTTTGCAAAATTTCAGGACACCAATGAGAGAGAAGATCTTAAAAACACAAAAAGAATTAGGGATTGGGAAAGCAGTAGAATTCTCCAAACTTGGAAATTAAGTGTCAGTTAGGGAAAAACTTTCAAAATTCTGGGGGAAAATTATTTCCTCAAATTCTACACAAGAGTGCTAAAACTTCTTCCAGACATGTCAAGTCTTATGCAATTTATCTGCTGTGGACCCTTTTCTCAAGGACATGCTCTGTCAAATGATGGAAGAAGACAAGAAAGAACAAAGTGGAAGCCAGGCAGAAGCAATGAGAATTCCTACAATGATGGAGAAGGGAAATCCCAGGATGATACCAGGGTAGGAGCCCTAGAATCCAACAAGCCTAGGCTGGAATAAGAATGGAAAGCTTAAGAGAAATTTCTATAGTTGAAAAAAAAAAACTGATTACCTAATAGGTCTGACTTTGTAGCAAACTGTACTGACAGGCTCTGGAGAAAATGGAAAAATGGCTAGCAATAACTAAATAAAAAACAAAACAAGGAAAAAGATAATTATTAAATCTGGAAAAAGTTGCCCCCCCCAAATAGTCAAATCATAATTATAGTTTGGCAGAAAACAATATTTCATAGTTATAATAATATGAAAACATCTGGGCTAGGGGTGCAAGTTCAGTAGTCTTTACTTTTTTTGTTGGTTGTGGTGCTTGAACTCAGGGCTGGGTGCTGTCTCTGAGCTTTTTGCTCAAGGCTAGAACTTAGCGACTTTGAGCCAGCACCACTTCCAGTTTTCTGGTGGTTAACTGGAGATAGGAGTCTTATGGACTTTGCTGCCCGGGCTGGCTTTGAATGTGATCTCAGATCTCAGACTCTTGATTAGCTAGGATTACAGGCATGAGCCACTGGTGCCTGGCTAAGTTCAGTGTTTTAAGAGTACTTGTCTAGCACTTGTGAGGCAATGGGTTTAATCTCCAGCACCACTCATCATCATCACCATCATCATCATCATCATCATCAATCCTTAGTACTACACACTATATATTATCAATTTACATCTATGATGTAAAATATTATAGGAAGATTGGTATAATGGTGATGATGTAGGATGTCAGAGTTAAGTCTGTGAAATAGACTGCAATAGTTTCTTCGTGTTTTACTCATCTTGAATAAAGGCACCAGTAATAAGTAGTCTGTCTCCTTTGACATGAAATGTGTTAAATGTATACTAACTGGAATCTTAGCTATGGGCATACTTTGGATCTTACTCATTATATGGAAAATTAATTCATTTTATGGAAAAACCATAAAAATGATAAATATGCCTAATTTGCTACTTGCATGCCATGATATCCTAAAAAAATCATTTACCCTTTATAACCTTACATTGAACATGTATTAAAAGAAGATTAACTATCCAGGTAACCTCACAGAATTGTTAAATAAAAGAGTACAGAAAAAGCAAACAAACATGGGCTATGAAGTTAGTTGAGCCTGGATTACAGTTAGACTTCTTTCAGTTATTCCTTTAGTTTGTCAGGTAGTTCTGCCTTTCCTCCCTAACCTACATTGAGAAATATATTTTACTTTGTTATTTAGTAACTGTTATTCTTTGGGCATCTGTGTGTAACATACTAAAGTTGCACAAAATGATATATGTAACATATAAAGAATAAAAATGAAATAGGACTATCCATTAAAACAAAACAATTGGAAGTGGCAGCGTAGCTCAAATGGTACAGTGCTAGCCTTGAATGAAAAAGCCAACCTAAAAGGTGAGGACCTGAGTTTAAGCTCCAGTACTGGCACCAAAACCAAAACAATGGCTAAGAGATAGAGCAGGTAAAATTGTCTGTGATACATTGTTTACATGTATGGAAATACCACAAACAACCTCTTCCTTTGTACAATTAATATATGCTCATCAACAAAACAAAACACAAGTGGTGGCCCATTTAAACTGATTTCATAAGTAGATTATAATCTGGACATTACAAAATATTCCATAAATTGTTTCATCATTGTAAAATTTCTTCATGCATTAAAAAAACCTTACTTGGATTATTTTAGAAAACTCTTATCCCTATAAACTAGTTATTGCACTATGATAAAACTATAACTAATGTTAAAGTACAAAGCAAATTGCAGACACCGTCTGCAGTTCCCTGCTTAATGAAAGTAGTTGGATGGCTTATCAATCTAATCTTATTTTAAAATAAAGCTGTCTACCACCGGGCTCTATACTTAGTCCTTGTGAGTTTTTTTGTTTGGTTTTGTCATTTTACTTTCTTCTGGAACCAGAGTTTGAACTTAGGACTTCCTACATCCTTGGCTGGCACTCAACCCCTTGAGCTATGCTTCCAGCCCTGCTTATTTTTCTGGAGGTCTTGTGCCTTTCTACTTGGACTGGCTATCAATGTTGATCCACTAGATCTCCTTCTTATTACAGGTGTGAGCCAAGATTAAAGAAGTGAGCTAAGATTACAGGTGCTTGGCAAAAGGAGAATCTTTTTCTTTTTCTTTTTTTTTTTTGGCGGTACTGGAGTTTGAACTGTGCTTGGTAGGCTGGCATTCTACCCCTGAGCTATACCTTCAGCTTTAGCTCTTGGTTTTGTGAGACAGGAACTTACTACATAGTCCAGGCTGGTCAACAACTAGTGATCCTCCTCACTTAGGACTCCTGAGGTTCACAGTACCTGTCACCATGCCTGATCATATACTTTGTTTATCAACAAAGTTGATATGAAAGCAATAATTGTAAGCTGGGTGTCGATGGCTCATGCCTGTAATCCTAGCTACTAAGGAGGCTGAGATCTGAGGATCATGGTTCAAAGCCAGCCCAGGCAGGAAAGTCCGTGAGACTCTTATCTTCAATAAACAACCAGAAGTGGCGCTGTGCTCAAGTGGTAGAGCGCTCACCTTGAGCTGAAGAGCTGAGGGACAGTGCCCAGAGTTCTTGAACTCACGATCGACAAAACCAAACCAAAAAAAAGAAAGCAATAATTGTACTGACAATAATAACCAGTATTTAAAATGTGTTTATCATAGTAGGTAATTTATCCATATTAATTAATTAATCTGATTAATCTCTCTAAAGCAAAAACCATTACTATCATTCATGCCAATTTTACAGATGAAAAAAATTAAAATTAAGTAGGTCGGTCACACAACTAAGTTTACAGAAGAGTTGGGATTCAAATAGGTAATATAGTTCTGTAGACTATGCTCTTCACTGTAACTCATTTTCATCTATAGCTATGCTATATCTATCTGCATAGATACCAGTTCTGGGGCCTGAGTATTGTCCCTGAGCTTCTTTGCTCAAGACTAGCAGTCTAACACTTTAGCCACAGCTCCACTTCCAGAATTTTGGTGGCTAATTGGAGTTAAGAGTCTCATGAACTTTTCTGCCAGGGCTGGCTTCAAGCTATGATCCTCAGATCTCTCAGTCTCCTAAGTAGATAGGATTATAGGTGTGAGCCACCAGCATCTAGTTTTATATTGCTCCATAGAAAAAAATGAGATCAAAGCAGGCAAGTATCAGATCTGGACTATGAGATCTATCTGAAAGATATCACCTGTAATAACCAAATGAGATTAACTTTATCAAGTACTTTCTGAATGTACCCCTGAGCCAGACATGATTCCAATTAGGGGAATCCACAAATCAGGAAAAAATTTGAAAGAAGGGTGCTGGTGGCTCATGGCTATAATCCTAGTTACTCAAAAGGCTAAAAAGGCTAAGATCTGAGGATCACTGAAAAGCCAGACCAGGCAGGAAAGTACATGAGACTCTTATCTTTTAACCACCAGAAAACTGGAAGTGACACTGTGGTTCAACGTGGTAGAGTGAAAAAGTGAAAAAGCTCAGAGACAGAACCCAGGCCCTGAGTTCAAGACCCATGACCACCTCCTCCCCCTGAAAAAAATTGAGCTGGGGGATTATCGAAGAGGGAATAATAATTTTGCTAGAAATGAAATAGGAGTCACATGGCAATCAGGGAACAATTACATCCTTGGGCACATAAGGGACACTCTTTTATAGACCTGGTCCCAGACCCAGGACTTTAATCCAGTGACTCTGATTCTAGGAGACAGAGGACTGGGCTGAGATCCTGAGACCCCACAATGAAAGTTTCCCTGAGCCCCCCTTTCTAACCACCTCTGGTTTCCATACCCCTTGCCATGGTCTCTATGGATCCTTTTCTTTTTTTCTTTTTTTTTGGGGGTCCGGTCATGGGGCTTAAACTCTGGGCCTGAGGGCTGTCCCTCAGCTCTTCAGCTCAAGGCTTGCACTCTATCACTTGAGCCATAGCACCATTTCCGGCTTTTTGCTTTTTGCTTATGTGGTGCTGAGGAAATGGAACCCAGGGCCTCAGGCATGCAAGGCAAGCGCTCTACCACTGAGCCACCTTCCCAGCCCTGGATCCTTTTCTTTTCAAAGCTATTATTATTCATTCTTCTTACTTTTTCATGTTTAGTTTCTTGCATCATTAATTAGTTTCTCTCTCATGTTTTCAACCTTCTTTACCTTTAAACATGGTCTACTAACCAGGATCTCACCTAGCAGATGTGATTCAGAAAACTCTATGTTGACTAGCTATTCTTAAGAATTCCTTACCTCTAAGTTTCATTACTTTGCTTGGGCAATGTTATTTTCCCTAAGAAGTTTTACACACACAATAAACAAAATGGTGAATAAACTTGAAGAAGAAATCAGATGGAACAGAGTGATAGAGGAGGTGAGATTGATTGGAATAGAGTATAAATGTGTGGAGCTATATCAATGAAATCTTATCACTGGTAGAACTGGAATAAGCTAATTTTGGAAGAAAGAACGGAAAAAAAGAAAAGTTGGGACAAACAGAAAGCTTCTCTGGTACCTGCAGGAGGGAAGGTTTCTGGAGTGGTTGCAGCAGTGCTGGAATTCCCATCCCAGGGTTCTGTTGTGGCATCTGTGAACTGGCTGTCTGGAAGCCATGTTCCATTTGGTGACATGGTAATGCCTACAGAATTGGTGCTTGCTATTTGTGTGGTCCCATTGTCAGAGTGTGAAGAATTGACAGTGGTTACATAGGTGGGTTGTAGAGTTAGATTTCGGCTGAATGTTGTTGCTGCAGAAGTAGAAATTACTGAAGGGGTTGGATTTGAAGTTTTGTTCTCTTCTTTAGCCGATTCTGCTGCTGATGCTGTAACTGATTTCGTAATTCCCAAGGAGGGTGAAACTACAAAACATCCAAGGATAACAAAACATTACACAAAGAAATGTGAAGCTTAAATGACACAAAGCAGTCAAGTCTCATTAAACTTTTAAAATATTTAGAGACCAAGCAAAGAGATATCTTTCTCTTTCTCCCCCCCCTCCCCCACAAACCCTCTTCATCTATTGTTGGTCCCTTTCCATTTCCTCCAAAGTATTGTGTGTGGGGGGGGGGGGAGGGGGAGACTGGGAAGGTGGCTCAGTGGTAGTGCGCTTGCCTTGCATGCATGAGGCCCTGGGTCGATTCCCTAGCACCACATAAGAAAAAAGAAAAAAGCCGGAAGTGGTGCTGTGGCTCAAGTAGTAGAGCGCTAGCCTTGAGCTGAAGAGTTAAAGGACAGCGCCCAGGCTCAGAGTTCAGGCCCCATGACCAGACCCCCCCCACACACAAAAAAAAGAAAACAAAATATTGTGTGTGGCAGAAGAAATTTAATTCTTTATAGATCAGAATGAACAGTGTTAAGTATCAAAAACTTCTTTTACTTAGCAGAACAGAATTTCTTTGGTATACTAAAATGAATATATAATCTCATATAGACAATATGTATAGCAAAGCTGAGCACTCAACATAATTCAGAGATTTTTCAAATACATTTATTTTGCCGAGCATTGGTAGCTCATGCTGTAATCCTAGCTACTCAGGAGGCAAGAACTGAGGATCACAGCTCAAAGCCAACATGGTCAGGCAAGTTCACAAGACTTTTATCTCCAATTAATCACCAAAAAGCCAGAAGTGAAGTTGTGGGTCCAGTGGTAGAGTGGGAGCCTTGAGAAAAAGGCTCAGGGACAGCGCCCAGGCATCTGAGTTCAAGAAGGCCCAGGATTGGTACACACACACAATCTTGAAAGAACAACAACAAAAACCCCACATTTCATTTACCATTACATACTTTTACACACACACACTCACACACACACACACACTCATCAGTTATACAGAGATAATTCATTGCTATATCTTCTTATATTTTTGTAGCACTGTATTCCAATCAATCTCATTCCCTCTATCTCATTGCCTGACCTCTTCCCCTAAAATATAGCACCCCCAACATAACATCATTTTTAAATCAAAATTTAATTCTTATTAATTTTCTACTACCCAAGTCTCGAAATTTGTAATTTTATGTGAAAGCAAAATATTATTTTCAAATATAGTCTCTACTCAAATGACAATTTACCTGTGGTAGCATTGTTGGCACTGGCACACATCAGACTACTGCCAAGCAGAACAAGAATGAACCAGGAATCCATGCTGACCTGGAAAACAGGGAATTGTATAAGGTGAGGTTTGATGTTATTATAACTATATCCAAATAACTTGAAATACAAAAAGTATTCTGGGCAGCATTTCTGTAGTTATTAAAAGATATGTACATGCTGAGTGCCAGCGGTTCATGCCTGTAGTCCTAGCTGGAGGCTAAGACCTAGGGATCATGGTTCAAAGCCATCCAGGCAGGAAAGTTTGTAAGACTCTTCTCTCCAGTTAATCACCAAAAAGCTAGAAGTTAAGCTGTAGCTCCAGTGGTAGAGTGCTAGTCTTGAGCAAAAATGCTCAGGGACAGTGCCCAGGCCCTGAGTTCAAGCCTCAGGAACTGGCTGGCCTGCATATGTGCGCGTGCGTACGTGCATACACACAGACACACACACACAGACACACACACACAGACACACACACACAGACACAGACACACACACACAAGACACAGACACAGACACACACACACACACACACACACACACACACACACACAATGAGCACAGGCTTAATAATCCCTTGTGAAACTGATACATTATATTTCCCTAGAAGCCGGACTGTTACTTTTATTTTTTTCCTTTCTGCAATACTTGGGACTAAATACTTGCTAGAAAAGTGTTTCACCACTGGAGTCATGTCTCCAGCCCTTAAATATACATGTGCTTTTGAGACTGGGTCTTGCTAGCTTTGGCAGGCTGCAAGTAGTAGTCAACTGCCCCTAACCTCCCAAGTAGATGGATTATAGGCATGAGCCACCTTAGCTTTTGGGCTTTTATACAAATGAAAGTAGGCTTAATTAAGAATATATCTTTTGGGGGCTGGGAAGGTGACTCAGTGGTACAGTGCTCACCTTGCATGTATGAGGCCCTCGATTCGATTCCTCAGCACCACATAGAAAAAGCTGAAGTGGGGCTGAGAATCAAGTGGTAGAGCACTAGTCTACAGCTGACGAGCTGAGGGATGTGCCCAGGCCCAGAGTTCAGGCCCCATGACGGACAAAAAAAAAAAAAAAAAAGAATATATATATATATATATATATATATATATATTTCTTTTTCTTTTTTTTAGAATATATATTTTTTGAGACAAGATTTCACTATGTAGAGTACAGACTGGCCTTGAACTTGAGATCCTCCTGTCTCAGCCATGGAATGCTGCTGGGATTATAGGCATGTACCACCATGTCCAACAAGAACATATTTTTTAAACAATAATTATCATGCCTGGTTGCACTTTAGAATCACCAAAAATCTGCTAAAAAATGCCCAGGCCAGACTTTAGCTCTGTGGGTGAGAGCTAGGGAGTGACCCTTAATCTGAAGTTAATTGCTATGTGCGGCTTTACCCTCTACAGAATGAAAAGTATGGAGAAAGTAGGCTGAGTGTACTAATTACTGTATACTCTTTGAAGTGTATCATGTTATATAGCTGTTCTCAACCTTTACTCCTCCTCAAACTCTGTAAGAAGACAGTGGCACATTCTCACTAGTAACAGGGATTCCTTCATCCATTCATATTCCTATATCTACAATGAGGTCAACCCTAGGGAAACAATTGTGGAATAATTCATTATAAGCCTTATCTTCCATGGGGCTCACTGTCCAGGACTAATTCAGTATGGTAGTTACCCTTCAAGTAAAGAGGACATGACTTCCTAAGGGGCACATGATAATCTTTGGGGGTGGGGTAGGGGTATGAAAGGAAGATGTAAATGGTTTGTATATAACCCTAGAAGTTTGCCATGGCTTACTGGCAACATCTAGCTGGGGAGTAGACTCAGCAGGTGGCTTTCTCCAGGGGCAACCTAACTTTTTTTTTTTTTTATCACTTTTTTAATTTTCTTAGGCTATGATCATTAAATCAGTTATTTAATTTTGAAAGATTTGGATAGAGAACTAACACTGATTTCTGACTGAATCCACTTTACCATTAGGAATACATATAATTCTTTCCACAAAGAATTAAGAAACGGACTGGCAGGCTGATTAGTGTATATATACCAAAGAAGAGATAAATGTGACAAACATGTGAAAAGACATCACAGGTCTTTAGGGAACTAAGAATTAAATCAACAATGGACTATAAGTAAATGCATACCTAGTAGAATAGCCAAAATCTAAAACATAGATATACAAATGTTTCTGTGAACATGAAGCAACAGAAATTCTCATTCATTGCTGGTAGGACTGCAATGTGGTAAAGTCATTTTGAAAAACAATCTGGCAATTCATTTCATTATTTGTATATATGTGTGTGTATGTGTGTGTGTGCAAGTACATGCACACATGTGCAGGTATGTTGGTACTGAGGCTTAAGATCCATTCTCACTTAACCTTTGCACTTACATCTGTTGCTTTAGCACTTAAGCCATACCTCCAATTCCAGCTTTTTGCTGATTAACTGGAAAAGTCTCTTGGATTTGTTTGTCCTAGTTGGCTCTAAACATTGATCCTCAGATCTAAGCTTCCTGAGTAGCTATGATTTATAGGCATGAGCCACTGCAGCTCAGCTAAAACTAAATATACTTTCACCCTATGAGCCAGCAACTACATTTCTTGGTGTTTGCCCAAATGATTGAAGATGCATACTCACACAAAAACTTGGACACATAAGCTGGGCACCAGTGGCTCATGCCTGTAATTGTAGCTACTCAGGTGGTTGAGATCTGAGGATGGTGATTCAAAGCCAGCCCAGGCAAGAAAGTCCGTGAGACTCTTATCTCCAATAAACCACTCAGAAAACTGGAAGTGACACAGTGGCTCAAGTGGTAGAGCACTAGCCTTGAGCTGAAGAGCAGAGGGACAGCATTCAGGCCCAGAGTTCAAGCCCCATGACCGACCAATAACAAACAAACAAACAAACAAAAAACAACAAAAAAACTTGTATAACACATAGATATTTTTAGTAACTTTATTCATGTTAAAATTTGGAAGGAGGGGTTAGAAGCATGGCTCAAGTGGTAGATAGCCTGCCAGTGAGAGTTTGGATCCCAGTCTTAGGCAGGGGGAAAAAAATTACAACAAATCTGGAAGGAACTTGGCATAATGGCTCATGCCTGTAATGCTAGTTACTTGGGAGACAGAGATCAAGGGGATCATGCTTCAAAGTCAACCTAGGTAAAAAGACTCCATTTCAACAAAACTAGCTAAGTGTGATCCATGTATAAGAAAGACTGGAAGTGAAAATGTCTATAACTATTTTGGTATTGTACCTTTCCTATAATTATACCAGTCTTTATTTTCAAATAAGAAGCATGATTTTTTTTGGTGGGGGGGATAGTACTGGGGTTTGAGCTTAAGGACTTGTACTTGCTAGGCAAGCAATCTACTGCCAGAGGGTTGTTTTCAAGATAAGAGTCTTACTTTAGGGGCTGGGAAGGTGGCTCAGTGGTAGAGCGCTTGCCTTGCATGCTTGAGGCCCTGGGTTCAATTCCTCAGCACCACATAAGCAAAAAGAAAAAAGCCGGAAGTGGCGCTGTGGCTCAAGTGGTAGAGCGCAAGCCTTGAGCTGAAGAGCTGAGGGACAGTGCCCAGGCACAGAGTTCAGGCCCCATGACCAGACCCCCCCCCCCCCAAAAAAAGAGTCTTACTTTAAGCATGGAGGGATCTGGACTACATGATCCAATTTTTCTCCCCTCTGTTACTGGGATGATAGCTGTGTGACAAGCCTCAGGCTTGAGAAGGAGTTACATGAACTTTTATGCCCCATTTCTGCCTTCCAAATAGTTAGGATTACAAGCACTGGCTTTGAATTAAAAGTATAATTTTTTAATTTAAAAATTCGGTAACTGTAACCTTTCTGTGTATCACCTTTATAATAACAATAGAAACATCAAGAAACGTTGAAAAGAATGCAGAGCACAAATGTGAAAAACTGATCCCCCAAAATAAAAGAAAGAAAGCTTCAGAAAAAAGCATACTTCAAGAAAAATAATGCAAAGAAAAATAATGCAATGATGGAAGTAAGAAGATCTGTATACATAAGCGAGAGAATAACAGACATTTAAGAAGACCTATGTTCTTACGTTGTCTCCAAGTTATACTCACAGACTCAAATCAGGAAAAGCACAGTGAAAACATCTTGTTTTTTCAGAGAGAAAAGAGAGAGACAGAGATTGAGTGCACATATGTGCACATGCGCACAAGAGAGACAGAGACAGAGAAAGACAGAGACAGAGACAAGAGACAGAGACAGAGACAGAGACAGCTATAGAGAAGAAACAGGGAATCTCTGGAGACTTCCTGATTCCCTCCTGATACACAACTCATCTGCAACCACATCAATTCTTACTTTCCATGGTTGGTCTATTCCAACTATCCCAGAGTGCCTGGTCAGAAAGTAGGGTTGAATCCTTCTCACTCTTAATAGATGTAAACTATTTCTCTATTCTTGAAAACTTTTGCCCAGTGATTCACCAGATTCTTCTTATCCTCCAATCCTGACGTTCTCTTGAATGACTTTAGCCTTCTCTCAGATAACAACCACAACAGATCGGGACCAGCCTCTCAAGTTCCTTGTCTTCCTTAACTCCAAAGACCTCATAGCTCTATTCATCTCGGTGCCCATGATAATAGGTGTGCTCCAGATTCTGTCATTACCCAGAAAACCTCTCATATAGAATCTTAACTTTCCACTATCTGACCACACTTCCTGTTCTCGAAGTTCACTTGGTTATATCTATTATACCGGTTCTCTGACTTCATGTAGCCCTTAAGTCTCTTGAATTTATAGGGGTAGAAAAATGACTAAATGAGAGGCTAGAAGAACTGCCACAAGGTCTGACTTCAGTGGATTGCAATGCTGCATTAAGGAGGACACTCAGTTTGGTAGGGGGATGAGTTTAGCTCTGAGGGTGGAGAATGTGCAGTAGTACAGTACATGTTGTACCTACAAGGGGTGGTGGGAGAAGGGGCAGGATGGCAGATAGGCCAATGATTGAGCAGCTGCCATGGAAGTCAGGCGGAAAGCCAAAGACTGCTAGAGAGCAGCTGTATGAAAGACAAAAGTGGCAACGAGCAAGCCAGGGAGGAGACATCTGACAAGCACAAGAGGCAGGACTAGGTGGGTGTTGATTATAGGAAACTGATACATGCCACCAAGGGAGGGTGGAGGAGGAGCAGCATAATAAAGAGCTGCCAGTGAGAGAAAATGGACTGAAATACTGGAGAGCTTCTGGGAGGTTCTCAAACACTAGAAACTAACTCTCTCTTTAGGTCTTCCTTGGAGAAAGACAATGTAATAACAGAGAGGTCCAAAACAAGGGGAAGAAAAAGACTATAGGGAACTAGAGGCCTGGGAAAGTTGCTTACTCCCATAGATGAAATTCCACAAGGAACAAACTGAGACCACTAGGGCTAGAAAATAGATTCTTAAGTTCTAATGCCTTTAAGTTACACCTAAGGCAAAAATTCAGTTAGGGTCTAGGGTAGAAAAGAGCTCAAAGGCAGGAAAGTTAGTTACATTAGTTCAATGAACAAGTACATAAAAAAGAATTTGAGGGCTGGGAAGGTGGCTCAGTGGTAGAGTGCTTTGCCTTGCATGCATAAGGCCCTGGGTTTGATTCCTCAGTACCACATAAGCAGAAAAAGCTGGAAGTGGCACTGTGGCTCAAGTGATTGGGTACTAGCCTTGAGCTAAAGAGCTGAGGGACAGTGCCCAGGCCCAGAGTTCGAGCCCCATGACCGACAAAAAAAAAAGAAAAGAAAAGAAAAAAAAAAGAAACAAAAGAGAATTTGAGGCTGAGTCCCATGGCTCATATTTGTAATCTTAGCTACTCAGGAGATTGAGATCTCAGGATTACGGTTCAAAGCCAGCCTGGGCAGAAAAGTGTGTGAGACTCTTATCTCCAATAAACTACTCAAAAAAAGCCAGAAGTGGCACTGTGACTCAAGTGACATAGTGCTAACCTTGAGCAAAAGAAGCTCAGGGACAATACCCCAGACACTGAGTTCAAGCTCCAGGATCCACCAAAAGAGAGAGAGAGGAGAGGAGGGGGGGGGGGATTTGGTATAAGCATATTATAGGTTAGTTAAAATAAGAATAATATGGAAAAGTATTTGTTCTGTTTGATGCATAGCACTAGATATGAAACCAAGTATTATTTATTTATTTATTTATTTTTGGGTCCGGTCGTGGGGCCTGAACTAAGGGCCTGGGCGCTGTCCCTCAGCTCTTCAGCTCAAGGCTAGCGCTCTACCACTTGAGCCATAGCGCCACTTCTGGCTTTTTTCTTTTTGCTTATGTGGTGCTGAGGAATCGAACCCAGGACCTCAGGCATGCAAGTCAAGAGCTCTGCCACTGAGCCACCTTCCCAGCCCCAAGTATAATTTATAAAATAAAATAAAACCAGGTAAAGTATAGTTTATAAAATGTATAAAATGAAAATAAAACATATGAGGACAATACAATGAGAGCAATCTATGTACCAAGAAGTTCTTGTTCAACCACTCTGGAAAGCAGTATGGAGGTTCCTCAAAAGACTAAACATAGAGCCTCCTATGACCCAGCAATACCACTTCTGGGCATTTACCCAAATGATCACAAACAAGGCCAAACAAACAAGTTGTGCTATCAGTACAACCATGTTTATCACACCATTATTTACCATAGCTAAGATATGGAACCAAACTAGATGCCCCTCAGTAGATGAATGGATCAAGAAAATGTGGTGTGTGTATATATATAATATGTATACACACATGTGTATGTATATGTATATATGTAAACATGTATAAACACAATGGAATTCTATGCTTCCATCAGAAAGAATGACACCGCCCCATTTGTAAGGAAATGGAAAGACCTGGAAAAAAATCATATTAAGTAAGCCAGACCCAAAGAAATATAGGTCCCATAGTTTCCCTTACTTGCAATCATTAGTATATGTCTAGGATAATCTTATCACATGAGCAGAACAGCTCCATAGCCACATACATATGACTATATAAGATGATGCTAAGTGAAATGAACCCCAAGACATGGACACAAGAGGTTTCCTTTGTTGTTGTTGTTTTTAATGTATTATGTGATTTCTTGTTTCTTTTGTATGGTCTACCCCCTTTGGTATATCCCCTGTTGTCACTGTATTTAATTTTGATACCCTGGTATTGTATATACATTTATCTGATTTTGGGGAGGAAGGGGAACAACAGAATGGTGAGACAAAGGACAATGGGAGAACCAATGCAACAGCAATATTCACAAGACAATATGTTGGAAATGATCTGTACAACTTGGGGGGGGGTTGGGGGGACAAAGTAGGAAAAAAATGAGGAACAGGGTAACAAGTTTGACAAGAAATGTACTTATTACCTTACTTATGTAACTGTAACCCTTCTGTACATCACTTTGACAATAAAAAGGGGAAAAAAAGAAAAAAGTTCTACTGTATGTGTAACTACCATAATCAAAACAACGTAATATTAGGAGGGCAGACAGAAAAATGTAATAAGCTATAGAACCAGAACCAGATTCAAATGTACCAAAACATACTATATACCTGTTTTTGGTGTTCTCTCTCTCTCTCTCTCTCTCTCTCTCTCTCTCTCTCTCTCTCTCTCTCTCTCTCTCTCTCTCTCTCTCTCTCTCTCTCTCTCTCTCTCTCTCTCTCTCTGTCAGTCATGGGGCCTGAACTCTGGGCCTGGGTGTTGTCCCTCAGCTCTTCAGCTAGCACTCTACCACTTGAACCACAGCACCACTTCTGGCTTTTTCTGCTTTTGTGGTACTGAGGAATCAAACCCTGGGCCTCATGCATGCAAAGCAAGCACTCTACCACTGAGCCACCTTCCCAGCCCCACTTTTTTTTTTTCTTGTGCCAGTACTAGGACTTAAACTTTGGGTGCTCTTGTTTTTTTTTTTTTTTTTTTTCCCTTTTCATTCATCATAGCTAAGATTCTACACTGTGCCATGGGTCTAGTCCAGCAGTTAATTGGAGATAAGAATCTCTTGGACTTTTCTGCCCAAGCTAGCTTTGGACTGGGTATATAGCTCAGTGGTACAAATGCAGACACCAGGTTAGATCCAGGGGGAGGAGAGGTAGGGATGTCGGGGAAGAAGGGACGGGTAGTTTCTAATGGTTATACAGAGTCTTCAGTTAGAGAAGATGAAAAAGTTGTGGACATGGATCGCTGTACAACAGTGTAAATGCATTTAATACTGGCACATACACACACACAAAGCAAGAAAGTACTCTGTTTTATTTAATTTTGTACTTACTTGAGCCAGTCTCACTTTATAGCCATGCTCTCTCTCTCTCTCTCGTGTGTGTGTGTGTGTGTGTGTGTGTGTGTGTGTGTGTGTGTGTGTGTGTGTGTGTGTGTGTGTGTGTGTGTGTGTGTGTGTGTGTGTGTGTGTGTGTGTGTGTGTGTGTGTGTGTGTGTGTGTGTGTGTGTTTGTGTTTTCTGGGGGCTTTATTCAAAGCTTATGCCCTATCCCTGATCCTTTGTGCTCACAGCTCCACTTCTGGCTTTTTGGTGGTAATTGGAGATAAGAATTTCACAGACTTTCCTGTCCAGGCTGGCTTCAAACCATATTCCTCAGATCTTAGCCTCCTGAGGAGACAGGATTAAAGGCAAGAGCCACCACTGGCACCTGGCTTCCCACTTCTTTTAATATAGGCATTCCTCGTCCTACGCTCCAGCCTTCTCAGGTATACTGAATTCAGAAGATGATTGTCACTGAAAAGATAATTACATTTCCAGGAGGAAGGTACATATGCCATACAGAGACCACAAGAGGAAGCAGCAGAGTGATTCAAGAGCAAAGGCAACAAGGTAAAAGCCTTCATTGTGGTTTTGGTGGGAAGGAATGGATGAGACAAAGTAGTAAGTTGGCTCAGTGCTGGCTAATTTGAACAATTCCAATGGGTTCTGGGAAAACAGGGAATGTCCTAGGTTGTCTGCTATCTAGTCCTTTGGTTAATCCATCAGGTGGATAATGGCCCAGTGTGTGTGATAATGGAAATGGCTAGGGTCTGGGGTCTGAGGCATGGAGTTTAGTTTAGTTGCATTTGAAAGGCACCCTCAAGCAGGTCAGTACCTGACTGCCTCTAGGAATTAGCTAGTCCTGCTAAAGCAGCACAAACACATGGTTCACACAACACTACAAAAGTCCTGAGACAGAAAAGTAGTCATAGTGATAGAAGACAGACCAACCAGTGTTTTCTGGAGACAGAGGAATGCGTTAATAGGGTACAAGAAAACTTCAAGGAGTGATGAATATGTTCACACTTTGTTGATTGTGGTTTTAATTTCATAATAATAGAATTTATGTTCTAAATGTGTATAATTTATTGTGCCATTTATAAAGTTATTAAAATATAGAAATAATGATAAAAAGATAATAAAAAACACAAACAGGACTAGAAGAATGCCTGCTTAGCATGTACAAGTGATTTACCATTTGAGCAACACATATTATCCTATTTTCTTGAGTGGATTAACAAAACATGACTGGAGTCAGCAGTACAGCCCGGCCTAATATGCATGAAGCTTTGAGTTGGATCACCAGGACTTCAGGTAAAAAGAAAAGACACAAATAAATAAATGAATTTGTGATTGCTTTTGGTTAGTACTGGGATTTGAACTCAAGGTCTCAACTTGCTAGGTAGGTACTCTATCACTTGAGCCACATCCTAGATCCTTTTTTTTTTTAAGTTATTATTTGGGTAGGTCTTATGTATTTGCCTGTGCTGGCCTTGGACTGTGATTCTTCAACCTACAATAGGTTCATAGGTGTGCGCACCACATCCCACGTGTAAGACAGAGTCTCACTAACATTTTGGCCAAGCTGGCCTCAGGATTGAGGTGTGAGTCACCTCGCATAGCCCAAATTCATAATTTAAAAAAATCTTAGGAATAAAAAACAAAACAAAACATCTTTAACCTGAAATAACTTACTGTTTTGTTTTCTAAGACAGAGTTTTGGCTATGTAGCTTAAATCTCTCTGCCTCAGCTTCCTGACTTTTGATATTACAGATCACACCACGTAGACTGGTACCACTATGTCTGGTATCACAGATCTCCCAAAAAGTACTATTTTAAACAACAACATTTAATTTTCTTCAACAACAACAAAACATTAAAAACACTCGCAAAATTAGGAATAAGGCAAAGTGACCTATTATTAACTTTTTTCAATATTCTATGAGATCCTTGCTTTCATACTAAGAAATTGTATTAGTAAAAATTAGGGGTTTGGGAGGGGAAAAAACAGGGAAAAAATGAAGGAAGAGGTGACACTGTTAAAAAAAAATTGTACTCATTACCTGACCTATGTAACTGTAACCCCTCCATATATCACCTTTACAATAAAAATAAACTTAAAAAAAAAAAAAAAAAGAGGGCTGGGAAGGTGGCTCAATGGTAGAGCGCTTGCCTTGCATGCATGAGGCCCTGGGTTGGATTCCTCAGCACCACATAAGCAAAAAGAAAAAAAAGCCGGAAGTGGCGCTGTGGCTCAAGTGGTAGAGCACTAGCCTTGAGCTGAAGAGATGAGAGACAGTGCCCAGGCCCAGAGTTCAGGCCCCACGACCAGACACACCCCCACCCCCCATACCCCCCAGAAAAAAAGACTTGCAGAGAACACACCAATCTAGTTAACTACTGAGGAGAGATGATGATGACCAAGGGGATTGGTGGAAGTACAGGTTTTAGGGTTTGATTAAAATAAACTTATAGCTTTTTTCCTGAAAAAATAAAAAAAGTAGTAAAAATTAGATAGCTTACTGTTACTTTCAGAAAATGATTGTTGACAGGAAACCCACAACAGTGTATATGGGCACATTATTAGAAATTATGGAGTAACCAGAGAAAAGAGAGAGAGACAGAGAGAGAGAGAGACAGAGAGAGAGAATGTGTATGTGTATGTGTTGCTAGGAATGTAATCTCTGTGTACTAGGCAAGTGTTATACAGCTACACTGTCTAGTCTACTAAATGTAGGACTTTTATATCCTAGTAAAAAGTCACTTAGTGAAGAATTAATGATGTGTAAATATTAACAGAGATCAGAGAGAAAGGAAGAGAATGTATATAAGGATGAAAGTAGAAATAGAAAAATGAAAGTTGAATATTTTCAAGATTTCTCTGTGAACCATGCAGCACAGAGAGAGTGCAGGGAGACAGTTTTAGAAGTGGTAAGACTAAATAATGATGCTCTAGAAAATGATAGAAGTTGCTGACTTTGGGCAACCCAGATGAGATGAGACCTACTTTACTAGGATTTTTTCCTAGAAAAATAAGCATTAATAGTTTGGAGAACAAACGTACAGAATAAAAATTTTGCTGGGAGGGGCTGGGAAGGTGGCTCAGTGGTAGAGGGCTTGCCTTGCATGCATGAGGCCCTGGGTTTGATTCCTCAGCACCACATAAGCAAAAAGAAAAAAAGCCGGAGGTGGCCCTTTGGCTCAAGTGAGAGTGCTAGCCTTGAGCTGAGGCACACCACCCAGGCTCAGAGTTCAGGCCCACAACTGGCAAAAACAAAAAAACAAAAACAAAAACCAACCAAAAAAAAAATTTCCTTGCTCCTTTTCTTCCTTCCCTCTTATAGTTAAAAGATGAAAAAGTAAATTAAGTGCTGACTACCTGCTACTTCTTTCTATTTTTCCTTCTCCTTTCTCCATCCCTGTTTTCCTGCACTCCCCCGCCTCTTTTTTTTAAAGACAGGCTCTCTATGTAGCCCAGGATAGCTTGGAACTTCCATCGTGATGGGATTTTAAGTATGCACCTGGAATACTACCCTCTCTTAAGAAGTTACGAATATTTATTTAGCTTATTTGAAACATTCATTATGTCCTACCCAACTGAGAAGAAATTATCTACAGGTAAACTTTATATATAAATTAATATAAATACTTCTTATACTTTGGCTTAAGCATTTGACACAAATTAGGCTGCATGTCACATATCCATTAGATACTGTTAGACACTAACTTCTCTGACTATGACACTAATCAGTGCTAAAACTCTTATCTAGAAGGAGGGATGTTCATGGATTCAGTGTTTGCAGAGTTCCTGCTGAGCTAAACATAGTCCAGTTTGTGCTCCATGGAAAGAGTACATGAGACCAGTATGGGGGAGGGTGGTAGCTTAATTCTCTCACAATGCCTGTGGAAGTCTGGCAGTGATGAAAGCCTAGAAAACTCATGAAAGGCCCTTTTATAACCAGGGTAAATGTGGAACACAAAAGCAAAATCAGATGACCTACTTAAAGCTTTGCTTTTACTGATGAGAATTCATTTTCATTCCAGTTTATAGTCTCTTTCTAGAAAAAGAAAACTTTACATCATAATTAGAAAATTAAGATACAAAAAGCATAACTAATTTTTCCCTCTCAAATACCAGATCAAATCCTAGGGTCTGTGGCCAAAGACAGAAAATAGCCATAAAGCTCTGAATAGGCCTTTCACCTCAGTATAACAACGTCTTCTCTGACTGCTGGACTGTTTAGGAAATTTAAATTGTAAAACTAATCAGACCAGAGTTTTGGGTTAGTGATACCATGAGAGAAAACAAGTTTTGTCAATCTTTCTGGAATGCCTAAAACAAATGAATGGTAAACTCTACTTATAAGATAATGACAGTTCAAATTGCTTTAAAGCAAAGACACACTAAAATTGCTCATTTGTACATTATCTTGTGCCAAGCTGAGGTAACAAGGGAGAAAGCAGTTACTGACTTTGAGGAGCTCACATCTCAGGCATTTTCTTACCCATTTTTTTCATGGTGACCTAAACATTTCAGATATGTCAAATTATTTTCACTCAGGAGATGAATGTGACTTTTCTTCACTTTGATTCAATTGTCTTTTCAAAAGAGAAATAAGATGGAGAGGTTAAAGGTGTGGCTTAGTTGGTAGGGTACTAATCATGAGCAAAGTGTCAGGTACCAAGTTCAAGTCCAGGTCTAACAACAACAACGAGGAGGAGGGGAAAGAAAAAGAAAAAAAGAATCTCAATGACTTTCTTGCCCAGGCTGGCTGTGAACCAAGATCCTTAGATCTCAGTCTCCTGAGTAGCTAGGATTATAGACATGAGCCCAGCACAGTCTGGATTTTGATCCTATTTATGTTTCCTTGTGTCACTGTGATAATAGATACCCATCCATTGTTCTTCTCCTGCAGCTTGGGATGATACATGCTTGCCACTGTCCAGTCAATGGCTGAGGGGAAGTCATGGATTTTTGTGCCCAGGCTGGCTGGCATTAAACATGATTCCTCAATCTCTGTTTCCATGTAGCTAGGATTTCAGGCTTGAGCCACTGCACCTAGCTCTCCACATACTTTTCTGCTGCCATCTAGTCTTCACTCTCTCAACTAACTGATAATGTCTCTTCCTAGTTCTATCAGTCAGGTTTCAGTTTAAACAAAACCTGCTCCACTGTGAATTATGATAGAACTGTTTTTATTCTCTAAGTACTATCACAACAGCCAATTCATAATTTTCACAGAATTTATTAGCTGAATATATATTTACCTGTCAATTATAATCATGACTATGTTCTACTCAGACCAAAGACCAGGTCTGCTCCTATCATAGAACCTACAGAGCATCCAGAAAAATGTCCCACATATAACAGGTGTAATGGGGTGAACTGAGGACTACAGGTCCTGAAAAGCAACTAAGTCTTTGAAATTAGATTAAAATGATTCAAGACTCCTATGCAAAGTCAGAAACAAATATAAATAATATTTAGAATAAAAGAAGATTCTTGCCGGGCGCTGGTGGCTCACGCCTGTAATCCTAGCTACTAAGGAGGCTGAGATCTGAGGATCGCAGTTCAAAGCCAGCCCGGGCAGGAGAGACCGTGAGACTCCTATCTCCAATAAAACCACCAGAAAACCAGAAGTGGCGCTGTAGCTCAAGTGGTAGAGCGCTCGCCTTGAGCTGAAGAGCTAAGGGACAACGCCCAGGCCCAGAGTTCAAGCCCCATGACCGACAAAAAAAAAAAAAAAAAGAAGATTCTTAATCTCAGAAACTCTTTACAAAAATTGTTTTGCTTTCTTTTGGTCTCAGAAACTCTTTACAATTTTTTTCTTTTGTTCTATTTCAGTAAAAAGGTGTCATTATGTAGCCTAGCCTAGACTTGAACTTGCTATGTAACCTCTAACTCAAAATCCTTCAGCATCTGTCTCCTATAATCTGGGATTATAGGTATGTAGCATTATACCCAGCTCTACAAACAAAATTTAAAAGTCAGAGTATGTTTTTTTTAGGGAGACAACATGGGAATCAGTAGAAAGCAAATAGTAATATCCCACAGGATTGTGAATTTTAGCAAAAGAAATTATTACATACCTACAAGAGCCAGACAGACATTCTACAGGGTTCAGTGGCTGAGTGTTTGCCTATACAGATGAGGCCTTGGTTTCAACCCCTAGCATTACGTGAATAGATTAAAGAAAAAAAAAACTAAAAAACTAGATTAGTCTCAAACTCCCTTTTCTGCATAGGAGGCAGGAAATGTTTCTTTCTTCTCTATTTCTCCACATTGTTTTACTAAAATCCATGCTAAAAGTTTTTATTTTAAACATTGGAAGCCTGGGGCTAGTGATTCACACCTGTAATCCTACCTACTCAGGAGACTGAGATCACAGGATCATGGCTGGGAGACAGAGTGTGCAGTAAACTCTGTGAGATTCTTATCTCTAACCACTGAAAAGCTGGAAATGGAGCCATAGCTCCACTTCCATAGCTAGCAAAGTGCTAGCCTTGAACACTCAGGGACAGTGCTTAGGCCCTGAGTTCAAGCCCCAGGACTGGCACACACACAAAATATTAGAATGGAAAGTTTACAACTTTTAAAATCAATACCATAATTGACATAAAGGTCCCAATATATATATATTTAAGAACAGATAAAACATAGCTTAAAGCTGGGTGCTGGTGGCTTACACCTGAAATCCTAGCTACTCAGAAGGTTGAGCTCGGAGGATAGTGGTTCAAAGCTAACACAAGCAGGAAAGTCCATGTGACTACAATTAATCCTTAGAAAACCAGGAGTGGAGCTGTGGCTCAAGGTGGCAGAGTGCTAGACTTGTCCAAAAGAGCTCAGGACTGCTCAGGCCCCAAATTCAAGTCCTATGACAGACAAAACAAAGAAATCAGCAAAAAAAAAAAAAAAAAATATATATATATATATATATACATACATATATACATATATACATATATATATATATATATATATAGAGAGAGAGAGAGAGAGAGAGAGAGAGAGAGCACTTAAGAATTAAATGAACTTGGAGATAAAGGCAAGTATTCAGAATGAAGCAGAAAGGGCAAAAGATAAAGAGAAGTGGGGTGGGAATATGGCTTAGTGGTAGAGTGCTTGCCTAGCATGCATGAAACTCTGGGTTCAATTCCCCAGTACCACATACACAGAAAAAGCTGGAAGTGGTGCTGTGGCTCAAGTGGTAGAGTGTTAGCTAGCCTTGAGTAAAAGAAGCTTAGGGACAGTAACCAGGCTGAGAGTTCAAGCTCCAGGACTGGCAAAAAAAAAAAAAAAAAAAAATACAGAGAGGCATACTGTGAGATAATTTGAATCCCTAATAAAAGGGAAGAGAGAAATGGGACAGAAGAAATATTTAGAGATAGATCTGAAAACATTCTAAAACAGACAAAAGACATCAAACTATACATTTAAGAAGTTCTAAGGACCTCCAAATAGATAAATAAAAAGGCAATCTGTTTCCAGATATACCATAGTAAGACTTCTGAACCCCTTCATAAAAAAAAAAAAAATTAAAGGTAGTCAGAAGGAAAAAACAAAACCACGGGGGAAGGGGGGGGAAGGGGGGGAAGGAGAAGGATTGGGATTGGGGGGGAGGGGGGAGGCTGGGAAGGGATGTGAAGGGTAAACCAAAGGAGGAGGGTGCAATGCTTGGTAAGAAATGTACGCATTATCCTGCCCATGTAATTGTAACCCCTCTGTACAGTATGTTCACAAATAAAATTAAATTAAAAAAAAGAAAAAAAAACACACACAGTGATGAGACTATTTGTGAAGATGACTATAAAAACTCGTATTCCTATACACATACTTTTTACAGTGAGACCTTGCCATTCTTCCTATAAAGTGGTCAAGTTTATTTCCCCATCCCTTTCAGCTGAAATGACCCTGTGACTTGCTTCAATAAAATGCAGCAGAAATGATGGTATGATCTCCAAGCTGACATCTCTTGAAACCTTGCAGCTGTCATTCTGCTTTCTGGAAACACTGCTGTCAGTGTGAAAAGCCTTGGCACACCTTCTTACATGGAGAGAGAGGCCTAAAGAACAGCCAACACTAACTGCCAGACATGTGCTTAAGACAGTCTCAGCTGCAGACAAACCACTAGCTGCCTACAGCTGCCATGAATGACTCCAGTCCAGACAGCAGATGAACTAAACAGATAACTAGAAGAGATTGCTGATTCACAGAATTGTAAGCTAATTAGATTGGATACTGGGGACAGAGCTAGGCAAGTACTCTAAGACTTGAGCCATGCCACAACTCCTAGCCATTTTGTTTCTGAAATAGGGTTTCACTAACTTTTCCCAGTTGGCCGCTAAATTACGACTTGAGCCATGCCACAACTCCTAGCCATTTTGTTTCTGAAATAGGGTTTCACTAACTTTTCCCAGTTGGCCGCTAAATTACGATTCTCCTGCCTTGCTCTCCTGTGTAGCTAGGATTACAGGCAGAGACCACTACCACTGATCAAATGGATTAAACAACTAATTATGGGGATGTTTTGTCATGTAGTAACAGAAAAATGGTAAACATTTTCTTCAAGGAAAAACAATTACACTAACAGCAAATTGTGTATTTAAGTTGCCATATATCAAAGAGATCAATACCACCCATAAATTTTGTATCTTCTGGAAAAAGATGTTTTTAATTGTATGCAGGATAGTCCTATCATGTTAGTCAGAAATCTGACCTTGCTATTGTCTTTAGAGATTAAGTATGTAAGTGGTGCTGTAGCTCAAGTGGTAGAGCGCTCGCCATGAGTTGAAGAGCTGAGGGACAACGCCCAGGCCCAGAGTTCAAGCCCCACGACTGACAAAAAACAAACAAACAAAAAAAAACTATATAGAGATTAAGTATGGCTTAAAGAGAAGTCTATTAGTGACAAGACAACAGGGGTAGGAATTCGTGATATTTTTTTGTTTTTCTTGGCAGTCCTAGTCTCTTGAACTCAAGGCCTGGGTACTGTCCTTGAGCTTTTGTGCTCAAGGCTTGCCCTCTACCACTTTGAGCCAAGGCTCTTCTTTTGACTTTTGGTAGTTAATTGGAGAGATCAGAATTTCATAAGACTTTTCTGCCCAGGCTGGATCTGAACCAAAATCCTCAGATCTCAGCCTCTGTAGCTAGGATTATAGTGCCTAACTTAGTATTTATCTTTTTTTCTTTAAATTTATTTAAAAAACTAAAATTGTTATTATAAAGGTGATGTACAGAGGGGTTACAGTTATATAAATCAGGTAAAGAGTACACTTCTCTTTGAACAATGTCATCCTTTCCCTCACTCTCTCAATATTTACCTTTTAAATTGGTGAACTTTGAGTCAAATAGACTACCTTTCCAATCTGCTCAATGTCTGAACAGAAGAAAGAGTTGACCTCCTCCTCAAGAGAGGAAATTCTCCAACAGTCCTTCGGATTCAAACCACCACTCCTTTCTGAGTGTCCAGATCTCTACAAGTCAATTCCTTAAACCTGTAAGTATTTACAGACAGTTCCTGACTTGGCTTTGCTTGACTTAGGAGTTTTTCAGTTTTATAATGTAGAGAAAACATAGCCGTGCAACCCCTGCATTCACTTTCACTAAATATTCAATAAATTACATGAGAAATTGAACACTTCATTATAACACAGGCTCTGTGTTACATGATTTTGCCCAATCATGTGCTTTGGTAGCACATGTATTAACATTAGAAAAATAAGGAGATTAGCATGGTCTCTTGTAGGAATGACACACAAACTTGTGAAGCATTCCATATTTTTTTCGCCCATATGTGAAGTTAAATCTAGTTTACAGAATTGGGGATTTAGCTCAGTGGAAGAGCACTTGCCTGGCAAGTGCCTGGCAAAGCCCTGAGTTCTGCCCTCCTCCGCTCTGGGAAAAAAAAAGCTAGATCTAATTTATCAAGATATATGTAAACATATAAAGAAGCATCTGCATACATACACAAATATGTTAAGGAAAGTATGGGTACATACAGGGGAGAATTCCAATGGTGTAACCTCTTTGAACAACTAAATTTATAGTCTAACAAAATGGAACTTGGAAGCTGGGCGCTGGTGGCTCATGCCTGTAATCCTACTTAGGAGGCTGAGATCTGAGGATCACAGTTCAAAACTAGCCCAGGCAGGAAAGTCAGTGAGACTCTTATCTCCAACAAACCACCAGAAAACTGGAAGTGGTGCTGTGGCTCAAGTGGTAGAGTGCTAGCCTTGAGCTGAAGAGCTGAGGCCCAGGCCCAGAGTTCAAGCCCCACAACCAACCAACCAATCAACCAACCAACCAACCAACAAAAAAACCAAAATAGAAGTTGGGGTATCAGGGAGAGGTAAGGTCAAGGAGAGAGCTAGGTAGATAAATGAAGAGAGAAAGGGTGGGGGAATACAGTCAACATATTCAATGTATATGAGTATTATGTGAAAATAGAACTAAGTTACTTAAGGGGATAGGTAGAGTTGAGAGAGATGGAGAAGAATGATGTAACGAGTAACACTGATCAATATGCATTGTCCTTATAAATTGATACTTGAAATAAAAACTCCTTTGTACACCTACTTAAGAATAATCTTAATTTTTTTTTTAAAAGTCACTCAATCCAAAAGGCAAGAAAGGGTGCTAGTGGTAAAGTGTTTGCCTTGCATGCATGAAGCCCTGGGTTTGATTCCTTAGCACCACATAAACAGAAAAGCCAGAAGTGGCACTGTGGCTCAAGTGGCAGAGTTGTAGTCTTGAGCAAAATAAAACTCAGGACAGTGCCCAGGCCTTGAATTCAAGCCCCAGAGCCCCCCCCCCCAAAAAAAAAAATGTACTTTTGGGGCTGGGAAGGTGGCTCAGTGGTAGAGCGCTTGCCTTGCATGCCTGAGGCCCTGGGTTCGATTCCTCAGCACCACATAAACAGAAAAAGCCGGAAGTGGTGCTGTGGCTCAAGTGGTAGAGCACTTGCCTTGAGCTAAAGAGCTGAAGGACAGCGCCCAGGCCCAGAGTTCAAGCCCCACAACTGACAAAAAAAAAAAAAACAAAAAACAAAAAACAAAAACCAACCAAACAAAAAAAACTTCATTTGGGGAGGGGTTAAAAATGTATTCACTGGGGAGGGGAGATTTACTAAGCATGTACTGTGTAGTTGGGTCTTGTTCCTAATACATGAAATAATAAATCTAAACACCTTCCTTCATGAAACACATAGTTCAGTGACACTGACCACTTCTCAAAATGTGAAAAGTGGTAGAAAAGAAAATTAAAAGACTTTTGAGAGCCTATATAGAAGAAAGGGAGCCAGACAAAGACTCCCAAGCCACTGACTCCTGGGCTAAGACGTAGTAAAGAATGAATGGGAGTTAGGGAGACAGGGAGGATACAGAACTCCATTCTGGACTGGGTTAGAGAGTGGATGGAAGCTACTGAAAGAAGTCATTGTGTCCAGGGCACAAAGACTGAGGAGGAGCATGGTGCCAGGAGACAACTGGAGATGTATACAGGGCAGGATCATGAGTGTAGGGCTGTGATTTTTTTCTTGTTCTTCAAATGTTAAGTTGACTTTGAAGAATGGAAGCACAAAGGTGACTTGCCTGTCCTGTATTTTGGAATGAACACTCTACTGGGTTGAAAGTCCAGAGTAGAAGATGTAGACAATTTCATTAGAAGATTAGATTACAGGTGGAAATGCCAGAATGGAGGTATTTTAAGAGGCAAACTGCATGATGCTGGACAGAATTTGCCTTTAGGGTGAGAAGGAAGGTGTTAAATGCTACTCCTCATAGGTTTCTGGTTTACCTAGAAGATGTCATTCAATGAGTCAGAGAACTGAAGACGAAAACTTGGTTTGTGAGGGGGAAAAAAAAATCTCAGAGGAGGGCTGGGAATGTGGCTTAGTGGTAGAATACTTGCCTAGCATGCATGAAGTCCTGGGTTTGATTCCTCAGTACGACATAAACAGAAAAAGCTGGAAGTGACACTGTGGCTCAAGTGATAGAGTGCTAGCCTTTGAGCAAAAAGAAGCTTGAAACAGTGCCCAGGGCCCGAGTTCAAGCCCCAGGACTGGCAAAAAAAAAAAAAAAATCTCAGAGGAAAAAAGAATATATACTTAAAAACTAAGTTCGTAAGTTAAACTGCCAAAAGAATTTATAGTTCAGAACATAAGATGGGAGTAAGCACTGTTGACTTTATTCTTCCCACTAATTATTAGTTGAACTCAGCCTTGGTTGGCTGGTACTCTACCACTTAACCACACCTCTACCTATCTTTTTGCTATTCATTTTGAAGATGGACTCTCAAAAGACTTTTCTGTCTAAGCTGGCCTTGAATCTCCATCCTCCAGGTCTCAGCCTATTGAGTAGCTAGATACAGCCTTGATCCACTGGCATCCAGCATGTCTTTAGGTTTTTCAATACTCTACATGTAAGTGTAAATACATGGTATTTGTCTTAGTGGTATTGTTAATTAGTAAAAGAAGGTGTTGAACTGGTAATTGTAATTATTGGTCTGCTTCATTCCCTTCAATCATATCAGCTTTGCTTTACTTATTTTAAAGCTACCCTTTACATGCATACTTTTGAATATATATGTCTTCTTACAGAACTGATCCTTTTATTCGTGTGTATTGAGTCTCTTTGTCCTTGATCATTTTCCTTGCTTAGAAGAATACTTTATCTAGTATTAATATAGGTACTTGAGCTTACTTTTCTTTTGATTAGTATTTTTATGGTAAATTATTAACCACTAAAATATATACTATTTAAAAAGCAGTGCTAGGTATACAGAAATATTGATAAGAATGTAGTTTCCATTTACTCCCTAGCTCTTCTCTCCCCCACACCTCTGCTACTACTCTCCTTATAAAGGATATTTTTTTTCCAATTGACCAGTCAGTATTGATACACTGTTATTAATTAAAGGCTAGAGCTTACATGAGGGACTGCTTTTTTTGTGATAGTTGTATGACATATATTCACCATTATAGTATCTATCATACAGTAAATCTCCTGTGCTCCAACTATTTGTCCCTCCTTTCTCTCTTTTTTGTGAAGGAGGCTCTAATATATAGACTTAAGGAACTCATTTCTGAAGCTCCCCACTTTGTCCTGTAATTGGCTCCATCTTGTGACTCCTGGGTAGGGGTGAAAGATAGCTCAGCCAGCATTCCCCACAGCTGAAGTCTGACTGTCCACAGTGCCTGGAGAATCAGGGGTACTCCCTCTTCCCTTTGCCTGGAGTAGGACAGCCATGGTCAAAATGTTTTATGCTGCCCCTTTGTTGAAGACAAAGCAGACTTTTTCTGGCACTTTCTGTGTTCAATGGGTTTTAAGGTAGACAAGTTAAACATCTCCATCAAATGAAATAAAATTTATGGAATTTTCTACTGGGTTTGCCTTTGTGCCCCACAGTTCCTACCTAATCCCACCTCTCTTTTCTCCTAGTTTAAATTTTTTATCAATATATTCTGTTCAAAGCTAGCCTGGGTTACATAAGTGAGAACCTGTCTCTAAAAGAGAGAGAAAGGGAGAGAGGGAAGGAAGGTAGAGGAGAGAAAAAGAAGGGGGAAGGAGGGGAGTTAGGAGGAGGGGAGAGAGGGAGAGGAGAGAAAGGTTGGGAAGGGGGAGAGAAGAGGGAGGGTGGGAAAGGAAGAGGAACAGAGGGAGAGGGGAGACAAGGAGAGGGAAGGAGGAATGGAGAGAAGGAGAAGAGGAGAGAGGACAAGAAGGGGGAGGGGGGAGGGAGAGAGGGCGAGAGGGCAAGAGAAAAGAGAGGGCAAGAGAAAAAGAGCGAGAGCGCATGCTCCCCAAACATCCTGCTTCCTGGATATCCAATATTGGATAGAAGTATCACACTTCTCACACTTTTGTTCTGTAGAAAACATCCTTTGTCAGGTTCCCTTTGCTAGTTTCTAGTGCCATAGCTCCCTCTGGGCAGATAGCTCTCTGTAGAGCTTCTATTCTGTTCAGACTAGAGTAAAAAGAATATCTCTCATCCTTTCCAAGAGTCCCTCTCATCCTTTCCAAGGGTTCTCACTATGACTGAGATCCTTTGCAAGATGTCTCACCCCAAATTATATATTTTCATACCTTTGAGCTTTGCTTCCCTAGCCCTTTTTCCCTTTTGTTCACAAATAGGCCCAGATGTTCCAGACAGACTTTAAAAACACAAACAAAAATCACCTCCATGTTAAGCCCTGTAGTCTCTCTCCTTATCTTGCTGGCCACCTCCCCTCTCTTAATGTTCTCTGTTAATTTTTTGATACATGGTATTGGTCCTTATTGTGTTATTATTATTATTATTATTTTGCCAGTCCTGGGGCCTGAACTCTAGGCCTGGATGCTATCCCTCAGCTCATCAGCTCTTCAGCTCAAGGCTAGTGCTCTACCACCTGAGCCACAGGGCCACTTCTGGCTTTTTCTATGTATGTGGTGCTGAGGAATCAAACTCAGGGCCTCATGCATGTAAGGCAAGCACTCTACCACTGAGCGACCTTCCCAGCCTCTTAATTATGTTCTTAATTCCTTTACTCTCAAATCTACAAAGAACATCCTGATCAAATTTTTTTCATTTTCATTTTCCTTGGTCTGTATATAACATGTTGTAGTTGCCTCCTCTCTCAAAAGTTTCTCAGTTTTTTGGTTCTTTTGACACAACAACTAATACATTTCAGGTCCAAAGCTTTTCTTTCTCTACTATTTGTAAATCAAAATTTCATTAGAATTCTATTAAGAGCCAGGAATTGGGTTAATTAGGTGTGCAAGAAGAAAAATGCAGATGTACTGTAAAGTTCATGTGTTCCTTCTCAAATTCAAACAGCCACAAACTTTCAATAAGAAGCCAGACACTGAGCTCAGTGTTAGGCTTAAAAAGCCAATCTAGACCAGTTTCTGTCTATACTGAGTCCATGGCTGCATGCAAAGGCAGTACAGAAATAAAGTATATGTATGTTCCAGGTGCCATAACAGTGTTCAAGTCTGTTTCAGAGGCAGACAAAGGAGCATCTACAATGTTGGCTTCCTCTGCTCTGCTCTCTCTCTTTTTTCCTCAGAAAGGCTTAGTCATGTTTCATGTTTAGGGTTTCAATGATCACCTCTATTATTTCATTTCTGAATGTGCATTCTTATTTTCCAACTAATGAAACTGATTACTTTTCCTTCAAACTCAATTTGTTCTTTAGACTTCAACTAGTCTTCAGTCTCTCAGTGCCAAATTATATACTACTACTTTGAAATGCCCCCTTTCCTAGGTTTCCTCTTCCCACTTGTACAACCACCAATCCATTTCATGACTGTATTACCGTATACTCAGTGTTATCCAAACTAGACTAACCATAAGAATTAAAAAGTCCTACAGGGGTGGCTCAGATTTGCAATCCCAGATACTTGGGAGACAGAGATGAGGAGGATCACAATTCAAGGTCAGCCCAGGCATAAAAGCTAATGAGATTCCCATCTCAATCAACAAGTCAGACATAGTGGTATGCAACTATAATCCCAGCTATGCAAGAGGCACAAGTAGGAGGATCATGGTTCAAGGATGGCAGAAATATGAGACCCTATCTGAAAAATAGCAAAAAGGGCTGGGTGTGTGTGGCTCAAGTGGTAGAGCTTCTGTCTAGCACTGAGAGTCCCTGAGCTCAAACTCATTATCATTTAGGAAGGAAGACAGGAAGAAAGATAGAAAGGACAAGTTAGGAGAAAGGGAACTTCAATTAGTCTTGGGTCTTGTGTATGAAGACTCTGGTCTTGGGGGGGGGGTACCCTAGACTCTATTCTGTCTTTTCCATAACAATATTTGGTCTAGGTCTTCTACTAAGTTGCAATGCAACATCACTCAAAACTCACTCCCAGGAGCCTTCTTACAAGGATACACTCATCCTACTCATGAAATAAGTGATACACAAGAATATTCAGACTAACATAAGAATCCCTTTCCCTTCTGGCACCTATTATGAATTGTATCAAATACAGCCAGGCCAAACCAGTCAGTCCAGATTGGCTTTGAACTAGAGTACATGGGATACAATGTATGGCTTGGATTAGTCTTGATAGGACAAATCAAGAGGATAAATCATGGGGAAAATGAAAAGCAGCATACAGATGCACATACTAACACAGTGGTATGTATGGCTGAGCACTTGTAAGAAAGTGAGATTATAACAGGCAAATGGACAGGAAAGAAGGAAAATTAGAAACTCCAGGGAGGAAAATTCTATGAGAAAGTTATGGTCAATAATAGAAATATAAAGTATGATTGGAAGCAACTGACAATTACCCCAAGAATTCATTTTTTTTTCATTTCCTACTTTAGAGAGCCAAGGGTCCATGACATTAATCTACTATAGAGAAAGAAGTATAAACCAGAAAACACTGGTTGGTCTGACAAAGAACAATAGTGACCTAGTTATAAATTTTACTAGCCTTCTTTCTTTCTTTCTTTCTTTGGTTGTGGGGCTTGAACTCTGGGCCTGGGCGCTGTCCCTGAGTGCTCTTCAGCTCAAGGTGAGCACTCTACAGCTTGAGCCACAGTGCCACTTCCGGTTTTCTAGTGGTTTACTGGAGATAAGAGTCTCACGGAGTTCCTGCCCAGACTGGCTTTGAACTGTGATCCTCAGATCTCAGCCTCCTGAGTAGCTAGGATTACAGGCGTGAGCCACCAGCACCCGGCTTTCTTTTTTTTGTTGTTGTTGTTGGTTCTGGGGCTTAAACTCAGGGACTAGGCACTGGTCTGAGCTTTTTTGTTCAAGGCAAGTGCTCTACCACTTTGAGCCACAGCTCTGCTTCCAGTTTTTAGGCAGCTGATTAGAGATAAAAGAGTCTCACAGACTTTCATGCCCAGGCCGGCTTTGAGTAGCTAGGATTATTTATAAGTGTGAGCCATCAGTGCTCAGCAATTTTCAGTTTTGAAGAACAACTAATGGACAGACTATGAAAGGCTTATTTGTGATTCAGATTAAGTGAACAATGTATATGGTAAAAATGCACTAACAAAACAGTAAAACAAAAATAATGAAAAAAAATCAAATGGGATAGAAGTAAATCCTCATTTTTCATAATGGGCAGAAGGTAAAATCACCACGTTTACAAGGGAGAGGCAAAATTGCTGATTTTTTCAAAGAAAAAAAAAGTTCACTAAAGAAATAGCGGTGCAAGCAGATAACCTCCAACTAGGAAGACCATTGGGAAACAGTACTGGTGGGAGGAATGTAAATGGTGTTGCCACTTTGAAGAACAGCAAGCATGGTGGCTGCTCAAAACGTTGCTGGATCATAGAATTACCATATGATCCAGCAATGCAATTTCTAAATATATATCTAAAAGGACAGAAAGCAGGGACTTGAACAGATGTTTATACACCCATGTTCAGAGTGGCATTAGTCACAACTGCCTAAAGGTGGAAGCAGCCCAAATGTCCATAAGTGATGGACAGATAAACAACATGAGGTATATACATACAGAGGAATGTTTAGTCTTAAAAAGGAACAAAGTATTGACATATGCTACAGCACAGATGACTTTTGAAAATACTATGCTAAATGAAATAAGCCAGACACAAACGGACAAATATTCTGCTTCTTTTGTATGAAGGACCCAGAGCAGTCAAATTCACAGACAGAAAGTGGAATGCAACAGCCAGGGGCTGGGGAAGGAGGAATCAGTTCTGGAGATGGGTGGTAGTAATGACTCTACAATGTGAATTTGCTTCAAGTTAATGAATTATATACTTACAGTGGCTTAAGAGTATAAATCAGATGGGGAAAAAGAAAAGCTGCACACATATGCAAACATTAACACAGCAGGTCTTTGCAGAGGCTCTCCTATTCCTTTCAGCACAGCCTGCAGCCAGCTAGAGAGCCTCCAACCTGACTTCTACCATCCCACCTTAGTTTTACCTGGTAACTGAACTACATCAGCCTTTGTGTGTTTGCCTTCCTTCACTCAGTGAAGAATGTATCTATAAGACTCACCTATATGTATACTGCTCTTTCTATTGCTAAGTGGAATTCCACTGAATGGATATATTACAATTTACTTAACTACTAATCTGCCTTTGAACATTTCACTCTCAACTTTTCCCAGCTATTCAAATTAAAGTTTCAGTATACATTTCTGTGCGTCTTTCTGTGGACTTCCTTTCATTCCTCAAAAGTATCTAGGAATATAAATCCTGGGTTATGGATACCGAATGTCTAACTTAAGTGAGTATTGTAAAATAGTGCTCTAAATTAGCCAGGTGCTGGTGGCTCACGCCTGTAATCCTAGCTACTAAGGAGGCCCCAGCACTTGCTAGAAAAGCATTCTACCACTTGAATCACACTCTGGCCCTTATTTGTAAAGTACAGTTCTGATTTTATTTCTCTTACCTTAGTTATTTGAACTGCATCATCCATCACCATTCATCTGAATTCCATAAAAACCTTTTCTTTTCTTGTTTTTTTTAGTTGTGCTACCTGCAACCAAAGAGAAAAAAGTTAGATATATAAAATATTTTTATTTAACACTAAAGGCTGTTTGGAAGAGTAATATACCCTTATGAGGTATCTCACAAAGGTGTGCTTAAAATTCTAGGATGTATAGAACAAAATTCCATCTTAAGCAGTTTGGATTATAGCTCATGAGAAAAGGATTCAACTAGAGATTAGGCCTACTCATTAAGGGCAGAATAGAGTACTACTTCCTTGTCCCCAAACCTGGACTATGTCACTACAGGATCATTAGATACCTGCCCCCCAGGGAACCTGTGGCAGTTTGATTGTCACAACTGAAATTAAGAGGGCTGTGCTACTGACATCTAGTGGGTAGAAGCTAAACATCTTAATAGTCACAGGACAGTCCTATAACAAAATATAATCCAATTTCTAAATGTCAATACTGTCAAGACTGAAAAATCCTGCATCAGGCAAAAAAATCCACTTCCAGGTTCAAGGTCTGCAATTTATTAGTTAAGAGATCCAAGCCAAATCTACTAAATTTCTACAAGCCTCATTTTTTCTCCTTAGAGTTTAAATTAAATGTTATCTCCTAATTCATTAGACATTAAAATAATCAAATCTCTAATAATGTCTAGCCAGGCATGGTAGTACTTGTCTGTAAAGCCAGCCCTCAAGAGGCTGAGGCAGGAGGATCAAAAATTTGTGGCTAGCCTGGGTAATACAGTGAGTTCAAGGTCAGCCTAGGGTACATAGCAAGATACTGTCTCAAATGTATAAACAAGCAAACAGACACACACATACACACACACACACACACACACACACACACACAATTTAAAAAGCACATAAAATAGCATTTAAAGCTGAGTGCTGGTGGCTTACTCCTGTAACGCTAGCTACTCAGGAGGCTGAGATCTAAAGATATGGGTTCAAAGCCAGCACAGGTAGGAAAAGTCCATGAGACTCTTATCTCCAATTAACCACCAGAAAACCACAAGTGGAGCTGTGGCTCAAAATGGTACAGCACTAGCTTTGAGCAAAAGAGCTCAGAGAGAGTCCCCAGGTTCAAGCCCCACAACTGACCAAAAGAATTTTAAAAAAAACCTTAAGCTTTTGCAATGGGCCATACCTTATACTTCAAGTTTTTACATGTTTTACCTCATTTCATTGTCAAAACAGCCCTATAAGAGAGAAACTGATCCCCAGTATGCAGACAAAAAGGCTAATGTTCCAACTCATTCTTGAGGTCACAAAATGCCAAACAGCAAAGAAAACATTTAGACCTAATCACTCTAATCCTGGAGTGCTCATTGTTACCATCATCTTCCTACCCTTTGGACAGAGGACTGAATTAACATATCCTCAATTTACTTTGCTAAAGACCCTATGAAGAGCTGGGAATGTGGTTTAGTGGTAGAGTGCTTGCCTAGCATGTATGAAGCCCTGGGTTTGATTCCTCAGTACCATATAAACAGAAAAAGCCAGAAGTGGCGATGTGGCTCAAGTGGTAGAGTGCTAGCCTGAGCAAAAGAAGCTCTAGGAACAGTGTCCAGGCCCCATGTTCAAGCCCTAGGACTGGCCAAAAAAAAAAAAAAAAAAAGACCCCTCTGAGATCACACTTCAGAAAAGGAGACATCGTTTTCAGCTACAAATTAGCTAGACTGAGAAAATAAGATCCAAGGTTACTGAGGACCATTATGTCACTGGCTCATTCTTTGGGGTGACACTATAAATAACAGTCCCTTAACCCCTTTTAACATGAAGGTCTTAAGAACGCTCATTCTCTTCAATCTATTTTGCTTTTGAGAATCTATTTGAATAAAATAATCCTAAATAATCTTGTTAAAAGCTTTATATAAAGCTGTTATCACTTTTTTTTTTGGGGGGGGGGGAGGATGGTCAGGCTTGAACTCTGGGCCTGGGTGCTGTCCCTGAGCTCTTCAGCTCCAGGCTAGTGCTCTACCTCTTGAGCCACAATTTTACTTCTTGTTTTCTGAGTGGTTTATTGGAGATAAGAATCTCATGGACTTTCCTGGCTTTGAACCATGATCCTCAGATCTCAGCCTCCTTAGTAGCTAGGATTACAGGCATGAGCCACCGGCGCCTGGCTGCTGTTATCATTTTTTAATAGTATAGAAAATTTGGAAACTTAGGGAATGAATACATTAACTATGCACTAGTTGGAATACTATGTATACATTTTAAAAGTGTGAAGACTGCAAATTAACCCACATGTGTTAAGCAGAAAAGGCAGGACACAAAATTTTGTGTCATGACAGATACAAAGATACATTGAAGTCCTATGACCTGATAGTTTCCTGATGTTTGCTTCTTGGAAACCTGTCTCAGTTTTAACTACAGTGCACTCTTTCTTCAGCACTGCCCCAGCTTAAGACTGGATAATCTGGTGATATAAGGGCCCATCCATTTTGGTCTCATGGCTGCCTCTATCAGGCACTCTGGTGACAGAGACTGCCAGGTGTGCACTTCTGTCAGATAGCTCCTCATACCTTTCTCTTCATCACAGACATAAATCCTTTCCCCTCTAATTCCACCTCAGTGTCTGCTTCCTAGGGAACCCAACTGACTAATTAATTCTATGTATGTAGATTTAAAAAAACAGGGAGAAAAGACTGCCAAATGTTAACAATTCTAGTACTTATTTAAAAAAACACATTAAAATATTACTTTAGCTAGGTGCTGGTGGCTCATGCCTGTAATCCTAGCTACTCAGGAGGCTGAGATCTGAGGACTGTGTTCAAAGCCAGCCTGGACAGAAAAGTCCATGAGACTTTTATCTCCAATAAATTATTAAAAGAAAAAATCTAGAAATGGCGTTGTGGCTCAAGTAGTAGCAAAAAAGCAGCACAGGGACAGCATCCATGCACAGAGTTCAAGACCTAAGACCAGCAAAAAAAAAATCCCAAAAAACCTCTCTCTCTCTCTCTCTCTCTCTCTCTCTCTTTACATATGTGCATATATTTAAATGTAACATTTACATATTATGCCATTTATTATATTTTATGTATTTGTTTATTTACATTACACAAATATATAATTATATAGTTATATAAATTAAGCACTTAATTCCAAACTGTCCGTAATGTTAAGATTATTCCAAGAAATAAAAAAAAAAAATCTAGCTCTGAAAACTAAATGGTGGCATCTCATACTGTCACTCCAGGTTTCCTTTCTGAGTGCTAACTCTCTGACTATAGAAATAGGCTCAAGCTGTGTCCTCTTAGCAAAACTCTCTTGAACAAACCATATCCCCAGCGGCTCCTCATCATAGCTATTATGTTCCCTCACTTTCCTTCCCTAACAATCTCAATAGTTCACACTTAAAGGTTTCACTTTCACCTCAAATCACTGTTCTCTGACCTATGCTGTCACTAGACTTCTATAAGAACTGTTCTTGAGGGGGCTGGGAAGGTGGCTCAGTGGTAGAGTACTTGCCTTGCACGCATGAGGCCCTGGGTTCAATTCCTCAGCACCACATAAGCAAAAAGAAAAAAGCCGGAAATGGCGCTGTGGCTCAAGTGGTAGAGCGCTAGCCTTTGAGCTGAAGAGCTGAGGGACAGCGCCCAGGCCCAGAGTTCAGGCCCCACTACTGGACCCCCCCCCAAAAAAAAGAACTGTTCTTGATTGGTAAGAGTCAGCAGTCACCCCAAAAAAAGACCCTCCAAAGAGACCAGCTGGGGGTTTAAGTACTTGCAATTTCCATCATCTCGCTACCAGTATTTCCTCCACTTGGTAAGAGTATCTAGAACTGTCCCTTAAATGCTGATGTTCCTCAGAGTTCTATCTTCAATCTTCTCACTCCATATCAGTGGTTCTCTCAAAGCTGACTGTAAATTGGAACTGGCCAGGGAGCTTTAAAAAAATTCTGGTGCCCAAGTTACACTCCTCCATGTGGGATTTTGATTTCATCCTTTCTTCCCAAATTCCAGCCTTAAACCCTCTTCAGAATCCCAGACCTACATTGGCTTTTGCCTTCTACACCTGCCTATTTCTTTTTTTTTTTTTGGTCGGTCGTGGGGCTTGAACTCTGGGCCTGGGCGCTGTCCTTCAGCTCTTCAGCTCAAGGCAAGCGCTCTACCACTTGAGCTACAGCGCCACTTCCGGTTTTCTGGTGGTTTATTGGAGATAGGAGTCTCGCGGTCTTTCCTGCCCGGGCTGGCTTTGAACCGCGATCCTCAGATCTCAGCCTCCTGAGTAGCTAGGATTACAGGCGTGAGCCACCAGCGCCCGGCTACACCTGCCTATTTCAAAAGCACCTCTGACTCAGATGATCAGCACTCACAGATAAGCTTTCTACATCTGTTACTCCTCACTTGCTTGTCTCAGTAGATAAAAATCACCATCTGTCCAAGGAGTCAGCATTTTCTGTAAGAGCGAATGGCTTTGCAGATCAGTCTCTGTTACAATTACCGAGCTATGCTATTTAGCACAAAAGCAGCCACAGACAATAAGTAAAATTATAACACAGCAATATTCCACTAAAACTATTTAGGAACATTTAAGTTTGACTTTAATCTCCATGTCACAAAACATTACTCTTTTTTTCACAGTCATTTAAAGATGTCAAGAATCATTCTTTGTGAATTATGCAAAAACTGGCAGAAGGTCACAGTTTGCCAACTGTGGTCTACCCCAGAAATCCCAGTTGTCCCAATTACTTCCTTTCCCTCAGCCACCAGTTAGTCATTACCTTTAGCAATATACTTGGCATAAAGTTTATGGTTTATGACATCCATCAACTAACACTAAGAGCCTTGAGAATAATGTCTACGTCTTAATACACAGAGAGCCCAGCAGAATGCCTAGAATGCTGGAGGACATCTATAAAGGCTCTTTGGCCAGGTTCCAGTGCTCATGACTTTAATCCTAGCTACTCAGGAGGCTGAGATCTGAGGACTGCAGTTCCAATCCAGCCCAGGCAGAAAACTGTGGGACACAGCAGTTAACTTGTCCACAAACTGGTAGACTAAGATGTGATAATAAATTTCAGTGTCTTTAAAGTTAACAGAAAACCTAGATAATGAAATCATTTGAATATAGAACTTTCTGTGAGATAATTGAATGTAGAATATTTTGTTCTGTTTTTGTGGTACCAGAGACTGACCCAAGTCCTCACAAATGCTAATATGCATGGCCTCTACCACTGTACTAGCCCCAAGTATAGACTATTAAGTAAGAATTTTATATTTTTTTCCCTTAACCTTTTATTTTTGCTGGTCTTGGGGCTTGAACTCAGGGCCTGAACACTATCTCTAAGGTTTTATACTCAAGGCTGGTGCTCTACCACTTAAGCCACAGCTCTACTTGTAACTTGTTTGGTGTTTAACTAGAGATAAAAGTCTCAAAAACTTTCCTGCCCAAGGCTGGCTCTGAACCTCAGATCTCAGCTTCCTAAGTAGCTAGGATTACAGGTATGAGGCCACAGTCACTTAGCTTCCTTTAATTTGTTAAAACTGCTTATGCTCACACTAAGACAGTAATTTGGGTGAGAGGAAATCTGACTTCTCCGATCTGCTCAAGATCAACTTAATTTTTTTTTTTGGGGGGGGGGAGGTCCGGTCGTGGGGCCTGAACTCTGGGCCTGGGCACTGTCCCTCAGCTCTTCAGCTCAAGGCTAGCGTTCTACCACTTGAGCCACAGCGCCACTTTCGGCTTTTTTCTTTTTGCTTATGTGGTGGTGAGGAATCGAACCCAGGGCCTCAGGCATGCAAGGCAAGTGCTCTACCACTGCACCATCTCCCCAGCCCAACTTAATTTTCTTAAAAGCAACTATTTTTGCACTCACGTTTCTTAGTATTTAATTAAATCACTAAATAACAACTAAGTGTAACTGACATCAACAGGATGCCTGGAACCTGGAAAGCAGAAAATGAGGCACACTAAAGGATAGAAAATAAACAGCATACCAACAACCAATATGTAGCTTTTCATAAAAATCAGCGAATATGCAGCTCTTCATAAAAATCATTCAAGCCAGGCACCAGTGGTTCACGATTATAATCCTCACTGTTCAGGAGGCTGAGATCTGAGGACCATAGTTTGAAGATAGCCAGGGCAGAAAAGTTTGTGAGATTCTTATTTCCAATAAACCACCAAAAAAGCTGGAAGTGGAGGTGGGGCTTGAGAGGTAAGAGCACTAGCCTTGAGCAAAAGCAGCTCAGAGACAGTGCTCAGGCCCTGAGTTCAAGCCCCAGGACTGGCTGGTGTATGTGTGCGCATACCACACACACACACACACACACACACACACACACACACACACACACACACACACACACACACACACACACACACACACACACACACACACACACACACACACACACACACTATTAAATATACTCTAAACAAAAAGAAAAATGTAATTTGGGTAATAATATAGATATATTCTATAACCTGGTCATTATCTGAGTATAGCCCAAACTAGTAGTTTTTAGATCATTTCCCATACTGTTACAGAATACTCAATCCTCTTCTCCCTGGGCACTGTCCTTGCTCAAGTCTAGCACTCTACTACTTGAACCACAGCACCACTTCTGGCTTTTTCTGTTTATGTGGTACTGAGGAATCGAACCCAGGGCTTCATGCATGCTAGGCAAGCACTCTACCACTGAGCTGCATTCCTAGCCCTCTAAGTATCTTTTTATCAAGGCTAGTCTCTACCACAGGAGCCAGAGTTCCACTTTCATCTTTTTTGGAGGTTAGTTTATCCAGGCTGGCTTCGAACCAAATCCTCAGATCTCTCAGCCTCCTAAGTAGCAAGAATTTCAGGTGTAAGCTATTGGCTCTTGGTTTTTTCTCTGATTTTTAAATACTATTTTTATCTTATTCTAAATTCCCATATTCATCCAATTCTGTTTCTAGACTCACTATAGAGCCCAGGCTTATCTTAAACTCACCATCCTATTGCCTCTGACTCCCAAGTGCTGGTGTATAACACCCCTCCCCATCTGAAAGATGTATTTTAGTCACCTTTGTGATCTGAATATCTAGCATATAGTGAGCAATGTTTACCAAATTGACAAATACCTTGCTAAATTAAAAAAAACCCAATATTGAATCTTTACACAGAGATAGGGAAAGATGGATTTTTCATTTGAGGTAGACAAGTGTCTTCAACCCACTACCCTTGTTAATGAGCCTAAAAAGAGTTCAACTGTTAAACATACTTTCCTTCCTTCAAAGATTTTTTCATAAATGAATACAGTATAAACCCTTTTTCCAGCTTTTGCAACTTCACTGGTATTTCTATTTCTTATGTATAAATGGAGTAGTTACTATTTGCTGAGTACTTTAAGTTAAGCACTTTACTTATTTCATTCTCACTCTACACCACAACCTTATGAAATGGATATGATTATTCTCTATTTTGCAGGTGAGGAAACCATGGCACAGAGAGGTTAAATAACTGGCCCTGACATGCAGTACAGATGAAATTTGACCCTAGGCAGACCATCAGCAGAATCTACAAAATATTTTAAAGACCATATAATTTCATCTTTTCTTTTTCTTTTTTGTGTACCAGTGCTAGGGCTTGAACTCAGGGCCAGGGCACTATCCCTGAGCTTCTTTTGCTCAAGGCTAGCACTCTACCACTTGAGCTATAGTGCCACTGCTGGCCTTTTCTGTTTATGTTGTACTGAGGAATTGAACCCAGGGCTTCATGCATGCTAGGCAAGCACTCTAACACTAAGCCACATTCCCAGCCCTTTCTTTATACTCTTACTTGGCTTTTTTGTTCAAGGCTGGTGTTCTACCACTTGAGCCACACCTTCACTTCCAGCTTTTCACTAGTTAACTGGAGGTAAGAGTCCCATGGACTTTTCTGACTAGGGTTGGCTATGAACCATGATCCTCAGATCTTGTCCTTCTTAGTAGCTAGGATTATAAGTGTGAGCCACTGGTGCTCAAGAATTTCATATTGTTGGGGCTGGGAAGGTGGCTCAGTGGTAGAGCACTTACCTTGCATGCAGGAGGCCCTGGGTTCGATTCCTCACCACCACATAAGCAAAAAGAAAAAAGCCGAAAGTGGCACTGTGGCTCACGTGGTAGAGCGCTAGCCTTGAGCTGAAGAGCTGAGGGACAGTGCCCAGGCTCAGAGTTCAGGCCCCACTACCAGACCCCCCCCCCAAAAAAAAGAATTTCATATTGTCATTTCATTAATGCACTGGTTTTAACAAGCCACTTAAGTCTTCACTGTGCTAAATTAAATAAAACTCAGTACATCTACAATTCAACATGTCATATTCTTAAAATTAAAAAACATAAAATTCTCAAACTACTATCAGAAGTTTTTTTAATATTAAGAGAAAGCTAAACATTAATTGTTCTATGCAAGCCCCCATTTAAATTTGACATAAATACTTTTAACTGCAGTTTTGTTTAGCAAACTATTAACTGATTCATTTAAATCAATTCAAAAACATTCCTAACCTCCCTGACTTGGAATCATTTGACACAAACCTTCCCAAATTGTATTATTAAAGAATCTTATGTGTTTTATAAAAGGATCAGATCAGGGCTAGTAGCTGCCAAGAATGAGTTTACTGCCTGGTTTCCATGACTGCATCAATCTGAGACCAGCACAAAAAAGAAGATGTATCCTTGGAAACCAATTCTTTGCTTCCCTCAATTAAGAAAGGAAATGGAGAAGAAAAAGAAAAAAAAAAAAAAAAAAAGAAAGCTTCAGAATAATTTAACTCATGTTCCATGTGCCCGCTGCACATGAAGCACAAGTCTTGCCCCAAAGTGTGGTGCATAGTAAACCTCAAATGATTTTGGTTTCAATCGTTAAAACACACACACACACACACACACACACACAAACACACACACATACACACACACAAACACACACACACACACACGCTGTATTAAGAACCTTATGACTGAATTCTAACTGGGAACAATGTTTAGCAACCTTCAATATCTCTATTGTTTAATTCTATGCTAACACCTGAATTCTCTACACACATCCTTAGATGTATGCTCTAGAAGGTACTTTTATTGCAGGTGTTGCCTACTGTGAAATTTCAAAATGGAAGAGTTGTCCAAATTCAAGAGCAGATTCAATATACTGAAATATCTACAGTTCATAAACTAACAGGTCCATTCATCTCACATTTCTAAGGCAAGAATGAACAGCAAAGTATAAGTGAGTAATATGGAAATAAAGTACAGCTTTCCAGATTCTCTTAAACTGGGATTCGTAACACATCTCCTTCCCTGGAACTATAAATATATTTCCTGCCATCAATAGCAATGGCTCGAGCAACCCCTCTATTCAAAAGAACTAAAAATACATTATTATACATATCCTCCCTTCTGCCACCCACCCACCATTCCAAGAGGAACTGACAGAGGGAAATGCAGAGCTGTGTAAAGTTCAGCTAAGTGCAGTGAAGACTGTAATTTTCTCAGTTTCAAAAAATTAACCTAGCTCTAGTTGAATGAAGTTTAGGAAAGCCTTAGTTAACTATTCTAGGGTTACAGTAAACTAAAAAAAATTTGGAGAAGCTGTTTCTGATCACAAGTCATATTTTGTATTTCACTAACATCATTAGAGAAACAGTCCTATTTAATTAAACACTAGTAATGGAAATGTTTGTATTTTGGACCCATGCAAAAACTATGCTACATACAGTGGCTTGAACCTATAAATCCAGCTTTCCAGAGGCAGACAATGGAAGGATTGTGGTTGGAGGACAGCCTGGGCTAAATGTCTGAAAGATCCCTATCACAACCAATAAAAGTGAGGCACAATTGCAAAGGCCTGTCAATTCTACTATTTGGGAAGCATAAACAGAGTTCCAAGCTGGCCAAGGCATAAATGCAAGACATTATTTAAAAGTAACAAAAACAAAAGGACTAGGGGCATGGCTTAGTGTTGAGTACTTGCTAGGCAAGGCTAGGATTTTAAACTCCAACACCACCACCAAAAATAAAAAGGACTTTATAAAAATGTCTCACGGAATCAAAGGGAATGTTCAGCTAATGTAGTAACAATGAGATGGAAACAATGAGATGGCCTCACGATCAAGAGATTGCTACCTACATGGGAGCCAAGAACAAAAGCTAATGACAGGGCTGGGAATGTGGCTTAGTGGTAGAGTGCTTGCCTTGCATGCATGAGGTCCTCCCTGGGTTTGACTCCTCAGCATCACATAAGCAGAAAAAACTGGAAGTGGTGCTGAGGCTCAAGTGGTAGAGCACTAGCCTTGAGCTGAAGAGCTGAGACAGGGCCCAGGACCAGAGTTCAGGCCCCAAGACCGGCAAAAAAAAAAAAAAAAAAAAAAAAAAAAAAAAAGCTAATGAAAGATAGATTAGTCACTGGTCACTGTCAGAAAGAGAAGTATAAAAACAGAAAAGAGAAAAACTAAAAGGGAAAAAAAAAACCCTCTAGGGCAGCTGAGGGTATGCCTCAAATGGTAGAGCATCTGCCTAGCAAGCATTGAGGCCCTAAGTTCAAATCTCATTATTGCTGGGGAGGTGGGAGGTTGTATTAGGCAGTATTAGGGGGCCACTGGCTCATGCCTGAAATCCTAGCTACTCAGGAGGCTGAGACCTAGAAGACTGCAATGTGAAGCCAGCACAGGAAGAAAAGTCTGTAAGACTCAATTTCTAACCAGTAACATGTTGGAATAGAGGTATGGCTCAAGTGAGAGAATGCCAGCTGCAAGTAAGTTAAGTGAGGGTGTGAGGTTCTTAGTTCAAGACCCAGTACCAGCACAAACAATCAACAAAATCCCTATAGTGTTGGAATGGAATTACAGTTACCAGAATGAAGTCATGCCTTTCAATATCTATAGGTAGGTATTTATAGTTGTGTATGTTTATACACTCATATCTGCACAGACATGCATATAATATCTGAAATAATTACTTAGTAGTCTGTAATTGATGATTTTACATCCGGAGAGCCCTAGCCAAAATAGTGAAGTTGTTTATATTCATATTATCTATGTGGTTTTCATAATATGAAAAATCATATTATGCTGGGTGCCAGTGGCTCATGCTTCTAATCTTACTTAGGCACTGAGATTTGAGGATCATAGTTCGAAGCCAGCTAAGCAGGAAAGTCCATAAAACTCTTATCTTTAATAAACTACCCAAGAAAAGCCAGAAGAGGAGCTCAAAGACAGCTTGGGCAAGAAGTCTGTGAGACTCTTACGTCCAATTACCTACCAAAAAGTTGGAAGTGGAGATGTGTCTCAAGGGGTGGAGTGCTAGCCCTGAGTAAAAAAGCTAAGGTACAGTATCCAGTCCCAGGCCCTGATTTTAAGCCACCAGACTAGCACATGTGCATGTGCACATGCACATACACAAATCCTATTACAAATCCTTACCCACAGATCCCAACATTTATGTTTTGCTTTCTGTCCACTAAGAGATGTTTCTACCTAACAAGAACCAACCACTATACTAAGAATGGTTTTCCTCCATCTCCTGCTACTCCTGATCCACACTAGTGCTTCTCCATGTAGTCCTATGCAACAGGGTATATGTTTTGCTTCTAGGAAATGAACAAATTTAACTTGCAGTGGTCTTGACCTTTCCATGACATCCCTCAGTCAGACCTGTAAATTAAATCCAAAGTATATATTAAACCAATTTCACAGTTCTGTCTGGGCCTAAGAGCAATGACACCCAAATAGCAAGGAAAACATCCAGAGCTCAGATCTTGATTTCTAAATACATCCTTGGACCTGGCAGATTCAAGGATCAAGACTAACATACAAAATGAGCATGAAAAATCTAGTGGCAAAGTATAGGGGGAAGAATTGATCAAAGACTGATGAAGACATGAGAAAAGGACACAGGAAGCAGCTTGAAAGGCTCTCAGTGGCCAAATCTGGGACAACCTGAACAGCAAAATAAGGGGGGGGGGGTAAAAAAAAAAAGTAAAATAGGACTCCATGAGTTTGTATTTAAAAAAAAATTTTAAGGGAGAGATTGCTTTTCTTTATAGCAAAATGCCAGGTAAATGTGAAAGGAATGAGAGTTTTTAAAAAAAACTTACCACCTGGCAACCACCATAGCAATAACATTATCAATGTGTAGCTGTATCAGTAAAACTTTGAAGAGAAACGGGCTTTTCACACAGTCTCAAAGTGTCACTTCTACAAAATGTATACTATTTGCTGGGCACCCGTGGCTCATGCCCGTAATCCTAGCTATTCAGGAGGCTGAGATCTGAGGATCACAGTTCAAAGCCAGCCAGGGCAAGAAAGTCTATGAGAAAGTCTGTGGTGCTGTGGCTCAAGTAGTAGAGTGCTCGCCTTGAGCTGAAGAGCTGAGAGACAGTGGTGCTCAGTTCCAGAGTTCAAGCCCCATGACCAACAACAATAATAAAAAAGTATACTTTTTTTTTTTTTTTTTTGCGGTCATGGGACTTGAACTCTGGGCCTGGGCGCTGTCCCTCTCAGCTCTTCAGCTCAAGGTGAGCACTCTACCACTTGTGACCCACAGTGCCAATTCCAGTTTTCTGAGTGGTTTATTGGAGATAAGAGTCTCATGGAGTTTCCTGCCTGGGCTGGCTTTGAACTGTGATCCTCAGATCTCAGCCTCCTGAGTGGCTAGTATTATAGGTATGAGCCACCTATGCCCAGCCACAGAAATACTTTTGAACTTTTGAGAAACGGTCAACTACATCTTGACCAAGTGATACAACTGAACAAAACCTGTATTGAGATAAACTGACACGTGCCTCCTGATATAACATGACACCTGTGTATTCCTGTCAAAAATGCATAATCTCAGTTTATTTATGAGGAAACATCAGGTTAACTCAGACTAGGGAACATTCTGCAAAGTAACTGACCTTCAAATATGTCAAAATCACTGAAAAAAAGTAAAGCTGAGAAACTATTCCAATTAAAAGAGACTGAAGAGACATAACAACTAAATTGCAAGGCATGGTCTAGAATGGTCCGTGAGTTTGAAATAATAGTAGTAAAAAGGTAAGAGGGTTTCCAGTATTGTTTCTGGGGTGATATTTCTGGGGTGTTTGGGGGTGGTATTTTTTTTTCTTTTTCTGTTGTAGTGGTTTTGCTACCAGTGATATAATTGGGAGATTAGTAAAATCTAGGGGTATGATGGTTAATCTTGACTGTTAATTTACTGGATTAAAAGAAACAGATTAATAAAGCACATTTCTTGGCATGCCTGTGTGGGAATTTCCAGTGATTTTTTTTTTTTTGGCCATCCTGAGGTTTGAACTCAGGTTCTGGGCACTGTCCCTGAGCTTCTTTTGCTCAAGGCTAGCACTCTACCATTTGAGCCACAGCATCACTTCTGGCTTTTTCTGTTTATGTGGTACTGAGGAATCAAACCTAGGGCTTTATGCATGCTAGGCAAGCACTCTACCACTAAGCCACATTCCCAGCCCTCCATATGTGGGGCAGCAACTATATAGGAAAGAACCATTCTGAAAGTGGGTTGTATCATCTAACAGACTGAAGGTCTGAATGGTACAAAAGATAAAGGAGGAAGCCAGAAAACATGATCTCTCTGTTTCTGTCTGTTCTCTCTTTCAAGGCTTCCTGGTGGCCATGAGGTAAACAGCCTCCTCTGCCACATGTTCCTGCCACCATGATATTGTGTTTCATTATAGCAAGTCCAGAGCAATGAAGCCAAAAGCATGTAATGAATCTTTTTTTTTTTTTTTTTTTGGTTATTCGTGGGGCTTGAACTCTGGGACTGGGTGCTGTCCCTGAGCTCTTCCCACAACGCCACTTCTCGTTTTCTGGTGGTTAGTCAGAGTATCATGGACTTTCCTGCCTGGGCTAGCTTTGAACTGCAAACCTCAGATCTCAGCCTCTTGAGTAGCTAGGATTATAAGCATGAACCACTGGCTTCCCCCCACCCCCCCCCGCCCTTTTCCTTTTTACTGGTTCCTGGGTTTGAACTGAGGGCCTTGTGTTTGCTTGACTTGCTTGTTTGGCTAGTGCTGTACCACTTTAGCCATACCTCCAGACTGGCTTCTTGCTGATTATTTTGGAGATAGAATTTTGTGGACTTTTCTGCACCAGATGGCAGTGTAAGTCATTGGTGCCTGGCTAAACTCTTCTTCCTTAAGTTCTTCCTGTCAGGCATTTTTGTCACAGAGATGATAAGTTAAATACATTATCTCAATTTTTATTACCTGATTTTAATGAGGGTTCTGTGCTATGCAGGCAAGTATTCTTGGTTTAAAGAAATACACAGTGATTTAGAGATTAAGGAACATATGTCTGCAAGTTATTTGTAAAATGACTCAGAAAAATCAGCATACAGACAATTGTGGTAAAATGTTAACAAGACAGAAAGTATATAGATTATATTCTTTAACCACAATGCAATAAATCAATAAACTCCCACTTTTGAAAATTAAAAGACACAGAAATACCCACAGATGAAAGAAGAAAATCACAAAAGAAAATTAGAAAATAGTCTGAACTATTATTAGGGGGAAAAATCTAACCAAAGCAATAGTAACATGATTCTATAAATGAATAAAAAAAATTACTTTGATTTTTGTGCCCATTCTGGGGCTTGAACTCAGGGCCTGGACACTGACCCTGCATGCTCTATCACTTGAGCCACAGTTCAAGATACATGTAGGAAAGAGAAAATAATCAAAATAAAATTAAATCTGCAAGTAAAGAAATAAAACTGAGCTGGACATGGTGGCTCATGCCTATAATCCTAGCTACTCTGGAGGCTGAGATCTGAGGATCACAGTTTGAAGCCAGCCAGGGCAGAAAAGCCCCTGTGAGACTCTTATCTCTAATTAACCACTCAAAAACTGGAAGTGGTGCTGTGGCTCAAGTGGTAGAGTGCTAGCCTTGAGCACAAAGAGGCTCAGGGACAGCGCGCAGGACCTGAGTTCAAGCCCTACAACTGACAAAAACAAACAAAAAACATGTATTTGATATCAGTGGACAAATTGTTACTATAATAAATCTAAGGAAAGTTGCTAGATACAAGATTATACAAAGGGGAGAGGAAAGAAAGGAAAGGGAGAAAAAGGGAGAGGAGGAGAGGGGAGGGAAGGAGGGTTTCTTAGATTTGAGATGAATATCCCTTGAGGAAAACAAAATTATTGTTTAATTTAAAGTATTTTATTTTCTTATTCATACTGTATGAAGTTTTCAAAAATTCCATAATCAAAGTTGGGTGCTGGTGGCTCATTCCTGTAATCCTAGCTACTCAGGAGGCTGAGATCTGAGGACTACAGTTGGAAGACAGCTAGGGCAGGAAGTCTGTGAAACTCCTATCTCCAATAAATGAAATTTTAAAAAGCTGAAAGTTGTGCTGCGGCTCAAGTGGTAGAGCGCTAGCCTTGGGACAAAAGCAGCTCAGGGACAATGCCCAAACCCAGAGTTCAAAACATAGGACCAGCCTCCCTCCGCCCCCAATCCCGTAATTATGCAAAAGAAAAATAAGAAAAATGAAAAGTTTAACATAAACCACCTCCTCCTTTACCCACTCACCACATACTGTAAACTGAAAAAGAAAAAAAATCCCACTCATTCTCAGTAAGGAAATAATGTTTGCAACTATTTTTTTCTATTATGCCAGCCAAGATACATACAAGTAGGAGAAATAGAAAGCTTTTGCTAAAATATTTGAAACAAATTATTATGAAGCAAAAATGTACAAAAGAATAGTTCTTCTCTAAAAGAAAACAAGATTCTTATATACCTTCAATACTAAATTAATGTTTTATATGGAACACATGTAAACATAAAATTATGCTGTCATACAACTACAGATCCATCTTGGTCGGTTTTGTGTTTCTGTGACAGGATATAGAAAGAAGGAAAGAAGGAAGAAAGGAAGGGGAGGAAGGAGAGAGATAGGTTGATTTTTGATTGTTTGGGAGGCTGGGAAATCCAGAATCAAAGTGCTGGTATCAGGTGAAAGCCTCCTTTCTGAGCTAGCCCATGGTAGGATGCAAGAGGACAGATGCTTACCTGGCTTCCAAAGATGTCTGAGTAAGCAACATACGATTCCATACAAAAATAAGGGAGGCTGGGCGCCGGTGGCTCATGTCTGTAATCCTAGCTACTGAGGAGGCTGAGATCTGAGGATCACGGTTCAAAGCCAGCCTGGGCAGAAAAGTCCATGAGACTCTTATCTCCAATTAACCACTAGAAAAGTGGAAATGGTGCTGTGAATCAAGCAGTAGAGTGCTCGCCTTGAGCTGAAGAGCGCAGGGATAGCACCAAAGCCCAGAGTTCAAGCCCCACAACCGACCAAAAAAAAAAAAAAAAAAAAGCAGGGGGAGGGGGGGCGGAGATGGGGAAAAGAGAAGAAAAGGCATCTTAAGTACATCATGAGGAACAGGGTTGTAGCTAGGTGATGGAGTACTTGCCTAGTATGTTCGAGGCCATGTGTTCAATCCCCAGCATTGCCACCCCCCCTCCCCAACACAGACAAAATAACCGAAGTTGTATGAGTTTTGAGGGCACTACAAAGGCTTAAAGTTTCTTGTTCAAATGTACTTTCAAGGGAAAAAAAGACAAGAAAATAGAAGTGGTGGCATGGCTCAAATGGTAAAGTATCTAGCAAATATAAAGTTTCCAGTTCAAATACAAATATTAAAAAAAAAAAAGACATAATAATGGGTTGGGAATGCTCAGTGGTAGAGCACTTGACTCGCATCCATGAGGCCCTGGGCTCAATTCCTTAGCACCACATACACAGAAAAAACCAGAAGTGGCTCAAGTGGTAGAGTGCTAGCCTTGAGCAAAAAGCAGCTCAGGGACAGTGTCTAGGCCCTGAGTTCAAGTCCCAGGATTGGAAAAGAAAGAAAGAAAGAAAGAAAGGAAGGAAGGAAGGAAGGAAGGAAGGAAGGAAGAGAGAGAGAGACAAAGGGAGAGGGGGGAAGGAAGGAAGGAAGAAAGGAAGGAAGGAAGGAAGGATAGTAAGGGTTAAGAGGTGTGGCTCAGGTAGCAGAGTGCCTGCCTAGCAACTTCAAGACTCTTGAGTAAAATCAGCAGTACCACCAAAATAAATAAATAAATAAATAAATATTAAAAAGTAGCTTAGGTAAGGTACAGCACAACTCTAATCCCAGCACTGGCAAGTCAGAGGTAGAAGAATCACAAATCCAAGGCCAGCCTATGCTACACATCAACTTCCCCAGTACTAGAGAGGCTGAGGCAGGAGAAGATACTTGGAGGCCAAGTTGGCTACATAACAAGAACATGTCTAAAAAAGACAAAATTTTCGAGTACTATTGGATATTGTTATCACTTATTCTACAGAACAGAACATAATCAAATAAAACTATGAGAGTCCCTCAAATCTAGATGACTGTAATAAAAACCCAATTAATGGATGGTTTCATTTTGAATATCATTTTTTTTCCACAGAGAATTTATACCCTTCATTAGAGGTATGGCTTAGTACAAAAGGAAGTAAAAAAAAAAAAAAAAAAAGGCAGAATTAGGTGCTGACTGTACAACTAGTAAACTCAGTTCACTGCGGCAGGATGACTGTGACTCTGAAGCCAATCTTAGCTACACAAGACTGTCTCAAAAAGGGAGGAGGAAAAGTATTATAAAAGCTTGCTCTGTTAAGGCATTTAAACCTTAAATTGGGGAGTGCTGAGATTAGATCAGGAAGTAAAAGATCACTCCTGGCAGTATGTGGTAACTTGCCATGGGATCACTAGCTACACTGCAATGATGGTTAGAGAATATGCAGCAAGTCATCTAGGTATCAAACAGCCTGAATTAAAGCACAGGAGAGTCAGGAAATAGGAGGCAAATTTGTGAAAGACTGAAGATGATCCCCCCCCAATTCATGCCACATTCAGAACTACTACAAGAAATAACATACTTTTTTAGTATAACATTCTAGAAAACAAACGGACAAACAAAACCATTAGTTTCCTTTCACTAGCCTCAAATATCTAGCCAACAAATAACTGTTAGAGTCCTGTAACCTGGGCTTGAACTCAGGGCCTGAGCACTGTCCCACTTTGTGCTCAAGGACAGCACTCTGCCATTTGAGCCACAACACCACTTCCGGTTTTTTCTGAATAGTCAATTGGAGATAAGAGTCTCACAAACTTTCCTGCCTGGGCTGGATTTGAACCACGACCCTCAGATCTCAGCTTCCTGAGTAGCTAGGATTACAGGTGTGAGCCACTGGTGTCCAGCTAGTCTTGTATATTTAGCCAATAATCTTGGCTCTTTGAGATGGTAAAGCTGTTCTCCATAATTGGGTAACATTACGAACTCTAGGAAGAAAAGATGTGAGCAATAAAGTATACAAAAGTCATAGTGCTAATACTTTAAAGTTTAAGATGCAAGTTTTTTAAATGTTGGTAATTCGGATTTAGCCAATGAGAAGCATTGGTCTTACAAGAACCTACTTTCTTACATTTACAGGTTTAATTTCTTAATATTACAGATTGTTCAATGCTAGAGATTCTGTATATTAAGGTGGTAACTCTGACCTGTCAAAGTCTGTCAGAGCTTAACAGACTGATTATATAAATGTGTTTTAAACCTTTCAGGAAATTTAATTCAATGACGAAGGGTTTGGAGAAATTCATCTGTTAAACTCAAGAATTAACATCAACTTAAAGAAGAATGAAAGCTATTGTTCCTATTTCTATATAAAATTACTATGCTTGTAAGTATAATAGCAAGACTATCAAATAAAAGACTAACAAGGGGAAATTTAGGTTTTAAATTGCCATTATAATAATTAAATTTGGGGCTGGGGAGTGGCTCAAGTGGTAGAGTATTTGTCTAGCAAGAGTAAGGCCTAGAATTCAAACTCCAGTCCTGACAATAAATGACTAAGTAAATAATATAAAGTATTATTTTGTACAAAAGGCCTCCTCCAACATTAAAACAATTCACATATAAAGCTGAGCTGCTCTACTACTACTTATTCTGCAAAGTTCTCTTTAAGGTAGAAACTGAAAACTAAGTATGAATGGGTCAAGCAATCTCTCCCAGTAACACTGGAGAAACTAAATCAAATGCACTTAGCATTGGTACTAATGATAGCAAGGCATGTTTAGTGCTTGCCTAGAAAGGCCCTCAGTTTCATCCTAGAACACACACACACACACACACACACACACACACACACACACACCACCTTAATCTGCTGTTAACCTTCAACTTTTCTGAAAAAACAACTCATACTTTCCTTTATTGTTATTTGAAATATCAAGTTTAAATAACTTCTATGTTGTATAGGCAAACAGTACTTTTGTTTGGTTGGGATTTTTTTTGCTGGTGGTGAGGCCTGAACTCTGGGCCTGGGTGCTGTCTCTCAGCTCTTCAGCTCAAGGCTAGCGCTCTACCACCTGAGCTACAGCACCACTTTTGGCTTTTTCTGCTTATGTGGTGCTGAGGAATCAAACCTAGGGCCTCATGTATACAAGGCAATCACTACCACTGAGCCACCGTCCTAGCCCCTAGCATTTCTGGAAGGTTTCATAAATATTATTCACAGTATCTGTGAATAACTTTAGAAAGTTATTTAGAAGTTGAAGCGGGCACTAGTGGCTCATTCCTATAATCCTAACTACTCAGGAAGATGAGATATGAGGATCACAGTGTGAAGCCAGACAGAGCAGGAAAGTCCATGAAATTCTTATCTCCAATTAACTACTAGAAAACTGGAAATGAAGCTGTGGTTCAAAGTGGTATAGTGCTAGCCTTGAGCAAATGAGCTTAGGGATAGCACCCAAGCCCAGAGTTCAAGCCTCATGATTAAAAAAAAAGTTGAATGGAGAGAATTACTTTTTACCACATATTTTAATATTATTTATAGATAATATGTGTCAGTATTTTTCAAATATATATATTTAAATTACAAACACTAAGAAAAAAAATCAAACCCTGTTTTTTCTTTCTTTTTTGAGATAGGTCTTACTGTAATCCCAGGTAGACCTGGAACTCATTATATAGCACAGGTTTAGCCTTGAAGTGCTGGGCTTATGTACTACCATGCCAGCCTGTTTTCTTCGCTCTTTTTGAAATGTTCCTCTTCATTCTAAAGAACTTCTACTGAGAATCACGGCTTCAGATTCAGAACTGCTGCCAGTGACACTATTGCTAAGTAGGCATGAACCACTAAAAGTAAAGGATCTCTGACACTATACCACACTCACCAACTACAGGCAAGTTGCTAGACCCAGCAAGGATTCTCTGGACAGCTTGTTTCTCACCTGTGGCAGTTTTAGACCTGAGGCTTGAGGAGGTCCATTATAGCTAACACACCAAACTGGGTAAAGGGAACCACAGATAAGCTGGAAATCATTGTGAACTCAGGCCCTGCTAACTAAATAGATGAGCCCAGCAGGAGGCAAGGAAAAGCTGGATGGCCGCTGTCTTACAGTATACAACAGAGGCACTAAGTTAGGGACTAGCCTCACTCTCTGCAAAGTGGGAGAAGCTTTCGCCTCACCACAGACAAAGAAAAATCAGGAGAGAAGTATCTAAATAAAAGACCAGTTCCTTTTGGAAGAACAGAGAAATGCTGGCACTATTCCACACTGCTGTGGTAACAGAGATGCTAACACATCAATGAAAGGCATTCTCTTTGTTAATGGGTAGTATTGATTCATTTATATGGATTACAAACTATGTATTAAGCCACCTGTCAAACAGTGTTTGAAAACTAATTGTGGGTTAAGCTATTTGTCAGTCGATATTTGAAAACTATGTCACAATTCACAGAAACTGGATTTCAACTTCCTATACACAGAAGCTCTGTTCACCATCTAACAAACATTCTCTTCCTAAAGCCAAAACTCTGGAATCGAGCTGGGAAGGTGGCTCAGTGGTAGAGCGCTTGCCTTGCATGCATGAGGCCCTGGGTTTGTTTCCTCAGCACCATATAAGCAAAAAGAAAAAAGCCAGAAGTGGCACTGCAGCTCAAGCACTAGCCTTGAGCTGAAGAGCTGAGGGGCAGCACCCAGGCCGAGTTCAGGCCCCATGACTGGACCCCCCCCCAAAAAAAACCCTCTGGAATCCTACCATTTAAATCATACCTGTCCACAAATCTTCATCCCTATCACCACTCCTCTATACCAATCAATCATACATGAGACTGTGGGAATCATGAGGAGAAAGAGTGACAGAGTAGGTGAGTCTGATCAAGCTACATGTCAAAATAAAATTCCCTTGTACAACTAATTGATGCTAATTTAAAAAAGTAAACTACAACACTGCTCTGACCAGAGTCCATTCTCCATAGCAGTGAATCAAAGCTTTTTACTGCACATCCACTAATAAAGAAGACTCTTAGTCACTTGAGCCATTCCCATTTGCTTTGGTTATTTTTGAAATAGGATTTACATTTATTTGAAGTCAACATGGACCACAATCTTCTATTTCCACTTTCTATGTAGTTGGGGTGACAGGTATACACTACTCTACCCAGCTTTTCCTGGTAGAGATGGGATGTTGTGAGAGGACTGCATTTGAACTATGATCCTCTCAATCTTTGCCTCTTAAATAGCTACGATTTATAGGCCTGAGTCATTGTACTTGGCACAAAATCTTTTAAATAAATAAATTTGGGGGCTGGGTAGCGGTGGCTCAGTGGTAGAGCACTTGCCTTGCATGCATGAGGCTCTGGGTTCAATTCCTCAGCACCACATAAGCAGAAAAAGCCAGAAGTGGTGCTGTGGCTCAAGTGGTAGAGCACTAGCCTTGAGCTGAAGAGCTGAGGGACAGCGTCTAGCCCAGAGTTCAGGCCCCACGACTGGCCAAAAAATAAAAAAATAAAAAAAAAAGTAAATAAATAAATTTGGTTAGCAAAAGTCCATCTTCTCTCATGCAATTACTTTTTTAATTATTTCCAATATTGGGGCTTGAATTTGGGGCCTTGTAGTTTTGCTTGGTTTGCTTTACTCATTACTGGCATTCTACCACTTGATGGTTTGTAACAACAACAATAGCCGGGCGCTGGTGGCTCATGCCTGTAATCCTAGCTACTCAAGAGGCTGAGATCTGAGAATCATGGTTCAAAGCCAGCCTGGGCAGGAAAGTCCGTGAGACCCTTATCTCCAATAAACCACTATAAAACCGGAAGTGGTACTGTGGCTCAAGCGGTAGAGCACTTGCCTTGAGTTGAAGAGCTAAGGCACCGTGCCCAAGCCCAGAGTTCAAGCCCCACGACCAACCAAAAAAAAAAAAAAGATAATTTTATGTAAGCTGTATCTCAGTAAAGCTTATTATTTTAGAAAAGAAAATGAGAAGTGTTTTTCCCTGTAGCTCATCTCTAAGAAAAAAAAGTCATTACTTTTTTATTCATTATTAAAATAATCTCTTACTTGAAGGACTATGTTAAGCGTATTATTTTTTCAAATGACTTAAAGTTAGGTAACCACACTTACCACAACAAGATGGTTTATTGTTGCTTTTTGTGTTTGGTTTTGACACAGGGTGTCATTGTGTGGTCCAGGTAGGCCTGGGACTCTCTATCCTTCTACCTCAGCCTCTGTAGTGCTGGAATCACAGGTGTGCACCACTATGGTAAGTTGTCATTTAAAAAAAATAAAAATGAGTAAGTCATCAAAAGCTCTTCTAAAAGACCAATAAATGATAACCTGATAAATGTTTCTCTATAAAGGGGCAACAAATGAATTTTCATTCTTTTAAAGTAGCTGTTCTGCCAATAGTTTATATTTAAACAACTATTCCAAAGAACAAGGTTCTTATTAAGACAATCATTCACAAGAATGTGTATTCTTAGCCGGGCACTGGTGACTCATGCCTGCAATCCTAGCCACTCAGGAGGCTGAGATATGAGGATCACATTTAAAGCCAGGCCAGGCAGGAAAGTCCGTGAGACTCTTATCTCCAATAAACCACTAGAAAATCGGAAGTGGCTCTGTGGCTCAAGCAGTAGAGAGCTCACCTTGAGCTGAAGAGCACAGGGACAGTGCCCAAGCCCAGAGTTCAAGTCCCACAGCAGACAAAAAAAAAAAAATCACTGGGGGGGAAGAAAAGCAGGGCAATGGGGCTATGGTTCAGTACTCATAAGGCCCTGGTTCAATTCCCAACACTAGGAAGTTGTTTTCTTTATGTTCTGGATGCTTAACTTTGAAGTCTCTTGGTACTAGTGATAGCCCCCTAATTTATTATCAAGGCTTTACAGACTCAAAAAGCAAAATTCTAATTAATAATATAGATCCATATTTTGTATAATCTTGATAGGTTCCTTTTTAATGAGAGCTCATTTACTTAATCTGATGTAATGCTAATAATATAAACAGGACAAGTGTCAGCTCTGCCACCTTGTTTGCTAGGGCTTGTGTGATCAGCATTTTCTTCAATTACTGGCTTCTCCACAGCTCCCTATAAAGGTTAGCTGAATGAAAACTGAATAATGTACATTGTTACCAATTTGTTGCTATTCACTGAATGGATGAATACAACTCTGCTCACTACTGAAGAACTCCCTTCCTTCAGAACACCCTAAGTTCCATGATTTTTAAATGTGATACCTTATTTTTTTTAAGATAAAAACAAAAGTTCTACATTTTTTTGGGGGGGGGGTCCAGTCGTGGGGCCTGAACTCTGGGCCTGGGCGCTGTCCCTCAGCTCTTCAGCTCAAGGCTAGCGCTCTACCACTTGAGCTACAGAGCCACTTCTGGCTTTTTTCTTTTTGCTTATGTGGTACTGGGGAATTGAACCCAGGGCCTCAGCAATGCAAAGCAAGCGCTCTACCACTGAGCCACCTTCCCAGCCCCAAAAGTTCTACATTTTGTCCCAGTACTCCAGTAATGTGTCTTACCAATCTCACCATGAAAATTTCGGCTCTAGATTGAGGCCACAGTAAACTTGTACAATTGCTAATCAGATCAGTTCACTCTCTCACTTAAAAATCCTTCAGTGGCTTAGTCTGTCTTCAAGATAAGCCCAAAATCTGTACTTGCATATAGAGCCCTCAACTCTGTCCTCTGCCTGTCTCCAGTCCACTGGTTCCCAGCCCTTAACTTCATATTAGAATCATCAGGGAAACTGAAATATGTATACACATCCTACCCAAGGCCAACTAAATAAAAACCAACAGGAGCAGGGAATTTGCATCTCTGATTTTTTTGTGAGCTCCCAGGTGAATCTAGAGTACAGCCAGGACAGAGAATTAAGGCTCTACAGTCATAACAAGCCACCTGCCACTTCCTGTTCACCATGGTCAGCCAGCTTCAGGTGCTTAGCAAGCTCTCAAGCAGGCCTTGCTCTGCCAAATGTGATCCACCCACCAGTAGCATCTGCTAACTGGGAGGTGGTTAGTAATACAGAATCCCAAATCCCACCCCAAACCTACTGAATCAGGACTTGGCATTTTAACAAGAGTCCCAGATGGTTTGTGTGCACATTCAAGTTAGAGAACGCTGTCCTGAGCTATCAAACCCTTCCTAGCTCAGGGCCTTTGCGAATGCTTAACTGTTGAATGTCTCTGACACTCCCAAGAAACCCAATTCTTCTACTTGGACCACATCCACCATGTCTATAATTACCAAAAGGTGATTAATGTCTATCTACTGCACTAACAAGTGTCATGAGCACAGATATCACACCCAAGTTACTTTGTGATCTCCCCTGCTGCTGGCCAATGCCTTATATATTCAATAGAACAGCATCTAGTCCTAGATTTCATACCAATATGATCCTATTGCACTTTCACAATTTTTTATAAAATATAAATTGGGAGTTGGGTGCCAGTGGCTCATGCCTATAATACTAGGTACTCAAGAGGCTAAGATTTGAGGATCTCAGTTTGAAGCAGCAGGCCAGCAAAGTCCATGAGGCTCATCTCCAATTAACCACCAAAAAAAATCAAAAGTGGAAAATGCCAGACTTGAGCAAGAAAACTAAAGGACAGAACTCATGCCCTGAGTTCAAGCTCCAGTACCAGCAAACACACACACACACATACAAAATTAAAACAAATGTACACACACACACATACACACACAAATCGAACTTACCTCGAGGCACCTCTGTCTTTCTTCCAAATTAATAAAATATGAAGTATTAGCTTTTTCTTTTTAAGTGGTAACACTGGCTAAGTACCCTGGAAACAGGGCTACATATGTTGCTGATACAATTGTTGACTAATTCAATTATCAGAGGTAGCAACTGAGCACTAAAGTATTCCTCTGACTCGTTAAGCCCACTTAAGAAGTAAAGGTCCAAGAAAATAATCCAAAAGAAGTACTTGAACATGGGTGCATGGGTTTATAGCAGAATAAAGAAAAGAAAGGAAGAAATAAAGCACACTATACAAATTACACATTTTGATTCATGGAATACTATACTGTGATTTTAAAATATTCTGATTTGGGGCTGGGAGGGTGGTTCAGTGGTAGAGTGCTTGCCTTGCATGTATGAGGCCCTGGGTTCGATTCCTCAGCACCACATAAACAGAAAGAGCCGGAAGTGGTGCAGTGGCTCAAGTGGTAGAATACTGGCCTTAAGCTAAAGAGCTGAGGGACAGTACCTAGGCCCAGAGTTCAAGCCCCACAACAAATAAAAATTTAAAAAAATAAAATATTGTGATTTAAGATAGTAAAGACACATAAACAAGTAAATATAAAATATTTTATGCTAGCCGGGCGCTGGTGGCTCACGCCTGTAATCCTAGCTACTCAGGAGGCTGAGATCTGAGGATCGCGGTTCAAAGCCAGCCCGGGCAGGAGAGACCGTGAGACTCCTATCTCAAATAAACCACCAGAAAACCGGAAGTGGCGCTGTAGCTCAAGTGGTAGAGCGCTCGCCTTGAGCTGAAGAGCTGAGGGACAGCGCCCAGGCCCAGAGTTCAAGCCCCACGACCGACAAAAAAAAAAAAAAAAAAAATTTATGCTACTCAACAATTCAAAACTCATATTCCCTATTTACAGACTACAAATATAAAAATCAATGTATATATAGAAATTTAAAGTATAGTTTTATATTTAGTGAATTCTCTTTTCAATATAGAATATGTTAAAAATAAACCTTAATATTGGGTTATGTGTAGGTTTTCTTCAGCTTCAGAATCTGGAAACATTTATTAGTTGTCGTATTAAAAATTAAAAAAAAAACCCACAAGATTTTATTTGGCCAGCTTCCTACTTAATTTTAACTCAAGCCTGGGGCTCATTTTTCCATGTGAAGATGGAGGAAAAAAAATAATCCAACAATATTTACAAATTAATTCTGAGTGTCTCCATGAGAGGTACTAGATGCCAGAGCTGCAAAAATAGGCCACTACTACTTAACACTGATCTTCTTGCACACGTCACTTGAATCCTTCTAAGCCTCAGTGTCTTCTATTCGAACTGAAAACAGGCTAAAATCACATGGGGGGTGGGTGGGAAGCAGGCATGTGATAGCTGAAAAAGCATCACAGATGATCTCATTAGGTATTTTGGTGAACATCCAACACGTTTTGGGGAACAGGTTAAATTCAAACAATTATCTCAAAGGGTTGGTAATTTGGCTACATATCTTTAAGAAAAGCATATATGTCCTTTGACCCAGTAGTTCTACTTCAAAAAGTATATCATTGAGATAACTGTACAAATGAGCACATACCAATGTATATCCAAAGGATACTCACTATATTTCTGTAAGAGAAATGGGCTATAACAAATGTTTAACCTGAAGCCTCATTAAACATATACAATAGTCCTATGTACAAATACAGCTTATTTCACAATGCAGTTATATAGTGTCAATACAAAGAATAAATAATTCAGCAGGGCAACAGTGGCTCACCCCTATAATCCTAGCTACTCAGAAGGCTGAGATCTGAGAATCATGATTTAAAGCCAGACGGGGCAGGAAAGTCCATTGGACTCTTTTAATTCCAAAATCTCCCAATAAGCTGGAAGTGGAACTGTGGCTCAAGTGGTAAAATGCTAGCCTTGAGCAAAAAAAGTTCAGTGATGGAGCCCAGGCCCTAACTTCAATTCCCCCCTAAAAGAATGAATAATTTTGAATAATTCTGAATATAGTAATAAGGTGTAATTTCTTAAGTATGTTAATTAAAGAAATTAAGGTGAGACAAACATGCAATGGTGAGAACACACACATAAAGGAACAGTGCCTATGGGAGGTCACAGAAGTGAGAGACTCCAGCTATCTCTGGGAAGGTTAGGAAGCAACAAACTTGGGGTCAGGGTAGGGAGGAGATTTATTTTCTCTACATAAACCTTTACACTGCTAGATTTTCCTCTCAAATGCATTATCTTCTCAAAACTGAGCAGAATTCTCTCTAGAAAGGAATAATCTACTGAGTCTAAGAGGATGTGATGCTATGTTGTGGAGCTGGGCCATTACCTTCTAAATTGACAGGTTATCAGCATCTGGCCCCCAAAGGCACCATCAAAAGACCTTTCCAATGCCCAATGTGTCCCAGGTCTCTGATCTCCTTTAAACCTTTCCATGGTTCAAACTCTTTTTTTTTTTTTAAATCAGTCATAGGGCTTGAATTCTGGGCCTGGGCGCTGTCCCTCAGTTCTTCAGCTCAAGGCTAGGGTTCTACTACTTGAGCCACAGGGCCACTTCCAGTTTTCTGCTGGTTTATTGAAGATAAGAGTTTCACGGACTTTCCTGCCCCTGCTGGCTTTGAACCATGATCCTCAGATGTCAGCCTCCTGAGTAGCTAAGATTACAGGCGTTTGGCTCAAACTCGTAACACAGCCTTCAAACTGACCCTAATCTCATCTATTCAATTCTATTCCCAAAGACAGTTGGTCCTTCTACCTCCAAGCTTTCTCCCTTTTTACTGTGTGCTGTCCATCATAAACTTTTTTTTTTTTTTTGCCTGTCATGGGGCTTGAACTCAGGGCCTGGACACTATCTCTGAGCTTCTTTAGCTCAAGGCTAGTGTTCTACCACTTGAGACTTTTTTCTGTTTATGTAGTACTGAGGAATGGAATCCAGGGCTTCATGCATGCTAGGCAAGCACGCTACCACTGAACCACATTCCCAGCCCATTATAAACCAACTTCTATACATCCTTCAGAACCCAAAGGATTCCTGCCAAGAAAGTTTTCTTTAACCATTCAAGGAATGTAACCTGTGCAGCCTAGCAGAGGCTCTGAAGGTAGACTGACAGGACTCAAATTCAGACTATTGTCTCATATGCCCACCATAGAGATTTAATTTTCAGCCCTACAGAGTAGGAATAAGCCCCCATACAACCATTGAAAAGATTACATGAGAGAATCATGTAGGCGTTTATTACATAACCTGTCACAGGCAAATAAAAGGTAATAGCAATCATTATTACTCCAATAGCACCTACAGTGTAATTATATCCACCTGTCCTGCATTGGTCTGTGAGTGCTTCAAAGGAAAGGACTCAAGAAGTTTCTCACTTTCATTTTGCATCATAATCAAGTGCTTTACCTGGCAAATAGATGACACATAAATATGTGTAAGTCAAAGGGCTTGCATTTTAATTCTGTAGTGCACCAACATGCTAAAAAGGAACCCAGGAAGTGAACTCCTGGATCTCACCATTCATTATAGTATATCTGAGGCCCCTTTGAGCAGTGAAAACTGACTAAGGGGATTTTAGTCTTTCAGGGACAGTCAAGCAAGTTGGAAGCCTGTGGGACCTGTCAGTTTCTGCCTGCTATTTATGGAGGCTAGGTGGGATAGACTTGGGGAGATGGGGAATCAGAGGTACCAAAAGTCCTGACCATGCATTCCAAACAGGTCTTTGGGAAAGACTAGTGAAAATTCTCTTGGGAAATGGAGACAACTGGGAAGAATTCTCCCAGCACAGTCAATATGGGAGGAAACAGGACACAAGAAAGCAAAAACCTCCAAATAGGTGAAGGGGCAATCAGGCAGACTCTGAAAGGCTAGGCCCATAGGAGGATAGGATTAAGCTAAATGTAAAATAAGTTGAAGCAAGACTGTCCAGGGCCCTTTGTGACCCGATTGAGACATTTTGTGTTTCATTCATCCCACAGGATAAACAAAAAATGAAGGAGTTTTAAAATAAACAAGTGACAGCATCCGATCTGTGTTTTTAAAAGGAGTGGCCAGGCAGGAAGATGCTCGCCCTTTCCTAGTCAATCCTCTCACCCCCATCTTTTGGGTTGTCTGGCTGTCTCAACAGCTAGCAGGTGGTTAGTGAAGCAATCTCAGAGATGTGTCTGGTTCCAGCAGCAATCCTTATTCTAGCCAAAGGCTTCTACAGGCATTACTCTGCTCAGGAAGGGTTTGAACATTCCTCTTTTCCTGTCTTACAAGTATTACTGACCACACACAAACACCACACACACACACACACACACACACACACGCCTACCTCAACATGAGACTCAGTTCTGCCATTAAGGTTTTTATTTTCAGGAAATATATTTGAGGATGTGTGTGTGTGAGTATGAAAAAAAAATAGTGAGAGTAAAAAGGGAGGGGATCTGCATTCCCAAGTGACTCATTATGAATTCTGAGCAGCTCTCTGGTCCCCTATTTCCCCGTTCCTAATGCATCTTCAACAGTTGGGAGTGGACGGCAATGAGAGGGGCCTGGGAATCGGGCCAGGAGGGGCTTTTAGGGAAAGAAACTTGGGTCATTGCAAAAACAAAATTTCTCTTGCCAGGAGTTTCTTTTTTCTCTCCCATCAAATGGACCCAGGCAAATGCTGTTCTCGCTGTTCCAAGTTTCTTGTTTCAGAATGAACTATGGCAGCGCCCTGGCCAGATCCCAGGAGGACGCCCGCAAAGTTCCCGGGCAGTGGAGAGGGGTCGGTGCCCTGTCCCACACGCTTCCGGAGACCCCCACCCCCGCCCACCGCGCAGGGATGCAGATCCCAGTGCACAAGCCCGAGGGACCCCGCCCGGAAAGGGAGAGCCCAGGGACCCCTCCCACCCGCGTCCGGAGCCCACCGGGGCGGCGGCCGCGAACACTCACCGAGTCCGGCGTTGGGCGGGACCACGGGGGACCGGGACGGCAGCTCCGCCTCAGTTCCGCGGCGGCGGCGGCGGCGGCGGCGGCGGCTCGGCCCGCCACTCGCCCTCAGGGCCGCCGCCCGGCCCGCAGCTCCAAGCCCCGCGGCGGCGGCGGCGGCCTCGCCTGCATGGCGATGGGAAGTGACCGAGGGACGACGGCGCAGGCGGCGGTGATGGCGGCCTCGGCCCGGGGTCCGAGCTCGGTCGCGCGCGCGCGCGCGTCCCTGTCAGAGCTGCACTCGCCGCAGCCTCGCTCGCGACCCTGCCTCGGTTGTAAGGCGCGTGCTCATTGGCTGTTCAGAGGAGGGCGCTGGTTGGCCGACGCTGGACGGGCGTCTCCGGCTCTCGCGGGCCCCGCCCTTGCGTGCCTCCCAGCGCTCTTTTCGGGGGTGTGAAGTCTGTCTCACGGTCCTCTACAGCTCAAGGGACTTCAGCCTACGGAAAGCAGGACTTCGGTCGCGCCGGTAGATCGTTCCGCAACGTCTTCCAATTGTCTACAAGCTCAGGAACCTGGACCTGGGGCTTTCTTCCCAGTTTACGGATGCGGAAACTGAGGCCAGAGATTTGCCACACCAATACTCACCGACTGGGGTGGCCTAGAACACGAAAACCATCTTTACACTCCTCCAAATGCTATCGATTCGGTCTTCTCCCTGCTCACCCCACCCCCCGTTACTGCCAGGTACTTGGAAGACGAAGAGCCCCTTCGCAGGGAGAACCTGCCGAGTCCCTAGAACGGGTCTGGCTCCTTGGGTGCCGCCTTATACTAAGCCAGCAGCCTACATCATCCCCACCCGAGCCCCAGGGACATTTCCCCCGCTTTCCAGATGCGCATACTGGGCCTGACTGGCCACGGAACTGGGTGGAAGTACCACACGTGATGCCGGGCGGTGGGCGGGGGATGTCTTGCGCTACAGGCCTGGCGGGGGAGGGGAGGATCAAAGCGTGAGGGAGATGGAGAGGCGAGTTCCACCAGGGCCGGGATGCCGATCCCCTTCCTGGAGCCCAGGGAATCGCACCCCTCTCGAGTAGCCCCGGAAGCCATCTGTGTGTACTTCTGGAGGCAGCATGTTTGGGTGCTGCAAGACCTAAGCGCCAGCAGCTGCGGTCCCCAGGCTGAGCCACCGGGCTGCTGTAGGCCCAAGAAGTGACGAGGGTTACACTTTATCCTAAGCCCGAAGTCTGTGGTGCCCGGCGTGGATGTCAGTTTCTCCTCCAGACAGGCAATCAAGTTCATCCACTATGCCCGCCCCAAGAGCCCAGTGCTCAGGAAGGAGATAGGATCTACAACTAGAGGCAACTCTGAGTGGCAGGTGGGAATACATCTGCACAAGAGATCCCATCAGCTGGTTTCCACACAGGCTTAATGTTCCTGTAATCTCCCGTCGTCGTTGCCCCCAACCCCCACCTGTTGCTGGGGAACCAACTTAGAACTCTATGCAACCAGCCTCCTTATTTGTGAAATTGGTGTATGTTAACCAGAGCCACACACTAGAAATATGGGCTGCAGTGGACCCTTCCTCAGGCCTTCCCCTTCCCCGAAGGGAAATCACTACTGGCAGAACCAGTCCAGAAGTATCAGCAAGATGGCCAGCCCAAGATGTCTCTGGCAAATAGACACTTCAGCTCAAAGGCTCAGAGCCACTGCCCAGTTCTCTTAAGTGTCAGACCCCCAAGCGGCCAGTGAGGCCACCTGCCCATTTCTTGGGAAGCCCAAATTCAAATCTATCCAGAATGGAGGTGCACAGAGAATGGAAAAGTAACTCAAGTTTTGTCCATACATTGGACCTGTGCTATTTTAAAAAAAAACCTGAAAAACAATGTACCTGGACAATGAGGGCAGCTCCATAGCCTCAAATTAAACTACCAGCTTGGTTTTTACCTACAATAACCACAGTTTCTTTTGGTCAATTTATTTGATTTAATACATAAAAAAACTTTACATGCTACTTATATTTACTAATGGAATTAAAATAGCTATTAAGACAGGTGGGGGGCTGGGAAGGTGGTAGAGTGCTTGCCTTGCATGCATGAGGCCATGATTCCTCACACCACATAAACAGAAAAAGCCAGAAGTGGCGCTGTGGCTCAAGTGGTAGAGCACTAGCCCTGAGCTGAAGAGCTGAGGGACAGGGCCCAGGCCCAGAGCTCATGCCCCAGCCGAAAAGAGACAGATTGTTGTCTTTCAAGGACAACCTGGTGAAGAGCCCTTACTGGATCTGACCACACTTGGGAATCCTTGCAGTTAAATGTGGGAGTCAGAGAGCTCTTGGTTTCCAGCCCTGCCCAGTGCTGAATGGCCTGAGCCTGCCTCTGCTATCCTTCCTGAAACCATCTAGAGTTGAACTGAGAATTCCAGACACACACACAGTTTGGCCATTAACCTATCCTCAAGAAATACAAGATCCTTCACTCTCCATGAGACAGGCACTGTGTAATCATAACATCTGTGGTTTATGTGAAGGGGTGACATAGAACCTCAGACCAAGGGGGTTGGGGGGCCCACTCGAGACCCTGGGAAGATTAAGTGCAAGCAAGTATGCAGTTTCCACTGGAAGAGGGCAGAGTCCTACCCAAAGGTGCCTGCCATGGAAACTTGCCTGGTGTTGCATCCTGCATCCTACTGGAGTGTTGAGGGGCCTCTCTCTCTCATCAACAGAGTTAAGGACTGTCTTGAGAGGGAGAGGAGTCAGGCTTCTCTCAGACAACCCAAGGGGAAAACTGTGGCTCTTACTCCCAGTTCTGCTTTAGTCCTAACTCATGGGGCACACCTAGCAGGCACTTGTCAGCCACCCCACAGGTATCCTAACAGCCACAGGGTTAATCAGCAAGACTCCCGGATGGGAGTGAAGTCCTGTTCTTTCAGGCAAGTTACTTCCCTCTCCAGGCCTCTTTCCCCCATCTAGTAAATGGAACAATGAGTCATTCAATTTCTTATTGAGTACAGACCGTGTGCTGAACACAGCAGGGAGTAAGAAGAGGCCTCCTGCTCTTAGGGGCTTACATTCTGGAGGGAGAGACAGACAATAAACAAATGAAAAAGAATGTTTCCTAAGTGCTGTAATGAAAATAAAGCAACACAATAATAGATAAAATAAATGAGACGAGTCCTCCCAATCACTGTTAATCTACAAGTCATTTGCAGAAACCTCTTGCCTTGAGGTGTCTTATAGGAGTGTCCTCAACCAGGAGTGTCCTAAACCAGGAGAAATGTTTCTACATCTGCCCACAGTCAGAATCCTAACCTCATCCATTAGAAAAGACTTGGCCCCATCTGACATCATAGGTTCAGGCCTGCTATACAACTGCTCCAAGGACAGGTTACATTACTTTCAATGAGCAATTAAGGATTTGAAAGAAAAAGTTCTAGTTACAATTTTTTATATTCTGGTGCCAAGATTGAATCTAGGCCTCACACTTAGTAGGCAAGTGCTCGTCCACTGGGATAAGTCTACCTCCTTCCCATTTCAGGTTTTTAATTATCTCTTTATAGGTGAATGAACCTGTCAAACCCCAGCAGACATATGCAAATTTACAATATTATGATTCGCTGAGCATCAGTGGCTCACACCTGTAATCCTAGCTACTCAGGAGGCTGAGATCTGAGGATCACAGTTCAAAGCCAGCCTGGGCAAGGAAAGTCCTTGAGACTCATATCCAATTAACCACCAAAAAACCAGAAGTGGTGCTGTGGCTCAAATGGTAAGGCGCTTGCCTTGAGCTGAAGAGCTGAGGGACAGTTTAAGTCAATTAACCAACCAAAAAAAAAAGTTGAGAAAATTAGTGACTTTAAAAAAACATCTACACAAAACTGCCTCCCCCCACCTTTGGTGATACCATGGATCAAACTCATGCACTCTAGGGAAGTGTTCTGCCACTGAGCTGGGGAACCTCTAAATTCTCAAATAACTTTCCCATGGACAATCCCAGGGCTTCTCCACAGGTACACACATTTTTCCTGAAGTTGTAATCACTATATGAATCTTCCATTGATGTTAAAACTTTTGTCTTGCATATTGCTAAAAGTTCACGTATAATGTCTATTTTCACACTTGCACATGAGGAAATGGGTAGTATGTTATTTTGTGGGAAATTTTTTTAAGTCATGTAAATTTAGCCTTGGCCAAGTCTCCCCTTCCAGAGAAGACTGGGCTATTTGGCAACAATCTCTCCTTCTCTAAGAGGTAAAAAGCAAAACAAAACAAAGACAGAGTCCAGGTACAGTGGCTTGCACCTGTAATCCTAGCTACTTGGAAGGCAGAGATCAGGGGGATTGTAGTTCTAAGCCAGCCAGAGCAAAAAGTTGATGACACACCATCTTAATCAATAAAATGGGAATGGCAGTATGCATCTGTAATCATAGCTACACAGAAGGCCCTAAAGTAGGGGAATCTGAAGCAAAGATGCAAGACCCCACTTGAAAAATAAAGCAGAAAAGAGCTAGGAACTTACTCAAGCTATAGAGTACCAGCCTTGCAAGCTTGAGAACCTGAATTCAAACCCCAGTACCAACAAGAAAGAAGAAAATCATCAGTTACCAAGGCAATGAGAAATTGTGGGGCCAAGATTGAGGAGGACAAAAGCCCAGAATGAAGAGCCCAGCATAAGGGGATCCTGTCCTTTTTTTTTTTTTCTGCTGTAGGGCCTAAATTCTGGGCCTGGACACTGTCTCTCAAATCTTCAGCTCAAGGCGAGCACTCTACCACTTGCACCACAGCACCACTTCCAGCTTTTTCTGCTATGTGGTGTTGAAGAATTTAACCCAGGGCCTCATGCATGCAAGGCAAGCACTCTACCATTGAGCCACCTTCTCAGCCTGGATCCTGTCCTTCCTTTGGAAATGTCTATTTATTCCAGAGAAGACTAATTCTAAAAAATAACTGGTAACACTAACAATCTTTCTAAAACTTTGTCCTATCAAAGTTTGTTGGTCATGGGGCTTGAACTCTGGGCCTGGGTGCTGCCTTGGAGCTCTTCAGATCAAGGCTAGTGCTCTACCACTTGAGCCACAGAGCCACTTCCAGTTTTCTGATGGTTAATTGAAAATAAGAGTCTCATGGACTTTCCTGCCAGGGCTGGCTTTGAACCATAATCCTCAGATCTCAGCCTCCTGACTAGCTAGGATTACAAGCATAAGCCACCAGTGCACAGCAAGGCGCTGTTTTACTTGAAACTGGTGAGGTAGCTTTCTGAGATTGTCCTAACAGAATGTGGCAAATGTGACACCAAGGGGCTTCAGTGCTAGGTTAGCAACAGCAAAATGGATTTTATTCTAGGGACTAGGAGAAACTATGAAGTACCCCAGGTTGTAGGTGTTCTGGTCAAAAACCCTAAGGTTCTGGTCAATAACCAGCTTCATACAGACATGTGGGTGAGCAAGCTACCAAATGATTTCAGCCTCCAGCTGTGAAGTCACTCTCAGCCTCTGAGTCTTCCGGCTGATGTACAAACATTGTGGAACATACACAAACCATCCCTGCTGCATGCTGACCACATTCTTGACCCACATAATAAATGGTAAGCATAAAAAATGGTTGTCTGACAATTTGATTTGTATCTCCTTGGAGGATTTCTACGAACTAACATAAATCAGATGGGGGAAAAAGGGACTATCTAGGCCCAGAGTCTCTCTCTCTTTTTTTTTTTTTTAAAGCATGGTCAGGCTTGGGGTGTTAGTGAAGGCTGCTTACTCTCTGGGCTTTGGTTCTTCCTCCTGCTAGACAAAAATGCCCACAGTGACAGGTGGCAGTGCCATGGTACATTGGAGTACACAGACTACAGGCTGGGGACAGAGTGGAGAGCAAAGCAGGTGCCTCTACTGACTGGCAGGTTTCAATGAGATGGGGTGGACCCACGGGGTCCCCAGTTCATAATTCTTGGGGAAGTTTTTCCATCCTCTGTGTTTAGCAGATCTTTCACCCTCTTTCTCTTTGGCCCAGTGCTCATCACTGTTCAGCAGGCAAGGTTTTTCCCAAAGGCTTCTTTTCTAACCCCCACAACTGAATGATCACATGTATCCTACTAATCCTCCAACCCTCACTGCAGAGCAACACAGGACCTTGCCTCAATTCCATATTCCAGTTCCAGCTGGAGTCAACCTGGCTTTCAAATCCTGGTTTTGTCACATATTTGCTGTAACTAATCTCCCTGGTCCTCTTCTTTAATTTCCTCTTCTATAAAGAGGGGTGATGCTACCAATCTCATGAGGAATAAATGCAATACTTGCCAAGTGTTCAGCATGGCTCTCAAAAGTGTGTGCACATATACGGAATGCTTTTCATTGTGATTTTTATTGAGTTTGTGTTTAAGTTTCATGCCATTTCTCCCCATAATCTTCCTAGGATTTTTGAGAGAGCTTTCCTTAGTAACTATAAGAGGCAGATAGGTCCCTCTTATAAGGACCTATTGCCAGCATCTTCACAAAGATGGAAAATTCTGTTGCAGTGTCTAGATGGTTCTGCTTTAATATTTTATTTTATGGGTGGGGAGTGGGCTAGGGTTTGAACTCAAGGCGCCATGTTCTAGGTACGCATTCTGCCAATCGAGTCACTCCTTCGGTCCCCTCATGCTTGCTTTTCTCAGGCTAGTTTGTGTAAAATAACCATTCTAAATAACCAGGCTTCTCTGTATCCTTAGACTCCTCCCAGCTTCTCAGCTTTACCCTGAGAGGGGAGGTGTTGGAGTGACCCTTCTGCCAAGTCCAGGATAGGAGATTTCCCCAAAGCTTCTAGAGGTTCTTCACTTCTTCTGGGCTTGTGCTCTGGCCCGCTGAATCTTGTCAGCTGTAGCCCCGTCTGTGGCTCCAGTGCAGTGTGACAATACAAGGCTCAGTTCAGCCTCATTCCGGTGCTCAATGGCTACATCTGCAGCCTGAGCCACATCACTGTGGTTTGAGCAGGAGAGGAGATGGTGTTGGGGCTGCCCAAGAGCACCAACCTTGCTTCTTATCAACCCACTGGTTTAGCCACCTCATACCCATGGGGCCCTCACTTGACATACCCAAGAAGTAGTAATGCCTTGACCTTTTGTTCAGGACCCACACGGGAAGCATACTTCTTGGCCTCATATTTGTTGTGTTGTTTCATACAGATCTCCACAAAGGGCTTTGAAGGTGAAGGAAGGGAAGGGGAAAGAAAACAAAGCATAGCCCTCCCAGTTCTCCTTAACAAAATCCCAATGGATATGTTGGCTATAGATATTTTATATACTAAATAGTATATATAGTTCCCTCCCCATCTGCACAAGAATAGCTGTGATCAACATTAGCAAAGATTCGGGGCTGGGAAGTTGGCTCAGTGGTAGAGTGCTTGCCTCGCATGTATGAGGCCCTGGGTTTGATTCCTCAGCACCACATAAGCAAAAAAAAGCTGGAAGTGGCCCTGTGGCTCAAGTGGTAGAGTGCTACCCTTGAGCTGAAGAGCTGAGGGACAGCGCCCAGGCCCAGAGTTCAGCCCCATGACCAACAACAACAACAAAAAAGAACATTAGAAAAGATCCATTAGAGCCTTGAAACTAATTATTTTCACCCTTTACCACCATCTACAACAGGATACCCTCTCAGGTCCTATGTCTTCTCTTAAGGCTGTCATTATGAAACCTGAACTCTACTTCTCTATACCATCTGCCACAGGAAACAACCTGATATCCTCCCTGGATTCTCCCTCTCCTCTCTGTCCCTAACTTAAGCAGGACTTCCCTGCAGGCATATGGTGTCCTTATGGTCCTCCTCAGGGACAGCAGCTCATTCTCATACCCCTCAGCATCTGCTCAGGATCATTCTCCAGTGCACCCAGCACAGTGCATGGTGTATTCCCACATTCTCATGGACACAGGAAGTACTGGCTAAGGGCATGGGTCAGCCTAACAGGTAACATGAATGGGCCTTTCTGCCAGTCCCACTGCCTAACTCCTTGCCAAGGACTACCCTTACTGGTGGTAGGGGAGATGAGGGAAGATCTCACCAGGTAGCCAATGGGTGATTTCTTGCTCTTGGAAAACTTCTCTAGCTCCTCCCAGTCTTCCAAATCTGCCAAAGCAGTCAGCTTCAGCCACCAGAGTCTACAGGGAAGTTGGACTTGAACATATTGCATGCAGAAGAAACAGGCAGTTCTAGGACTAGACACAGCCCAGGCCCTCATCTACCTCTTATCAGGAATGCGGAAGTCACGTGCCAGCTGTTCTGCACGCTTATTGTGGCCACCAAGGATGAGAGTAGTGACAGTGTCATGCAGAGACAGGTCTAGGAACTGACCCCCCAGCTCATCTTCTAGACGCCGCTGTAGCCGTAGGAGCCGCATTTGATCCTCTGTGGCCTGGGGACCAAGACAAAGCATCCTGGGGATGAACAGGACAGGGAATAAAGTCCAAGAAGCTATGACAAAGGACCTTTAAAAAGCTGGCCAAACCTTAGCTGCAAACTCATTCTTGGCCTTGTAGAAGGCATCGGCTGCTGTCTGTAGGGCTGCTACTCGTCCCTCGATACGCTATAAAGACAGGGGTGGGTTAGGTCCACAATGCACAGGGCCCTGGTCCTCCCAACCCAGGTGAGTTTTCTCCCCAATCCTAGAGTTGCTGGGGTCAGCCTTATATGCAAAGGGACATCCCCTAGAGGGATGGGCTAGCTCCTCTGAGATCAGCATCTATACTGGCCTTAGGTCTTCTCAGACTCTCCCTCAATGATGATGACCAGATGGGGTGTGTACCAATATGGGTGTCTAGATTCCTAGAGAAGGAACCAGATAAGTAATCCTAGCCCACTATGACCCCAGACCTCTTCTGCAGCATAGCTGGCTCGGATGTGGAAGCTGCCCAACTCTTGGTGATTGTCATCCTGATTGTAAAGGTCCTTCAGCGTCTCCAGCTCCTGATGCTTACAGAACTAGGTAACAGACAATTAGTCAGCAAGGCCAACTCAAAAACCCAGGAGGCTCCATCCTCCCTGCCTACCACATACCTGTCGGTACAAACTCAGGGCCATGGGCTGATTCCGGAGGGTCATAAAAAAGTCTCCTCGGTTTAGCTCATTTTTCAGGTGCAGCAACACTGTGAAAACTGTAGGACAAGGTGAATACAGCTTCTAGACTGGGCCTGCTCGTGAAGGACCCCAGCCTAGCCCTCACCCAAACCTTGCTCACCCAGGTCTGTGTCCCCACTCTCAATTGCCTTGCTAAGTGCTAGTTTGCTCCTCTTCATCTTTAGGAGGAGGGGCACCTGCTCTCCTGAGCGTGGCTCATACTCCAGCAGCTGTGGGGTGGGGAGGAAGGCACAAAGGGAAAGAAAAAGCTGGTGTGAGAGCCTTGAGCATTCACATCAGAACACCTGGGGAGGGCTATATGCCCATACCTTGATGGCTAGCTCCGTGCGGCCACAGCCATAGGCCCTCGCAGCAATGTCAGAGTAGGAGACGCCAGGCGTATCCCCCAGCTTCTGATTAATGGCCCGTGCAACATCCTCATCTGACACATCCTTCTGCTGTACCTGTAAGGTGTGTTGGGGGGGTGTATAACAAAAAACTGGATCTCATGCCTCCCTCAACTAGAGTACCCTCAATCAGAACCCACCCTTCACTCCTATACTTTGTGTTTCCTACACCTCAGTAGGAACTGAAATTACCTCAGTGCCCCTGGACCTCACCCCACATCCTTGCCTTGTAGCAGGCCCAGTGAGCCAGTATCCTGCTCACACCCTGAACTTCAGGAAGGCGCAGATACTCGCATATCTGAATGGCCAACGGGTAAAGCCTCCGCAACACAAGCCTAGAAGAAAAGAACACAAGGGTGCAAGGGCAAGATGAGATGATAGAGGAAGAAGAGCGGCCCCAGCCTATCTATCAGGAGCAGTGACCTTAAGACCCCACCAAAGGCTGCAGTAGCCACCCATGTCTAGCTTGGCTCTAGTACCCCTGGGTTTGTTGTACCTGTCCAGAAGCACCTGGATGGTGAGCTGCTTATATCTTTATTTTCTTTGGTTAAGGATCCAGCTGTAAATAAAAGCCTATTTGCCAAGGCCAGGTACTGGCGGCTCACAAATGTAAGCCAAGTTACTCAAGAGGCCGAGATTTAAGTATGGGTTTGAAGCCAGCCCAGGCAGGAAAGTCCATAAGACTCATCTCCAATTAACCACCAAAAAATCCAGAAGTAGAGTTGTATTTCATGCACTAGCCTAGAGCACAAAAGCGCAAGAACAGTGCCTACGCCCTGACTGGAAGTGCCAGGAGTGGCACAAAAATAAAAAAATTTTAAAAAGCCTTTTTCCAAGGGTCTATCTGGGCATATCTCCAACCCTTTCTCCTGCCACCCCCTGCTTGTATGCCTTCTCCGCATGCATGGGGATACTGGCTATAGGTGAGAGGGATCCCAATGTGGTAGTCTCGAACAGCATTGAGTACACGCAGGTCCTGGCACATGTGCACAAAGCTGTCAGGTGGAAATCTGTCCAGGAAACACTTTCCAAAGGAGGCCGCCTGAGAAGAGCCAAAGGGTAATGGAAGAGAGCTTCCCATGCTACTCAGCCCACCCTTTCCAGGACTGCCTCCCTCAGAACTCCCTCCAGGACAACCCTGAGAAGACTTTTCTGCATGTCTGGCCGGTGTTCGTGTCCTGCAGCCTCAATGCACTGCTGCACAGCTTGGGTCAGCTGCCCCAGCTCCTGGATCTCCCGCAGGTACTCATCTGCCTTCTGACTCTCTTTCTGTGGAGGAAAGCCCAAAGACAGAACATCATGACAGGAGATATTCCACTTCTGGCCCCAAGTTTCTCTTAACTGGGCTGGTTTAGAGGGGCTGAACAGGCCAGAGATCAGGCCTCAATCCCATTTATTGGACCTGGGGTTCCCACAATTGCCATAGGGGAAAGAGGGTTCGACACCTCCAATAACAGTGCCAATTTGTGCCTGGCTGGGAAGAGAGGGGCCACTCTGTCCTTTTTCACCACCACATGTAAGATACTATTCCTGTCAGCCTACCAGCCCAGGCAGGTGTCTTGTCTAAACCCTTCTCTTGAGAGGTGGCACCTAAGTGTTCCTAAACTTGCCAAAAAAGAGACAAGGGGTTGAGCCAATCAGGGGAAAGGGAAGGAGAAGCTCTTGGGGCCTGGGAAGAAGCCCAGGAATCTACCTCATACTCCTTCTGGGCCTCCAATAGCAGCGCTCCAGGGGCCATTGAAGCAATTTTGAAGATCTCTTCACTGGCCACTGGGGGGAAGAAGTTAGTGAGTGAGAGCAAGAGACAAGAAAATTCCCAGTTCTGCCTCAACTTACTTTGGATCATAGTCCAGGAAAGTGGGGAGAGGTGAGGTGTCAGGCCAGGAGAAAGCATGGAGCCCTGCCCTGAGTTATGCAGTGCCCTTGTGGGGCCTTACCTGGCACTTCATGCAGGAATTCATGGGTGCTGCGGGAGAAGATTCGGACCCCATCAAGCTCAGGCACCAGGTAGGAGTCCTCATCTAGCACAAACCTAAGCAAAGTCAAGGCTCCCAAGGGTATCTAAAGATAGGGTGGGGCAGGTGACCCTTCTTTCCCTCTCTCATCCACACAAACAGCCATCTAAGGATACTGGATGCTTTCAGGAGCATCACCCACCACCATCAACCGCCTTTCCCAGGCCACTACAACAGCCTTCTCCTTGCTGCGAGGACGACTGCACCTGTGGGCAACACAACACATGTCTGAGATTTTTACAGGATAGCAGGCCTATAGCCATGTCTCCCACATCACTATTTGTATCTCTTTGCCATGGATAGCTCTGAACATTCTTATATACCCCTTATTCCATCCCTCTAGCTATATGCTGACCTGACTGCTTCCCCTTCAACCAGTGCTGCCAGCTCCTGAGAGTAGCCCTCAGTGGACAATTGTTTTCTTTCTTTTCTTTTTTTTTTTTTTTTGTCGGTCGTGGGGCTTGAACTCTGGGCCTGGGCACTGTCCCTCAGCTCTTCAGCTCAAGGTGAGTGCTCTACCACTTGAGCCATAGAGCCACTTTGGCTTTTTCTGTTTATGTGGTGCTGAGGAATCAAACCCAGGGCATAATGCATGCGAGACAAGCACTCTACCACTGAGCCACTTTCCCAAACCCAACAATAGTTTTCTTTAAGTGCATAGAGAAGGGGAGATCCAAGCCCCGCTTAGCTTTGCCAATTTAGCAAAATATCCCAGAAATTAAGGCTATATCCCAGCCCCACCTCCAAAGAACTCTCCTACCCTCACCAGACCATTTGCTTCGGAGGTGCCCGGATATTGCAGTTGAATTCACACAGCTTCTCCTGAAAGGGTGCAAATATGTCATAGCTTCATCCAGCAGACACCAGTCTGGTTGAAAAGCCGCTTGCTACCAATATATTTTCCCTGAACAAGGCATGGTATCCCTTGTTGTCCTAGTATCATACCTTGAGTGATGCTGTCCCCATCCAGATGTAGCCTGTGTCTGTGAAGAGGGCCAGATGTCGGTAGGTGAAGGAAACAGCCATCTGCAGGAAGCTGCTTACTCCTGGGGGTAGGCCAGGGGGGGTCTGGAGCACAGAAGGAGAGGATACCAGACAGACTGACTTCTCAGAGCCAGAGAGACTAGCTCAGAGAACACGAGACAGATTGATTTCCCTTTGCTTCTCCCAGCCCTTTATTTGTTCCACTCCTCACCACTGCAGAGCAGGCTCCATGGTCCAGGAGATAAAGATCCGGCCCCACAGCCAAAAGAATGTGTGCCACTCGATCTTGGCACAGTGTAGTCCAGCAAGAAGGTGCACTTTGCAGACCTTCAACCAGGAGAGGGGACAGTCTCAATGACTGGACCCCTTCGCTTCTGCCTCTGCTGGTCCCATAGGCTAAAGGCATATCAGTCATATTGAATGGTTATCTGAGGTGGGTAAGGGCTCACCTGGCACTTCTGGCATCCGGCGGAGTTTAAGGTCACCCACATTGGAACTCAAGGTAAAACGATGAGCTCCTGTAAGGATGGCTACCCCAGAACCAAACTCTGTGTGAAAGATCCGGGCATCTAGAACCCGATTTTGGAGTACCTCCTGGAGAAAAGGGTCATGGGTTGAGCATTCCACTGACTCATAAACTCCACCCTCCTTCTCCATCCCCCTTGGGCCCCTACATTGCCCATGCTAAAGTGTCTCCGGAAGTCACCATGAAGTCCATAAACAAGTACTGCACCATCTTCCTGCACACAGAGCAGTTCCTCTTCAGCTGACCAGCCTAGGGACACCACAGGTCCACTCTTCCACTACAGAGTAGAGAAGTTCCTGAGGTTATCCATGGGATTAGAAAGCACTACTCAGCACCTAGTCCCAGAGAGTCTGGGGTGCTCACCAGCAGGCTGGCCAGAGGCATGCCAGAAGCAGAGTAGATCTCAAGTATTGGTCTCACACTGGCAGTTTTCTCTTTCCTCCAAGGGTTCCTCAGTAGCGCTGTAATTCAAGAAGACATTTTTCCTCTAGATCTATATATCTCACATGGGGCAGGCCTCACCCTGACACCCAGAATTAAAAGCACCCCAGCAAAGTGAATTGGCAGAAAACAATCTGACAGCAAATCTCCAAGAGTCAAGAGCCTGGGTCCCAGAGCATGTAGTGTTGGAAAACAACATACCAATGGGGCCCCCATAGGGCGCAGCAGCTACCAGGCAGTCCCTGAGTTCCTCCTTCAGATCCCAGTCCATGCTGTACAGTTCATATTTCCTGTCCACACAGAAATGAGCAGATTAACTTCTTCATGAATCTGCATCCAGGGGGTCTCAGAGGAATTCCTAAAGCTTCCATCTATCTTCCACAAGGCAGTAGAAGAGTCTCCCCACCCCAGAAGTGGAGACAAGGATGATGATAAATAGAAACTGACCACATGCTGGCCTAGGGATAGCAGCAAAGAATCAGAGGGTGTTGGCAGGGAAGGATGTGGCTTTTGAGGCAAGTGTCCAAGATTGGCAAGAGCTCCTCAGACAGGCAGGCTGTGTGGCCAATATCCAAAGCACACACTGAGATAGAAGTAGGGTAAGGTGGCTGGTCCAGCTGGTATTAGTAGGAAATAAGAACTCTGGAAAAGGTCTCTCAAGGTAGGAAGACCTTCTTATACTTCTGGTTCTTAACAATGAATGGCGTTAGGCACTTTCAACCCTGGGGTCTACATATGCTTACTGATTGAGTTTTAGAGGCTCTAAGCTACCAGTGCCTGAAAGACATCCGAGAGAAATATTTCAGTGAGATGGGACTGGGGTGAGAGATGCAATTAGTGTTAAAAGGAGATAATGAAATCACAAGCAGGCATGGGATACAACATGCCTACAATCCAAAATATAAATAAACCTTTAAGATAGAATAAACCTGATGAAGATTCTTATAAAACTGCAGCAAAGACAACTTAAAATGCACAAAAATTCGGATAAAAATTTCCCCCAAACATTCTTTTTTTTTTTTTTTTTTTTTGTCGGTCATGGGGCTTAAATCAGCTTGGGCGCTATCCCTGTGCTCTTCAGCTCAAGGCGAGTGCTCTACAACTTGAGCTACAGCGCCACTTCTGGTTTTCTGGTGGTTAATTAGAGATAACAGTCTCACGGACTTTTCTGTCGGGCTGGCTTTGAACCATGATCCTCAGATCTCAGCCCCTTCAGTAGCTAGGATTACAGGCATGAGCCACCAGTGCCCAGCTAGCTATCTACTTTTTGATAAAAGAGCCAAAACACTTGTGAAAGGGGAGCATGTTCAACAACTGGTGCTAGGTAACGGGGTATTCACATAAAAGAGGCTAAAACTTCAACCCTATCTCTCAAAAATCAACTCCAAATGTATTTTTTAAAAATTTAAGTATAACTTTGGAAATTCTGAAACTATAAGAGAACATAGGGAAAAATCTGGAAGGTATAGGCACAGGTAATTATTTTTCTGAATAGGGCATCAATTGCCCAGAAAATAAGAGCAAGCATGGACAAATGGGACCACATCAGATTAAATGGTTTCTGCAAAAGAAACAGTTACTAGAACTGAGAGATAACTCATAGAATGGGAGAAAGAAAATTCTTTGTGCCTGACACTAGTGGTGCATGCCTATAATCCTAGTTATTCAGAAAGCTGAGATTTGAGGATCACAATTTGAAGCCAGATAGGGCAGGAAAGTCTGTGAGACTCTTATCTCTAATTAACCACCAAAAAGCTAGAGGTAGAACTGTGGCTTAAGCCTGAGGACCAGAACAAAAAAAAAAAAAAGTGGGGGATGGGGGGAGGCGGCGCCAAGGCTCAGGAATAGAGCACTTGTCTATCTAATGGCAAGGCTATGGGTTCAAACCTCAATTACCATCTCTCCCCAAACTCTAGTATTTTTGAGAAGTGGAATAATGAGTACTCATACATATTAAGGAAAGCATAAATTGGTCCAGTCATTATAGAAAAAAATGAAACACTGTCTTTTAACTGTGTAGATCCTTTGACTTAGTTCAAACTGGAAAACTCCTTATGTCCACCAAAACAGGACTAGTTAAATAAACTATGGCCATTCTGGAAAATGTTCTGAGCCTATTAACATGATTCTGTAGGTACTGACACAAAATGTTCTCTATGATATCTTAAGTGAAACAAGTAGATTGTAGCTTGGCATGAACCATATGAGACTATGCAATAAAAAAAACTGAACATACATTTTTTGATGAGCATGTTAACATATAATTACACATGTATGTAAATATACAGAGAAATGTATGGAGGCTTCCCCATGAAGCTAAAGACGGTGGGTACCTTTGGGAAGGGTGGTGGATGAGGAGACATCTAGTATTGTATCTTTATAGTATATACTTTTGTATGTAGTATAAAAATGTGGACAGTTACTAAAATCACTGGGTAAAAAAACAAATAAGAAAATAGATTCACACAGACCCACATGTTAGTTATCAACTGATTGTTATTCAGCTCCAAATTCACCCTTCAGTATGGAGTCTATGATAATGACAGTCCTTCAAGCCTTTCTCCTGAATGTGGAATGTGAGGCTAAACTTTCTCAGCAGAGGGTGCTGGGAGAATAAAGGATGAGGACCTGACCCAGCAGTAGCTGTCATCCAGCAAGAAGGGTGTGAAGGCACTTGGTTGGTGCAAGCCCCAGTCATGCACCTGGAAAACACTGCCAGATCAATTTCTGCTGACTCTCTGGACAACACAGGACTTCAGGCTTCCTGCCCACACCAAGCAATCAATTCCTCTGTATACCAAGATGCCTGGCCCTTAGCTGCACCACCTGCATCCTAGCATGCTTGCTTTACATACTTACTCCCTTTACACATAACTAGTCACTGGGTGTGGCTTGCCTTATAGACATTTTCCAGGCCTTTACCTGCATACCTACACTTGCTGCAAGTCCATACCCCAGCAGCCATGGAAGCTTGCACGCATCCCCTGTCTCCTGCACTCTAGAGGGTGGTATTTTGCTTGTTCAATACTATGCATCAGCTATGGCCCAGGCAAATCAGTGAACTTTTCTCCATCTAGTAGACTGCAATTTTATTTTCTTCAACAGGGTCTGAACCTCAGTCTGGGAAGAGATTACCCTTCCAAGTTGCCATTCCTTGAGTTGTCTTTTTCAGGTAAGGTTTTCTTATAACTTAAACTTTTAAATCACAACTTAGTAATTTTTAAAATTAACTTTCCAAGTATAAGTCTCCTTACTGATTGGACTCAGACAGACAGACTATCAGGAAGTAGATCACTAAATACTGGGCATTTCCTTTGTATATTGTATTCTTTATCACCCCGTGGATGGAATATTACTATTTCTTTCAGAAAGTCTTCTCTACTTCTGCCTCCCTCCCCCTCATCTCATCTATTAAATATTCTCTTAGGTTATATATTCTTGTATCCTCATAGTGACTATGATCAAATGCTGCTATGATACAGCTGCCTTACCTGCTAGCCATAAGCCAGACTGAGTACATGTCTGCTCTACATATAGACACAGCCTGGCAAAGGTTGGATCAAGTTCACTAATGGGATTAACTCAAGTTGCATTTTTAGAATAAAAATGACTAGAGTTCCAAAACAACTATCCATCATTTCTTTTCCATACCTTCCCAAACTCAAATGAGTTCCCTAGAATACCACCACCAATGTAATAGAATCCTGTCCTGCAAATAGGACTCAAAATGCATGTAGCCCACCTGTTTTCATTCACTCACTTACTAGAACATAGATTAGATCCTAGCTTTATACACATAGGCACAAAGCTACATACCTGCCCTTAAAGCATTTTCACTTTGATGGAGAAACTAGTATGTGCTCCTGTATTTCCTATTTTCAAAAGAACCCTATACTTGAGCACAAAATCTAAAACTAGAGTCTACCACTTACCAGCTATGGAACCTAGTCATTATAACCCGGTTTATCTGCCTCGGCTTCTCATTAGGAAGATGAGGTTAATCATAATGCCTCCTACCTAATTGGGTTTTAAGGTTTAAGCAAGTTAACAAAGTACTTGGCACAGTGTCCAGTAGGTAAGAAAGTCTCAGTACATTAACAATTTAGACCATAAATATCCTCCATAGCAAAGCTTAGACTCCTAATTTTTCTGCTGTATACCACAGCTAAGGGAAGGTTAGCTACTCAGATCCAGGTCTATGAACTCCACATCCTTTTAGAGCTTTCTTCGTGGGGCTGGCAAGGTGGTTCAGTGGTAGAGTGCTTGCCTTGCATGCATGAGGCCTTGGGTTTGATTCCTCAGCACCACATGAGCAGAAAAAGCTGGGAGTGGCGCTGTAGCTCAAGTGGTAGAGCACTAGTCTTGAGCTGAAGAACTGAGGGACAATGCCCAGGCCCAGAGTTCAGGCCCCACGACTGACCAAAAAAAAAAACCCCAAAACCAAATTTCTTTGTGAATCCACAAAACTTTTATTTGGTAAATAGGAATTATGTGGTAATAAGGTCAATTGTCTTCAGTACTCTTTGACTTGCAAGTCTGGAGAGGCAACAAGTCTTTCCAAATTAAATGCAAAGGCTGGGAATAAGGCTTAGTGCTAAGAGTGCTTGCCTAGCATGCATTAAGCCCTGGGTTCGATTTCTCAGTCCCACATAAACAGAAAAAGCTGCAAATGGCGCTGTTGCTCAAGTGGTAGAGCACTAGCCTTGGAGCAAAAGAAGCTCAGGGACAATGCCCAGGGCCTGAGTTCAAGCCCCAGGACTGGCAAAAAACAACAACAAAAAAAGTAAATGCAAGTTAATATTTCTTAAAGTGTGTCAACTCTGGGTCTGGATGCTGTCCTTTAGCTCTTCAGCTCAATGCTAGTGCCCTACCACTTAAGCCACAGCACCACTTCTAACTTTTTTCTGTTTATGTGGTGCTGAGGAATTGAACCCAGGGCCTCATGCATGCAAGGCAAGCACTCTACCACTGAACCAACTTACCAGCCCCCTAGCTAATATTTTTTACAGTGTGTCAACTAGCTGGTTTATAAATACTTAATGATATGGTTACCTTTGTCAGCTGATATATTTTCCTTTCTAAAGTGAAATTATTGGTATATCCTACTGATTTTCAACTAAATTATTGCATACTATAAGACATATTCCTGAGGGAATTACAAATGAACAAATGTAACAGAGCTCTAAAAACTACCACATGCAGCCGGGTGCTGGTGGCTCACACCTGTAATCCTAGTTACTCAGGAGGCAAAGATTGGAGGATCGAGGTTCAAAGCCAGCCCATGCTGAAAAGTCTGTGAGACTCTTTTTTTTTTTTTTTTGTCCATTGTGGGGCCTGAACTCTGGGCCTGGGTGCTGTCCCTCAGCTCTTCAGCTCAAGGCTAATGCTCTACCACTTGAGTCACAACGCCACTTCCAGTTTTTTCTGCTTATGTGGTGCTGAGGAATCAAACCCAGGGCCTCATGCATGCAATGCAAGCACTTTACCACTGAGCCACCTTCCCAGCCCTCTGTGAGACTCTTATCTCCAATTAACCACCAGAAAACCAAAAGTGGCGCTGTGGCTCAAATGGCAGAGCCCTCACTTTGAGCTGAAGAGCTAAGGGACAGTGCCCAGGCTGAATTCAAGCCCCACAGCCCAAAACAAAAACAAAACAAACAAACAAAAAATGAAGAACAAAAATAAACCCAAAACAAACAAAAGCAAAAACAAAACAACTCCCTCCCCCACCAAACCCTACCATAGGCATTGGCTATCTAGGAAATACATTACACCGTGAATCAAAAAATTAATTTAAAAATATGCATAAGTGAATTAGAATAGTAGATAGTTTCATTAGCAAAAAAGGGATTTTTTTTCCTACTGAAATAGGATTCAAACTGTCTTTGCGATCTGTAGGTGATTCCTTAAAATCACTAGCTACTCAGGAGTCTGAGATCTGAAGATCACTGCTCAAAGAGCCAGACATGGAAGGAAAGAATGTGAGAGACTCTTCAATTAACAACCAAAAAAAAGAAAGAAAGAAAAAAAGGCTGGAAGTGGAGCTGTGGCTCAAGTAGTAGAGTGCTAGCATTGAGCAAAAAAACAAACAAACAAAAAAAACGCAAGGACAGCACAGCAACCAAGCCCTGATTCCAAAATAAACAAATAAATAAAAAATATCAAGTAGTATACACGTTTCTAAATATGCATTGTTGATAAATGCAAGATACGTGCCCTCAGAAACTCAGTTTAGCAGAAGAATCCCATATAAATACTGCTCTACTGTGCCGCACACAACGGACTAGTGCTGGGTCTTGTAAAGCCCAAAAGATTCAATTGGAGGAAAGACCAAGCCAGGTTCTGGAGACAACATTTAAACTAAGTCCTGAAGGAGTGATAAAGAGGGAAATGGTAGTGTGCACAGAAGGCACTGCAGGTCTGGGCAAACGTGGAAAGCCATCAACTGTCGAGCACTTGAAATCCTTGCCAATTCTCTACAACTGTAACATAACATTTGGGTAAGGGCAGCAAATGAGGTGGGCGAGACAAATAGGATGTATAAAGAGACGTTCTACAAGCAATATGTAGCGTCTCATTCAAAGGGAAGTCACTATAAAGAAGTTTGGTCAGCGTAACGCTGTGATTCGCTTAAGACTTCTGGACTCTTCAACTCCCATGAGAGGGTTGCAGTTACCCAGGGGTCCTCACTCGAGCTGCCCCGAGATTCTCCCAGCCTTGGTCATCACAGTCACCCCGCCCGCCGGGCGATTCCGCCCCCCTCCGAGCGCCCCTGTGGTCTGACTTCAGCTGTACTTTCCGGCAGAAGACTGGGCACTGGCTGTCACTGAGGGCGGCCTCCCCCAACGTGATCTGAGCATCCTTCCGGAAGCTGGCAGACCAAGGCTTCGGGGTGGTCACCGCACTTGCCTCAATTTCCTTCTCTGAAGCAGGGGGAAGGCCCCTAGGAGGCCCAGTGCTAAGTGACCGACTCGCAGGAAGACCGGCCGCGGGGCGGACCCCGGAATCTGCAGTGACAGGGGCGAGCACCGCCGGCTCCGCCGGGAGACTCGAACCGGCGGACAAGGGGGGTAAGCCGGGCCGTGGGCGGGAAGACAGGACGGCTCACCGGTAAAAGGCAGAGTCCCCGAGTGGGTTCCAGTTCGCTGTGTAGCAATCCATGGCTGTTGCCGACAGCGGCGAGACAGCGCTGAGGGGAACCGCCACCTAGTGCAGGCTCCAGGCCGGCACTTCCGCTTCCGCCCGTCTGGGTCACGTGGCGAGGCCGCCCCTGCAGCCATCACGACTGTGGGCAGCCGCACTCTGTGGTTGCCGTGCCCCCGCCCGTGCCCGGGCTTTGCGCCCGCGCGGGTGGGCCTGGCCCTAATTCCTACCCACTACGGCGGCCGACATTGCGGCCTTCTAGTTCCCTCCGGCGTTGGGGGTCGTGAGGGGCGGGACATGGGTGACCGGAAGTGGGAGCCGTGAGCATCGCCGCCTGGGGCGCCGAGGCCTGAGGCGCCGTCGGTGCCTCCGTGACGCACGCATGGAGAGCACTGGGCGTTGGGCTGCGCACCGACGGCTAGCCGGGGCGTATAGGCTCTGCGGGGCTGGGGCTTTGCAGAACCGACTGCCCTCCCGGGGTACGGGAACATGAGGCTTGACCACGAGCCCTCCGCGGGCCAGGCGCGCGTAGCGCGGGCCTGCCCAGCTCGCCGGTGAATTGCGCGGAGCCCCGGGACTCGGTAATTGGCGCGAGAGGGCGCGCGCGCATGCGCGGGGCGGTGGCGGGCACGTGGCGGGGCGCAGGGCGGTGCCGCGCGGGAAGCGCCACAGTGCCCTGGAGGGCCTGCGGGCCGGGCGACCCCTGGCCTTCTGAGTCTAGTGTGCCCGAGGCTGACGTCGCCATGGGCCCTGTACTGCGCTGGCTACCCCCTCCCTGTAGCTCTGAGCAACCTGGGAGGGGCTGATGCGAGTCTCATTTATCCCAGGGCGGGCCCTGGGGCCGACCTGCTCGGAGCCGAGCCGCTTAGTAGCTTCTCCCTGCAGCCCGTGGTTGTCGGTGGCGGCATGGTCTTCTGTCTGGAAAACGAGGTGCCGCACCGCCCGCTGCGAAGCGCCATGGTCCACTTCCAAGCCTCGGAAGTCCAGCAGCTGCTACACAACAAGTTCGTGGTCATCTTGGGGGACTCCAGTGAGTGCCCCCTCGAGGATGACACTTCCCAGTCCCACACCTGTGCTCCATGTTTGCATCTCAGACCTGTCTACTCCCTACTTTATTTTAGCCCACTAAATTTTTCCCTTTTATTCCCTATGCACCTTCCACAGGTGTCCCGGCAGATGTAACTTGGGTGCTTTTTAGTCTATCTTTACTTAGTTACCATCTTTCTTGCTTCCTTACAGTCCTCCATAATTTTCCTAAATGGAGTTATGGATTGTGTTGTGTCTCCTGGGTGTCCTGGTCATCTTAACTATGCCAAGGACACAGCTAAATGGCACAAAGTCTGTCAAGGCTTTTAACCCTCACCAGAACTCCTCCGGGCTGATGTTGGGCAGCCCAGCCCAGGGAAGACAGGCTGCCTGGACTTGGGATGAGCTGGGATGGGGTGAGGGCTGCTTCAGCCTTGGGATCTCTGTCTCCCTGCAGTCCAGAGAGCTGTATATAAGGACCTGGTGCTTCTGCTCCAGAAAGACTCACTGCTTACAGTTGCCCAGTTGAAAGCCAAGGTGAGGGAAGGTCGGCAGCCATGCCAGTGGTGGGCGGGTGCAGACCCTGGCCTGGCAAGGTCCACCTCCCTGGCATGGGTCTGACTAGCTGGGTGGGGGTGGGTGGGTAGGGGGAGCTAAGCTTTGAACAGGACCAGCTGGTGGCTGGGGGCCAGCTAGGTGAGCTGCACAACGGGACACAGTACCGTGAGGTCCGCCAGTTCTGCTCGGGTTCTGGCCACCACCTTGTACGCTTCTACTTCCTCACCCGCGTTTACTCCGAGTACCTTGAGGATATCCTGGAGGAGCTGACATACGGGCCTGCCCCGGACCTGGTGATCATCAACTCCTGCCTCTGGGATCTCTCCAGGTTGGGATGGGGAAAAGGGAAATACTGCTTGGAGGTGGAGGTATGGCTCCACCTCTGTGCTCTTGCCCACCCTATGTGTTTCTTAACAGGTATGGCCGCTACTCAATGGAGAGCTACAGAGAGAACCTAAAACGAGTATTTGTGCGCATGGACCAAGTGTTGCCAGATTCCTGTCTACTGGTGTGGAACATGGCAATGCCCCTGGGGGAGCGTGTCACTGGGGGTTTCCTTCTTCCAGAGGCAAGTGATTGGGGCCCTTCTGGTCAAAGGATGGGGCTGTTAGTTGGTAGGGCGTCCTCTTAGAGGCCGCACTTTCTCAATCAGCTCCAGCCTCTGGCCGGCTCTCTGCGTCGTGATGTGGTTGAAGGGAACTTCTACAGCGCTACCCTAGCTGGGGATCACTGCTTTGATGTCCTGGACCTCCACTTTCATTTCCGACATGCAGTTCGGCACCGTCATCGAGATGGTGTTCACTGGGACCAGCACGCACACCGCCACCTTTCACACCTGCTTCTGGCCCACGTAGCCGATGCATGGGGTGTGGAACTACCCAGGCGAGACTATCCCCCTGGTGAGCCCTGCCACAGAGGGGACGGGTAGCCATGCAGGTAGGGTCCTCAGAGGATAAGGCTCAGGAAAGGAATGGAACAGAGATTCATGGAGAGTAAGGATCCCTTCAATTGTTATTGTTCCTGAGTGCTCCTTTCTGGTTCCCTGGTGCACTGCAGCAACATTTTAGTTCCAGATTTTCAGTTCTTTACAGTCTAACATGTAATCCCTTCTGTGTACACTAATGTGTTTATGCCAACATTGATTATATAAGACAGGGTATCAAAAGTTAAAAATAAGGTTATTTCTAGCTAGACATGGGTATAAGAGATAGGAAAACAGAAACAGGAAAGGTCCATGCAGTGTGGCAGAGGCAAGAAAGCCTATGGGTTGGGCTTGGGGTAGTGCATGGTCAGATGAAAAGGTGATATTACATGATGTAACCTCTGGGGTTCTTGAGAGAAGGTTGGTCTTGTGGTGATGGACTTAGTAGACAACATGCCATAGGCTCTTCAGCTCAGCCTAGTGCAGCTCTCCTCTGGCCTTATCTGTGGTCATTGCTGGGAACTTCTGCTTATCTTGGAGGCATTTCTTCCATCGGATCTCAGCTGTGATATCCTCTGCTGCTGAACATTTGTTTCTTTGTTAACCTCCCAGCTCTTGCCTGCTCATAAAGGTACATCATGGCTGGTTATTTACCTATCTACTCCTCTGCATCATTTCCCCAAAGGGCAAGCTTCCTACCTCACTCATTAACCGCTTACCCCCTCCATTCCATTGTCTGCCACAGTTGCTCTGTACATAGCGTCAGGAATACAGTGTTTGTTGCATTCAAAACACAAATCATCTTAATGCTGTTTATTGTAGCACTGGAGAGTGTAGGGAGCAGAGGCCAGAAATAGCATAGAGGCAGATCTCTAGGCTTACTGACTAGGAGTTGGAGCACCAGGAAGGTGAATTAGAACTTAGATTTTAAAAAGGTTCAATTTATTTGATGTTTAGTTGAGAGAATTGTTCCCCAGTAAAGAAAGGGAAGTTCTAAAGGCTTAAGGTTAGTTTATACTGGCTCCCGCTTTCTGAATTGAACTTAGGAGCTATGGAAATGAAGAACAGCAAAGGAACAGTTGATCTGGAGTAGGAGGATGAATTGGTGCATTTGATTAGGGCCAATGTGAGAACAGTAGACTTGCGATGCGTGGTACCTAGCAGAAATAGAGGGAAAGGCAAGAATTGTGAACTGTGAAGGAGAAAACAGAACAGTGTTCATGCCTTGCATTGACAGGGAAGAGTGATGATGGGGAAACAAGGAGATGGGGTAGAGGCACTTTGGGAGAGGTTGGAGTTTTTTTTAGCTATACCAGGTAGCTGTCAGGAAGAAAGGACTTTGTTACATTTGTGAGCAGTTACTTTTAGTAGGAAAAAATGTTGAAGGCATGGGGTCAAAAAGAAGTGAGTGATTGATGAGGGGATGGAAATGGGGAAAATGTTCCTTGTGATAGCTTAAGAACAAGTTAAAGATACAGGGACTGAGAAAGCAAAGGAAGTAGGCTTGGGAGGGTTGCATAAGTTTAGAACACAGGTAGCTGAGAGAGGAGTAAAGAAGGGGGGCATACCTTGAGCTTGGTCTAGAATGGAAGAGAATGAGGAAACCTGGGTAAAGAATGAGGAAAATCAGGTTGCTCTGACTGGTGGCCTTATTCTCGAAGAGATTGGAATAGAGTTCTGAAAGTATGAGTAGCCAGAGTTCAGGGCAAGCTGGCTTCCTAAGCCTACCTAAAACAATCATCCCATTCCTAGACCCATGGATTGAGGACTGGTCAAAGACGGATCATCCATTCCAGGGAAGCCATAGGCAGCCCCCAGACTTCGGGGAACAGCTGGCCTTGCCCCCACCCTCTCCTTTGCCCCCTCCTATATCTTTTCCCTACCCCCTTCCTCAGCCCTCGCCACCTCCCTTGTTCCCACCTCTTCCCCAAGATGCCTCATTTATCCCGGGCCAGCCCTTCCCACCTCATGAATTCTTCAATTATAATTCAACGGAGGACTTCTCGATGCCATCCAACTTAGGTAGGTGCCTCTGCAGCCTCCCCTCATACCCCCAACCTCCCCTTGCATGTTCCCCAGCCTTGCCTCCTGGGCCCAGACAGTCAGAGAGGAGTTGGGTATCCCTGTACCTCCAGGATTGGGTTTGTTACAGCAGACTCATTACTTCTCACGGTTTCCCACTCTGGAGGTAGGAGAGGCAGTATACCCAATTTGTAGATGGAGAAGCAAAAGCCCGAGAAACCCTGAAGAAGTAGAGCTGCTTGTGGGCAGAGCTGTGCTCATTCTGGTCAAAGCCCAACTCTGATAATAACTGGTTCTTTTGTAGGATGTGGCCCTGGAGTGAACTTTGTGCCTGGCCCCCTGCCACCTCCAGTCTCTGGCCCTGTCTCCCATGGTCAGCAGCGGAGCCCTGTGGTCGTCCGGGGGATGTCACGCTGTGTTCCCAACAGCCCCTACCATGTGCCAAGGATGGGGGGACCTTGTAGACAGCGGCTCAGACACTCAGACAGACTGATCCACACATACAAACTAGACAGACGGGGACATGCCCATTCGGGAACATGGCCTGGGTAGAGTGGGTGTTGGGCTTGCGGTTGGGTGTGCCAGTGACTCTTCAAGGCCTGCCTAACACCCTAGGTGCTGGGATAGGATGTCTGCTATGCCTGACATTGATCTTGTCCATTGCTGTCACCAATAAAGGCATGGAAGGACAGAGTGACATATTCCTGTGTAAGGGAGTGGGTCTCCCAAAACCATGAACAAGAGTTGGGGAGGTTGCTTCTGAGCTTTTCCCATCTTTGGCCTTTGGACCCCACTATTTAGATTTTTTTTTTTTTTTTTTTTTGGTCAGTCATGGGCTTGAACTCTGGACCTGGGTGCTGTCCCTCAGCTCTTCAGCTCAAGACAAGCACTCTACCACTTGAGCCACAGCACCACTTTCAGTTTTCTGGTGGTTTATTGGAGATAAGAGTCTTATAGCTTTTCCTGTCCAGGCTGGCTTTGAACTGCAATCCTCAGATCTCATCCTCCTGAGTAGCTAGGATTACAGGCGTGAGCCACCAGCACCTGGCTTTAGAAATAATTGACTGTGCTCCTCTAACATTCATTTGTACTTTCACTAGGACACATATACTTAAATACCCCAGAGGGTGGCCAGCCTGATATCAGCAGCTCTTTGGAAATGGACAATAGTCCCAGGCTGAGTTAAAATTTGTTCTGGGGGGAGGTTGAGACAGTCTCATTTTTTAGCCCAGACTGGTCTTGATCTCACTGAATTTTTGATGTTCCTACCTCAGCATTCTGGGTGCTTGCATGTATGTGCCACCAGGGCTGGAAAAACTATCAGTATTTTGTATGGAATTTTAGATCCAGCTAATTCTCATTTATATCTCTTAGTTGCATGTAGTCTCTTCATCTACCCCAAAGGTTAAAAAGACAAGTAACTTATATGATTTTTTGGCACATTGCAGTCATTCTGTAGGTGGTTGGAAGTAAACAATGAAGCTCCTACATCCAAGTAGAAGATCAATCACAACCTATTTACTTGATATAATGTGAAGTGGGAACAAAGCAAACACTGACCAACTTCTTTGGTGGTGATGGGGGAAAAAATTCACTGAAGGTGAGAAGGCTGTGCTGAACTCCATGTTAATCAACAGCAGAGAGGGTTCAGGATCTTGGCTTTGACAATTGGCCTTGACCCTGGATTTCTGGCCCTACAAAGAACACCGGCGATAAATGTGGGTTGAAAAATGAGGAACAGTGGGGGATAGAACAAGGTAGTAGGTTCAGGAGTGATGTAGTGACAAAAAAAATGTAAGTTAACACAAAGATCTATTAAATAATCTTGAAGTAGAATGGGTGGAAAAGCATGGCAGAATTCTCAACATTTCTATAATTGTAAATGAAACCTTGAAAGAAAGCATGAACATCTCACCTTCAAAGAAATGCCACATCAGGTGTCAGTCATGGATAGCAATCTGCTAGACCAAATGCAAATGAAAGGACCTGGTTAACACTTGCTGGAGCATAGAAAGGGTACAGACAGTGTAAGTCAGTAAAGACCTTCAGAGCAGCCAAGAGATTATAAAAGTGACAGCACAGTACCTGAAGAAAAATTGCCTTTCGCTGGCATGAAGAAGAAATGGAAAGGGATATTTAAAAAAATAGATAGCTTTTTTGGTTTTTTAGGGATTAAAGGTTTGATCGTTACATAAAAATTAATTTTTCCCCTTTTCATTAACGGAAAGAATCCAGCCTTGAAACAGCCTTCTTCAGCTGCATCCAGTTTACCTAGTCCCTTGTCATTACTTTATGCATTTCCTTCTCAAAACCTTGTTTTTCTATCCAGACACTTTGTCACCTCTTGACTCTAGGGTTTCCTTCTTGCTGAAGAAATAAACAAGAACAAAAAACAGCACCTGGAGTTACTTTCAGGAAAACAGCAACACAGCTCACCCAGCCTCCCTAGACTTCTCTCTCCCTTGCCAGCTTGTTCTTCAAGAATTCCCCACTACCTTTCCTATAGAACCTTAATAAGGCTTTCTTCCTTGTTTCTTCCACTCTTTCCTGATTCTCAATTGTTTCAGCAATCTGGAAACTTTTTTTTTTCTTCTACACTGGGGCTTGAACTCAGTGCTTAAGCACTGTCTGAGCTTTTTTGCCCAAGGCTAGTGCTTTACCACTTAAACCACAGCTCTATTTACATCTTTTTGGTTGTTAATTGGACATGGGAGTCCTGCGGACTTTCCTGTCCTGGCTGGCGTGGATGCTCAGATTTCAGCCTCCCAAGTAGTTAGGACTATGGGCCTGTGCCACCAGCATCCAGCCTGGAGACTGTTTAATGACCTCAATATCTTCTCTCTTCTTCCTCCATACTTCTAATTTCCATTCCACTTTGCTGTGAGGCTTACATCACCTACTTCCATGTACCAACCATTTTCTCTTTCTTTCTTTCTACATCACCTACTTCCATGTATCAACCATTTTCTTTCTTTCTTTCTTTCTTTCTTTCTTTCTTTCTTTCTTTCTTTCTTTCTTTCTTTCTTTCTTTCTCTCTTTCTTTCTTTCTTTCTTTCTTTCTTTTGTCAGTCGTGGGGCTTGAACTCTGGGCCTGACTGCTGTCCCTCAGCTCAAGGCTAGCACTCTACCACTTGAGCTACAGCACCACTTCCAGTATTCTGGTGGTTTATTAGAGATAAGAGTTTCACGGACTTTCCTGCCCAGGCTGGCTTTGAACCTAGATCCTCAGATCTCAGCCTCCAAAGTAGCTAGGATTACAGGCGTGAGCCACTGGTGTCCGGCTCTTTTTTTTGTTGTTGTTCACATCCCTTTAAAATTTATTGAGAGACTGGGAATGTGGCTTAGAGGTAGAGGCCTTGCCTAGTATGTATGAAACCCTGGGTTTGATTCCTCAGTACCATATGAATAGAAAAAGCTGGAGGTGGCGCTGTGGCTCTAGTGGTAGACACTAGCCTTGAGCATAGAGAGGTTCAGCGACAGAGCTCAGGCCCTGAGTTCAAGCCCCAGCACAGGCAAAAAATAAAATAAAATTTATTGAAGTAGCTTAATCTGGTTAGGTTTGAAGGAGAAATTTTAGTGTTTGTTTGTTATAATACACATAATACAAAACAAAGATTGATTTCTCTTACAGATTCTGTGCAGCCATGATAGGGAAATAAGAGGTTTAAAAATAGCTTTATATAGATCATCATTTACATTTAAATAATTTCCCGGGCTTTGCTTTGAGATGCAAAAATGATGAAAATCTTAGGTTGCCCTGAGTATGTGGACCAACAGCTGGCTACTTAGGCAAACCAGAACTCAGACTTTATTGTCCAAAAAGTGCTCATAGCTGACCACTGGGAAATCATTTACTAAGAAAATCTCTGTAACTCCCTCCAATAAGATAATAGTTTTGATCTCTCTCTCTCTCTCTCTCTCTCTCTCTCTCTCTCTCTCTCTCTCTCTCTCTCTCCCTCTCTCTCTCTCTCTCTCTCTCTCTCTCTCTCTCTCTCCCTCTCTCTCTCTCTCTCTCTCTGCTTAGATAGGATCCCACTGGCACAGGCTAGCTCTGAATTTGTGGTCCTCACAGCTCAGCCTCTTTGAATGCTGGGACAGTATGTGTGTGTGTGTGAGTAGGGTTTGAACTCAACTTTGTGCTTCACTAGGCTGACACTCTACCACTTGGGCCATGCCCCTGTCATTTTTGCTTTATCTTTAGGAATAGAGTTATTTGCCTTTACACTCTACCTCCTTGAACCTCAAATCCTATTATTGTTTCCCAAGTAGCTGTAGTGCCAGATTTGTACTGCTGTGCTCAGCTTTTTTGTTTGTTTGTTTGTTTGGGTTGTGATGGGATCTTCTATGCTTTTTTGCTGAGGCTAGCCTTTAAGCACAAGCCTCCTGATCTTTGCCCCCTGAGTAGCTAGGGTTATAGGTGTTAGACACTTGTGTTGGGTTCAGTCTCCTTTTTTAAAGAGTCAATCCTAGGCTGGAGGCATAACTCCAGCAATAGAGTAACTGCCTACCTCAAGCATGGGATTCTGAGTTCAACCTCCAGTTCAAACCCCAGCCCCCCCCATAAAAATGGATCCAGTATCCTATATTTTTGCCATATCAAGACGTTCTAAAAGGTATAGAGTTCATGAACACTTCAGCTGAGATGTCAGCCTTTTTTTTTCCTGCCTTTACCTTTGATGGGGAAAATATTCTTTTGAGAAAAGTATAATGGATTCCCCCCCAAAAGAAACATTTAATGTACTGCAAATTTCCCAACAAAAGTGGATACTTTGCCTTTTGTTCCATTATCCAGTTCCTTGAATAAATTGTTCAGTTCTGTGTTGAAATACATCTAGACATGAATTGGTGAAAATATAATAATAAACTCTTATCACAAGGAAACAAACTATTCTTTTTTTAAAAGCCTGCTTTATTAAAATGTAATTGACATGTATATTTCATCTACACACACACACACACACATATATGAAACTCACAATCAAGTTTTGCCTCTGTAATTTCCCCACTTCATCCCTTCCCACAACTTCCTCATGTCTCCTCCATTTGTCCCCAATCATTTATAATGATCTATTTTCTATATAGATCAATTTGCATTTTTAATATAGAGCCAGGCACTGTAGGTTCACACCTGTAATCCTACCTACTCAGGAGTTGAGATCTGAAGATGTGTTTCAAAGCCAGCCTGGGCAGAAAAGTTTGTGAGACTCTTGCCAATTAATGCCAAAAAGCTGACAGTGGAATTGTGGCTGAAGTGGTAGAGTACCAGCCTTGAGAAAGAAAACAAAAGCTATAGTGCTTAGGCCTCGAGTTCAAATTCTACACACAAAATATAATTTTAGGGCTGGGAATGTGACTTATGATAGAGTGCTTGCCTTGCTTGCACTGGGTTCAATTCCACAGTACCACATAAACAGGAAAGGCTGGAAGTGGTGCTGTGGTTCAAGTGGTAGAGTGCTAGCCCTGAGCAAAAGAAGCTCAGGGACAGTGGCCAAGCCCTGAGTTGAAGCCCCAGGACTGGCAAATAATAATAATTTTATATAAATGGAATTCAGTAGATATTATTCTTGAACTGGCTTTTTCATTCATCCTAATGAGTGGAATTTACAAATCATTCCAAGTATTAGATTGGTGGGGCTGGGAAGGTGGCTTAGTGGTAGAGCGCTTGCCTTGCATGCCTGAGGCCCTGGGTTCGATTCCTCAGCACCACATAAACAAAAAAGGAAAAAAGCCGGAAGTGGCGCTGTGCCTCAAGTGGTAGAGCGCTAGCCTTGAGCTGAAGAGCTGAGGGACAGCGCCCAGGCCCAGAGTTCAGGCCCCACGACCAGTTTCCCCCCCCGCCCCTCAAGTGTTAGATTGTGTGTGGCACTGTGTACTTGTCAAACATTTAAAGTGAAAGCAAAGGAGAACACATCAGTCTAAAAGATATCACCAGAAGAGAGCATCTTCCTATGTGGTCCTCAGCTTATTGAACTATTTGTCTTAGCCACTTGATTTAAAACTTTTAAGCTTCCACAACTAAAAATTGTGTGGATTGCTATAGGTTTTTGAAAATTAACTTTTATTCAGTTACAAACTTTTTCCACCTGGAGCCAGTGGTTGGTTCATGCCTATAACCCTAGCTACTCAGGAGGCTGAGATCTGAGGATTGTGGTTCGAGGCCAGCCTGGGCAGAAAAGGCCACTTGATACTCATCTTCAAGTAACCACTCAAAAAACAGAAGTGGCACTCTTATCTCAAGTGGTAGAGCACTAACATTGATCACAAAGAGGCTCAGGGACACTGTGCAGGCCCTGAGTTCAAATCCCACAACAACAACAACAAAATCTCTTTTCCATACTTAGTTTCCTAACAATATTGATCATGAATAGATGCCCAAACATAAAAATTACTTTTTGTGTATCTGAGGACTAATTTGTCATTCTGCTTCGTTGTATTTACACAATGAATTACATATTTGTTTCCTTTACCAAATTACTTCTATGTTTCCACGTTAAGATACTCATATTTCTGGGAAGAAAGTATCCTGATTCTCATTAACGTATAATATACATACATTTTACATGCAAATAAAAACACATAGTATATGACTTACTGAATTTTCACGTGTCCATGTAACCACCACCCAGCTTTAAGATACAGAAATTTTCCATCATCTCAGGAAGTTCTCTATGCCCCTTCTTAGTACCTCCCCTCCCCCGAAGGTAACCGCTACTCCCATCTCTATCACATGAATTTACTGTTTTTGAAACCATGTAACAAAATCACATGAAATGCACTCCTGTCTGGCTTCTTTCCAGTTTACTTCTATGAGGTTTATCCATGACATTGCATCATTTGGTAATTTGTTATCTCTTACCTAGTATACAGCATTCCCTTAGATGTAAAGAATACAATGTATACATTCTGTTGATGGGCATTTGAATTGTTTTCAGATTTTGTCTATTATGAATAAAGCATCTGAATGTTTTTGCTCAAGTCTTTAGGTGGATAGATGTACTTGTTTCTCTTGCAGTGGAATTGTTAGGTTATCAAATATGTAAATGCTGAACTCTAGTAAATGCTACTCATTGGTCTTCAAAGTGGATATACCAATTTGCACTCATTTTACACTGTCCCCCCCTCCCACCCGCCTGTCTATTTAACTTGGAGTTTCTGCTCTCTCCTGATTTCATCAGTCTTGCTATTTGCATTTCTGTTTCTCATTTTCACTTTTGTTTGAGTAATTTCTGAGAAAAGGAGGAAATACCAAGTTTATCATCTTCAAACAGCACAAACTACTTATTAAACCAAGAAAGCAAATTTAGATCACATTCAAAAAGTAACTAACAACCACATTATCACTAAATTTTTAATGTGATCTTTCTAGTAGAGATAGAAAGGGGATTTGACAAAATTCAGTATCCATTCCATTCCATTGCTTTCCAAACAGTAGAAATAGAAGGAAAAAAGGAAATAGTCTCAACTTGATAGAAGGCATCCATGTAAAACTTCCAGCTGACATCATACTTAACAAAGATAAAAACCAAATACTTTACCCCTGAGATTAGAAACACATATGTTCATCTTCACCATTTCTATTCAATGTTTCACTTACAGGAGGCCTAGCTGCTGCAGTAACATGAGAAATATAAATTAAAGAGACAAAGGTGAAGGTTTCCAACTTTGGTTGGCAGACAACAGGATTGCCTGTTGGAAATTATTTTTTAAAAAGCTACTAGCACTAAAAATGAATGTAACAAAGTAGTTAAATATACCTCTGTAGTCATGGTTGTAAGACAAAGAGAGTATACAAAAGTCAATTGTGTTTATTTGTATCTAAAATGAACAATATGAATCGACATTTAAAGGGTGGCATGTGTAGTTCAAGTAGTTGAGCACCTGACTAGCAAGTTTGAAGCCCTGAGTTCAAATCCCAATACCTCAAAAATGCCATTTACAATAACAGCAAAGTATGAAGCATTTTAAAAGATCTATTTGTTAGTGCCTATGAAATATTGCTGAGAGAAATTAAAGAAGACTAAGTAAGTGGAGAGGCATACCTTGCCCAAGGGATTAGATATAGACCAGACTGTATTGCCAAGGTCTCAGGACCCCCCACAAGAAGACCACCGAGTCAGATTCTACAGCTGTTTTATTTAAATGGGCTGCAGCTCGGGCCTCGTCCTACACTCCGACACAGCGGAGCCTAGGAGGAGAGCCCCGAGCTCAGGATTTGTAGGTCTTATATAGGCACACACTCAACCAGGTGTTTTGATTATCACCACGTGTTGTTTTGCTAGACAGAAACAAGCAACATGTGGTGGTCACTGCCTCAAACTTTAACCTTTCACAGACATGTTATCAGTTTTTTCCAAATTGATCTATAACATTTAGATCTATACAAAAATCTCAACAATTTTATAGGAATTAACAAGCTGATTCTAAAATAATAGAGCAACATGAAAGATTTAGGATAACTGTGAAAGGTAATACCGCTGTACTATACAACCCTTAATAAATTATATTATTATTTTTTGCCAGTCCTAGGGCTTGAACTCAGGGCCTGGGCATTGTCCCTGAGCTTTTTTTCTCAAGGCTAGCACTCTACCACTTGAGCCACAGCACCACCTCCAGCCTTTTCTGTTTATGTGGTACTGAGGAATCAAGCCCAGGGCTTAACGTATGCTAGGCAAGCACTCTACCACTAAGCCACATTCTCAGCTCTAAAATTATATTTAAAAAATCTAGAACAGTCAACTTTGATAAAGAAGAACAAGTTGGAAGGCTAACACTTTGATTTTAAGAGCTATCATAAAGCTACAGACAGAGGATGTGGTATTGGCCTAAAATAGATCAGTGGAGAATAGAGCGTCCAGAAAGAGATCCATGCTCTTATACACAAGTGAATTTCAAGGAAGGTGCAAAGGCAATTTAGTGGAGAGATAGTAGTCTTCAAAAAGCTGCATAGTCATATAGAAGTGAATTCCAGCTAGCCACTGGTGGCTCACATCAACAGTCCTACCTATTCAACAGGCTGAGATCTGAGGATCCAGGTTAGAAGGCAGCCTGAGTCAAAAGTCCAAGAGACTTTTTTTTATTTCCAGTTAACTAGCGTAGAAGCCAGACTGGAGGTTTGGCTCAAGTGGTAGAGTACCATCCATAAAGAAGTTAAGTGAGCATGTGAGGCTCTGAGTTCAAGCACCAGTACTGGCAAACACACACACACACACACACACACACACACACACACACACACACACACACACACACACACACACACACACACACACACACACACACACACACACACACACAGAGTTTCAATTTGTAGCTCACATCATTTGCAAAAGAGATAAAAGCAACTCAAAATATATCACAGACCTAAATGTGAAACCTAAAACAATGAACCTAGAAGAAAATTACATTAGACAAAGAGTTCCTAGATATGACACCAACAATACAATCCATGAAGAAATTTTTTGTTTTGGTTTTTATTTTGGGTCCGGTCGTGGGCCTGAACTCTGAGTCTGGGCGCTGCCCTTCAGCTCTTCAGCTCAAGGCTAGCGCTCTACCGCTTGAGCCACAGCACCACTTCTGGCTTGTTTTTTTGCTTATGTGGTGCTGAGGAATCAAACCCAGGGCATCAAGCATGCAAGGCAAGCGCTTTACCACTGAGCCACCTTCCCATCCCCCCATGAAGAAATTTTTTATTTGAAGCACTTCATTAAAACTTAGAATTTCTATTCTTTTTTTGAGGGGGGGAGGTCTGGTCATGGGCCCTGAACTCTGGGCCTGGGCGTTGTCCCTCAGCTCTTCAGCTCAAGGCTAGTGCTCTACCACTTGAGCCACAGCGTCACTTCCGGCTTTTTTTTCTTTTTGCTTATGTGTTGCTGAGGAATCGAACCCAGGGCCTCAGGCATGCAAGGCAAGTGTTCTACCACTGAGCAACCTTCCCAGTCCCAGAATTTCTATTCTTTAAGACACTGAAGAAAAGACAAAGAAAGGCTGTAGACTAGGAGACCATATTTTTTTTTTTTTTTGTCAGTCCTGGGGCTTGAATTCAGGGCCCAGGCACTGTCCTTGAGCTTCTTTTGCTCAAGGCTAGCGCTCTACCACCTGAGCCACAGCACCACTTCCAGCTTTTTCTGTTTATGTGGTACCAAGGAATCAAACTCAGGGCTTCATGCATGCTAGGCAAGCGCTCTACCACTAAGCCACCTTCCCAGCCCCTGGGAGACCACATTTTTAAAATAATATATCTGAGGGGCTGGGAAGGTGGCTCAGTGGTAGAGCGCTTGCCTTGCATGCCTGAGGCCCTGGGTTCGATTCCTCAGCAACACATAAGCAAAAAGAAAAAAGCCAGAAGTGGCGCTGTGGCTCAAGTGGTAGAGCGCTAGCCTTGAGCTGAAGAGCTGAGGGACAGCGCCCAGGCCCAGAGTTCAGGCCCCACGACTGGACCCCCCCCCAAAAAAAGAAAAATATCTGAGTTAGGTGCTGGTGGCTCATACCTGTAATCCTAGCTACTCAGGAGGCTGAGATCTGAGGATTGCAGTTTGAAGCCAGCCCAGCAGTTAAAAGTCCTGTGAGACTTTTACCTCCAATTAAGTACCAAAAAAGGTGAAATACAGCTGTGACTCAAAGTACTAACCTTGAGCTAAAAAGTTCAGGGACAGCTTCCAGGCCCTGAGTTTAAGCACTGACACAAAAATATAAATATACGCTATACACACATACATGTATATGTATGCACACACAAACATATATACCATATATCTGATTAAAGGCTTTTATTCAAAAGTAAAGCACTCTCAAAGTCCAAGAAGTTAAAACAGTAGAGAAACTTTAAACAGATGCTTAAGGAAAGAGGACATGTATATTGCAAATAAACACATAAAATGATGCTCACCATTTTGGTACAAGAAATGCGAATTAAAACCATAATGAGATATTATCACCCACCTATTGGGATGGTTAAAATTAAAAAGACCAATCATACCAACTGTGGAAGAAATGCTGGTGGGAAGGCAAAATGGGCAAGCATTTAGGGAAATCTAGTTGGACGTAATGGCTCACACCTATAATCTAAGCCATTCCAGGGGCAGAAATTGGGAAAGTTGCAGTTGGAGGCCAAACTGGGCAAAAAGTTAGTGAGACCTCATCTCATTCAGGAAGCTGGGTGTGTTGTCATGTGCTCCTGTCATGTTTTACTGTATGGAGGCTGTATGTAGAAGGAGCTCAGTCTGGGGCTGGCCTGGGGAAAAAAACAAAAATCTGCAATGAGAACTTAGCCGGAAAAAAAATGACAGAAAAAAAAAAGGGAGAGCCTCTAGGTGTGGCACCAGTGGTATAGTTCCTACCCAGCAAGAGTCTTGGAAACACATAACTCTCCAGAGTTGGGAAAAAACAGACACACAAGAGAAAAAGAAGATCTCATCAAGGCACTTTACTTCTATGCAGAAGGCTGGGTAGCCACTCTCTTCAGAGTTAGGGAGGTACTGGGGCTGAGCAGTGTACTCAGTTTTTGTCCCAACTTACCAGAATGATGGGGTAATCCAAGGAAGTTAGAAAACACTCCCAACCTTCAGTGTAAAGTTCCCACTCCATGGGGAACTTTTTTTTTTTTGTCCTTTCATTTTTTTGGTACTGGGGATCATACCCAATATGTTGCACTTGCTAGGCATGCATTGCCACTGAGCTACATCCCAGCCCTAAGGGGGACAATTCTCTTATTCCATTGACAAAGATTCATAACCTTGACATGGCTGGCTGGTGACAAATAACACACCTGACAGTTACAGTTTAAAGTCAAAAAGTAAATAATTAGCTAGGAGCTGGTGGCATACACCTGTAATCATAGCTACTCAGGAGAATGAGATCTGAGGATCACAGCTTAAAGCCAGACTGGGCAGAAAGTCCCTGTGAAACTCTTTAAAAATTAATTAATTAATTAATTTTTGTTGGTGGTGGGGCTTGAACTGGGCTTGGGCGCTGTCTCCGAGGTCTTCAGCTCAAGGTGAGTGCTCTACCATTTGAGCCACAGCACCACTTGCAGTTTTCTAGTGGTTTATTGGAGATAAGAGCCTCATGGATTTTCCTGCCCAGGCTGGCTTTCAATCCTGATCTTGAGATCTCAGTCTCCTGAGTAGCTAGGATTACAGGCATGAGCCACCGGCGCCGGCCTTATTTATTTTTAATGGCCAGTCCTGGGGCTTGAACTCAGGTCCTCAGCACTGTCCCTGAGCTTTTTTTTTTTTTTTTTTGCTCATTCTACCACTCGAGCCACAGCTCCACTTCTGGCCTTTTCTGTTTATGTTGTACTGAAGAGTTGAACTCAGGGCTACATGCATGTTAGGCGAGCACTCTACCACTAAGCCACATTCCCAGCCCTCTGTGAAACTTAAAAAAAAAAAATGATTACATAAATTTCACAAATTTCACAGTATTGTAGGATAGTGATACTTAAAATTACAAACATTTTAACCTTCACAAGGAAACTTGTCATTATCTTGGTCCATAAAGTTTGTGAATTCCATAAGTTTTGACAATACAACTATTTCTTGGGGCTGGGAAGGTGGCTCAGTGGTAGAGTGTTTGCCTCAGATGCATGAGACCCTGGGTTCGATTCCTCAGCACCACATAAACAGGAAAAGCTGGAAGTGACATGGAGGCTCAAGTGGTAAAGTGCTAGCTTTGAGCTAAAGAGTTGACGGACAGTGCCCAGGCCCAGAGTTCAAGCCCCACAACTGACCAAAAAAAAAAAATCTTCCACGTTGGGTGGTACATACATTTCTTTCCTTTTGCTTAGTGTAAGCTGTTCCCTCTTTCCCTCTCATTCCTTCCCTCCCATCACTGCCCTTGAGTTGCTTAGTTCATTTTCATTAATGTCCAATGCAGCTGATGGGCCCCTCTGTTGTACTTTTTCCTATTTTTCTCTGATTCTGTGCCTTCCTCCTCGCTTCCCTCAGATGTGCATATATATATATATGAGGTCAAGAACATGGAGTCATTTAGAAACTATATGACAAACTAAGTAGATGTCCTTTATTTCTTGAGTCCTGTTTACTTTGTTATACCTCCTTGCATTTTGGATTTAACATCCATGTATCAGGGAGACCATGTGCTGTTTGTCTCTCTGATCTTGGGTTACCTCACTCAAAATGATTTGCTCGAGTTCCATCCATTTCCCTGCAAATTTTATTTTGTCCTTTCTAATTGCTGCATAATACTCCATTGTGTACATATATATATATATATATATATATATATATATGCCTCAATTTTTTGATCCATTCTTCTGTAGTGGGGCATCTGTGTTGTTTCCATATCTTGGCTATTGGGAATAGTGCAGCAATGAACATGGAGGTGCATGTGTCCTTGTATCCTGGTTCCTGTTGTTCAGGGTAGACGCCTAGGAGTGGTATGGCTGCATCATAGGGGAGATCTATTTTTAGATTGCTGAGATACATCTAGACTGCTTTCCAAAGTGCTGTGAAACTCTTATCTCCAATTAACCACTCAAAAACTGGAACTGGAGCTGTGGCTCAAAGTGGTAGAAAGCTAACCTTGAGCACAAATTGCTCAAGGACAGTGTCTGGGCCCTGAGTTCAAGCACCAGGACCATTACACACATACACACACACACACACACACACACACACACACACACACACACCCCACCCCCATACACAGAGCAAATAATTCCAGGAAATATTAGAACAGAATGGGGACTGGTTACAAGATGCCTTTTTCTCACAAATTAAGTTATTTAAAAAAGCTAATATACTTACCACATGATCCAACCATTCTGTTCTCAGAAGTGAGCCTACAAATTTTTTTTCTTGCCTTGAGCCATGCCTTCAGCCCATTAAAAAAATGATATTATTATTATTATTATTATTTTGTGCTGGGCTTGAACTCAGGCTCTGGATGCTGTCCCTTAGCTTTTTTTTGCTCAAGGTAGCACTCTACCACTTGAACCACAGCTCCACTGCTAGCTTTTTTGGTAGGTAATTGGAGATAAGAATTTCATGGAGGGCTGGGAAGGTGGCTCAGTGGTAGAATGCTTGCCTTGCATGCTTGAAGCCCTGGGTTCGATTCCTCAGCACCACAGAAGCAGAAAAAAAAAAAGCCGTAAGTGGCTCTGTGGCTCAAGCCTTGAGCTGAAGAGCTGAGGGACAGCGCCCAGGCCCAGAGTTCAGGCCCCACAACTGGACCCAAAAACAAAACAAAACAAACAAACAAAAAAAGAATTTCATGGACTTTCTTGCCAGGCTGGCTTGGAACCTCAATCCTCAGCTCTCAGCCTCCTGAATAGGATTACTACAGATGGGTCCCACCGGCACCTGGCTTTTATTTTTTAAGTAATTTTATTGTTATTGTGTTGTACAGAGTAGCTATCATTTCATATTTATTTCTAAGACAGAAAGTATTTGGAAGGTAAGGAATGGGCATAAAGGAAGCAAGTGTTTGAAGTATAAATGAATATGTTTGCATATGTTTGGGCTCAGCTTCTCCAGAGTTGGTGTTGGCCAGATCTTAACAGGACCTCACAAAAAAAGCCAGCCTTTTACCCCAGGTGGAGTAATATCAAACCGGACCTGGGCCAGGAGTCAGAGACAGTCAAGTCCGCTATAGCTGGACTTTTCCTTCCCAGGGCTTGAACTTGGGGTCCAGGTGCTGTCTCTGAGCTCTTTTTGCTCACTAGCGCTCTACCACTGAGCCACAGCATCACTTCCGGTTTTCTGGTGGTTATGGAGATAAGAGTCTGAGGGACTTTCCTGCCCAGGATGATTTTTGAACTGCCATCCTCCGATCTCAGCCTCCTGAGTAGCTAGGATTACAGGCGTGATCACCAACACCCTGCTTTTCCCAGGATTCTTTTAAGCTCTGCCCTCCATGCCTCAGGACTCTGGCTGGAGGGCTCAGCCAGAGATGTGGGACAGGGACGAAGGTACTACCGTGGCCCTGCGATGTCTCTCCCCGGCCCCAGGCCTTACCCCATTATCTCCATGAGTGCTGGGCTCTGCTCCTTCCTTTCCCAACTCTTGCCGAATCCGATCTTACGCTGTCAGAACCGGAGATGTCCACCAGGGGGCGCGCCTCGCTCACGCAGCGGCTGTACAGGCTGCCATTTCTCAGAAGGTCCAGTGCTCCAGGACGTTTCTTGTGTGAATGCCCGCGGCCCTCCCACTGCAGGGTGGGCTTGGGATTTCCTCCACAGCCTCAGGCCTTTGTCCCACGCTCCACACTCCAGCCTCGATGCCCGCCTGGGGGTGGATGTCACCCTTCCGCCCTGGGTCCCGACGCAGCCACGGTCTGGCCTCCCTTGCGCCCCTCGTGCGGGACGCGGCCCCTCTCCTCCCCGCACGTCCGTCCGTGTTGGAGACTCGCCCCTACTCTTGGGGCGCCTGCCCAGTCCCAGACGACCCTGAGATGACCCTGGCTCCTCTCTCCTCCCGTGTGGCCTCAGATGTCTTGGTCCTAAGGTTCACTTGCCCAGTCCTTTTCAGAACCCACGAGTCCCGGGGCTGCCCTGCAAGTGGCCCTTGGAAGCCCTCCCTCCTGCCAAGGACGACCCCTTTTCTTTCCTTTGGGGTGGCCATTAATGCTGCATCTCAAGAAGTACCCTCTGGGCAGCATGCATGTTCAGCTCCTTGCTCCCAGTTTTTTGGGGGGGAGGGGAGAGAGGAGGGGGCACAGGGAAGTCCTACTGGGTATCATCTCCCCCCTTCCCATCTTCTAGATATTCCACTAAGATTTGTTTCTGCAACTGTGGATCTGCTCTGTTCAAACAAAAGGCCACTACTAGCTGACCCTCCGCTCAGTTTCCTTATGCTCTGCCTAATTTGATTTGTTGTGGATGGAACCCAGGTCCTTGCTCATAGCTAGCTCATGCTAGACAAGCGCTGCACCACTGAGCTACGTCCTGTAGCTGACCTGATTTTCTGGAGAGGCCGAACAGGAAACAGTTGCTGGATCCCCTGCTTCTCACACCAACCCCATCAACTAAAGTTGTGGGAATGAGGTGGGGGAGCACAGGCAAAGATCCCATCTGATGGTCCCAGTTATGCAAACCAATGAGACAGCTCTTCCTTTCTTGGCCCAAACCAGAAAAGCTTAGAACTCCTTCATTTCTCCCAGGCTTTTTTTTTTTTTTAAGCCTTTGCACTCTGAATGGATGACTTGGTCCATATTAAAAGGAATGTCAGGAATTATATGATCATTTTCTTCTCAGCAAAAGTCTTTTGCTTTATTCTCTTTTGCTCTCTCGCTTCCATTTGCTTCCCCCTAGTTGTCCACACCATTCTGTGTATCGCTTGTTTTCAGGTGCTCTTGGAAAAAACAACAACAATAACCACCACAAAACTTGTTTTGCTGGCATGCATTTTAAACTTATGCAAAATGAATTGTATTTTCTTCTCATGGCTTGTCAGTAAGTGCTAAGATTTTAAGAATGATCCGTGTAGCTTCTGCCTCTTCTAACTTCTGCCTTCTCTCCATGATACCCGTGTCTCTGTGCTTTACCCTTTCCATTTCCCTACCCCCATCAATAATATCTTCAAACATCTCTTCTTATGCAGCATGTCTCAAACTTTAGTATGAATGTGTACCACCTGGGAATCTTGTTAAAATGAAGGCTGTAGTTTGGCAGGTCTAAGACTAGGCCAATGACTGCATTGTTAACCAGCTCTGATGGAGGGCATATATTGCTGGGTATATTTTGAGGACCAAGGTCCTTATGGATCTCTGGGAGAGTTTTGAGTTGCTGGGTCAGAAGGATTGAGTAGACATGATCTGGTAACATTTTCCCTCTCTGCTTTCCAGTCTAGCTATATCCTGTGGTATAGCTACACCACAGGACAGGCATATAGAAAATGGATGTTTATATGGATAAAGTCCTTGCATCTACCCACATCCTATCCCATTATTCATGAATTACAAACTCTTTTCTTTTTATTAGAATGGCCCTCAGACTCCAGAATGATATCCCTGGCCAGGAATACAGAGCCAAATAAATGAAGGATCCAGGCCTCACATCCTGATCTCCATTCCCACCTCAGAGTACTCTAGTGAGTAGTGGACATCTTGATTGGCTTGACTCCTGACATCCCTAAACCTGAGCTTCATTTCTGATAGGAGCCTTTGAGGATGGGAAACCTCACAGGATCTTCTCCCATAGCCTTACCACCCACTAGTGTGGAGTGGCACTCAATGGCCAGCCACTGACAGGTAGTTACCCTCCAGCTGACTTCTCATCTCCAAAAGGAGATTGTTACAGCATTGCTAGACGTTGTGGCAATAAGAGCCAGATGAGACATTTTAAACCAAGAATCCCATAGAAATTCTGAGACAGACGTCCTTGCCTTTGTCTTTCCCCAGAAGAAAATGAAGTTCAGGAAGGTTTAGCAATTTCCACCAAGGCCATGGAGCTAGCAACAACAGTGCTAGGATTTGAAACCAGTCCTGGGCTGGGAAGGTGGCTCAGTGGTAGAGTGCTTACCTAGCATGCATGAAGCCCTGCGTTCAATTCCTCAGTACCACATACACAGAAAAAGCCAGAAGTGGTACTGTGGTTCAAGTGGTAGAGTGCTAGTCTTGAGCAAGTGAAGCTCAGGGACAGCACCCAGACTCTTGAGTTCCAGCCCTAGGACTGGCAAAAAAAAAAAAAAAAAAGCCTGGAATGTACACCAAGCTATGCCATTTCCCTATCCTTTCTAGTCCTCAATACCAGGTCATACTAAAAGAAACAGGAAGGAAGGACCAGTCAGTCCTTGTGTGTCAAGCCTAAAATGCTGAAGATATCTAATCGGTGACAAAATTAACCACCATTTCAGGGGCTGGTCTGCTGGGTCCAAATACTTAGGTGGCAGGAGAGAAGGATCTTGGATCTAGAGCTTGAGGAGTCAGAATTTTAGGGCTAGCTACACATAGGTGGGAGTAGATGGGGCCGAGTGAGTTGATCCTAGCTGGGAGTGAATTGTCTATCATGTCTATCTTATAGCTAAGCTTATAGCTGATCACTGTTTTTTGTTGTTGTTGTTGAGGGGAGGGGTCAGCAGTGTGTGAATCGCCAGAATCTGGGGCATCAGGGGATGATACTTTGTCAAGAAATACCTTTCTTAGTTACAAGCAGCTCTGCTGGATCGGTTCTGGACATCCCTGAGTTATTATGCTCTTCCCTTCTCATACAGCTGTGCCAGTATGTCCTGGCACAGTGCCCCAGCCCCAAGCATTTGACAATCAGAAGAGTTCCACATCTGCTCGTCTTGAGATTTCATGGCACATGATGTTTTACATCTTGTCCACACCATCCATCCATCCATGCTCTGTTTATCATTAAAGGCCTTAAATTCTACCCGTGACAGAACATTTCTCAGAAAGCCTCGTGAAGCTCTTTGCTCTCTCATCTGGCTTATGAGCCAAAAGACCTTTGGAGTCTACAGCATGTTTTTAGAGCTCAAAACATCTTTACAGGTTGTTTTTGTTAAAAAAAAAAAAAAAAACCTTTACAATTTTAGTATGCCCTGGAACAGCAATGGGATCCATTTAACAATGAGGCTCAAAAGAATAAACTGGCCAAGGCCATCCATTATGTGGATGGCTGAAATGAGACTCGTTTTTTCCATAACAGAAGAAACTGGGAGTATAACTTATCAGGTGGAGGCATGTACTTAGCATATGCCAGGCCTTGGGTTCAAGCTTTAGCACCAAACAACAACAGCCGCCAGCAACAACAACAACAAAAACAACAAAAAAGTGAAACTCACTTCTCTGGTTGACCCACTTCCCACATCTGGGGTGTGGACAGTGGCAGGTAAGGAGGGGTGCCCTGGGCAGGTGGATAAGGGAGATGGCTGGGCCTTCTGGCCATCCCTCACCCAGCAGCTAGCTTTCTGTCAGTGGGGGCCCTTTCTAGAGCCTACGGTCCTCCTGGAAGTAGAAGAGAGGATTGGCTGAAAGGAAGGCAACAAGGGGCACTGAGGAAGAAGCTCTCAACAAGTCTGAGGCTGAGAGGACTGAGAAGCTGTGTTTCCATGGGAGCCCCCAGCGGTGTTAGCACATCCACATAGGTGCTCTCGGTGGTATGGACAAGCTCTGTCCCCAGCTAAGCCATCTGTCCTGTCCCCTCTTCTCAAAGCCTCTGACCTCTCTTCCTTTTAGGTACCTGCAGCATTGGTTTGAGGTAGGTGCCAAGAGGCCAGGCTTCTGCTCTGGATGAGGGATGTGGGGCCTGCTGAGACGCCACTGCCCTCCCTCTTCCCTGATGTTCATGCCCTAGGTCAAGGGCTCAACAGACACAGGCAGCCGGAGGGGGTGGCCCTTCTATTGGACCAGGTCCTGAGCATAGCCTGGGTGAGTCATGGAGGTGAGGAGGCCCACGAGGCTCAGCAGTGTGGAGAAGAGCAGCAGGAAAGAGGCTGTGAAGAGCAGGGCAGGCAGGGCACTGAGTATCAGCAGCAGCACAGCTGGCAGCAGGTGACGCCACACTGCGGCCACCACAGGCCACAGGGAGCTCAGCAGGTGGGAGCCGGTAGTGAACAGCGCATGGCATAGCATCAGTGCCAGCAGCAGGTAGAGTGTCCCCTCCACACCCCACAGCATGCGCTGCAGTGGTTGCCGCCAGCCTGATGTTGTCCACCACTGGACCCAGCTGGGAGGTATGTGGTATGCCCACCAGCGCATCCAGCCCTGCCTGGTGACCCAGGTTGACCAGGACGCTGCTGGCTGTGGCCCCTCGCCGGCTCCGATGGTATCCGTCTCCAGTCGAGACTGCTGCATCATGGCTGGTGGTGCACCTAGGGACAGGTCCAGGCCAGCTGCAGGAGCAGCTGGAGATGCTGGGGAAGTCAGGGCAGGTGTTGGAATAGGGGCTCAGGAGGGTGGGGCAGGGTGGGGCCTTGAGCAGGGACCTGAGACTTACCTCGGGGAACAGCCATCTAAGTCATATTGTTTCCTGCTGCATCCAGGATAGCCTGGCAGCCAGATCCAAGCCTTTCACTCTCACCCACTCCCCACCATCCCTGGGGGAGTCCCATTATGACCCGGACGGGGGTGGGGTCCAGTCAAGAGAGGAACCCCTTGTATGGTGTGAGGCTCACCTGAGTTCCTCTCCATGGGCCTTCCAGGTTGACAGAGGAGCTTGGTGAGCTCCGTAGATGCACTTTCTCCTGCTCGTGTCTTGAAGCCTCCATCTCTGTCCCTTCCCTGATGGCTGATGTCAGTTCCAAGTCTTTTTCTATGGACTCTCATTCTCCAGAACCACAGAGGAGGCCAGAATGGTTACCCTCAAACTATAGGCCCTGAGTTAGCTGGCACATCCCATCTTGATCTCCCTCCTCATCCCCTGCCTTCTGTTGCTGCCTCAAGCCCTAGTCCTGACTCTCCACTCTACATTATGAGGCCAGAGGTCTCCTGAAGTTCAGGCTGAGAATAAAAAGGCGTGTCCCAAACCCTCTGTTTAGCTCAGGATGGCCGAGGAGGCCTAACAAAGTAAGAAGACCAGTGTTTTTTTTTTAATTTATTTTTTGTTTTTTTTTTTTGTTTGTTTTTTGAAGAGCACTCAGTGTTTGGAGTGGGCTCTCAAACCCAAGGGTGGAGGCAGAAAGCCAGGCCTAGTAGAGCCAAGGGCATACCCCGGACTCCCAGGACAAGCCCCAGGCTCAGGAGCAGAAGAAGCAGTGCATCTTGGAGGCTGAGTTGTCTTGGGACTGCTTCTGTTGGGAAGAAGGGAGCCACCTCCTGTTCTGGACCCTCACCAGCTCCCTGACTTTGGCCCTTTGGGAGAAGTCTGTGTCGTGGCAGAGTGGGACTTGTGGTAGGCCTGTGGGGAGAGAGGGTATCCGTTGGGCTCAGGAAAGTTAGCCACTTGCACTCCCTGCTTACAATGCCCAATTGTTAGTTATTTGCTCACTTACCTGTGGAGAAGGTCAAAGGTGAGGAAGCTGATCAGGAGCAGCAGCAGCAACAGGGCTGGACCAGTCATGGAAAAGATGGCTCCAACTGTCAGCCCTAGTGCCCCCAGGCCGAGGACACTGTCCAGGAGCTGGGCCCAGCTAGGATCCCAGTAGGACACACATGAGCACACTGGCCAACTTGACCCCTCCCCAGCACCCAGACCCCTGGAAGGGGATGGGATTGGATCTGCAAGGAGTTTGGGCCTGGGTAAGCAGAACAGGGTCATAGAGGAAAACAGAAGTGGTCAGAACAGCTAGTATTGGAAGGGAGGAAAAGGGGGAGGGGAAAGGATCCCTGGGTTACACTCAAAGGTGAGCTTGGAGTGGGGATCCGGGATCCTTGGGAATTTCCCCCCTTCCCCTATCCATCCCACCCCCCTGCTCACCTCCTTTCACCTGGGTCAGCCATTCTAGGACTGAGCAGCGGGGGGCATTATGACCTAGTTCTAGGTGGGGCCCAGGCTAGGGAGGGGCTGCAGCTATCCAGCCTCATAAGCAGGTGGGTCTCTGTAAGACCTGCATTAAGTCAGTGATTTTTGAGAAGCAAGTGGGTTTTAGCCAGGAAGTTGGTGATTTCTGAGAACTAATTCTCATCCTCGTGCCTTTGTGAATTCTCTGCCCCTGGGCTTTCCCATGGGACTCTGGGTTGTCAGGAATGCCATCACTCCTTGGGGGAGCTGTCCAAAAAAAAAAAAAAAAAAAAAAAAAAAAAAAAGGATGGGTTATTGTTTTCTTCAAGTTTCCAGAGCCATCTGTCTAGGAACATTCAATCTGTTCCCTGCTCAGCTCTGTTCCCTGAGTAAGGTGATATTTAGAAGGCCCTTGGGGGTGAAGGGCTTTTCTTTTCATGACTATTCTCATGGAATACAGAGAAAAGCTCTGCAAATGGAAGCTGTCTGGAATTGGGCTCCCATGCAACCTGCTAAATGAGGGTGGGTTGGGAGGAAGCTATTTCTAACCACTACAATTTGTGGAAGGTGGCATTGATGCTGGGGTTTCAGAAATGGGCTGGCAAGCCAGGCATAATGGCATAAACCTATTATCCCAAAACTCAGGATGCTGAGGCAGGAGGATTGTAAATTTGAGGTTAAGTTGGGTTACATAGTAAGACCCCGCACACTCATTTAAAAGAAAATGAGAAGGGGTAAGTAGCAGCTACCTTGAACTATGAAACTTGAAGTTAGGGGTGTGAGAGGAAGAAAACTGGGGAGAACAATGGAAGGGGTGGCATGGATCAAGATGCATTGTACTCATAACCTGACTTAGGAATACCTCTCTGTACAACTATTTAACAAGAAAACTAGCAGTTTCCCTCTGAGAATGAAATTAAGAAAAAATGAACAGGTAAGGAAGAGATTGTGCACCTAAAAAAATAAATATAAGGGGCTGGGAAGGTGGCTCAGTGGTAGAGCGCTTGCCTTGCATGCCTGAGGCCCTGGGTTCGATTCCTCAGCACAACATAAGCAAAAAGAAAAAAGCTGGAAGTGGCGTTGTGGCTCAAGTGGTAGAGTGCTAGCCTTGAGCTGAATTGCTGAGGGACAGTGCCCAGGCCAGAGTTCAGGCCCCACCACCCGACCCCCCCCAAAAAAAATAAATAAATATAAGGCTGGGAAGGTGGCTCAGTGGTAGAGTGCTTGCCTTGAATGCATAAGGCCCTGGGTTCAATTCCTCAGTACCACATAAGCGGAAAAAGCTAGAAGTGGTGCTGTTTCTCAAGTGGTAGAGTGCTAGCCTTGAGCTGAAGAGCTGAGGGACAGCACCCAGGCCCAGAGTTCAAAAAACCAAAAAAACAAAACAAAAACAAAAACCCCCAAACCCCAAAGAGCTATAAAAGACAAAAAGTAAATAGAAAAGAAAGGAAAAGAAGGAAAGAACTATAAAAGACCCCCCCAAATAAAAATAAATATATATCCACTGATAATCTGTCAATGGGTGGTGGCTACAGAGATGCCAACACTTATTTGGTGACTTGAGAAACCAGGGTGGAAATGAGTCATAACCAAGAAAACTTAATTTTGTCCTAGTTTTATCACTTTGAAGGAATACTGCTGGGGTGGGGGGCAGGGAAGACAGTGACCTCCTAGCAAAGAGAAGAGGAGGTAGAAGGGGCCATTAGCCTGCCTCTGGCAGTTCCTGGCTAAAGATTCTGGCCTAGTGGCCTTGACCATCTTTGGTAGTGATGAATCAGGGCCTCTGGGATCCTCCCCCTCTCCATCCCCTTGCTCTGGTTCTTTTTGCATATTCAGCAGCTGGACTTTTGGTAGACATCTGCCTATAAGGTATATAGAGGATCTTGTCTCTCTCTCTCTCTTTTTTTTTCTTGTATAAGTTTCACTTGTCTTTGTAAATGAGCACATCATTGTTCAGGTTTGAGGTTGCCAGTCTCATAAACCTGACCACTTCTCAATCTGTACCTACAAGATTGCATTGCTGGACATACAGATTTGAGGGTCATATCCTGTTGATTATACTAACATGAAGCAACAACACATTGCAAAAGGCTTGGGTAATAGGCTATGATGAATGCTCCTTAAGGGTTTGCTATGTGCTGCGTGCTCTGAGTAAATTTATAAGTGAGTTCTATTTGCAATAATCTCCTCAGGGTTTATTTTTCATTCAGCACTTATGTGTTAAGAACTAACTACGTACTATGCATTGTGACTGACATTGGGTTATACATGATTTACTGAGAGTTCTCCCAGGAGAAAATGTCTAGGAAGTTGAGGGACAGAACAGGGTAGGAAAAAAAAAAGTGTTAAGGTAGGATATGCTCTTGCCTGAAGTCTAGTCTCAGCCTGACTTCAGATAGCTTTAGAAGTTGAATTGTACCATAGAACAGGTCCCATCGTGCACCTGTGTCAGATATTCACCAGCTGTGGCCTCCCTTACAAAACAAAGGGGCAAGGGAAACACAGAATGGTAACCTTCTGAATAAGACAACACTAATAGGTGACAGCATCTGACTTGAGAAGAGAGTAAACAGCTTTGACGTATGGTAGCAAGCCCAGCAGGGCAGTGGGAGGGAGCACTGGTGGGGGAGGGGGACAATTCCATATGGCAGTAGGTGTCATACAGTTCAAAAGATTCCTTCAGCAAGGCTGATAGACTAAATCATACTCATTCCTAATGATGGTCTGAGCTTTGGCAGGTTTCCTCTAAGTCCTTGGAGTAGCCTACTTAGTAAAAAGGTTTTTGCTTACATGGAGGTCATGGTCCACATTAGATAGTAGATGCCAGTAATGTTATTTATGTTGGAACCTTGGACCATATAGCATCACCATCTCTAGAGGGACCAGACTAAGGTCAGCTGCATGGGCAGTCAACTATAATACCTATGTGATGAGCCATGCTGGATGCTAAGTTTCCCGTGGCCTTCCCTTGTTGGTGATTTTCTGCACATGTGGTCACACATCATGCTGGAAGTTCTAAGGACAGATGACAACTGGAAGCTTGTCATCTGTCCTAGCACTTTTTTCTATTGCTGTTTCAATCTGTACTCTTTCTCTGTAATCAACAATAATTATGAGTATTAACTACTTTGCTGAACTCTTTGAATTCTTTGTGAACTGTTAAACCTGAGAATGGTCTTGGGGGTTTCCAGAAGTGGTCTTGGTATCAGAAGTGGGATTCACTAGAGCAAGTCTGCTTCACTGAAACGAGGTGAAAGCAGGCTTTGGAAAAAGAAGGTGAGAAGGTAGGGATTGCCAAGTCGTTGGTTCCTTGTTGGTCGTTTAATCTTCCAAGTATGGAAATGCAGTTGCCCTAGGGTAGTTATGGATGGTGAAAGTTACCAAATGGAAGTTATTAACAATAAAGCTAATTCCTGAGGAGTATGTTAGAAATCTTCCAGGAAGATCAATAAAATTGGAGGGCCAATATTTAAGGTTTACTTAAAGCTACTCAGGAGGCTGGAATCTGAAGATTGTGATCCGAAGCCAACCCAGGCAGGAAATTCTGTGACTCTTATCTCCAACTAACTAACTATCAAAAAGCCAGAAGAGCTGTGGTTTAAGTCCTAGAGCACCAGCTCTAGGACTTGCCCAGATTCTGCCCAGACTCTGAGTTCAAGTCCAAGGACTGGTGCAAAAATTTTTAATTAAGAATATTAAAAATTATAAAACCGAGACACTTCAGAACTGAAGGACACGAATTCATAGGCATGAGCCACAGCACCCAGCAACGCATGCTTTTTGATTGCTTTCTTAAGGCCCTGAAGGACAGCTGTGAACATTTGAGCACAAAAGCTCTTCTAGAGGAGTGCTAACCTCTTGCCCATGGTGGAGACAGTAAACATGAGAACTAAAGCAAATTAAAACACGATCTGAGAGCATGTGACGTGCCTTGAAGTCTAGAAGAATGAAAGGGTGAAAGCAGGAGTGACTGGAAGGATAGAACTGACTTTAGTTAGGGACAGCCTTTGGGAACAGATAACATAGAAAGAAGATGTAAATGATGAGATTTGAACATATGCGTAAGTGCAAAGGTCCAGAGGTTGACTGGTACAGCTAGAATGCCATGTGACCAAAGAATAGAAGCAGAAGCAGAGGAGCGGGTAGAAAAGAACTTGGTCCTGAAGGGTAGTGCAAGTGAACTTGCTGGAGACTTAGCCAGAAGAATTTGAACCAGTTCACTGCTAAGTGGGGAAAGGGTTAGAGGTTCAGGAGTCTATGATATGTCTTTTCTTTTCTTCCCTTTCTTTCTTTCTCTTTCATTTCTCTCTCTTTCTTTCATTCTTTCTTTTTTCTCTCTTAGCAGAATTGTTATGCAGGGGGGCGGGATACACACATATTTGCAATGTATTATAATCTTTCCTGTCTCCTCTACTACTCTCCCTTCCCCCTTACTGAAACAATTCAACAGATTTCATTGTTCTATTTTCATACATGCAAACAATCTACTTTGAGTATATTCATCCTCATTCACTCCCCTTGTTAGCCCAAATCCTTTTTCTTCTTCTCCTCCTCCTCCTTGTGCCAGTCCCAGAACTTGAACTCAGGGCTTTAGTGTTGTCCCTGAGTTTTTTGCTCAAGTCTGGCATTTTGCCCATTGAGCCACAGATCCACTTAAGACTTTTGGCTTGTTAATTTGAGATAAAAGTCTCACAGACTTTCCAGCCCAGGCTGGAAATCCTCAGATCTCAGCATCCCAAGTCGTTAGGATTACAGGCACGAACCACCAGCACCCAGCTGTCTGTTTCTCTTTTCCACCCTCCTAACCCCCATTGATCAACATCTTTCATTGAAGCTTTTGTGTTATTTTCATATATAGTTGGAGAGTATTTCAGAACTATTTACTCCCTTCTTTTTCTCTTTCCCTTTCCTCTTCTAAGTATTCTCTTAGTTAGATTCATATTCTGTTTAATCCATATATATAATTATGTATATATCGTATATACACATATGTTTCTATATTTGTGTTTTGTTTATCCATATATGTAATTATATGTGTATATCTATGTGCATATATGCATATATAACTATGTGTCCATGAATATGTATTTTAGATCTATTTCCACATATGAGCAAAAACATATGATATTTTGTTTTTAGAGCTTGTCTTGCTCAATATGATGTCCTCTAATTCCATACATTCTGCTGAAAATGACATTTCAGTTTTCTTTATGTCTGTTTAATATTCCATGGTGTGTATGTGTGTGTGTGTGTGCCATATCTTTATCTGATGTTGAGTACTTTGCTGATTCCATCATTGTGAACAGGGCTATAATAAGCATAGGGATGCGGATGTCTTTCTGATATGCTGACTTACTCTCCTTCAGCTTTATGGCCAGTCGTGGTATTGTTGGGTCATAAAGAAGATCTATTTTTAGTTTTTGGAGAAATTTCCATCCTAATTTCCAAAGTGGCAGCATTAATTTACATTTCCCCCTAGGATCCATGAGAGTTCCTCTCCTCCTCCCTCCTCCCCCCAATCTTTGCTAGCAGAATCTTGCATTCTTGTGTGTGTGTGTGTGTGTGTGTGTGTGTGTGTGTGTGTGTGTGTGTGTGTGTGTGTGTGTGTGTGTGTGTGTGTGTGTGTCTTGGTCATGGGGCTTGAACTCTGGGCTTGGGTGCTATCCTTCAGCTCTTCAGCTCAGGGCGAGCGCTCTACTGCTTGAGCCATAGCACCACTTCCGTTTTTTTTAGGGGTTTATTGGAGATCAGAGTCTCATGGACTTTCCTTCCCGGGCTGGCTTTGAACTGTGATCCTCATATCTCCGCCTCCTGACTAGCTAGGGTTACAGGTGTGAGCCACTGGTGCCCAGTAAGTCTTGTATTCTTGAAAGATGCAATTCTAACTGGTGTGACCTAGAGTCTGAATGTGATTCTTATTTACATTTACTTTATAGCTAAGGATAATTAACATTTCTTCATGTAGCTATTTGTATTTCTTCTGAGAACTATATGTTTAGTTCAGTTGCCCATTTATTAATTGGCTTGTTTATTCTTATGCTGTTTTTTTTTATCTAATTGTGTATTCTGAATATTATTGATTTTTTAATCTGTTGAATAACTAGTAAAGGTTTTTCTCCCATTCTGAAGGTTGTCTCTTGATTCTGGTAATTGTTTCTTTTGCTGTGCAGAAACTCATTTGGTATAGTCTCATTTGTCAATCCTTGCTGCCATCTTTTAGACAACTGGAGTCCTATTCAGAAAATATTTACCTGTACCTAAAATGTTCAGTGTTTTCTTGTATTAGACGTAAGGTTCAGGTCTTATTTGAGCCTTTTGATTCAATTGGAGTTGATCGAGGGTACAAGATAGAGGTCCAGTTTCAATTTTCTGCAAGTGGCTAGCTAGTTTTCCCAGTATCATTTACTGAAGAGGCTTTTTTCTCCAGTGTATATTTTTGGCTCACTTGTCAAAAATTAGATGGCTGTAGTAGTGTGGCTTTATTTCTGGTAGGGTTTGTTTTTGTTTTTGTTTTTTTCCATTCCTGTGGTTTGAATTCAGGGCTTGGGCACTATCCCTGAACTTCTTTTGCTCAAAGCCACAGCTCTGCTTTTAATTTCCTTGGTAATTTATTGGGAATAAGAGTCTCATAGACTTTTCTGCCCTGGCTGGCTTAGATCCATGATCCTCAGATCTCAGCCTCCTGAGTAGCTAGGATTGCAGGTGTGAGCCATCAGCACCTGGTTATTTCTGGTACTTTCATTTTATTTTATTGGTCTTCAGATACTGTATGCCAGTACTGAACTGGTTTGGATTAGTATGTCTCTGTAGTATAATTTGAAGTCTGGTGTTGTAATATCTCTAGCACTGTTGACTTTTTGTTTGATTCTCATTTAGAATCGCTTTGTTATTCAGGGTTTTTTTTTATGTCTCCAAATGAATTTTTAGATTTATTTCCCTAGTTTCTGTGAGGAGTGATATTGGAATTTTGATGGGTATTGCACTGAATTTGATGGGTAGATTACTTTTGGAAGCATAGTCAATTTCATAATATTGATTCTGCCAATCCATGAACATGGGAGATCTTTCCATCTTCAGGTGGTATTTTGATTTTTTTTTCCTTGGGGATTTATAGTTTTCATTGTAGAGGAGTTTCACTTCCTAAGTTAGTTCTTAGGAGTTTTTGTTATTGTTGTTTGTTTGTTTTTGGTCGGTCGTGGGACTTGAACTCTGGGCCTGGGCGCTGTCCTTCAGCTCTTCAGCTCAAGGCGAGCGCTCTACCACTTGAGCTACAGCGCCACTTCCGGTTTTCTGGTGGTTTATTGGAGATAGGAGTCTCACAGTCTCTCCTGCCTGGGCTGGCTTTGAACCGCGATCCTCAGATCTCAGCCTCCTGAGTAGCTTGGATTACAGGCGTGAGCCACCAGCGCCCGGCTTGTTGTTTGTTTTTAAGGAATTGTTTTCCTGGTTTCTTTCCCAGCCTGTTCATTGTTGGTCTAGGGAAAAGTTTCTGATTTTTTTTGGTATTTTATAATCTGCTACATTTCTAAAGGGATTTATCAGTTCTAACAGATTTTTTTTCGTGTGTGTGTGTGTGTGATTTTTTTCGTGTGTGTGTGTGTGTGTGTGTGTGTGTGTGTGTGTGTGTGTGAATCTGTAAGGTCTGTCAAGCACAAAATCTTATCATTTGAAAGTAGGGATAATTTTACTTCTTTTTCCGTGTGTGTGTGTGTGTGTGTGTGTGTGTGTGTGTGTGTGTGTGTGTGTGTGCACGCTCGCGCACATGCAGGTACAGGGGCTTGAACTCAGGGCCTTGCTCCTTCTTGCTCACAGCTGACACTCCACAACTTGAACCATACCTCCAGTTATTTTTTTGTTAGTTGGAGATAAGAATCTTACCAATTTGTCTACCTTGATGATTTTCAACTATAGTCCTCACATCTCAGCCTCTTGAGTAGCTAGAATTATAGGTATGAATCACAAATCGCTGGCCTTTCTTCCCTGTTTGAATCCCTTTTATTTCTTTCTCCTACACTATTGCTCTGCTAGGAATTCTGGTATCACAGTGAACAAGAATGAGGAAAGTAAGCTGGGCATCAGTGGTTCACGCCTGTAATCCTAGCTACTCAGATGGCTGAGATCTGAAGATTGCAGTTTGAGGCCAGCTGGGGCAAGAAAACCCAGGATGGTCTTATCTCCAATTAACTATCAAAAAGAAAAAGAAGAAAGCTGGAAGTAGATCTGTGGCTCAAGTGATAAGTGCTAGCCTCGAGCACAAAAGCTCAGGGATAGTGTCCAGACCCTGAGTTCAAGACTAGGTGAGCATGCATGTATGCACGCGCACATGTGCACATGCGCACACGCACGCGCGCACGCACACACACACACACGTGAAACTGGGTGAGAGCAAGGAAGAGGTGACTTTGCCAAAAAAAGAAATGTATTCTTTTTAAACATTTTATTGTCATTATAAGAGTGATGTAGAGAGGGATTACAGTTACATAAGTCAGATAAAGAGTATATTTCTTTTTGGACAATGTCACTTGAAATGTACTCTTTACCTGACTTATGTAACTAGATCCCCTCTGTACATTATCTTTATAATAGCAATTAATGTTTTTAAAAGAGTGAGGAAAAGTAGACACTTGTGTCATCACTGACTTTGAAGAAATGATTTCAGCTTTTCTCAATTTATGAGATATCCTGTTTCTTATGTCTCCTATGCCACCTCCTCTTTTTCATATCTGTCTAGGAAAATGGAATGGGGATGGGGAGCTGGAATCAGAGAAGTGGCCAGAGTGGGCATTAGTAGAGACCTGTTCAGATTGTTACAGAGGATCAACACAGTGCTCTCTCTCTCTCTCTCTCTCTCTCTCTCTCTCTCTCTCTGGTTGGCTGTAGGGCCTGAATTCTGGCCTGGCCACTGTCCCTCAGCTCTTCAGCTCAAGGCTAGTGCTCTACCACTTGAGCCACAGCGCCACTTCAGGCTTTTTTTGCTTTTGTGGTGCTGAGGAATTGAACCCAGGGCCTCATGCATGCAAGACAAGCATTCTACACTGAGCCACCTTCCCAGCCCAACACAGCTCTCTTGATTCACACAAAAGGTGTGAAAGAATTATAGCATGAATGAATAATCATTTTGTACATGTGATTACCCATGACCACCTGGAACAATACTTTTTTATTTTTGGTTGGTCATCAGGCTTGAACTCAAGGCCTGGGAACTGCCCCTGAGTTCTTTTGCTCAAGGCTAGTGCTCTACCTCTTTGATTCACAGTGCCACTTCCAGTTTATTGGTGGCTAATTGGAGATGAGTCTCATGGACTTTCCTGCCCCTAATGTCTTTGAACCAAAATCCTCAGATCTCAACTTCCTGAGTAACTAAGATTACAGGGGTGAGTCACCCAGCAGATTTCTTTAAAATTAATACATTACTTGTACAGGGAAGGGTTTCTCTGTGACAGTTTCACACATGTACAAATGGATTCCAGCCAATCTTGCCCCTCATCTCTCTCCCTTACCCACCTCCTCCCTTCTTAAAACAATCTCAATAGGTTTCATTTGCTCTCTTTTCACACAAGCAAGCAAACCACTTCTAGCATATGCATCCTCATACCCTCACTCACCGCCCTCTTGTTAGCCCAACCCTCCCCAGCAGAACTTGTTTTTAGTTATCTGTCATTCCTGTGTGTGTATTAAAATTGCACTAAGGGACTTCACTATGGTATTTCAGATATGAATATATTGTGTGTTTCTCAGAATGACTTTCTATTGTTTTTCTTTCCCCAACCTCCCACACTCCTATTAATCACCAGCTTTCATTGAGTCTCTTTATGTCGTGTGTGTGTGTGTGTGTGTGTGTGTGTGTGTGTGTGTGTGTGTGTGTGTATGCTGGTACAGACTTGAACTCAGGACCTTATGCTCTCACTCAGATTTTTTTCTGCTCATAGCTGATGCTCTACAAGTTCAGCCATGGCCTCCCATTCCAAGATGCTTTAGATCTTCATACATAGCTGCATTGTTGCATAGTTCTCCCTCTTAGTTTTTTCCTCTCTCTCTTCCTTCTCCTAAATATTCCCACAGGTAGAATCATGTGGAACCATAGATGTGTTTGACAAAACCCATGACCCAGGTTCATGAATCTTACCAGAGGAATTATTTATCCTCATGACACTGCTTCCTACCTTTGACTTTAGACTTGTAGGTTGGACGTGGGCTAGGGATTCCTCCCTGAAGGTCTCAGGAAGTACGCTGACCCCAAGGGCTCATTTTCATTCTGGAGATCACTTTCAATCTATTCCAAGTAAGTTCCTTTCCAGATAAACTTTCCTATCACTTTCACCACATTTGGTGGCTTGCCAGAGCTCTTCTCTCGAAGGACACAAAAGTTAAGATAGATGTGCCAATTCTTCTGGTAACAAAAGTAGCCCACCCTAACCCCAGCAGACTAGAACTTGTTTTTCATTTGGGACTATGTGTAGGATGACATAATGATGAGTAATGCTCCAGAGCCAAGTTAAACTTGAGAAGGATCCAGGCTGCACGGGACCTTCTTATCAGTTCACAGGAGGCTGCCTCCCTAAGAATCACAGTTTTGATTATAGCATGTAAGACAGGCAAATGGAGAACAAAAGAGTGAGACAGAGAAGGCTGTCAGCACATAAGCACTGAACCAAGGACTCTCCTAGCATAGACCCTTGGCTCCTGTCTGTTGCCTATCAAACTGTGGCCTTTCACTCCGGAAATGGGGGTAGGGTGCAGTACTGCCCATGTGCTCAGGTCTGCATCTCCAATGTCACCATTTTGGAACTGCTCTTTCGCTCTTTCTTTCCTTTCCTTTCTTTCCTTTCTTTCCTTTCTTTCCCTTCTTTCCCTTCTTTCCTTCCTTCCTTCCTTTCTTTCTTTCTTTCTTTCTTTCTTTCTTTCTTTCTTTCTTTCTTTCTTTCTTTCTTTCTTTCTTTCTTTCTTTCTTTCTTTCCTTCTTTCTTTTTTAAATGTCCCACTCTCTTTTGTCCTGGATCTGGATCTGGCAGAGGTGTCTAGGTCTAGGGCAATGAGACCTGGTCATGGGTGGGTCCTGTCTGGTGCCCGGCTTCTGTAGGGGCTCTCTATCGGTCAGGGGTAGAGAGGAGCAGATGCTTTGAGGAGCTCCAGGATGCATGCAACTCCTTATCAGTTATGTGCCTTGGTGCCAGGATCCCCTCCTCCCATCTTGTGAACTTAGGCGGCCAGCATGGGCTGACATGCTGATATTGAGTAATTCAAATTGTTTGTATAGATAGTGCCCCCACAAACCCGGGGGAGATTACTTGTTGAGGGGATGGCAGTAAACGCAAAGCACCGGCCAAAGGCACTTTGGATGGATGTGTTTTCTTCCTTTGGGGCAGGCGACCACCAGGCGTGGGGGATCCAAAGGGAGGGGAGTAGGAGGATGATGGGAAGGGTCTTGCGTTCTGGAATCACTAACTAGAGACTAGGACTGAGGGGAGTAAAGGGAAGGGGGCAAGGGGGGGAAGGAGGAGGGACCACGGGGAGGGGGCACATCAAGCCTCAGCCTTTCTATCTCCAGCCCCAGCCTTCTGGGTATCGCCTCTGGCTGCTCTTCGGGTTATGTAACCCCGGAACGTGGCAGCTGAGCAAGAGAAAGAGTAGGGGAGGGGAGGAAAGGAGAGAAGAGAGGCGGGGCGAGGGTGGTGGGCGTGGTGGGGATGAGAAGCGCAGCCTCTGGCTGGACCCCTTGGGCTGTCTTTCAGGATTCCTGGAAGATCAGCCCTTCCTCTTCCCACCGGGGCATCCTGTCTCCCGCCTCAGTTTCCCTATCCTGTCTCCCACCGTCCTGACAGGGGACCTGTAGCTTCTGGATGGATTCCCCACCCCCCTCCTCCTATGGTTTTAGTTTCCTCCGCAAACGTCTCAGCCATACTACTTTAGCCAAGTCAATGAGCTGCCGCTGGGAGCCTCAGTTTACCAGTTGGCAACTTGAGCAGCACATGCCAAGCGCGTAGCATCCGCGGTGCGCGGTGTAAGATAGGTGACCGCTGCGGGGCAGGCGGCCGGCAGGACGCAGTGGAAGGTTGGCTTGGCAAAGCTGGGCTCGTACTCCCGGGACGGTGGGAGAGGGAGGGGCGGGTCGGTGGGGCGGGCAGCCTCTTCCTGCGGCCCCTCGGGGCTCCCCCCCCTCCGCGGCCCCTCCCCTGCCCCCGTGCCAGGACCCTCCCCGCGCTCTCCTCGGAGGTCGCAGTCCAGCCAGCGGGCGGTGGGCGGGCCGGAGGGGCGTGGGGTGATGGCGGGGGCCGGCAGGAAGGGGCGGGGGGCTCCCGAGCTACCGGCAGGAAGAAGTAAACCCGCAGATCGCGGCCAGTCATTCGCGCCCGCACCTCTGCGCTAGCCATGTGGGGCGTCCTGTTCGCCTTGGCCGCCTTGGCGCCTGCGGGGCGCCTGGGTCTGGGGGCGCCCAGCGCCTCGATGCTGGATCTGACGCCGCCTACCACCACCGAAGCCTCGGGCTCGACCCTGGCCCCTGCACAACCTCCCTCGAAGGCGAACGGTGAGCCTCCGGATCCAGACCACTCACTTCCAACACACACACACACACACACACACACCACACCACACACACACACACACACACACACACACACACTCACAAGGAGCAGTGACTGCTGATTCAGCAACCCCATTCCAGCCAGACCTAGTCAGCAGCCCTGGGATTCAGGCGTTAGTTGTGATGCTGGCTCCAACCTCCAACCTTCCCCTTTTACAGATGAAGAAACTGAGGCCTGCAAGAGGGGAGAAAGACGTGCAAAGGCACCAGATTAAAAAGGTCGCAGAGTAAGAGTGTGTTGGAGAAAAGTTTAGGAAAGGGTCCGGAGGGAAAGAACAAAAGAAGGAGAGACCCTTTGTGGAGGCTGTGCAGAGCAAGGAGCAGTGTCCCGGAGGAGGGGAGGCAGCGCCCCTGAACTTCTCCCTGAGGAAGGCCCCAGCACAGGAGTGCCAGCCTGCATAACCTGAGGAACAGATTCCACGACAGAACTCCTCAGTGGAGACAGCCCAGAGGCTTTGGGACAGGGCATCTAGTCTTGAGCTAGAGTGGGGGGTGTAGTGCAGGGTGTTGGTGGCCCACACCTGTAATCCTAGCTCCTCAAGAGGCTGAGATCTGAGGACTGAGGTTCAAACCTGGTCAGGAAAGTCCACGATACTCTTCTATAAACCATCAGAAAAGGTGGAAGGGGTGCTGTGGCTCCAGTGGTAGAGTGCTAGCCTTGAGCTGAAGAGCTGAGGGACAGCGTCCAGGCCCACAGTTCAAGACCCATGACTGACATAAAAAAAAGTGAGGGTGGTGTGGTTAGGGGGGTACAGGAGACGGGAGGGGTATGAAGCATCCACAGGGAAAGAACCAAATTCAGCTCTTTGGAATGTCCAATTTCTAGGGGTTAGATGTAGCTCTCCACTGGTCAGTGGGCCAGAGATGAGGCTGGCCAGGGGGCATGTCAGGAAGAGGCACTAAAGAAGTGGCTAGAGTGGGTCAAGCTGCAGGTTTTGAACCCCGTGCTATGTCGTTTGGAAACTTGCGGTGGGCTTGCCACAGGCTGGTATGCCTTCCCGGGCTGGAAGACCATTCCCTCAGGAATGGTTTCATACTTCTTCCATCCTCAATGAATGCTGGGCTCTTTTGGATTCCAGGGACCTCAGCACAACGTGTCCTAGTTCCAGTCATCAAGAAAAAAGTTGTTGTGAGGAAGCGAAAGAAGGTAATTCGTCTCAGCCCCTCCCTGACAGCAAGACCTTCGGTGACTACCAGTAGACCAAGGACCCTCGAAATCCCTAAGAAACAAGAACCAGGTACTGTCTCTCCAGGGGCTCTGCTCTGGCAATTAACAGCCTAGCTCCTGGCCTCATGTCCCCTGCCTGCCCAGCACATGAATGTAAGCTTAGCTTCTCACCTGTTCTGACTACCTTCCCTCTCTGGCCCAGTCTCACTGCTCTGTTCCCATCCCTAGGCTGCCCTCCATTGGGCCTGGAGTCCCTGAAGGTTTCAGATAGCCAGTTTGAGGCATCCAGCAGCCAGTCCTATGGTCTTGGACCACACCGAGGACGGCTCAACATCCAGGTGGGCAGCCTGGCTGAGTCCACTCCTCATCTTGGCCCACCCTACTCTCCCTACTTGGGCCTGACACTCTGTCCTATGCCCACAGTCAGGCCTGGAGGATGGTGATCTATATGATGGAGCCTGGTGTGCTGAAGAACAGGATGATGAGCCCTGGTTTCAGGTGGATGCTAAGAAACCCGTCCGCTTCTCAGGCATTATCACACAGGGCAGGAACTCTATCTGGAGGTGAGGCAGGCCACCTCCCTACTTGGGAAGTCATGGGTAGATACAGGAGGGTTGTGGTGGGACTCTTGAGGACATCAATTATTATTTTTTCTTTCTTTTTTTTTCTGTCAGTCGTAGGACTTGAACTATGGGCCTAGGTGCTATCCCTGAGCTTCTATTTTGCTCAAAGCTAGTGCTCTATCACTTAAGCCCCAGAACCACTTCTGGCTGTTTCTGCATAGTTTATTGGGGATAAGAATCAAACAGACTTTCTTGCCCAGGGTGGCTTTGAACCACAGTCCTCAGATCTTAGCCTCCTGAGTAGCTAGGATGATAGGCATGAGCCACTGGAGCCCGGCAATGATATCTTCTTCTCCTTCCAGATATGACTGGGTCACATCATACAAGGTCCAATTCAGCAATGACAGCTGGAACTGGTGGGGGAGTAGAAATCTCAGCACTGGGATGGATGCGGTGAGTGGTCCCATAGTGGCTGAGCCCCTCTATCCTGGGAATTGGGCACCCAGATCATTGTACGGTACTTGGCTAGGTTGATACTCCTCTGAGGATAAAGGATAGGTGTCCATTTAGGCATCTCAGGGAGAGGGGAGGAAAGAGAGAGAGGGGGACGGGGAGAAACCCAGCAGGCACCATTTGTGTGAATGTGTGTATGTGTTGGTACTGGGGCTTGAACTCAGGGCCTCAAGCTCTCATTTGCTTTTTTTGCTCAAGGCTGGTGTTCTACCACTTGAGCCATGCATCCACTTCTGGCTTTCTACTGGTAAATTGGAGATAAGAGTCTCACAGACTTTTCTGCCCTGGCTGGCTTCAAACTCTGATCCTCAGATCTCAGCCTCCTGAATTGGTGGATTACAGGCATGAGTCACCAGTGCCTGACTGAGAGCCAAGCTTTTTTCTTTTCAGTGCTAGAGATTGAACCCAGGGCCTTATATAGTCCAGGCAAGTGCTCTGCCATTAAATCATGTCTCCAGCCCAAGATGTTTCAGGATACGCCCTATAACCACTCTAGATATAACATGGCCTTGTGTTGAAGTTTCCTCCTTCTGGCCCCTGGGACTCTGGCTTGCATCACTTCTTGCCTGCTCATGGCTTTGACTTCTCCGTGTTACAGACCTCTTTGAGATTTGGCTACAGAACAGAGTCCTGGCCAGCATCAGGAAGGGCCATTCCTGAACTGCATGGCCATGTTAGCCTAACCAGTTGTGACCAAGCCAGAAAACAGCTGCCTTAAGGGGCCAGGGCAGAAGTCAGGGTGTGGGGAGCAGGGTCCTGGTTTAAAACAGTGCAGCTTTCCAGCTGAGCCCAGCAGAGAGGATTAGCCAGTGAGCTTGGGAGCCTGAGTTTCTTCTCTGATCAATCTTGGGTTTTGACCAGCCCTAAAAAGGGTCTCAATGTCTCCAGGTATTTCCTGCCAATTCAGACCAAGAAACCCCTGTGCTGAACCTCCTACCAGAGCCTCAGGTGGCACGCTATATCCGTCTGCTGCCCCAGACCTGGCTTCAGGGAGGTGCATCTTGCCTCCGGGCAGAGATCCTGGCCTGCCCAGTCTTAGGTGGGCAGAGGGAAAAGGCTGGATGGGCAGGGCCTGGGTTCAGGATGCATCCTCCACTGTGAACTTTATCATGAATTCATCTTCTACCAGATTCTACTGGCTTACCTCCTGAGGCCTATGCACCAGGTTCCTCTGATACCTTGGACTTTCGGCATCATAACTATAAGGACATGAGGAAGGTCAGATATAACCCCTATGACCCAGGAAAGAGAGCCTGCTTACCCTCTACCTACCAGGGCAAAACCTGCATGTCCCTTGCCACCAACCCCATTCCCATACATTCTTCAGTTCTCTCTGCTGATTGCTAAGCTCTGCCTCAATTCCCCTTGCCCTACCACTTCCCCTATTCTGTTCCTTCCTTCTGAGTCTGCTGCTCCACTGGTGAACCATCCCAGATGCTCTAATCAGTTTGGCCCCCCACTGACTTGTAAGTCCTTTCAAGCCATGTGTTTTCTGACTCCTGGATGTAACCAGCTTATGCTCCCTTTTGTCCCCTCCAGCTAATGCAGCAAGTAAACGACCAGTGCCCCAATATCACCCGTATCTACAGCATTGGGAAGAGCTACCGGGGTCTGAAGCTGTATGTGATGGAAATGTCAGACCACCCCGGAGAGCATGAACTAGGTACTGGCAGGCGGTGTGGGGAGAGGTGGGCACAGGGCAAAGCCAAGTGTATGAAGCAGCTGTGACTCTCTGTGTTCTCAGGAGAGCCTGAAGTGCGCTATGTGGCTGGCATGCATGGGAATGAGGCCCTGGGGAGGGAGCTGCTTCTGCTCCTGATGCAGTTCCTGTGCCATGAGTACCTGAGAGGGAACCCACGAGTAACCCGGCTGCTCACTGAGACACGCATTCATCTGTTGCCCTCCATGAACCCCGACGGCTATGAGATTGCCTATCGCAAGGTGGGCTACCTGGCATGAGTCACCCCCCACCCCGTCCCTTCTGCACTGGTGCTCAAGAGACTGCTTGGCTTGAACAAACTCTTTCTCTTGGCAGGGTTCGGAGCTGGCAGGCTGGGCAGAAGGTCGCTGGACCTACCAGGGCATTGACCTTAATCACAATTTTGCGGACCTCAACACTCCATTGTGGGATGCTGAGGATGATGGGCTGGTGCCCCACACTGTCCCCAACCATCACCTACCATTGCCTACATACTATACGCTTCCCAATGCCACTGTAAGTATTCTGGGGGGTGGTGAGGGAAGACTACCCAGAGACCTCTTGTTGCTGTGTCCCACTTCTGACCGATCCCCATCCAGGTGGCTCCTGAAACTTGGGCAGTGATCCATTGGATGAAGCGGATCCCCTTTGTGCTGAGTGCCAATCTCCATGGGGGTGAACTGGTGGTGTCCTACCCATTCGACATGACACGGACTCCCTGGGCTGCCCGCGAACTGACTCCCACAGCTGATGACGCAGTCTTTCGTTGGCTCAGCACAGTCTATGCTGGCAGTAATCGGGCCATGCAGGACCCAGATCGTCGACCTTGTCACAACCAGGACTTCTCCTTACAGGGCAACATCATCAATGGGGCTGACTGGCACACAGTTCCTGGGAGTATGTGAGGGATCCTGAGGGAGGAGGGGTGGAGTGAACCCCTTCCTGGTGGTAGACCCCTGACCTCTAAGACAGTCTGCTGTGTGCAGGGCACTCCTGTTAATTTCCACCCAGAAGTCCCTCTCAGGGGACAGCACCAGGAGTGTGGAACGCCCATCCTGGCCCCCCCCCCCACCAACCCAAGCTCTGATGTCTGTAATTTCTTCCAGGCATGAATGACTTCAGCTACCTCCACACCAACTGCTTTGAGATCACTGTAGAGCTGTCCTGTGACAAGTTCCCTCATGAGAATGAGTTACCCCAGGAGTGGGAGAATAACAAAGATGCCCTCCTCACTTACCTGGAGCAGGTCAGACTGGAATCCCCCAGCCTGCTTAACTCACTCCTAGCCAGTCTGCTCTCCATGTAAGGCTGCCTCTGCCATCTGGGCTTCTTCTAAGGTCCAACCTATATGAGATTCCCATGATGGCCACTTAGCATTGATAGTCTTGGATGAATCTAGACAGGAAATGCAGTTTGTTAGCAGAGTGGTGTCAGACAATGTGAGCCCGTGGGACTAGAGACAGCAGTCTGAGGGTTGGTCCCTAAAACTGTCCCAGATCTAGTCTCAGGGGACTTTTTGCAGGGAAGATGTTACTCGGGTATAGAGAGAGTCACTATGCATGTGGGAAAGCCCAAAGATACAGATACTCCCTCCTCCTAGTTGGAGGTAAGTTTCTAATCAGGAGAGAAATTAACCAAAAAACGTGTCTCTTGGGAATCTTGTCGCAATACCACTTTTTATCAGGTTCACAGGAAAGCCAGAAAGTTAGTCACACTCATGCAGAGCAGAAAGGCTTTTCTGGTTTGTTTCATTGTTTGCTTGCTTGTTTTCTGTTGTTGTTTGTTTTTGCCAGTACCAGAATTTGAACTCAGGTCCTCAACCTTACTTGGATTGCTTATTTAGCTTGCTTGTTTGACCATTTGAACCATGCCTCCAGCCCAGCTTTTTGCTGATCAATTGGAGATGGAGTTTCAAAGACTTTTCTTCTCAGGCAGACTTTGAACTATGATCCTTCAGGTCTCAGAATCTGGAGTAGCTAGGATTATAGGAACCAATGCTGTCTGGCTTACTTTTTGTTTTGTTTTGATTTCGTGATGATATGGAATCTTATTGTATAGCCCAGGGTTGCCTTGTACTAGGGATCATGCTGCCTTCACCTTAGGGTTTTAATAAACTTTTCTGTTGGGTCTAGTGGTCAGCAGATCACAGGTGTGATCTGCTGAGGATCATGAGTTCCATACCCACCTGAGATACATAGCAAAATCTTGTCTTAAAAGCGGAAACAAAACCCAAACCTTTTCCTACACAGGTGCGCATGGGCATTGCAGGAGTTGTGAGGGACAAGGACACAGAGGCTGGGATTGCTGATGCTGTCATTTCTGTGGATGGGATTAACCATGATGTCACAACCGGTAAGGAGTAGCAGAGTGAGGCCTGGGGCCCTGAGGGAGGGGGTGGGGTCTTTAGACTGAGTCAGAAATGGAGAATCATCGGATGCTGACCTTGCTGCACTCTCCTCAGCACGAGATGGGGATTACTGGCGACTGCTGACCCCAGGGGACTACTCCGTGACCGCCAGTGCTGAGGGCTACCATTCAGTTACACGGAACTGCAGGGTCACCTTTGAAGAGGGCCCTTTCCCTTGTAATTTCCTGCTCACCAAGACTCCCAAACAGAGACTGCGAGAGCTGCTGGCAGCAAAGGCCAAGTTGCCCCCAGACCTTCGGAGGCGGCTGGAGCGTCTCAGGGGAAAGAAGTAATAGCTGCAGTTGAAGAGAGCTGGAGGGAGCCTTGGACAGGCTGGACCTGTCCAGAACTGAAGGGGAATTGTGGGGGTGGGGAACAAAGTAGAAGAAGAGGTGCTCCAGCTCATTAAAGCTGCCTGGCACCTATTGCCCTGTTGTCTGTATGTCTCAAGTCCTTACCTGGGAACAGGCCTCAGGCCACCTCTCACTGTCCACGCTGCACGCGTTTGCACTCTGTTAGCAGTTAAGTCTTGGAGACATGTGTGGAAAGAGGATCTCACATAAGTCCTGGAACCCAGGGCCTAGCAGAGCCACAAACAACAAATGGGAAAGTAGACAAATTGGACAAGTCTCAGTAAAAGTTAAAAACTTGGCTGGGCGCTGGTGGCTCACGCCTGTAATCCTAGCTACTCAGGAGGCTGAGATCTGAGGATCGCGGTTCAAAGCCAGCCCGGGCAAGAAAGACCGTGAGACTCCTATCTCCAATAAACCACCAGAAAACCGGAAGTGGCGCTGTAGCTCAAGTGGTAGAGTGCTCGACTTGAGCTGAAGAGCTGAGGGACAGTGCCCAAGCCCAGAGTTCAAGCCCCACGACCGACCAAAAAAAAAAAAAAAGTTAAAAACTTGTGAGCATTAAAGAACACTATTAGCAGATTAAAACAGCAGCTCAGAGAATGAGAAGAAATAGCTTCAAATCACAGATCTGAGAAGATTTAATTAATTTTTTTGCTGGTCCTAGGGCTTGTGCTTTGGACCTGGATTCTGTCCCTGAGCTTTTGTGCTACCACCAGATCCACAGCTCCACTTTTTGTCTGTTGTGGTTAATGGGAGATAAGAGCCTTATGGACTTTGCTGCCTAGCCTGGCTTTGAATCTCAATCCTCACATCTGTCTCCAGAGTAGTTAGGATTACAGGTATGAGCCATCTGTGCTATTCATATATAAGATTTATATAGAACTCTGAAAACTCAAGAATAATAACCAAACAACAACTCAGGGCTGGCAGCATGGCTGAGGCTGTAAACAAAGTACCTGTCTAGCAAGTGCGAGGACCAAAGTTCAAACCCTATCCAGTACTGCCAAAAAATATATATATAAACAACCCAATTACAAAATGGATAAAGTGCTGTGGCTCATACTTGTAATCCTGTCTACTCAGAAGGATGAGATCTGAGGATTGTGGTTTGAAGCCAGCCTGGGCTTCAAGAAAGTCCATGAAACTCTTATCTCCAATTAACCATAAAAATAAAAGGCCAGAAGTGGAGCTCTGGCTCAAGAGTACTATCCTTGAGCAAAAAAGTTCAGGGGCAGTGCCTAGGCCCTGAGTTCAAGCCCCAAGCCCACGACCAGCACACATATAAAAATGGACAAAGGTTTTAGCAGGCATTTCTCCAAAAACGATACAGAAATGGTCAATAAATATGTGCAAAAAGTATTACATTACAAATCATCATAGAAATACAAACCAAAACCATAACAAGATGCCACTTCAAACCCAATAAAATTCCTATATCACAAAGTTAGAAAATATGGTCAGAGCTGGGCACCGGTGCTCATGCCTGTAATCTTAGCTACCCAGAGGCTGAGATCTGAGGATCTTGGTTTGAAGCCAACCTGGGCAGGAAAGTTTTATCTCTTATCTACATTAAGCACCAGAAAACCAGAAGTGGCACTGATAGCTAAACTTGAGTAAAATGGGTCAGGGATAGCACTCAGGTTCTGAGTGTAAGCCCCATGACTGATAAGAAAAATAAGAAAATATGGTCGGAAGCCAGTGGTGCATGCCTGTAATCCAAGCTACTTAGGAAACCTGGAGGATCTTGGTTCAAAGCCAGCCCAGGGAGAAAGTTCCTGAGATACCAGCTCTAACTATAAGAAAGCTGAGTAAGAATATAAGGAGGTACTGAGTTCAAACCCCACTACCAGCACACGCACAAAAATTAAAACCCCTAAGTTTAACTGTTATATTTGGAAACAAAAGTTAAAGAAAACAAGCTGGGAGCTTGTTTTCACAAGTTAGAAAATATGGTCAGAGCTGGTTTCCAGCACTCACACCTGTAATCCTAGCTACTCAGGAGGCTGAGATCTGAGGATCATGGTTCAAAGCCAGCCTGAGCAGGAAAATCTGTGAGACTCTTATCTCCAATAAACCACTCAGAAAACTGGAATTGGCTTTGTGGTTCAAGTGGTAGAGTGCTAGCCTTGAGCTGAAGAGCTGAGGGACAGCGCCCAGCTCAGAGTTCAAGCCTACAACTGACCAAAAAAAAAAAAAAAAAAAGTTAAAGGAAGCAAAAGGAAAGAAGTAATAATACATGTTATATTATAAATGAAGCCTGAATACCTTACGCTAAGGAAAGACTTACTAAAGCCATATATTGTATGATTCCATTTTTATGAAAATGTCCCATATAGGCAGATAGCAGATTTGTGCTTGCTCATGTCTTGCAATAAATGGGAGGGATGGGAATGAAAAGGAACATTTTTTTTTTAGGTGATAAAATGTGCTAAAATGGACTACATTGATGGTAATACATATCCACATATATTAACAACAATTGAATCAAGGTAGTTAAATAGATGAATTATTATATAGCTGTGAAATTTATCCTAAAGCTATTACAGTCCACAATGCAGAAAATGTAGCTAGTACAATAATACCAGCACAAAGGGACATAGAGGGAATGCAGCTCCACAGGACCAAAGCTTTGTATACTACCTTTATCAAGGGCAGTCATAAACACTATTGATATCAACAAGCTAGTTATTAAAAGTTAATATGCACCAGGCATTGGTGGCTCATGCTTGTAATCCTAGCTGCTTGGGAGGCTGAGATCTAAAGATTGAGATTCAAAGTCAGAAATTCTTTTTTTTTTTTTGGGTCCGGTCGTGGGCCTGGGCGCTGTCCCTCAGCTCTTCAGCTCAAGGCTAGCGCTCTACCATTTGAGCCACAGCGCCACTTCCGGCTTTTTTCTTTTTGCTTATGTGGTGCTGAGGAATCGAACCCAGGGCCTCATGCATGCAAGGCAAGCGCTCTACCACTGAGCCACCTTCCCAGCCCAAAACACTTTTCTCTTTTTTTTTTTTTTTTTGGTCGGTCGTGGAGCTTGAACTCTGGGCCTGGGCGCTGTCCCTCAGCTCTTCAGCTCAAGGCAAGCGCTCTACCACTTGAGCTACAGCGCCACTTCCAGTCAGAAATTCTATGGAACTCTTCTTTTGTGGTCAGTTGTGGTGGTGCTTGAACTTGGGGCCTGGGCACTATCCCTGAGCTCTTTTTTGCTCAAGGCTAGTCCACTATCACTTTGAGCCATAGAGCCACTTCCTGCTTCCTGGTAGTTAATTGGAGATAAGAGTATCTCGGACTTTCCTGACCTGCTGGCTTTGAAGCATAATCCTCAGATCTCAGCCTCCTGAGTAGCTAGGATTACAGGCATGAGCCACCAGCAGCCATCATGAGTCTCAATTTTTTGAGTCAGCTAGATGTATCTCCTCTGCTGCAGAGCCCTGCTGGCTTCATCTGATCTCCCTGAGTATATCCCTACCCTTTGCTTTTCAAAGGCCAATGCACATAGTAGGAACTCTACTTGAAACAGAAGAGCGGTCTTTGGCACCCAAGAAGTTGGGGCAGCATAAAGGAAGGCATAACTCCTGTTCTTGGAGGTACCACGTAGATGGGCACGGTGGAGGTCCAGATTTCCTTAGGAGCCAGTATACCTTTCCCCCTACTATGTTGAATGCTGACTAGTAACACCTTTTAGCTGCCATCTTTTCCCAAGTATTGTCCATGGTCAAATTAGAGTTGCTTTACCCCACTTGGGCAGCCTACAACCAATGATTTGACTGACTTTGGCCTTATCCCACTAGGTCAAGCAATTCACCAGGTGCACAGAGACAGGCTCGATCACATACCTGTCTGCAGGCAGGCTATTCCAACTAGGCCTGGTGGAAAGATACCGTCACCCACGGGGGATGGCAGGAACTTTCCATTCTGGACCTAATCGGAAGTGACCACCCCTAGCACCCAAGTAATTACAGCCTGATTGTTACTCCTTTATTTCCTTGTTAAGACCCATATAAGCTAGACCCCAGATCCAGTCCCACACACAACCTACATTCCCAGGAGCTTGTTGGGTCCCTAGCTGTTATCCTTCAATAAACACTCTTTGCCTGTAGAAGATGGAATCTGGCTTGGTTCCCTTTTCCTTTCTCCTCCATTGTCCTAACTCCCTGCTCTCCCCAATTTGACAAGAAGGGTTCAAGTGGTGTGCCCTTTAAGCTCCAGAGCTAGGACCATGCTAGTCTTGCCTGAAGACCACATTCTTGCCGAGTTCTTTCCCTGCCCTGTCCTGATGCCCTCTCTCCTTTTCTCCTTTTCACCCACATCCCGATTCCAGGGACTCTCACCTCCTGTAATGGGCTATGCTGTATGCTGAATGAATTGTGAAGCTAAGGGTAATGTAGCACCATCTTCTATCTGGCTGTGCAGAGGCGGCTAGCACTCTGCACTTTGAACTCCAGCACTTCCTCCTTCTGCTGGCCAATTAAAGATGAGAGTCTTACAGGGAACTTTCTCTGACCAGGCTGGCTTTGAATTACAGTTTTTAGATCAAGGAGTCTTTACAAAAGGCCACTTTTCTCCAGTTAAAAGCAACAAGGTGGTCATCAGAAGTAGCTTTTTAAGCATGGCCCCACCTGGAACTTATTAAGGGTCAAAGTTATATCTGACAAACTTGTAAGAATCCTCTACCCTTTTCTGTGGGCCGCTGGAAACTGTTACAAAACATGTAAGAGTAAACTGAAATAGCAATTAAGCAATCATTTCAGTAGTCCTGTTTTTCCTTTTCTTCACTTTAAAACAAACATTTAGGACAATTTTATTTTTAGCTTTTTTTTACTCAGGGGACGCCATTTTTAATCCCTTTGAAACACTGGGTAACATCTATTACCTTTCCCCAGCCTGTTTAAAACAGCCACTTTTTTTTCCTTTCAGCCTGAATTACCTTTTGAAAAATCTTTGAGCTCACAGGACAATTTTTCCTTAATGCAAGAATTTCAAGCACCAGTACTGTGCTAAGAACCCAGACATCTTTATGCTTTTTAAAAAATATATCTAATTATAAAATAGTGTTGAAACCAACTTGCATCACATAGACCTTTTTAATTTTTTTTGGTTGGTTGTGGGTCTTGAACTCTGGGCGTGGGCATTGTCCCTCAGCTCTAGAGCTCAAGGCTAGCACTTTACCACTTGAGCCACAGCACCACTTCCGGTTTTCTGGTGGTTTATTGGAAATTAGCGTTTCATAGCCTTTCCTGCCCATCCGGTTTTCTGGTGGTTTATTGGAAATTAGCGTTTCATAGCCTTTCCTGCCCAGGCTGGCTTAGAACTGTGATCCTCAAATCTCAGCTTCCTGAGTAGCTAGGGTTACGGGTGTGAGCCAACAGCACCCAGCTAAAACTTTTTTTTTTTTTGCCAGTCATGGTACCTGAACTCTGGGCCTGGGCACTGTCCCTCAGCTCTTCAGCTCAAGGCTAGTGCTCTACCACTTGAGCCACAGCACCACTTCCAGCTTTTACTGCTTATGTGGTGCTAAGGAATTGAACCCAGGGCCTCATGCATGCAAGGCAACACTCTACCACTGAGCCACCTTCCCAGCCCCCTAAACCTTTTTTTTAACCCTCACTTTAAGGTGTTTTTTTTTTGTCTGTTGTGGGGATTGAACTCTGGGCCTGGGCATTGTCCCTCAGCTTTTCAGCTCAAGGCAAGCACTTTAGCCACGGCACCACTTTCGGTTTTCTGATGGATAATTGGAGATAAGGGTTTTACGGACTTTGCTGCCCAGGCTGGGCTTTGAACCATGATCCTCAGATCTCAGCCTCTTGAATAGCTAGGATTATGAGCATAAGCCACTAGTACCTGACTTTTTCCCCCCCAGGGGAGAATGTGAACGCAGTCCCCCACTACCACAAATTATTCAGTGGAGTTTCCCACATTTGGGGAAATCTCAGGAATCAGCACATCTGGAGTACAATGGATAAGCCTTGCCCTGGGAAAACCACTTCATGATCATGGTATCTCCCCTGCCAGGTAAGTATGTGGCTTTAAAAAACTTTTTAATCCAGCCGGGCGCTGGTGGCTCACGCCTGTAATCCTAGCTACTCAGGAGGCTGAGATCTGAGGATCGCGGTTCAAAGCCAGCCTGGGCAGGAGAGACCGTGAGACTCCTATCTCCAATAAACCACCAGAAAACCGGACGTGGCGCTGTAGCTCAAGTGGTAGAGCGCTCGCCTTGAGCTGAAGAGCTGAGGGACAGTGCCCAGGCCCAGAGTTCAAGCCCCCATGACCGACAAAAAAACAAACAAACAAACAAAAAAAAACTTTTTAATCCATCCCAAGGGGCAGTTTTAGAAATACCATTCACATCACCCACTTTACCATCAGGTTTCCAATGTCCACCTTTAAAGAAAAAAGAGGCAGGAAGAAGATGGGCACCGGGCCCATCCTACAGAATGGGCATATACCATGTTAGCATTATCCCTACTGCAGGTCCTCAGCTCCACCCAGACCTGAGCTCCTCCCTGCCCTAGAGTTCCTACCGTATAGCTAGCTACTCCCTCTCCCTGCTCAAACTTACCTGTGAATGGCCCTCGCTACTAGCCCAGGTAGCCTTACTACCCACCTGGATAGGGGCAGATGCCATATTGCTCCCTCTCCCGGGGTAGATATGGCCCTTCTAATAATAATAATAATTATTATTATTATTATAATTATCTTATAATAATCTTTCTCTAGTGTGTGCCTTCCTCCATGTGGTTCCCTGGGATGGTCGTGATGGATCCTAGCATTTGGTGCTGAAACCCCAGCAGGTCTGGGTGGAGCTGAGGACCTGCAGTGGGGATAATGCTAACATATCAGACTCCTTGGGGTTAGATGAATTGCCTTAATGCCAGCTTACCCTCTTCCACCATGGGTGGACTCCCCCCAGGGCCTGTCCCACAATGCATGGATTGGCTGAGCTGAACCTTTTGCCAGAGCCCCCCTCACCCTCGAAGATAGGCCTTCTATTGACCCATTGTAAGTTTTTCCCTGTCCTTTTTTGGTATCTGACTGAGAAACCAAGCAGTTTAGACAGCCAGAATGGGCAATGTCTTTGGCAATGATAAATAAAACCACATTTAAATTTCTGACACTTAGCCTCAAATTTTAGCAGTGGAGGCAAATTTTAAGTTCCCAGTGCTTTTTTGCTAAGCCAGATAACTTGATTATAGTACAAGCAGCCTTATGTATTAAAATACCAGACTTGTTTTGATTTTCAAATTAAAGAATCTTTAGAAAATCTTTTAACTATAGCTCCTCCTTAAGATAATGGAATAATCCTTTGAGACCTCACGACCTTTTTGGAGTTTTAAACCTAAACTCATCCATTTTTTACTTTTTTTTTTTTTTTTTTTTTCTGATTCTGGGGCTTGAACTCTGGGCCTGGGCGCTGTCCCTCAGCTCTTCAGCTCAAGGCTAGTGCTATACCACTTGAGCCACAGCGCCACTTCCGGCTTTTTCTGTTTCTGTGGTGCTGAGGAATCAAACCCAGGGCCTCATGCATGCAAGGCAAACACTCTACCACTGAGCCACATTTCCAGCCCTCATCCATTTTTTTTTTCAAATCATACTGACAGTTTTTATCTTGAACATCTTTACACACATACATATACATACTTTTGTGAACAAAGATTTTAAAGCACGCAAAATGAATACTGGCTATAGGTATTCCAGTGGCAGATATTTTTGCCAATTATTCTTACAGATGACCAATATTTAAGACAAAACTTTCCACAAATCACTTTAACATCCTCCAGCCCCATTACTCCAGTGCTTGTTTGATAGCAGGCACATTAGCATATCAAATACCTTTTGTGTAGGAAAGTTAGATAGGGGTCCTCTGGAGCTAGACTCAACCCACCCAGTGGCTGGACAGTCTTTAGACCATTTTTTGGGGGCAGGGGCGTCAGTCGTGGGGCTTGAACTCTGGGCGTGGGCGCTGTCCTTGCACTCTTCAGCTCAAGGTGAGAGCTCTACTGCTTAAGCCACAGCGCTACTTCCAGTTTTCTAGTGGTTTATTGGAGATAAGAGTCTCATGGACTTTCCTGCCTGGGCTGGCTTTGAACCACAATCCTCAGATCTCAGCCTCCTGAGTAGCTAGGATTACAGGCGTGAGCCACCAGCACTTGGCTTAGACCAATTTTTGACTACAGCATTTTATGTATCAATTTACACTGAGGCCAAGATTAAACCTGGGGGAACCAAGACTGATGTTTGCATCCATCCTGCTCCCAACTGTCTCCTGACCAGGTTGTAACTTCAGACAGATTGTTAGAAAAACCAACTTAGGCCTGTGGCCATCCTACCTTACCCCTCCACCACCTACAACTACAACTGTGCCAGAGGGGCTGGTGATCTGGCCCAGCCAGAGGCTGAAACTTCTATTTTCCCAACGATGTCCAAAGGAATAACAAAGACACAGAAAACAAGAGTCCATATTTATAATGGGTACCAATTTAAGAACAAGACAAGATGAAACTGAAGGCTTAGTTGGGGCCTAGTGGGCCCCCAGCTCATCCCTACTCATGAGAACTCTGAGTCTGCCAACTAGGCCTGCCACTCCCACCCACAAACTCAATCTAGAGTCTGCTGAGTGAGCCTGCCACTCCCACTCAGCAAGCTGAACTCCCCACTGTATAGTATGGGAACACCACCAGGTGCTGGATAGGCAGTCCAGAGATGCCTAACCATGGCCCTACACTGGGTAGTCTCTCACCCTACCATGACCAGACCAGATGCCAGTGAGGGCCTCCCCCAACCATGCCCTTACTAGCCACTGAGTGAGTAGTAACCCCCAACCATGACTCTATGGCCATTAATCTTTCATGCTACCACAGCCCTATGCTGGGTAGTCTCTCATCCTACCCTTTACTGTACCCTCACAGTACCATTGTTCACTTGGAGGTCGTGGATGGGTTATTGCCTGCATCTGCTCCCCATTGTCTCCACTGTTCCACATGGTTCAATTCCCAGAATACAGAAAGCATGCAGACAGAAGATAAGATAGAGACTTGCTTCTGGAAGATTTTTTTTGTCCATTGTAGGGCTTGAACTCTGGGCCTGGGCACTGTCCCTCAGCTCTTCAGCTCAAGGCCAGCACTCTACCATTTGAGCCACAGCGCCACTTCCAGTTTTCTGGTGGTTAATTGAAGATAAGAGTCTCACAGACTTTTGTGCCTGGGCTGGCTCTGAACCATGATCCTCAGATCTCAGCCTCTTGAGTAGCTAGGATTACAGGCGTGAGCCACCGGCACCTGGCTCCGGAAGATTTTTGAGTGACTCCCAAAAGATTTTTGGATGGCATGTCCAGCATCTGTGAGCTGGCTGTTGGAGTGGCAGAAAGTCCATGGGGCCTTGGAATGTCTCGGGGGAGCCTCCTTTGTGGGAATTTCTGCCCCCAAGCAGCTGACTCACTAAGGCCATCCTTCAGTGTGGTTTCAAGGAACCCAGGTGCCCTCCTTGGTACTGGGGTCTTGGTGACTGGGATCCCAGATGATCCTCCATATGTTGTATGGTAGAGCATACCTTAAATCAGATATAAATCCAGTCCCAAGAAAAATAGAGAGGTCAAATTTTGGAGTCTTTATTGGAGTGCTAGCGGTCTACAGGTGGCCAATTACAAAGAACTGCAGCCTGGAACAGAACTTGCACCAAGCTTTTAAAAACAAAGGCCACATGCTGGGTGGAGACCAAGCCTTAGCAAAGTATTATACATAAACACAGCATAAGGAGCAGGGCTCCCCTGGAACAAAACAACACAATGTATCTATATATTTCCCAAAGCGGGGTCCTCCTGGCTGTACCCATTGAACCAGGATCTGAAATTCAAAGGTTGGCTTGTCTCACCTCTAGGCTTTAAAGCTGGGTGGACAGCCCCCCATCTCTTTCCTAGGCTCTAGGATAGCTGTGTAGACAACAGCTCCCAGCACCTGGCCAGGGGCCAGAATGGCTGTGACTCAGTTTCCTGACTTCACTTTACCCCACTCCGGCTGCTTGAAGCCAATGACTTGCCTGACTCATGAAGGATTGACTCCTGCCTTATCTCCCCACACCAAGCAAGACACCAGGTACACAGGAAGAGGCTTGATCACAAACCTGTCCTCAGGCCGGTTATCCCAACCTAAGCCTGGCAGAAAGTTACCATCACCCCAGGTGGTTTACCTTGGGCCTAGCCAAACGTGATCACCTGTAGCACCCAAGTAATTACAGCCTGATTGTTACTCCTTTATTTCCTTGTTAAGACCCATATAAGCTAGACCCCAGATCCAGTCCCACACACAACCTACATTCCCAGGAGCTTGTTGGGTCCCTAGCTGTTATCCTTCAATAAACACTCTTCGCCTGTAGAAGATGGAGTCTGGCCTGGTTCCCTTTTCCTTTCTCCTCCATTGTCCTAACTCCCTGCTCTCCCCAATTTGACAAGAAGGGTTCAGGTGGGGTGCCCTTTAAGCTCTAGAGCTAGTACCATGCTAGTCTTGCCTGAAGACCACATTCTTGCCGAGTTCTTTCCCTGTCCTGTCCTGATGCCCTCTCTCCTTTTCTCCAGAAAATGCCTCATGTTTACCCACATCCCGATTCCAGGGACTCTCGCCTCCTGTAATGGGCTATGCTGTATGCTGAATGAATTGTGGAGCTAAGGGTAATGTAGCACCATCTTCTATCTGGCTGTGCAGAGGGAAGTTAAGGCCTTGTTGGAGCTCTTTTTCCTGCTACTGCATATTCCAGGCTTCCCCCATCCCACCCCACCACTCCAGGCACATGCAGGCGTAGACATATCCTTCTAACATCTTCTGCTTCTGAGCTGCTTCCCACAGGGAGTGGATTTGGAGAGATTCTGTCCAACAGTTAAATTTCATGATGGACTTTTTTTTGTTTCAACCTAGAGAGGGGACACCTCTGCCTCATCCTGCAATGACACAGAGCGGTGTCTGGTGGTCCCTTGGTATTTGCTCCTGATCTGGTCTGACCCTGGGAACTTCCAGGGCTCTGTGATGGAGAGCCAGCAGGGACCCCATTTGACAAGTTTGCCAGGTTTGGGCGGGACCAGAAGCCACACTGCCACATTTTAGCAGCAGCCACAATTTATCTTGGCAAGGTGAACTTCTAGGCTCAGCTCCAAAGAGGGGCCTGGGGAATGGCCCAGACCAACTGGCTTTTACCACAGAAGCCGATGCTGGCTGGACTTGAGCAAGTGCCAGCCCCAAAGTGGTAGCATCTTCCCCCATCCACCTGAAGGAGGATTTGCCCCATTCTGGGTGAGCGCGTGGGTTTGGGGTACAGTTCATGGATGGAGTCTCAAGGGAGGTACATAAGGGAAGAGAATCAGAGCCGAGGGCTTTGCTGCTCTTCACTGGTCTGAAGGCAAGCCTTTAGGAACTGTGCTCATGGAGGGGGTCTGGGGGTCCCTGAGGCTTCTGCCACCCAGAGCCAAGAGCACATTTGAGCAGATTTTATTCTCAGGCTGACAGATGAGGGAGGAGAGGCTTTGGAGAACCAAGATGCTGGATGCTGGGCCCCAAAGGAACAACAAACCTGCTCTTGGATGGCATTTTCCTTTTCCCCTTTTAAATAGTTGGCTCCCTCTTTCCCAACAAATAAAATCATTTAAAAGGAATGGATAAAAACAGTCATGTTTCTGTTACTGCCCTGCTGGGAAGCCACTTCTGTATCTTTGGAGTTAGGAGATCTCTTCCACTCTGCAGAGTCTGTGGGGAATCTGCACCTAACACCTTCCTACTTCCCACTTCCCTTCCAGCTCTGAACCCAAAGCCCTCCCAGACCCATCGAGTTGACATTCCATGCTCCTCTGCCAAGGTTGAAATAAGGCAGAGGGTCTAGACAGCTCACTTTGTAAACTGAACGAAGGAAAGAGCTTCTAGAAAAATCAACTCAAAAGGGCTCTTCTGGATTGTGTGTGTGTGTGTGTGTGTGTGTGTGTGTGTGTGTGTGTGTGTGTGTGTGTGTGTGTGTGTGTGTGTGTGTGTGTGTGTGTGTGTGTGTGTGTGTGTGTTGATCCTAGGGCTTGAACTCAGAGCTTGGGTGCTGTCCCTGAGCTTTTTCACTCAAGGCTGGTGCTCTACCACTTGAGCCACAACTCTACTGCCTTTATGGTGGTTAACTGGAGATACGATTTTCATGGACTTTCCTGCCTAGTCTGGCTTCAGGCCATGATCTTCACCCCCCAGCCTTCTGAGTAGCAGGATTATAGGAGTGAGCCCTCCAACCCCCAGTATCTTCTGGATTTTCACTAATAAAGGACCCATAGCTAAGAGATTGAGCTAGGTTAGAGGTGAATGGCTAACAACAGGTTAGACTCAGGTAGAATGACTTAGTGAGAGAATAATTTGTATTTGTTCCTGTCTTTTGGCCTCACTTGTTCCTAGGAGGTAGCAGAAGCCAGCATCGCAGGAAGAAGTACTGAGGTGGTTGGTTTCTAGATCTGTCTTTAATTTTATTTTTTATTTTTGGTCAGTCGTGGGGCCTGAACTCAGCCTGGGCACTGTCCCTCAGCTCTTCAGCTCAAGGCTAGCGCTCTACCACTTGAGCCACAGTGCCACTTCTGGCTTTTTCTACTTATATGGTGCTGAGGAATTGAACCCAGGACCTCATGCATGCAAGGCAAGCACCCTACCACTGAGCCACCTTCCCAGCCCCTTATTTTTATTTTGTTTCCCAGATGTCTAGCTTCTGAGGACCCATGGGCACCTTCTGCAAGAGTTAGGTCTCTGGGGAAAACAGACCCTCTCTCCCTTCCTCTTTATCTGCCTGAAACCAGTAGTCAGCTGACTGTCTATCACTTGACTGTGAGCAATGGATCCCAGTCCTCATCTGCTGAGGTTATTTCCTGAACCACCCCAGTCACACCTCTTTCAGACAGTGAGAGGTTCCCTAGGCTCTGAGATCACTTCCACATCTGCTGTGCTCCTGCCTCCTCACTTTCCCTATATAATCTGGCTCTACACGAGTCCCCTCCTCTCTCTTTTTCCCTTTTTCCTTCCCCTCCATCTCCGTGGGCCTCCATTTTGTGTGGGCTGAATTATGTGGCAATTTCCTTTCCAGTGAACTTTGCAGTACAGAGAGAAGAGAAGGACAAAATAGGCTATTTGTTAACTGAGATACCTTGCGTATAGGACATATGGTATATGGTAGTCTACTGTCAAACATGTAATTAGTTAATGCAAAGATTTCTTATCAGACACATAATTAATATTATTCATCACACTGAAAAAATAATGGAGAAAGTCATTTGATTATGCCAAAAAACATTCAGAGATTTTGGAATCTAGTCACAAACATTTAGAAAATTAGCGACTGAAGCACATCAGTAAACCAAACATGATGTCTACTGGTGAATTACTAAAAGCCTGCCATCCAGGATCAAGCACAAAACCCCATTTTCACCAGTTCTATTCAATTTTATATTGAACAATAGGCAAGAGAAGTTGATCAAAATAAAATAAAAAATAAAACTCTTTGTAGATGACAAAATTGTGTATTTAAAAAAACATACATGGAAGTGGTGGTACAAGTGGTAGAATGCCAGCCTTGGGCACAAAGCGGCTCAAGGACAGTACCTAGGCTCTGAGTTCAAGCCCCAGGACTGGCAAAAAGGAAAAAAAAAGCAAAAAAAAAAAAAAAAAAAGGAAACATACACTTAACATCTGTAGACAAAACATTACTATAATCAACCTAAGCAAAGTTACTAGCTCCAATATTATGATACAAAAACATTTATCTATTTATTTAGCAAGTCTTGGGCTTGAACTCAGGGCCTGGGCATTGTCATTGAGCTATTTTTCTCAAAACTAGTACTTTACCACTTGAGCCACAGCTCTACTTCTGGCTTTTTGGTGTTTAATTGGAAATAAGAATCTCATGGACTTTCCTGCCTGGGCTGTCTTTGAATGCAGTCCTCAGATCACAGCCTCTTAAGTAGCTAGGATTACAGAACAGAGGTGGGAAGAGGGAGAAGAAAAAGAGAAGAGGAGGAAGGTGGGGGAGAAAGAGGAGGATAAGGAGGAAGAGGAGGAGGAAGAGGAGGAGGAGGAGAGGGGGGAGAGAAATGTTGAGTTGGCTCATGGTTTAAGCAGTGTTTTGAAACCTTTGAGGTCAGATATAATATCTCATTTTAAACTGCTCATAGCATTTGACTGCCCCCAGTACCAAAACGTGACTGCTGTCCAGTTAGCTGTTGTGACTAATGTAGAGTTCTGCAGAAGCACAGCCTGAGCAGGCCCTGGGGAGGGGGAATTGATGGGAATTGAAGCTGAATGGAACACGGTAAGGATAGACAAGCTTCCGTGCTCTCGTAGAACAGGCTGCAAGCAGGAAGTAAAGGAGAGACCAAGCAAGCACTGAATAGGGCGAGCTGTTCAGAGGCAGGAAATTCCTCTGTCATGGGTCCTAGTTGATACAACACCAGAGAAGAAAGTGGGCAGTTTGGAATGGCAGGAACAGCCCATCTTTCTTGGCAAGGTTGTTTGTTAAACAGGCTGCAAAGCTCAGGGTAAATGGATTGAAAAGGACAATGTTTCTGAAGGCCAGAGCCAGGGCTGACAGGAAGTATATCTCTGAAGGACAACTAGGATTCTTCTGGGAGTAAGGGAGGATGAATGGCCCAGGAATCTTCTTTCTTTATTCCCCTCTTCTCAAACTCTGAGGCAAGAAAGCCAGAAAGGGCCTGGGCATAGGGAGGAGGAGTTAGAATGTGGCTTGGAGCAGCAGCCTGGGAGCTAAAGGCTGCCCCACCTACACCAGGTAAGTTCTCTCACTCAGGGCCTCTGCCTCCAGGTGGCATGTGCTAGGCTCCATGTTGGTTTACTATCATTCTGACAATCCTCACCTTGATCTTGGCTAGCCAGTGGAGGGAATGAGTCCTTAGTGGTCTGACTGTGTCCCAGGCAGAGTTTGTAGGGCATAGCTCATCTCCTTGGTCCTCGGGCTAACCTGTTCCATGCCTTCCCTTGTCCTTCCCCACACCCAAGAGCAAGCATGGGCAGGGACTATTGCTCAACACATCTCTGAGGTCCTTTAAAAAGCCCAAGGTGCAAGAACACTGCCCAGGAATATGATTCAGAGGGTTTCCATGAAAATTTCAGAACCACTGAGAAAAATCAGACCCACACCAAGGAAGCAGGCAAGAGAAGCCAGGTGGCCACCTGAATCTGGTTTATTGTTCCAGTTTCTCCAAACTTAGCAGAACGGTGGATGAAGCCACTTGGGGTGGGGGGGCCAGCCAGTCAATGTATGTGGAGAGTCATAGTTCATCCACTGGAATAAGACTCAAAATTCAGGAGACCTGGAACCCCCTCTTCACATCCTCCATGCCAAAGTCCCCAGGAGAGGCAGGATGTGGCAAGCATGGGTGTGCAGGCCTCAGAGGAGGTAGGGGCAGCACAGCTGTAGGGTCCGACAGCTGTGGAAAGCTCCATGGGAGCCTGGCTGGGGCCTCCCGAGGCTGCTGGGCCCCGCCCTGTTCACTGGAGAGAAGTTGGGATGCTGGGCCGGTTGAGATGGGTCAGATGCAAATAGGACCTTTCTAGGTCACCTCTCCCTGAGCTGTGCTATTTCCCATGGTCCCCAACCTCTGCTTTCCCCACTGGCATCCCTGGTTTGGACAAACTCCATCTCTTCCAGAGGAACTGACCCAGTGAGTGAAGCCCAGCACCCCGGCACCTCCCTGGCATGCTCTCTTGCCAAGAGCGTTAGCACAGTGTTGGGGTTTTCAACCAGCCCCAAGAAAGGGAGGTGAGGGAAACCCATGGGGCTGAGGAGGGCTTGAGCACAGGGGTGGGAAGGCCTTCCCTGCTCAGCTCAGGGATTGAGGTCTGCCCACAGTCCTGTATCTCTTTGTGCTGCTATCCAGGGTATGAGTGCAAATCCCAGAGGGACCTCCAGTCCGGGCTCAGTGGGGGCAACACCTGTAGACCTGATGGGGAGAAAGGGGGAGAGAGGGTCCTGGAGGAAGACTGGCTATAAGGGATAGGAAGCCCCTTTCTTCCTCCAGGTCAGCTTGAGCCACTAGGGTGGGTTTTGTGCCCTGGCTAGCTGTATAGTGGGTCCTGAAAAGGGAGACCTGGACCCAGTTCCCCATCCCTACTAAGGCCTTTGAGACAGAAAACCCATCCCAATCAGCAGAAGAGGCAAGAGCCAGCCAGATACCTACCGTCATTAGGAGTATGCCAGACCCTGGAGCCCCCGGGCTGGAGAGTGGAACTTGTCAGAATCCTCAAAAGACTGGTCTGCGGTCATCAAGGAGAAAGGGGCCCTAAGCCCTGTGCAGCTGGGTGACCTTACCTGTCTGTCTCTCTCTGCGCTAGAAACAGTAGGTAGAGCATACAGCATTTCTTATAGGCTGTCAGCCACCCCTAGCCTTGGTCTGGGGCCAACACAGCAGATGGAAAAGTGAGAGGTACCCCTCCAGGCTTCTCAGTCCACATCTTTCTTTTTTCTCCAGTCCTGGGGCTTGAACTCAGGGCCTGGGCACTGTCCCTGAGCTTCTTTTGCTCAAGGCTGGCACTCTACCACTTGAGCCACAGCATCACTTTCAGCTTTTTCTGAGTAGTTTATTGGAGCAAGGAGTATCATGGCCTTTCCTGCCTAGGCTGGCTTTGAACCATCACCTTCAAATCTCAGCCTCCTGGGTAGCTAGGATTAAAGGTGTGAGCCACTGGCACCTGTGCCTTGGACACCAGGCTTATCTTCTTCAGAAGGCCTGGGTCAAGATAAGGAAGCAGATGACCAAGGACTAAGTAAGGACAGAGGCCAGCCTCTGATCATTGACACATGTGCACAGCAGCAGCCTCCTGTACACACACACACACACACACACACACACACACACACACACACACACACACACACACACACACACACACACACACACACACACACACACACACACACACACACACACACACACACACGTGCTGCCCTCTGGTGGACACAGGAAGAAGGCATGCACTCCATGTGAGTTCCTCCAGCTCTGAGATAAAAGTTGAGTCTCTTCTCTGGGATGAGAGCTACCTAGGATGGTTTCTAGGCCTTCTCATTCTGGGATCTCAGTTTCTTTCCCCTTGGCCAGATGAGAGTGTCTAGAGAGAGTCTGGCACTTCTAGCTGTGAGGCTCAGGAAGTGGCATCCAGATGGGCTTTCCCTAGACCCCTTGCATGGGGGCACCGGTGAGAGATAGACAAGAGTGGGCCCCACAAGGGCACTTTTCCGGCCACTATGATGCAGCATGGATGGCTCACCTGTAAGCCCCTCTCCGTGGGCTCTGGGACAAGCCTGGGGTGGGGAGCTGGGTGGGCGCAGCACAGGGGCGAAGGCGCTCCTCTGTTTGACAGCGGAGATCATGTTGACAGGCGAGAAGGAGAAGACGCTGGTGGTAGGGGCAGCAGCCGGGAGGGACATGGAGGAGGCAGCCGCCAGCGGGGGGCTAGAGGGCATGACTCCGGGTCGGGGCGGGGAGGGGCAGGCGCAGCAGGGAGGGTGGTAGGAGACACAACAGGGAGACAGCACCAGAGTGAGCAGCGAGGTTGGGGTTCTGCATGGGGCAGCGGGCCCCTTATGGGCTGCTGACCACACTCCAGGCTCAGATCTCTCTGGGGGAGGTCTTGGGTCAGCCCTTGCCATTTTGGGGAGCTCTGAAGGCTGAAGATGACAGGGTCAGACCAGGTGAAAACTAGACAGTAGGGAAAGCCCTATCTCATAAGAGATGATCTCGAGATGAGTAGGTTGAGATTCCTGCTGAAAACCACTAGGATTCGGAGGTGCAGACATACATTTAAGGGCCCTGGGTTGCCAGAGCTAGAGTGGACTTTCAGGGGTCATGACAGCAAGGGTGATTAGTCAGGGATGAAGTTTAGGGGCACATATAAGTTTCTGTTAAAAAGTTTCTCTGCCAAGGCCCATACAAGCACCCAAATTTGTCCACAAATATGCTCTCCTCCCCAACACCCCTTGTTAAAGGTCTGTCTTTCTGCTTCTCTTCCTAGGATACTTGCCAGCTTATTGCTATCTCTGTCATCTCCATTCTAGACCACAACGACTTACATCTCTCACCTCTAGCTGGCTAATTCTAAAGAAAAGCAAGGATGCTATAATGTCAAAACTTGCTATTATCCAATTCTATAGCCATTCAGGGCCTCAGCTTGCCTTGCTGGGAATAGCAAGAGAACTTTGTGTATATGTGTTTACCTGCGCCATCTCCTGGAGGCTTTCGGCCTCACTCTAACTTTGATACAATGATGCCATCAACAGCTTCCAAAAATGTCTTCAGCCTATGGTCACCGTCTCCCTTAAGATAATTTACTAGTAGCTGGTGAGGTCATAGACCCCCAGGGAGCACTTGAAACCAATACTAGAAAATGTACTAGATTTCCCAAGGGCAGAGGTGAACACAGCCATATTTTGTAGCTTGGGTAGTATTGGGCATGGTGGGTCATTCTAGGGTTGCTGATGGCTGATGCAGAGGACCAAGTGGAGACTTGGGCAGATAGTCCCAGGCTTCTGGCTGGGGCAGTTCTAGCACTGTTTAGGAATGTTCTGGGAAAGTCAATGGAGAAGATACCCCATATAGTTGTGTCCAAGCATCCCGCACTGAGCAGTAGATAGGAAACTGGGTAAGTATTTGCCAAGACAGTATCATGAGGTGGGACTGGCCTCTGAACATGTCCATGGTGTCCTGGCTGAGACTGGATGTAGAGCTTAGGCAGCTCTGGAATTCTTGTTCTTGCTGTATGGGGAGACCGGGGGCGGCCTGGCTTCTATCCCTGGGTCAGTACCTTCCTCCACTGTATATATAGGAAGAAGTCCAGGGGCAGGGGAGATTCAAATCCCAGTGAAAACTAGGAAGAGGCTGGAAGTGAAACAATAGAACCCAGCCAGAGCAAAGGGTGGGGCCGGAGAGCCATTGGGAGGGACATGGCAGGACTCTACCCCGTGTGGACTCTGGTTGATGGATCTTTGGATGGGTCTCCAGAGGGATATGCCAAGTTGAAAACCCTAGCCAGAAAGAACAGCACCCAGGATACAGGACCCTGGGAAGGAAAGTTAGGCAGGTCTGTTTTCAACAATGCAAACAGAGGACAAGTAAGGGAGAAGTGAGTGACCTGTAGACACAACAACCTGCTTCTTTGTACATAGCTGTCACTACTTTTGGTCTCTGAAGACTCCTGGACTTTGAGGAACAACCTCACCTGTGTCTGATAGGGAGGCTTCTTGCCAGTGAGCAAGGGCAGAGCAATCTCCAAGCTCAGTGCATTGTAACACCATAGGCACATAACCAATGCCTGATGAGTTTCCATTGGAATTGCAAAATACTGGAGGACTATGCAAAACATAAAACTATCTTTGGATGTCACTCACCCATGACATCAAGATGCCATCTATATACGTTTTTTTTTGGGGGGGGGAGGTCATATGGCTTGAACTCAGGGCCTAGGTGCTGCCCCTGAGCTCTTTTGCTCAATGCTAATGCTCCACCACTTTGTGCCACAGCTCCATTTCCGGGTTTCTGGTGGTTAACTGGAGATAAAGTGTCTCAACAGCCTTTCCTGACGGGGCTGGCTTTGAACTGTGATCCTCAGATCTCAGCCTCCTGACTAGCTAGGATTACAGGTGAGAGCCACCAGCATATGGCTACCAATTTGTAGTTCTGATCTGCCCTCCCCCAAGAAGCCAGAGGGAGGTTTCCACCTACAGTGGAGGCTGGGCCTTCCCAACAATACATTCCTCCTGCATTTTGTCTGCCTCTTTATGCACAGCAGCACGTCCAGATCTGAGACCCGCCTCAGGCAGGGGATGGAATTCATCCTTTCTTTTACTTTAGAAACTAAAGTTCAAAGAAGTAACTTGCGGAGTGTCAGACAGCTCCTGATCTGGGCACTCCAATTCTGAACACGGGTCTGACCACCCAGAACTTGCCCCTTGAGCCTGACTCCCCTACTGAGGAGGGCAGTCCTATCTACCACCGCCCACCTGGCAACGTCTGAGATTGCTGGGGGCGCGTGGGGGACCAGCAGGAGCCCTGAGTTTCCTGAAGCGCCCGGGAGGGGGCGCCAGTCTCCTTCCGAAGTCCCAGCGAAAACCCGAAAGGTGGCACCGGGTTTCAGCCCAAGTGCCCCGCAATTAAAGCAGGCTTCGGGAGGGCGCGCGGGCTGGAGGCGACGTGTGAAGGTGCAGTCAGCAAAGGAAGCTGAAGGTGCTAGAGAGCGTTTGGCCGTAAAACCCGGGACCGCCTGAGGTCCGGCGGCAGGGACAGGTCCCATGGCGCCCCCTGAGGCTGGCACTGGTGTCCCTCTCCCCCCCCCCTCCCCGGCGTCCCCACGGGCCGGGTCCCGTTCGACCTCCCCAGGCCTCGGGTCTCCCTCCCGGCGGGCGGGGGGACACTCACTAGCGAAGGGCGAGGTGGCGGTGGAGCCATTGAGGAAGCTAGGGGACGCGGGCACGCCAAGGCCGGCCACCCCCGGCGTGCCGTAGCCGCCGATGCCGGCTCCTAGCCCACTCCCGTAGCTGCTCTGCTGCGAGCCGGGGCTGGGCGCGAACCCGCGGGGGGACGTGCTGCTGCAGCTGCGGGCGTAGCCTGCGGGAGACCGGACATCAGCGGAGAGGCACTGGTAGAGATGGGGTCCGTCCAGGCGCCCCCAAAGCTCGCAAGGCGCGGAGCGGAGGGGCGGGGCGGGTGAGACGCACCAGGCTCGGGCCCCGGCGTGGCGTCCCCGACGGCGATGGCCAGCGGGCTGCTGAAGGCGTTGATGCCCACCATGGCGGGGTGCGCGTGGCTGGGCGCCAGGGGTCCGAGCGGCGCGGGCGCGCGGGGGGCGCTGTACAGAGCCTCGGCCACGTCGGCCGCGCGCTTCAGAAGGAGCTCCTGCGAAGACGAGAGCAGGGCAGGGCGGGGACAGGCGCGGGCACCGGGCGCGGGGGGCGGCCCCGGGCCGGGCGCGGCGCTGGGAGGCGGGCGCAGGCGGCCTCATACCTGGTTACTGCTGGGCATTCCGTACAGGGCCTCCGCCAAGTCGGCCGCCCGCTTCAGCAGCACTTCCTGAGGGCGGGGGGGAGGAGGCAGCGCGACGGAGGGACGGCCCTTGGGGAGCCCCTCCTCGCCAGTGACGCACGGGATCCCCGCATTCCCAATCCCATCCCTCTCTCGAGTACCTTAGGCAGCCTCTCCGGGTCTCCGGGATGTCTGGGAATGACTTTCTGTAGCCTCTGGAATCCGTAGTCGATGGTGGGTTCGTTCAGGGCTGGGGAGAGGGGAGGGTGATGTTTGGAGCACGCCCACACCCAGATCAGGATTCAAGACATAAAACATGCAAGCTACCAGTCCAGAAAGTTCCCTGCAGGCCTCCCTGTGGTGACCTAAGTCCTTGTGTATTCTTTCACTCAGCAAGTATTTACCTATCTAGGCTTTGTGCCAGGCTCTTGGCATCCGAACACATGCATTGTACAATCCTACTACAGTTCAGGGGGAAAAAAGGAAACTGAGGCCAGAAGTGATGCACACCTGTAATTCCAGCACTGGAGAGGTAGGAGGCAGGGCAATCATGAGTTCATAGCCTGGATTACAAAAGGAGGCTGTCTCCTACACCGCACTTACCCCGAAGATTTTCAAGCTTTTATATTTTCTAGTGGAAGGGCTCTAAGGACAATTTTCTATTTGCATTTGGTCACATCAAACTACTACTACTACTACTACTACTACTATTTCTGTTTATAGCTGGGTGCTGGTGGCTCACTTCTGTAATTCTAGCTACTTAGGAGGCTGAGTGAGGATGGTAATTCAAAGCCAGCTCAGCCATGAAACTCCAATTAACCAGCAAAAAACCCAGACGTGTCCAGGCACTGGTGGCTCATGCCTGTAATCCTAGCCACTCAGGAGGCTGAGATCTGAGGATCGAGGTTCAAAGCCAGCCTGGGCAGGAAAGTCCATGAGACTCTTATGGCCCATAAACCACTCAGAAAGCCAGAAGTGGCACTGTGGCTCAAAGGGTAGAGCTCTAGCCTTGAGCTGAAGAGCTGAGGGACAGTGCCCATGTGCACAGTTCAAGCCCCACAACTGACAAAAAAAGAAACAAACAAACAGAAGTGGAGCTGTGGGTTAAGTGGTAGAGCACTCAACAGCCTTACACAATAAAGTTATGGTACAGCACCTAGGCTTTTTCAAGCCTCAGTACTCACACACACACACACACACACACACACACACACACACACACACACACACACACAGAGGTTACATTCATTATGGTTTGGATGTACTGTCTACAGTATCTATGACCATTAGAGGTTTGCATGCACCCCATGCACAAAGGCTGATGACCACCTAAAGACGTATTGCCACCTAGGGTTGGAGGATGCACCAGACTGGAAGGGCTCCCCTGCCCTTCCCCTCTCCCTGCCTTGCCCCTCCTCTTCCTGATCTGGTCCCTCCCTCCCCATCTAACCTACCAGTCTCAAAGCTCTCCTTCCTCTCTTTCCAATTCCAGATGTAGTGAATTTCCTTTAGTTGTCCTAATAGCACAAAGCCTTCCCTTCCTAGGTTTTACATGGGCCAATCCTTCTCTCATGACCGTCTTTCCTTTCTGCCATCTATCTACACTCTGTGACCAAGGTTTTCAAGGGAGGATCAAGCTGTCTATCAACGGTGTAACCTCACCTACCTACCTACCCATCCCACCATGCTCAGCCTTCCCAGGATAGACCATAGCCCCACTAAGCTATCTGTAAAAGTGGTGGTGTGGCAGTGAGAAGCCAGGGCTTGGGCTAGAGGAGTCTACCATACAGCTCCCCATGTCTTTGCTTTGGTGTCATGCAAGAGTGTGTGTGTGAGTGGGGGGGTGTACAGGGCTAGGCCCGGGAGACCCAAGACCCTTGAAAGATTTGGGGAGCAAATGCTCATTGGGGGCATCCTTGAAATAAACGTACTCTTGGAATGGTTCTAGACCCTGAAGGGGGAAAACATCCTAGTGAGAAGGAAGGCCTGAAGCAGAGAGAATGTTCCAGAAACATCTGAGGAGCCAGAGGCGAAAGGAAGGAAACAGAAGGCTAGGGAAAGAAGGATGGTGCCAGGAGGTGCTGTGTAGGACAGGCAGGAATGGCTTGGAAGGGCGTGGCCTCTGCCTGGGCGTGGCTTGGGTGTCTGCGCGTGGCCACCTGGTAGCCATTCACTTTTGCACAGCTCTGCGCACTTACGGTCCTGACCTTGGGCTTTCTCTCCGCCACCCGATTTCTTACCTGTGTAGACAAAGCGGCCGGGGGCTCCCTTGCAAAATTGCTTGGACTTGTAGGAGAGGGTCACCTCCACTACCCCAGGGATGTGTCGCGGGGGTGTCTGCACCCGGATGGCGTGGGGCGTGATGAGCTGCGAGGGGAGAGGGGAGGCCTGCAGGTCCCGTCCCGTGGGAAGGGCCCAGCCCCGAGGCCCGGAGGGAGACTGGCGGGGGTGGCCCACCTCGCTCCACACGAGCACGTTTCCGAACACGACCTGCAACCCGTCGAAGAAGTTGTCGCCGATGACAATCACAGTGGCGCCTCCCGTGGTCCAGCCCTCCCCGGGGCTGATGGCCTTGATGCAGGGGGTGGCAGCTGGGAGGCAGGAGAGGACCCAGGTCAGGGGACCGCGCCAAGGGGGGACCAGGGGCTGGCCAGGGCTGGGCTGGAGGGCCTGACCTTCGGAGGGGTCCAGGCGGCGGGCCCTGCGGCCGTGCTTGGAGTTGTTATGCACAAACATGTTGTCAGACACCGCCAGCACGTGCCCATCCACGCTCACAGTCGTGGACACCACCACCTGTGGGGAGAGCCAAGGCTAGTTTGGAAAGGGCCTGGGGGAGGGGACTGTGGTGGGGAGGTGGCAACCTGAGGTGGGTATCAGGATGCCAGAATTCACGGTCCCTGATTGGGGAGAGGGGGGGCTTCAGCTCCTCAGGTTGGAGCTGGTGAGATTAGGATCAGGTCCCACCCCCAGATGAACTGACTCCTAGGAGCTAGAAAAATTCAAAGCCAACCAACACAGAAACAAGAAGTATATCTGGCTCCTTGGGCAAAAAGGGTTTCCTGCCCTTGCACTGGACTCCCAGCCCCTATCCATAGTGCATGCACACACAGGGCAACTGTAGAACCCATCAGCAAGCTCTGAGAAGGAAGCTGGGGCTGCCTTCTCCCACTATCCCCCTGTGCTGGGAGGGGTGTGTGTGTGTGTGTGTGTGTGTGTGTGTGTACAGGTTGGGGATGTGCTAGGGGCAGCTGTTCTGTGCTTCACACTATGCAAATTACCTGGGTCGTTAATCATGTAAAAATGTCACAATTAGCATCTTCTTAAGTGGGACTTTAATGAAGCCTCCCTTGGCAGCCAGCTTAAGTTGAGATGGAGCTGCCCCACCCCCAGCAGGCACCAGGCCCTGGATGGCACAGGGCTGGGCAGAGGCCTGCCTTGGCAGAACCACAACCTGCCCTCCCCCCCTCCTATCAGGCAAGGATGGGTTTGCCAAGGGAGTCTCTCCCCAAACCCACCTGGAAGCGGCGCATGTCTCTGGGATTCCCTGCGTTCTTCAGGCAGTTCTGGTTGCATTTGAGGAAGAATTTGAGGAAGAACCTGAAACAGTGAGGTTGGTGGGCTTGAGAGTCTGAGGGTTCTAGAAATAGATGGAGATGCCCTTTTCTGGCAGGGTGCCTCCCCACTGTTTACTCGTGTATAAGTGCGCACCACCATATTTCCAGCATGAGCCACGTCTACACAGGATGCCTGATGCAGGCTAGCCTCTTCATAAGGACTTTCTCACTCCATAGAATATTTCCCATAGACACTCTGGGGGCAGCCACACAGTGTGTATAGAGTGTGCTTACCACACCCCTTCAACATATACTCATCACAAAGAGGATGCCCATTATACGCAGTAGATGGACCTTTCCCCTGTAAATTGCCTGACACAATATAGACCCACCGCACATCTGATTATACTCTCTCTGAATACAACATGAATTTACTACACCAACCCAGTGTAAATGTAACACCCTGGAGACCTGCCCCTGTTGATACCCATTACACATAGAACATCTGTCACATAGCATTCCTCTTCCCCAGAGGATGCTCATTCCACCACCTACACGTGTACTCAGTACAAATGTTATATCCTCTGTAGCCACTGCACGTGCTATATACTCTTACAAGAGATAGCTGTCACACAGGTGTGTACTGTGTGCTGTATCTATGGCTTAACTCATCACACAGTGATTCTATACCTGCCATGCACAGTGTAAATGTGTACTACAGAGTGTATGTACAGGAAGAATATGGAACATGGTATATACATTAGTATGCATTTTGTTATATATGATTATCCAAAACACAGTCATTGCATACCCCATGTAGGAGAGACCTCTAGCACCCATTCTATACCCGTGTACACATTCACAACCTAATCACACGCAGCACATACCTGCCAAAGACACACTGAACAGATACCGATGACCATTTTCTTTTTCACATACCATCATTGGAGAAAAGCCCCAGGATAGGTTGTAATGAAGCCACCTTATGTACAAACCAACAAGCTCTTGGTCCTCCAATTCAGGAAGACAATCACCAACAGAGTTTCTGTGGTTATGCACTTGGTAAACTCAGATCACTGTCGATGTCTACCTTAGCCTTTATGGGAGTCTGTGGGTATCTGAGCGAATGCCCTTTACAATTACAGAGGGCCAGGCCAAAGTCTGTGGCTGGTCCTGGCCTGTGGCACAGACTCCTGGGCCACTGTATGGGCTCCCATGGTCAGCTTTCTTTTATTACCCCACCTCTGGGAGGTGTGTGTGTGTGTGTGTGTGTGTGTGTGTGTGTGTGTGTGTGTGTGTGTGTGTGTGTGTGAGAGAGAGAGAGAGAGAGAGAGAGAGAGAGAGAGAGAGAGAGAGAGAGAGAGAGAGAGAGAGAGAGAGAGAGTGCTGGTCCTGGGACTTGAACTCAGGGCCTGGGTGCTATTCCTGAGCTTTTGTGCTTAAGGCTAGCTCTTGACCATTTTGAGCCACAGTTCCACTTCCTGTTTTTTTTATTGTTTGTTTTGGTGGTTAATTGGAGATAAGAGTCTCGACATTCCTGCCTGGGCTGGCTTCAAACTATGATCCTTAGATCTCAGGCTCCTGAGGAGCTAGAATTATAGGCATGAGCCACTGGCACCAGGTGGTGTGTGTATGTGTGTGTGTGTGTGTGTGTGTGTGTGTGTGCGCGCGCGCGCGTGCGTATGCCATACTACTTATACTAAACAATAGGCAAGTTCTAAAACCAGGAGGAGAGCCTTAAGTACAAGTACCATATACAGTATAGTAACTATGCCTGTGTTATTTGTACACCCATACTTGAACATCCATTTAATTCCCCAGCATTACTTCCAAAGTCTGCAAACAAACTTCCTATTCAGAGGAAGCTTTAGTAAGCTTCGTCCCCAAAGGGAGCTCTTCCAGTACTGGAAAAGATTGGGTACCAGCCATGAAACAGAGCTGTCCCCAGGGAAGCCTCTTATGAGGAGCTGGTGACAACCACTTTCTTGGAGGTACAGCTCCCCTGGGGCCCTGCCTCTGTCCACTGTAGACACCGTGCAGTGTCATCTGTCAGACTCACCACTCCCAATGGGCATCCCCCTGGAGGACCCTTTATTTACTTTTCCACAGAGCTTTCACAGCAGCACATCTTTTTATCCACAGTGGTCACCCCTCAGAAAACACTTTCACATATCTACCAGATACCCACAAAGCCCTCTACAGTACAGAAAAGTTAGAGACATGTGTGCAGATAAGCGCAGGTGCTATCCTTGAGCTTTTTTGGCTCAAGGCTAGTGTTCTACCATTTGAGCCACAGCATCACTTCTGGCTCTTTGGTGATTAATTGGAGATAAGAGTCTCATGGACCTTCCTGCCCAGGCTGGCTTTAAACTGATACTTAGATCTCAGCCTCTTAAGTAGCTAGGCTTACAGGCATCAGCCACCAACACCCAGCTTTGCTGGGTATATTTTAAATGGAGTCTTGTGGTATTTTCTGTCCAGGACGGTCTTGAACTGCAGTCCTCGAGATCTCAGCCTCGTGAGTAGGTAGAATTACAGGCATGAGCCACAGGCACCTGGCTTTTTAAAAAAATGTCAATAACAACAGCTTAAATGAAATTAAAGAGAGCCTTCCTCATCAATGGAGTATTCCTTGCCAAAGCAAATGCTGGGCTGGATATGACTCAAGGGCAAACACTAGACTCACACATAGCCTCTCAGGGGTGCCAATACTGCCTCAGGAACACACCTTCAGCACACTGCTTTAAGCAGCAGATGGAAAATGTGGAGGCAATGACTGAACTTGGGGCTTGCCATGGGTGGAAAGCTGAGTAAGATGAGCTGTTCTTGCTGAAGCCAGTGTTCTGGGGTCACACAGCAGGGTGGTGCCTGCCTGAATCCCAGCATCCCCCAGCTGCTGGGAGGCTTGCCTGCTGAAGGACTTGGAGCTGAGTAACTATCTGAAAATTACTCCCAATGGGAAGCAAATCCCTTCTAGCAGCAGCCCACAGCTAATAACAGACTGATGTCACACAGGAGGACCGATTGCTGGGCCATTCATACTCTATACTGGCAAGCTAGACCTTCCTCTCCAGCTCCCTCTCTGCCCTAGCACTTCTTTCCTCTCAAGAGCTGTCTTCCAATAACCCACATCACAAGAATCTCCATCACAGGCTCTCCTAGGAATCCCAGGGCCAGAAACCAAGTCACACAGCTAAAGCTTATCACTGCCATTTTCCTCCCTGGCTCCCCAAGAGATACTGACTTAGGGCTGAAATGACATTCCCACTTCCAGAGAGAAAACTGTTAGGAACAGGAAGAGTTGGACTGAGAACTTACATAAGTTTTCCCCTACAGAACTCACAGAAGTTACGGAGTGAAGGTCTAGATTTCAGTGCTGTCTAACTATACCAGAATGATCTCCACTAGCCACTTGCAGCTGTTGAAATCTGGTGACAGAGTACCTATTTTATTTATTTTTTTGCAGGGGGAGAGTGCTGTTTAGTTTGTTACAGAGCTTGAACTCAGGGCCTTGGCGCTGTCCCTGGGCCATTTTGCTCAAGGCACTCTACCACTTGAGATACAGCTCCACTTCCTGCTGTCAATGGTTAACTGAGATAAGAGTTTCATAGATTTTCCTGTCCAGGCTGGCTTCAAATTGTGATCCTCAGATCTCAGGCTTCGAAGCTAGATTACAGGCATGAGCTACCAGCACCCAGCTAAGGATCTACCTTTTAAATGTTTTATGTATGCATGTGTGCACACATATGTGCACACACATGCCAGTCCTGGGGCTTGAACTCAGACCTAGGCGCAAGTCCTTAACTTTTTCTGCTGTGTCCCTACCACTTGAGCTACACCTCCATTTCTAGCTTTTTGCTATTTAATTGGAGATAAGCGTTGGTGGCTCATGCCTATAAATCCTAGCTACTCAGGAGGCTGAGATCTGAGGATTGTGGTTTGAAGCCAGCTGGGGCAGGAAAGGCTATGAGACTCATCTCCAATTAGCCATCAGGAAAAAAACAAACAAAAATTGGAGTGGCACTGGGATTCAAGGTGGTAGAGCACTAGCCTTGAGCAATAAAGGACAACACCCAGGTCTTGAGTTCAAGCCCCACAACTGATCAAAAAAAAAAAAGTCTCATACTTTTCTGTCTGGGCTGGCTTTGAACTACAATCCTCAGATCTCAGCTTTTATTTATTTTTTTTTGTCGGTTGTAGGGCTTGAACTCTGGCCCTGGCACTGTCCCTCAGCTCTTCAGCTCAAGGCTAGTGCTCTACCACTTGAGCCATAGCGCCACTTCCAGTTTTCTGAGTGGTGTATTGGAGATAAGAGTCTCATGGACTTTCCTGCCCAGGCTGGCTTTGAACCATGATTCTCAGATCTCGGCCTCCTGAGAAGCTAGGATTACAGGCGTGAGCCACTGGTGCCCAGCTAGATCTCAGCTTCTTGAGGAGATAAGATTATAGGTGTGAGCTTTGATTGTCATTGTTTAAATAATCACCAGTGGCTTATGGCTAGAGTGTTGGGCAGTACAGATGTACAGAGGGAATATCGTGCATGGATGGGTGAATTGGGGCAGGATGTACACAACACCTGTTGCATCCTGTATGTCTTGGGAAAGAAGGAGATTAGGAGCAAAGTACAGAATAAAATTGCTTATGTATATGTGTGTGTGTGTATATGACTATATACATATGTATATGTATATATTCTAAGACCAAAGTTGGCACTTTGCCTGGGATGGAGAATTGGGGGCACATGTGTCCTCTTCTTTTACCCTAAAAGACTTGCTTCTGAGTGTCAGAAGAAACAGAATAGCTCCCAGGGCAGAATGATCTCCAGTGGTTTCCTTGTCTGCTGCCCTCCACCCCCAGCTAAGGAACAGTCTACAGACGCTGGACCATGCATTCCTTCACTCTTCCATACATCCATTTCAGAAGGCTGATTAAACTTCTTCCAGGTGTTATACATGGGGGAATCTAGAAGTAAACAACAGCTTATAGAACTTAGGTGCCAAAAGGAAACCCAAAGTAAGATACAGTGGTATGAGGCCGAGTATTAGTGGCTCAAGCCTGTAATCTTAGCTACTTGGGAGGCTGAGAAATAAGGATTGTGGGTTGAAGCCAACCCAAGCAGAAAAGTCTGTAAGACACTAATCTCCAATTAATTAGCAAAAAAGGAAGAAAAAAAAAAAAAGCCAGAAGAGGTGTGGCTCAAATGGCAGAGCATCAGCTGGGAAAAAAAAAAAATCAAGTGCTAGAAAAAAGTCAAGAACTCAAGGCCCCAAGTTCAAATACCAGTACCAGCACGCACGCGCGCACACACACACACACACACACACACACACACACAAAGGTAGAGTGATGGGTATGGCAGGATAGTTTGCTAAATGTCACCTGCAGCAGCCAATTGCTTTGCCTAAGAGAGACAAAACATTGGATCTTGGGCATGGGATCTTAGAAGACCTCAAGAGAAGTAGGAGGCAATTTGGTGATGTCACAGACAGCACACTTGTCCAGTGGTACCTGATAAGACGGGGGGAAGCTATAGGCCAGAGCCTTGGGGTTGGCACTGAATTGTGTAGGCTGTAGGATCCACGGAATAGGACAGACATCTGCACAGGGTACCTCACTGACTCACTTGCAAAAGTTGTTTTGCTTCTAGGGAAAAGCAGGCAGCAAAAGGCCTTTGCCCAAGAAGGGAAGGGGAACTAGAAGGTGGCTGGAGTAGTTCAGGCCCAAGTAGTTCAGGCAGCGTAAGCTGTTTCCAGGACTTGGTCTGTGGTAGCAGTCAATACAGTGTCCCTAGGGCTATAGCTGCATGCTGGGCCTGGACCTGGCCTTCCTACCTGGATCCCCAACTAGGGTAGAGGTGGCTGCAGTGCAGATGGGCTGGGGGACTATAAATAGCCAGGGGCGCATACATTAGCATGCCAATGCACCCGCACCCCATCCTCTATGCTAATGGCCCACCATGCGCCTGAACACCTTCTGTTCCCCTGCATGCATTTGCATGCACAATTAGCATAATCTTGTATAATTAATGAACAGCGTCAATTTTAGCTCCTAAGTAATTTGATTAACATGTTGATAGGGCACTTACCAGGCTCTCCAAACCTCAGGGCTGGGCATGGGGTCTGAGGAGAGGGGGAGAGGGGGTGGAGAGACTGCTCAAGGCCCCCTGGCTACCCATGAAGAATAGTAGTTGACTCCACTTTTCCCAAACCAGGCCTGAGGGGAGGGGAGGCACGGAGAAGAGGCTGCTAATGGAAGTCTCTGAGCATTCCATGTGGGGGGGGGCAGGGGGAACTGGCTAGAGTGCAGTGACTGAGGGGGACCTGAGCCCATAGGGACACAGGCATGTATGCACAGCTGATGTCCCCCAGGTTGGGAATGCTTTTGTGAATGAAAGTATTGATCTTCATAGGAAGAGTAGGAGGAAGGACATAGCAAAAGTGGAGGGTGGACAGGCTGACGAAGTCACCTAGGAGGAAGGCCAGTTTGTGGGTGATTTGGGGTTGTGAAGAAAGAAGCTGTATGTTCCTTAGTCTTTAGGGGGTGGTGAGTTGGGCTCTGAGGCCATAGACCTTGGCATCTCTTACTTAAGAATCATGTGAGAAGCAGGGTGGGGTTGGCAAGGCCTGGCATCTTCTACACCAAGCAACCAGGTGGCCCTAGGACCCCCAGATGAGGCTCATGTCTTTCTGTTCATCTCTGACTATGGTTAGAATCAGGAAGTTCTTCCTTGGCTCTGACTGAATGGTCTTGCTGCTGTTTAGGCTTAGGTGCACTTGACTTCTAAGATAATCACTGGAGAAAAGGTGGCGGGGGTGGGTCAGAAATGATACTGTGGCAGACACTGCACCGGGCACTGTTTAAACACATCACATTTGGTTTCACAACTTCTAAAGAGACACTATCACTCAAGTTGCAGACAGTTCATTCTCTCACCACTCCCTCCACGTACAAGAAGAGTCTCAGGCCTCTCATGTCTGCAGTCCTTCTCCTCTTCTGGCTTCCTCTGGGAGCAATGTCCACAACTCCACTCCTCCCTCAGCCATTCAGGCTCCCAGCTTGGCTTTGGCTGCCCAAAGGTCTTTCCACAAGTCCTTCCCACACACAGGTCCCTTGACTTATGACTCCCAGGTCACATGGGAAAAACTCTTGAATCCCCTCTGTTTCTCCTCCCTCAAGGGCTCTGGGCTCTGAGCAGGGACAGGCAGGGAAAGGAAGTGCAGGTCATTTGAGTGGCAGGAGGGAACCCTTTGTCCCACCTCAGCGCTGATTCTGGGACCTCAAGGGTAATTGCCAAAATGAGTGTGGATGTGGAAGCTTCTAGTTGCAGCGATTGTGGGGGCAAAAGAGCTCTGCTGGAAGGGGCAGCAGATGAACACTATTAGGCTTTTAGGTTGTGTTTGATCTAGGGACTGAGATCTAAGTGTGTCCCTAACAAAACAGACCATAGCTTACCTGGGCAGGTGGCTAGGATCTGGCCTGTTACAACAGTGTCACTGAAAAACACCAACTGTGCAGCAGGCACAACCACACACCAGGGAGTGACTACAACCCACAGCTACTGTCAACTCCTGGGAGCCAGAAGAAGGAAGCTATGGACCTTCCATGAGTAGGGATCTTCCACATCCACCCCAGCCCTCGGGTCATCCTGGCTAATCAAGCCGATATTTAAAAAACCTTGGAGCTGCTATGATGTCTGCTAAGGTAGACACATGTAGTTCTTTAAATTTAAATACAATTAAAAATTTACTTCTTTGATCACAGTAGCTACATATCCGGTGCCCAGTTTCTATGCATGGTTGTTGAATACCATATTGTTCAATATAGAAACATTTTCATCATTGTAGAAAGTCCTCTTTGATAGCTAATAGGGTTTTTTGTTTGTTTTTTTCTTTTTTCTTTTTCTTTGTGCCAGTACTGGGACTTGAACAGGGCTTTGAGCTCTTGCTTAGCTTTATTCACTGCTGGCTGGTGCTCTACCACTTGAGGCATACCTCCACTTCCAGCTTTTTGCTGATTGATGATAAGAGTCTCTCAGATTTTTATGACTGGACTGGCTTCAAACTGTGTTCTTAGACCTCAACCTCCTGTGTAGCAAAGATTACAGGTGTAAGCCAACTGCTCCTGGCTCTGATAGTGTCTTAAAGTTTTACAGCATTCTTTACTTCCCCTTATCCCATTATGTAATACATATCATCTCAACTGATCTATCTCTGAGTTCACTGAAGCTTTTCCCCCCATAATTTTGAAGTGTTTTTAATGTAATGTCTCATTAGCTTCTCTATAAGTTCTTGCTGGGGTGGGGGCAGAAAGAATTGTTTAAATCTCTCTTTTCTTGAACATTTATCATGGTTTCTTCCTTACAGCAGGTTCTAAATTGATTCATGGTGGGATTAGAGAATCCAAATTACTGTGAAAGGAGGAAAGGCTAACCAAAAACAAACAAGAAAACCTACATGTCTAGTGGCAGAAGTAAAACAATCAGTGAACTTGAAGATAGCTCTGAGATGATCTGGTTCTAGAACTGAAAGGAAAAAAGAATGAAGAAAAGTGAACAGAGTCTAAGAAACCTATGGGACACCATCAAGAATACCAATATATGCAAAATGGGAGCCTGAGGCAAAGAGAGGAAAAGGCCCAGGAATAATGTTTGAAGAAATACTGGAGCTGAGCACCAGTGCCTCATGCCTGTAACCTACTCAGAAGGCTGAGGACTGAGGATTGCAATTAGTTTTTTTTTCTTTTTGCTTATGTGGTGCTGAGGAATCGAACCCAGGGCCTCATGCATGCAAGGCAAGCGTTCTACCACTGAGTCACCTTCCCAGCCTGAGGATTGCAATTAGAAGCTAGCCAGAATATTCTTCTGTCAAATTAACCACCAAAAAAGCTGGAAGTCGAGAGCTGTGCCTCAAGTGGTAGGGTGCTGGCCTTGAGCAAAAGAAGCTCAGGCACAGTGCCCAGGTCCTGAGTTTAAGCCCCAGAACTGGTACACATGCACACACACACACACACACACACACACACACACACACACAGACAGAGACAGAGAGACAGAGAAACAGAAAGAAACTTATTTCCAATGAGATTAACACCTGACTTCTCATCTGAAATTATGGCAGTCAGAAGGCAATAGATGATATAATTGCGCTGAAAAGAAACTGTCCACCAAAATTTTCACTATCAAAACTCAGCAAAACTATCCAGGAGATGGGGCTGGGAATGTGGCTTAGTAGTAGAGTGCTTGCCTAGCATGCATAAAGCCCTAGGTTTGATTCCTCAATACCACATAAACAGAAAAGGCCAGAAGTGGTGCTGTGGCTCAAGTGGTAGAGTGCTAGCTTTGAGCAAAAAGAAGCTCAGGGACAGTGCCCAGGCCCTGAGTTCAAGCCCCAGGACTAGCAAAAAAAAAAAAAAAGAAAAGAAAAAAGAAAAAAGAAAAAGAATGAAGGAGAAATTGAGACTTTGGGGAAAAATAAGGACTGAGGATTTATCATGGACAGATTTGGCATATAAGAAATACTAAAAGTTCTTCCGGTTGAAATAAAAACAACAATGTAGTAATTCAAATTCAAATTCACATGAAGAAACAAAGTAAAAAGTAAAAGTAAATACATAGGTAAATATAAAAAAAACACATTGGGGGGGCGGGGGAAGGCTGGGAAGGGATGTGAAGGGTAAACAAAGGAGGAGGCTGCAATGCTTGATAAGAAATGTACTCATTTTCTTGCCCATGTAATTGTAACCCCTCTGTACAGTATGTTCACAAAAAATAAAAATTAAAATAAAAGAAGAAACATTAAAAAATAAAAAAAAATAAAAAACAACACATGTTAACTATGTTTTTTATCCTATTTAGAAGACAACTACATATATATATATATATGTATATATATACATATACATATATATATACATATATATATATATGGGGGTCAAGAGATAGATGAGAACTCTGTACTTTATGCTTCATTTTTTACTGCAAAAATGAAACTGTTCAAAATAAAAGTACTTTAAAAAAGGAAACTGCAGCCGAGCGCCCGTGGCTCACACCTGTAATCCTAGCTACTCAAGAGGCTGAGACCTTAGGATTGTGGTTCAAAGCCAGCCCAGGCAGGAAAGTCTATAAGACTCTTATCTCCAATAAACCACTCAGAAAACCAGAAGTAGTGCTGTGGCTCAAGTGGTAGAGTGCTGGCCTTGAGGTGAAGAACTGAGGGACAGCACCCAGGCCCAGAGTTCAAGCCCCATGACTGACCAGCAACAACAAAAAACGGAAACTGCAGTGGGTGCCAATGGCTCCAGACTGAGATCTGAGGGTCATGATTCAAAGCCCAGCTCAGTGAGGAAAGTATGTGAAACTCTTATTTCCAATTAGCTACCAAAAAATCTGGAAATGGAGCTGTGGCCCAGTAGTAGAGCACTAGCCTTGAGCAAAAAAGCTCAAGGACTACACCCAAACTCTGAGTTCAAACCCCAGGACCAGTACACATACACACACACACACACACACACACACACACACACACACACACACACACACACAAACTGTATAAAACAATAACTATAATTTATGAAGATTAATGTTATTAACAACTATAGGTCACAAGAGGGGAGATAGAATGGAGCTATATTGAAGTATTGTTTTTGTATACTATTGAAATTAAGTTGCTGTCATCTAAGTTAGACTGTTCTAAATTAAGATATTAATTATAATCCTTAGAGAACTTGTTAAGAAAATAATTTAAAAATACAGCTGGGCTCCAGGGGCTCATCCCTGTAATTCTAGTTACTCAGGAGGCTGAGATCTGAGGGATCACCATTTGAAACTAGCCTAGGCAGGGAAGCCTGTGAGACTATTATCTCCAATTAACTACCAAAAATGCTGGAAGTAGAGTTGTGGATCAAGTGATAGAATGCTTGTCTGAAGCGATAAATCTGAAGGCCCTGAGATCAAGCCCCTCTACTGGCACAGAAAAGAAAAAATAGATTAAATAAACATCAAATTAAATAAAATTACAATAACAATAGAATTACAACCATATAGAGGAAGATATCCATTTAATATACAAGAGACAATAATGAAGGAATAGAGGACAACACAGAGAATATATATATATATATATATACATATATATGTATATGGGGGTGTATGTATAAAAGGTAGGTGTAATTTTTACTTTATCAGAATTACATTAAATATAAATGGGTCAAATACTTAAATTAAAAGGCAGAGATTGGCAGAATGGACTATATCCCAACTATATACTCTCTATGTGAAGCACACTTTAAATCCAAAAGTTAAAAATAAAATAATGAGAAAATATCTATCACATAAAGCCTAACTGAAAAGGAGCTGGACTGGGCATAGTAAGGTACAAAGTGATTTTTAAGACAAAATTAGTTATAAGCCAGGCTCATACCTGTAATTCTAACTACTAGGGACGCTGAGGTCTAAGGATTGTGGTTCAAAGTCAGCCCAGGCAGGAAAGTCTGTGAGATTCTTATCACCACTAAACTACACAAAAAGCTAGAAGTAGAGCTCTGGCTCAAGTGGTAGAGTGTTAGCCTTGAGCACAAAAGCTCAGGGACAGCACCCAGGCCCAGAGTTGAAACCCCAGGTCCAGCCTAAGGAAGTTATGAGAAATTAAGAACCTTTTTAATAATAAAAGTATTGGTGCAACTAATGTATGTTAATAAAAACATCACTAAGGGGCTGGGAAGGTGGCTCAGTGGTAGAACGCTTGCCTTGCATGCATGAGGCCCTGGGTTCGATTCCTCAGCACCACATAAGCAGAAAAAAAAAAAGCCGGAAGTGGCGCTGTGGCTCAAGTGGTAGAGTGCTAGCCTTGAGCTGAAGAGCTGAGGGACAGCGCCCAGGCCCAGAGTTCAGGCCCCACTACCAGACCCCCCCCCCAAAAAAAAAAAATCACTAAGCTAGGAAAAAATTTAAAACATAAAAGTGTCACTGTGATGAAGAAGTATAAACATGTACACCTAATATCACAGATACAAAGTACATGAGGCAAGAAAAATGCAACAGAAGGAAGAAACAGATTATTCACTAATAATAGTTGGTGACTTCTATCCCTTACTTTCAATAATGGATAGAACTATTAGGCAGCAGACATTATAAACCACTATATCTCAAAGACATCTATAGATCACTCCACACAAAGACAGCAAAATAAACATTCTTCTCAAGTGTACATGGCACACTTTCTGGTATAGACCATATGTTAGGCCACTTTAAAAAGCCTCAGTAACTTTTTCTGGGCATTGGTGGCTCACACCTGTAATCTTTAGCTACTTAGGAGGCTGAGATCTGAGGATTGTGCTTCAAAGCCAGCCTGGGCAGGAAAGTTTAATGAGATTCTTATCTCCAATTAACCAACAAAAATTTACTCTCTTGAGCAAGTGAGGGAAAGGGAGACATTGTCTAAAAACAAATGTATTCTTTATCTGACATGCAACTGTAACCCTGCTGCACATCACCTTTGTAGTAACAATAAAAAAAAATTTTAAGCTGGGCACCAATGGCTTATATCTACAATCTTAGTTACTCAGGAGGTTGAGATCTAAGGATCATGGTTTAAGGCCAGCCTGGACAGGAAAGTCCATTAGACTCTTATTTCTAATAAACTACTCAGAAAAAGCCAGAAGTGGAACTGTGGCTGAAGTGATAGAGTGCTAGTCTTGAGCAAAAAGGAGGCTCAGAGACAGCGCCTAGGCCCTGAATTCAAGCACCAGGACTGGCAAAAAAAAAAAAAAAATTACTTCCTCAGTCATAGTAGCCACATTTCAGGTGCCCAATTTCTATGCATGGCTACCATATTGGTCAATATAGAACATTTCTCAAATCCTGATTATTTACATTTCTCAAATTTTTCCATTTTTTACCTCCTAATACATATAACTATTATTATTCCCCCAACTCCCCATTGAATACTTGGAAAATACTGGAAGACAAGTATTTTTTCTTCATTGTTTATGTTTTTATACTTAAAAGCCTAGACCTTTTTACCTAGGGCCTGGTACTTAGCAACTCCTCAGTAAATGCATATTTAATAGATTAATGAGTAGAAACTAGTGTATGGCTTTTATTGAAAGAAGAACTATTAAGCAATATTATAGAAGAGCTAAACCATATTTATGAATAGGAAGATTCATTACCATGAAAATGTAATTCTTCAAACTAGTGTGTAAATCTGTTGTAATATTGTTCAAAACTCAAAAAAAGTATATGTGTGTGTGTGTGTGTGTTGGTATGACACTTTACAAGTGGATTCTAAAATTTATAGGAAAACACAAAATGCCAAAGTATCCAAAATTCTGAAAAAATATTCAAGGACTCCAGGCATTGTGGCTCATGATTTAATCCTAGCTAGTCAGAAGGCTATCTGAGGATCACAGTTCGAAGCAAACATGGGCAGGAAAGTCTGTGAGACTCTTATTTCCAATTAATCACCAAAAACCAGAAACAGAGCTGTATCTCATGAGGTGGAGTGCTAGCCTTGAGCACAAAAACTCAAAGACAGCACCCAGGCCCCGAGTTCAAGTCCCATGTGGCACCAGTAAAAAAAGGAAAAAAAAATATATATATAAGGGAAGATAGAGAACTTTCCTCTAACTCTTTTCTTGTATAGTATAAAGTTATAATGGTTAGATGATTTGATGCTAGCTCAGGGATGATCAGATCAATCGAAGGAATAAAACACATAGTCTGGAACAAACCAACCAATAGAAGGAAACTAGTAAGGATGTAGCTCCTACTACAACTCAGTGGGAAAGGATAAGCCATTTCATAAATGGTGCTGGTATAATTAGTGATTCATAAACAGATGATAATTACATTTGATTCATTACTTCACACCAAACCCCCAAATTAGTTCCACACAGATTACAAGTTTAAATCTGGAAAGGAAAACTGTGAAGCCTTTGAAAGAAAATACACAACAGTATATTCATGACCTCAGCAGAGGAAAAAAATTGCTAAATAAAGTATGGAATAAAATCCATGAGGGAAATAATGATAAATTCAATAGCACTGAGATACTTGCCATATACTTCCCTGAGTGTGAAGATCTAGAATGGACCACCAAAGTCAACATCAAAACTCCCAAATGATTAGAAAAGAAAAATAGCCAAAAGACTTTAGTATACACTTGGAAGTAATGCAAATACCAATAAGCAAAAAGACATTCAATCTTGTTAGCAATCAGGAAGATGCAAATGAAGGCCATGACAAAATTTCCTGTATACCCAGGAAACTGGTAAACAATACCAAAAGCTGGGGAGGGTACACAACACAGGAACACAGCCTGGCTCAGGGAGTATGTTACTCAGTGCAAGCACTTTAGGAAATAGTTTGACATTAACCTGTAAAGTTGACATTGTGCATTTAATACAGACCTGGCCATTCTAGTCCTTGTTTATATCCTAAACAAACAGTTGTACCTTTTCAAATTAGGAGACACAAACAAGAATGTTCATATCAAGTTTGCTTATTACAGCAAAATACGACAAACCAAAGCAAAGCAAAACACAGCAACATAAGTAAGTCTTAGAGATGTAATACTAATTAAAAAAAATAGACTACTACAATGTGATATAATTGTTATAAAGTTAAACACAGCTTTAGCTATACAATATGTCATATAAGGATCTTAAACTCTGTGATTAAAAACAATATAATCTATTATATAATAATTACTACTATATAATATCACTTATAATTACATGATAATTAACCGTACTAATATAATTAATATGATGTAGCAATTATATAATAACTAGTTGTACTAATTATAATTGTTTATCATCTATAATTCTTATAATGATTTATTAATTATATATAATAATTATTATTTTGCCAATATTGGGGCTTGAACTCAGGGCCCAGTGCTCTTGCTTGACTATTTTTGCTCATGTCTGGTACTCATTTGAGTCTGGAGTTCAGTTTATTTATTTATTTATTTATTTTTGCCCTGGGGCCTGAACTCTGGGCCAGGGCGCTGTCCCTCAGCTCTTCAGCTCAAGGTTAGCGCTCTACCACATTGAGCCACAGCACCCCTTCCAGCTTTTTCTGCTTATGTGGTACTGAGGAATCGAACCCAGGGCCTCATGCATGCAAGACAAGCACTCTACCACTGAGCCACTTTCCCAGCCCTAATTATATTTTTTGAAATACACACTAAAAATTCAGTTAATCTTTATAAGAGGGATAGATAGTAGTATGAAATGGGAGTTCCACCTTCACTGGTGTTTTTTGTTGTTGTTGTTGTTGTTTGTTTTTATCAGTTGTGGGGCTTGAACTCTGGGCCTGAGCAACTTCCCTCAGCTCTTTAGCTCAAGGCAAGTGCTCTACCTCTTGAGCCACAGCACCACTTCTGGTCTTCTGGTGGTTAATTGGAGATAAGAGAATCACAGACTTTCCTGCCCAGGCTGGCTTTGAGCTGTGATCCTCAGATCTCAGCCTCCTGAGTAGCTAGAATTACAGGTGTGAGCCATTCCAGCACCCAGCCCCTGGTATTTTTAATATTCTTGATTTCAGCTTTCTTGATAAGTTCCCAGTGAATATTAACTATATGTTTCATTATTTCTATCTTGTTTTATTTTTCTTTTGTATATATCGTATGGAACCTAACAAGTCAAATATTTGAATATAAATAATAAAATCATAAAAGTACCGGAAGAAACCATAGGATAGTACAAAATGTATCATTAAATAAACTTATAAAATTAAAAATATATAGGATTTTTTAAGCTCAGAGTACTTGAGAGACTGAAAGACTGAGAGTCTTTAACTCCCATTTCCTGCAGAAAATGTTTCTCTTCATTTCTCCCTATTTTACCTGTCATACTAAAATAAACCCTTGCTAGAACTAAAAATAAAATAAAATAAAATTGAGAAATGGGGCAAATTTCATCATAAGCAACAATCAACCAGAAAAAAAGTATGTGCAACTCATGACAAAAGACTAATTTCTTTCATAGATACTTCTTCAAGTCACTAAGAAAATGCAGTCTTTTATGGAAGAATAAATACAGGATATGAACACAGTTCAGGGAGAATGAAACACAAACAACCTTAAACACACAAGAATGGGCTAACCTTGTCAGATAATAGAAACAAAAGTCAAGGAGATACTCCTGTTTCATTACAGAAGGGAAAAAGCTATGATGGCCACTGCTTGGTGCAGTCATTTATCAACCCTGAGCACTTGCTTTCATTCTTTGAAGCTTTTGCTCCAGGATCATAATAGATACAGATATATATATATATATATATATATATATATATAGGTATAGATATAGATATAGATATAGATATAGATAGATAGATAGATAGATAGATAGATAGATAGATGTATATCTCACTACATATACTCCCTTTTCCCAGAGTTTGAACTTAGGATGCCACTCTTGCTTGGCTTGCTTGCTTGCTTAGAATTTGAGCCATGCCACCAGCCTAGTTTTGTGCTGGTTAGTTGGATCTAGAGTCTCCAATTTTTCTACCTTATTAGCTTTGAAATGTGATCCTCTGGATCTCAGCTTCCTGAGTCGCTAGGATTACAAGCATGAGCCCAATTTATATATACTCTTTCCTGAATGCTGATCTTGTTATAATGCTTAATGATTTCAATATTGATATAAATAGATAATTCTTCAAACACCCTCTCATCTCAATTCCTTGAACACCTTTTCTCTACTATCCTCATCCTCCCATTTCTCTTGGCCACATAATACCCATAAAGACAACCTCCAAATATTTCACCTACAGCAAGCCTACTCTCCACCCCCTTTATAACTTCCAGCTCAACCCCTGTGTAGATCCTCAACTTCAACAATTCTTAGGCTGCATAGAAACTATGTTGTTTCCCTCCCATACTCCTCCCCTTAGTAAGCTCCCCTCTCCTGTTCCTTTGGGTAAATATTGCTGTGCAAATGTTTTCCATTCTCTTACCCTCTCAGGTTTCCTAATGCTCACCTGAAAAACCCCTAAGTCAGCTTTCATGAGACCACCCACCTGTCCTGTACCTGCACTTGTGCAGCCCAATATAAACAAAGAAAATTCCTACTGAATGTATGACCACAAACCTCAGACAGGCACTTCATGCTGCTTGACAATCTTGTGGTATTTCCCCAGTCCATTCATCCTCCTGTACAGCTATTTCATGTCCTCTAGTATTTCTCCCCATCCTCGTCAACGACTGCCCTTTCTTCTGAATTCACTGAGAAAATCAAGCACTCATAGGAAGATGTCAATGAACTCCCACACTGGGTATTTACCCCACTTCCAAGTTCCAGGTTCTCCATCTTCCCTGGTATTTCTATGGATGAACTGTCTGTGCTCCCAGATAAAACCAAGGTGTGTGCCTGAGCTCTAGATCCCATTGATTAGGTCAACAGAAAGACATTGCTTTCACAAACCTTTCTTCTTTCCTTCTCTGTATCCTCATTCCCCCTTCCTTATTGGGTGCTCCTCATCAGCCAAAGAACTAGCTATATATCTTTCTTGCTCTTACATTGTGCTCCTAGAACCCTTGGATCCCTTCAAATCAAAGTATAAAATTGGAAAGAGGTAGCTGGGTGCCGGTGGCTCACAAATGTAATCCTAGCTACTCAGGAGGCTGAGATCTGAGGATCCGGTTCAAAGCCAGCCTGGGTAGGAAACTCGTGAGACTCTTATCTCTAATAAGCCACTAGAAAACCGGAAGCGGCCCTATGGCTCAAGTGGTAGAGTGCTCACCTTGAGCTGAAGAGCACAGGGACAGTGCCCAAGCCCAGAGTTCAAGCCCCACGACCGACCAAAAAAAAAAAAAAATATATATATATATAATGTTATATATATATATAAAACATTATGTATATATATTATATATATATATATATAATTGGAAAGAGGTCCCCTGTGTGCTGTTTCTAAATTCTCTTCTTGCATTTTCTCTTAGACACCATCCTAGCAGACTCTTGCCCTTCCATCCACTGAAATGCTTCTGCTGAGCCATTCTTCTCACCAATACCCTCCACAGTGCTAAATCTACTGGTCAGTTCTGCGTCTATCATGCAATCGCCTACTCTTCTGTCTAGAAACATTTCCTATGTGAGTTCTAGGGCTCAATGATGCTCTGCTTTCCCACTTTATTACTTGTAATTTCTTCTCATTCTCCTTTGCTGGTCCACATCTGCATCGTCTCTAAACACGTGGCACCCCAGGATTCAATTCTCAGACTTCCTCTGTTTTCAATCAGCATTCATTCCTTGGATGATCTTATTCCTTCAAATTTCTATCCACAAGAAGTGGCACGGTGGCTCTAGTGGTAGAGCACAAGCCTTGACCAAAAAGAAGCTCAAGGATAGCACCCAGGCCCTGAGTTCAAGCCCCAGGACTGGCACCCAAAATAAATTTAAAAAGTAACCTTTGCAAATTTCTATCTGCAGCCTTAATTGTTCCCTTGGGATCTATACTTTTGTTTTTAGTTTACTTTTCCTAAATATTTCCTCCTAGATGTTTGGTAGGTGTGTGTGTGTGTGTGTGTGTGTGTGTGTGTGTGTGTGTGTGTGTGTGTGTGTGTGTGTGTGTGTGTGTGTGTGTGTGTGTGTGTGTAGGGCTTGAACTCAGGGCCTGGGTGTGTGTGTGTGTGTGTGTGTGTGTGTGTGTGTGTGTGTGTGTGTGTGTGTGTGTGTGTGTGTGTGTGTGTGTGTGTGTAGGGCTTGAACTCAGGGCCTGGGTGCTGTCCCTTAGCTTTTTTGTTCAAAGGGAATAAATATCAATATTGCTAACGTATGTATCCTTTTAATTCTATCCTTCCTATAAATTTACACAGTTGTAAAATGATACATGGATAAAGTAATTCACAATAGCATTTTTTGCATCCCAGAAAACAGCCCAAAGATCCAACAATAGCAGAACAGTTAAAGAAATCAGTCTATTAATACAATATCATCTTCCACAGTCACAAAAAGGACTAAGGAGAGTTCTGTGCCCTGATATAAGCTCTCAGACATGTTTCTCAGAGCAAAAGAATAGGACTGATGAATGTGTTTAGAATGTGAGAATAAAGAGAAAGGTACACAAATACTATACCCAGGCCAGACGTTGTAGGGCATGCCTCTAATGCTAGCACTGGAAAGGCTGAAGCAGAAGGGTCACAGGTTTGAGGCTAGCCTGGATTACACAGTAAGACTGTCTCAAAAAGTGAGGGCATACTTTCTATCTGTAGTTTCTTGAATGGGCACAGAGTATTTCAGGACCCATACATAAAAACCTGCAAACAATGGGTGCTTATCTTATTTGGAGGGAAATAAGTGGTGGATGGAAGCAGAGGAGGAAAGCATTTCCTGTCAGTCCTTTTAAAGATCTTGACTTTTTTGCATCTTGTGAATGTCTTCTCTGTTAAAAGGAGAATAAGGTACTGTTTATGTTCCCATATGGAACCATCTTGAAGGTATATTGTTGCCAAAAAAAAAAAAGGTAAAGTGCAAATGAGTGTGTACAGCACACGCTACACCATTTCATTACTTATGCTTTTGATCCTTTGGATTTTTGTACTTCCCTACTTACAAGGAAATACTGTTAAAAATTGGTGGTGGGAGGGAGGGGAGAACACATTTTCACAAGCATCATCCTGACAGCCTATGACTGAACCCTGCCAAGAATCCTCCTTGTCTCAGTGAAGTTTTCCAGTAGCTTCTCCTCCCTCAGAGAGGTCAAAACAGCAGTGAGCAGCTGAGACTTGTTCAAGCCAGTCCTTTCCCTCTACTCTCCCCCCTCCTCCCACCTATCTTCTACACCACCCCTGGTCTTCCTGGCTCCTTCCTGAGGGAACTTAGTTACCCCCCCTGGTGGCTCACAGTTTCTCCCCCGGCTGACCCCAGCCCATCTCCACAGCAGTTGTAGGCCTTCCTCCCCCAGCCTGTACCTGTCAATAATGACCGGGTCTGAGGGCGTCTCATTCCGGTTACCACAGCTCTTCCGGTCACAGCACCGACTGAAGGAAAGATAAGGAGGGAGGGAGGGAGGGAGAAAGAGACTGCTAGTGTGAAGGTGGCCAGGGCAGCCTGAGTTAGGGTATGGAAGTCCTGTCTCTGGATGAGGAAGACCTGGGCACAGGGGCTCACTCCCAGGGGCCTGGGGGACAAAGGCAGGGAGGGTCCTTGCAGACCTCCACAGCTTCCACTGTAGGCTCAGATTGTCCTCAGGAAAGGGCAGACCACGGGCAGAGTCTCTCTCACTGTTTGGGAAACACTGTCTATGCATAGGAAAGAGCTCAAATGATAAGTAGGTAACTCTTGAATAGCAAAGTATCCTGCCCATGTCTTCAGCACACCACAAGACCACCACCCCAGGAGCCCCTCGGGCTCATCCTCTCTCCCCAAAGCTGGCTACCTTCCCAACCACAGGTTTCTAAACCCGGTCTCCTTCCACCTATCAGGAGCTGCCTCTGGGGGTCTGTGCTGTGTGACTGGCTGGACGCCTGGAGCCCTTGTAGGAAAAGCCAAGCTTGGGGTCCTGGAGAAGAGGGAGCCAAGAGGGCCCACTCCATCCTGACCCTGCCCTCCAGATACCTGCTCTCCAGAGATCTGCCCTCAGGTGCCCTCCTCCCTGTAGCTCTAAGCTAATGGGGAGGGGGAGGGGCTTCTGGCTGGCTGGCTCAGGCCCTCCCTCCACCCACCCCCTCAGTGAACTCTTCCCCAGAGCTTTATTATAGTTAAGCTTCCAGTAACCACAGGAGGCTTGTCTTACAAAAACACATAAACAGGCCAGGCTAATGGGGCCTCAAGGACCCTCTCTTCCATCAGCTCTGTGCCCAGGGATCTCACGCTTTCCTCACTCCTCCCCGCCCCAATCTTCTCCAGGGAGCAGGGGCAGGGCCCAGAGGAGGCTTCAGCCCCATCTTCACAAAGGAACAAGGCAGGGGCGATGTAGTCCGTCTCACCTGCACATGATCTCGTGGGTGAGGAGAACTCGGCACATTTCAGGGTTCTTGTCCTGCCCCTCGTAGATGATGGCCTGGGGGAGGGGGAAGTGCTCAGGGTGGAGGGCAGGAGGCTCCTCTCAGGTCTAGGTGGCACACGGAGGTGCACCTGTGTCTACATACCCCAGACTGAGGGGAGGCCCTGCCCCCACAGAAGGTCATGCCCGCTGCCTTGTTCGGGGAGAGCCCAGGAGTGCAAAGCAGGAGTTTGGAGCCTGATTGCCCAGAAAGAGAACTCCCTTCCCCCAAACCAGGAACACCACCAAGGTGGCAACACAGCAGGAGGTCTGCAGTTGAGTCTGTCTGCAAGTAGCTGTTTCTAGGCTTGGAGCCTGCAGGGACTCCACACCATTAGGATCAAGGCCAGTGGGGCTGATAGGCTTCTCTCCCAACACGATATCATGCTCCTCCTTCCCCTAGCATCCTCTGTGCTGATCCTAGTGAGCCTCTGTCTCTGTCACCGGTGTATGTCTAATCAAATCCAAGGGCTATACAACCCCTTCTTCCTGCCTCCCCTTCAGCTCCCAGCCCAGGCCTGTCACTTCCTTGGACTATTGGATCCCCTACTCCCCAATCTCCTAGCCCCCTCCCTCCCCTGAGCAAAAAATGAGCTTCCAAAACTGCCTTCTCTGGGCCTCTCAATTTTCTTCCTCCATTTGTGGAATCCTTTTTACTCTGGGCTTGTTCCACACTCATGCTTCTACTTGTCCTGCCTTTCTTACCACCGTGACCTTGGGCTTTCTGGAGACGAAATATTTCTTCCCCTGCAGTGGGATTGGATGGAGGCTGCTAGAAGCCTCTGTCTGTTCAGGAATGCTCAAGTTGCTGCCTTATATTCCAGGACCACTGATCAGGCCCATTTAAACGTAACACCTTCCCGATTAGCCTATGTAATGTTTCTGAAAAGCTAGAGACTTGAACAGGCCTTGCAGAATCCTTCAGAGCTAATGGAGGTTTCTGTTTCCCCAAGCTATTTATGCTAGCTCCTGAGCCTGCTTTCTGTGACTGTCACATCAGCCAGGTTCTGAGAGTCTACAATGTTAACTCTTGGGCCAGCACCTAGATAGAGCCCTTTACTGAACCTATGTCTCTCCCTTGCTGTGGTTTGCATTGGTAGCAGAGGACCTTCCTTGAGAATTGTTCTCAGGTGATGGAAACTTCCTCTTCGGTACATACTCCCCTTAGGAGTGGCCCCTCACTAATAACTGACTCATCCAGAGTGTAAAAAACCTGGCCTCCTCACTTCACTGGCCAATTCTGGCTCCTTCTCTAGAGCTCCCTGAGGATCAGGCTGAGGCTGGAGTCTACCTTAGACTGCTTGTTTGCTGAGCATCTTCCTGCCCTGCTCCCCTGACTCTCCTTTCTCCTAAGGAGCTCACTCTCCTATTGCTCCAATAAACTACATGCACCTAAATTTCTATCATAGGCTAGCATGCTTAAGGATATATGGCCTATGCTGGTGTCTTTTACAAATACTGTCTTTTTTAGACTAGCAGGCAAGAGTAACAACCCTACTGCAATAGCTGGAAGAGGTAGGCTAGGAGGGTAGAGAGGCACTGGGGAGTTAGGATAGGGGTGAGAATGTTCACTGGGAATGACAGGATATGGTTGAAAAGAGAGTGAAGTAGGCCTAAGCATCCACTGGGCCGGCTTACCTGCTTGGACATGGAGTCAATGAGACGCACATAGAGGTCTTGTTCTGTCCGAAGTCCTGGGGTGGGAAGGTGGAGAGATCTTGCTGTCAGGGCAGCACCTGCGCCTTCAGGTGATCAGTCCACCCCCACCCCTTCCCCAGCCCTGGTGAGGAGCATCCTGTGTGTCACAGTGCTGCAGTAGCCAGACATCTTCTGGGTCTAGGTCAAGAAGGGACAGCAGCCTTCACTTACCATTGTTATATACCAGCCGTAGGCGGTAATGGATTCCATTGTTTGTCTTTTCTGTCCCTGGCTCCTGTAGAGACAAGACAGGATGCCCAAGTATTCAGAGACACTCCAACCTCCTTCATCCATACCCCTCTCTCTAACCCTGCTATCTTTCCCTCCCTTCCAGTCTTTCACCCACCCTTCACCATTCATGATCTATCCACTTATCTGCCCCAGTATGTGGGGGGGGGGAGGGGTGTCCCTAAAGCCCTCCCATTCTCATCCCAGTGCAGGTCCCAGAGGAGCCCATGAGCCTCTCACACGGTCCTTTTCCACGAAGTCGATGAAGGCTGTGCGTTCCACCTCCACGGGCTGCCCCTGCCGGTCATACATGGCCAGCACAAAGTGGAAGAAGTTGGATTTCCTGAGGTTGGAAGGGGGCTGCTTCTCAAAGTGTGCTCGTGCCAGGCCCACACCACTGCAGGAAGAAAGGAACTGGAAAACCACTGGAAGGATCTTTTACTGAGAAAGACCCCACAATTTCTGGCCAGCTAGGTGGGCTGGCTAGGCCTGGGCTCCAACATGTCATGAGTGTGGGCCAAAAAAAAAAAAAAATTGGATGGGATTTTTACCCTAACCAGGACCAACTCTGTTCCAGAAAGACCCTTCTGGCACTGGGGTCACCCCAACCCGCCCTTTGGGAACAAGGGCACAGCAGATGCTGTATGAAGGCATCCTGTCAGGCTCTACTGCCAGTTCCTTGGATTCCACATTTTGAAATGCCAATTGTCAATTTTCTTTTTTGGTCGTGGGTCTTGAACTCTGGGCTTGGGCGCTATCCTTACACTCTTCAGCTCAAGGCGAGCGCTCTACCACTTGAGCCACAGCACCACTTCTGGTTTTCTAGTGGTTAATTAGAGATAAGGGGCTGGGCTGGCTTTGAACCATGATCCTCAGATCTCAGCCTCCTCAGTAGCTAGGATTACAGGTGTGAGCCACGGGTGCCAGGCCAATTGTCAAAATTAAGTTGTAAACCAACCCATCTTGGCCAGAGGTCCCTGAGCTCACCTGTTACAGCATTAGAGAATGAATAGCTGGGAGGTTCTGGAACACAATACCCACTGAATGCCAGTTGATGGCTGAGGCTTGTGGCATTGTCTGGGAAGTGATGATGTCCATTAAACTATCAGAGATATTAAAGGCCAGGGAAAAAACTGGAAGCGAACAAGGCTCCATGTACTAGGTCTCTACTGAACTGCAAGTAGTGTGTCATCTCTGGACACACACAACAAATTGGGCCAGAGTTAAATGAGTTGAAGGGGAGGAAATTCACAGAGAGAAAGCCAGGACACAAGACAGAGTGGTAGAGGTCTTCCCCACTCCCCCTGAAAGATGTCACCAGGTTAGGGAAAAAAACAAAACAAAACAAAAAACAACTAGCTGGCGCCTGTGGCTCACGCCTGTAATCCAAGATACTCTAGAGACTAAGATCTGAGGATCACAGTTGGAAGCCATCCCAGGCAGGAAAGTGCATGAGACTCATCTCTAATTAACCACCAAAAAGCCAGAAGTGGAAGTGTGGCTCAAGTTGGTAGAGCACTAGCCTTGAGTGGAAAAAGCTAAGGGACAGTATCCAAGACTTGAGTTCAAGCCCCAGTACAAGCACACCAAGCACACACACACACACACACACACACACACACACACACACACACACACACACACACACACACACACACACACACACACACACACACACACACACTATAAAGAAGTAGGGATAGCCAGGCGCTGGTGGCTCACGCCTGTAATCTTAGCTACTAAGGAGGCTGAGATCTTAGGACCATGGTTCAAAGCCAGCCCAGACAGGAAAATCTGTGAGACTCTGATCACCAAAACAGGAAATGGTGTTGTGGCTCAAGTGGTAGAGCACTAGCCTTGAGCTGAAGTGCTGAGGGACAGCCGAGGGACAGGCCCAGAGTTCAAGCCCCACAACCACACACAAAAAAAAAAGGAGGAGGAGGAGGAGGAGGAGGAGGAGGAGGAGGAGGAGGAGGAGGAGGAGGAGGAGGAGGAGGAGGAGGGGAGAAAGAAAACAGTATCTTGTGAAACATAAGGGGCACTCCATTGTGACAATGGCTGTCAAATTCATTGCTACTTCACTTTTTTTCTCTATATCATTTATTATTTTTTTCTCTGTATAATTTAAAATCAATTTATTCTTTGCCTTGGCTTCATGCTAAGCTGTAGTATCTACAGTGTCATGAACATGAGGGATTTACAATGTCCCTCCCTGGGAGCCACAGGGGCCATTAAAATACTGACTTAGGAGGCAGAAGTGACCGGTCTTTGCCTCACTATTCAGGTAAGGGGGAGAGGCCACCTGCAGCACCCCTCCTCTTTAAAGATTCAACCCCCCCCATCCCTCCCACCACCGGGCTACAGTCTTTCAAGTAGAGGCCTTGACCAACCCTCCACTCCCTTCCCTAACCAGCTGAGAGGCAGGGAAGCCCAAAGAGGGCTTTTGATCGCAGCAGGTCCCTGATTACTGTTGATGAATATGCTAATGAGGCACCAACCCTGAACTCCTCCCTCCTTCTCCCACAGCCAGCTTAGCTTGAACTTGACCAGAAACTGGTTCCAGGACCACCTTAGTGGCAGGGAAGGCTAGAGAGGTGTGACCTTGTAAAGCAATCCCAGATCACCTATGCCCTTTATTTTGTCATTCTGAAGAGCCTGGGAGGTTTTCAGTCAACTCAGGAGAGTTGAGAGAGAAAAGCCTTGGCAGAAGAGGGAGGATGCTGAGAAAACAAAATCCCCTGGACCACTCAGCTTATTCTTTCTACCCTTGCACTGCCAGGCCAAATCCTAAACTGGTGGTGATGCTGGCCTGAGCTTTTTCTCCCATGTGGCCCCTCTCCATTGGCAAATGTCAGGCAAGTTGGGGTCCTGGCTGGACCTAGCAGAAACTCTGGTTCCTGCTAGCCTGCTGAGTCCAGATCTGGGAAGTCTAGTCTAACCCTGAAGCCAAACTTCCTTTGCTGGGCCTCCCTATGTGAGGAGGTGAGAGTAGGGGAGCAAACTGGTTCCCCTGGGGTCCTGTGACCAGGTATCTGATGCTGAGTGGGAACACAGGCAGGGGCTGTACCATCTCACACGCCCTGCCAGCTACTTCCACAGCTCCACCCTCCCTGAGGCAACCTAGAACATTATCCTGCTCCACTCTCCTACCCTGTACTGCTCAGTGGATAGGAGACACAATCACCATCCTGGACTTACACACATGCATAGGACAGCAATGTCTAGTTTACATCACCGGGACAGGCTCATTATTATGGCCAAACACAAAACAATATTAATGATAGCCCCTTCAGAGCAGGAGGCCTGCATGCAGAATGGGCAAGACCTCCTCTGAACACGTGGGCTGCTCCTTGCTCCAGGCCTGGGAACATCTCCTGTTGATCTGATGCTTACCCTTGCTGGACATGTGAAGAAATCAAAATCTTTACAGAGTTTGCTCTAAAGACATTCTAGTATTTCCTGTGGACAAGTCACAGAGTGACACAAGGAACAGCCTAAGGGAAGGAAAAGGAAGCAAGGGAGAATAGAGGCAGGCTAGACCATGCCTTCCTTCTCTGATTGCCCCAAGGTTCCTGAATCTCCAACCACAGTAGGTGATGTCAACACCTGTTGAATGGAACTTCAAGCCTCATAGGGAGGAAGGAGAAGAGATTTTTTTTTCTTCTCTTTTTCCTTTGGGAGCAGCTGATGCTCTGGTAATAAGAAAAGAAAACAGAGGATGGAGAGAAAGAGATGTACTCAAATGACTTAGGAGATATCCAATGGTTTGAGTTCTGATGGGCACATCATGAGCACAGGTGTGTGGGGATACACACCTGTAAGAAGTGAGAAGTGGGGTGCTTGCTGTCTGCTCCCAGACTAGCTTAGAGAGAAGGCTGTGGATAAAGGCCAATGTCTTTGGTTCTGTAGTATCCAAAGTAGAAACTATCCAAGACCACCGTTGGAGTGTGTGTGTGTGTGGGGGGTATCTCCAAGATGTCTAGTAATATGTGTTCTTTATTCTTTATCGAAGATAAAGAAGAGAAGCTAACTGAGCAGAAAAGTCTGTGAGACTCTTATTTCCCATGAACCAGCAAAAAGATGGAAATGGAGGTATGGTTCAAGTGGAAAAGTGCCAACCTTAAGCAAAAAGGCCAAGTAAGGACAAGAAGCCCTGAGTCTGAGCCCCAATGTTGGCACTGAACAAACAAACAAATTTAGAGTAGAGAGGAAAAGGAGCATCAAGCCAGCCCCTTCCTCCTACAGCTGGGAGAGCAAGTGTTTCTTCTAGGTTCCCCTAGAAGAAGGTTCTGAGACAAAGATTGAAATACCAACAGTTTATTTGGGCAGTGATTCCAGGAAAAGGGATTGGGGAAGACAAAGACAGAGACTATCAAGGGTGCATTTTCAAAGTGCTCCCGTTGGGACAAACTATGCTCAATCCCCAGAGGAGCTCTGGAGAGATATAGAATGAATGTCTCACCAGAGGGGCAGGAGTCTCATGACTCCAGTCTGTCCCCACCAGTTCTATGGTGGCTATTTCTCCAGTACTTCTGGCTCCCCAAACTTGCAACAGCCAGAGAGCATATGGGCAGAGCAAGCTGTGACTTCTTCAACAAGCCCTACAGCAATGGCAAGAAGATTCTTTAATAAAGGTCCTGGAGGAACATGGATTGGGTTCCAACTACTAGCCTCCCCCCCCCCCCGCCTGCCCCCACCTGGGCTATGAGGAAGCCAGCCAAGCTATAGCCCCAAGGGCCTGAGTACTGCTTGGCTGATCCAAGTTGTAACAACTGTGAATGAGCATTGGCCCACCCAGCATACGTATTGCTGGAGCCCATAATTCAGAGACATTTCATTCACTTAGCATCATTAGGAAACAAAGCGTACCACATAAGCGCCTTTTTTAAAAAAGATAAATGCATCTGAGTGACAAAAACAGCCACATTAACCACTTTCGTAAGCCTCCAAAATTGAATTACACATTTCCTTACTTTCTTGAAAAGATTGATTTAGACACAATGTTCAAAATGCTTTCCTCTCAACTCTAGAGGATGTTGAGTAGTATGGGGGGGGGTTGTACAAGTACTACAAAACCCAAAGTTGGGATGGAAAAAAATTTCACTTTTGTATTTCTACTGTGCTCCACTTGCCCCCTTCCCATTTTCTGTCCTCAGATAAACCAGGAGTCTGTGACTCCAGAAATTGTTTTCTGCACACATTTTTTGTTGTTGTTGTTGAAAGGAAACCTGACCTGTTTCAAATAGATGTGCCCAGGCTTCCTGAGCACTGTGCTGGGAGTCCAGGGTCAGTGGACCCCAAGGATCGCCATGCAGACTGTTTCTACTTCAGAGTACACAGGGATGTATGTGGGGACATAGTGGGGACTACTCTGTCTGGCTGTTATTGTTGACACTGCCCAGCAGGTCCCTGGAGATGCCCCAGAGCTCTTTTCCTGGCAATCTGACTCTGCCAAGGCTCTCTTGCACAAAGTCTTCCTTGCATCTCTGTTCTCTATTCCTATGTCACACAAATCCTTCATCACATGCTTGCTATAGATATAAACAATTTAATAACAACCATGCCAGCCCCTCACCCTCTTCCTGAGGACAAGGTATCCTGGAGCCTCTGCCTTTCCTTCTTCACACCAAATCATTTTCCCCACCCCCATACAAGGGCTTGAACTCAGCCCTCAAAATACTTCCAGATGCTTGCTTGGCTGGTATTGTACAACTTGAGCCATGCCTCCAGCCAGGCTCTTTTCTATTTCTTTTGAGATGGAGGCTTGTAGATGTTTCTACTAAGGCTGGTTTCAAACTGTAACTCTGCCTCTTGAGTAGCTAGATGTGAGCTTCCAGTGCCAGCTTCCCACCAACTCTTAACTCTTGCCCATTTTGAGAAGCCCAAGTTTCTGAGAAGCACTTTGATCCATTTTCAAGTGTGAATGCCGAGGTAAGGGCATACGCCATTGCTGAAGCCATCAGCAATGGAAAGAAGCTCACCACCCCCTCCATCAGGAGGCAAAGGAGAGAGAGAGGAAAAAAAAACACCTCCTACATCTCATCCCAGGTCTCAGCTTCCCCCAAAGCCTCTCTGCACTAAATCTAGCCTCTCTCCCTGACACTCTGGCATGGATTCACAAGTCCCCTGTTCCATTCTTCCACATCCTCCATCTCTCTACGCATCCCATTTGTGCCCACACTGGTCCACAGGCATTCTCTGGGCCCTTGGGACTGTTGATGATCATCACACTGCACCTGGCATTTCTGCTCCCAGCCACCATCTATTGGCTTGGTCCTGCCTAGTCCCTTATATGTCCAGCCAGTGTCTGGTTGTGTCACCAACTAGAGAAAATCAAGTCAGTAGCACACCCATCCCAACCATGCAGGTAGAGAAGTGAGGAGGGCCAGGTGGCTAGAGGCAGCTGCACAGCACCTGTATGCACAAGGTTCTAATGACAGAAGAGGACTGGGGTACAGAGGCTCCAGGTACCCTGTTTCTACTTCCCAGTATCTGCCCCAGGCTCAGTGGCCCAGGTCTTGTAGGCTATAGGGTGGGAGAGAGAAAGAGGATTACTAGCTTGGTCTTCTCTCCCTCAGTTCTACCTCCAGACTGCCTAACCCCCTCCCATTTCTCTTCTGCCCACCCTCTTACCACCTACCCGCAGACCAGGCTGCCAGGTCCCAGGCTGAGGAGCGGCTGGCTATCAATTATTAAAGCAAACAAAAGCATTTCCTAGCAGGGAGGCTGGCCTGTAGCAGCTTACAGGAAAGGCAGCCCCAGCTGGCTTCCCTCTCCCGGGCCCTGCTTGTGTGCTGTGACTAGCTCATGGGAAAAGGCTGGCCAGGGATTCTCTGGGGGTCTCCTGCAGGGAAAGGCCTGGCCTGGGCCTGCCAGAGGTCTAGTCTGGGAAGCACATCGGGAGAAGACAGCTGCCACTGAGCTGAGCCCTTAGCAGCACTTGGGACTGCAAGGGAGGCTGGGGAGTAGATAGGGACTGTGCCTCTGGGTCTTAGAGATAAAGTCCTATTGGTTCAGGGAAGGAGCAGTCAGAACAGTGACTAGGGATCCTTGTGCAGGCTTTGCTGGTAGGGAGACCCTGACAGGGAGATGGAAGCCCTTGCCACCAGCCTTCCTTTCACTGGTGGACAGGGAGAAGAACCCTCTTCTCTCCTAGCTTCTTGCTCAGAACCTTTCTTTCTCTTGGCAATCCTCCCATTCCCAGTTTAACCAAGCCTTCTGAGCCTTTTCCTCCTTACCTGCCTTCTGTTAAACCCTGGCATTTATGAAAAGGCTAAGTTATAAGATTAGGGGGAGATAGCTGCTTTGGTGCCTGGTTCTTGGTGCTTACCAAGGTAAAGATGGGGAAGCCAAAGGGAATGGATACCCAGAACTGCCTGAGTGTGTCCTGTGTGCTGTGGACACTGGGATGAATAGACTGCTATCTGTACTCTGCAGGAAGATGGGAATGGGCAGAGGCGGGGCAGAGCCTGCTCTGTGGTAAGCATTCTTAGGCAGTACTAAGCAGGTGGAGAGCACAGATAGAGCAGGTGCTATGGCGGAGTGGGGGTCTTGAAGGCTGCTAAGATTTTGTTCAGTGGACATGTGGGTGCTGAGGGCAGGGGTAGTGATTAAAGCTAGGACTTACTGGCAGTCCTGCTGATTCTCCTACACTGAATGCTACATCTACAGAAGCTGAGAAAGAAGGTTGGCATCAGATTGTGATAAGCATTGAATGGTGACTGTCCAGGAAGAAGTGGGGCAGACAGAGACTACTGACTCTGCTTACGGTAAACATCCTTAGGCAGCTATGCACAGTTTCTTGAGGCAGTATGGGGACACAGAGAGAGCGGAGGCTTGGGGGTCACTTTCAGTTTAATCAGGGCAGAGATATGATCAGAGAAAAGTACTTTGGAAATTTGGCTTTGATCCATAGTGCAAAGAAGATGGTTTGGGGGAGGGATGAAAAGCTGGAGTGGGGGCACTAGGCCAGGAGGCTGAGGTCGGAAACCAAGACACAGTCATCCTTCCAGCTATGAAGGAATGAGCACCGAGACTGGGTCTAGGGCACCTTTAACCAGGTGGCCATGGGATAAAGGCAAGGAAGACAGCAAAGGCAACTCTGTTCCAAGAAGAACAGGAGAATGAAGCCAGGGAGGTGGTGGTAGGACAGAGATGCTCCTTTTGCAGTTTGGTAATGGGAAGATGTGAGTAAATGACTAGCTAAAGAAGAAGGTTCAAATGGGAGGGATGACAGTGTGGGGAAACATGAGGAGTAATGAGGAGCTTTTCCTCTCTGGAAGCCAGGAAGATAAATGATCAAACATATGGCGGCTCCCAGTCTGGGCCTTGAGATAGAGAAAGTTCCTGGACTTGGAGACAAACAGTCCTAGCCTGAAGAAATCTCCCTATTAAAACTACGAACCCCTGGGAGTTCCAGTGAGGCAGCTCTGGAGACCCGGTCCCTACAGACAACACTGTTGGTAGTGCAGTCCTAGATGGGGGAGGGGGCCACAGCCTCATCCCCCAAAAGCTTCCTGCACCCCACCTGGGCCACAGGGCACCATCTCTTTCACACTCTCATCCAACCTGCTGGCTCTGGGCAGGCACAGAGGGGAAAGGTCAGAGAGAAAAGGGAACATTCAATTTCAGAGACACCACAGCAACTCCTGAGGACATCTCAAGTTACAGAAAAAGTCAGAACCAACAGGAAAACAGGCATGACACACAGCCTTGTAAACACAACATAGGAAAAAGCCAGCTAATGGGAAGAAAAGAGGGAAGGAGACACAAGAAAACGCAGACAGTAGTTGTATAAGATGGGTGGGATTTAGTTTGCCACCGTCCAGTTTCTTTTTCTAGAATATAGTTATATCACTCTAAAACTTATGGCCATTCGTGCAAGACCTCTTCTTGTCCAGGAGGACTCAGTTCCAGACACTCCCCAGGGCTCCCTCCTGATGGTCATGAAAAGACAAGCTCGCAGAAACAGTTTCAGTGGCGCATGAAGGACCCCGGGTGTCTGTTAACTGGGTGAGGTTGGTGAGCACGATCAGTGGTATCCCTGGACAGGACTGGGTAGTTAGACGTGCCAGACCTACTCTATCCTGATAGCTCCCTATGAATCCCTTCAAGCTGCTGGACAGCAGTGGCAGACTTTCCGGAAGCCCAGTGCCTACCCTGCCCCAGCAGACTCCGCCCCTCCCTAAAGCCAGTCACACCGAAGTCCCCATAGTGTCTAACCTCCCTACTCTCAAGGCGAGGCTATAAAAAGCTCCAGGTCCCAAGCGCAGTAGGGGCTAAAGTCCATTAACCTTTCAAATTCCCATCCAAATCTCCACCTTGGTCCCGCCTAGAACTCTGAAATAGCGAGCCAGAAGAGATCCGAAAAGACACCTGTCAGAGAGGCGGAGCCCTAGCCCTTTCCCAACCCGTCAGTCCAGCCACGGCCGACTGCCCACTGTCTCTTTACCCTCTTCATCCCCCAGCTGTATCTCTGGACCTGCGTGGGAAAGGAGGGGCGTGGGAAAGGAAGAAGGGGGCAGGGTTTCTTGCCTTTCTTGGCAGAAAGCCGTGGAATTGGACAAGCTGAGGAATCGGTACTGCCCAGGAAGGAGGGGTTGGACGTTCCTAGACGGCTGGTAGCTGTGGGTCATGGCTCAGGGTCTGCAGACGGAGGGGATGCTTCCTCCTCCTAAACCCTGGACCGCAGTTGGCGACTGTCAGAAAGCAGAGCCTGAACAGCCCGGAGTGGAGGCAGAAGCCCCGCCCCGGCCCGCCCCAGATGCTCAAGAGACTAGGGCATAGACGCTTGGGACAGGGTGCACTGGAGTGCTCGCCAGGACCGTCCGGAGCTAGGGCTCCCTCTACCCTCCGTTCCAGCACCTCAGCAAAGCTAAGCGAAGGCTCCGAGCGGCTCCGAGCGGTCCGACCCGAGTTCGCGGGCTCCCGTCGAGCGCTTACCTCTGCGCCGCGGTGCTGGAGTCCAGGATGCCGGCGCCCTGCATCCAGGAGCGCACAGAGCCCAGGCCGGCCGGCAGCAGCGGCTCCTCCTTCAGGTTCAGCCCGCCGCGGGGCAGAGCGTCCTGCGCAGGGAACATAAGGACGCGCAGTTGGTGGGCGCCCCCACTGCCCAGGATCGAATCCCGCCGAGGCTGTGGATGTCGCAGCTCAGCCGACCCGACGGTACCAGGCGCCTTCCAGGAGCGCAGCGCGGCGCGCGGTCGGGATAGCTCCGTGCGCGCTCGCCTCTGGGGCGCTCCCTCGGAGAAAGCGGGTCCGCGGGCGCCGGCGCTGTCCCCTCCCCTCCTGGGGCGCGGGGCGGGGAGATGGAGGGATTCCCCCGCGGCCTGAGCGCTGGCGGGCGGACTGCGAGCGCGGCGGGGAGGGCGGGGAGCACAGCCCGCACCCGGTCCGCACGGAGGCGCCCCAGAGGCGCGCTCTGGCGGCTGCCCAGGGCCGTGGTCGTCGGAGTCAGGGGGGGGGGGCGCTCTAAGCGCCCCAGGAGCTGCCGCGGGCGAGGCGGGGGCGCGGGGCTGCCCGCCCTTTCCCCCCTCGCCGCCCCCACCTCCTGCCCGCCCGCGGCGCCGGCGCGGGGCGCTGATTACCATCCGGGAGGCGGAGGCTGCGGGCACAGAGCTCGTCGGCGGCGGCGGCGGCGACAGCGGTGGCAGCGGTGGCAGGAGCAGCAGCAGCCGAGCGTCCCGGGGAAAAGCAGGGGCAGCGCCGAGCCAGCAGACTCCGCCGCCACCGCCTGCGCCCCGAGTGCCCCGGCGCCCCGGCCCTGCCGCAGCCCCGGGCGGCAGCACCTGGAGCAGCAGCAGCAGCAGCCCGGCCGACTCCCCCCGGGGCCCGGTTCCCGCGCCGCCCCGCCGTGGCCGCCGCCGACCGCCGCTGCCCGGGGCCTGGCCGCGGGCCCGGGCCATCCCGCCGCCGCCGCCGCCGCCGCCGCCGCCGCTCCCCGGGGAGCGGGAGCCGTAGGAAGGGAGCGCGGGCGGGAGGAGGGCTGTCGCGAGCGGGCGGGCCCAGGGGACGAGGGGCCGGGGGAGGCGGGGGCGGGGCGGCGCGGCCGGCCGAGGGGCGGCCGGGGACGTGACATCATCGGGGGAGGAGCGGCCGGGCTGGGGCCGCCGCGGCGGGGCGGACCCTGGCGAGTCGGTCGCCGGGGTTGGGGGGCGGGAGGGTGGTCTGCGGCCTGCTGGAGGCCGCGCGCGAGAAAAAGAAGGTCCGGCGGGGGACCTGGAGGCCGGGCCCTGGACGATCTAGGGCTGCGCGGCCGGGCAGCCCGGCCGAAGCCGAGGGGCGCGTTACACGGCGCCCAGGAATCTCTCCACGGCCTCCCCGTCGCCACCGGACGAAGCTTCAGCCTCTTGGTGGCCCCGTCTCCCTCCTCCAAGTACGCGCCGCTGTCGCCACGGCGGACGCGCGCACTCGCTGGACTTGCTGCTCTTTTTGACGCTTCTTAGCTCGGCTTTCCCTGTTCGCCTTCCTGTGTGGTCCTCTCCCCGCACCTCCCCCAGCGAACCTGACCTCGGGTGTTATCACCTTGGACTCAAGTCTGTCTGTCTGTCTGTCTGTCTGTCTGTCTGTCTGTCTGTCTGTCTGTCTGTCTGTCTGTCTGTCTGTCTGTCTGTCTCTGTCTCTCTCTCTCTCTCTCTCTCACACACACACACACACACACACGGTCCAGGGTGAGGGGTTCAGAGCCCAGATCATCTGTTCTTTCTCACCTCCCCTCTCCCGATCTTATTCCTCTTTTATTAGTTCCTGGCACAGAAATCATCTGGCCCATGACTTTGGGGCAGAGCCATTTCTACCCCTCTCCCAACATTCTGGCGGGGTGTACCTTCACCAGGACAAGCCTAAGTCCACTTTTCCTGCAGAACAGCACGGGGGGGGGTAAATGGGGGGTAAATGGGGGGGTAAATGGGGGAGTGACCTGCCCTTGCAGCCGCTGCCACTCTAATACCCACACACATCCTCTTTTGGGATTTCCCAAGTGTGCAGTTCGTCTTCTGCCTCGTGTTGACCTAGCTGAAGGATCGCAAGGGACACTTTTGGGCTACCTACAACCTCAGAAGTATTCCCCCTACCCCCTCCTTTTTATGCTTCATTCCTCACCTTTAGGGGTTGCCATTGCCACTCAGACTTCTCCAGATCTCAGCTTTTACCCCTGGTAGGATTATGGATGGTGGGTCTCTCTCTGGGATGAGGTCTTTCACCATGGCCAGCCCCATCTGTTTAGCTGACTCTGTGGCCCCTGGACCAGAAGCACTAACATTAGCTGGGAGCTTGTGGGAAATGCACATTGTTAGGCCCCACCCAGACCTGTCACATCAGAACCTGCACTTGAATCTTTGAGTTGATTCTGTGCACACATTACCTTTGAGAAGCAGGGCTCTAGAGAACCCTCCAAAGCTGTTCCATACTTGCTAACTTATCTCCCTAGCTTTCACATGTATCCATGGCTCCCTAATTTCCAGTGGGCACCCTGCCTCTTACCTAGTAGTGAGGACACAGCAATCTTGGCTGAAGCCTGCTGACTTACGCATATCTCAGTCTCCTCCAGTATTCTCTTCCTTGGTCCCAGAGATGGATGTGGAACCTCTTGCTCAACCGTTTTGAAATGGTCCCAACTGATTCCCGGTTTGGTCTTGGACTCTCTTCTTTTCTCAGATCTCCCTCTTGCAAAAACATTGCCCCCAGTTCCTTCTTCAACCCGCACCCCCTCTTCTTTCTGAGGACATTTACAGGAGCACTCAAGCTTTGCCAGCCCCAGCAAGCTACTCCGGAAGGCTGCAGGCCTGTTTGTTTGTTTGTTTGTTGTCATTCATGGGGCTTGAACTCTGGGCCTGGGCACTGTCCCTGAGCTCTTCAGCTCAAAGTGAGCACTCTACCACTTAAGCCACAGTGCCACTTCTGGTTTTCTGGTGGTTGATTGGATATAAGAGTCTCAAGGACTTTCCTGCCCAGTCTGGCTTTGAACCACAATCCTCAGATCTCAGCCTCCTGGGTAGCTAGGTTTACAGGAGTGAGCCACTGGCATCCAGCTTGCTGTTTGTTCCTGTTCTCCATGGCCTCTCTTAGAGTTCAAGCATCATCATCTCACCCCACCTCCTCCTCTCATACACCTGGGGAAACTGATCTGAGCAGCAAATTTCCCTTACCCACGGAAAACCCAACCTCCAAACTGCTACCTTCCCCTTTCCTCTCCTCAGAGAATCCACGTGTTCCCCTAGCTCTGGAGCTGGGGAAATTGCTCTCCAAGCATGGGCCTCTTCCCTGTTTCTGTCTGTGCTGTCAAGTTGTAAGAACAGTGTGTGGCTGAGTGATGAGGCAGAAGAGAAATCTGTCTCCAGGGAGGGTCCCTATCATAAGTGACTCTGCCACTGGGCTATGATGGGGCTGCTTGCTCTCCACAGGCCCAGTCCTTACAACCCTGCACTTCTGTGTGTGCTCCTAACCACTTCCTGACCTGCTGCCCATCTGGTTGGGGCTAAGGAGTCATCTCTGGTATCTTTCCCTCCCTTCAGCCACTTGTTTGTGAGGTCTTAACAACTCTCCCCTCTATGTCCTTTTCCTGCTCAAGTTTTACAGAGATTGTCTGTTTTTCTTTGGTTTGGGGCAGTAATGGGGTTTGAACTCAGGGCCTTACACTTGCTAAGCTAAGATCCCAAGGACTCTACCACCACCTGAGCCATGCCTCTGGCTCACAGAATATCCTTAATAGTGAAACTTCCCCTTCTATGGACTTTGTACTACTTGGTTGTTTCTCTAGTCTCCAGCTGTGCAATCTCACCTATATTCTATCTTCAGCCCTCCTGTCACCTTTTAAAAACATTCCTTGAGGGGCTGGGAAGGTGGTAGAGTGCTTGCCTTGCATGCATGAGGCCCTGGGTTCGATTCCTTAGCACCACATAAAAAGCTGTAAGTGGTGCTGTGGCTCAAGTGGTAGGGCACTGACCTTGAGCTGAAGAGCTGAGGGACAGCACCCATGCCCAGAGTTCAGGTGCCACGACCAGCCAAAAAAAACCAAAAACATTCCTTGAATGGGGCCATCACTTGCTTAAGAACTGTTCATTGCTTTCTGTAGCTTCCCAAGTAGACAATTAGGGACTCAGTTTAGGAACCTTGTAGGCCCTTTGATGCCTGATCCAATATCTCTCACTAGCCATCTTCCCTCCCTTCCCTTGCTATGCAAATTCCTGGCTTGCCTGACACAAAGAGCTCAATATTGTTCAAACTGAGTTCCCACAATCTCAGCTGTCCCCTCCATCAAGAATGCTGTCCCTTAGGCAACGTTTTTGTTTTTTTTTTCTGTCAGGAAACACTGGGATCTCTCTGTCATTTCATGGTGTTGCATGGTGGCTTTGGAAAGTTCTCTTCAAGATAGAGTTGAGGATTAAGTGCTCAGAATTAACCTGGCTAGGTGGCATGGGTTGGTTTTTGGTGGTGGTGGTAGTTTTTAGTTGGTATTAGAGCTTGAACTCAGAGCCTAGGTGCTGTCCCTGAGATTTTTTTTTTCCACTGAAGGCTAGCGCTCTTAGCCTTGAGCTGAAGAACTGAGGGACAGCGCCCAGGCCCAGAGTTCAGGCCCCACGACCGGACCCCCCCCCCCAAAAAAAGAAGGCTAGCGCTCTACCACTTTGAGCCACAGGCCCATATCTGGTTTTCTGGTTAATTGGAGATAAGAATCTCATGGACTTTCCTGCCTAGGTTGGCTTCGATTCGTGATCCTCAGACCTCAGCCTCCTGAGATAGCTAGGGTTACAGGCATGAGCTACTAGTGTCCAGCTACCATAGGTTGGTTTTTATTCTTTACTAACCCAAGGAATAGAAAAGAGCTAGCCAGGATGGTGTTTGAAGATTCTCAAAACTTGTAGCCCCGGAACTTCTGAGTTAGAGCTGCTGAGCTAAGGAGCCAGCTGAGGAGACCAAACAAACATTCTGTTTCAGTCCTTGGAATCAGAGTTGAGTATGTAAACTCAGTGTCACTCTAGAGTGTAAATAAATAAATACACTGGGTTAAGCTCAGAAGGCTCCATGACTGTGAGGAGAGATGGGCTTCTCAGGAAGAAGAATCAGCCTATGGGAAGACTAGCAGAACTGAATGACTGGGTTTACTGCCCTTGCCTTCAAGGTAAAGGATGTTAGCACTTGGGACATCAGATTGGCTGGTGCCTGGCCTGACATACTAAAGAACTTGAATTTGTTTCTGTAAGTCTAGGTCTTAAAATAATATTTTATTCAAATTAAAAGAGAGCACTCTTCCATTATTATTATTATTATTATTATTTCCCAATCAAATGCCACTGTCCATCATAGAAAACAGATCCAAAAGTTGTTTTAGGCTGCTTTTGTGTGTTGTACTGTAGCGCCCCCTGGAGGCTTCAGAAAATCAGACACTTGGATCCAATTTTGTTAAGCTCGCCCATGGGAATTTTAAAAAGTGAGACTATAGGAATTAAAGTATGCACTCATCATAGCTATTTTGTAGTTCCATGGAGAACACAATTGCAGAGTGATTTCCTGGAATCTACAGCCCATCTCAAAGTCTTCCTTTCTGTTGACTCTTGAAATCTTCAATCCTTTCAGGAAAAACTCATACCACAAATGTTAGTCTTATCTAAGGATCCATCCCATTCCTGGCACCGAATGACGAATATATAGAAGTTGATTAATTGTGCAAATGAAATTCAGAAGGGAATGGCAGATACTGGCGGTGGAGAAGTGGTAGAGTGTAGGTCAACTACCAAGGGGAGACACAAAATATGAGAATGAACATATGGCCATCATTTAGGACGGGCCTTACCTACAGGAATTTCTCTGTTTTCATAGCACTTGAATGGCATGATAAATCTAGAAAGGGTCAGTTTTCAGTCATAGATGCTGCTTGATTGAGATGGACCAAATGATAGGGTTTTTTAGGCTGTTGCACTAAAACTAGGGCCTAAAAGATGCATTAACCACTAATCCTGCACCTCCTAGAATCTGTGATGACTCCTCACCAGTCTTCCATGGCCAGGAAAGCAATGCATCTGGTAGCTATGTCATCTTTTTTGCTAGTCCTGGGGCTTGAACTCAGGGCCTGGGCACTGTCTCTGAGCCTCTCTGTGCTCAAGCCTAGCACTCTACCACTTGAGCCACAGCACCACTTCTGGCTTTTTCTGTGTATGGGGTTATGAGGAATCAAACCCAGGGCTTTATGCATACTAGGCAAGTACTCTACCACTAAGTCACATATAATGTCATCTTTTATTCAATATTTCCCTACTCAAACCCAAACTGGTCATCTGGATGGGTCAGATAAGAGAGTGACAGAGGCAGTTACAAAATACATAAAGACTTACTGTATCTTCTACCTTGGCCTCTGTGGTCTAGTGTGTGGGAACTTGACAAGCATGTACTTAACCAAGTGGTCATTATCTCTGTGGTCTGGGATTATACTAGCCCATCAAGAGAATCCAGGCACTACAGCAGAATTAGAATTAAGTCCAGAACCCTAGGATTCCTTTTGCCAAGCCAACACCTAGAGTGTGTACCAACTAAGCTGGTGTGGGTTGCTGTTGGTAGGGCATGGAGAGAAGAATACCATTCTCAGGAATGGTCAGATCTTACCTTTTGAGAATAGCTCTATATACTCCCTTCCACTCCTTCTGTTCTGATCATTACCCAAGAAGTGGCTGAGAGGAAGTGGCCCATGGTTAGCACACAGTGTTGGCTTTTGCATCATAAACTTAGAATTCTTTACTTTGTGCCCATCCCATGATAGCAGAAGCACAATAGGCAATGGGAAAAAGGTACTGGAAATGTAGTAAAGCTCATCAAGTAGCATATTAACCAAGACTATCAGTATTGCCTTGAATTCTACCCACTTGGCAGAGTGACCAGGCCTGCTTTTGATTCTGCTGAGCTGGCACCCGGTTAAATGTGGACATGGTAAATTGTCAGCTAGTTGAACCACCAGTGTACTAAAACAAGCACTTATGGGATCCACTGTGACTCAAGGACTACATTGATCTAGCAGCTTTGCCTTCAGTAGTGAAGAGTTTTCTCCAAAGGAATTTTGGCTGCTAGGTTTTGAGTAAAAATCAAATAATGTTAAGCCCAGGCAAGCTCTGCTCTTGAACATAACATTTACATTTGTGCCTCTCTCTATTAAAGTCACCAAATCGAAGTTGACACATCACAAAGTGGAGGGTGTCAGGATGGACAGTTATGGAATCTCTAGAATGTATTTTCCTTAAAGGGGAATGTGCTTGCTGATCATGTTGGGCAGATGGCGCTGTTGGGCTGGAAAATAGTCTTTTGAATACTCTGTCTTTGAGTCTTCAGTGCTCTAATTTCTGTCCTTGAAGATCTCTACTATTTCTTTGGGCTCAACCAAGAAGGTTCTGCAGAGGTTAGAGGTGTGGTTCAGTTGGTAGAACACTAGCCAATGAGTAAAAGCAGCAAGTACTGAGTTTGAGTCCCAGTTTTAGGTCTAAAAAAGAAGGTTCCATATCACCTTTCTTCATACAGTATTCTGGGGGTTTTGTTTGTTTGTTTTTGCCAGTTTGGGGCTCAACTCAGGGCCTGGATGCTGTCCCTGAACTTTTGTACTGAAGGATAGTGCTCTACCACTTGAGCCACAGGCTACACTGTCAATATTTTGGTGCTTAATTGGAGATACGAATGTTACTGATTTTCCTGCCCAGACTGGCTTTGAACCATGATCTTCAGATCTCAGCCTTCTGAGTGGCTAAGCTTACAGCATGAGTGCCTGGCACATACAGCATTTTCTGAAGTCATGAATACCCTCATATATCTACAGTGAAAGCCCACTCAAGCATCAATACTAGGATATGTTGAATTGACTAATTGTGAGGGCCTGAGTTCTAGCCCCATATTGGCACAAAAATAAATCAATAAGCAAATCAATAAATAAATCAATAGAATTTCCCCAAATCAATAAGAATTTCCCAAAGTTAAATGAAATGCTGATTCCTCAGATAGTAAGCACACTGAGTATAAGCTAGCTATTTAGATATTACTTACAGAGTACTGTGGCAAAAAAGAAAAACACTAAACATAATGAGTTGCTTCAAAGCAAATGCCCCAAACAATTTTTAAAAAACTGCATACAAACACTGGCATCATTTTGAAATGTTGACAAATGTCTTAAAATGTTGTATGGGGATTTAGTTAGAATAACTTCATATAAACTTGTTTATTTTGGGAACTAACATTGGGACATGAACTCAGGGCCTCATGCTTTCATTTTTTTCTACTCGAGGTTGGTACTCTACCATTTGAGCCACACCCCAAGTCTGTCCATCCAAATTAAAAAATATTTCTACATAATTAATATTTTATGGCTAAAAGCAAAGTATGAAAGCAATACTCTAAACAATTGCATGTTGTAGTGAACTATTAAATAATTATTTCAAAAGATCTAGTAGATAAACACACTTTGGCTCTTAAAAGTCTGAATGTAAGCTGGTGTCAGTAGCTCATGCCTGTAATCCTAGCTACTCAGGGGTCTGAGATATGAAGATTGGTTGAAGACAGCCTGGGAAAGAAAGTCCTTGACACTCTTTTCTCCAATTAATCAAAAAGCTGGAAGTGAAACTGTGGCTCTAGTGGTAGAGCACTAGAGCCTTAAGCACAAAAGCTATGGGTCAGTGTACAAGTTCCGAGTTCAAATCCTAGGACTGACAAAAAAGCAAAACAAAAAACAAAAACAGGTCTGACTATAGCTATGTACATGTCTCTCATGCCTGTAACCCTATCTACTCAGGAGGCTGAGATCTGAGGATTGTGGTTTGAAGCCAGCCCAGGCAGGAAAATCTGTGAGACTCTATCTTTTATTAACCAAGGAAAAGCTTGTGGTGGAGGTGTGGCTCAAATAGTAGAGCACTAGCCTTGAGCAAATAAAGCCAAGTGAAAATGTGATTCCTTAAGTTCAAGCCCCAGAACTGGCATGCGTGCATGTACACACACACACACACACACACACACACACACACACACACACACACACACACACACACACACACACACACACACACCTGAAGTTAAGCACTGTAGAGCATAGAAAAAGTAAACAGTAGTATAAGAGAGCAGATTGTATGTGTGCAAGCACATGCCAGTCCCAAGACTTGAACTCAGGACTTGAGAACTGTTTCTGAGCCTTTTTTGCTCAAAGCTAGCTCTCTACTACTTGAGGCACACCTGTATCTCCCACTTTTTGCTGGTACACTGGGGAAAGAGTCTCACAGACTTTTTTGCTCCACCTGGCTTCAAACCTTGGTCCTCAGATTTCAGCTTCCTGAATAGCTAGGATTACATGTATGTGCCACCAAACCACCTACAAAGAACTTTGTAGGATACTATGCAAGAATATTTTCATAACCTAAGGTAGAGAAAAATTTCTTGGACAGGACATAAAAGTATAAATCATAAAAAAAGCTCCTGATAAATGAAAACTTTAAACTATTCTTAATAAAGACAACACAAAAAGTAGACAAGCCACGAAGTAGAAGACGTTTGTGAGACAGAATTGGTATAGAATCACTTTTCAGAAAAATAACAAGAACTCTTATTAGCCCAAAAGAAAGATCAATACCACAGCAGAAAAACAAACACCTGTTTTTTTCTTTTGAAACATTTTTATTAGCATAAATTGGTTGTATATGGAGAGGTTTCATTGTGATATTTCCATATGTACATTTATCTTGGTTAGACTCGCCTACTTCATTACTCTCCCTCATCCTGTCTTTTTCCTTCTTAAAACAACTTCAGATGTGTGTTGGTGGCTCACACTTGTAATCCTAGCTACTCAGGAGGCTGATATCTGAGGATCATCGTTCAAAGCCAGCCCAGGCATGAAAGTCTGGTGAGACTCTTATCTCCAATAAACCACCAGAACACCAGAGGTGGCATGTGGCTCAAGTGGTAGAGCACTAGCCTCCAGCTGAAGAGCTGATGGACAGCGCCCAGGCCCAGAGTTCAAGCCCCATGACCGACCAAAAAGCAAAACAAAACAAAAAAAACAAACTTCAACAGTTTTCATTGTTTTATTTTCATACACGAATGTCACTTCTACCATATTCACCTTCTCTGCCTATACTCATTCTCCCACTGGTGTTTGTGCCCCAGAGGGGACCTGTCTGACATTCTATCACAGCAATTTCTGAGAAGAGTAAAACAAAAAATTTGCAACAAAAAATTGAGATGTTTTTTCTTAGTAATCAGAGATGCAAAACAAGAGGCCAGCATGGTGGTGTGGCATAGAATCCGAGCCTCCCTCTACACACACACACACACACACACACACACACACACACACACACACACACACACACACACATAATCAGAGATGCAAAACAAGAGGCCAGCATGGTGGTGTGGCATAGAATCCGAGCCTCCCTCTACACACACACACACACACCCTCTACACACACACACACACACACACACACACACACACACACACACACACACACACACACACACACACACACACACACACACACACACACACACACACACACACACACACACACACACACACACACACACACACCCTGGAGTCAGAGGCAGGATGGTGAGTTCAGGCCGGTCTGAACAATATAGTGAGAATATTCTCAAAATAAACAAAACAAAAATGCAAGGGTTGGAGGTATGGCTCAGTTGGTAGAGGGCCAGGCAATGAGAGAAAGTATCAGGTACTGAGTTTTGAGTCCTGGTCTCAGACTTTAAAAAAAAGGAAAAAAATCATATAAGATCAATTAATTATTTGCCTTATCTTTTTGCAAATATCAAGTATAGGCAAAAATGTAGAATTATCATAACATGTATTTACTGGTCCATTTATGTTGCAAACTGCCACTCACCTGCTGTGACTGGCAACAAGGCAGTGATGGAAACAAGACTATGAAACTGGTTTTAGGGCACCAGGGGACCTGTGTCTCTCACCAGCAACAGATGCTCCAAAGTCCCATTAATAGGGTCTTTATTGATTATCAGACAGGGGAGTTTGCTTCTGATTAGCTCAAATTTAGAGTAGAATCTTGGGTCTTTGTAATGCTAGGAGCAATTGATCTTTCTCAGTCCACTCCCAGCTTTCTGAGAATCAGAAAATGTCATTCCCATTCTCTTTATTAGACTTCATGGCTCAGCATTCACAAATTCCACACATTTAGGTTAGAAGATCTTGGCTGTACCAGTACTAACAATTCTACTAATAATTAGCCATAAACTCCCCCAAACAGTTTATTTAACTGGTAAGTCCTGACTCATTAGTGGATAGCCACGTAATTATAATGACTCTTGATTAGTTTCTTCTCTCCCACCCTGCCCCTGCCACACCAGTCCTGTGGCTTGAACTCAGGATCTGGGCACTATCCCTCAGATTCTTTTGTTGAAGGCTAGAACTCTACCACTTGAGCCATAGTGCTACTTTTGGCTTTCTCTGTTTATGTGGTACTGTGGAATTGAACTCAGAGCTTCATGCATGCGAGGCAAACTCTACCACTTAGCCAAATTCCCAGCCCTTGACTAGCATTTTTTTGTTTTTATTATTACTTAAGTGTGAACTCAGGGCCCTGTGTTTTCTTCTCTGGAGCTCTACCACACTAATCACTCTCCCACCTTTTTTGCTTTGTTATGCCTCAAATAGGGTCTTCTATTTGAGACCGTAATCCACCTAATTTATGTTTCCTGCATCTGTGAGATATTTAACACATGACACCATCTTTGGCTTTTTTTTTTTTTTTTTTGGTCCAGTTGTGGGGCCTGAAATCTGGGCCTGGGCATTGTCCCTCAGCTCTTCAGCTCAAAGCTAGTGCTCTACCACTTGAGCCACAGCGCCACTTCCAGCTTTTTGCTTTTTGTGGTGCTAAGGAATTGAACCCAGGGCCTCATGCATGCAAGGCAAGTGCTCTACCACTGACCCACCTTCCCAGCCCCGGCTTTTTTTTTGGGGGGGGGGGTCGGTCATAGGGCTTGAACTCTTGAACTCTGGGCCTGGGCGCTGTCCCAGGTCAAGGCTATCACTCTACCACTTGAACAACAGCTCCACTTCCTGCTTTTTTGGTGGTTAATTGGAGATAAAAATCTCATGGGTTTCCCTGCCCAGGCTGGCTTCAAACTGCAATCCTCAGATTGCAGCCTACTGAGTAGCTAGGATTATAGGTGCCAATCTTGTTTCTTCTTTGTTTCTTCTTCTTCTCTGCTTCTAATACCCCCTCCTTCTTTTTCTTGAAACAGATCAATACGGAAAATTACAGAAAAGGAAACTTTGTCTTATATTTTTATGCCTATTAATGTACTGAAGCATAAAGCAGAATGTTTTTCTTATTGAAATAATAATACAAAAAAAACTATGGTGGAGACACTCAAGTGTACCAGTGGACCTCTTCTCAGTGTTCAGAAAAGCACTGTTTATAATAGAACAACAGTAACATGGAAACCCAAAAGTCTATAGTAGGAAATACATGGTCAAATATTCAAACAATAAAGTATTCCAGGAGAATTGTGAGTTCAATGCCAACTTGAGATACACAGCAAGACCTGATCTCAAAAAGAAAAAAAAATTGAAATTCCCTGTAGCAATGAAATTACATAAATTAGAGCTGCATGCACAACATAGTGAAAGAATATCAGGAACAGAACAATATGTTTGTTTTATTATTGTTGTTGTTTTGAAGCACTAGGGCAGGGGTTGAAAGGATGAGAAAGTGAAGGGAAAAAGAAAAGTTGCAAATAACTATTTAGAGTTCAAAAAGAGATCAAACAAATAAAATAGCTGGGTGCTGGTGGCTCACTCCTGTAATCCTAGCTACTAAGGGGGCTGAGATCTGAAGATTGTGTTTCAAAGCCATCTTGAGCAGGAAAGTCCATGAGACTCTTACCTCCAAGGAACCAGCAAAAAGCCAGAAATGGAAGTGTGGCTCAAGTGATAGAGCACCAGGCAAGCAAGAGAGCAAGAGTGAGGCTCTGAGTTCAAGCCCCCGGACTAGCACAAAATAAAAAATAGTTTAGGGAGACATATATCAAAAAGAAAGATACCCATTACCTCTAAGGGGAGGAGAGAGTATGCAAAGCAATTAAAAGGACAATTTTCTTTTTCTTCTTCTTTTTTTTTTTTGTCGGTTGTGGGGCTTGAACTCTGGGCTTGGGCACTGTCCCTGTGCTCTTCAGCTCAAGGTGAGAGCTCTACCGCTTGAGCCACAGCACCACTTCCGATTTTCTAGTGGTTTATTGGAGATAAGAGTCTCATGGAGTTTCCTGCCCGGGCTGGCTTTGAACCATGAACCTCAGATCTCAGCCTCCTGAGTAGCTAGGATTACAGGCATGAGCCACCGGCACCTGGCAAGGACAATTTTCTTGAACTGGGGATTAGATATAGGATATTCAATATATTGTATAGATACTATTGTATCTATTTAACTCGTTTTATTCATCTAAGAATATACCTCCTACACTGGATGAAGATGCTAATGTAAGACCAGCAGCTGACTGTGATGGCAGGGCCGGGACAGAAGATGCACCTGAGGTGACTGGAATAGCAGGCAGCATTGGGGTCGCTGAATCTTGAATGGTGGAGTGTGTGTGGACATAGCTGACCTTGTCTGTGATATGATTTATAGAGTCTTGATCTTGTTGGAGATTCCTCCCCCACCTTATACAGATCCTTTTTTTTTTTTTTCTTTTGTGGGTCTTGGGTCATGGGGCTTGAACTCTGGGCCTGGGTGCTGTCCCTGCACTCTTCAGCTCAAGGCGAGCACTCTACCACTTGAGCCACAGAGCCACTTCCAGTTTTCTAGTGGTTTATTGGAGACAAGAGTCTCACGGAGTTTCTTGCCTGGGCTGCCTTTGAACCGTGATCCTCAGATCTCAGCTTCCTGAGTAGCTAGGATTATAGATTCTTAATGAGAGCTTTGATGTCATCCTTAGTGGGTAGGGATGTTGGGAGTGATAATCACTCCTTTTGTTTTTCAAAGATTTGACCTACAAGTGTCAAAAGGGCATTGACTGACGTTGCCAAAGTTGATATTGTGTTGATTTGGTTTCCTTCTGTGGTATGTTGAACAAGCTCTTCAGTCCATGAATCCTCACTGGTTTCAGAGTCTGGATCCATAAAATTCTCCATATCTGTCTCAATTGCCACTGTCACAAGCAGGCTGACATTCTTGCTCAGGGTCTGAGGAGGTATCCTCCCAAGATCCTCTTCCAGGTCTGTCCGGCCTTGTTGTCAGATCTGAGGGTATATGCCTTTTCCTTCTTGTCTTCATTCTAATCTTGGACATTTGTCTCCTTATTTTTCTTTTTTTGTGTCGGTCGTGGGGCCTGAACTCTGGGCCTGGGCACTGTCCCTCAGCTCATCAGCTCAAGGCTAGTGCTCTACCACTTGAGCCATAGCGCCACTTCCAGCCTTTTCTGCTTATGTGGTGCTGAGGAATGGAATCCAGGGCTTCATGCATGCAAGGCAAGCACTCTTACCACTGAGCCATCTTCCCAGCCCCTCCTCAATTTCCATCAGGTGCTTAGTTGCTCTTGACCTGCAGAGCAGCTCAACCAAGTAAAAAGGAGTTGGTCTTCTGATAAATAACAAGTATCACTTGATTAAGATGGGTTCAACTGGTGCTTGTGGCTCATGCCTGTGATCCTTGCTGCTCAGATGGCTGAGATCTGAAGTTCAAGGTTTGAATCCAGCCTGGGTACATAGACTCTCTCATCTCCAATTAACAAGCAAAAAGCCCAAATGGAGGTATGGCTCAAGTGGTAAAGAACCAGCTCTGAGTAAAAAAGACAAGTGAGAGTGCAAATGCAAAACCTAGAATTCAAGCTCCATTACTGACACAGTTTTTTTCCCCTTAAAGCTACAATGTGTTATTGAGATGCAGCTCCATCAGAAATCAGGTAGCATCTGTATTTGATAGAGGAAAAGATACATAGAGAGGATACTGGGGCAATTAGGTAAACTTTTTTTTTGGTGTGGGGGAAAAGTTATTTTTTATGAAACTAAATTTCAGATAAGTTAATCACCTATATATCACACTAATATACATGAGACATTTTTATTGATTTATTTATTGATTGTGCCAGTTCTGGGACTTTAATTCAGGACCTAGACACTGTCCCTCACTTTTGTGTTCAAGGCTAGTACTCTAGATAAGTCTCACAGACACTCCTAACTGGGCTGACTTTGAACTACAAGCTTCAGATCTCAGCCCTAATGAGTAGCTAGGATTATAAGCATGAGCCACCAACACCCAGCTCACAAGACATTTTAACACTAGAAAACACATTTGAGAATATAGTTACCATCTTAGAATATAAACGAAAGCTAGAGCTTTGAAGGAAAAGATGGACACATTTCTACGTACATGACACATAGATACAAAATAGCATGTGCAGTCCAGGAAGAACTGGAGGCCTCTACTCTTTTCCTCCTCTGGCCTTCTTCTTGTTTGGAATGCCAGAAATGGAATATCTATCTTGACTTGAATGACTTTGAGAATCGAGGTTAGGCAAGACAGACCAGTGAGATGATGAGTATGCTTCTCTGGCACTGTAATGGGACATTGCAGCTTTAATTTATTATTTAACTTGGAGACTGAGACCTAAACTGCTCTCTTGTTTGGGTGTAGTTATGTTGTGTGTGTCATTTGAAGCTGAATCTAATCCTGATACATCAGCTCAGCCCACCAATGAAGGATCATATTGGGGGATTTCTTTTTTCTTTTTGGATGGTACTGGGGATTGAACTCAGGGCTTCTTGTTTGCTTGCCTATCCCAGACAGGAAAAAACTTAAAAGCTCTCAGGTTATTCTCACTTCTAATCAAGATGTTTAAGGCAATCTATGAAGGACTTGCCTCTCCCCATCTTTTTATGTATCTAAAGATGGCATATGAAGGATTGGGTCCTGCCTTATTCCCCAGGGTCAACCAAAGCACTCAGGTGAGTGCTCACATGCTTATCCCCAGGCAGGCCATTCCAACCTTTGCCACCAGGAAACAACAGCCCCACACACCAGGTGGAGCATTCTACTGTGGACCTGGCCAAGGACATTGCCCTGGGCCTCAAGAGACCATAACTCATTTTTTATTTATTTTATTTATTTTATTTATTTTGGGGGGGGGTGTCCGATCATGGGGCCTGAACTCTGGGCCTGGGCGCTGTCCCTCAGCTCTTCAGCTCAAGGCTAGCGCTCTACCACTTGAACCACAGCGCCACTTCTGGCTTTTTTTCTTTTTGCTTATGTGGTGCTGAGGAATCGAACCCAGGGCCTCAGGCATGCAAGGAATGCACTCTACCACTGAGCCACCTTCCCAGCCCCATAACTCATTTTTTATTCTCTGCTTTCTTATTAAGCTACATAAGCCCACCCCCAAATCCAGTCCCTTGCACAACCTCCAAACCCATGGGAAGGTCTGTGACCCTCACTATTCCTCAATAAACAGTCATGGCCTGTTGATTGAATCCGGCCTATTCCTTTTCCGTTCTCCTCCATTTTCCCAACAATCTGTACAAACCTCTTTTCCAGCTTCTTTTCTATTCTTCCAACAGTGGCTATGGTTATAGATCTGGCTCTGATTTGTGATATCTAAGAAATTTGGTGAGAAAATTCCTGGAAAAGTTTTGACATTTCTTTTTCTTTCTTTTTTTCTGGGTGGCTTTGGGGTTTGAACTCAGTGCCTTGCACTTGCTTGGCATTGAGTGCCTAGTATGTTACCTCTTGAGCCATGCTCTACTCCTTTTTTGCTTTAGTTATTTTTTTCAGATACAGTGTTACACTTTTTTGCCTTTAGCTACCATCCTACCGGTGTGTCTTGAGTAACTGGGATTACAGATATGGACCATCACGCTCAGTCAATTGGCATTGCTTATAAAAGGAAATATGTGTTGCTGAGAATGTCCATTTTCTAGCTCTGAATGCCAAGATGGAGAACAGGCACACATTGACTATGAAATGAGGATGAGGACATCAGACAGCACATGAAGGCTGGCAGAGCAGAATAGAGAGCCTGGTTGTCTAGCAGCAGCATCATGCAGCAAAACCAATCTCAGTAACCCCTACTTCAGAAACAGAAAGGGAGGGGCTGGGAAGGTGGCTCAGTGGTAGAGTGCTTGCCTTGCATGCATGAGGCCCTGGGTTCAATTCCTCAGCACCACATAAGCAGAAAAAAAAAAGCTGGAAGTGGCACTATGGCTCAAGTGGTAGAGCGCTAGCCTTAAGCTGAAGAGCTGAGGGACAGCACCCAGGCCCAGAGTTCAGGCCCCACAACCGGACCCCCCCCCACACACACACAAAAAGAAACAGAAAGGGAGAAGCCAACAGCCCCTTTATGCTGAAACACATACTCTATATACAGCAATGCTGCTGATAACAGCTGAAGATGTTGCCACATCTAGCAAACCAACTTCTTTAATAAATACACACTAATTTAAGAAAGGCCCAATAAATTCAGTAAATTCACTTTATATTGTACAGTGTTGCAGAACAAAAGAATAGGCCTGTTTACTAAGACATGGTATGGTGTCTTAGATCTCTAAGACATCTAATTTATAGTGTTGAGGGGAAAAATGTAAATCACAGAACAGTAAGCATGTTGAATATGAAACTGTATACTGAAGCACACATCCATACACCAAAAACAATACTATAGATACTGCATGTATGTCTGCATGCCCAAGTATGCACAGGAAAAAGCTTTTGAAGGAGACAACTACCTCTGAGGACAGAGCAAAGGGATTGGGGACCGTAAATGAAGTGGTAAGAAACTGCACTTTATTTACAAATTTTTAAACAATCTCTAATTAAAATTACTCAAGCAAGTCATAGGCTAGTAATTCACACCTGTAACCCTAGCTACTCAGGAGGGTGAAGTGTGAGGATTGAGGTGGTTGAAAGCCAATTTGAACAGCAAAGTCCATAAGACTCTTCAATTAACCACCAAAAAACCAGAAATGGAGCTATGGCTCAGGTGGTAGAGTGCTAGCCTTGAGCATGAAAACTCAAGAGACAGCATCTGGCTTCCGAGTTAAAGTCTAAGACAAAAAAAGCCCAAAGTGGAGGAATGATAGACTGGGACTCATTATCACTACCAGCTGTTTTACTTCCCAAAGTCCTGGTGGAAGCAAGGTCCTCTCTTTCCATCTTATCTTATTCAACTCCCATGAGGACTACTTTGTGAGTGCTTTAATTGTTTCTCACCTATATCCAGTAGATTGCTTCAGTTTTCATGTATCTCCTGCTATTACTACTACTACTACTTCTACTATTGTTATTTTGCCAGCTATCTCAACTCCCTTTTACTTCTCTCTGGAAAAATAATATGATTGGGTGAATTCAAGTGTTCATTTGTGAAATTTCATAGTTGCTGATATCATAGATCTCTCTCCATTTCTCTCAGCCACAGAACTTACACCCATCCTACTTTATTGTTATGCCTCACCAAATATGCTTCATCTCCTCATACAAGTGTCAGCTCTTCTCTGTTGCTCAGTTCCTCTTTACTAGCTGGTCTTTTTTTTTTTTTTTTGTCGGTCCTGGCATTTGAACTCTGGGCCTGGGTGCTGTTCCTCAGCTCCTCAGCTCCTCAGCTCAAGGAGAGCACTCTACCACTTGAGCCACAGGGCATTTCCTGTTTTCTGGTGGTTAATTGAAGATAAGTCTCACAGACTTTCCTGACAAGGCTGGCTTTGAACCATAATCCCCAGATCTCAGCCTCCTGAGTATCTAGGATTACAGTCATGAGCCACTGTCACCTGGCTTGGTCATTCATTCTTCCTAGCAGCTTTAGTGTTGACAATCTCCTTCTTCTGGTTGCGGTTGGGTCTGGCCTATGTCATACAATCCAAAGAAGGGCTAGTAATCCTTCAAACAGGATAACCTTGAGATGTTACTTATGCTCCAGCGTGCCCCAGATCAGGCTGAGGTCTTAACCTTTTAAAGCTCCTTATTCTTCCTTCTTCTGCTCATGCATGTGACTCCTGAGAATATTTCTTCAGTAAGTCACTTGCTTAAAAACTTATAACAGCCTATCTTGGGTTTTGCTTCTAGGCAACCTGATCCAAGACACCATCATTGTTTACAACACCATTTTCCCTGGCATGCGGACACTTTTCTGTAATCCTGTTTATCCTTTAATCACAGATTAAAGTCTTGCTCACATAAGAATCTTTTTCAGTTTTTAGTCTTCAAGGAATTATTTGTTGTATTATCCATTTGGCAATTCAGATGTAGAAAAACACCCATAAGCCCAACAACAGAAATTCTGAATTCATTGCTTGCCACAGACCTCTTTGGAAGGTCATTGAAACCTGTAGATCCCTTGTTCCTCATTTTTTTTGGGTGCCAGCCCTGGGGCTTGAACTCAGGGCCTGAACACTATCCTTGAGCATTTTTTGTTCAAGTCTAGTGCTCTACCACTTGACACATAGCTCCTCTCTAGTTTTTTTTGGTAGTTAATTGGAGATGAGAGTCTCAAGGGTTTTTCTGTATGGGCTGGCTTCAGACTGTGACCCTCAGATCTCAGTGTTCTGATTGCTAGGATTACAAGTGTGAACCACCAGTGCCCAGCTTCTGTCTTTCTTTTCCCTTTCTCCCTCTCTTTCTCTTCCCCCCTTCTCTCTCTCTTCTTTTTTGCAAGTCCTGGGGCTTGGACTCTGGGCTTGGGCACTGTCCCTGAGTGTCTTTTGCTCAAGGTTAACACTCTACCACTTGAGCCACAGCACCACTTCTAGCCTTTTCTGGGTATGTGGCACTGAGGAATCTAACTCAGGGCTTCATGCATGCAAGACAAGCACTCTACCACTAAGCCATATTCCCAGCCTCTACACTTATAAAGTAACATTTTTAAAAGTATTCTGTTGATAATAAGAATGCTTCCTTGTAATATGGCAGTATGTGTACTGCTTTATAAATGCATTAATCTAGCATTGGGACAGATGGTATCCAAGAAGGAATAAGAGCAAGGGATATTTCAAGATAACTATTGCAAATGATATGTAACATGAAAATAGCTGTTATTTCTATTAGTAACCAATACAAGTAACAGATAGCCATGAATAATGAGGAAATGCAAAAGGAGCCTAAAATGGATCATATAATCACAAGGTCTATGAGAGAAAATAGTTTAATTGAACTTCCCAACCACCTGTAGACTGGATTTAGGGATAGGACTTCTTCATAGGTGATCTCAATAAGTTCTCAAGTGTCAAAAGTTAATTGTTGTTCTCACCTTAGAGGCAATCCACTTTTATTGTATGAAGGTGTATCTGTAACAAGTACTTAACTTTTTTTTTTTTTTTTTGGGTCCGGTCGTGGGGCCTGAACTCTGGGCCTGGGTGCTGTCCCTCAGCTCTTCAGCTCAAGGCTAGTGCTCTACCACTTGAGACACAGCGCCACTTCTGGCTTTTTTCTTATGTGGTGCTGAGGAATCGAACCCAGGGCCTCTTGCATGCAAGGCAAGCACTCTACCACTGAGCTACCTTCCCAGCCCAAGTACTTAACTTTTTTATGCCATGAGTTATCTAGAAACAGTGAACAACAGCAATAGCAAAATATCCCCCCCCTACATCTCTGCTGCCTTTGTGTGCGTGGTGGTGGTGGGGTGCCATAACTCACAGCCTGGGTGCTGTCCTTTAAGCTTTTTCCTCAAGGCAAGTGCTCTACCACTTGAGCCACAGCTCCACTTTTGGGTTTTTGGTGGTTAATTAGAAATAAGAGTAACTGGGCACCAGTGGCTCACGCCTGTAATCCTAGCTACTCAGGAGGCTGAAATCTGAGGATCATGGTTCAAAGCCAGCCTGTGCAGGAAAGTCCATGAGACTCTTATCTCCAATGACCCACCAGAAAACTGGAAGTGGCACTGTGGCTCAAGTGGTAGAGCGCTCGCCTTCAGCTGAGGAGCTCAGGGACAGAGTCCAGGCCCAGCGGAAGGAAGGAAGGAAGGAAGGAAGGAAGGAAGGAAGGAAGGAAGGAAGGAAGGAAGGAAGGAAGGAATCACAGACTTTCCTGCCCCTGGATGGCTTTGAACCGCGATCCTCAGATCTCAGCCTCCTGACTAAATAGCTAGCATTACAGGCATGAGCCACTGGTGTCCTGCCTATGACTGGGATTTTAAGCATCAGTGTGAAGTTTCCTTTTTTAGTTCCACTTACAGGCTTGAACTAATTTGTAGTACCAATTATGATCCTGCTCTGAGAAGTCCAAGCTTCGAACACTTAGAGGAACAACTGCAGAGGGAGGGAAGGGTATGGGAGGGGAGAGGGAGCCCTGGTACAGCATGAGAAGGGGTGACACTGTTAAAAAAGAAATGTACTCTTTACCTGACCTATGTAACTGTAACCCCTTTGTTCATCACCTTTATAATAAAAGAACAAACAGAAAAAGCCAGAAGTGGTGCTGTGGCTCAACTGGTTGAGTGCTAGCCTTGAGCAAAAGAAGCTCAGGGGCAGTGCCTAGGCCCAAGTTCAAGCCCCCAGGACTGGCACCAAAAATTAAAAATAAATTATAATTAAAAAAAATTTTTAAAAAAACGACAGGGAAATTTGATGAACTGCAGGGTAACTTTCACACATCTGCGTGCGTCGTGCGGTGTTCACTTAATGAATGTGTCTGACATGCGTTCCGAGCGTACTGGTTAAGAGTTAACACTCAGACACACACAAAAACCATTTGCACACAGATTCTCCGGAACGGGCTCTGCACCGCAGGTCCCTCGTTGGCTAGGGTTACAAATCCCCCTTTAATATCATCCTGAAGTCACGTCATAAATTAACTATGGCGACTGAAAATAAAGCTAGCAGCGGCTGGGTGACCGCCACCCTCCACCACTTGGGAGAAGGAAGGTAAGCGGGGGAAGAAAGAAGGCCCAGGATGGCGGGGGAACGAAACAGAGCCACCCACCTCTCTCCAGGACGGACCGGAAGTCGGGCTCCCGGGCCGCGCCCGCTTCTTACGTCACTCCCGCGCGACTTCCGTGCTCTGAACATGGCGGCGCTGAGCGGTGTCCGCTGGTTGACCCGAGTGAGCCGCGGGTGGGATGCGCGCGGCAGCGGTTGGGCCGGGAAGCCGGGCAGGAGAGAGGGGGGCGGTCACTTCAGTGTTTGGGGTATAGAAGCCCCAAATACTATCCCACCGAACCCTGCTTAAGGCTGTTTTTGCCTCTGTCGCAGGGGGTGGTCGCCTCCCGGTTCCCTGGGGCATGGAGAGGTCTGAGTACCACGGCCGTCGCGCCTGCTGCTTCCAAGAATCAGGTACGGGCGATTGCCGCTGGCGCCTCTGCCACACCCCTGTGCCTTCCTCGCGACCACCCCCTGGCTCTCCCCGACCCCACCTTTCGCAAGGTCCCGGTCCCTGCCCCTGCCTCAGCTGTGCTGGCCCTACTCACAGGCCGCAGACATGAGAGTGGAGGGTGCCTTTCCTGTGACCATGCTGCCGGGAGACGGCGTGGGGCCCGAGCTCATGCACGCAGTCAAGGAGGTGTTCAAGGTGAGTGGCCTGGCGGGGGAGGGGGAGTAGTGTAGGGAGGTAGGGGGGATTCGATCACGCTGCTGGGAGGAGGAAAGTTCTTCATCTTGTGCTTCTTTGGGCTGGGGGGGACCTGTCCCTGAAGGCTGCTGATGTCCCGGTGGAGTTCCAGGAGCATCATCTGAGTGAAGTGCAGAATATGGCTTCGGAGGAGAAGCTGGAGCAGGTGTTAAGTTCCATGAAGGTGAACAAGGTTGCTATCATAGGTATGTGAAGTGAGCAATGTTCACTAATCCTCACTTTACACATAGGAATACATCAACTTCCAAAAATGTCCACTAATTGATACCTGGGCACTTGTTCCTTCTCAGTGGGAGTGTGGAAATCAGGTCATCTGTCAGCTGTCTCTGAGGGTTAAGTGTCTGTTGATACTGTATCATTCATTATCAAGTCTGGTAAACTGTTTCTAGACTGCTGGTTATGGCTGCCCCTTTTCTTTTGTCTTCCCTTCTGCTGCTGTGCTTTGTTTTCAGTCTTGGGCTTTCAGTTCTACCCCTTACAGTCTCAACTTTCACATCTCTTCTCTTGAATGCCTAACTTTCACATAGGCAAGTTAAATTCTTTTTAACAGGCCTTTGTCTTTTCTGCTTTGGTTTCCACAACACTTGTTCTGTGCTTTGATCCAACTTGACTGCTTTGGTGTCCAAATATATGTAATGCTTTGACTTGGCCCTTCCTTTCTGCATGTCAGAGTTCTCACAGTATAAGTTTCGTGTGGCTGCTGTAACAAACTACCACAGCTTGGTGGGTGGCTAAAAATAACACAGGTTCTGGGAGGGAGTTCTCTGGGAGCCGGGTGCTGGTGTCTCATGCCTGTAATCCTGACTAATAGGGTACTCCAATTAAGGCAGCATCCCAATATCCGGTCCGTGATCAAAAGAGCGAGACTGACACAAAGCGTTAAGCAAGCTTTATTTCCACACCTAGCATCAGGAAACAGACTGGTCAGTCAGGGACTGCCTCGGCAGAGATGGAGCCTGGGCTATTGTCTGACCCTATTTTTATAGCAGATTGACTACAAGGGACAAGCTGGACACGTACAAGTGACCAATAGGGTTGTAAAATTCACACGAAACTGCATAGTCATGTTGGGTCACACGCAGGTGACCAATTAGGTTGTAACCCATCTCTGGGCAGTTGTTTGAACTGGCCAATCCTTCTGGCCGATTTTGGTGCGCAGTTTTGGTGGGCAAAAGGCAAAGGTCAGTAACTTCAGTGGAAATGGGAGCCGCATATGTGCTTGTTACTAATTGGATGTTCCACCTGGCTCCTAACCTTGGTTCTCTGAGCTCTGTTATCAGGGATTTACAAATTTCCCAAGTTGACTCGGTAATTGGGGCCAATCTTACAAGATGGATGTTTAGCAAGCCATGTACTGCTTGTCACTGACATGAGGATGGGAAATACTTATAAGGAGGATATCATTTCCTCTCTGAGCACTGTTATTAGAATGGGGTCCCAACACTAAGGAGGCTGAGACCTTTTTTTTTTTTTTTTGGTTGGTTATGGGGCTTGAACTCGGCCTGGGCATTGTCCCTGTGCTCTTCAGCTCAAGGTTACTTGGAGAGTAGAGTCTCAGGGACTTTCCTGCCTGGGCTGGCTTTGAACTTCGATCCTCAGATCTCAGCCTCCTGAGTAGCTAGGATTATAGGCATGAGCCACCAGCTCCCAGCCCTGAGACTCTTATCTCTAGTAAACCACCAGAAAATGGGAAGTGTCACTGTGGCTTAAATGGTAGAGTGCTAGCCTTGAGCTGAAGAGCTCAGGGACAGCGCCAAGGCTCAGAGTTCAAGCCTACAACTGACCAAAAAGAAAAAAGAAAAAGTTCTCTTAGTCAATTCTGGAAGCCAGAAGTATGAATCTAAGATGATGACAGGGCCACAGTCCCTCTCAAAGCTTAGAGGCCTATGCTTCTTTGACCCTAGACTTTTAGATGTGATTTTTCTCTTACTGTACATGGCTTTCTCCCCCTCCCCCACAAATGTCACTGTTTCTTTAGTTCTTATTTTCCTGTGTCTGTGTGTGTTTTCAACTCAGGGCCATACAGTTGCTAAGTAGTTGTTCTACAATTTGAACATGCCCCCTGACCCTTTTTAATTACTTTGTGGATGGGTGAGTGTGTGTGTGTGTGTGTGTGTGTGTTATGAGGCTTGAATTCAGGGCCTATGCATTGTCCCTGACCCTTTTTAATTGTGTGTGTGTGTGTGTGTGTGTGTGTGTGTGTGTGTGTGTGTGTGTGTGTGTGTGTGTGTGTGTGTGTGTGTGTGTGTGTGTGTGTGTGTGTGTGTGTGTGTGTGTGTGTGTGTGTGTGTGTGTGTGTGTGTGTGTGTGTGTGTGTGAGATGAGGCTTGAATTCAGGGCCTATGCATTGTCCCTGAGCTCTTTTCACTCAAGGCTAGCACTCTAGTACTTTAAGCCACAGCACTACTTCCAGTTTTCTTGTAGTTAATTGGAGATAAGACTTTCATGGGGACTTTCAACCTGGGTTGGCTTTAAACTGCAATTCTAAAATCTCAGCCTCCTGAGTAGCTAGGATTTTTTTTGGGTTGGTAGTGGGGCTTCTTGAACTCTGGGCTTGGGCGCTGTCCCTGCGCTCTATAGCTCAAGGCCAGTGCTCTACCACTTGATCCACAGCGCACTTCTGATTTTCTAGTGGTTTATTGGAGATAAGAGTCTCACAGACTTTCCTGCTTGGGCTGGCTTTGAACCATGATCCTCAGATCTCAGCCTCCTGAGTAGCTAGGATTACAGGCGTGAGCCACAGGCTCCAGGCTAGTAGCTAGGATTATAGGAGTGAGCCACTAGTGCTGGCTTGTCTTGTGTTTTTGCCAGAGGCCAGCTTTGAACTTTGATCCACCTATGTCTTCTCTGTAGCTAGGATGACAGATGTACACTAGCATGCCCAGCTTATTGAGATGAGGTCTCATTAATATTTTGCCTGGGCTGGCCTTGGATGGTGATTCTTCCATTCTCTGCCTCCCAAGTAGTATCATGTACCACTGTACCCAGCCCCTTTGTTTCTCTAAGAGGAAGAACTTAAGTCATTAGATTTATAGCATAGAACAATTCTCAAGATTCTTTCCCTTTGCAGTCTTTTCCCAAAGATCACATTTCTGGGTTTTAGGGCATCAACTTTCCAGAAACACTATTTAACCCACTGCACTCTTAACCAAGGACTAACTGAAGCATCAGCTCTTTTGTCATTTTTCCTATTATTACAAGAACAGATTGTTTCTCAGTGCTCCTATTGTATTGCTAATACTGTTCATCTTACCTGTCTTCCTGTGTATTATTTGCTCCCTGAGGGCAGGTCAGATGATTTTGGATTGATAGGCATTTGGCCTGACAGGCATTTGTCACAGATGAGACTATCACAAAAGTAGATAGAAATATCAGGAAAACTTGTAGATCTCTAGCATTGTTTCAACCTATTGTGAAAACTATCTGTCCTCTATTAGACCATTTTGAAGTTTCAGTAGAAGTTATATATGGTAAGTAAAGCAGTAAATTAAGATGTTCTGATTCTAACTATATTGCCTTTGCTTGCCCTTCCCAGAGGCAACTAAGGGTCATAGATTTGGGGATGGAGATGGGAGTCTTGAGTTGTACTATCTTACTGGGTGGATTTGACACTGGTCTCTGCTTTCTTGGGTTTGGTCTATGCCTAACACTGCTCTCCACACTTGGTTTCCACAGGGAAGATCCATACCCCGATGGAATATAAGGGGGAACTTACCTCCTATGGTATGCGGCTAAGGTAGGTGGATGGGTGAACTTGGGTGAGAGAAGTGCTAAGCACCAAGCACAGAGCTGATGGCGCTATCTACCTTAGGCGTAAGTTGGACTTGTTTGCCAATGTTGTCCATGTGAAATCACTTCCTGGGTACCCGACTCGGCACAACAATCTAGACCTGGTGATCATTCGAGAACAGACGGAAGGGGAGTATAGCTCTCTGGAACATGAGGTGAAGCTCCAGAAATGGGTGTGGGGGTAGCGGGGACATGAATAGAAGTTGGAAAGAGGTAGATCTTCTTGCTTCTCTTACCCAGAGTGCAAAGGGAGTGATTGAGTGCCTGAAGATTGTCACTCGAAGCAAGTCTCAGCGGATTGCGAAATTTGCCTTTGACTATGCCACCAAGAAAGGCCGTGAGAAGGTTACAGCTGTCCACAAGGCCAACATCATGTGAGTTGCGTGCCTTTGTGTGGGATGGCTCATAGGAAGGTAGCTTCACATTCTCTTCACTGATTCTGTTCCCTTTGGCCTATGACCAGGAAACTTGGAGATGGCTTATTTCTGCAATGCTGTGAGGAAATTGCCGAACTGTACCCCAAAATCAAGTTTGAGACAATGATCATTGACAACTGTTGCATGCAGGTGAGGCCCTCCCCATGTCTCTCCTGTTACAGTACAGAGGGAAAGCAGGCAGTAGAACTCATTTCTCTTCTTCATGCCCACCTTACTCCTTAGCTAGTACAGAATCCTTACCAGTTTGATGTACTTGTGATGCCCAATCTCTATGGAAACATCATTGATAATTTGGCTGCTGGTCTTGTTGGGGGAGCTGGTGTGGTCCCTGGTGAGAGCTACAGTGCAGAGTATGCAGTTTTTGAGACGGTGAGTGAGGCTGCTTTCTCCATCATCTGTACTCCCCTGTTTGACCTCAGGCCTCTTTTCTCTCATTCCCCTCAATCTTAGTGTTCTTCCTCCTAAATGACCCTGGCTTCTTCCTGGGATTCCCCCAATACTTGTCAGGGACCCTAGCCTGTTCTCCCTTTCACACATGATGCCCTTTCTGGACCTCAGCCTCTACTTATGCTTGCCTCCTCCCTGAGACTGGCTTCTTTTTTTTCTACAGGGTGCCCGGCACCCATTTGCTCAAGCAGTGGGCAGGAATATAGCCAACCCCACGGCCATGCTGCTGTCAGCTTCCAACATGCTGCGGCATCTCAAGTAAGGCATGGGAGGCTGGGTGTGGTAAGGGGTAGCACAGATGGGAAAGTCAGGGGCAGGTGTTTTGGATGGAATCTCAGTTTCACCCTGTTCCATTGACAGTCTTGAATATCACTCCACTGTGATAGCAGATGCCGTGAAGAAGGTGATCAAAGTTGGCAAGGTGAGTTTAAAAGAGTGCTGGGTTCAGGGCCTTGACACTATGAGGAATCTGAAAAGGAGTCTCCTTGGTACCCAGAACATCTGCTCTTTGACTTTTGCAGGGCTGCTCACCTCCCTTCTTTTGGCTGCTTCATCTTCTTGGTCTGCCTTAGTTCCCATCTATTCCTTCTTTCTGCTCCATTGCTTCATCCACTGCCTCTTTCTTGGGCCATCCGAATGCAGACCCTGCAGCCAATGGGAGTGGCAGGGGAGAGCATGAAGGATGAGGTGCTACCTTCACCTTGGTCATACCTACAAGCCTTCTTTCCTTCCTCCCACCTGGTCTGTCTCATTTCCTGACGTAGCCTCATCCTTTCTGATATGCATCTTCCTCCCCATCCCACTGCTTGCTTGGCTTCTTATTCTGCCTTGGTGGCAGTGGATCCCTCAGTAGCTCTAGAGTAGTGAGGTCTCTGCTCCTTCACTCCTGGCTACCTCCTTCCACTCCTGCCGCATTGCATCTTCTGGCCATCTGTCACCTGTCTTGGATTCCATCTTCCTTGATTACATTGCCCTGCCCCACTTCATGGGCTCTCTTCTCTTCTTCCCCATGGCTACTGCCTGTGGTGGTTGTAGGTGCGGACTCGAGACATGGGCGGCTACAGCACCACAACTGACTTCATCAAGTCCGTCATCAGCCACCTGAACCCCCAGCACGGGGGGTAGAGCCCTTTATTCCCTCCAACTTCACAAGGACCATGCTACCCTTCAGCAGTGGACCAGGAAAGGAGACCTGGAACCTCTATAGACAGTGGACCATAATTGCTTTTGTAGGGGACCTAGGTTGTCCTGGCTGGCTTCTTTAGGGAATTGTGTTGGTTGGTGGTGGGTGGGTTTTGTTAGGTAGGGCCCCACCTCTAACAAGGTATCAAGATCATGGTAATTTTCCCCCACAGGTTCGAACTTCTGACATGGGTGGCTATGCTACTTGCATTGACTTCACTGATGCTGTCATTGCTGCCCTGCCTCAGTCCTAGGTCATGCTCATACCTGTTAAATAAAATGTCTTGAGAAAACAATTTTGTTAGTTTGTTTTTATTGGGGTTTAGGACATGGGATGAGAAAGGTCCCCTTGGGGCATGCCCTTCCCCCCAGGAAATGTCCATTCTAATCCTGGGATGCTTTTTTGAGCTTTTTCTTTTTCTTGGCACTACTTTTGCTGCTAGCAGCCTCTTCAGGCCCACTGCTGACTGGCTCCTCCTTGGAGGAGAATTTCCTCTTTTTCTTGGGAACAGGGAGGCTGGTTGCCTCTTCAGGTTCATTTGCCACTTCCTTAGGTTGCTTCTTCCTCTTGAGAGGACTTGGGCTGCCACCAGCTATCTCTTCAAGATCACTACTAACCAACTCCTCCTTGGAAAAAGCTTTCTTTTTTTTGGGTTTGGAGAAAGAGACAGAGGGCTCTGGTTCTTCCATCCCATTTTCCTGAGGAGCCTCCTGGGGCTTTTGCTTTTTCTTCTTTTTGGGTTTTTCATGTGTTTCCTAATGGGAAGAGACACAAGAACAGTGTTATTCATGGCATGTGCACCCCCCACCCCCCACTAGAATCAAGGCAAAAGGTAAACTGCAGTGCTGCTGGATGGCTGATTGGCTTGAGTTCCACCCTCAAAGCTCCTAAGTGGAAGTCAGAGAGAACAGGTGAAGATCAACTTAAGAGAAAACCCCCTCCCTTCTGGTCATAAAGCCATCACCCAAGTTGTTCCAAAAGGAACCCTAAGAAGTGTCAAACAATGAAAATCCCAAGTGATTTTAGTCCACCACACTGAAGACCTCCCCACCCCCCCACCCTGTGACCAGAGACCATTTTCTGGGACAAGCAGAGCAGGAATTTATACTACCCCCTTGGTTGAAGACTTGGAAGGCAGCTGAGGACAGAGCACACTTGCCCAGGGAATGGGGTATGTGCTACACAACCAGCTGAGCTCCAGATCAAGTCCTCTGAGCACCTATCTGCTTCCTATAGAATCAAGAGCTTGCTTTAGATGTTTCTGTTCAAAGGCCTGAACACATGATAGCTTGTAGGCAAAGCCTTTGTTCTGCTCTTGGAGATCTTACAACCTATGATCTGCTTGTTTGGAGGACTTCCCTGCTGACTGACCTCATTCTCCTCTGGAGTACTACTGCTATTTTCTGGAGATGCCATGGCAAGCGCAGCCAGTCGCTTCTTTTCTTTTTTCAAGCGTTTCTTCTCCTGTTTCTCAAGCTTCCTAGTAATTTCAGCAGCTGCTTCCTCTGCCTGACCAAGAAACAAACAAAAAGTGCTGAGTGGTTTAAAGACTCCTGGCTTATCAGATTTCCTCTCACTTTTTTTGGATCAGGCTCATTAAATCAGTATTTTTGCCTCCACTCCAAAAGGTCAGGCCAAAACAGCTCATCACTTCCAAAAACCTCTTAAAAAGTTCAGGAGCCACCCAACAAAGTCCACTGACCTGAACCATTGCTTCCTTCATAACATCCAGATTCTTTCGTGGAATCTCTCCAGTCTCATAGAAGGACAATCGTTCCTCAACTTGTTCTCGAAGCTTCTCCCCAAATACACTTGTGGGTACCTCTGAATTTGTGTGTGGAAAACAAAACCTGTCAGCTCTTGGAGGGACAAACACTGCCCACCTCCAGTATCCTTCTACCCTCAGCTTTACTCAGACCCAATGTGTCAACACTCACTAAGTGAACTCTGTTGACGAAAAATATTTACCATCATTGTAGAAGCTGTGAAGGTAGTTGGTCTCCCCTTCCCTTCCCTTCCCTCCCAGTTCTTGTTCAACTGCAATTTCCCCACTCCATACCAGAGAAGCAATCAATTCGGGAGGCAATACTGCATTTGTTTGCGAGATATCGGGAGATACGGCCTTTGTTCTTGGCTGCTGCTCGGCCAATGAAAGTGGAGTGGAAAATGAGTCCGTATTTTGGTGTGTTACCCCTTGTCTTCAGGGCTCTGAGAGAATTTTCAGAATTTGAGATTAGAAATTGCAACCCCATCAAGCCAAGGCAGATCTCCCCGCCATTGCCCAGCCTCAGGCTGGACTGGGTTCTCTACCCCAACACAACATGCCAACCCAGAGATCACTCCCAGAAGCAAAGGGAAGGCACCCAATGTCGCTGACCTGGAAACTCAGTCCCTTTGCTGGGCCCTGGGAAATCACTCAGACACCAGGACTGGCCATCACCCCTATAGCAGAGGCTTCTATAGGTCAGGGAGCCCTGAAGAGCCATCACCGTGATCCCCAAACAAGCAGTGGGCACCAGAAGTGGCACCTGAGAGGGGCAGGTGCCCTCACTGGTACCTGAACAGGGCCTTTTCAGCCCCAAGGATCTGCACTGTGGATGCTGGATACTTGGCCAGGTTGGTGAGGCTGCCAGCATGAGCAATGAGACGAGCACCTACCTGGAAAAAGATTTAGTAAGTTGAGAAATGGGAAAGTGCTGGGGACCAGTTGCATATGCCCTGCTTTCCTCCGCACCTGGAGAAGAATACTAAAAACCTCCTCCCCGATTTCTTTGTTTCCTATGACCTACCGCTTCCCCAATTAGGGCTGACAGGCTGGGGGCTACTTGGCTCATCTTGGAGCGCAGGTAAGTGTGGAGGCTCTGACGGTACTCTGATAAAGATACCACACGACTGGAGAAGCTCTCGATGTTTATCAAATCAATGGCAGATATGTCCATTCCTAGGAAACAACTAGTGTGAAGGGGGGTGGGGTGGGGAGGGAGCGCCAGAGCTCTACACCCCAGTACATTCTACTGGTTGCAGGGATCTTCACTGACCCATCGAGGACCTTGAGGCATCCAGAATAGCTTTAGCCTTGGCTCCATCCATTGTCAGTTCCTCTAGCTTCTCCAACTTTTCCTCATTCAGCTCTTTCCGGTCTCCAATAAACTGGGCAATGCGGCAGTATGTGGCATTATCATTGATGATCTTTACCAACTCTGGAAAGTGATACCCATACCACTCCCTGCAAAAAGGCACAATCACACCCTGGCTTAACTGTTGGATCAAACAGTAAAGCTTCCTTACATCTATTCTGCCTGGAGGAAATGATAAATCAGATTTAAATCCTCCCTAGCCCTTGTCTCCCCATTCACAATACAGACTAGGCACAGGCCTGGGCTGAGGTGTATATGGGGTAGGTTTATTCTGCCTCCTCTTTCTATACAGTCAGTGTAAGAACACAGCCTGTGGTAAGCACCCGGAGGCCTGCTCTCTTGGTTCTGCCTTGTTCAAGATGCAAAATTAGCTAAACTACAGGCCAATGACTTCACTGTCAGGGGTGGCCCCTGCACCTTACCTGACGCGCATAGAGAAGGTATTGATGTCTTTATCCAGCTGGTCCAGGAGGCTAATGGACTGGATGATCATGTTGTCTACCCGGTTCACATTAAACTTAACTTTGGCACGAGAATAGCTGTGTCCCAACCCTAGCTGGGCTTTACAAGCTGATAGATCAGTCAGACCCTTCACCAGATTATGGAAGTGCAGACGAACTCCTAAGATGAGGGCAGGACTGTGAGCAAGGGCTTTGAGATAGCTCCTGCATCCAGTGGTCATCAGGCAAGCAGAAGCAACCTCAAATACCCTATGATGTTTCTATAACCCACCCCCAAAATATCCAGTTGCAGGATTATCTTACCTCTCAGGATCTCAGCAATTACACCTCCAGTCTGACAGTTGTACCCTAACTCCTCTTGTATGGCCGCACCAATCTTAGGGTCCCCAACCCCCAGGAGTACTTTCTTCTTTTTTGAAGGCAGGTAGGTCTCCAGGAGCAAGCGAAGGTCCTCATGAACCACACCTCAAGACAGAACAGAACTCTTCACCAACATGCTGGAGGATACTTCCATTATGAAAGAATCCTAGCCCGTGGCTGATTATGCAGGCCCAGCAGAGCAGTCTGGGATGCTTAAATTCCTCCCCTCAGGCATTGCTCAGAGAGAAGGAGACATCAATGATTACTCTCAGGGGATTGACAGATTCACAAGTCATCATTGCAAAGCCTGGGACCTGGGAGGTATTGGGGATTGTGTTCAAAAGCCCAAGCATGAGAACTTGGACACAACTGAAAGCTTTAAACATACTCTACAGTATTTGACTTGTTGTCTTTTTATTGGTCTACTATTCAAACAATAGCACAGGGCCTTTTCATTCAAGGTATCATTAATCACTTCAGTGCCTACATCCTGGATTATGTGCTTTATCCAATCCTTTACACTATCATAGTCCTCAGACTTAAGAGCTCCCGGGAGACAAGGTTATTGCCTGCCACGTAGTCTAGGCTGACCTCTTCATCCTTGTGCCTCAGCTTCCTGGGTGCTGTAGGCCTTGTGGCACCACTCTCCACTAAGGTAATTGTTTTAATAGGTGATAAGAGTTTGAACTAGGGGCCTGGTAACTGGCCCTACTCTTTTGTTCAAGGAGTTCTACCACTTTGAGCCACACCGCTACTTCGGGCTTTCTGGGGGTTAACTGGAGATAAGTTTTATGCTACTTGGGGCTGGGAAGGTGGCTCAGTGGTAGAGCACTTGCCTTGCATGCATGAGGCCCTGGGTTCGATTCCTCAGCACCACATAAGCAAAAAGAAAAAAAGCTGGAAGGGGCGCTGTGGCTCAAGTGGTAGAGTGCTAGCCTTGAGCTGTAAGAGCTGAGGGACAGCGCCCAGGCCCAGAGTTCAGGCCCCATGACCGGACCCCCCAAAAAAAAAAATTAAAAAAAAGTTTTATGCTACCTGCTGGTGGTTCAGACCTGTAATCCTAGCTACTCAGAAGCTAAGATCTGGGCTGGAAAGGTGGCTCAGTGGTAGAGCACTTGCCCTACATGCCTGAGGCCCTGGGTTTGATTCCTCAGCACCACATAAGCAAAAAGAAAAAAAGCCGGAAGTGGCGCTGTAACTCAAGTGGTAGAGCGCTAGCCTAGAGCTGAAGAGCTGAGGGACAGCGCCCAGGCCCAGAGTTCAAGCCCCACAACCGGACCCCAAAAAAAGAAAAAAGCCGGAAGTGGCGCTGTGGCTCAAGTGGTAGAGGGCTAGCCTTGAGCTGAGGGACAGCGCCCAGGCCCAGAGTTCAGGCCCCACAACTGGACCCCCCCCCAAAAAAAGCTGAGATTTGAGGATCACGGTTCAAAGACAGCACAGGCAAGAAAATACTTATCTCCAATTGATTACCAGAAAACCGGAAGTGGCACTGTGGCTCAAATGGTAGGTAGAGCATTTGCCTTGAGCTCATGAGTTCAAGGACAGTGCCCAGGCCCATTGTTCAAGCCCCAGGGCTGACAAAAATTAGTCTCATGTCCCCAGCTGGCCTTGAACCAGGATTCTCAGATCTGAGTAGCTGGGATTACAGGCTTGAGCACCAGCTCCCGCAGCAGATTAACTGTTTTAAATTGCAAAATACTTCCCAGTAAGTTATTGCCATTAGAATGAACCAGGTAGGAAAGGGACAGTATTCACTACACAAGTCCTCCAAGAGGGTAGAAGTAGGAACTACATCTTGCTTACTTGTCTTTAATGTCTTGGCGTGGGTGGGCCAACTCACCTTCAGACACTGCATTGGCATTTTCCAAGGCAACCTGCGACGAGGAAAAAGGACTAAAGGCCACGAGACGAACGATGTTGTGGAACTTGCCCAAGTTGAGCACACATTCCTCCACCTGTGGAAAGACACGCGTTTCCTTTCTTGCATTCCGGCCTCTGCAGCGCAGGCCACCAGCAAGTTATCAGTTCTGTAGTAATTACGTACACGGATACATGGGCCCCGTTCTACTGTAATCGGTGGAGTCAGAGGGTGGGGGAATCTTCATTTCTAACTGCTCCTAAAATGATGCTCATCATAAGCCCAGGTAAGGATCCCCGGCCTCCAGCTCCCCACAACTCGCTGGGCCGGCCACGTGGGAGGGCGCGGTGCATGCTGGGGCTCGAAGGCTGGAGGGGCTGCAGCGCAAGCCCACCGAGGGCACCCACCTGCGGCAGCAGCAGACTGATCTCCTCCACTTCTTTGAGCGCCAGAAGCGCGTAGCCGACCGCGTGCTCGAACAGCACGTGCAGCAGAACCTGGAACAGGGAGCCGGGCCGCGAACGTCAGCAAAGCTCCCGATTTCATTCAGTCCCGCTCCCACAGTAGACACTGGCCCAGACCTCGGGATCGAACCCGAACCCAGACCCAAACCACGGCCTTTGCATCACCCACAAATGGTAACCACTCCTCACCATGGCGCCTGCTGCCTGCCCAGCTCGCAATGCGGCTAGCAGGCTCTGGCGCGCGGAAACAGGCTCCAGAGGCCACGCCCCTTCTGGGTCGACCAATCAGAGGCTGAAGACGGTACCATTTTCGAACCTTCGCAGGGGCAGCCGGGATGCGATCGCCCGGAAAGCGGGCAGGGGTGGCGCAGGGAGCGAACGAACCGGTTTTCTTTTGCGCCTTTTGCGGCTGCGCGGGCTCACGAGCGCGGTTGCCGGGGACGCGCGGGGCCCTGAGGGCCTGCCGGCCGCTGCAGGGCTGGGGAAGGAACAGTCACGCATGCTTTTGTCCTCTTAAGTGCTGCGCGGTGAAACCCGGGAAGCCGGACCCACGTGGGCCCGGGCGATCGTTCCAGACCGTAGAGCCTCAGAGCCGGCTTCCGGTGGCGGAGCAACCCCAGGGTCTCACATTCCTTCTTGTGCTTCTGTACCTCTCGGCCCCGGCCTGCCGCCCGGGGTCGCCCACACCACGAGAGGCCCCACCCCACCCCCTCCTCCGAGCGCCAGGCCGCGCCTTCCGCGTTTTGTTTCAGCTGCGCGCGCGGGGTGCGGAGAGCGCATGCGCACAGCCTTCAGGGCCCATGGCTCCCGGTCGCTTTCCTTCTGCTTTGGAGACTTACCACTATTGCTATTATTATCGTTATCATCATTTTCGTTTTCTTTCTTTCTTTTTAAGTGAAGACACGTAGAAAAGGAAGACAGTTCTAGGTTTTCCTAGGCCGGTTGCTTTTGCGGGGCCGCGTGTTTGCCCACCTGCTGCTTTGACCCCAAATTCAGGTAGCTCCGAATGTATGGGAGCTGCTTTACTGTCTTCTAGGTGACTATTTTAAAATAACTTTTGCCTTAAATAACTAAGTTTGGGTTATAATTCGAAAACTTAGCTATTCTTAAGTCATGTATGACCTGGTACATTAATCGTTCTAAGAGGATTTAAAACAATAACTTCCCATAATTACTTCACATCACTTCATGTATTTTGTTTTCTTAAATGATGCAGTGATTTGACAGACTTCAAGTATTCTTTTTTTTTAATCCGGTCGTGGGCCTGAACTCTGGGCCTGGGCGCTGTCCCTCAGCTTTTCAGCTCAAAGCTAGCGCTCTACCACTTGAGCCCCAGCGCCACTTCCAGCTTTTTTTTTCTGCTTATGTGGTGCTGAGGAATCGAACCCAGGGCCTCAGGCATGCAAGGCAAGCACTCTACCACTGAGCCACCTTCCCAGCCCCAAATATTCTTTTATTTTTATTGTACTCAAATGAAAATATGGTTGGTGAATCATAAAAGCCTCAAATATAGATGCCAAATAGTTAACACATATTGACTTACAGTCATGAATCTGAATCTGTTACTGTCTTTCACATTTTAAAATTGAGTCGCAAAATCAACCTGTTTACATTTTAGTATGCTGGAGTGTCTGAAATATTATAAATATTTAAAATGCCAAAATAAATGGAAAATATTAATGAAATGGAAAATAATGCTGTGATTTTACTTTTTTGCTATATTATCATTATTATTATTATTTATTGCAAGTCCTGGGGCTTGAACTCAGGGCCTGGGCACTGTCTCTGAGCCTCTTTGTGCTCAAGGCTAGCACTCTATCATTTGAGCCACAGTGCCACTTCTGGCTTTTTCTGTAGATATGGTATTGAGAAATTGAACCCAGGACTTCATGCATGCTAGGCAAGCACTCTAGCACTAAGCCACATTTCCTGTCCTTTATTATTTCTGTACTTAATCTTAAATCTTACTGGGGGTTGATTGCAGGTGCTTATCCACTAGGAAGAGGCTTTCAAGTGGGACTCAGAATCCATTAATCAGTCATTCGTGGCTAGTGTTTTACAAACTAAGAGGAAACAGTATATTTAAGAAGTATTGGTTTGTATTTGTCTCCACTGAACATACACAGATATTACACAGTACATCTTTTTCACACACGTATGTAAACTCAAATCATATATCTGAGTATTAGAGCAGGATATATTTAAGAAAAAAAAAAAAACCCAGAGTCATTCAATGAGCCAAAAGACAACCACAGTCATCCTTTGCGTGGTTCTGAAACTCTAGCAACAAAGGGGCCCCTCATGAAAGTCTGTTGATTTTATATGTCTGAAGAAAAGTGTATCTCAACTAGTGAGATGCAAATGCTTGTGATTTGATGGAAAGGTATAGTATACATACTAAAATACAACATTCCTTCGATTTTCTCATCGTTGTCCTTTCATTAAAATATCTCCCCAATACAATCCTGATCTCAGTGTGCATCTGCAAATGTAATGTCACAGACCATGTCTTCCTTCCCTTTGTGCTGGTCAGTAAATTCAGTGCTCTTGCTTAGTTCAGACCTTCATCACCAAAGTAACTCGTGTGTGTGTGTGTGTGTGTGTGTGTGTGTGTGTGTGTGTGTGTGTGTGTGTGTGTGTGTGTGTGTGTGTGTGTGTGTGTGTGTGTGTGTGTGTGTGTGTGTGTGTGTGTGTGTGTGTGTGTGTGTGTGTGTGTGTGTGTGCTGGTCCTAGGGCTTGATCTTGGGCCCTGCTGTTGTCCTTGAGCTTTTCTGCTCAAGGCTAGCACTGTACCACTTGAACCATAACTCCACTTTCAAGATTTTTTTTTTGGAGATGAGAGTCACATGGACTTTCCTGCCCAGGCTAGCTTCAAACCACTATCCTCAGATCCTAACCTCCTGAATAGCTAGGATTTCAGGTATGAGGCATCAGCACCACAAAGTGAACTTTTATTCACCTGTGATTTAGACTTTTCCAAGCCATTCTTTTTTCTCATTCATCTTCTCTACTTTTCCTTCCCTCCCTCCCTCCCTCCCTCCTTCCTTTCCTCCTGTCTTTCCTCTCTCCCTCCTGTCCTTCTCCCCTCCCTCCCTCTTTTTCTCTCTCCCTCCCCCCTTCTTGCTTGCCTGCTTACTTTTACATAGATACTTCAGACTACTCCCTGAGCCTTTCCATTCTGTCCTGAAGTATGTTGATCTCAAGCCAGATGCTCAATGTCTCGGAGCGCTGGGCTTCCTTGCTGCAGGCTTTAATTGGTTCCATGCTGTTTAGTGTTCATGTATTTCCTCACTGAGGCATGGATTGTCTTTGGAATCACCTGCCTGTACATAATGAGGACTGGGTTCATTACCAAAAGGGCTCATTACTAGAAGTACTTGGGTATCCTTTATCTGAAATGTTTGGGATCAGAAGTGATTCAGAGTTCAGTTTTTTTTTGGGGGGAGGGTAGATTTAGGGATATTTACATGTATATGATATCTAGGGGATGGGACTCAAGTTGAAACAAAATTTGTTAGCCTGAAGATAATTTAATTATTTATTTTTGAGTCTAGGTCTATGTACTGCAGGTTGTCCTCAAAATCAAGTCTCTTGAGTTCAGGGACTATAGATATGTACCACCATACCTGGCTTGGAAATAGTTTATTTATGCTGGTATTACGGCTTGAACTCAGGGCTTTGGTGTTGTCCCTTTGCATTTTTTTCTCACTCAAGGTTGATATTCTGCCACTTGAGCCACAGCTTCAGGCTTTTTGCTGATTAATTGGACATAAGAGTGTCAAGGACTTTCCAACCTGGACTGGCTTTGACTTGAGATCCTCAGATCTCAGTCTCCTGAGTAGCTAGCTAGTACAGGCATGAACAAACTGCTCCTGGCAAGACAGATCATTTTTGGTTGCCAGTTCTTATTTTTTCAAGTGCACATGCCCAATACACATCTGTTTTAGTCCTTAACTTTGTTTTTGTTTATGTGGTTCTGAGGGGTAGTACCCAGAACCTCATGTATGTTAGGCAAGCACTCTACCACTAACCCACATTCCCAGCCGTGGTTGCCTGTTTTTTTTTTTTTTTTTTTTTCTTACTGCAATCAGGAACATGAGGCCAGATGTAGAAGTTTTTTACTTGTGGTGATAGATTGGCACTCAAAATTTTTTGAATTTTGGAGTATTTCAGATTTGGGATTTTCAGATTGGACATACTTAACCTGTATTAGCATGTTTACACTTTACTAACCATTTCATTGGGTTCAGTGTGGAAGTTCTGGAAAATGTGTCAGCACATATGGCCCAAAGGGACAAATCTGCTGTTAGCTTGTTTTGTTGGATTCAAGAAAAAGTAAATGATGGCCTCACACCTACATGTTTAGGAGACTAAATCTGGCGAACTGAGGCTCAAAGCCAGCCTAAGGAAGAAGACTCTTTTGTGATTCCATCTCCAAATCAACCAGCAAAAAGCTAGAATGGAGACATGGCTCAAATAATAGAGCACCAGCCTAGCAAGCAAGCCAAGCAAGCATAAGGCCCTTGTGTGCAAATGATCAAGCAAGCCAATGAGGCCCTGGTTCAGATACCAATCCTGGCAAAACCAACAATAACAACAACAACAACAACAACAAACCCACAAGTATAAAAAACATGGGGCTGGGCATAGTGCTATGTGCCTCTAATCTTTAATACCAGCTATGTGGGAGGTGGAGTTAGGGGGATCATAATCCAAGGCTGGTGTAGGCAAAAGTGGAAGATTTTTTTTTTTTTTTTTTTGTCAGTCATGGGGCCTGAACTCTGGGCCTGGGCGCTGGCCCTCAGCTCTTCAGCTCAAGACTAGTGCTCTACCACTTGAGCCAAGCACCACTTCCAGCTTATGTGGTGTTAAAGGAATCAAACCCCAAACCCAGGGCCTCATGTATGAAAGGCAAGAAAAGAGAGAGATCTTGTCTGAAAAACATAAACTGAGCTGGGAGCTGGTGGGTCACGCCTGTAATCCTAGCTACTCAGGAGGCTGAGATCTGAGGATCACAGTTCAAAGCCAGACCCAGAGGAAAGTCCAAGAGACTCTTATCTCCAATAAACCACCAGAAAACAGGAAGTGGTGCTGCTGCTCAAGTGGTAGAGTGCTTGCCTTGAGCTGAAGAGCTGAGGGACAGCGCCCAGGCCAAGTTCAAGGCCACAACTGACAAAAAAAAAAAAAAACAAAACAAAACAACAACAACAAAAAGCACAAACTGAAAGCTATAAAGGACTGAGTGGGGGAGACTTCACAGTCCCCGGAGGTTAACAGTAATCCAGGGCTCAGATGCAGTGGTATAGAGGTTGACTGGAAAATGTGGCCTAGTACTTGTGGACTTCATGGCTAGAGAGTTTGGAGGGTATTCATAAGTCATTGTGTAGATGGAGTGTGGAAGCAAAAAGCAAAAAATAAGAACCAGTTAGAGGTGTCAAATTCAAGTTGATCAGTAGACAGGACTGAAGGTGCTAGAAGATTAAAATCTAGAGAAGCTTTGAATGAAATGATGAGTGGTTTGTCTCAGATCAGATTCTTGATTGACCATCCAACAGTTTAATTGGAGACTAATCTGGAGGTGGTTGATGTGCAAGACAGACTGACGAATGTGTTCCTACTGAGAAAACAGCCCATATGGGTAGCGGTTCTGAGGAGGCTGTGGGTTTCCTGGGTGCTTCAGGCTTTAAGTCAAGTGGCTCCTGAGACATTTTTTTCTCATTTGGTGTAGAAAAGATGATTCACTTTTGAGAAAGGATATATACAAAACCACCTGATATTTTTTTCATTTGGCCAAGCCCACAGCTGTCATTTTGGTGGAACTTGAACCAGAATTTTTGCTTTGGGCAAGATTAATGAGATTGTAAATAAAAGGTACAATTTAAAATCCTCAGCTTCAGAGAAGGAAATTGTACAAAACCACCACAAGATGGCCACATTTTACACTCATTTTGTGAGTGAGAAAATTCTCATCAAATTTGAAAGGGGTTGGGCCACTGCTGGCTCATACCTGTAATCCTGGCTACTCTGAAGGCTGAGATCTGAGGATCATGATTTGAAGCCAGCCTAGGCAGAAAGTATCTGAGACTCTTTTTTTTTTTTTTGGGGTCTGGTCGTGGGGCCTGAACTCTGGGCCTGGGTGCTGTTCCTCCGCTCTTCAGCTCAAGGCTAGCGACGCCACTTCTGGCTTTTTTTTCCTTTTTGTTTATATGGTGCTGAGGAATCAAACCCAGGGCCTCAGGCATGCAAGGCAAGCTCTCTACCACTGAGCCACCTTCCCAGCCCCATATTTGAGACTCTTATCTCTGATTAACCAGCAAAAAGCTGGACTGGAAGCTGGGTGCTGGTGGCTCACGCCTGTAATCCTAGCTACTTAGGAGGCTGAGATCTGATGACTGCAGTTCAAAACCAGCCTGGGCAGGAAAGTCCATAAGACTCTTATCTCCAGTAAACCACCAGAAAACTGGAAGTGCACTGTGGCTCAAGTGATAGAGTGCTAGCCGTAAGCTAATGAGTTCAGGGACAGCACCCCAGACCAGAGTTCAAGTTCCACGACCAAAAAAAAAAAAAAAAAAAGCTGGTCTGAAGGTGGAGCTAAAGTGGTAGAGTACCAGCTATGGGTGGGAAAAAGCTGAGTGAGAGCTGGAGGCCCTGAGTTCCAGCCTTAGTATCTGCACATGATGTGTGTGTGTGTATTCGCATGTGTGTGCACACACATGTGCATGTGTACACACACAAAGTTGAAAGGGCTTCCAGCAATTCCTGAAACCTTTCTCAAATATGGAAAGAAAATGCCACAGCATTGGTTTGTAATGAGTTATACGTATATACATCTTACACAGACACAGAAGAAGGAGAAGCCTTTTGGGTAGGTCATCACCCAGTGGTCTTTTTCTTTTGGGCATTGAAGACCTGGCAGTTTCTGAGGCCCAGACATTAATGAGGAGTATAGGGTAAGTGTATTGTTAAAACCTGAAACAGGTTATTTCTTTTTCTTTCTTTCTTTTTTTTTTTTTTAATCAGTCGTGGGGCTTGAACTCTGGGCCTGGGCGCTGTCCCTGTGCCCTTCAGCTCAAGGCAAGCACTCTACTACTTGAGCCACAGTGCCACTTCCAGTTTTCTAGTGGTTTATTGGAGATAAGAGTCTCATGGACTTTCCTGCTGGGTTTGGTTTTGAACTGAGATCCACAGATCTCAGCCTCCTGAGTAGTGAGGATTATAGGCATGAGCCACTGGTGCGCAGCTTGAAACAGATTATTTCTATGCCTATGACAATATCTGTTATATGTTGAATACTTATAATGTTAGGATTTTTTTTTTTTTTTGCTGGTTGTGGGGCCTGAACTCTGGGTCTGGGCACTGTCCCTCAGCTTTCAGTTCAAAGCTAGCACTCTACCACTTGAGCCACAGCACCACTTCTGGCTTTTTCCTTTTTCCTTTTTTTTTTTTTTTTTTTTTTTGGGTCCAGTCATGGGCCTGAACTCTGGGCCTAGGTGCTGTCCCTCAGCTCTTCAGCTCAAGGCTAGCGCTCTACCACTTGAGCCACAGCACCACTTCTGGCTTTTTTCTTTTTGCTTATGTGGTGCTGAGGAATTGAACCCAGGGCCTCATGCCTGCAAGGCAAGCGCTCTACCACTGAGCCACCTTCCCAGCCCACTTCTGGCTTTTTCTGCTTATGTGGTGCTGAGGAATTGAACCCAGGGCCTCATGCATGCAAGGCAAGCACTCTACCACTGAGCCACCTTCCCAGCCCTAATGTTAGGATTTTTGTAGTTTTACCCAAATTGTTAAATCTTCATGATGCAATTTGGAAGTTGTTTTTTTGTTTTGTTGTATTAGGGGTTGAACTCAAGGCCTCATGCTTTCTAGGCATGTGTGGTATCATTTGAGCTAAGCTCCTGTAGGAGTTAGCCTGGGAAAGCAAGAATGGGTTCACAATACATAACAAGTACATTACTTTATATAAAAATATGTTTCATTATGCCAGGCTCTGGCGGTTCATGCCTGTAATCCCAGCTACTCAGGAGGCTAAGGATTGCAGTTGGAAACCAGCCTAGGTAAGACAGTTCATGAAACTCTTATCTACAATTATTTTTAAAAAAATCTGGAATTGAGCTTTGGCTCATGTGCTAGAGAAATAGCCTTAAGCAGAAAAGCTAGCTACTCAGGCTCTGAGTTCAAGCCCCAGGACCAACTCTGGAAAAAAAACAAACAAACAATAAAGCTTCATTAGAAGAGGGAGTATGTTTGAATTGTGCTCAATGTTTAGGCACATTGGTAACCATCTGAGACATAGCATAATAACTGGCAAGCAGGTTCCCCGTGTCTTCCCTTCCCTGGGACTGGCATTATTCCCAGACAGGACGATATTGAAGGGGTGGCTCTTCATGGAGTTTCCAGAGCTGACTGGCTAGATTAGAGTAACTATATTCCTGTGATGAAGTCTCAGCTGGGTAAGCATATAGACACCAGTGTGTTTGCTCTCAGAAGGAGGCCTATGATGACATTCAGGCAGCATTGGATTGGGGGCTTGCTGGGGCCTTGTGGAAATGATTCATCACTACCTCTCTAATTCTCCTGGAGATGGACTATGGTAAAGAATTTTATCCGGTTTCTACTGGTCATATGGCTCCATTCCCAGGCCATATCAGGTTGTATGTGAAATGTGACTCTAAATTGAGAAGGAACTGGAACTTGAACATCATTTATTACAAAATCTTACTAATCTCTTCCTTAGAGCTTTGCCTGACTTTCAGAGTGTAGGAGATGCCTTCGAGAGCCTGCAGGACCCTGAGTGATGGCTGTAATCACACTGACCAAGGGAGAGGATTCCTTTTTTTTGGCTGGTCATGGGGCCTGAACTCTGGGCCTGGGCACTGTCCCTCAGCTCTTCAACTCAAGGCTGATGCTCTACTGAAGCCATAGTGCCACTTCTGGCTTTTTCTGCTTATGTGGTCTGAGGAATCGAACCCAGGGCCTCATGCATGCAAGGCAAGCATTCTACCACTGAACCACCTTTCTAGCCCGAGAGGATTCCTTTTAGAATGCTCAAGAGACATTCTTGTCAGAGTAAGATGGCCGCCCCTTGCTGCTGAAGTCACACTAGCAGCACAAGCAGACGAAAGGAAGAAGCCAGTTGTAAGATGGCTTGGGGGCAGTAGGAGAGCCTTAGACTCCTGCCCTGCTAAGTCCTTGCCCCTGCTGGCAGTCTCTTTAATGGTGTGACTGTCTGACTAAATGCCCACTAGGAGACATTCTGCATAGAACTAAATGGATATATCATCAGAAAGAAGGTTCGTGTGTTGTGCTTTCTCAAACTCTGCAAAGACGTCACCTTCGAGATTTCTTGTCCAGTAAGCAGGTTATCAAATTCTTTTTTAAAACTTGCTGCATTGAAAATACTTTTCTGTTCTGAGCAGCTTTTAAGTTTCCCTCAGTTAGATCAGGAGAACTTGTTTCTTAGTCTTGCTGCTGAGGCTCCAGTGAATGTCTGGTGCTTCGTTGGCCTTAGCTTTCCTCAGGCTGGATGTTGGGCATCACTCTCCTTCTCACTTACTATGTAGAGAATTGGACTTCTTTGCCTTTATTTCCATTGCGTCTTGGATCTTTTATTTAAACCACCTCACCTCCTTTGGGGAAAGGTGATAGTGAGAAAGGGAAGCCCTTTTGCATTGCCTCCAGGTTATGCAGAAACCAGGGTCCCAACATGTGCTCTATGAAGTCTGAGAGGGGAGTCATCCTGACCCCACCCCACTCCTCTGTAAGTCTGGAGCTGAGGGAAACCACTAGCCAGTGAGCCCCAAAGCTGCCCTAACCAAGACATTGGCAAGAGCAGTTAGTGCAAGGAAGGCTTCTGCTCCAACCCTTTCCCACAAGCCAGGGGAAGCCTTTGTTCTTCTCTTTTAATGGCTGAGACCAAGTAAGTAATCAAAAACTACTCATCCTAAATAAGAGGAAAGAGACCATGCCTGTTTGAGAAAGGCAAGGAGAACACCAGTTTGGGATGTGTGAAAGGGTGGGAGCTGAGGATCAGTCCCAGGACCTATGTTCCATAAGTCCCAATTGTCAGCGGGGAGTCCTTTGAATACTCTTTCCAGTGGCTGACCTGAAGGGGTGCGTTTGAGGCTGGGATTGTCCAGCATCTGGTTTGACTCCCAGAGACTGAGAACCTGGAGGCCTGGAGGCCGGCTGTGGGATCTTCCTGGCAGAACTGGAGGTTGCAGTATTCCCTGTCTTCTTGTCCAGGGTTTGGCATTGGCTGGCAGAGAGAGGCATGGGCTCTGGAAAATGAAGATAAGAATGAAGATATGGGAGATTCTGCTTAGATTTATTCAATTTCATTTTGAAAAAAAAAATCTAGGTTTAGCCAGACACTGGAGGCTGAAGGCTGAGGATTGCAGTTCAAAGCCAGCCTAGGCAGGAAAGTCTGTGAGGCTCTTATTTCCAATTAACTACCCCAAAGCAGGAAATATTGCTGTGTGTTATAGCTCAAAGTGGTAGAACACTAGCCTTGAGCACCAAAGCTGGATAGTGTCTAGGCCCTGGGTATAAGTCCCAGGACCTGCACAAAAAAAGTAGTAAAAAAAAGAATAAATCAAATGTAATGCCTAAGAAATTGGAACACTTAAATGTTTCATACATATAATCTTAGCTCCGTGGGAGGCTGAAATCTGAGGATCATGATTTGAAGCCAGTGGGCAGGAAAGTCCATGAGACACTTATCTTCAATTAACTACCCAAAAAGTGGAGGTGTGGCTCAATTGGTAGAGTGTCAGCTGTGAGTGGGGAAAACTTAAGGGGCAGCAAGCAGGCCCTTAGTTCAAGCCCCAGTACTGGCATAAGTAAACACTTTGGGGAGTATGTAAGTGTACACAAATGTATTAATTGAAATGGTAGATTCAGGGAAGAACTCAAACAGTATTGTTCCTTAAAAAGGTTAATCAAAGTTCAATAAAAATGTAAGGGAAGGGGCAACATTGAAAGGGGTAACACTGATCAAGATGTACTAATAAACTACTTGGTTGAAGGACAACTCCTTTGTACAACTACTTAAATATTATATATACATATATAATTAAAAAAGAAAAGAATTGAAACATTTGTAAAAAATATTCTAACTCTGAAATTCAGTCATTTCTTGGTATCTTGCTCAGTTTTCAAACCCAGGACCATCATTATCACATGCTGACAATATTTAACTTAAAAGCAGAGGTAGTCTCTGGAAAATGGAACCACCCCAGAGGCTCTTACTTGACCTTTCTTCCCTCCTGAGTTGGAGCTGGTCTGTGATCACTCCCCTTCAAAGCTCTGAGACACTTTTTCTCATGAAAATTCTTATGAGTCCTTTTCTTCTAGATATTCCAGAGTTTCTATTCTTCTTCTTCTTCTTTTTTTTTTTAGAGAGAATACAAGCTTCTACTACCAGTGAGTATTCATTGATGTGTTCTGTGTGTCAGGAATTGGGTTAAGCACTTTCCATGTACTTTCCCCTTTCGTGAAGGAAGTAGGTACTATGTTTAGTCCCATATTAACTTCCCGAGTTCACTTAGCTCATCATCAACATTCTGATTCCAACCCTATATCAATCCAATTTAACATGATATGTTCTTGATAATTTTCCAGGTGGCCTAGTAAAAAGCCATCATTCTGGGAAACAATTTACCTTCTTTAGTAAGTTGCAGCTGAGTGTCATTTTGGTGTTTTGATCTGTTCTCTGAATTGCTAGCTCTGCGTTTGACAGATTTGTGGCTCTTCTCAATTTCACGAAGCTGTAGGAAAAAAACAAAACAAAACAAAACAACAACTCACAAAAAACTTTAGTCCCAGCCACGAACTTAGGTGTCTAAAGCTTAGAACCCAGGGGAGAAGTAGAGAGTAGAGAGTAGAACTATGTTTTCAGTTCTTGCCAATGGTTTTCTGTATATACCTTCCCTTCCTTTTCCTTTTTTGTTTTTGGTGGGGCTTGAACTCGGGGCTGGGCCTGGGTGTTGTCCCTCAGCTCTACCTCTTGAGCCACAGCGCCACTTCTGGTTTTCTGGTGGTTAATTGGAGATAAGAGTCTAATGGACTTTCCTGCCGGGGCTGGATTTGAACCACCATCCTCAGATCTCAGCTTCCTGAGTAGCTAGGATTACAGGCATAAGCCACCAGCACCCAGGCCATCTTATATTATTAGTTTGACTCTGTGGAAATTGTTGTAGGTACTGGCTTTATTATGTATGAGCACTGGCCTAGCCCAATGCATTTCTCCTGTTCTTAAGAAGAATTTCTCATTATTAGTATGAATTCCCACCAAATGGTCACAATATATGTGTATGCTTTGGGATTTAGTTTATTAGAAAGCCATGGAGATCATACAATTGGAACCATAGAGAAAAGTAGGAAGAAACAGAATCATGACAGCTTTCTCCCCTCTAGGTTGAAATTTCCAATTGACTCACTGCTTGGATTTTCTTCCTCAGCTGGGCATTAGCTCGGGAAAGGCCTTTCGAAACTGAGTTCAGGTAGTAGATGGCCAGGCTGCAAGAGAAAAACATGCTGCTTGTAGTCCTGGAATGTTGGAAAATGCTGAGAGCACTTTCCCACAGAAGTCAAGATGGGGTTCTGCTTTTTGGCAGAGTTGAGGGAGGCCCTATATCCCAAATTCTCTTTTCAGCGTGGAGAGGGTCTTGGAAACCACAACTGCTTCTCCAGTTTATTGAATGTGGTCATGACTAACATAATCTCTGTCTCTGAGAGTGCTCATTAAAGGTTGTCAAAAGGAATCACCACTCTTTTGGTAAATCTGAAGGGTGAGGGAGTGGTAGGTTTCTGTCTACAGAAGCTGCTCATGTTTTTGGACACCTGCCCTCCCTGTGCCAGGCTCTGTGCCCTGTGTAGATACACCCCATCCCATATCTCCCTGGTTTTGATGAAAACTGTAGATTGCAAAGGATGACCCCCACATTTACAGGGCATACCTGGGAATTCAGAAAGGTGAAATAATTGTCCAAGGTCATCCCATCCTTCAGTATTCATTGGAATCTTTCTACAATCTTTTTCTACAAAGCTTTTCTACAAAGTTCTTTCTATAATGTTTAAATCCTATGAGAAGAGAGATGTTCCATGATTGCCTAGCAACATAACTGCAGATGCCCTGAAGGTCCTACACAGGAAACATTGGCATGTCTGGACTTAGGACTTTTAGAGTCTAGGTCCCACTGGCTCCCTAGGTAACTGGTGTCCTTTGAGGCTGCAACCTGGGCTTCCTGTAGCTGTGTACTATAGCATCTCGGGGGGGGGAGGTGGGGGGACACAGCCAGAACATCATCTGAGTTGCATGCTCTGCTATTTACCTGTGAATTTTTAGGCCATCCTTATTAGTCATTATCCTCCATGAATCTTAAGCTTAAGCTCTTCTAGCAAGGGTTTTCTGAGCCTTCCTTCTCAAGGTTGGGTGACTGCATTAGTGCTCTATTCAGCTAGAGATGAGGAACTACACTGTTCTTGGAGCAATGCAGGGGGTCTGAGGCTATCATGTGACTCTAGATCAGGGACTCACAGGCCTGTGGACAGATGGTGGGGAAAAGAACAGGCAAAGGAACCGATATCTGCTTTTCTGAGGCCTGCCCTGTGCCAGGCCTCTGAGTCTCTCCCAATTAGCCATTAACCAGAGATTTAACCAGATTTAACAGAAGCTTTAAAACTAGGAGAGCCAGGCATCAGTGAGTGGCTCATGCCTGTAATCCTAGGTACTCAGGAGGTTAAGATCTGAGGATCATAGTTTGAAGCCAGCCTGGGCACAAAAGTCTGTGAGACTCTTATCTTTAATTAACCACACAAAAGCTTGATATGGAAAAGCTCAGGGACAGTGCCCAGGCACTGAGTTCAAGCTCCAGAATTGCTACACACACACACACACACACACACACACACACACACACACACACACACACACACACACACACACACACACACACACACACACACACACACACACACACACACACACACACACACACACACTTGAAAGATCATCAAGCGCCATGCCTTTCCCTTTCCCTTCCTTGTCTCAATTATTAGCCCCCTCTCTGATAAACTGCCCGCACTTGACTTTCTCTCTCTCTCAGGGAACTTGCTTCTGGGGAATCTAGTAGAAGCAGGGAAATAGGAGGACCTGTTCAGGAAGTCTCAGTTGTAAGGGAAGGTTCTAGCCATAGTCCATGGCTAACTTACAACATCAGCAGGATGGCTGGGATGATCAGGCCTGGATTGGCAAGGAAAGCAAAGATCTTGCCTAGGAAGGTTGGGAAATCATTTTCAATGGTCTCCTGGAGGACATCGTACATTCTGTTTTTCCCACTGAAAAGAGGAGTGGACACAAGACAGCCTGTAACAATGATCATAGGGTATACCTGCCCTGTCCACACCCTACAGCTCCAAAGCTACTACTGCTTCCTGGTAGAACCAGATCTCTGCTCCAAATGGACTGCAAGGAAACAATGCCCTAGGGCCTGCCTCTTGGGCCAGGATGTATAGCTGAGTCTGAACCGTAGCTCGCAGCTTCCTACTTCACAACCTCTCAATTTACAATCGTCTTCTTTGTTTGATTCCTCACAAGAAAAAGTGTGTGTGTGTTTTCTTTTGTCTCACATATTCTTTATTATTATTTTTTTTTTGGTACCAGTTCTGGGGTTCGAATTCAAGGCCTAGGTGTTGTCCTGAGCTTTTTTGGCTCAAGGATAGCACTCTACCACTTGAGCCACAGTGCCACTTCTGGCCTTTTCTGAATAGTTTATTGGAGATAAAGAATCCCATGGACTTTCCTACCCATGCTGGCTTTGAACCACGATCCTCAGATCTCAGCCTCCTTAGTATCTAGGATTACAGGTGTGAGCCTCCAGCACCTGTCTTCTTTATTCTTTTAAGAGTTAAGGTCTAGCTATGCTCCCCAGGCTATCCTTAGACTCTTGGACTCAAGTATTCCTCCTAGTTTGGCTTCTCAAATAACTGGGACTATAGGTGTGAGCCACTATATCCAGCTTTCTCATACACTCTAATAGGAGAAAATTTCTTGTGATATAGCTACAACACCAATATAAAGCTTCCTGGCATAGAAAAAGTTCCCCCGAGGCTGATAAAATGAAAACTTTGTATATTGGGTAGCATACAACATTTCCATCCTTGCAGAAAGCTCTACTGAATGGCACTGATGATTTACCCAAAGCTCTATGATCCCTTAACAAGCTGAAACCAGAACTAGAATTCTAAGCCAGGCCCTACGCAGAATGTCTCAAAAGGACCTGCTCCCAACACCTGAGATTCTGTACCTGAATGGACCGCAGTCAAAGGAGGGTGGGAGGGACATGATGGTGTAGGCCACTGGCAGGAGGCTAAGGAAGAGCACTAGCAGCAGCAGGCCCATGTAGAAGTTGTTGGACCGGGAGGCTTTGAACACACGTTCGTGGGGGACGTTGCTGCTCATCACTGCCCAGCACTGGAAGTACATGGAGGTCAGCAAGCGCAGGACATTAATGCCCAGCAGTCCTGGAGCGTAGAAGGAGCCCATCCTTGAAGGGCAGAAATGGGACACCTAGTTGGCCTGGTAATAAGAAAGGTGAAGGACTGCTGATAGAAGGAAATGAGATGGATAGGTTTAGGAGCATGAGACCAAGTTGCTTTTCTGTAGGTCTCAAGATCAGGGGTGTCTCATTTAGTGAGGACATTAGTCACCCAGCCATAGCCACCCAGTCCTCAGGAGAATGATACACTGAGCCTTTCTGGCTTGGGCACTGCTCATGATTTTACTGTACTAACCTATTTCTCCATGGTCTCCATATACAGTTTACCATGGGATAGAGGCTGTCAGGCTTTCTTTAGCATCTCAAGTGTCTTTGGCTCAAGTTATGCAGCCTCCTCTTTCACTCTCTTTCTAAAGAAGGAAGTTCCTTTGTTTAGCTGCCCCCTTCTCTGTTTTTCTGCCTCATTTTCCCTTGTTCCCTCATTCTTTCTTTTCCCTTTCTTTTTTTCTTTCTTCTTTCTTTCCTCTTCTCCCTACTTCCTTCTCTCTCTTCTCTGTCTAGCTTTCAAGTAGCATGTGGATGTCAGAAACTATTCTAGTTCTCATCCAGCTTTGACTTCTATTTTTCATGTCAAAGAGGGAACTCAGAAGCTAAGGTAGTTTATCCAAGCCTATGATTCTAGGCTTTAAAAAAAAAACAACTAACTTTTAATACTAGTTTTTTTGACTCCCCAAATTAGGTGATCTATAGATAAACTGGATAACTCACCAGATCATTCCTTAAACTGGATAACTCACCAGATCATTCCTTGATGACTGGATAACTCACCAGATCATTCCTTGATTGAAGATCAAACCCAGCACATTTCCACTAATATCAAATTCAGCATATGAAGGCTGGGGGGAGTGAGAGAATGAGAGAAATAGGAGAGAGAGAGAGAGAGAGAAAGAGAGAGAAAAAGAGAGAGAGAAAGAGAGAGAAAAAGAGAGAGAGAAAGAGAGAGAAAGAGAATGTTAAGTGGTATCAGCCAGCCAATTGGTTAAACCAATGTCAATCTATCCTAAAGAGGCTGCTACATTGCTGAAAAAGAAGTCTGATGTTCTTTGTCAGATTTTTTGTTTGTTTGTTTGTGCTGATACTAGGGCTTGAACTCAGGGCCTGAGTGCTGAGCTTGAGCTTTTTTGTTCAAGGCTAGCACTTTACCACTTGAGCTACAACTTACATCCAGCTTTTTTTTTTTTTTTTGTAGTTTATTGGAGATAAAAGTCTCATGGACTTTCCTTTCTGGGATGGCTTTGAACCACAATTCTTAGATCTCAGCCTCCTAAATAATTTGGATTATAGATGTAAGCCACCAATGCCCAGCAGGTTTTTTTTTTTTTTTTTTTTTTTTTGTCGGTTGGGGGCTTGAACTTTGGGCTTGGGCGCTGTTCCTGCACTCTTCAGCTCAAGGCTAGCGCTCTAGCACCACTTCCGCTTTTCTAGTAGTTTATTGGAAATAAGAGTCTCACAAACTTTCCTGCCCAGGCTGGCTTTGAACCTCAGTCCTCAGATCTCAGCCTCCTGAGTAGCTAGTATTACAGGTATGAGCCTCTGGCACCCAGCAGGTTTTTGCCTTTTAAAGGAAAATTTTGAGATTCTCAAAGCTGAAACTTTTTCCTAATAAAAACTGTTAATACTACCTTTTACAGCCTACAGGCTGGCCCTATGTTCCTGGGAGGAGCTTATCCCTAAAAGAATATTTTATACATGATTTAATCAGAAATTAACCTTGAAATTATAATCCAGGAGTAAATCTAATAAATAATGAGATACAAATAATTAATTGAAGAATCAAATGGAAAGACACCTTTGTAACAAATAAAAGCCAAATTATTCTTTTTTTTTCCAAATTATTCTTCTACCTGTCATTCCTTCTTGTCTTCCTCCAGTATGGGAGCAATTTGCAGAAAGAAAAAGGCCAAAGCCTGGTGCCAGTGGCTCATGCCTGTAATCCTAGCTATTCAGAAGTTAAGATCTGAGGATAGTGATTTAAAGCCAACCAGAGCAGACCCTTATCTCTAATCAGTAAAAATTCAGAAGTGGAGGTGTTGCTCAACTGGTAGAGTGCCAGCCTTGAGGAACAAGCTAAGGGACCGTGCTCAGGTCCTGTGTTCAAGCCCCAAGACCAAGCAGTGTGTGTGCGTGCATATACACACACACAGACACACACAAATCAAAACAAAAATACAGACATGTATATTTCCTTTCTGACTAATTTTCATTTTTGATGACTTGTTAAGTATTTGAAACAATATAAAGCTGAGGATCTCTTGAAACATGGTTATTTATATATCTGCTTCTCAATTTGTCTTCTAGATGTGCAGATGAAAGGGTGATAAGAATAAGAAAAGGAAGAATAAGAAAAGGAAGAATGAGGAAATAGGGAAAAGAGAAAAGGAGGCCAGAAAAACATAGATCAAAGTAGGAAAGCTGTGTAATACAAATGCCTGTGGGTTAAAGGTTGGGATTTTTAAAGGTTAGATTTTAATATTTTAAACACATTTTGTGTTTTGCTTAGAAAAATCTTTCTCATTCCTCAAGATTCTAAGCTTCTATAATGCTTTCCCTTATAAATTTATGATTTCTTTTTTTCTTTCTTTTTTTTTTTTTTTTGCCAGTCCTGGGCTTGAACTCAGGGCCTGGGCGCTGTCCCTGAGCTTCTTTTGCTCAAGGCTAGCACTCTACCACTTGAGCCATAGCACTACTTCCAGCTTTTTCTGTGTATGTGGTACTGAGGAATCAAACCCAGGGCTTCATGCATGCTAGGCAAGCACTGAACCACTAAGCCACATTCCCAGCCCGATTTCATTTTTTTGTTGTTTAAAACTTTGATTCATCTGCAATTAATTTATCAAGGTGAAATGGTAAGAGAGGTACTATCTCCTCCCCACTGCCAGTTCATTTTCATACAATCCTTTTCCAAACTGATCTGAAAGGCTCCTATATCATAAATCCCACTATTGGTTGTATCTACTTCTGGATATTTCTGTTCTGTTCCATTCATAAATTTGTTAATTTTTACATCTTTTTTTTTTTTTGGGGGGTCCGGTCTTGGGGCCTGAACTCTGGGTCTGAGCGCTGTCCCTCAGCTCTTCAGCTCAAGGCTAGCGCTTTACTACTTGAGCCACAGTGCCACTTCCAGCTTTTTTGCTTTTTGCTTATGTGGTGCTGAGGAATCGAACCCAGGGCCTCAGGCATGTAAGGCAAGTGCTCTACCACTGAGCCAACTTCCCAGCCCAATTTTTACATCTTTAATGTGTGTGTGTGTGTGTATACATACATATATATATATATATATATATATATATATATATATATATATATATATATATATATATATATATATAGTTGTTGTTGGTCGTGGGGCTTGAACTCTGGGCTTGGGTGCTATCCCTATCCCTCAGCTCTTCAGCTCAAGGCGAGCGCTCTATCGCTTGAGCCACAGTGCCACTTCCTGTTTTCGAGTGGTTTATTAGAGATAAGAGTCTCACGGACTTTCCTGCCTGGGCTGGCTTTGAACTGTGATCTTCAGATCTCAGCCTCCTGAGTAGCTAGCATGAGCCAATGGCGCCTGACTATGTTTTTTAAATAATGGTAATTCTAGTCCATTTTGGTCTTCCTTCTAAAATAATTCCAGATGCTTATTTTTAAAATAAACTTTAGGATAACTTTGGAATCTTACTGAAATTATAAATCAATATGAGGCCAGTTTACCAAAGATGTCATTCTTTCTGAGCACCAAAATTTTTTTTTGCCTGTATTCTCAGACATAGTTACGAAGTCTTCTGTGGCTGGAATTGAGTAGACTTGTTTAAAATTGTGGTGGTACTAAAAAAAGGATGTCAGAAACCTGTAACTGAGGCCCTTACCTGTCAGGCACCCTAATGTGGGCCAGGATGAGGGCTACACAGGTAACCAGGATATGGAGCCTTTTATTAGGAGCCCAGTTAAGGGAGACTCCTTTCACCCCCAACACTAATGACTGATGAGTCACCAATGAGGTTCTGCAGAAAGACATGCATAAGACAAATGAGTGAGCCAGAGGGCTGACAGACATAGAAAGTCATTGTAGACCCTCTTGGCACCAATGACACATGTTTGGGATAAGCAGTTTGCTACCTATGTAAGGAAGAGGAGCATTCTGGGTGGAAAAAAACAAGAGTCAAAAGAAATTTCTCCAGGTATAATTCAGAAAACAGTACAATAGCTATTGTGTTCTTGGTATATTTCAGGACTTGGTAAATATTCATATCCATCCTAGGACTTCAGCCTCCCTGGTGAGAGTAATGTCCCTCAGGCATTTTTCCCACCAAGTATCTGCTCAGAACTGAAGTGCACGGTCTGCCTTTTCTCAAAGCTGTCTGCCACCATTGCCCAGATAAGGTCATAAGGGGAAAAAAGCAGAATTGCTTCAATGAAGACAAAGAGAGCCCTGAAAGGAAATGAAGATTAAATACTGTACTGCTTCACAGAGCAGAGATTTGCAGTAAGAATCCAAAGATGCACAGAAATTCATCCAATATTAAGTATCAAAGAAGGTGGTTAGAACACCTTTACTGCAGAATGTATATGAAAGGGTAACCTACAAAACCAGCCTCCAGGTCCCAGCACCAGCAGTGATTCATGAACCGGACAAAACAAGCCCGGAGGAAGTCCCCCACCAAGATGGTGATGTAGGTTACCAGCATGTCGGACACTGTCAGCCTCATGAATTCCTAAAAGAAGAAACACAGATAATGGGCACGGTCAGAGTTTTTCCTTGCCTACTTCTCCCACTGACTGCAGACGCAAACTCTCACCTGAACCCATTGCCCCATTGCTATGACTTTCTAGTTTTCTCTCCCCTGCCCCCTCCTCATCTTTTGCAGTCCTGGTGCTTGAACTGAAGGTCTGGGAGCTGTCCTTTAACTTTTGTGCTCAAGGCTAGTACTCTACCACTTACAGCCACAGCTCTACTTCCAGGGTTTTCTTTTTTTGATAGTTAATTGGAGATAAGAACATCACAGACTTTCCTGCTTGTGCTGGCTTGAAATCATGATCCTTGAGTAGCTAAGATCACAGGTGTGAGGTGCCAGTGCTTGGCTACCTTCGAGTTCTTTATAGAAAGTGGTGATGTTGCCAGGCCCAAAGAAACATAGGTCCCCTGGTTTCCCTTATTTGCAATAACTAGGATATGTCTAGGACAAGCAGAAAAGGTCAAAAGCTATGTAAATATGACCGTATAAGATGATGTTAAGTGAAACGAACCCCAGGATAGGGACACAAGTGGTTTTTTTTTTTTTTTTTTTTTTGCTATTGCTTTTAACGTATTTACAATGTACTGTGTGATTTTTTTTTGTTTCTCTTGTATGTTTGTCCCCCACGGTATAACCCCTATTTTCACTGTATTTGATGCTGGTGCCCTGCATCTTGTATATACATTTTTCTAATTTGGGGAGGGGAAGGGAAATAACAAAATGCTGAAATAAGGACACATCGTAACAATGAGATGTACAAGACACTATGTTGAAAACGAACTTTACAACTTGCGGGGGGGTGGGGGGGAGGGAGGAGTTGGGGAGGTAGGGAGGAAAGGGATGGTAGGGGAAAAACAAAGAAGGAGGTAACAATGTTTGATAAGAAATGTACTCATTACCTTACTCATGTAACTGTAACCCCTCTGTACAGTATTTTTACAATGAAACACACACACACATATAAAAGAAAGTGGTGATGTGAGAAAGGGTCTCAGGCTTTGGAGGATGCTTAAATCACAGTTCTACATATTATTAGTTGCATGGCTTTGGAATAATATTTGACATAGGAACACCCTTTTTTGTGGTACTTTAGTTTGAACTCAGGGCCTCTCACTTGCAAGGCAGCTACTCTACCAATTGTGAGCCATACCTCCAGAATCTTATGCCTGGTCGCCTGGTCTATTTGTGCTTTCCCATTTGGCTGAGGGTGACAGGTATGTGCCACCACACCTAGCCATTGGTTGAAATAGAGTCTCTTGAACTTTTTTTTTTTTTTTTTGGTCCGGTGTGGGGCCTGAACTCTGGGCCTGGGCACTGTCCCTCAGCTCTTCAGCTCAAGACTAGCACTCTACCACTTGAGCCACAGCACCACTTCCGGCTTTTTTTCTTTTTGCTTATGTGGTGCTGAGAAATCGAACCCAGGGCCTCAGGCATGCAAGGCAAGCGCTCTACCACTGAGCCAACTTCCCAGCCCTCTCTTGAACTTTTATGATGGACCTAGCCTTGAACCATGATCCCCTGATCTCTACCTCTCAGGTAGCTGGGTTTATAGGCTTGAATATCATACTAGGCTTCTGGGAACATCTTGAAGTTGATAATGATATCACCCCTGTAGAGTTAATGAGAAGCCTGGCGATTACATATGTAAATTGTCTGGTATGTTGGGGATACCCAGTGCAGAGTGGTTATTACTAGGATCTCCAGGCTTACAACCTGCTCTGAAATGTCAGTTGTCCCTTCTAAGACCATCAATCCCTGGGGACCACAGCTGGCTCTTTTACCTCCTACTAAATCAGATTTTATTCTTTGTATATAAAGATATCAACAGATTGATATAAAGATAAACCTGGAAAGATTCAGACTCTATCACGTGTTTTCTTTTTTTTTTTTTCTGTACTGCAATTTGAACTTAGGGCCTCATGTTAATTAGGCGAGAAGTCTACCACTTGAGTCATGCCTGCAGCCTCTCATCACAATATTTAAGTCAGAAATAGATTTGGAGTTCTCAGGGAGCACAGGATATGCTTTCCCCTCATTTTGTGCTTTCCAAGACGATTAAGAAGTGCTTGTTAGAGTGGACAGTTGATGAGTGTTTAGGGTTATTGCTTACATGGAAATACCAAGAAAGGAAAACAAAGAACTGAGACTGAAAACAAGGGATCATCTTTGCAGGGAGTGAAACTACTCACGATGCCCACAGCTGTCTCCCAGCAAGAACCCCGGGGCACATCTGCAGGGTGCAAGGGTGGCCGGGGGACACTGTCATTCCAACCTGAGGAATTGTAATAGTTAAACAGGGTCCAGTGAGTGATGTTCTTTATTGTTTCTTCATTAGCAAGCTAGAACAGAAGATGGAGATGTGGGGTTGGAAGGAGCCAGCAATGGTTCAACATTTTCCACAGGAGCAATTAAATTAGCAAATGCTGTAATCCTGCCATCTGGACTCTGTTCCTGGACAGTCTCTTCAAAAATGTTCTTTCTAGGAAGTGGCGCTGTGGCTCAAGCAGCAGAGCACTCGCCTTGAGCTGAAGAGCGCAGGGACAGCGCCCAAGCCCAGAGTTCAAGCCCACGACCAACCCCCCCAAAAAAAAAATTACTCAAAAAAAAATGTTCTTTCTAGGCTTTCAAGTCCTTGGCTCTTCACTGTTAGCTCATTATCTTCTCTAAGTAAGCATCCACCTACCCAACCATCTCTCCATCCATCTACCCACATACCCACCTATCTATCCATCCACCCCCATACCCATTCATCCACCTGCCCGCCCATCCATCCATCCATCATCCATCCATCCATCCAGTCATTCATTACTTTTTTGTTTTTGTTTTTGTCAGTTATGGGGCTTGAACTCTGGGCTTGGGCATTGTCCCTCAGCTCTTCAGCTGAAGGCGAGCACTCTACCGCTTGAGCCACAGCACCACTCCCAGTTTTTGAGTGGTTTATTGGAGATAAGACTTTCCTGCCCGGGCTGGCTTTGAACCTCCATCCTCAGATCTCAGTCTCCTGATTAGCTAGGTTTATAGGCGTGAGCCACTGGCACCCCGGCTCATTCATTACTTTTTGAAAATAGTTTATTCCAGGTCTATTTTGGGCATACTAGGCAGTGGTGACCCAGGAGTGATCAAGAGAGATGAAGTTTCTATTGGGAAGTTCACAGTCTCATAAACAACCGGGATGAACAGAAAGACAATTATAGAACAGAATGATACAAGCTGTGGGAAGCTTTCTCTGGAGGCTGAAGAATATCCATGTTAGATAGTGGGTGTACACAGAGACTTTCTGGAGGCAGTGACATTTGGCCACACACAACTCAGGAAGGATCAGTTAAGAAGTCACAGGAAACAAGAGAGAGCTAAGAGAGAACTTTGCCCCATGGAGACAATGTGTGGCTCAGAAGTATGGGACAGACTCTTGGGGTAGAAAGGAAGGAACAGAATGAGGAAAAAGGCCACATGCAGTCAAGCTGGCACTTAGACCCTTCCAACAGTTTCCTGTTAATAGCAGGAAACAGTTCCTGTAGAGCAATATTGAGGACAGAGGATTGGGGAGTGTATATCATCTGGCCCTCTACCCTCCAGTCTAATTCTCACTTCTTTCCCTCCACTCCATTCTCTAGCCATCCTCAACACCCCTGTGGCACCAGCGCTTCCCCCTGGTAAGATTCCTGAAGGTGACAGCCTAGACCACTTCTGATGCATTTCCATGCTGCCCTGGGCTTGTTCTCAACACAGCACAGCCCACACCATGCTGTAATGAATGAGTTGTCTCCCACCCCAGAGCATGAATGCTCTTGAAACAGGACTGCATCTTCCTACAGGTCTGCTGTGCCTGAGGACCTCACACAGTGGACACTCCACAACTTTGGGGAGCCTTGGTGGGCCACAAAGTCAATGAGGGCATATCACCTCTACAGGATATCGCTTAAATCACAATATAGAAAGGGGTGCAGATAAAATATTACCGATGCCAAGTAACATGAAAAAAATAAGGATAACCTAAGGGAAAAAATCAGGAAAGAATCACAACAAAATACTGGCATCTGTGGTCATTCTTCATTTTCCTTTTCTAAACTTCCAACATTTATTGCATTAAGTTATGCATAGTGAAAAATACTTTACTTCAAAAGGGAATGCAGTGGGTAGCAGACATTGGTGGAGCTTATGGTTTTTACCTTGAGGTGGACATCATCCATCAGGGCCAAAAGAAATGTATATAGATTTCCCAGGAAGAGGGCAAAGATGCGCCCCAGCTGCCACTTCAGCCCAATGCGTGGGTGGTAATTCTCCAAGGCAGCGATGGTTTCGAACAGAGGAGGGCAAAACATCCCAAGTAGGGACATCACAATCTCCACCTGAGAAATCCAGAAAGCCTGGGTTATTTATGTTATTGAGTCTACCTTGCTTGGCCCCCATTCCTGTACCCCATGGCCATCCCTCTCCCTGATACCCCTCTTTGGTCCCTAGAGATGCCTTTGGGCTTTCCCATCTTTCTGTGTGGCCTTAGCTAAGCCATCAGCATAACCCTGAACAGTCAGCCCATGCCTACACATCATAATTCCTAGGGTACTGGCTGCTCTCCTGATTGTTGCGATTAACATTGACTTAAAAAGCAAACTTTCCTTGAGAAGCAAATGAGTTCACTTATGGGGTAGTGCTTGGTGTTCTACAAAAGTTGTTAGACAGGAATCACCTAGATAGCCCTCAACTCAAGAGGATTGAAGACAGGAAAATTAGGTCATAGAAAGGAACCAACAGGGGCTAGGAATGTGGCTTGGTGGTTCAGTGCTTGCCTAGCATGTATAAAGCCCTGGGTACGATTCCTCAGTACCACATCAACAAAAAAAAGCCAGGAATGGTGGCTCAAGTGGTAGAGTGCTAGCCTTGAGCAAAAGAAGCTCAGGGACAGTGTCCAGGCCATGAGTTCAAGCTCCAGAACTGGCCAAAAAAAAAAAAAAAAAGGAACCAACACTAGTAGTTAGGAGTGTGATTAAGACTTTGGCATTTGGATCTAACATGTGTGTGTGTGTGTGTACTGAGGCTTGAACTCAGGGCCTTGAGCTCTCACTTAGCTTTTTCTCTCAATACAGGTACTTTATCACTTGAGCCATACCTCTACTTCTGGCTTTTTGGTGGTTAATTGGAGATAATAGTCCCATGGAGTTTTTCTGTCTGACTGTCTTAACATCTTGATTCTCAGATCTCAGCCTTCTGAGTAGCTAGGATTACAAGTCTGAGCCATTTGCCCTGGGCTGAAGAGTCATCTTTTAAAATAATTGGTATTAGGACAACTGGCTACCTAGCTGATTGACATGTTATATTCCTGTTTTATGTAGTTATAAATCTCGGTTCTTAATGTCTAATAACAGATGATTCTCAGTTCAAGATTTCATGCTAATTGAAAGTGATATGATTTTACGTTTTATAACAAGTTCTATAATACAAACTTCCAGGAAGTCTTCTGAATGGCACAAAACCCAGCGATTCTAGCATTTGCTCCACCAGTGATATCCTTCTTACCTCATTCCTTTCATACCAGCTGACATTCTGCATTTTGGAAAATTCCTGGGATCGCTTCACCACAAAGTAAATGAGGTATCCACTCCCACACAAGCAGCAGATGATGAGAAAGTTGGCCAGGACACGAAGGAATCTTGTCAGATGGACATTTTCTTCTTTGTTACTCTCTTGTTCATCCACTATTGATTCCTTAGTGTGTGCAAAGGAGAGGTGACTAATATCAGGCCAGGAAGCAACAAGAACCATGCTTGTTGGGTTTCTGAGAATACTACTTCCTTGTATTTCCAGAAATAAATAACAGAGGGGTGATGGAATTCTCTGTGCCCTGTGAAGAGATTCTCTGCCCCTTAGAGAAGTGGGAACTACTTTGGGGTGACTACCTTGAAGCTGGTAGTGATGGAGGCATATTTGTTGTCGGCTGTCTCTGAATTCCCAATCAGGTAGTCCCAGCTGGTGAACATTTTGAAACTGAAGGTGAAGTTATCATTCTCTCCCTCACCTGTGCTCCCCTGGGTGTTGCTGGCCATCCTGAAGGGAACAAAGCCCTGTCAGCATGCCTGTCCTATTTCTGCTACATTACCCCGAGAAAACCTTGGCCTACATTGTGGGCAAGGTATTAGACATCTAATGAGGGAATAAGCCAGAGAAGAACTTGAACCAGATCCAGAGCACTTGCCCTTCCCTCCACTACCAAATTCAGAGTCTCCTGAAAACACACATGGCTTCAATTGGACCACAAGGAGCCCATGGGCTTCAGGGCCCTTGTCCTCCACCATAGCACTTGATTTTCTGTGGCTTGGGTTACCTGCAAATACATTTGCCAGTTCTATAAGGGATCTCTCCTCTCAAATCATCTATTTTCTTGGATAACACATCTATTTCTCTCTGATATAAAACCTAGTAACCCCTGGAGAGGTTGATATGGCCATCAGGAAACACATCCTTTTCTAAGGCAAGCTTGGCTTGAAGAAGCTTGAACCTTCCTTGTTATCTACCTGTTTCATCCTACCTCTCCATGCTCCTGGGAGTTCAGTCCTGTGTAGCTGTGGGCATCACAGCATTCCAAGCAAGGGCTTTGTTGATACTGTAGGGGATTTAGTGTTCCTCCCTCATTTCTTTTTACCTTTTGCCTTTTTGTATTTGCTGTCCTGTAGGACGTAGCTTTTTTAGTCTATCATAAAAACATTTTCTATCTCTTTGCTTATGAAGGATCAAAGCCGGCAAAAAAAAACCCCAAAACACATGAGGGTCAAGAAATAAAACCAAGCCTTCTTCTTGTTCTTTCTCTTTTATTTTTTATTTTTTGTTGGTTGTGGGGCTTGGACTCTGGGCCTGGGCACTGTCCCTCAGTTCTTCAGCTCAAGGCTAGTGCTCTACCAATTGCTACCAATTGAGCCAAAGTCAGAAGTCCAAGTTTTCCTGCTTATGTGGTGCAGAGGAATTGAACCCAGGGCCTCATGCATACAAGGAAGGACTCTACCACTGAGCACCTTCCCAGCCCTTTCTCTTTAATTTAATAGTGCTAAGTGAATTGATAGCACCTCATGCTCATGGTTGAATACTGGGCAGGGTCTTTCTTGTGAACAGCAGTACTCTCTCCTTGAGGGAGGATACAGCAGAAAGCCTAGTCAAGCTCCCCCATCTCCCTTTCTGGGATTCGAATCAGGCTCTGAGAGTGCTCAGGAGACACAGCCACCCATGCTACCCTGGGAATGGAGGACCCCTATGGTTCTTCTCCTGGTGGTCAGGAGAAGAACCACAAACTCTTAGCAATGGTTGGATGGGTCTCCTGACCCTTATGAAGGTAATTTATGAGCTTGGCCATTTTTTTTCTAAGAGTATGAATTAAAAGACACAGTCATATTAAAAGGTCATTTTTGACCACCACAGTGACAGGCGGATCCTGTGCTAGAGAGGGTGTGGTGATTCACCACAGATGTGCCTATTTAGTTTAAATTAATTGTTTTATCTTTTTAAGTGCTAGGCTTAGTTCCAAGTGCTAGAGAAAAACAGAAACAAGCCTTGCAAAGCCCTCCAGCCTCACTTTCCCAGAGACAATGCTCCCTCTCACGCTGTTTTGGACATTTGACAGTCTGGGGACACACAGGGATGTTTGTTGCTTCAGGTACTTTGAGCACGCTCTTCCTCTGTCCAAAATTCTGCACTTCAGGCTTTCAGCATGGCCGACAATTCTCAGCCTCATCTAAAGGTGTTTCTACGGCATTTCCAAGAACTTTCCATATTACCTGGCTTACAACTTTTATACCCATACTTGATAACCTGCATTTGCTTTGTGTATTTGTTTCCATGTTTTTTTTTCTAAGTGCACCATTAGAAAGTAAGTAGCCACAGTGAGACCTAATGAAGGATTGTTTATGTGATTAAAAAGCCAACATCTGTTTAGGAGACAGTCATACTTACGATCTAATGACAATCATCAGGCTGTAGCCGAACACGCTGACCCCCACCATAAAGTAAGCCATGGGCAGTCTGTACCTTAGCCACCCAATGGTCCTCTGGTTGTTGTAGTAGCCATAGAAGAGTGCAGAATATTTGATGTAGCCCTGTGGGACAGTAAATGCAAATGTTCAGGGTTTGTAAGTTCAGAGCAGAGGGTCATCAGACACTTCCATTCCACCAGAGATTTGGGGCTCTGAGTTTTAACCGAGTCTAAGGGGCCCAAGGAAGAGTTCTGGTTGTTCTTGCTCTTCCTTTTACTCCCCTAGTGACTCCAGAGTCCACCCCTCCCTTTCTTCACATTTCTCTGTCACACAGAGTACAGGAGGGAGGGGAGAGTATTGTGAGCTTCACAATGAAACTGGGGGATAAAGGTTGTGTGCATGTGTGTGCCCACACAAGTATGTAATGCTTCCAATTGTTTCTCCTCCCAAGACCTGAACATGATGCCTGTAACCCTAACTACTCAGGAGGCTGAGATGTAAGGAATGTGGTTTATAGCCAGCTAGGACAAGAGAGCCTATGAGAGAGACTCTTATCTCCAATTAGCCACCAAAAGAGTGGAGCCCCAGTACCTACACACACACACACACACAAACACACACACACACACACACACTCACACACTCACACACTCACACACACCACAGGGCTAGAGAAAAGGGAGCTGCCAGGTAGTGGGTTGCGACTGGCAGTCCTTCCATTTGGGAGTGGAAAGGAATGAATATCTGAGGTAGGAAAGTGAGAGGGCCAGTCTGCTCTAGGAGCAGAGGGAATGGGGATTTTAAGGGCTATGTATAGGCAAGGAGATGAGGGAGAAAGTTCCCATAGCTCTCTGGATATAACGAGAACTATAGGAAAAGCATTTTATCTAACTCTGGGATCCTATTTGATGAAAGCACTAGTTTTTCAATAACTAAATGAATCATTGCAGGTTTCTCTGTGCAACCCTGGGCCTTCCAAACACAAAATGGAAGTTCAGTGGTGTGTTGTTGATAATACTTCAAAATCCCAAAGGACAGCGAAGTCCATGGCTTTTGCTTCCTCAGCCCGAGGCACAGTCTTCCTGGGGATACTTCCATAGGGCACGCCCATCAGCACCTGGTGACCGAGAGGGACAGGAGCACAAATGAGAAAATAGGAACACATAGAGACGTGTAGAGACTGGGTCAGACACTTCCTCTCAGAGCAGGGGACAACTGTTTTCCTCTTTAAATGACATTAATCATTTTTCCTCATTAAAAATGAAATACACATTATAGAAAATATACAGAAGAGCATTTAAAAAGTATATATAAACTAGGCACCAGGGCTCACACCTGTAATCCTATGTACTCAGAAGGCTGAGATTTGAGGATTGAGCCAGCTTGGGCAGGAAAGTCTGCGAGACTCTTATCTCCATTTAACCACAAAAAGCCAGAAGTAGAGCTGTGGCTCAAGTGGTAGAGTGCTAGCCTTGAGAAAAAAACAAAACAAAACAAAACAAAAAAACCCCTCAGGGACAGCACCAAAGCCCAGAGTTCAAGCCCTAGGACTGGGAAAAAATTTACATATTACCCATTGACAAAGATTGCCTGTCAATGATACATTTCATTAAAGTTATTTGAGTTCTATACATCTTTGTCTGGTATTTAGCTTAATATTATGATCAATTTCCTATGTCATAAGACATAATAAAAATGACTCCAGGGGCTGGGAAGGTGGCTCAGTGGTAGAGTGCTTGCCTTGCATGACTGAGGCCCTGGGTTCAATTCCTCAGTACCACATAAGAAAAAAGAAAAAAGCCGGAAGTGGCGTTGTGGCTCAAGTGGTAGAGCGCTAGCCATGAGCTGAAGAGCTAAGGGACGGCCCAGGCTCAGAGTTCAGGCCCCACGACCGGACCCCCCCCAAAAAAAAAAAACTATAAAAGTATATAATCATGCATACATGTACCATAAAAGCACTTGACCAATTCCCTATTGTTTAATTCTGCATGTATATCCTCAATCAGCAACCTAGGGTGCTGTCCCTGAGCCTTTGTGCTCAAGGTTAGTGTTCTACCTCTTGAGCCACAGTTCTACTTCTGGCTTTCTTGCAATAGAGCATTTCCTGCTCTGCCTGAGTATCCTCATACACCTGTCCTTATTCACATCCTCACTGATGCAGAAAGTCAGAACTGGCTTAAATTTATATATTCATTTAGGAAAGACTTTTTCCCCCTGTGAAGACAAGAATAGCAAGTTCTGTTTTTTACCTCTGGAATTATTACTAGACCAAATATTAAACCAAAAAGGACAAGGTTGACTCCATACATCCACCGGAGGAAGATGAAATAGGATGCCACGGAAGAACCAAAATGACCTGGAGAGGGAAAAGATAAAGATCTAAGTGTGCGGATAGAGAACATCGACTCCATTGAGTATTTTGTGCGCGTTTTAGACTCAAGTTTCACATTGGTGTGAGACTAGATAGCCTGACCTCCATTTCCTTTTAGTGGATAAATAAACCTGAGACTCTGTGAGGGTCAACAGACCTGCCACAGCATCCAGAACCAGACAGGGAGGAAGCTCAGTTCAAACTTTGTTCTTTTTTTTTTTTTTTTTTTGGTCCGGTTGTGGGGCCTGAACTCTGGGCCTGGGCGCTGTCCCTCAGCTCTTCAACTCAAGGCTAGTGCTCTACCACTTGAGCCACAGTGCCACTTGTGGCTTTTTTCTTTTTTACTTATGTGGTGCTGAGGAATCGAACCCAGGGCCTCAGGCTTGCAAGGCAAGCGCTCTACCACTGAGCCACCTTCCCAGTCCAAACCTTGTTCTTTCTAGTCTCAAACTGCTCTAGGAAGTTCTTTCCTTCCCTATGCCAACAGAAGCTATGAAACAATCCAATATAAAGGTCAGTACACATTCCAAATTCTTGGGGAAATCAACTATAGGAGGACACTAAAAGACACTCACTAAAGGACACTCACTTTCAATGTCTTTGATCTTCATTTCCCAGGGGATACATTGAGTCTTGAAATTATCAAAGTCTCTCTTAAACTTGACCCATTTCTGAAATGAAACAAGTAAAACACTCAGTAACTAACATGTGGAGCTGGAGTACAAGGAGGCACGTCGAGGGGACATGTGCGGTTGACCTGTGGGTGGCTGCGGGTGCCATCTTGGAGTCCTCATCTCGTGCATCCTTGAGTCTGGGCTCATAAACTCTTGCTTCCTCAAAGTGAGGGGTGGTGTGAGAGAAATGCCAGAGCAACAGCAATGCCTTCTATTTGTCTCTAGTGCTGAGGATATCTCAGGTTTGGACAGTTTACATATGAACCTAGAAATTCTGTGCACAGGGTGTTGAATTTGGTTAGCAACTTCTAATACAATTTTCTTCATCTTAAAACAAAAATTCATGGGAAAAAGATTTCACAAGTCTTATATTCATACCTGGCAGGCAGACACATACCTACGTCTTGTAAGAATTGGTGCTAAACTATGAGGCTGGTGGAAATAGTAAACTGATCTCAGCCCTTGGCTGCTCATTCTTCTCCCAAGGAACTAACCAACAGCTTTGTTTTTATGAACGAAATAAAGAAGGTATTTCCCCCCTCCTACCATGCTATAATTTGGATCTGGGATATCCTCAAAAGGCTCACATGTTAAAGGCTTGTTTCCCTAGCGTTGTGCTATTTGGAGGTTGTGAGATCTTTAAAAGGTACTGTGTAGGTGGCTCACATCTATAATCCTAGCTACTTAGGAGGCTGAGATCTGAATATCGTAGTTCAAAGCCAGCCCAGGCAGGAAAGATTGTGAGACTCTTATCTCAAATAAACCACTCAGAAAACTGGAAGTGGGGGGCTGGGAAGGTGGCTCAGTGGTAGAGTGCTTGCCTTGCATGCATGAGGCCCTGGGTTCGATTCCTCAGCACCACATAAGCAAAAAGAAAAAAGCCGGAAGTGGCGCTGTGGCTCAAGTGGTAGAGCGCTAGCCTTGAGCTGAAGAGCTGAGGGACAGCGCCCAGGCCCAGAGTCCAGGCCCCAGGACCGGACCCAAAAAAAAAAAAAAAAAAAAGAAAACTGGAAGTGGCGCTGTGGCTCAAGTGGTAGAGCACTAGCCTTGAGCTGAAGAGCTCAGGGATAGCGCCCATGAGTTCAAGCCCCATGACCCCCCCCCAAAAAAAAGGTATTATGTAGTGAGAGATCTTCAGCTCATTGGGGGGTGTTCCTTTTTTTTTGCTAGTCTCAGGGCTTGAACTTAGAGCCTGGGCACTGTCCCTGAGCTCCTTTTGCTCAAGGCTAGCACTCTGCCACTTGGACCACAGTGCCACTTCTGGCTTTTTCTTTTTCTTTCTTTCTTTTTTTTTTGGGGGGGGGGTCCGGTCGTGGGGCTTGAACTCTGGGCCTGGGCGCTGTCCCTCAGCTTTTCAGCTCAAGGCTAGCACTCAACCACTTGAGCCACAGCGCCACTTCCAGCTTTTTTTCTTTTTGCTTATGTGTTGCTGGGGAATCGAACCCAGGGCCTCATGCGTGCAAGGCAAGTGCTCTACCACTGAGCCACCTTCCCAGCCCCACTTCTGGCATTTTCTGTGATTAATTGGAGATAAAAGTCTCATGGACTTTCCTGCCTGGATTGGCTTTGAACTTTGATCCTCAGATCTCAGCCTCCTAAGTAGCTAGAATTACAGGTGTGAGCCAATGGCTCACCCATCTGGAGATGTTCCTTTGAAGAGAATAATGAAACTCTAGCTACTCCTCTAATCCTTCCCTCCTTCCCCCAAGACAGGATCTTATTATGTAACTCAGGCTAGCCTGACATTCAAGATTCTTCTGCCTAGGCTTCTCAATTGTTGGGATTACAGGTAAATGCCACCATACCTGGCCTTTGTCCTCTCTTTTTGCATTCTGGCCATGCATGACTATTTTGCTCTGCTATATGATCCAACCATGATGTGCTGCTCATGGACTAGAATCTCCAAAAATGCTAGTCTAACTAATGTTTCTCTTCATAAGTCAATTATCTCAGGTGTTTGTTACAATGAGAGAATGCAGATGAATGCACACGGGTCTGTCTACAGTTTGATATGTAGAGTTTATATCAACTGGAAATGGAAGCATCTTATTTGATGGGATATTCTTTCGATCATTCCAGGAGATGCAGTCCATAATCCCTGTTTCTGGATTAAATCCACTTGGAATTTAAAAAAGGTCTTAGAAAACAGAAGATTAGGAGATAGGAGAGAACAGATCCTGAAATTGTAGTTGTTGTTGATATTATTAAAAAGTCTCCTAAAAACTTACTTATGCAGGAGATGAGATTTTATTTCCCTTGTAAATATAGTAAAGGGCGAAAGGGTTATGTGAAGGTAGCAGGCAGGCTCCAGACCTGGTTTTCCAGCTGTGGTTTCCAGCACAAGCTGGTAGAATGATTATGATATGGTTGTAGATGCAGAAGAGGTGAGGGGTTCACAAGCAGAAGGCTGAATACAAAAATCTGAATGGCAGGTGATGATAGCCTTGGGCTGCTGTAGCCCCACAGCTTAATCCCCCATCCCTGGTTCTGATTCTGGCCTCAAAAATAATCTTTTGCTTATTCATCTTCCTATTAGCTCTGCATAACACGAGCATTTTGTGATGCCCTGGGCTGTGTGTATTTTGGCTTGTATGGCAGTGACTTTCATTAATAGATTGCAGTTGAGATAATGGTTTAGCTTTCCCTAGAACTAATTCAACTAGCCAACATGAAAAACATTGCTGATGTGGACTTTGAATTTTCTGGCACTTGCACCAGTCATTTCTCCTTATAAATGAATAATTCAGTATCTGGTTTTATATATCAGTTTCATAATCTTTATTCATGTGAGTTGTCCCTTGAGAGATCGATCTCATGTCAGGATGCTGATACAATCAGTATGAAATACGTAGACATGCAAAGGCTGGGGTCCCACAGGGGCAATGGATGCAGCCAGATGGCGCAGCCTGCTCATAGGTCCCTTGGCAACCAACCACCTGACAGTTCCTCAAGGCTGTAGACATATTAGATGACAAATGATGCCGGGAGCCTGGGAGAAGATGACCATTGAAACTCTTGCTCTTTATTGGTTCAGCTCAGAAAATTAGATTGGGTGGGGCAAGGGCAGAAGACCCCCAAGTCCCTGCCTCAGGACTGTATGAGATGAGGCAGTTGGCCCTGGGACTGAGCTGTCAGTACTCATGTCATCTTGTGCTCCAGCTACATGTAGGGAACAGGTTTCAAGTGGTGGTTGACCCAAATCCAACCAAGACAGCATGCATGGGCACATGCGTGCACACACACACACACACACACACACACACACACACACACACACACACACACACACATTTCGATCAATCTTATGAAAACTTACATAAAAAACTATAGGGGCTGGGAAGGTGGCTCAGTGGTAGAGTGCTTGCCTAGCATGCATGAGGCCCTGGGTTTGATTCCTCAGCACCACATACACAGAAAAAGCTGGAAGTGGTGCTGTGGCTCAAGTGTTAAGAGTGCTAGCCTTGAGTAAAAGAAGCTCAGAGACAGTGCCCAGGGCCAGAGTTCAGGCCCATGACCAACAAAAACAAACAAACAAACAAACAAAACTATAAACAAAATACCATAATACCAAAATATATCCATGGAATTAAAAATAATTTACTGCAACTGATATTATCTCAGAAGAAAGAGGTTTCATAACAAGGAAAAGTGTTTAATAAAAATAGAATATAATAAAAATGGAAGTCTTAATAAACTATAACTAGAAGATAATTTCTCATCCTGAGTAAGTCTATTGGAGCTGATAACTCTTATAAACACAATGTGAAGTGCTATAGTCTTTCTCACTGAAGTAGTGAGAAGATCATGAAGTCTATAATCACTGCTGTCCATGGAAGCTGTCTTAGAATTACTAATCCACACTTTAGGGTAGGAATGAGATATCACATTCAGAAGAACCCTACAAAAACATCTTTATATACATAATCAGATAAAACTAGAACAACTTGGCATTAATAAGACAGTGCAAAGGGTTGGGAGGATGCAGGGCAGTGACAGAATACTTGCCTACAATGTGAGAGGACCGAGGCTTAATCCCCAGCATTCCCAGATAAAAAGGAGGTACAATAAAAGAACTAGATGTAACTTTGACACACAAATCTCTCTCTCTCTCTCTCTCTCTCTCTCTCTCTCTGTATGTGTGTGTGTGTAAGTACATGCACATGCATGCTGATTTTGGGACTTAAACTCAGGGCCTAGTGCTCACTGCTTGGCTTTTTCTGTTCAAGGTTATTTGTTTGAGCCACACCTCTACTTGTGGCTTTTTGGTGGTTAATTGGAGATAAGAGTAATTCTACCCACTCAGGAGATTGAGATCTGAGGATCCCAAGTTGGGATACTCAGCCTCGGTAGGCAAATCCAAGAGATTCTTATCTCTGTTAATGAGCAAAATGTCAGAAGTACACGTCTGTCTCAACTGGTAGAGCACTAACCTTAAGCAAAAAAATCCAATCAAGAGTATGTAAGTCCCTGAGTTCAAGCCCCAGTGCTGGCAGAAACATTCACACACCCACACCCACCCCACACCCCCACATTTTTTTTTTTTTTGGTAATGATGATGAGGAGCTAGGTGTTGGTGGCTCACATCTGTAATACAACCGACTAAGGAAGACAAGATCTGGAGAACTGAACTTCAAGGCCATCCTAGAGAGAAAAGGCCACAAGATTCCATTTGAAAAAATAGCCAGAAAAGCTAAGTGCTTGTAGCTGATGCCTGTAATACTAGCTGCTCAGGAGGTTGATATCTAAGGATCATAGTGTGAAGCCAGAGTGGGCAGGAAAGCCCAGGAGACTCTTATCTCCAATAGCCACCAAAAAGTCAGAAATGGACTTGTGGCTCAAGTGGTGAAGCACTAGCCTTGAGCAAAATAAGCTCAGGGACAGCACCTATGCCCTGAGTTCAAGCTCCAGGACCAGCGCACACAACACAGACCCAGATAGACAGGCACACACAGTAATAAAAACCACTGAAAATATCCTCCCTCTCATGAAGTAGGCCCTCCTTGGGGTTTGCTTCCTTACAGCACTAACCTTCGCCATCTGCATCCTGTAGGCATAGAGCCTCTTGCCTTTCCCCTTTCCCAAGGCTCCTTCATAGTTCTCCACAAATGCTTGGGCCTCCCTGGGCAGGCAAAAAAATGAGCAGGAATTCAATTAGCACCCAATTCAAGGAAATCTCAGCCACAAGGACTTGCATGAGGTTGAAAGCCTGTATGTGTTTATAGCCTTAATTAGGACAGAAATTCCATGATGGCAGGGCATTTTGTCTGTTGAGTCTCTTGACATTTCTGAGTGCCAAGAATAATATTTGTGTATAGAAGATACTTGTTGTGGTGGGCAGTATTTTGTCATTGTTCTCCTAGCTCTTTGCCCTTTCATGGTCCAACTGTGAATAAATTATTACATGTAAAAAGACATGGAAGATGTAATTAAAACTCTTTAGTTGGGTACCCCTGGCTCATGCCTGTAAGCCTACCTACTCAGGGGGCTGATGATTATGCTTTAAAGCCAGCCTGGGCAGGAAAGTCTATGAGACTTTTCTTAAAAAAAGCAGATCCTGGGGCTTGAACATAGGGCCTGGGCTCTATCCCTGAGCCTCGAGCCACAACACTACTTTTGGCTTTCTCTGAGTAGTTTATTGGAGAAAAGAGTCTATGGACTTTCTTGTCTGAGCTGGCCTTGAACTGTGATCTTCAGATCTCAGCCTCCTGGGTAGGTAAAATTATAGGCCTGAGCCACCAGCACCCAGCCTATGAAACTCTCATTTCCAATTAACCAGCAAAAAGATGGAAGTGGAAGGGCTAGGAAGGTGGCTCAGTGGTAGAGCGCTTGCCTTGCATGCATGAGGCCCTGGGTTCGATTCCTCAGCACCACATAAGCAAAAAGAAAAAAGCCGGAAGTGGCGCTGTGGCTCAAGTGGTAGAGTGCTAGCCTTGAGCTGAATAGCTGAGGGACAGCGCCCAGGCCCAGAGTTCAGGCCCCACGACTGGACCCCCCCAAAAAAAAGATGGAAGTGGAGATGTGTTTCACATGGTAGAGTGCCAGCCCTGAATGGAAAAGCCAAATAAGAACTTGAAGCTCTGAGTTCAAGATCCAGTGCAGGCTATAAGCTTGAACTCTGGGCCTAGGCACTGTCCCTGAGCTCTTCACTTCAAGGCTAGGGCTCTGCCACTTGAGCCACAGTGCCACTTCTGGTTTTCTGGTGGTTAATTGGAGATAAGAGTCTCATGAACTTACCTGCCCAGGCTGGCTTTGAACCACACCATCCTCAGATCTCAGCCTCCTGAGTAGCCAGGAGTATATGTATGAGCTACCAGAGCCCAGCTTATATTTATGTATTTGTGTGTGTGTGTGTGTGTGTGTGTGTGTGTGTGTGTGTGTGTGTGTGTGTGTGTGTGTGTGTGTGTGTGTGTGTGTGTGTGTGTATTGTGTATTCCTGACTTTAAAATGGATTATTGTGATTATCTGAATGGGCCCAATGTAATTATATGAGCTTTTATAACATACAAAGCAGGGAAAAGAGGGCAGATGTGGCAGAGAGAGAGATGTCTGAGAAGTGAGAAGCAGGGAAATTCTTTTTTTTCTTTTTAATGAACTTCCTGAGTCTCCATTTATTATTATTATTATCATCATCATCATCATCCTCTGCTCTATCCCTGAGCTTTATTGGCTCAAGGCTAGCACTCTCCCACTTTGAACCACAGCTTTACTTCTAAACTAAACAAGGAAATTCTTTTTTTTTTCTTTTTTTTTTTTTGGGTCCGGTCGTGGGGCCTGAACTCTGGGCTTGGGTGCTGTCCCTCAGTTCTTCAGCTCAAGGCTAGCGCTCTACCACTTGAGCCACAGCACCACTTCCGGCTTTTTTCTTTTTGCTTATGTGGTGCTGAGGAATCGAACCCAGGGCCTCATGCATGCAAGGCAAGTGCTCTACCACTGAGCCACCTTCCCAGCCCCTAAACAAGGAAATTCTTTTTTTTTTTTTGGGGGGTCCGGTTGTGGGGCCTGAACTCTGGGCCTGGGCGCTGTCCCTCAGCTCTTCAGCTCAAGGCTAGCGCTCTACCACTTGAGCCACAGTGCCACTTCCGGCTTTTTGCTTATGTGGTGCTGAGGAATCGAACCCAGGGCCTCATGCATGCAAGGCAAGCACTCTACCACTGGGCCACCTTCCCAGCCCCAACAAGGAAATTCTTAACCCTCTGTTGCCCAGGCTCTTCTTGAGAGGACCTCTCTGCACAGTATGGGAGGGGCAGCAGCCAGTTGGCATGCAAGAGGACTTCAAACCCTAGACGGGAACCATAGCCCAGCTAATACATTGAGGTTGCCAGTTTCTCCAGTGTCCAGTCTGAGATACAGAAGACAAAAAGAAAACCCAAGGAACTCAATGCCCTGCCATTCTTAGCCAATTTGCTACCTTCTCTCCACCAAATCTCCTTTTGTTAGCCTTATGTGTAACATCTAGGGTTTCAGTTGCAATGGGAAGAACAGAGGAAAAGTATGTAAACTCTGTCTTTCTAGAGATAGACATCTTTTGCTCACTCTGAAGACAGAGTCTGGATAACCTTCTGAGATATCAAGCTTCTAACAAAGGCAATTGTCTCACCTGACAGTGAGGAAAGCAGTATCTCCAACTCATGGACCCTCATTCTTTTTTTTTTTTTGGGTCCGGTCGTGGGGTCTGAACTCTGGGCTTGGGCGCTGTCCCTCAGCTCTTCAGCTCAAGGCTAGCGCTCTACCACTTGAGCCACAGCACCACTTCTGGCTTTTTTTTTCTGCTTATGTGGTGCTGAGGAATCGAACCCAGGGCCTCATGCATGCAAGGCAAGCACTCTACCACTGAGCCACCTTCTCAGCCCTGATGGACCCTAATTCTTACAGCAATATCACTTCCTACCTCATTGTTAATCAGGTCTGTGTGCTTCTCTGATGCCCAACCTCATCTCTCAGCAGCCAGCATAAAATCTGGCATAGAAGATGCTCAAGTCTTGATAACAGCAATAATTACTATTTATCAACTTCATAGTCTATGTTAAAGCACTTACATGAATAGTTCTGAATTTATAGAACAACCCTGTGAGGTATTTATTTTCCACATCTGTACCAATGAGGAACATGAGGCTTAGAGAGGCCCAAGGAAGGAAACAAGCCCAAGGGATTGAGGAGCAGCCAAAGCCACTTGGATGAGGCAAAAGCATATTCTTAGATTTGCTCTAATTCACTGCAATTGCTTTTCTTGCCTTGCTATTCTTCTTAGAGTCTACAATTATTATACTTGAGTTAACCAGCTGCATGGTTGGGCTGTTTTGTAAAACTTTGCTTCTAGGTTGGGAATGTGGTTTAGTGGTAGAATGCTTGCTTAACATGAATGAAGCCCCAGTTTGATTCTTCAATACTTCTTAAACAGAAAAATCCAGAACTCATACTGTGGCTCAAGTGGTAGAGTGTTAGCAAAAGCTCAGGGACAGTGCCTAGGCCCTGAGTTCAAGGCTCAGGACTGGCAAACAAACAAACAAAAAACAACAAAAACTTTTCCTCTAAAATGGAGGATGTAGTCTGGGAAAGCTACCTGCAGCTGAAGACAACTGCCAGAGGATGAAATCATAGAGCAGGCAAAGGGGTGCATTCTAGAATACCTGGCCATTCTGGAGAGGTGATTATAAGTGAACATATGGGTTCTGGAGCCAAAATTCCCAAGTTCAAATCCTAGCTGGCCACTAAACTTGTCACCTCCCTTTCCTCATTAGTGGGATGGAGCTGATAATGGTACCTTCATTGGTTTAAATGCTGCACTCATACATGCTACATTCAGAACAGTGCTTGGTCCCTGGGATACACTCAGCCAATGGGAACCATTTATAAAAGAGGAACACTGTTAAATGGTAAATAACACACAGCTCTGCTGTTAGGTGAGAGGATAGAGCTTTGGGGATCAGGGGAACAAAATACAGCTGAGTCTGAATGGGGACTTCTGTAAGGAAGGGACATTTGGCCTCAGTCTTACTGAGTGTGTGGGAATTAGCCAGATGAACTTCCCAGAAAGCAAAGGTTTTCCGGGCAGAGCCTGGTTGAATGGTGACCCAGAGACTGGGGAGCCTTAGACTTGAGCCTACACTGAGGCTTCTTGGGGAAGGAAAGAAAAAGGGCGAGGAAGAAGGGAGGTGTGGAGGAAAGAAACCCACGATTTGATGGAGAGAGATGTCTCAGTGAGGGAGACATCATGGTTTCTTCTGCTTCCTAGGCCTTAGTCACTGCCTACCTTACCAGCAGTCCCTACCAGCAGGGATTCTGCCCTTAGAGGCAAGCACACATGCAAATGTCCCCTCTGGGCAGGCAGCCTTCTGCTGGTTGCCCAGACTTCCAGCCAGCTGGAGATCTCATTCCAACAAGCATCTGTGGTTTTCTTTTTCCACTGTTAATAAAAGATGTGTTCAGGTGACACCTGAGGGAAGGTAAGGACGTGTGAGAGTGACAGGTGGCGGATCAGACCTGTTGAGAGGAGGAAGAACCAGCCTGAAAAGAGTGGTGTAAAGGAACTTGGGAGGAGGCTGGAAAGAAGCCAGATCATTCCCTAGAGCTGAGCTTGTCCTATAACCTGTAGCTGCTAGCCATGTGGAATATTTGCATTTTAAATACTGGGGCTTAAACTAAGGGTGCCATGCTCTTGGTTAGCTTTTTCTGCTCAAGGCTAGTACTCTACTAACTTGGGCTACATCTCCACTTGTAGCTTTTGTTTGGTTAATTGGAGATAAGAGTCTCTTGGGTTTGTTTGCCTGGACTGGCTTCAAACCTCAGTCCTCAAATCTCAGCTTCCTGAGTAACTAGGATTACAGGTGTGAGGCACCAGCACCTGATTAATTTTTTTCTTTTTCTTTTTCTTTTCTTTCCTTTTTTTTTGGTCAGTTGTGGGGCTTTAACTCAGGGCCTGGGCCCTGTCCCTGAGCCTCTTTGTGCTCAAGGCTAGCACTCTATCACTTGAGCCACAGTGCTACTTCTGGTTTTTGGGTGATTAATTGGAGATAAGAGTCTCATGGGGACTTTTCTGTCTGGTCTGGCTTCAAACCATGATCCTCAGATCTCAGCCTCCAGAGTAGCTAGGATTATAAGCACAAGTTACGGCTTATGGTTATAAATTCTTTTTCTACCTTATTTTGATTGACAACTGAGAAATGTAATTATTTTTGGTATATAACATGATATTTTGATAAGTATGTAATGGCTAAATCAAACTAATTAAAGTTAAGTTAGGTACTATGCATTACCTTAGAAATTTTTTGTAGTGAGAGCCATTAATATCTACTCTGAAAAAATTTCAAGTATATAACACACCGTTATTAACTATCAACACCATATATACTTAAATAAATTTAAATTTAAATAGAAGAGCTTGGGCTGGGCCCAATCTTATGCAGTGTAAAGCCTGTTCTCATCTCAGAACTGCATTTGAGATCCAACAATCATAAATTCCTTGGCATGCCATCCCTTCCTATGGAAACCAGAGAAGCAAGTAAGAGGCAAGTGGCATGAATTGGAGGTCCATGATCATTTCCAGAACCAGCTTCATGGAGCAGCATTCCCCACATGGCCAGGCACTGGGCTATAGACCTTCCTCCCACTCCTTGTACAGTTCACCGCCTATGGGAGTAGGGTGCACATGGAGAGAGGCTGGGGGCATACAGAAAGAATGTTAAGAGAATGCTGATTTCACTGGGGAATATCATGTACATCTGATTTCTGTGCTGTGTCATGTGTTTACGCTGGGGTGGGTCGGGAGATGAATCTCCATGTTGTCCGTCCTCGAGATAAAGAGGAGGAAGGGATCCCATCCCTATCAGAAGGAGCTGCACCCTGTGGACACTGAGAACCGGAGTTGGTCAGGATGGAGAGCTCAGGTGACAGTTGCTTACCTGAGTTCTGTCAGCTTCTTTGCCATGGGCCAGGGCTTGTTCCTCATGGTGGCAATGAGTTTCTTTTTTTCTTCCACTTGCTCTAGGATCCGGGCCAGTTCTTCCTCAGATAGAGACTCATCGCTAGAGGTACTGGAGACCAAGGAAGATGACCTAGGGGTAGAGCCAGGGGAAGACTCAGAGAAGTAGAAAGGAGGGGGAAGGGATTCATGAGGTCTGAACGTGGAGGAGCTCACAGCCTGACCCTTACAAGGCTGACAGAGCCTGCTCCTGCCCCCAGAGATCTCCACTACCTGTCATGTGAGACCAAAGCTCTGTCCTGTAGCCCATGACACCACAAGGATGCGTCTTTCAACTCCCTCTCTCTGAATTCTCCATTCCCACACCAGTGCTGCCCAAGAGAAATAGAATGCGAGCCACTTGTAATTTAAAGTTTCTAGTAGCCACATTTAAATAGTAACAAGAAATGGATAGAACTAGTATTAATATGACCTCATTTCAAGCCAGGCACCAGTGGCTCACACCTATTACCCTTAGCTACTCTGGAGGCTGAGATCTAAGCATCATGGTTCAAAGCCAACCTGGGCAGGGAATTCTGTGAGACTCTAATCTCTAATAAACTACCATAAAAAGGTGGAAGTGGAGATGTGACTCAAGTGTTAGAGTGCTAGCCTTGAGTAAAAAAGCTAAAGGGAGAGTGCTCAGGCCCTGAGTTCAGGCCTCAGCACAGCACCTATACCCTCACCCCCTCCTCCAGCAAAAAGTTCATTTTAGCCAACAGATCAAAATTAGAGTTTGAACATGTGCTCAATAAATACATTGAGATGGTTTAGTCTTTTTTTGGTTCTATCTTCCAAATACACTATTCACTTTGTACTTAAAGATTATGTCAATGCAGACATTAAATTTCCATTGGCCATATTTGATCTGTATTTGGATTTCATAAAGTTGTATTTGAAAAGGTGGATTCCCATAGGCAAATTGTTTTCAATATAAAGTTTCCCAATAAGTGAATCATGTGGCAAGATGTCATTTTCCTGATGTCTGCATCTTCAATGATAAATTATCTTTTTGTAGAAGACATGTTTTGGCTTTAAAGTCAAATCAAATTGATTTAAAAACTACATCTGTCTTTCCAAGTTAAATAAACTCACTCTTGCATCAATAGTATCAACACTGAATTAAAATGATGTCAAAACAAATTAAAGTGGAAATTCAGTTCATCAGTCACACTGAGGGAACACACTGCTTCAAGCACATAACAGCTACATTTGGCTTGTGGCTATGACATTGGATCACTTAGGAGACAGATATCAGGAGGGTAGAGATCTGAGAGTAGCTTGGGCAAAATGTTAGTGAGATACCATGTTGACCAACAAGCCAGCCATGTTGGTATATATTTGTAATCCCAGAGCTGTGCAGGAGGCATAGATGGAAGGACTGTTGTGTGAGACTGGCCCTAAAATAAAAATAACGAAATCAACTTTTAAAAAAGGTTGGAAGCCGGGCGCTGGTGGCTCACGCCTGTAATCCTAGCTACTCAGGAGGCTGAGATCTGAGGATCGTGGTTCAAAGCCAGCCCAGGCAGGAAAGACCTGAGACTCCTATCTCCAATAAATCACCAGAAAACCGGAAGTGGCGCTGTAGCTCAAGAGGTAGAGCGCTCGCCTTGAGCTGAAGAGCTGAGGGACAGCACCCAGGCCCAGAGTTCAAGACCCATGACCGACAAAAAAAAAAAAAGGGTTGGAGAAATGGCTCAAGTGGTAATGGGATTGCCTAGTAAGTACCAGGCCCTGAGTTCAAACCCCAGTGATAGGGATGTGGAGAGAGAGAGACAGAGACAGACAGACAGACAGACAGGCAGGCAGGCAGGCAGGCAGGCAGACAGACAGACATACAGACAGAGACAGAGAGCTAGAAACAGAGATGGAGAGAGACCAGAAGAAGAAACGCTAGCTCTTTGTCATAATCCTAACACTCAAAACTATTTCAAAAGCATCCCCAGTCATTGCCACAGGAGAATCAACTAAGGTCTAAACTATTTCCACTGAGAGTGACAGACATCCTATCAAAATCAGTTCACCCAAAAATGAACTGAAAACCCTGACCTGCAGATTTAAGCTGGCTCTGTCCATTACCCAGCATGGACCAGCACTAGTGGAACAAAAACAAACAAAACAGTGAAATTCCCCAATCCTAGAATTTCAGAACTGGCAGAAGTCATGGAAGTTTAGAGCAACTCCTGGTTTCCAGAAGAAAAATAATGGTTTGGGTAGGGGAAGGGATGTGCCTTGGGGGTGATCCTCAAGTCTGAAGTAGATGGTTTTTCTCAGCTCCTGTGTTGGAGCAGCAGAGCTGAGTCAGTGGCTGAAATTCAGAGCTCTTGTGATCCTGTCCCATGCTGCTTAGGCCACCTCCTCACAAGGTGACAGGTGTCATTTACGACGGTGTCCACCGAGTGAGAGACGCCCATTCCACCTGTGACCCTGGTGCAAGGCAGGGCAGAGAGAAGCAGGAGCAAGTGCAAGGCTGCTGTCACAAAGGAGGGGGAACAGGGGAGGATGACAGTCCTCAGTGGATGGAGAGCATGTGATCAGAACCACAGCTCACCTGGGTTTCTTCAGCTCCTTCCCCACAACCTCCTTTTCCTTCTTTGGGTGTGCTCTCTGCTCCTTGAAGGAAGTCCTCCCATCTCTCTTCCTCCTTCCCTGGCAGGTCCTTTCCTCCACTGAGCTCCGCTCTAGTCGGCGCAGCCCCTCCGGCCTGCTCTTGCGCGCTGGGCGTTCCATGGGCTTCCTCTGGGGAGACCCAGGTCTAGGGCTGCCCCCAGGCCTCTCCTTCTGGCTGGGCTGGACTCCATGCTGGGCCCGTGAACCCTTGGCTTTGGAAGTCCGCTTGGTTGAGGGTCTCCTCCCTGATCTGTCACCTGAAGGGGCAGAAAGGAGACAGTACTGACCAACTTCAGCCACCGGAAAGTGTCCCACCCCACCCTGTGAGAAATCTAAGTCCAAGATGTCCTGGGGTTGAGACCTCTGCATCTTGGTGCATAGACTGTTTTCTGCTGAAGAGAATGGAGAATGAAGGTCATTCTGACCTCCCTCCTCATCCCCCTGAAGACCCACCCTGAAGTGGCTTGCTCTGTTGCTTTTTAGGAAAGAATGTTACAGGAAGAACCTAACAACAAACAGTCTTGTCTAGGTTCTTAATTCTCAGTTGTCATTAGCTTTTTGTCCTCCAAGCCTATTTCTAAATTGTTGGCCTTAAAAAGAGTTTCCCTCTTGGTCTTCTGATTTTCATTTCAGGCATATTGCACTTAAGTGAGCCAGGCATCGGTGGCTCATGCCTGTAATCCTAGCTACTCAAGGGGCTGAGATGTGAGGGTCATGGTTCAAAGCCAGCCCAGGTAGGAAAGTCGTGAGACTCTTATCTCCAATTAACTAATGAAAAAGCTGGGATTGGAGCTGTGGCTTAAGTGGTAGAGCACTAGCCTTGAGCACAAAAACTCAGGGACAGTGCCAAGCCCTGGGTTCAAGCCTCAGAACTGGCACACACACACACACACACACACACACACACACACACACACACACACACACACACACACACACACACACTAAAACAACTTAAATGAACTTGTATGCTTTTTTCTCCTGTGTCTATCTTTTTCTGTAGAAGTCTCATAAAAATTCCAATGTCATTCTTCACAGAGATAGAAAAAAAGTCATGCCTAAAATTCATGTGGAACCATACAAGAACTGAAAAGGCCAAGCAATCTTTAGAAAAACAAATTCTGGAGGTTATCACAATACTGACCTGCTGTGAATTATGCTATACAGTGGTAGAACACGAATAGCATGATTCTGACACAAAAACAGACAGGAAGGCCAGAAGACCCATAACTAAATGTACACAGTTACAGCCATCTGATTTTTGATCAAGGAGCCAAAAATATACAGTGGGAAAAAAAAGACAAGCCTCTTCAAGAAATGGTGATTTCTCTGTATAGCCAAAACTAGATCCCTACCTCTCACCCTGTACTAATATCAGTTCAAAGCAGATCAAGGATTTTAATGCAAAACATAAAACACTGAAACTACTCCAGGAAAGAATAAGGGAACACTAGAACACATAGGCATGGACAGTAACCTCTGTATAATTGAAGACAGCTGAAAAATACCAGAGTATTTTGAGATTAAACAATTTGTTTCTCTTCCTTCCATCCTTCTTTCTTTTTTTTTCCTTTTTTCTTTTGTTGGTCATGGGGCTTGAACTATGGGCCTAGGCGCTGTCCCTCACCTCTTTTACCTCTAGGCTAGCACTGTACCACTTGAGTCACAGAGCCACTTCTGGTTTTCTGAGTGGTTTATTGGAGATAAGAGTCTCACGGACTTTCCTGCCTGGGCTGAGTTTGAACTGCAATCCTCAGATCTCACCCTCCTGAGTAGCTAGGATTACGGGTGTGAGCCACTGATGCCCAAGCTCCTTCTTTCTTTCTTTCTTTCTTTTCCCTCCCTCCCTCCCTCCCTCCCTCCTTCCTTCCTTCCTTCCTTCCTTCCTTCCTTCCTTCCTTCCTTCCTTCCTTTCTGTACTTGGGTTTAGATGTAGACTATACTTGCTAGGGAAAGTGTGGTGCCACTTGGGCATGCATACCCTCAGCCCTTTTTGCTTTTTCAAACAAGGTCTCACATTTATGTCTGAGGCAGCCTGAACCACAATCCTCCTATTTACACTTCCCATGTAGCTGGGATGAGAGTCGCATACTGTCACATCCAGCTTTTGATTTGCTGAAGTGAATGTTGGTATTTTTGTCTGGGCTAGCCTCAAACTATTAGGCATAAATGCAGCCAAATCCTATGACACATGAGCCAAGGAAACATGAGGGAGAAAGTAGCCTTTTCCAGAAATGGTGTAGGAACAACTAGACAGATACATTAAAAAACATTAAGACATGGACCTTTCACCTCTCACAAAAATCACTTTCAAATGGATCATAAACATAAATGTAAAACATGAAGAAAACACAGGGAAAAGTCTATATGGCCCTGGATTTGACAATAACTTAAAAGCAAAAGTTACAGTAGGGATTTTAGTATAAATTATGGTTAAATGAAGGAGAAACAGGGAAGAGAGAAACATTTTTTGCTTCCCCAAGCAGGAAATGGGAACTAAAAACCCCAACAATAACTTTTTAGATGCAACACCAAAAGCATGATCTATGAAGGAAATATTGATAAGTTGTAGCTTATCAAAATTAAAAGAGAATAAAAAGGCAAGACAGACTGGGAGGAAGAAATTACAAAATACAAACAAGAATGAAAAAACTTTTTAAATAGGGGAAAGGGATTTGGGGTATAGTTCAGTGGTAGAGCATTTGTGTCACATGCACAAGGCTCTGGTTCCATTCCCAAAACAGAAACAAGGGTGAAAGGAAGGAGGGGAAAGGAAAGGAAGGAAGCAAAGGGACAGGAAGGGAAGGAAGGAAGGAAAAGAAAATAGGGGGGAAAGAAGAATAAGATATCTGAACAGATATTTCACCAAAGAAAGTATATAACCTAGGTGCTGGGTGTCATGCCTGTAATCCTAGCTACTTGGGATACTGAGATTGAGAAGACTGAAGTTCCAGGTCAGTTTTTGGCAGACAGGTCTGTGAAATCCCTTTTCTTTTCTTTTCTTTTTTTTTTGGGTCGGGTTATAGCACCTGAACTCTGGGCCTGGGCGCTGTCCCTCAGCTCTTCAGCTCAAGGCTAGCGCTCTACCACTTGAGCCACAGCACCACTTCCGGCTTTTTTCTCTTTGCTTATGTGGTGCTGAGGAATCAAACCCAGGGCCTCAGGCATGCAAGGCAAGTGCTCTTCCACTGAGCCACCATCCCAGCCCCTGAAATCCCTTTTCAATGGAACAGGTTTACACCTGTTATCCTTTACAGTGGAAAGCTTAAAATAGGAGAATCAAGGCCCAGACTTAGCTAGGGCCAAAAAAAAAAAAAAGACATATCTCAAAATAAGCAATGCAAAAAGAGCTAGCTCAATAGTCTAGTGCCTTCCTAGGTTCAAATTCCACATGGCCAAACAAAACAAAACAAAACAAAAATCCCACCAAAACAAAAAAAAATATGAGAAAATAGACAGATGGCCAATTAGCATGCAGAAAGATCTTGTTCTTCCTGTGGCATTAGAGAACTCAGGAGGCTAAGGATCGAGGTTTGAAGCCATCCTGGCAGAAAAGTCCCTGTGAGACTCTTATCTCCAATTAACCACTAACAGCCAGAAGTGGGGCTATAGCTCAAAGTGGTAGAGTGCTAGCCTTGAATAAAAGAGCTCAGGGACAGTGCCTAGCCCCTGAGTTCAAGCCCCACAGCTGGAATGAAAGAAAGGAAGCAAGGAAGAGAGAAAGAAAGAAGGAAAGAAAGAAGAAAGAAGAAAGGAAGGAAGGAAGGAAGGAAGGAAGGAAGGAAGGAAGGAAGGAAGGAAAGAAGGAAGGAAGGAAGGGAGAGAGAAAGAAAGAAGGAAAGTAAGATCCATGAGACTCAATCTCTGTGGAGAAAAGCTGGATGTGATGTTATGTGCCTGTGAGCCTAGTGAGGACAGAAATTCTAAAATAGGTAGACTGTAGCTTTACAAAGGGGTGAGATACTATAAGAAAGGTTGCGAGGAAGAGGGACTGTAATAATGAGAGGTTGGGAGGGAGGAGGGGATGTGGGTACAGGAAGGGCTGTGGGAATTCCAGGGGTGTATCCAGGCCTGTCTCCCATCAAAGCTCCTTGCCCCACCCTCACTGACGTCTCAGGACCCCAGTAGTGGGGAGTCGTGAGGAAGGAGTAGAAGTCCCTGCTGGAGGAGGTAGGTCATGGTGGCACCTTCTCCACATGGGGCTGAGTCTATCCCCTGCAGAATTGAGTAGAGTGATCTCTTCCAGCTCCTTAAAGGCCTCAGTACCTCCTCATCTACAAGTGGGGTCCAGCCTCACTGGGGATGTGAAGAGAAGAAAATGGTCCTTCAACCATCATGATTTGTGGCCTGGAGTATAGTGCCCAAGCTCCGTGTGTGTGTGTGTGTGTGTGTGTGTGTGTGTGTGTGTGACTTCTTATCCCTTCTCCTCATGGCAGTGTGTGTGTGGTTCTCCCCTGCCTGTGGCTTCCTGGGGCTCCCCAGTTTCTCCTTGGTGGTGGCTAGATCACTCCCGGGCGCACTGACGAGCTGTGATCACATTTCTGATGGAAGGTGCTTGGGCATCTGCTACTGCTGGACTCTTAGGAGGCCTGAGAGTGCCCTCTACAGTGCAGTGGCCTGGGACTTGTCCTGTCCACCGCCTGTCTCACACAGTCCTGTCCCCTGACTAGTGAATATTCTGGCTTTGCAAGGCTCTGGTTAAAGTGTTTCTATCCCCAGGCATGTTCCCCTGACACTCATGGCTGAGGAGCAGAATAGCTCTGTGTGACATTCTGTTCCCTCTCCAGTTAAGCCACCCACCTCCCAGGACAGCTTGTGTAGGGTGAATGATTGGGGGAGGGAGGGAAGGATGGAGGGAGGAAGGAGACAGGAAGGGAGGAAGGAGGATGTGGGGCTGGCAGCTGGACTGCAGGGCTGTGAATCATACCCCCCCCCCCAGCCCTTCTCACCTGGGTGTGGATGCCCACTCCGGGCCCTCCCTCTCACTCCACCACCTGCTGGAAGGGACAAGAACAGGATAAATGGCTGCCTTCTGCAAAGTCCTTTCTCCTCCAGCACCCCACTGTCATGGGAAGAACCCTCAGACTGGAACCTGGCTCCAGTTATTTTATTTAACAAGCCCCAAGTCCCTAGCTTGGGATATTTCTCTAACACTTTGAAAAAGTCTTGGGGTCAGAACCCCTCCATCCCCACCCTCATGCCCTAGACAGACAGGGGAGAGGAAGTGGTGAGATGAACAGGTAACTAAAGTCAGGATAGGAGGCTGAGAGACCCTGAGGGCTCTAAAGACATTGGGGGGCCTGTGATGGCCCCCATCAGGGACTCGGGCCACAGTCTTTCACAAAGGTCATTTTCAGTGTCTCCTGAGGCCCTTGAAGGCAGTGCTGTCATCCCATGGAAACAGGGAGAAGCTGAATAGCCAGTCTGCGGTCACTCAATACACAAATGCCGGGTCTCCCATGCCTGTGCAGATGGCTTCCACGCCCTACTTTGCCCGGGACCCCCTATGGGGTGGGTCTCTCCAGGATGAGGCTAGGGCTTACCTTCCTTCTCCAGGACCTTTAGCTGATGGCTCATGGTCAGCAGGGCTCCTTGGGTCCCACAAAGACTTACATAGCTTGCTTGTCACTCTACATCTCCATCCTGGGGAGCTTTCCTGTCCTCATTATGTCTGGCCTCCCTTCTTGGGCCTTGATAGAAGTCAGGGATCCTTGGTTTGAGCTTGAATGCAGAGGTAGGCAAAGAGAGAGAGAGAGAGAGAGAGAGAGAGAGAGAGAGAGAGAGAGAGAGAGAGAGAGAGAGAGAGAGAGAGAGAGAGAGAGAGAGAGAGAGTTGGGGAAGGAGGCAGCAAATTCCCAGCCCATCAATCCGGCTGCACACTCCTCTGCTCATATTTCCCTGCTAAGGGTGTTGTGGCCTCACGTTTCAGGCATTACTAATAAATGAGGGGCCCTGGAGGGGCCAAGAACCACAGGCTCATCTCCTGGCAATGACACCACTGGCATTCCAGCCAGGGGAGGTGCGAGCTACATCCTAGGGCTCTTTCTACTGCCTTAGCCCTGCCTGGGACAAAGGCACAGGAGAACTCAAGGATGATTATGTAAATTGCCACCTGGGCTTCTACTTAAAATGCAGATTCCCAGGATGGACCCTGGTCATTTGAATCACCAACCTTAGGTCAGGTTCCAGGAACCTTCATTCTGGTTCTGGCCTACGAATCCTGAGCCCACCCTGATATATGTTCCCACTTCAGCCACTTGTTCATTCGCTCAATAGCTTTGCCCACTGCTGCCTTCTGGAGGGCAGATTTGGCTGTTTGAAAACCATTTCTGGGTCAGGCATTGGTAGCTCACACCTGTCGTTCTAACTACACAGGAGGCTAAGACGTGGAGGATTGCAGTTCAAAGCCAACTTATGTAGAAAAGTCTGTGAGACATACTCTCCAATGAACAGACAAAATGCTGGGCTGGAGATGTGGCTCAAGTGGTGGAGTGCCAGTTGAGCAAGCAAACTATGTCAAGAAAATGAGAGGTTCTGAGTTCAAACCCCAGTAACAGTAAGTAAAGAGAGAAAGAAGAAAAGAAAGAAAGGAAGGAAGGAAGGAAAGGAAGAAAGAAGAAAAAAAAAGGAAAAAAAGAGAGAAACTTGTGCAGTAGGAGGCAGAAATCAGGAGGATTGTGATTTAAGGCCAGCCTAAGGGAGAAAATTCATGAGAGCTCAATTGCAATAAAAACCTGGGTACAGTGGTTCATACCAGTCATTCAGCTATGCTGGTAGCATAAGTGGGGATCCAGATTAGCACAGGCCCAAAGTGAAAATCCTATATGAAAAATAAGGAAAGCAAAAAGGGATGGAGGCTTGGCTCAAGTGATAGAGTGCCTGCCTAGCAAGTGCCAAGTCTTTAGTGCAAACCCCAGTACTGAAACAACAAAACAAAACAAGTCTCATTCGGGTTTCATACATCTCCAGCCTCTGGCCAGACCTGTGTCTCCTCACTTGCCCCGTTTTCAAGGGGTCAGGAGCTACATAGTGTGTCACCTAGTGAAGGGAGGGGGCACAGGAACTGCCATGTGTGGCAGCATCTCAAGCTTCTAAACGTATCCCTTTGTCATCTCATCTTGGTTTCAGATCCAACTGGTTCCTGCAGGACCTACTTGGCCCTGGGGTCAGTGGGGCAGCAGGGCATCAGGGGGCCCTCACTGGTATCTGTTCCTTCTATACAGTGAGCCTACAGGTGCCTGTTTGGCAAGGAACCTGTGTGCGGAGAGCCAGCCCTGCTGACTCTACAGGAATGAAACAATTTTGGAACTCAAGTGCTAAATACAAAGCATTTTGTCTTTTTCTTCATGCTTATGAGACTATCCTGAGAACTCTCGGTAGAAGATGAGCTCCAGAATCTTATGACAACAGCCCATCTTTGAGGACAAACTATGTCCTTAAATAACTGTATCTGAGGACTGAATGCAATCTTTTAGAAGATTCTTTTTCTGCTGTGATCATGGGGTTTGCAAATATTCCTCAAGATTTGCCTTTCCTGCTGGGTTTGGCGGCTGATGCTTGAAGCACAGTTACTCAGGAGGCAGTGTTAGTGAGGAAGGATGACAGTCGGAGGCCAAACCTAACCATGAAGTGTGTGTGAAGTGTATGGTTCACCATCCCAGCTTCATAGGAGGCATATACAGAAAGACTGTGGTTGGGGTCAGTCTAGGCAAAAATGAAAGACTCTATTTGAAGAATAACTCAAATTAAAAGGGCTGGGGGCATGGCTCAAGTAGAAGAAAATATGAGGCCTTGAATTCAAAATAGGTTGTTTCAAAACAAAATTGTTTGTGTTGAAAGGTTAAAGTTTGAGGCAGTGACCACCACGTGTTGCTTGTTTCTGTCTAGCAAAGCAACACGTGGTGGTAATCAAAACACCTGGTTGATTGTGTGCCTATAGAAGACCTGCAAATCCTTAGCTCAGGGCTCTCCTCCTGGGCTCCTCTGTGTCTGTGTTGGAGTGTAGGACGAGGCCTGAGCTGCAGCCCGCTTAAATAAAACAGTAGAGTCTGACTCTCGGTGGTCTTCTTGCCGGGAGGGGTCCTGCGACCTTGGCATAACAGTGTGATTTCAACATGCCTATAAAAACTTCTTTTTTTTTTTTTTTTTAATAAAAACTTCTTGATTTTACACACTTGCAAGTTTTAAGAAAACTAGAAAAATAATTTAGTTTGAAGATAATGAAAAAAATTAGGTAGCACAAAAACATGTCTTTTAACCTGTGATAAAATTGGTTTTCCTTCAAAGTCTTGATCTAATTAATACTTTTGTGTTTGCTGAATACTGGGGCTTGAATTCAGAGCCTTACATTCTTGCTTGTCCTTTTTGGCTCAAGGCAGACACTCTATTAGTTGAGCCACAGCTTTACTTCTGGCTTTTTGCTGGTTAATTAGAGAAAAGAGTCTCACAGACTTTCCTGCCTGGACTAGCTACAAACTGTGACCCTCAGATTTTAGCTTCCTGAGTAGCTAGGCACTAGCGCCCAGCCTAATTACTATTCAACTTAACATTGATTGTGCATTCAGCTCAACAGAAATAAACATTGCCCTGAGAAGTAATAATATTGGGAGGGGGTGTTCTCATAATTCATCAGGGTGCTGAACATTGCTACAGCTTAAACTAAGGATAGTAAGCTTTGTAATAATCTTTCAGGAGTGTGATGGAAGAAAATAAAACCAATATTACAGCAAGAAAAAAAATGACCAAGAGCGATCCCAAGCACAGGTTGCAGGGCATCCAATTCCAGAGGCACTTTCATCACAAAACCCTTGTCAACAGGGAAGCTTCCAGGACTATCTCGCTAATTTACCCCTCCAATTAAAAGCATATATAGATATAATTAGCTATGAGTATCTGCTTACAAAACATCCAGTGTCGCTCACGGAACCTTGTAAAGCAGCACAATGGGGAGGATCCAGTTACCAGCTGGTAACACCCTAGCTGGAGAATGAGAGCTGCTGCTGTATCACCGCCCCTCCTCCCCCCAACTCATTCCAAAGAGCTGAGGAATGGGTGATGTGGGGGAGGGGAGGGGAGGCTGTGGGGATCTGGTGGTAACAATGTTTCCCTTTTCCTAAGAGCTTTTCTGTATGAGTTATGAACAGACTGTCTTTTTTCCCCTCCTTCCTTCCTTCCTTCCTTCCTTCCTTCCTTCCTTCCTTCCTTCCTTCCTTCCTTCCTCCCTCTCTCCCTCTCTCCCTCCCTTCTTCCCTCCCTTATCCCTCTCTTCTTTATGGTGCTGGTATTGGGGCTTGAACTCAAGGCTTTGTGTTCTCACTTGTCTGCTTGTGTTCAAGGCCAGTGCTCAACCACTGGAGCTGTTTTTCTTTTTTTCTCTTTTTGTACAAGCAGACTTCATTTGTAGAGGTTTTACATTCACAGCAAAAGAGAGTAGAAGGGACGGAGATTTCCTATCAATGGCACTTACATCCTTGTATTTTATTTAAATGGCTCTGTATAAGTCATCTGTAGGATGAGTGAGTCACAGTGGTGGACTATGGGGAGGTTTACAGTAGAACAAATGTCTCCTTTGGAAACGCATTGTTCTCAAGTGACACCAAGTGACACCGTTCCTTTCACTCACCTTTTGTTGTTCCAGGCAAGTCACAAGGTCAAGCCCATTATCAGGGGCAGGGAAGAATAATAACCAGGAAAGATAATGAAATCTATTATGTGGGCCTGTTTGATTCTGTTCACATTGTAGCGGGAGGGGGGGCATGGCTCAAGTGGTAGAACTCCTGCTTAGCAAGTGCAAGGCCCTGAGTTCAAATCTCAGTACAGCCAGAAAAAAGCTTACATTCTAGCAAAAGTTATATAAACAGAGGAATTGAAGTGTGATATGATTATGGCAGCACAACTTCTAACCACATAAATGGACCATGGAATGTGCTTGAGGACTATGTAGGATGGAGAACTTTGGGTTGGGCTCTATCTCCAATAAGTTGGAGGGGTTGTCTTTGGAGAAGACTGAAGACCTAGAGCTCTCCCTTACAACGGACCCAGCAGTCTTAAAGAGTACAGTGCCATAGAGGATGGAACAGATGGATCCTTGGGCCACAGGAGTCAGGAGCTGAGTTCTGTATGCCCAAACGGGTATGGAAAGAGATATTCAGAGGCTCCTTCTCCATGGACATGATCCTGAGCTCTGTCTTCTCCCTGACTCAGGTTCTAGGCAACAGAGATTGGTCCAAATCATGGAGTTTAAATCTGAGAGGCAGGGGTGGAGGAAATTGTAAATCTTGAAAGGTTAGTGGCAGAGGAAAGGTGAGAGCCAATCAGAAAGGATTGGAAGCAGACAGCCAGGCAAACTCCAAGTTTGTCGAATGAAGATCGCTGTATGTTACAGTACTTCTCCATCCCACCACTTTTATGATGATGGTTGGGGCAGAAACCCATTTTAAGATGGAACGATCTGGCCCTCTGGTGGAATTTTGAGGTATACTCTCGATTTATTCTGGGCTCAATCTGGCACTGATGTTGCCAGATTCACCTGTTACAGGATGGTGGGAATGGAGACAGACCAGGTACAAGGGAAGAACTCAGCAGATCTCTGGAGCTAGGCTGTCTTTTCTTGTCACGGATTGCCTGTTGGCTTCTAGGAAAGCTCCGCATCTTGAATGTCCTTCCTTCTGTCTTGTCTCTGTTCAGGTCTCTGTGAATCCTTCTCTATCTGGTTCCTCAATGGTCTGTTTACAGCTCCCGTTCCAGGAACTCTTTTGCTATGTCCATCTGCAGCCTTCCAGATTCTGGGGACATTCTGGATTCCAGGCTTAGGTCCTTCTAGTCTTAAAGTGTTCTGCAGTCGTGGGTCGGTGTGCTGGGCCTTGTAACTACTCCTACAATCAATGATAATGTGTCCAAAGATCCCTAGACACAGCTCCAGTTTCAATGTTCCCTCAGCATCCAACCCTAGGACCCAGTTCTGCTAATGATATGCCCACTTTATGATTCTAATAACTGCTTCAGGACAACTTTTTTAAAACCTCTCCATTGTTTTTCCAACTAAACGGTTACTCTTCAACTATACACTCTTCTACTTTTCTCAAAGAACCAGATTGCTCAGAATTTTTACCATCCCACACGCCCTCATTCTGACATTGGTTGAGGTCAATATCAGCTCACTAGAGAGGGGCTGCCTAGGCTCTACCAAATTCATTTATCCAGTTTGAGTTGGCCAGATTAAAAAATGGCTATTAGGCCTGGAAAAAATTTAAAGTAATATATGCATGGATGATAGGGTTGGTGGCTGGGTAACGCTTGGGGGCATAGGAACAGCTGAGGAGCCAAATGGAGCTCTGCACATTCCCAGTCTGCCTGTCACGCTGGATGGGCTTGTTTACCTCTCTGGATCTCCATGTTGTCACCTACAGGCTTCAGAAACAGGACAAGAGAATATACTCCTTAGCAATGGTGTGAAAATGAGAAGCTCTGAGATGAGGTGTCAGGTAAGAGTGAATAGGATAAATATTTTCTTTGTAACATGTTAAATTTACTGTACCCATTTAGACAGCTATGCCAAATAGATGGCTAGATATCAAAGACCAAGAGTTAGGAAAGACTAGGGTGTTGGTGGCTCATGCCTGTAATCCTAGCTGTTTGGGAGGTTGAGATTTGAGGATCATAGGTTGAAGCCAGATTGGACAGGAAAATCCAAGAGACTCTTATTTCTAGTTAATCAGAAAAAAACTGGAAGTAGAGGTATGGCTCAGGTGGCAGGGTGCCAGCTTTGAGTGAAAAAACTAAGGGCCCTGAGTTTAAGCCCCAGTAATAGCACATACACATACACACACACACACACACACACACACACACACACACACACACACACACACACTAAAAAGACTATGGTGAGAGGAATAAATTAGAAGGTCCTAGGTACATAGATAACAATTAGAAATTATGAGACATAATGAGATTGACTCATTAATTCATTCACCAAATTCTTATTGAGCCCTTTGTCCTAAGCAATGTCTTAGGTATTATAGTACTAAATATAACAATATACAAAGAAGGTTCATTTCCATATGGACTTTACATTCCAGCAAGAAGTAATTCATACTTTTTGTTTTGTTTTCTCTGAGACAAAATCTCATTATGATATTCCTCGCTTAACTTCCCAAGTGCTGGGCTTATAGGAGTGAAATATCATGGCTGGCAATTTTTAAGTTTTAAATTGCACACCATTTAGAGATGCATTATGAAATACTATGCCTTCCTGCTTTGCCCTGCCTAGGACATGAACCGACCCTTTGTTCAGAATATCCATGCTGTATATACTACTCTCCTATTAGTCACTTAGCCACTCTATGGGTTAACAGACCGTCAGGGCTGTGTTCAAGTAGACTTATTTTATTTAAAAATGGCCCTGGAGTGCAAGAGTAGATAATAGCAACTCAAAATTGACATAGAGTATTCCCTAGTGAAAAGGAGAAAGTTTATCACAGGTATGTATATGTAGGAAAAATATGACATATCCAGGACTTGGTACTCTCCTCAGTTTCAAGAAGACACTGGGAATCTTGGAATAGATCCCCCTGGGATAATATCTCACTGTTGTAGAGCGAGTAAGACAGCAATCAACAATAAGAGAAACATAAGCAGAGGTGGGTGTGAGGCAGACAGGAAGGTGGGAATTTAAAGGTGAAGGGAATCCTCTCGGTGCCAATGTTATTTCAGCTTCAATCTTGATGGAGGTGAGGACTTCAATTTGTACACATACCTGGGGCTAGGATTCCAGTAAATGCTGGGGCAGGAGCTCCTGCAACCGGTTAGTAAAAATCAAGAATTGTGAGTGTACTAGGGAGAGCACGGGTAGGAGGTAAAAGTCCAGAGATGGTGAACACAGGAAGGAGAGAAAAACCAGAAAACAGGAAGGTGTCAATCTCAGGATCTTAAAATTCTTCAAAGCTCCAGGCTAACACTGCCCTGGGCCCCGCCCTCTAGCCGGGTCTCCGCCCTGCCAATAACTCCGCCCCAGGGGCCGGAACAAAAAGGGCGAGGGCAGGGACCGGAAGTGGCTTCATACCCGGCCGCAATTTGCTGGGTGCATTTCCGTTAGCAGCGGCGGGAACTGGGTTAGTGGCGGGCAGCTAGGCCTCGGAGGAGGCGAATCCGGCGCGAATCCGATCCATCAGGGCCGCCACCATGGTGAGAAGACGCTGGGTAGCGGCGTTTGGGCTCCCGAATGTGTTGTGGTGTCGAGGCCGCGGCTGGTGGGTTCGGAAGCCGAGGGCTGGCGCTTCTTTGTGAAGGCCCCGGCCGCGGGGCTTCGCCTGTGGGGCCGGGCCGGGCCGGGAGCGGGAAGAAGGGAATCCGGAACTGGGGATTGGAGGCCCGGCCGCTCGGTGGTGGCGGAGGTGGCACCGCTGTCGTGGGCCTCTCCACACGGACGGTAGCTGTAATGCCCGGGACACTGCGGGCACGGAGTAAACTTGTGCTGAATAAAGACATGTCGGGGGGGAGGGCGGTTCGGAGCACATACGAGCTCCTTGAGCAAAGTGGGTGAGAGGCCGAGAAATTGTCCGGAACTGGAATCTTGGGAAGAAGGGAGGGGGGGAGGGGGTCAATGAGAATGTTGGTTGGAGGAGTTAAACTCTGGTTACGCTTGTTTATCTCGGACTTCTCAGGCGCTGGGGCAGCACCAGAAAAACACATTTTCTTCCTTCCCTGAGTTCACTTTCTAGTGGAGGACACGGATAGTAAATAGCATTTAGTGGAGTAATTCAGCATTAGGCAGAAGTAACGGCGCGGGGTGGGATAAGAACGCCTAACTTTCTTGGTGAAAATGGGAGGGGCTGTTATATATCCTAGAACTTAGAGATCAAAGAGGGTAGGTAGCTCATCATTGGAAATTGTTAATAGGAAAAGGGAGAAATAGAAAAAGAGGTGGGAGGAATTGGCAGGAACCCGATTATTAAGGGCTTTGCATCTTTGGTAAAGTGTTATCTTTGAAGGATTTTTAACAACAGGCATGAACTCAGGGGCTTAGAAAAATGACTGAAGAGCCCATCAAGTGGTAAAATGTCAACCACAAGCAAACAGGCTGGGCAAGTGGGAGGTCCTGAGTAAGTTCAGGTTCTGGTACTGGCACCAAAAAAAAAAAAAGGAAAAAAGAAAAGTCACAGTTAGAGCATGTTGGCCCATGCCTGGAGGCTAGGACAGGAGGGTTGAGAGTTTGAGGCTAGCCAGGGCTACATAAACCTTGTCTCAAAACAAAAATGAAATGTCACTCTAGCTGTTGTGTAGCAGGAGAAAGAAAAAAAAAAAAGCAGAAAGGCAGGGAAACCTAGCTACTAAAATTGTCTGACTACACAGCTTTCCACCTGTGAAACATTGTTACTTAACACATCTTGCAGTATTTGTGGCCTGTTTTATCAGTAAAAAATGATAATGGGCCTAGTTCAGAAGATTAAATGAGATGTACAGTGCTTATCATGGTGCCTGACTACACAGCACTCAGTAGGTCTGACTGTAGACCTACATGAAATATTTTTCTTTCCTGGGGGGGAGCTGTTTAGAAGCCCTTCAAAATGATCATCTAAAAAATAAAAATAAATAAAGTGACCATGTAAGACAGAACAATATACCTGGGTTTTAGAATGGCAGTCTAACTTGGAGACATAGTTTGGGTCCACAGATTTAAGAGTTCAGAAAGTTGTCCTTGCTCAGGATCAGAGAAATGAACATGGAGAAGGCATTTGGATAAGTTAGTCTGGTTCCTTATTCCCATTCTTCCTCTGACTGGCCTGCACCAGTCAGACTGATGGGAAGCTGATAATAAGATACTAAATGTCAGGTGGGATTTTCTAGACAGAAAGAAAATGCCAGGAGCCAAGCTATAAAAGCATAGTTGCAAAGTAAGAAATAAGTGTAGCAAGTTAAATATTCTTAAAAACCACCAGAAGATTTTTGTCTCTCCCCAGAAGGCAAGCTCTTGGAGACAAATTCTTTGTTTGAGGGTTCCATTTCCCTCAATTTAGAGTTGGTCAGTTCCTTTCTGGTAATAATAAGCTGTTCCTTCATTGGAATTTTTTTGGGTGCAAATGCTTTTGCAGCTCTTCTTTTATTCAGGTTGTAAAGAAATTTGGATGTGTCTGAACACTTGAACCTCACTTTTGCTGATTTATCCTTGCAGACGGTCGGCAAGAGCAGCAAGATGCTGCAGCACATTGACTACAGAATGAGATGCATTCTGCAAGATGGCCGGATATTCATCGGGACTTTCAAGGCTTTCGACAAACATATGAATTTGATCCTCTGTGATTGTGATGAGTTCCGGAAGATTAAGTAAGGAGAGGGCTTGTTGGGGGGAGGAAGAATTGGAAAAGGAACTGAATGGGTTGGGTGGGCTGAGTGACAGATGGTGATGCAGGTAGTTGGTTCCTCTCTGCTTGCTTTCCTGCTTTTGAAGACTGATGTCAGTGGGAACATGAACGCTAAGAAATCTTCTGAGTCCAGCAAGCCTTCTCTTGTTTTGGCAATGTGCAAGTTGTGAGGAGGACTGTTAGGCTTTTGATTGTAGTTACCTTGCGTCCCCCTGGGTATTGGGGTAAAGGGCTCTCGTGTTCTCCCCACAGGTGTGTGAGGGGGGAGAACTTGGTTTTCTGGCCTCATTACCTATTTGTAAAGCTGTAGCCTAAAGGGCTCTCACAATGCGGCCTGGTCTGAAACTGCTTTAAGAAGCCTCTGACCCTCTTCAGGGTAAGTGCTCTGCTCCCCTTGTGAGTTTGGGGCCACTGATTTTTGTTGACATTTTAGAAACAATTGGCAATTTCTGCTTTGCCAGAATTCTGTACTTTATTTCATACTCCTTTATTTTAAATCTCAATCTTCAGCTTCTGGCTCATTAATGAAGCTTTCTGACCTATTATACTCAAGACATCTTGCAGTCTAAAGAGATTATGTGTCTTTCAGGTCATATGCACACTTGTGTCACATGTAGTATTCATATGTCACTAGCTCTGAGTTCCCTTTGATGCTTTTTGGGGGTTATTTTCTATTGTGTCTCAAGGTTGAGAAGTACAGGATAAAAACATAGAAATGCTTAAGTGCCTGGTAATGTTAGAGAGGGGACAGGAGATCAGTGTGGAACTATTCTAGACAGTCTTTTTTTATTCTGATTAAAATTCAATGAAAAATTAAATCTCCCATAGGGTTTTCTCTTATTTAAAAGAAGTACTTTGCTATTTAAAAGTAAGAAATGAAGGTCTACTCACAGAAAATCAGTTACAGTAATAAAAAATACTATAAAAATAAAATCTTACAAGTTTTTAAAAATCACAGTATTTTGTCTTTAGTTTACATTTTTGTTGTGTTTATCTTTTTCTGGTTGCTCATTGGTGATTTCTGGTTTGTGCTTTTTGAGGAATTGATGTGAAATTTCTTGCAAGCAGATGTAGAAATTCAACTTCTATGAATGTGAAAGCTCTTTTACCTTTTCCTTCATCACTTCTATTTCTGATGTAAAGGACAGAATTATAGATCTATGAGGTTGAATTGGTAGTGTAAGGATACCACATGGAAGTGAGGTGATGACCATTCACTTGCTTTGAGGAATTGTCTGACATTGAATAGATACTAGTGAAGAACACTTGACTGAGGGAAAGCTTGTTACAGTTGCCTATAGAAGAGCATCTGAGCAGGGCTGGGCTTTCTTGGGCTTTCTTTTGTTCTTCTCTTGGTGTGTGCATCCTCTTAGCTTGATAGAAAACAGGTAGGCTAAGGGGTCACAGACTTAGCCTATGGATACTGTAGAACCTGTCTCAGACAAAGTTGATGTGCCATTTGTCAGGATTGTAATATAAAGAAGACTGCTCCTAGGCAGGTGAATCTGAACTTTATACATTTTGTAACGCTTTCATTTTTTCCTCTTCTAAATGTTTCTTTAGGCCAAAGAATTCCAAACAAGCAGAAAGGGAAGAGAAGCGAGTCCTTGGTTTGGTGCTGCTTCGTGGGGAAAACCTGGTTTCAATGACAGTAGAAGGACCACCTCCTAAAGACGTGAGTCTGAGCAGAATCCACAGGGGTGGAAGGAGGCCCTGCCTGGAATCAGACTCTACATTAGATTCCCTGCACATAAATGGAGAGAGAACTAGAGTTCTTACTTTGACCTTTCTTCCTCAGTTGGTACACGAGGTGTAGGCAACACACCTAAGGCCATCTGGGTCATGGCCCTGATACGATGACAGGGTCTAAGTGGCCTTAAAATTTATCACTCTAGAATGCTTGTATGTTTTGTACACTTACAGATTGCTGTGCACTGAGCACTTCAGTATTTTGTTTAATCCTTGTAACAGTTACTTAAGGTATTACATTCATCTTGTAGATGAATGAAACAGTAGTTTAGTGACTTTCCTAAGATGCCAGCTAGTAAATGATGATAAAGTGACATTTGATCCAAGACAGTTTTGGTTTGTTAATGCTAAATTACAAATGCTTATAAGTAGAGCAAGCTTTAGATATAATCTAACCAAACTTATTATCCCCTTTTCATTTAAGACATTGTTACTCAAGTGAATAATTGTATCCTGGGTTCATGCATATACACATACTTTTTTGTCTTTATTAACACATAACATGCATTCAATAACATTTTTGATACCTACTTCCAGTAAAGTTGGCTACTTTATTGTAGTCTATTATAAACCTGTATGACCATAGCCAGTTTACCATAATGCCATCATTTCAGATAAGGAAAATCTCAGAATTGTGGAATTAGTTGCCTAGTATCAGTATACCAGTGAAAATTGGGGCTGAAAATAGATCTCATGTCCTTTTCTTGCCAGATCAGTTGATATTGTCTACTGATTCAGATGGAATCGTGGGTCTATGCTCTGGGTTTAGTTTTCACAGGAAAGCTATGTGTGGTGACATGCTCTTGTAACTATCTCTTGGGAGAAGGAGGCAGGAGGATTCTAAGTTTGTGACCAAGCTGAGCTCCATATGTGAAACATTTTTTCAAACCAAACAATGTGAATAAGTAAATCCATTTTCATAGGAGTACCTATAGGTGGTTGAGTTTTGGCATGTTTCTTTAGATTGAAGTTCTAGTTTCCTTCAAGGTGACAGAAATGTAGTCTTCTTCAGAAGAAGAATGGTATTAGCACATGTGGGCAGGTAGTGTTTACAAGCAGTTTTAATGCCTTATGAATCTGAGGGGCTTTCAACAGTACTCTGATTCTCTAGGCCGTTGACAGTTTTCTTTATTTTTCAGACTGGAATTGCCCGAGTGCCACTTGCTGGAGCTGCGGGCGGCCCAGGAATTGGCAGGGCTGCTGGCAGAGGAATTCCAGCTGGTGTTCCCATGCCCCAGGCCCCTGCAGGACTTGCTGGACCAGTCCGTGGGGTTGGTGGGCCATCCCAACAGGTGATACATAGGGGAAAGGATACCACTCTCTGGTGGATAAAACAAAAGATAAAGGGAGGGTCTGCCCTTGGGGAATAGTGGAATTACCAGTCCATGATTGTCTGGCTGTCAGTGTTTCTTTAAAGTGAGGAGAGCACAAATATTATTTTGAATTTGAATTGAATTTGAGCAGAATGTTTCCATGATAACATAAAACTTTAGAACCTAGAGCTGGGAAGGTGGCTCAGTGTAGAGCGCTAGTTTTCCTTGCATGCATGAGGCCCTGGGTTCGATTCCTCAGCAGCACATAAGCAAAAAGAAAAAAGCCGGAAGTGGCGTGGCTCAAGTGGTAGAGCGCTAGCCTTGAGCTGAAGAGCTGAGGGACAGCACCCAGGCCCAGAGTTCAGGTCCCACGAATGGACCAAAAAAAAAAAAAACAACTTTAGAACCTATTATCAGTCTTACTTGTAAGTCTTATACGTCACCCTTAGACTCTGGCCTAGAAGATGGGTGGAAGTTGGGTATTTGAGTGATTATTTCATGGGATTTGTGTCTGGTATTTCTTAACTGAATTGGGGGAGGAGAATGGGAAGCTGAACTAATATTCTGCTTAACTCCGACTTCTCTTAGGTTATGACCCCCCAAGGAAGAGGTACTGTTGCAGCTGCTGCAGCTGCTGCCACAGCCAGTATTGCAGGGGCTCCAACCCAGTACCCACCTGGCCGTGCGGGTCCTCCTCCACCTATGGGCAGAGGGGCACCTCCTCCAGGTGAGAAGCCCATAAAGAAACCAGTGCTAACTGATAGGAAGTGCCTTAGCTGGATTCATGATGAGATAGATCCTTGACTGAAATGGGTGATGAGTTTATATAATTAAGCAGGATTACTCTGAAATCCAGCCTGGCTGACTGACTTTGGAAGTAGTTTGACAAAAGCCACGGGGAGCACTAGCTTTTCAGCTCAAGTGCCTCTGTATGTTTCCTGTAGCAGAGGCTGAGAGGGTAGAAAGGTATTTCTCACTCAGTAGATAGCTTTGTATGTTTGCTGATACTTTTTTTTTGTGTGTGTGAAAATACAGTACAGAGGAGTTGCAGTTACATGGGCAAGATAACGAGTACATTTCTTATCAAGCACTGTTGCCTCCTCTTTGTTTCCCCTTCCCATCCCTTCCCATACTCCCCCCCACCGCCCATCAAAGTTGTAAAGTTCATTTTTTGACATAACGACTTGTACATCTCCTTGTTGCAATGGGTCCACCTGTCCTGATACTTTTTAAGATGGACATTTGAGGCATGTTTCCTGGGCTTTTCTCTTTTAGGCATGATGGGCCCACCTCCTGGCATGAGGCCTCCCATGGGTCCTCCAATGGGGATTCCGCCTGGCCGAGGGACTCCAATGGGCATGCCCCCTCCCGGGATGCGGCCCCCTCCTCCAGGGATGAGAGGTAAGTGCCCCAAGCAGCACTGACTGGCTTCCTTCATGAGCCTAGGCAGATGGAAAGTAGAAGGAAATTGGATTTAGACTTGTATCTGGTCTTTCATGGCTTCAGCTTAATGAGTATTTGGAGGATAACTTAGGAAGATCCCAACAGAGATTAGGATATTGTTAATGTCCTCCAATTTGATAGTGTCTGGTAATTAAGAGGGTCTCTGGGTTTTGTGATACTAATTATTATGCATTCTTGCTTAATTCCAGTTTGACTCCACATGGGTAAGAAAATAGATCCAGAAAATACTTAGCATCCTGATTCTCAGCCTTGTGTTCTTTCAATGAAAGCATAGTAGCTCTTAAGATAACTCAAAAAACCAAACTAGAGAGTCCCTGTGTTTCTAGTTTGGATTTTCCAGGCCTTCTTAGAAGGCCAGGCAACCCTAGAGACATTCTAAGTCAGCCACATACAAAGTGTTTTTCTTTCTGGTTGCTAGGTAAATGTAGAGGGGTATAACTGGGGATTTGAGTTCCAGATCAGGCACTGATGAAACTTCTCTTACTTTGGGCCATAGTTACAGAAGTAGCTCCACAGAGGCATGGGACCCATTCCCCAAAGCCATGTTGCCATAGACCTGTTGTTTATTATGCAGTTGTTGGTGTAGTCTCATTGGATTGTCTGGTTTCCCTTTCAGGGCCCCCTCCCCCGGGAATGCGCTAGACTCATCTCGGCCCTCAACTCCCTGCGTGTTTTCCGAAAGGCTGTACATAGTCCTTTTATTTCTGTGGCTTCTGAAACTGGTTTATAATAAACTCTTAAGAGAATGTAAATGCACCTGATGTATGCATTTATTTTTAGACAAGCCTTTGGTATATTGGATATTTAATAGAGTCAGAAAGAATCACCTAGTTCTAAACTTCTACTATGTATAATTACATCTAAAATGATGTAACTTATGTACTTTGAAAATAAAACAATCGAGCTTCAGTGACACAGTTTTGCTTATCAAAGCAAGGCGTTAAATACCTTGGAAAGACATCTGGATAGCTCCTTGACCAGTATATTTGTTATATGCCTACAATCTAATAAAAATAGAATTTGAATTGAAGGATCACTGATTTCTTCTACCCAATTTGTTCAGCTGATATCTGGTCACTGAGCAGTATTCAAGTAGTACTTAGTATATTGAATTTCAAGGGTTTGAAAATAAGAGGTGAACACTACTTCTAAAAGCAATGAGAAGCTGGGCATAGTAGTGAATACCTGTAATCCCAGCACTTTGGAAGCTGATTCAGGAAGATATGGAGTTTGAGCCCAGCCTTGTCTCAAAGGAATGGAGATGCTAATAATGAAGAGGAAAGACAAGAGGAGTACTGTAGGAGTGTTATGGTTTCCTTAGGAATGTAAGGGTCTTTTTTTTTAATATCAGTCAATGAAACATACCATACTAAGAAGAAAAGAGCCATAGATTTTTACAAAGAACTTGAGCAATAAAACCATTTTAAAAATGATCCAAGTAATTTAGTACACAGTTCCTCAGAGGATATAGCCAACAAGCACCTGTAAAGTCATTCAAGTTCTTGGTTCCTTCCAAAGAAATGCAAATCAATATATGCAAGATGCTGCTACTTTAGACCTACTAGGATGACTAGTGAAAAAGCCAAAAAGGAGCCCTGGTGCCATGCAGGTGGGGATGGAAGATGCAGCAGCAAGGGGAAACAGATGCGGCAGTTACTCAGCGCTGCAGAATTGCCATATGGTCCAACTGCTCTATATAAATCTGGTATGTAGGATTATTTGGTATTTGTCCCTGGTTCCTGTTGCCAAGCTCCCAAACCTTTAGAATTTCCTGTGCAATAGTCATAATCCCCTTGGTAACACCCAAGTTGATATTAATGAAGTGACAGGATGGGTCCTTAGGTAGCCTTATAATGTGAACAGTCGCCAGAAGACGGTGGATGGTTGCAGACCAGGCTCTTGAAAACTTGTACAGTGAGATGTGAGCTTCCAGCTTGCTGAACACACGGAGAGTGCTTATGCCTGGAGATGGCAGGAAAGCTGAGTCCCTTCATACTACCCTAACAACCTCTATCCTTAATCTAAGTGTTCCTCTGAGTTCTGAGCCATCCTAGAAATTACTAATGAGAGGTGAGACAGTGGTTCTTTCCACCCTTAAGTTTATGGCTGGTTCCTGAGTCAGGTCACACTTGAAGCTTAGCAGCTTGTACCCAAGGACAAGCCTGAGCTCTTCTGTGGGATCTGACATGACCTAGGAAAGTTGGTCTCTAGTGGACAATTGATTGTAAGTGAGACCCTCCCCTCTCCCATCTTGTCACAGAAGTGTTCTGTGTTGTGACTGGAGAGTAGGAATGGTGGGTGTGGTGCTCTCTAGAATTGGTGTCAGGTATGTGAATGTAGAGAAAATTCTCAGTCCCCAAGAGGATGAAAATAGGTTTATATAGAACTTAGGTTTCAGCAACATAACAGTCAAAAGGTAGAACTGGTCTATCAATAGATTGTAACAACGCAATGAGTTCACATCTTGGTGAGTACAAAGCCAAAACAGCCAATGCATAAAACGGATTTACTCCATGAAGCAGGTAAGGAGAGCATGGGAGTAGGTTCCAGAGCAATTCCCTAAACCAAAGGAGGCAGAAGCTTTATTTAGGGAGCCTGTGCATATTCATAGGAAAGCACTTTAGGGGTGGGCACATTCTTGTGCATATCCATCTTGAGGTTATAATTTAAGATAGCAGGCACATTTTTGTTCATACTTAAAATCAGGGTCATGGATACAACACATGTTCAAAGGGTTAAAATGATAGACGAATGCCTATGGCCATTCTCAGCATATATCATAAAATTTTAGCTAAAAATAAAGGAACTTTGAAGTTGCATTAATAGAAGTTCATTCCTAAAAGTGACTACCTTGCTTAGTGGGTAATAAGTTCCCTAGAGACATTTCTCATTTTAGAGGGGCTCAGGGTGGGAAGTCATTTTGTAACTACTTCTGGCTGATGGGTTCTCTTTTCCTAGTGAGAGGAATGAAACTGTTGATGCTAAAGCAAGGGAAGTCTTAGGATCACCAGAGACATTGTCTAATGTCATTTTTGGAATTCTTCCCATAATAGTTTTGCTCTCAAATGTTTCGAGGTACATCTAATTCTGACATGAGTAAAGTCAGTAAATTAGATGTTCTTAATTTATATAACCCAGAAAATACAGAAAATACCTGCTTCCCAAGGAAGCAGGTTAAAATACTGTTAAGTAACAGGCAAACAGGTCAACTAAAAAAATAGGAAGGAATGCTTACTGTTGTGTCTTTTTTTTAGAGGTTACTAGACTTTTTTTTTTTTATTGTGAAAATACTGTACAGAGGGGTTACAATTACATGGGTAAGATAATGAGCACGTTTTTTATCAAGCATTGTAGCCTCCTGCTTTGTTTCCCCTTCCCATCCCTTCGTATCCTCCCCCTCCTCCCCCCCCCGTCCCCACCCACTAAAGTTGTAAAGTTCGTTTTTCGACATAATGACTTGTACATCTCATTGTTACAATGGGTCCTCCTGTATCCCTGTTTTAACAATTTCTTTTTTCCCTTCCCCTCCACATATACCAACATCATATATAGTGAAATGTTGTCTTTTTTTATAGTTGCCTCAAATGTAATTTTAAGCCTTTAGTTAAGACACAAAGGAGAAGCATTCAGAAGATTAGAAACTGTACAAATAGACCAATTAGAAAAGAAGGGTAAGATCAGTTATTTACTGCTTGGCTCTACCTACAATGATTAGCTTTAGTTTGAGTCCTGGTCCAGCTCATTGAAGCATTTTCAGGCTTTATTATTATTATTAGTATTTAGTATAGTATTATTTGAGTCCTAAGTATATATTTGAGTCTTTAATATATTAATTTTAGTATAATGATTCTAAGGAGAGAATTAGTAATATTAAATAAGGTCCTGTCCAGATGGAGTTAGGTTGAGAAGATCTGGACTTTCAGATTTCAAATGCATCTAATACTTGATGCACAGGGGTTGAAGTCTTTACCTTCATAGAGGGAAATTTTAGGTTCCTTGCCTAGTAAGGGGCAACATAATCTACCTTAGATATTTATTGCCAGTTCAATTTCTAGGATGTATTTTAGAGCAGGTTCTCCCCTGTAGAGGACCTTCAATGCAACATTTTAAAGGTGCTGAGCTTGCTGGGTGCAGTGACTCAAGTCTAATCCAGCCAATTTGGAGGTGGAGACTGGGGGATTTCAGTGTAAGGCCATCTCAGGCAAAAAGAAAATTGGCAAAGCCAGCCCTGACAGAAAAGTCCATGAGACTCTTATCTCCAATAAACTACTCAGAAAAAGTCAGAAGTGGCACTGTGGCTTAAGTGGTAGAGCACAAAGGACAGCACCCAGGCCCTGAGTTCAATCCCCAGACCTGGTGGGGGAAAAGTTAGAAAGACTTCATCTCCAGGCAATGGCTGGGTGCAGTGGTGCATGCTTGTTGTCTACAGTAAGACTGGGACACACAGATAGAGTGCATTGGGAGGGACTGGGAGAGAGTGAGGGAACGGAAGACACTGTACTAAAGGAAATGTACTCGTTACCTGACTCGTAATTGTAATTGTATATCACCTTTATAATAACAATAAAGTAAATAAACAACAACAAAATTACTAAGTATAAAAAAAGGAAAAAGAAAGAACTACATGTAAAAAGATGGAAGGTACATGCTTGTAATACTAGCTACTCAGGAAGCAGAAGGAAGAGGATTTCTTTTTTTTCTTTCTTTTCTTTTCTTTTTTTTTTTTTTGCAGATCATGGGGCTTGAACTCTGGGCCTAGGTGCTGTCCCTCAGATCTTCAGCTCAAGGCAAGTGCTCTACCACTTGAGCCATAGCACCACTTCCAAGGAGGAGGATTTCTAAGGGGGGAAAAACTAAACCAAAAAAAAAGGGCTGGAGGTATGATTTAGGTGATAAAATTCCTGCCTACCAAGTTCAAGGCCCTTGAGTTCAATCCCCAGTATGGGCTAAATAAACAAAAATAAAGATGTTAAGCTTGGGTTTCTCCTTGGAGGCAGTTCTGATGTAGCTCAGAACCATAGGTACAAGTATTAACCAAATTTTGAGCTTTCACACAGTTTGGTCAAGTGTGTGATGGATTAAGTATATGATTTACTCATTCAGTTTTGCCAGGGTTTCCATGTCACATGTAACACCTGTATTGTATTCCTAGTATGTGGAAAAATTTCTCACCTTTGAAATACAAATGGGTCCTTTGTTACTAGATAGATCCATGTAACCCAAACTTGGAGATCATCCCTTTTAAAAATCATTGAATAATTTCTGCTCTTTTTGTAAGGGAAAGCTTTTATCAACCTAGTAAAAATATCTGCAAGAATTGAGAGATAATGAATTGCCCTTGGGGCTGTTGGCGTGATTGTAAAATCTATTGGTCAGTCCCCTCTCATGTCTCTGGTTTGTATTGTCCTTTTTCAGGAAGCACAGGTGGCTTCATTGGAATGTTATTTTTCTGGCAGTATAACACACTGTTCTGTTAGTTTAACTATGATCTCCTTTAAATCTAGAGCTTTAATTACTCCAGGAAGCTCGTTGTACAGAGTTTCTTTTCCATAATGAGTTGAACTATGGGCAAATGTAATAATCAGGCAGGTCACCTTTTCTAGCAAGGAGACTTTTCCTTGCTTGTCAGTTGCCAACCCTGCTGAGAGGAGACATTTGAAAGCCTGCCCTTTTTGCTTCTTCTTGTCTTCCTCCCAGTAGGAGGGAACAAATTTGTCGAGGCCTGGAGAGGATCAAAGGCAGCTGTTGAATCTCTCTGCACAAAGCTTTTACGTTTAGCTCCACAGTTTCCTTTTCTTATTTCTGAGTCTCCCCTCTGATGCCCCCTGCAGGCTACAACTGCCACTTTCGTAGGGTCATTTGCTCCCTGAAATAGTCTATGGAACTTAAGTCCATAAAATTTCCTCACTGGTAGCATTATGAAGATGATTCTTTCCATTTGTATTGTGGATCGCTGAGAAGTCACAACTGGAATCTGTATATATAATCCCCCCTCTTATTAAGTGCCCCAGTCAGCTTTTTGGGTGTGTTGGAAGGGGGGCCTTTGGCATCAATAATCTCATAGTCAGAGATGCTATAACCAGCCTGTCATTGAGCACCATTGATAGAATTGCTCCTATCAACATATCATACTTTTTAGAGCTTTGCAGGTGTTCACCCTGAAGGTCCTTTATGCTTGAGTGTACCTAGTCTTTGAGTTCCAAGCAGTCATCATGTATTAGAGGCTAGGATGGCTGGGTTTAGTGTTGGGCAAGGGTTTGGAATCGGATGAGGACATTTAATGTTTGAGCCTAGCTTTGGGACATTGGCCGCTTGTTAGCCAAGGATGGCCTTTGTATCCACAACACTATCCCCTGAGGTGGGGGTCTGACTGTCAGTGGCTGCCCCATAGTTTAACTGGTCTTTTTGTAAGATGAAAATGAGGCACTCCAGAATAGACAGAAATGAGTGCTTTAAAACCAGGTGGGAGCCGGGTGCTGGTAGCTTACACCTGTAATCCTAGGGGGCTGAGATTTGAGAATTATGGTTCAAAGCCAGCCCGGGCAGGAAAGCCTATGAGACTCTTATCTCCAATTAACCACCAGAAAACTAGAAGTGGTGCTGTGGCTCAAGTGGTAGAGTGCTAGCCTTGAGCTGAATTGCCCAGGGACAGTGCTCAGACCCAGAGTTCAAACCCCATGGGCAACAAAGAAAAACTAAAACAAAAACCTGGTAAGGAAATGGCAATGTGACTCAAAGTGGTAGAGCTAGCCTTGAGTGAAAAAGCTCAGGGACAGTGCGCAGGCCCTGAATTCAAGCCCCATGACCAACAAAGGAAAAAAAAAAGATAAAATTATGCCAGATGCTGTGGTTCATCCCTGTAATCCTAGCTACTCAGAAGGCTGAGATCTTAAGATAATAGTTTGAAGCCAGCCTGGGCAGGAAAGAATGAGCAACTCTTATCTCCAATTAGTCACAGAAAAAGCCAGAAGTGGATCTGTGGTAGAGCACTAGCCTTCAGCAAAAGAAGCTCAGGGACAGTACTCAAGCCCTAAGTTCAAGCCCCAGGTCTGGAAAAAAACAAAAACAAAAACCAACAACCTGGGAGGTTGGAGGTTCAAGAAACCATTTTGTTTCTCTTTTTTGATAGCACCTCTTATATTTTCTCTTGGAAAGACCACCCCTTTTAGTAGTTAGCAGAGGATGTGGCTCTGTTATAGTATTGAGTCAAACTCAGTGTTTCCAGTTACAGCTAAGATAACACAGGCCTCTGCGGGAAATCTCATTTGTACTAAAGGGTGGAGCAAGGACTCCCTTGGTCCCTTTAACTCACCTGTGGGAGGGAATTGAAAGAAGCCAGTTGCTTGGCTTCTTTGCCCTCGTTCCCTCCGAGCATCCCTCTTCCCTTGTCCCTTCTGCTTTTGGAATGCACACTGTGGCCCCAGCTGTAGTGGGTCCAATGCTGGGTCCAAGTGGGAACATGGTCTTCTTTGGAGGGTAACTGCCATCAGGGCAGCTTGTCCTTGGTTTTCCTTAGCAGTCTCATCTCTGTGGTTGAAAGCCTTAAAGACAATCTCTACCAGTTGAGAGTCTGCTCTACAGCTATGAATTTTCTCTGGGTATCAGGAGCATTCTGAGATAAAGGAAGTAGGTTTCTAGGATGATCTCCTGTGCTTTGATTTTGCATGGTCCCAGGGCCTGAAGCTTCCCAGGCAAGTGCTCTAACATTTGAGTCACATCGCTAAGCCACCTCCCTTGACTTTTGGAATCTTTTCCTCTCTGATCAGCTATCCCAAAGAATATGAGCTCATCAGATTGGGATGGCCTGGAAAATCAGAGACCTCCAGTCATAAGTCACAAGGGAATTTCCGGCTGCCATGACCAAGATGCATTGTGGTTTTTTGGAGTTTGAGGTCTGCAGGTAGTGAAGGCAGTCCCACATCAGAACTGAAAGGATTAGAAGCAATTCCTAAGTTAAATGGTCCTTATATGAGAAGATTGTAAGACTTGTGTTATTTCCTCAAGGTCACAGACTAACAACCTTCATGATTAAGGTCTGCTGCACACATGAAGAAATGCTGGCACTTACACCACCAGACAAACTAGGAGAAAATAAGAGCAATTGCATAAATCATAGTCTCTGGACTTTGATGCAGAAGTCTCTGTGCTGAGTGGTTATACCTGTGAACTTAGAGTCCTCTGAGACTTCTTGTAAAGCCTTCATAAGATGTGTCTGTGTATAAGAGTGGGTTAATTTCCATGTTAAGTAAAAATGGCCAACTTTTTTTTTTTGGGGTCCGGTCCTGGGGCCTGAACTCTGAGCCTGGGCGCTGTCCCTCAGCTCTTCAGCTCAAGGCTAGCACGCTACTACTTGAGTCATAGCACCACTTCAGGCTTTTTTTTTTCCTGCTTATATGGTGCTGAGGAATCGAACCCAGGGCCTCATGCATGCAAGGCAAGTGCTCTACCACTGAGCCACCTTCTCAGCCCATGACCAATTCTTTAAGAGGAAAAGGTACTGCATCTTTGGAAAGATCTGCTGTCTCTTGGATAGAATTATCTAAGAGTTGAAAAGTTGTGTTTTTTTTTTTCTTTTTTGCTGTGGGACCTGAATTCTGGGCCAGGGCGTTGTCCCTCAGCTTGTCAGATCAAGGCTAGTGCTCTACCACTTGCGCCTCAGCACCACTTCCAGCTTTTTCTGCTTATGTGGTGCTGAGGAATTGAACCTAGGGCCTTATGCATGCAAGGCAAGCACTCTACCACTGAGCTACCTTCCCAGCCCCTAGAGAGCTTAACTTTACTAATACTGTGAGCTTTATCCATAACCTTTTAGATTCAATTTTTATTATTAAAATAGCAATTAAAATAAACTACCAATTACAAATTGAGTGCCCAAATTTGAAAGAAAATATAATACACTTAGTGTTCTAACCAAATGTTTTAGCCAATTACTCCTAAGTCAATTTTTTCACTTTACTGTCAAATAAAATGATGTGATTTAATGCACATTTAATAGGCAAAGTAATATTAACACAGTGACTAATTCTAAGAAGAAACTTTCTTTTTTATTAAAAATTTTGTATTATATATACATACTCATTAAAGAATGTTGAGGGGGAGGCTGGGAAGGGAAAACAAGGGAGGAGGCTACAATGCTTGATAAGAAATGTACTCATTATCTTGTCCATGTAATTGTAACCCCTCTGTACAGTATTTTCACAATAAAAAAAATAAAAAATAAAATAAAATGACAAAAAAAAAAAAAAAAGGAATGTTGAGCTGGTACCAGTAGCTCAGGCCTGTAATCCTAACAACTTGGGAGGCTGAGATCCCAGGATCACAGTTTAAAGCTAGCCTGGGCAGACAATTATGTGAGACTCTTATCTCCAATTAACCAGCAAAAAGCTGGAAGTGGAGCTGTGGCTCGTGTGGTAGAGCATTGGCCTTGAGTGAAAAGTGAAGCTCAGGTACCATGCCCGGACCCAGACAAGCCCCATGAGCTGCACAAAAACAAAACAAAACAAAACAAAAACTACAAAAAAACTGTTGAAAGTAATCACTCAGACCTAAGGAAAAAGGAGCCTCAACACCCCCAAATATTCAAATATTTGTCTGCCTTTTGGGGTTGTAATCATTTCTTTTGATATCAAACATATCCACAAAGCTTTACAAAGATAATGACTTCAGTATCTCATCAGTTGAACATACGAGTATTTACTTGACCAATTCTCTATGGACATTAGCTTAGATTTTTCACTAGTAATGTTATGACCATATTTTTTGGCTAAGTATTATCATATATTCAGGTAGTTAAAATGGAATTTGTGAGTCAAAGGATGTAAACATTTTGATTAACAAGAAAGTTGATTAAAGTTAATTAACTTAAAAGCTTGAGCTAATTTTCCCTATTACAAATCAGACACAACTTACTTTTTTTTCACAAAATGCTTCTCAGAATTGGTAATTATCAGGAAAAAGTACATTTTCTAGTCCTGCAGCTGAAAATGGGTACATCATTGCCATACTGTGTTTTTATGAGATGTAACAAGCTATAATTTTTAAAAATATATTTCCTCTTTTGAGTATTATATATTTTTTTGTTTGTTTATGTGGCACTAAGGAATTGAATGCACTGCCTAATGCATGCTAGGCAAGAACTCTACCACTAAGCCACGCTTCCAGCCCTTGGCATTATCTTTTAAAAATATCTTGTGATGGACCTAAGTTCTCCATAACTTGGTCATTCCTCCATCTGGGGAATTCATTCATTTCTGAGTTTTCTTGAGTACAAATCAAACAGCAATTTATTAGCTTGTATGGAAATATTTTTTTTCTGAGATTGTATGCGTGTGTGTGTGTGTGTGTGTGTGTGTGTGTGTGTGTGTGTGTGTGTGTGTTGATCCTAGAGCTTGAACTATGGGCCTGAGCACTGTTCCTGAGCTGCTGCTTCTTTTTTTTTTTTTTTTCCTGTGGGGTCTGAACTCGGCCTGGGTGCTATCCCTCAGCTCTTCAGGTCAAGGCTAGTGGTCTTCCACTTGAGCTACAGCACCACTTCTGGTTTTCGGAGTGGTTTATTGGAGGTAAGAGTCTAATGGACTTTCTTGCCCGGGCTGGCTTTGAACCGAGATCCTCATATCGCAGCCTCCTGAGTAGCTAGGATTACAAGTATGAGTCACTGATGCCTGGCTCCTGAGCTTCTTTTGCTCAAGGCTGGTGCTCTACCACTTGAGCCACAGCTAGCTCCATTTCTGGCTTTTTTGGTAGTTTAGTGGAAATAAGAGTCTCAGCATTTCTTGCCCAGACTGGCTTTACTACAGTTCTCAGCTCTGAGAATCCTGAGTAGCTAGGATTATAGGTATGAGTCACTGTGCCAGGCTGGATTTTTCTGTTTTAAGGAGCAGTATTCATGACTTACAGGCAGGAGCTGAAAGAAAATAATGGTCACTAAATGCAGACATGTACAGTGAGTATCTTTGCAAGGTTGTATATGGATTTGCCCTATTTGCTTGCTCATGGGGAAAGAAACCTGGTTTGAAGGGAACAGAAACAAAAGGAAGAGTTTTAGAGTATGTTTAGAACCTTTTAAATATTGATAGTGTAAGTGTGTTACCAAGTTTGTTTTGTTCTGTTTTTTGTCAGTCATGGGTTTAGAACTCTGGGCTTGGGCATTTCAGCTCAAAGCTAATGCTCTACTACTTGAGCCACAGTGCCACTTCTGGTTTTCTGGTAGTTTATTGGAGATAAGAGTCTCATGGACTTTCCTGCCTGAGCTGGCTTTGAACAACAATCCTCAGATCTCAGCCTCCTGAGCAGCTAGGATTACAGGTGTGAGACACCAGTGCCCAGCACATTACCAAAATTTAAAACTGTACATTAAAGAAAAAAGGGTGAAATAATGAAGGAAAAAAATCCACCAGGGGGCAGAATTGCTCTATCAGGGGAAAGTTGAACAACAAAATGCATGGGCTATTGGGACTCTGTTTTTTCCTTACTTTTTATATTGTTTCAGTTTTCTATAAATGTCTATATAGAAATAAAATGCACTTTATTTAAACAAAGAAGGACGTGGAGGACCCTTGTCCCATTTCAGGTATGGGTACATGTAAGCATGTATGCATGTAGTAGAGTTATTGAGGAAGAGTGGGATTACATTTAAAATGGGGTGCAGCTTAGTGGTGAAGTGCTTGCCTACTAGACCCTGGGTTCAATCCCTAGCATTATAAAGAAGAAATAAAAGTTAACAGTATATCAAGTGTGATGTGACAGTACAGTATCTACTGATCTGTATACTCAGCACATAATGTGAATGAAGGAAAAGGAACTTCCTTCCTTCCTTCCTTCCTTCCCTCCCTCCCTCCCTCCCTTCCTTCCTTCCTTCCTTCCTTCCTTTTCTCCTTCCCTCCATTCCCCCTCTCTTTCTTTCTCTCTTTCCTTCTCTCTTTCTTTCCTTTCTTTCTCTCCTTCCTTCCTTCTTTCCTTCCTTCCTTCCTTCCTTCCTTCCTTCCTTCCTTCCTTCCTTCCCTCCCTCCTTCCCTCTCTCTCTCTCTCTCTCTCTCTCTCTCTCTCTCTCTCTCTCTCTCTCTCTCTCTCTCTCTCTCTCTCTTTCTTTCTTTCTTTCTTAATTTCTAGTCCTGGAGCTTGAACTCAGGGCCTGGGGACTGTCCCTAAGCTACTTTTGCTCAAGGCTAGCACTCTACCACTTGAGCCACAGCACCAATTCCAGCTTTTTCTATGTTTGTGGTCCTGAGGATTCAAACCCAGGGCTTCTTGCATGCTAGGCATACCCTGTACCACTGAACCACATTCCCAGCTGGAAAAGGAACTTTAATGCACTCTTGTATTTGTCTTAGGGTACCCAATATAAGGGTCTCACAAGAGGGCCACGGCTTGCCTGGATCTGGAGAAGGCAGTCCACAGGCTTCTACTGGGTTTTCCCTGACCTGGATCAAGAGAATGAGACATGTGTACGTAGAGGGGGTTGGGTGCTTGAGGGCTGTGAGCAGTCACCTATGAAAAAATGGAGTCAGACTTTATATTAAAGCACAAAAGTACCTCACCTCATGTAAACTTAAATCTGTACTGAGGTAATGTGCCTAGTGTAGGGAGGGTTAGTAAATCCTTGTCATCATTGGTGTTGGGTCTACGTTTGTGACAAGGCCTTTCCTTTGAATCTTACTATACTCTGTTCTTTGAGGTAATGAGATGTGTAGCTAAGGGTTTGGCTACTCTATACATGAGACAGTCTCCCACTGAGCCCTGGACAGTGTTTATTCTGGCATCAAAGAAAGAACACACCAGTTTCCAGAATGCTTTGTGTTGAGGGCATGCTCAGTGTAACTGTGTCTCCACTGCTGTGCCAAGGAATGCTAACTGACACAGGTTAGGCCTTGGCCTGCCCCGCCCATTCCCCCGCCCCCATGTCCCTTCCCTTCCTTGGTGTATACAAGAGTGGTGTATACAAGAGTGAATAAGAGAGTCCTCTGAAGAAAGGAAAGACAGGCAACAAATAATAACATGAGAAGGATAGTAAAGAACAGAAATCTCTGCTATGGATAAAAGAAATCAGGGAGAAAACCTGAGAGTTCCAAGATTATAGCTCTACTGAGAGCAGTTAGGGAGGGATATGATTGGGAACAAGACAATTTCTGATTGAGGGCACAGCAACTGCAAAGGGCACCAGATTGAGAGTTGTTTTCCCCCCCCAGAGAACATCAAGAGGGTGGGAGCAGCAGGTAGCCGCTTATTGTATCTCAATCTTTGTATGATATTTAGGTTTGTCAGTAGAGGGTGCCAGAGATACATTGCAGGAAGAGAGGCATTCGTTGCTGGTTCTGAGGGGTCCTCTCTGCTGGCTTCTGCAGCCTGCCCCCTTCTCCAGTGCCTGGCTCAAAGCCTGGCGATTTCTCTGGCATCAGCTTCTGTAGGGAAGATGGCGTTTGCAGGGCATAGCAGCCCTCAGCCCTCAGTAGCTTCCTCTGAGGAAGATACTTCAGGAAGGGCTTTCTCTGGTACCTGGGGGGCAGATTCTAGCAAATTCTGTTAGTGAGGCAGCATGGTGGTTTCTCTGTCCTCTAGGGAGCCAAAGTATGCTCTTTCCAGCAAATCTTGAGTCCACCTTGCTCAGGGCAGGCTGGGAAGGTGCTCTTCTTTGTACTCTGTCTCAACCCTAGGGACTCCTAAAATCTGCCATTCCTGATTTCTTTGGTGTTCTCTATTTCTTCCTAGCTAACCTGCAATTGTTCCTACCCCCTCATATGAAAAACATTTATATGCCTGGGCTCTACCACTTGAGCCATGATCCCAGCTCACAACCATTTCCTGAAGGTATGTTTCCCCATACATATTGCCACATGCTTTTGTCTCATGAGTAGACCCTGACTGGTAAGAGATCTCCTGGTATAAAGGAATAAGTGAGATACAAGGAGGAGAAGTCAGAGAAGAGCCCTCTGAAGGACACTTCATTTCACTTTCAATGGGATGGGGCACCCATGGAAGGGACTTGAACAAAGGAATGATATTTTGTAACTCACAAACTGAAAGTGTCCTCCTGACTGCCTGGAGGAGAAGGGGCAGAGTGGAGACAGGAGCAGAAGCAGGGTGCCCACAGTTCCAAACCGGAACTGATAGGTGTGAATCGGACTAGTGATGGTGGTAGTGGGAGACAGATGGATTCTGGGAAAATGGCGATCACTTGCAGCTAGGTTTTGTGAGGTGATGGGGAAAAATAGGACAAAGGGTTTTTGACCTGAGGAGCTGAGAGTTTTCCTTTCCGTTAAGAGAGGACAGAGAGGGGTCAGAGATTCAGTTTAGGATAGACAGTTATTTACATGCTTGATTTAGGATTATTTGACTTTACATCAGTGTGAAAGCCACATGTATTTAGTAGAGACTGTACTTCAAAATTCGCAGTTTGAATTCTGACTTGCTCCTAGTGATGCATGTATGGTCATCTCCTGGGGCTGTCACTTTTATTTTGTTGTTGGCATCCCTAAATTTAATGGCTTTGGGGGGGGGGAGAATTTATTTACTTGTTTACTTTCTCATTTTGCCTTCCGTATCTTTTTATTTTCTGTTTGTTTCTTTTTGGCCGTACTGGGGATTGAAGTCAGGGCCTCCCACTTGCTAGCTGGGTCCTGAACAGCAGATCCACACCCCCAGCTCTCTACAGCTTTAAAAATGTCATGATTAATCTCTGTCTTCACTAGCTGGAGGGGGTCCCTGTGAGGACCTTGTGTTGCTGCCCTGTCCTGGGAGGTGATGAGTGCAGAGTGGGGCTGGGGACCCAGTCCAGACCCCCGCAGTGTGGGGCTTGTTCCAGCTGGTGAGGTGCTGCCATCAGATAGCCTCACTCAGGCTGCCATCTGATTCAGGGACGTTCCTGCTGTGGCGAGTTCTTTTGCCCAAAGTCACACCCTTTTCTGGACAAATCAGTGACAGGTCCAGTCCTTTCTGCCCAGCCCATTCCAGCTCCACAGCTGCCGGTGGGATTCTGATGCATCATGCATCATTCCTGTGTAATTGCTCACCTCACTTCTCTTCATCCCCGGCCCCAGGCATCGTCCCCAGGTCACTCTTCAGTCCGTATTCTGTACCCTAGGCTCCATTTCAGGATTGGCTTCCTGAGAAACAAGTGAGGCTAAGTGAATAGAGGAAGACAGGCAGGAAGACCAAATCAGAGGCTCTATGAGGCCGGGGCTGTGAATGAAGATTCTCACCTGGGACAGAGGGACAAGGCATTTGTCATGCCTCTCCAGTGTTTCTACCCAATGTCCTCAAAGGGAAAGGAAGGAGAGAGTACTGGTCCCAGAAGACAGGACAGGTCGAGGGGCTGGGATGTGGGTCCCACTTCAGAAGCTCAGATCTAGATAGAAAATCCAAAAGTGGAGGCCCACAGCCAGGTCTAGCTAGGTCTGAGTGAGGTCAGGTCTGGGCATGTGGTTCAGGTTCAGTCTGAGATCAGGATTCAGTCAGAGATCAGGACTGGACTGGAGTATGGGCTCAGGACCTTGAGGTCAGTTTCAATAGGACTTCAGAGAGATTAGTTTTGGGTCAGGGCTCTGTATGGACAGAATTGTCTTTATCCATCCGAAGTCAGGATTCAACATGGCAGGAGCCAGGACTTGGTGTGAAACAAGGTTAAGGAACTGTTTGCTCTAGCCTTAGGGTCATGAGGCAGCCCAGCTCTGAGATATGACTCTATTTGGGGGTCAATGACACTATTTGTTTGACCCCGATTAAAACTCAGCCCACTGCATGTTCTTGTAAATAAAGTTTTATTGAAACACATCCATACACATCTGTTTACACATGATGACAGCTTCAACACTATAGAAGCAGAGTTCAGCAGCTACAAGAGACCTTGTAGATGCAAGGCCTGAAATACCTACTCTAGGCCTTGATGGGAAAGCTTGCCAAGCAAGTTCCAGAAACTGGAGCACCCTCCCCCACCCCCCACCACCCAGTTCAGTGTCCAGTGCTCCTGTGGATGTTTAGATTGTGTTTAAGGAACCAAAGTGACTTAGCGGAAGAATGGGGATCTTCATGTAAAGCTTGTTGCTAGCATCCTTTGGGGTCCTCATAACCATAACCAGCCAAGTCAATTCCAAGCCCAAGTCTTTTTCAGCCTTTTCTTTTCTTTTTGGTGCTGGTACTGGGGCTTGAACTCAGGGCCTCACACTCTTGCTTGACTTTCTTTTGTTCAAGGCTGGCACTCTACCACTAGAGCCATACTTCCACTTCTCGCTACCTGCTAATTAGTTGGATATAAGAGTCTTTTGGAATTGTTTACCAGGGCTGGCTCTAAACGGTGATCCTCAGATCTCAGCCTCCCGGGCAGCGAGGATGACATGCATGAGCCAGTATGTTCTCAGTCTTGAACTACCCATTTCTATCCTGCTGGCCACAGGTAATCTGAGTCTGCACAATTCTTCCGAGGCTAGACCTCTGAGCTGTCCTCTCTCCTTTCTCACCCCCAGCCAGTGCCCTCTGATTGGCTGCTGAGTTGGCCACTGCTTTCTGCCAGGCTGAGCTAACCTGTGGGGCCAGTTTGTTCCTCTTAAAAAGTGCTACTTCAGCTCAGCTGAGAGGTGCCAAGGGTAGGAGAGTTGAACAGGAAACAGCTAGCTGGCAGGTGGCCCTTGTAGTCTTTAGCTACTTTCCTCACGCGCGCACGCGCGCGCGCGCACACACACACACACACACACACACACACACACACATGCCTCACAGTTTCATCAATGGAGCTGCTTATGGGGTCCTTTGAGGCTGTCACCTGGATACAACTCCTTCAGAATTGGCTTCCTGGAAAAATCAGCTAGAGCAGGTAACCTGGAAGAAGACAAGCACATGCTGGAAGAGTGGGGAGTGTGGGGCCACACCATGAGCTACCTGCTGGAGGGTTCTATTTGTTAGTGGTTTAAGGCCTGTTGACTCCATCCCCAAAGAAAGGTCTGCCTGTCATAAGGCAATCTATGGTTGCCCTTGTAATCTGGGACCCAGACCAAAAACCTAGTTTGGGAAGGTGCGTGTGTGTATGTGTGTGTGTGTGTGTGTGTGTGTGTGTGTGTGTGTGTGTGTGCGCGTGTGCACGTGTGTGTGTGTGTGTGTGTATGTGTGTGGTGTCCTGGAGCCAAGGCAACCCAAGGGCCTGATTCTAAACACTCCCACTCATTTGGTTGCCAAGTATCCCCACATCCTGTGAAATCACTAGAGAAGTGCCCACACAAGGGGCCACAAAGACCGTCCATCACACCTTGTCGATGTCTTTGCCTGACTCTCAGCAAAGACCTTGTACACTGATTATTCTTTGAATTGCCGTCAGTTGTGTTGTTGCTGGCATTCAGATCTCCTAACTTGTGATACAGATTTTAATTCTTTTATTATATAGACCATTTCAGAGCGGCACTGCCTTTCTATCACCATCATCTTTAAGGCTGGTGGTGGCTGCGTTATCCTGGGTTCTGACTTGAATCCAAGCTCGTGATTGGCAGAGTGCAGGCTGCTGGAGATGTTTTGCAAAAGTCAGTGTTGTTCTGCTTTCCAAAGAAAGAAACAGTGGCTTTAGCTGGGCAGATCAGACGTGGAGCTGTTGGTTATAGGAGAATACAGTCCAGTCTGGTGTCCCTCCTTTGTCCTGTTTTCAAGCAGCTGAAGGCCCTGAGATGCAGAGAACTTGTCTCCATTGAGGGAAAATCTCCCACTGCTTAAAAATATCCTGGCTTTTAGAAACGTGACTTTGGGGGTAGCATTGTAATGGGATGAATGGCAGGCCTCTGACTCTGCCTGTATTCTTGGCAAGCTCCTCTTGTTCTGTGGGGAGTTTATGGGGATGTTCAGGTTCCAGCGCTAACATTTTGGGCTGTCAGTCAGGTCTGGGGCAGGAGTCTGGGATCTGGATGTGGTTAGGGCACTTGGAGAGCTGGGAGAGAAGTGAGGAGAGGTAAGTGAGCTGGCCAGAAGTGGCAGAAGTGGGAGGTCTAGCGCTCCTTGGATGCTTGGTGTGCCAGCCTCACAGCCGGTGAAAGAAAAGACAGAGGATCTCTAGGTTCCTACATCAGCCATTTGTCCAGAAGGGTAAGGGTTACTGAACCTAACACCTCATTTCACAGATGGGGAAACAGGCCCAAGAGGAAAGGGACTTGCCTAAACTCACAGAGGAGGATAGAGACTGAAGCAGGACCAACTCAGGGCGCCTGGCTCCTACATGGGAGAGACAGAGAGATGGACAGGAGGATCAGGGGGCTACATCCTCCTTTCAGTCCCATGTGGCCCATCACTTGGCTGTGGCCACGTGGACGATCACAAAGCCCTTGATGTCTGGGAAGTGGGGGCTGACGAGGTCCACCTGCAGCTGCCTCGGGCCACTCTTGGAGGGGGTGATGTTGAACTGGACCAAGGCTCTCTCCTGGGGCTCCAGGATGGGCACACTGGAGACACAAGCAAGGGGAAAGATAGAGCGTCAGTCCTCTCTCCTGAGTCTGGTCGGCCAGTCCATGGCTCCTCGGGAACCCTCAAGGCCAAGGTCACATTGTGACTTACCATTCACATTTCATCATGTGTTTCCAGCCTTACCCCACCCCATCCCTACCTCACTCTCATTCAAAAGCTATCTTGGATCCTCTGGACTTTAGGGGGGTCCCCTGTTTGCCCAAATCATACTCTTCTCAGGGGAAGGGCCAACTCCCTTCTCAACAATTTACATGTGGCTCAGGATTGCATGAGCAGAAAGTGAATAATGGAAGTGAATCGGTGAGTGACTGACCATGTAAATGAGGCCATGCATGACTGGAACGTGTGAGAAAGTGAATGAATGCATAAGCAAATGAGTAAGTGAGCAAGTTAAAGGAGGGGAGGGGGAGGGGGATGAGGGAGAAGAGCGTTGGAGGGGTGAGGCTGATCGAGGAGCATTGTGTGACTATAGATCAAAGTGAAAAGCCCTGGCACCATTCACTGATGCTAATAAAACCATGAGAAATAAGGCATGAGTATGTGTGGAAGACCAGAGCAAGGGGAACAAGAGTGTGTGATGGGGTAAATATGATCAAAGTACATGTGATTCATGTACAACACTATCTTCATGAAGCCCATTCCTTTGTAAATGCAAGCATGAGAATGAGTGAGTGGATGAACGATCCAGTCAAAACCCAGTTGGGTAGAGGAATAAACAGGTGAGAGAATGAGGGAGTGAACAATGTGATGACAGAGTAATGAAGTCGAGTGTGGTGGCGCATTCTTGGAATCCCAGTACTTGGAAAGCGGAGGCAGGACGATGGCGAGTCTTAGGCCAGTCTGGGCTATGTGAGTCCTCTGTGCCGCGAGGTGAGAAACCAAAAGCCAAAACCAAACAAACAAGAAACGAAAACAAATAAACCAAAAGAGTGATTGAAGGAGAGAGAGCTGATGAGGGAGAGAGTGATGGGTAAGTCGGTGGCTAGGTAATGCTTAAAAGGCGAAGGCTGATCTGTGTGGGCAGTGGACTTGTTCCTGTCTGGCCTTCACCTAAGCTGCTTCTCTCTGGCCATCCCACAAGGTAGGTGCCCCCCCCCCTCTCCCATTCCCTGGCTGGCTCTTGTGATAGGGCTTATCAAAACTTATTGTCTTAGAGCTTACTCTTAAGCCTCTGTCACTCCGTTTTGCTTTTGTGACTCCATCTTAAAGAAAGGACTGCACCCCCAACCCATGAGACTAGTTCCTTATAGTTTGACATTTAAAGATATATGTTGCCATTTTTCTGATTGTGTTCCTAGGTAACAACCATAGAGACAATCATAGGAACGGGTCATGCTGCCCTTGCTCAATGCTTGCTTACAGCATTGTCTAACTTAGGCTTCTGTAACTTCCTACTTGGCTTGCACCTGCAGGAAAGAACTGTTAAGGACTTTCCACCCCTGAACAAACAAGGACGTAAAGTTTTGCTTAAAAGTGGCCCTCAAAGGGAACTCAGGACTGCCCATTGTAGTCCTGGCCTGCTAGTAATAAAGACTTTCTATGGGCTGCACTCTGTGTCTGTGTGGGCTCTCCTGGTGGGCATCCCCACAACATACTTACTCAATGCTGAGCTGTCCTTGGAGCAGGCCACTGCCCTCCACCATCAGCACACAGTCCTTCGCTCCCTCCAAGAGGGGATTGACCACCATCACCTCCACTGCCACGGCCACTCCCACCACGGCAGGCCCCAGCACCTAAGGGGAGTAGCAGCACTGAGTCACCCTGAGTCCTTCCATCACCCCATGAAAGCCATGGTTCTGGCTCTGCCAGAGGGTGGAGCATCATTTGTGTCCCCTGCCTCCACCTATCCCATGACAGCATCCCTATCACAGCCGTCCCCTGCCTCCACATCCTCTCCACCCTCGAGAGGAAGCCGGTGACAAGGACACCCATCCTGAGCTCTGCTAGGAACAGCATGGTGGATGTGGACGGAAGTCACCTTGATGGTGATGAAGTCCTCCAGAGTAATGTCCTTCTCCACCAGCAGCTTCTCTCCTTTGGTGACAAAGCACATGGCGGCCAATAGGATCTTCTTGTCATCTGTCAGGTCTTCTTTGTACTGAGAGTAAGATATTGCCACTGGTATCTTCTTCTCTGAAAACAGAGATGGGAGTTGGGGCTTGACCTTCTTCTTCATGGTATCCAGCTAAGCTGGCCTTGGACTATAATCCTCTCAATCTCTGCTTCCCTGGTAGCTAAAATGACAGATGTGAGCCACCATACCTGATGTTACAGGACAATTTTTATCATTGAATACAAATGTAGAAGAGAAGGTAGATTTTCAATTAATAATCGAAACTTCTATTTTTGCCAATCTGGAAAAGTTAAACCCATTAGAAACAGAACAAAGGGAATGAGAACAAATTAGAACAGATATCAATGTTCACTGAAAGCAGGAATCAAAGAAAATCAACAAAACCTCAAATTGATTCTTTGAAAAAAAATCAGTAAAAGCAATGAGCTTCTAGCTAGGCTCAGTTAAGAAATACACATCATTAGTATCAGAAATACAAGAAGGGACATCACCACAGATCTTCTGTATATAACAGACAATAAAGGAATGTGATGGACAAGCATATGCCCTCCAATTTGACACAGGAAATTTCCTTGAAAGATACACTTGGTTCAAATGCACACAAAGAAATATAGTATCGCTGGATGCAGATGGCTCATGCATAGAAATTCAGAAGGCTGAGATCTGAAGATTGCAGTTTGAAGCTTGCCCCAGTGGAAACATCTGGGTGACTCTATCTCCAATCAACCAGCAAAAACCAGGGTTGGAGGCATGGTTCAAATAGTAGCGTTCCAGCTGAGTAAAAACCCTGGATTCAAACCTCAGTGCCAGCACTCACTCAGTCCATCAAAATCAACAGATAAGGAAAGAAAGAAATGTAATCCATAACTAATGACTTTCCAAAACAGAAAGCAGCAAGCCCTAATGGGTTTACTAGAGAACTTTGCCAAGTATTTGAAGAAGAAATTATACAAATTCTCTAAAGTCCTTTCCAGAAGCTGGAAGTAAGGAATATTTCCAAACTCAGCCCATGAAGCTGTATTACTTTAGCACCAAAACCATGGAAAAATGACAAGAAAACTATGGATGATTATCTCTCATGAACAAAGATGTAAAGTCCTCAACAAAATTCTTACAAATTGAATCCAACAATGAATTGTATACCATAAGCAAGGTGGGATTTACTTCAGATGTGCAAGGCTAGTTCAATACTGAAAATCAATCAATGTACCCATAGAATCAATAGAAGAAAAAGCACACAGCTCTCACAATAGATGCAGAAAAGGAATCTGACAAAATCCAGCATCCATCCATGATAAGAGCTCTTGGGAGACTAGGGACAGAAAGGACAGAGACTAGGGACAGAAAGGGACATCTTTGATTTGATAAAGAACAACAAAAGACCTACAGCAAACTTCAAATTTCATGGTGAGAAGTTAGAAACTCTCTCCAAGACCAGGATCATAGTAAGGATATTCCCTCTTGCTGTTCCTTTTCATGTTGGAATTCCTAGCTAGTGCAATAAGACAAGAAAGGAAGCTGGATACCGGTGGCTCCTGCCTGTAATTCTAGCTACTCAGGAGGCTGAGATCTGAGGACCATAGTTTGAAGCCAGCCTGGGCAGGAAAGTCATGAGACTCTTATCTTCAATTAACCACCAGAAAACTGGAAGTGGAGCTGTGTCTCAAAGCATTAGTGTACTAACTTTGAGCAAAAAATCTCAGCAGGGACAGCACCTAAGTCCTGAATTCAAGCCCCATGAATGGCAAAAAAAAGACAAGAGAAAAAAATAAAGGATTGGGAAAAAAGGAATTAAAAGTCTGCTCACTAATAACACGTTTGCTTATATGTAGGAAATCCAAAAGAATTGACAGTGATAACCAAACTATTGATTATAGAAATGTCTAATAAGATAAAGGATTAATATAAAAAGTCACTTTCTTATATCAGCATGATTCATGAAGGGAAAAATGATGAAAAAGACTTTATTAAAATTAAAAAATCTGGCCAGTCATCAGTGGCAGTCAGCCCAGGTAGGCAAGTCCGTGAGACTCATCTCCAATTAACCACAAAAAAAGCCAGAAGTGGAGCATTATATAAAATACAGCATTAGCCTTGAGCACAAAAGGCTCAGGGACATCTCCTAGGCCCTGAGTTCAATCCCCAGGATTTGAGTGCGCTCGCCTGTGTGCGCGCGCGTGCACACACACACACACACACACACACAAATTAAAAACTCTGCCTTACAAAAGAGAATGAGATCAGACACAGACTTGGGGAAACAATATTTACAAAAAGACATGTCAGATTAAAGACTATTATTTGAAGTATACAAAGACTTCCTAAAACACAACAATAAAACAACAAGCCACCCAATTAAAAAATGAGCAAAAAGATCTAGATGCTTCTTCCAAGAAGAAAGACAGATGCCAAATAAGCATATGAAAAGATGCTCAACATCATACTTCATTAGGGAACTGAAAAGTAGAACAACAACAAGACACAATGACATACTTGCGAGAATGGCAAGAATCTAAAGCACACAGCATCCAGAGCTGGGAAGTATCACTGGAGAACAGAAACTATGGAGGGCAGCCATGATGGAAGGCAGCCATGATGGAAGAGAGCTTGTCAGACCCTTTGTAATGAAACCTACTCTTACGATATGACCTCAACATTGACATCCCTTCTCTCTATACAAACAAATGGAAAACTTATGCCCCTGCAAACCTCCACACATGGATATTCTTTTGGTTTGCCTGTTTATGTATTGGAGGCTTGGTTTCCATGGTGACAGTATTGGGAGATGGTGGGGCCTTCAGAGCTGGGGATTCAGGGTATTCTTTAGGGGATATATGTTCTTGAAAGACACGGTGGGAAACCAGTGTCTCTTGCTTCCTTCTTCTGAGACATAATCTTTCCTGCGAACATTTGTCAGGGGCCTCTGCTTGTCAGAGCCTATGACATGCTATTTGGATTTTCAGCTTGGACAACTGTGAGTTAGATAACTATCTCTCTGTCTCTGTCTCTTTCTCGTCTCTCTCTCTGTATCAAATCCAAGACCTTTTACATGCTAGATATACACTCTGCCTCTCAGCTATCTTCTCCATCTCTAAACCTCATTCCTTTATAAAGTTATCCTGCCTTAGGTACTTCTTTTTTTCTTTTTCTTTTCTTTTCTTTTTTGTTAGTCCTGCATCTTGAACTGTGGATCTGGGTTGTCCCTAAGCTCCTTTTGCTCAAGGCTAGCACTTGAACTACAGCAATACTTCTGGCTTTTTCTCTGACTAATCGGAGATAAGGGTCTCACAGACTTTCCTTTGGCTTTGAACTGCCATCCTCAGATCTCGGCCTCCTGAATAGCTAGGATTACAGGTGTGATTACAGGATTACTTAGGGTGCATGGCTGCCCTAACTATTTCACTGTAGTAGCACAAAATGGACTCATACAGCCATTTAAAGTAGCTTGATTTCTAACTGCTCCAAGTTGGAGACTGTCAAGATGAATAGACAAAACAGTATGTCCACATAATGGAATACTACTCAGGGGTGAAAGAAAATGAGATCTCAATGGACAAGCAAAACATGGGAGGTTCCTAAGTACATGAGGAAGAGAAACCACCCTGAAAAGGTGATAAACTATATGATTCCAACTATGGTTCCAGAAGAGACAAACCATGGACATAGTTGAAAGGTCAGTGGTTGGCTGGAGGTGCTCTGACAGAGGAAAGAAAGGAGAGTGAAAGTGAGGTAGGGAGGTAGGAAGGGAGGCAGGAAGGTCAGGCAAAACACTGAAGATGACACTATGAGGGTGGTGACATTGTTTTGTATGACTCTAATAGCAACTACATGCTACACATGTTCAAAACCCAGAGAATATACAACATTGAGATTGAAATTATAATGTTGGCTTTGGCTTTTGGCTAAAAGCTGGCTCATCAATTGTAGCACTAATGGGAAATATTAATCAGAGACGAGTGGGTAGAGAGGGAAGATGGCAATTCTCTGTTCTTTCCTTTTGATAGGCCCTGAGTTCAAACCCCAGTACCATCAAACAAAAACTTAACAACTAAAATACGGCCTATTAATTAAGAAGTAAGTTTCATATTTTAATAAATTACATATTTTAATAAATAATTTGGCTCACGAATTCCATCATTGTGTATCTATTCTAACAACATAGACCAAAATCCAGAAGAAAAGAAAAGAGTTTTGTTTTGTTTTGCTGGGCATTGATGGTTCAAAGCCAGCTGGGGCAGGAAAGTCTGTGAAACTCTTATCTCCAACAAACTGAAAGTGGAGTTGTAGCTCAAGTGGTAGAGTGTTAACTTCAAGCAAAAAAGCTCGAGACAGTGCTTAATCCCTGAGTTCAAGACCCAGGATGGGACCAAAAAAAAGTATTTTTCTGGCAAGATATTTACTTTAGTGTTGTTTTTAATAGCAATGTTCTGGTAACTACTCAAAAGATTAAAAAATAAATCACTATATATTTATTTAAACATTGGTTATCAAATTACATTGTATCTATAAAGAGCTTATAAAATATTTAAATTACAATGCAAGAAGAGTAGGGCACCAGTGAATGTATCTGCAATATTTAACTAGAGCTGTTTTTCAAAAAGCAAATAGGCATTAAAAGTTGGAAGGAAACTTGCTAACAGTTTGGAGGTGGGTGGTAAGATCACAGGCAATTTTTCTCTTTGGCTTTTGAAATCTTTAATGAATATGTATTACTTTCAACATGAAAAAAATTGCCAAAAGCCAGGGGAAAGTGAATGTTAATTAATATTTTATTATGAAGTGTTATTCTGTGATTTAGATTTTGTGACAGAAAAATGACACAAAGAGCTAAAAAAAAATGTGTGGCACCTCCTTCATGTGTTTTCATCCCTGTCAAAACTCATAAAGTGCACTTGCCAGGAATTGGTCTAGAGGAGCAACTGCAATTCAACTTTGTTCACTGAATCTTTAGAGTTTAGATGGTATGAGAAAGAAGACATAGATAAATAGAGAGAGAGAATATTTCTCTCTCTCTATTCTAGAAAGATATATAGAGATGAATAGAGTCAGCAGTAAATATAGACATACAGAAAGACTTGGAGAGACAGAGATAGAGACATATATACAGAGAAACAGAGATAAATAAAAAGTTATAGAAAGTGAGGAGAAATATACATATGTATATACACACACATAGAGAGATAACTGAAGAGACACGAAGAAACACAAAGAGGAGTAATGTGCATGCGCATGTGTGCACATACATTGTAGACTTCTAGTATCCGCAGGTTCATGGAGACTAAGCTGAGGAAAACCCACCCATGCCCAGGATGCCAAGTTCAGCCAATTCTTGATTTATTTCTGCCAATTCTTGATTTATTTTTCCCTTAATGCCACTCAACTTCCACCTTACAACAGATCTCAGATTTTTTTACTTAAATGAAGCACATTCACTTTGACGTTGCTCTTTAGACATCATTTGCTTTTTGGGAGACAGACTTTCACAGAATTAAGGGCAGGGAATACTCAGCAGATCACACAGTGGTTTAAATACAACTGATGATAAGGTGGGGCTGGGAGCATCTTCCTGTCAGCCAAGCTGTGAAGTGTGTGTGGGAATCAAGCATGTTGTTCTGGAATTCCTTTCGATTTTTGAATTCCTTTCGATTTTTAAGTTTAGTTTTTGACCACACTTGGTCAAAACTGCATGTAGTAGGGACTGGGAATGTGGCTTAGTGGTAAAGTGCTTGCCTAGCATGCATGAAGCACTGGGTTCCTCAGTACCACATAAACAGAAAAAGCTGGAAGTGGTGCTGTGGCTCAAGTGGTACAGTGCTAGCCTTGAGCAAAAGAAGCTTGGGGACAGTGCCCAGGCCCTGAGTTCAAGCCCCAGGACTGGCAAGAAACTAAAAATTAAAAAAAAACAGCATGTAATAAACTTGTAAATAAAATGGGCTTATTATACATATCTATACTTCTTTCTTCACATGTACATATACACAGATAGACACACAGAGAAAAGACAAGCTATGAAGAGGAGATCCATTCAGTACATCATGCATGAAGTGCTAAGTGTTTAAAGATCATGAAACAAACAAAAACAAAACCCTTCATATATTAGCACAAAACCAATAAAGTTAGTTAAAATATACAAAATCCTTCCCAAGGCCCGGGACCATTTCTTGTTGGGATGAAGTTCTGAGGATGGATTTTAGGCAACTGTCCCTAGGGCATGGCTTCCACACCAAGCATGAATGACCTTTACAGCGGCCTCACTGCACAGCCTGTAGTGGCTGGGCCAGCTGAGGCCTGTGCCCTTGCCCTGCCCCGACCTTGGCTGGGCGACCTGGGTGTGCCTTCTGTATGCCTTGCATCAACCCTGTGACTTTTGGACAGGACTTTTCTCCTCGTTGGCAGGACGGAGCCACCCCTGGGACCCGTGAGCGGCTGCGGGTCCTGCCTCTCCTCCCCTCTGAGTTCTCAGGATGGCTTGGCACACATCAGCACTTAGTGAACAGTTCCTACGGAGCAGCTGCTGAGGCAGGGTATCTGGAGCCCGATGGACTCCAGGCGTGTTTTGGATTTTAGAAAGGTCACCCTTAGCACACCGCACACTATGGGGCTGCGGCGAGCCGACTAATTGGGATGATGTAGGGGCTGACTACAAATCACCTCTCCCTCAGGCCATTTTGCTACTACCAGGTGACTTGTGGGCTTTTATTGTCCTAAAATCGTAGACGGAGCGATCATGATTTCCAGGCCCCAGTTTCCCCTTCTGTAAAGTAGGGACAAAGGGCACCGAGCACCCTTCCTCCCAGAATGAACGACACTCCATCCCCATCCCCATTCCCACCCCTCTCCATGCTCCCGCAAAGGGGGTGGACTGCCAGGTCCCACCAGGCCAGGCCAGGCCCGGCCCGGGCTCACCTTCCTGCGGTCCCAGCCTCACGGTGTGGGATTCGTGCAGGATCTCGGCCACCGGCCGGCGCGTGTAGAGGATGGTGGCTCCGCTGATGTTCACTCGGACCCGCTGCGCCCGCGCGGTGAGGTTGGCCAAGCACAGAGCCAGCCTCAGGTCGTGGCCCAGCGCCAGCGGCTCCAGCACCTTGAACTTGCCCGCGATGCTGGGCTTGGTGGCGGGCTCCAGGAGGTCCTCGCGCCAGAGGCCGCGCCCGCCGGCCCTGCGGACGCGGGTCCTGCGCCCCGAGGCCTCCACGCTCAGCAGCTTCTTCACCGCCTTGCTGTACACCTGCCGCTCCTTGCGGGACCCTGCGGGACACGGCCAACGCAGCCATCACAGCGGCGGCGGCCCTCCCCCTGCCTCCGCCCAGCCTTCCGTGTAAGTAAAAATTTACATTTGCCAACAACTTTCCATCAGGAAATGTCACCAAAAAAAGCCTCTCATATTTCCAGGGTCTATGACAACTGCATGGGAGAAGTCCCATTGTTATGGAATGGATGTTGACTTTTTAAAAATGTCAGCAGTCCTGGGGATCGAACTCAGGACCTCAATCGCCTTGCCTCTAATCCCTTGGGTATTTTCAAAGTACGGTCTCACTTTGTGACCAGGCTGGTTTGGACTGCGATCCTCCTTTTTGTACTTCCCTGTGTTACTGGGGGATCACAGGCCTGAGCTACTGCATCCAGCTATTGTGCCTCTCCTATAGTTGGGGATAACAGGAGTGTGCCACTATACCCAGCCATTGGTTGAGATGGAGTCTCAGAAAGCTTTTGTTTTTGTTTTTCCAGGTTGGCTTCAAACCATATCCCCTAATGTCTGCCTAGATAGGATAACAGGCTTGAGCCACTGTGCCCAACTAGGATGTTGGCATCTTCTGAGGGTTTAGCCAAAGCTTAGGACAAAAACCCCCAAAGACCCCATGTTCTAGGTTCTAAAAGCTCATCATAGATGCAAACAGATATTAATGAATAGGATCTAGGAGACAGATGATACCTCAGCCTGACCATTGTGACTCACTGCCATCCCAACTGCCAATTGTCAAGCAAACCCCAAATTCTTAAAGATGGGACCAGCAGTGCTTGTGAGGATGTGTGTGGGGGGGTGCGGATGCTTGAAAGAATCAACGTTAGGTCAACAACAAGAAGGGGCTGACTAGTAAGCAGTGGGACTGGCCACAGAGGAGGAAGCAGGCATTGTACTCCCTGAGGGAATACAATGGAGCCTTAGTTTATCTAAGCAGGAGAGAGACTCAAACAGGGGAGCTCTAATGGAGACAGCCAGTGAAGACCTCACTCTCCTCCCCTGGAGGAGGTGTCTGGAGCAGACCAGTCCCCTCTTCCAGCAACCTTGGGGGGTGGGAGGGGATCACTGCTGTAGTTTTGCTCAGGGGGAGAGGAGGGACAAGCTCTGAACTGAATCGGAAGAGAATGTTCTATTGACTTGGAAACAGTGGAGGCACAGTGCTTGTAGCTCATGCCTGTAATCCTGAGGCTGGAAATCTTAGCCTCAGGTGGCTGAGACCTGAGGTTAAAAGCCAGCCAGGACAGATGCATCAAAGAGAGTCTCTTACTTCCAATTAACCAGCAAAAAGCCAGAAGTGGAGGTATGATTCCAGCTGTGATCCTCACCTTAACATTCCAGAGAGGATCCAGCCCCAGACCGCCTGCAGCCCACCAGTCATCCTGGGGAAACTGATAAAGGCTTCCATGTGGTCCTTACCTTCAGGGTACTTGTAGAGGCTGGTGATGTCCACACGGTTGTCGCTGCCCACAGCCTTGGTGCTGATGCACCTCCCGATCTTTTTGGTGTCCGAATAGACCCGCTCCCGCTTCTCGTCATCCTCATGCCACAGCCAGGTGATGTAGTCCGCATTGACCTCCGCGAACACAAAGGGGCTGTCGTGGGCCAGGTGCACATCGCCCTCTCGAATAGCGGTGACAGAGGCTGGGCCACACTGAAACACACCTGGGAGGGAAAAGGTGGGTGTGAGCCATGTTGGAGAGGAACTGCAGGATCTGGGGCCCGCCTCCAGAGTCCTACCTTCACTCTCCTCCTGGGGCGTGGCATCCAGAACCTGCCAGCCATTGTAAGAGGAACCCAGGTCCTGCCGTGCAAACCAGCTCTCATTCCACACGTGGAAATTCCTGCCACATGGAGATGATGGTGAGCAGAGGCACAGGTGAGCAGAGGCCTGAAGGAGAGAGGTCCTGCCCTAGACCAGGGGATGGATCTCAACTTGGCATGAACGTTGTGCTGTCCCTGAATCTTATTGATGAACACCTGCCATTCACATACATGTTTGTGTGTGTACATGCATGTGTGTCTATAACAAACACATTCCTTTTTAAGATAGCAGAAAAGCTATTGCAAATAAGAGTGGATTCTTGCTTCCAGGCAGCCTACATTCTCACAAAGGGGAGAGACACAGGCAGTGTTAAGCTAGCAGACGGAACAAGTGCAAGCGACAACAAATGTTGTGAAGAAAAGGAGGGCTGTGTGCTCGTTCTTCACTGCCGGAGGCCTCACTCTAAGTAAATGACATTGAAGGTGAGATCTAAATACTATACAAGAGCCAACCAGAGGAGGGATGAAGGGACCAATGTTTCTGGCAGGAGGAACAGCAGGTGCAAAAGTTGAGAAGCAAGAAGGAAAGCTTAGTGTGTTTGAAGAATGTAATGCGTATATCTCTGGGCGATGGCAAATGTAGAGTAACCCCTAGGAAAGAGTTCCCCATTTATTTTCAACTTCTTATGTTCATGGTGAGAATGTAAGACCAGGAAGTGATATTTACTAGCCCAAGGTCACACAGGAAGAAAGCAGTAGAGGGAGATCCAACTCTTGCTTTGTTTGACTTGATTGGCATCCATACAGATCATCAGAATTCCTCTTGGGGAAGTCTCTGTCTTTGGAAAAATACTCTCTCTCTCTCTCTCTCTCTCTCTCTCTCTCTCTCTCTCTCTCTCTCTCTCTCTCTCTTGCTCTCTCTTTCTGTGTGTATGGTAGTACTGGGGCTTGAACTCAGGGCCTGGGTGCTGTCCCTTAGCTTTTACATTCATGGCTGGTGCTCAATCACTTAAGCCACAGCTCTACTTCCAGATTTTTTTTAAATTGTAGGTAAGAGTCTCATGGACTTCCCTGTCAGGGCTGGCTTCAAACTATGATCCTCAGACCTCAGCTTCCTGAGTAGCTAGGATTACAGGTGTGAGCCACTGGTGCCCAGCCGTGAAAAAAAAAGATGTCTTGAGAAATATTTGGGGTCAAGAGGGGTGATCCTGCCAACCAGAGTGGCGACAGAAACCCCATATAGAAATAAATGTCTATATGAGGAGAAGAAAGAGAATGGAGCATTTAGAGCTGGGCTGGGCTGGGCAGAGCAGCCTCTAACCTCAGCCTGGAGTCACCGTGCCCTGGGACCTACCACATGCTGTCTTCTGTCAGGTCCTCCAGGGTGCGTCCAAAGGAGTCCACATACTTGTCCACACTCAGGTTCTTGTCAGTGTCATGGGCCGAGTTGAAGTTGGACACCACCCGGGTTGCAATCCCCAGGCACCTGAGGACTGCAGAGCAGAGGGCTGGGAGGTAAGAGGAGCTGCGGGACCCAGGCCTACAGAGGGGCACCTGGCCCCAGCAGAAGGGTCTACCCATTCCTCCCTCCCCTCAGTCTTTGTCTGTCGTCTGTTTTGCCAAGGGGCAAGGCTAAGACTCTTTGCCCTCAGAAATACTACCATTCTTTGGGCATTTTGTCAGATAGTCTCTGAGGCTGGCAAGATCTTGGGGTCACATGTCACCTTTAGTCTAAGGGACCGTAAGACCCACCTAAACCACTCAATGAGCTAGAGGCAAAGGGAGATGGACTTCTGCCAAAGAAAAGATCAAAAGTCAAGAAGAATAAAGGGCTCACACCAGTGACACACACCTATAATCCCAGCTAGCCAGGAAGCTGAGATCTGAGGATCTTAATTGACAGCCAGCTCTGCAGACAAATCCAACAGACTTCTATTTCTGATTAGTTAGCAAAAACCTGGAATTGCTGCTGTGGCTTAGCCTTGAGTGAAAAAGCCAAGGGACAGTGTATGGTCCTGAGTTCAAGCCCAGCCACTCCCCCCACAAAGTCCCGTTTCTCTATTCATTCATCAGACTTCCATTTCTTCCTTGTGAATGAAGACTGATTACAGCAGATGCAAATATATGCAAATATATGTAAATAAGCACATGCATGGGCCCAGGCTGATGAGAGGGGCCCTCTTTGATGGTACCTGTGCACATGACTCCAGCGAAGACCCAGCACTGGCCATATTTGACTGGCTTGTACCTGCCCTTGAACCACTTCTGCAGAATGGCCACGCTGCCTCTCCAGTGCAGGGGGCTGGTGCCGCTGCCATACTTGCCCTGCCACTGGCCTTGTACCACACCCCGGTCATTGTTGCTGTTCACCTGGGCACAGGAGGTATGGCTAGTTTATTATATTGCCTGAAAATTGGGTGTTGAGGGGAGGGGGCTCTGCCCTCTTCAAATATCTGCTTTTCTCAGGTTGCAGGTATGTGACTCAGTAGTAGATCATGCGGTTAGCATTCTTGAGGCCTGGGGATTGATCTTCAACACACACACACACACACACACACACACACACACACGAGTTCCCCACCCCCCAGAGAAATCTAGCCTACTTTTTTGGGGTGCTATTAAGAATTTGCAACTGTCTTCCATGTTATGTTGCTAAAATCATCTATGACTGCAGGGTGTTTCCTGTTTTCTATACTTTGGGGTTCTGGGTAGCACCATCATTGCAAAGATGGTTGGCATTTGCACATTAAAATTAACCTGTTTTAAGTCTACAATGTACATTCTATTATTCTTGCCTTCTCTCCCTTTTCAGATGAAAAAACTGAAGCTCAGAGGGATGAAGGGATTTGTCCAGATCACTTAGTGAGCTTGCATGAGCTCACTTGGACTTGGGGCCAGCATGGCTGTCCATTGGGTTATAATACTGTCTATTGGGTTATAATACTTTACTGTGAGGGACTGGTCACCACTGTGAATTCCCCTGTCCTCCATGTTTCTGAGGTCTTGAGGAATTGAGGGCACTAAATATGAGAAATACAGTGTTGCCTAGTTTAGGAATCTCAGCTCCCCAGCCCAGGCCTTAACTCCTACACCAGGTAGGCCGTAGGCCTTTGAGCTGCCAATTCAAGTGGGCCTCCAGGGAAGCAGGGGTCTGTGTCTCTTGAGTCTGAGCTGGCCTGGAATTCTTTAAATCTCTGACAATGGTGGAGGTGTTGCTGGGCCAGTTTCCTGGGCCCAGGCTTTGCTTGGAAGGTGGGCAGCTTCTACTTCCTCTTTCTTGGAACAATTGCTGGCATGGGGAAGCCAGCTGCTATGTGTGATTCTGCCTCGAGGAAGCCCACACTAGCCACATGGAGAGGCTGCAAGAACAGAACGCATGATGACTAGCCAGTTCCTGCTGTTCCAGCCACGCCAGCCTAGGGGCCTGTAGGAGGATGTGGAAACTACCTTGGACAGCTCCAACTCCAAGAGCCTCAGATATGCAGGGAACAACCAGAACAATGGGCCCAGATCTAAGGTTAGTCAGACAGCCTCAGACATCTGCAGCCATTTACCCCACTCATCACCCCTAGCTGAAGCATCCTGAAGCAGATACAAGTCTTGCTCCCTGTGCCCTGCCTCAACTCCTCACCACGAGGTTGTAAACTTAATGTGAGGTGTTGGGTGTAAAACAAGACACAGGGATAATGGGGAGAATCTTCTCTAGCTGTAGGTCTGGGGTTGGTCTGGGGTACTCACCATGGCACTGATGATCCTGGTGACATAGACAGGGTCGTGGCGGTGGGACACATCGGTGGCTGGGTCATTCTGGTGACTAGGGCTTCGGTCCAAGATGGAGAGGCAGATGTCCAGGATGTCCTCTTCAAACTGCTCCCAGAGAAGCTGTGCTCAGAGGCTGATGCCTCGGCCATAATCCCAGACCCTCACACAACCCGCCTGGTTAATAAAGTATGTGTGGGCAGGGTAACTTGCCCTAACTCACCTCCTAGATAGATCACAGACATCCCTAACCATCAGGAACCCTCAAGGAGTCACGTGGGGAACGAGAGAATCGACCTTGACCATGTCCTCCACTTTCTCCATAACCCCCCACCCAGCCTCCCCACTGTTCACATTAAAGGCAAAAACCTTGTGATTCCTGAGGCAGACCTGCCCCACTGACAGGCATTTGCCTACGTATCTTCAGTCAGGTATGTTTGGAATAGTTGACAAAACTTAAAAACTGGGAGAAAATTTTAAACATTTGATTTGGTTTTGTTTTTTTTTTTCCCCTCTGAAAATGTGGAAGGGCTGTTGCTTCTGAGCTGACTTGTCTCCATGGCAACAGGAAGTGGGTGCTGAGTAGTGGTAAGCCTTTAGATGGAATCTCAGTTTCCCTGTGTATCATCTATACCCAGGCCGTGAGCCTCAAATGCTTTCAACTAGTGGCCAGTGGCAGATTCTTCAGCTAGAGAGGGGTCAAGTCCTTAACTTATCTGTCCCAGCTTCCTTACTTCCTGGAAGGGAGCCCAGGACTCACTTCCCTGCCACCTGGAGTTGACCCATCAACTCTTCCCTCTCCCTGTCTAGGCCTTGCTTGACTTTGGAGACCCAACCCTAATATTGGGAAACCTTCCACAACCCCCAGGGTGTATGTGTGGGTCCTTCACTTTCTTCTGGGACCCTCTTTTGCTTCCATCTCTCCTACCCTCATTTTCCTCAATCTGTTATAACTAGCATCGAAGTGACAGCCAGCCCTCTACATCTGTGAGTTCTCAAAGTATAGTGACTCTCAAAGGATAGTACTAGGCCCCAATTATCAGCATCACTGGAAACTCATTAAAATGTAGATTGTCAGGCCTGGCCCTGCACCTGCTCAGCCCAGTGACTCTGGGGGGAGAAGCTCACTTGTCTGTTTTAAGGAGCACTCTGTGTGACTCTGAGATACACTGTGGCTTAAGATGCAATGATTGAAGAGATTTATCATTCTACACAGAACTGACTTCCTAGCTATCTTCAAAATATCTCCGCTTCCTAAAGGCTCAACATTGGCTCTGGCACAGGAATAGCCGACAAATGGATAGTGAGTAGATGGATGGATGGATGGATGGACCCCATCCATCCTTCCAGGAAGGAGTGGACAAAAGATTCACACTGACTTTTTCCATGACCCATCCCTATCCCTGTTTGTCTCTGCCCCTGGAGACCTGCCCGTAGTTCCAGCCCTGGGCTCGAATGTGCTTCTCCACGCCTCGGAAGATGATGCCGCTGTCGTTGAGCACATACTCTTGTCTCTCCTCTTCGGAGGCCAGAAATACATCGTCCTCTGAAAAGCAGTCATCAGGCCTGTTGTGGGCCGGGGCACTGGCCCTGCCCACCTGGGAAGGGGCTGTGACAGGGCTGAGCTGCAGGATGGAGCCTGGAGGCTGACTGGGATAGGATGGGGCAGGAGGGGTTTGCCAGCCTCCAGGCTGCTAGCCTGTTAAGCTCTACTCTTCCTTGGTGGTATTTCCCCACTAACTCAAGGAATGAGGATTTGGGGAGTCCTGACCCTTTGGGTGTCCCTCCTCGATGCCAAGAGAAGCCTCCTACTCTTTAAACATCAAGGAGCATACCAACCCTCACTGCCCCTTACTGAGGCCTTGTGGTGGACTTTGTACTTGACAGCATTGGCTCTGTGGTTTCCTACCATAGCCCCAAGAGTTAGGCTGTTAGCAGTCCCATAGCTCAGATAGGAGCCAACCTGAGGGAAGCAACTTAGCAGAGTTGGTCTGATTCCCAAATCCCAGCTCTTCACCACTCCTGGGCCTCTCTGGCCATCAGGCCCCACCCTTGTAGTTCCTACCTGGGCACCAAGGGTTGAATAGGAGAATGAACTCCCCCAGTTTCCGGTCACTGTGTTTCCGGCGGGAGGAAGGCCTGGCACTCAGCAGGTAGCGGCCGATGACAGCATTGGGAGGGCTGGCAAGGCTGACGGTCATGGTGTTCCCTGTCTGCTCCCCCTTTGCTGCTGTCCAGGTATCGCCTACCTCCAGCTCTGCTGTCTGGAACATGGCTTTGGTGTGGAGGGCCTCGGATGCCTGGGGCCCTGGCAGAGGGAAGAAAGGATCAAGAGACACTGCCTCTTTGGAGAAGCCCAGCCTTCACTCTTGAAATGCTGGGGGACAGTGGGGAAAAGAACCCAATAAGTACAAACAGGCCAGTGGCACAGAAGATTCCCTTGTCAGCCCTGACTCCAGCCATCTCCTAGGACCAGGAGAAAGTGACAATGCCCAAAGTCTCCCTTACAACTGTCCGGGAAAGGAAAGATGATCTTGGGCTCCAAAAGCTCCAGAGTCCTGGATTCCTAATATCAGATGCCTTCAGGGTTTTAGATTCAGCCCACCAGCAGAGGTTGGCTTTCCTTTAAGCCTGGGCTGCTGACCAGTGTCTTAGATCTTAAGACACAGCTCTTCTACTACCCACCTGTAGGGGGTGCTGGTGAGCCCAGTTACCTGTCTCCACTGTGAATACCAGGGCCTCTTCACTGTCCAGGTCTCCACTTAAATCCAGGGTGAGTTTGAACAGCTGGCCCCTGCGAACCACCAGCTCTGGGCAAGGGTATTCCTGGGTATGGTGGGCGGCACCATTCCCAGACCGCTGCCAGTCCACCTTGGTGACTCTGATTCCTATGAAGGCAGAGGACAGGAAGGTGAGCTGATGCCTGGCTGGTTCTCCCATGCTTCCTCTTGCTGGTTGTGGTTCATCCTAACACTTTACATCTGCTTTTGATTCTCATTATTTGTAATAGTTACCATCTTTGTGTGTGTGTGTGTGTGTGTGTGTGTGTGTGTGTGTGTGTGTATGTGTGTGTGTGATTATTTGTAAATAAGAGTTGCATGGACTTTCCTGCTTGGGCTGGCTTTGAACCGTTATCCTCAGATCTCAACCTCCTGAGTTGCTAGGATTATAGGCCTGAGCCACCAGAGCCAGGTCTTTAAAGCCCCTGCAAACACTGAATTAGCAAAGTCTGAAAGGGTTGTCTGCAAGCAAAACACAAGGGGTAGGTCCTTGCAATTCTGGGGTCCAAACTTAATTATTAACCCACCAATATATAACTTTTTGTGTTTTTGTTTAAAGACACTTTAGTCAGTATGCATTGTCAGTTTGCCATTGAACTCGCTGTACCAACAGCACTGTAATTCACCCCTGAGTAAAATTTCTTGAAAACACACACAGTTCCCTGCAAGGCACCACACAGCTTTGGAGCACTTAGACAACTTTTCTTACACTTAAGAGCACTAGACAACCCTGACATCCTATGCTCCAGGGCTGTTGTAAGCTGTGAAATCACCCCCTCCCCCCAAAAAAGCACAGAAATATAAAAAGCATGGTTTAAAATGGACCAAGAAAGGATATTTACTTACGCATGAAAACAGAAACCTGAAGTCAGAGCAGTGCCTATTTAACTTCATCTGGGAATACGAAAGTAGGGCCCCCTCCCCCCCTTTTCTATGGCATATTTGTGAATGACCAAGAAAGTGCCAAGAAAATCCATTTTGGAGTTAGAAATAAAAAATTTGCATACAGTAAATCTGACACTGGTGATGATGTACGACTATACATTCTCTTTGCCAGGTGCTGGAAGTATATTGGTGAACAGGAGAGACAGAGCCTCACTCTCACTGGATGAGAGCATGGTGAGGCTGGGTGACTCAGTGGGACTTTGGGAGCAGCTGACATGAGTTCAAATCCTGACTTGTCCATTTACTGGCTTAGCCACTTTCTACTTGATCTCTCTGTACCCTCTGCAAACTTGGAATAGGGATGCCTCTGCAGTTGCTGGGAGGAAAATTTCTGGTCCCTGAGGGCCCCTAGAAGGCCGGAGGTAAATAAGCGTAGTTATTGGGGTGACATGTGGATGGGTAAGGCCCCACCTGACTAATTATTATTTTGATACATACTGAGGAGTACAGGAATTGAAGGACACATGACAGAAGGGCCCGGTGTGGTCTGAAGGATGATAAACAAGACTTCTTTGAGAAGGTAACAGGAGGCTGAGTCTTGAAATGGACTGTGTTCCCAGAGGAGAAGAGTATAATGAGCCTGGCTTCGATCACATTGTCCTTTTCCTCCATCTATTTGGGCTTCATTCGTTTAGGTGTTGTATGTGATATTGGGTGCTGGAGACCTGACATATAAAATGTACACTGGACGTGACAGAGGTAGTTGAAAGCCTCGTGGGGGGAGTGGCATTAAACCACAAATCTAGGCGTAGGCTTTGAAAAGTCCTCCCAAAAGAGAGCTGTAGGGAGCTCAGGATCACCAGGCCGGGCTGGTGGGGCCCTGGCCTACAGGCATAAGCCATGGTGCCAGGAGCAGAGGGAACGTGGTAACTTCTGACAGGTAAGAGAAAGTGCCCTGTAAAGAAGGCACAGTCCAGACCACCAACACTTTGGAAAGGGGTGAAGAGTCTTCCCTTTATCCTAAGAGCCATGATAATTCAATAGGAATTTAGAGTAGGGGCTAGATATAATCTGGCTTGTACCTTGGGAAGATCCCTCTGAGCTGTGCAGAAGAGTAATTAATGCTATCCCCTGAACTGCTTTGTGGCGTGAAGAGCTTTTCTCCCTTAAACTGCTTTCCTGTCTTGTTACAAGCATGCCTGCACCCAAATCTCCACTGGAGGTCCCATTGAAATTGGACAGACTACTTATGATCTGCCCAAATGCCTTCATTTTGGACAAAAGACCCAACAGAATCCTTGTTTCCCAACCCTGCAGCTCACCTCCCATCCCTGCTCCTCCATCCTTAGATCTTCTATGTCAGACAGGCCTCCTAACTTCCTGCCCATGTGCTCTATAGCTTGCTTGCTCTGGCTCCTTCCTGTATCCTTCCCTTCACTTTCTGTCTGCCATCAGGTGAACAGCTCTCCTTCAGCATGTGCTCCTACTGCCATGATATTCTGCCCAAGCATATAGGCCCAAGGATCACTTTCCTACCTCACCATGACCTTAGGCCCCTCTTGGTTGGGGGGTTGATGATTGTCTTCTGAGATGTCCTTGCCAATGGAGTCTATCTCTCCTTTGTAGAAGCAGCTGTTAGGTTTGGAATAATGCAAATTCAATAACAAAAGTTCTGCATGTAACTATTCCATGAAGGAGGTGCTACCATCCTGCCTGTTTTCTAGATGTAGTCAGTGTTTACTGGCTTCCTGCTTCTCTTCTGGGGCCTCAGGGCCCATTCTCAACACAGCAGTCAGGAGGACTCAATGTCTACCTCACATCTCTGAAACTTTCTTAGCGGTTTTGAAGTCCTGGCAGTGACTCACAGCCCTTTGGTATCTTTCTGGGTTTTTGGGTTCTCTGCGCCTTTCTCATCTCTTTATCCACACCGTTCTTTTTACTGTTCCTTAAACCTGCTGGGCATGCTCCCTCTTCAGGACCTTGGCACATGCTATTCTCTCTATGTGGTTCACAGAAAAAAGATGGTGGCCTTGTTCTCCATGGAGACAGAGCTGTTCTCATTGGGAGTGGCCCAGGGAATGATGTTCCCCCAGGAGCTTTCTGGCTATTTGCAAAAACGTTGTTTGGCTGCTGCAATGATAGAAAGAGACCAGAAGTGTCAGACATCCTGAAATGCGAAGGATAGGATGAATGTCCCAGGTCCCACACAATATTAAATTGTCCCACTGGATATTCATACAGAAAAAAATCTATTTATTATTATCAGTGCCCCAAGTACAACTCTTTTATATGTGCATACTCAGCAGGTTTTGTAACATTTTAAAATTTACTGAATTCCTAAGAATGCAACTGTTATGTAATTGACAATTATGCCATAAATGTTATGGTTTGAATGTAAAATATCCTCTGCCAGGCTCATCAATTGGGAACTTGGTTGCTAGCCGGTAAGTTTTGGGAAGTGATTGGGTTCCAAGTTCTGTATCCTAATCAATGAGTTAATCTCTTGATGGATTCATAAAATGACAGCATTATTGGGAGGTGGTGTAAAGGAGATGGAACCTAGTTGGAGGACATCAGTCACTGGAGGAGTTTCCTTAGGCTCTATAGCTTGCCTAGATCCTTCCTGTCTTCTCCCCATCACTTCCTGTCCACCATGAAGTGAACAGCTCTCCTCTACCATGTGCCATGTTGTTCTGCCCAAGCTCCTGGGGCCAAGTGACTGTGGGCTGAACCTTCTGAAATCAGAGCCGAGGAAAATCATTCCTCCTTTAAGTTGTTTATGTCAGGCATTCTGTCACAGCAACCAGGAAAAAACCCAATATGCTTACATTATTTGGGACTTTTTCAGGCTCCTTGTTTTTGGAAAGGCTTCCAGGATTTTTTGGAAAGTCCTCTCACAAATGCTAATGTTGCTTGAGTGGAGCCAGGGCCCAACACAGCCCACAGGAGTGAGTCACTATTGGCAGGTGCCATCTTCAGGATGCTTTTGCATACAGTAGCATCTGACCACTTTGTCATGTCTGCCAGTGAAGTCAAATGTTGTCAACTAAGATGTGATCTACTCTTATTTACCTTTTATATTAACTATAGTTAGAATATGCCCATTTGGAAAAATGACTCATGGTGGTCTTAATAGGCATCAATTTGATTTCAGGACAGAAAAAGGTATTAGAAGATATTTGTTATAAGGAGAAGAGCTTATATATACTTTTTTCTGGGTGTTGTCTTGGACTTGAACTCAGGGCCTCAGTGCTATCCCTGAGCTTTTTTTCACTCAAAGATATTGCTCTACACTTGAGCCATCACTCTACTTCTGGCTTTTTGATAGTATTATTTTTTTAAATTGGAGATAGAGTCTTATAGACTTTTCTGCCCAAGCTAGCTTTGAACTATGAACCTAAGATCTCAGCATCTGGAGTAGCTAAGATTATAGGCATGAGCTACCAGCACCTGACAAGAACTGAGAGCTGTTGCTGCTTTACCAACTTTCCAGACTCAGAGTTTCCATTCAGGAAAACCAGGATCATCCTCTATTGTTAATGGCTTTTGTGAGTCAGGAGCTTGAATTGTGTGCAGATAGTCAGTCCATGCTTAGACTTCCTCATGCAGTTGCAGTCACACATCAGAGGGGCTGCATTCATCTGGAAGCTTGCCTGGGACCAAGGAAGTGGAGGACACTTCCAAGATGGTTAACTTTCACAGTTGGAGGACTGGTTTTGGCATGACTTGAGAACCACCTTTCCACTCTACATGGGCCTCCCCTAGGACTGCTTTTGTGTCCTTGTGGCATGGTGGCTGGTTTCCCCTTGGGCAAGTGATCTGAGACACAAGGGGGAAGCTGCCATCTTTTATAACCTGATCTCAGGAGTCATACTCATTGCCTTCATTGTATTCCATTGGTCAAGGTAGTTAGAAAGGTCTGCTCAGATTCAAGGAAAGGAAAAATGCTCTACTTCTTGCTGAAAGTATACCATATGGAAAGAATGCAGAACATGAATTTGACCATCTAGTAATAGCACTAAGTACTTACTCCTTGCCTAAGGTACCTGGCATGTAGCTCTTGTCTCCATTTTCATTTTTTTCTATTCTTTTTTGGTACTGGGAATTGAACCCAGGACATTGTACTTCCTAGACAAGTGCTTTGCCATTGAACTACAGCGTAGCCCTCTATTTTCTTTAGTGCTTAGGAATACCACAGGTATTTAGTAATTGTGTTCTAAACGATTGCATAGGTTTTATTTAGTAAAACTTCCGTGAACCAAGCAGTTTTCTCAGTATTTTATAAATATTATTTTCTTCAATCTTTATAAGCCATGTGAGAGATGTATTAATATTATATCAACTTCACCAATGAGGAAACAGAGACTTAGGGTCACATGGCCTTGGAATTGATAGAGCTCCGGAGTCTGTGCTTGTTTAGAACACCTCTGCCTCTGACCCCATCGGACCTATTGACCCAGTAGTCCCAGATCCCAAAACACTATATAAGCTTGAACTTTGAACATCAGAACAGTGGGTTCAGTCTGGGTAAGGCCCTTAGTCTGGATAGGGTAGGTCAAAATGCTTCACTTTTTAAAGATCCTAGGACTATCACATAATCTTTTAGTTTCAGGGAGTAGGGCAGACTGTATTTTCCAAAGATAATTGCAGCAATTTCATTCACCTCACATACTGTCTTACAATTTGATGTTGACAGTCCTCTCATTGAGAAAATGAGTTTATAGACCACCTCCTGTTAAGTCTTTAGCTAGAACAGAACAATACTCCGACTTCCAATACTGACACGGACTTCTAGATAATAAACATTGTTACGGCTACCTCCTGACTCCCTTGATTTCCTGTTCTTGGAAACCCAGCCACCATGCCATGAACAAGCCTAAGTGGCTGTGCAGAAGCTCACATGGAAAGGAACAGGCCTCCAGCCTCCAGCCTGCTGAGTTGACAGCTGACAGCCAGCCCTCACTTGGCAGCCATGGAGTGAGCCAACTTGTAAGCAGATCCTTCAGCCCCCAGTCATGCTACCCCAGCTGGTACCAAATGAAGCAGAGATGAGCTGGCCCTGCTGGGTTCTGCTCAGATTGCAAAAGAATGATTGTTGTTGTCTTAAGCCCCTAAGTGTGGGAGTGGTTTGTCACACTGTGGTACATAACTGAAACAGAGGGGCCATGTTTCTCATTGCAGTTTAGCAACAGTTCCTAACTGGTCTCTACTTGTGATTTGTCTGGACTGCTGCCATGAAAGATTTATGGAAAAGCCTGGCACCCTGACTGGGGTAATGTCTAAGCGTGCAAGTAAGAATTCACACAGCTGACTTAGGCATACCAAGTTTGGAAGCTCCTGCTTGGTGAACAGGACTACGCAGGACTTGTGTTTCACAGCGCCTCCATGTGTCAGAAACTGAAACAAATTCTTAGATTGGAAAGTGGACCCGAATCTTCCCAGGATTTAGTCCTAGTAGTTCTTACATAGGCACAGGCCTTGAAAACCCCTGAATGTTGAGAGCTTTGGTGGCCTTTGTTTAGTCTGAAAACACAGACTTGTGTAGGAAATTGATAACAGCACAGCCAGAAGAGCCATTAGAAGTCCAGGTTCCCACTTACTGCCATAGGAAAAGAGCTGGAACCGGACACCAGTGGCTCACCCTTGTAATCCTCGCTACTCAGGAGGCTGAGATCTAGAGAATGATGGTTCAAAGCCAGCTCAGGCAGAAAAAAAGATGCTAGAGTCCATCTTCAAAATAACCAGGAAGAAGGCTGGAGACATGGCTCAACTGACAAAGTGCCAACTGGAGCAAAGAAGCTAAGCAAGCACAAGGCCCTGAGTTTGAAACCTTGCACCACAAAAAAGAAGAAAAAAGAATAAACAGAGATGGAAGAGGGAGGCTTCTTGCCAAAGGACAATTAACTTCTGTGGCTTGTGAATTCAATTTGCTACTTCCCAGCCCAGCGTGGGCAGGTGCGAGCAAGAGCAGGATGCTATTGAGGTTTCTTTTTTTTTTCTCCTTTTGGGGGGTGAGTCAGGAACAGGCAATGACATTATTGGGTAGGCGGTAATTATCTCAGCCATGGCATGGTCTTGGGTGGGTGTAAAAGGAGTTAGAATTTGATGATGGCTTTTGGACTCTGGGTTATAGGTTCAAGCCCTGAGGATTCAATTATTGGTTGGCCACACCTCAAACTAGCTCCTGTCATTCTATGAGATATTGACACTGTAGCACAGGTGGGAAGAAGCGGGTGGGATGACTCAGAACTGTTATCATCATTGTTATATCCAAATCTCAAAGGCCTTTTCTTTCACATCATCCTGCCCAGGGTCAAATTCCCTCAGTCAAACTCTTGGGGGACACTAGATTGCTATCCCAATTTCAGCCTTGGGAGAGGCAGCTCCTCACCATCCATATATTAGCAGGTCCTTCCTCTGCTAAATGGAAGACTTTCTTCTTGCGACTTCTTCTCATTTACCTGTACTCTGCTCTTCAACTACGCTCAAAGAAGACATCTTGCTGAGTGCTGGTGGCTTACGCCTATAATCCTAGCCACTCAGGAGGCTGAGATCTGAGGAACAAAGCCATCCTAAGCAGGAAAGTCTGTGAGACTCTTATCTCCAATTAGCCACCAGAAAACCCAAAGTAGAGCTGTGGCTCAAAGTGGTAGGACAAAAAAAATACACACCCAAAACCAAAAATAAAACACACGTCTTCCTTGGAGGTTCTGTAAAGATATAATCTAGAGATCTCAACCTGTTATCTCCCATTCCAGCTCAACACCTCCCCACATCCCAGGATCTCTCACAGGCTCTGTCCTTATGTGATCTGGCCCTACAGCTACTCCTTAGGCAATCAAAGTCACCCACACCCATCAGCATCCTACCCTTGATACCTGCCTTTTGTGGGATGATGGGCAGGGCTGGGGGTTCAGGATCCCACAGGCAAAAAGTGACCATTCTAGTGATTACAACTCAGTTTTCTCTTGACCAATGTCCTCTTTGCTGTTCTGGTGACAGATCATTGGGCACAGGAGGAAGGGAGCCCATGGTGAAGAGGGAGATAGATAATGTGAGATGGTTTCTAGACTCCTTGTCAAAATCAACTCAATGTCACCTCCCTACATGCTCAGCTCAGGTCCTGCTCTTAGAGACCTGTGGTTAGGGAAGCAGTCCTTTGCTTACTGTCTCTCTCCTTTACTAGATGAAGAGCTCCATAAAGCCTGGCTCTAACAGATGCTCAGTGAATGTCTCTCCCTGACTCTTGGCTGGCTTGTGACAAGAAAGCTGATATTCAGCATCCTGGGTTTGCCCTTAAGGATTAGTGCCCACACCCCACCCCATAATCCCTGTCTCTCAAGCTGTCACATTCCCAAACCTGCTTTTCCTTCCTAACTTCTTTATCTCACAAAGACATAGGGCTGGGAGAGGGAGGCATGTGTAGCCCCTGATAAAGAGGACAAAACTGCTCATCACTCCTACCCTCCCATCCCCAACTCCTTCACATATTTGTTTCCTTTTCTCTTTCTTCTTCTCCATCTCTTGATTGAGTGACTACAGGGCCAACACTTCCATGGAACAATTTTCAGCTCATCCTATCAGTCTCTCCTGTTGCTATGGAGAAACTGAGGTTCCAACAGAGAAGAGACACTCTACTGCCTGGATGACCATATGTGACTTCCTAGACTCCAGAACCATGAAATCCACACACATCTTGCTAGCATCAAGGTCCCCCGTTGGCCTTGGTCCTGGATACCACCCCCTTCTCTGCCAACTTCATCCACTCCTCTCCAGCTCACTGACTCAGTGGCCAACCCAATAATGAGCCCTAAGAAACAGTACTGCTTGCAGGAAAGGGGGCACAGTAGAAGACTGCCTCCCATCCACCCAGTCCCCACTATCCCCACCTGGCCTAGGCCACCATAGCATTCTCTCTCTTGCCAAGGAGCTGGATGATGCTAGCCTCCCCATGACTCTGCTCCAGCCTGGGTAGGCACTCAGTGAGGCTGAGCCCAGGAAGCTGTGCTGAAGCCAGCAATATCTCCCAAACTCTGGACTCAGGATAATTGGTTTTTAATGGTCCCATTATGACTCTGTCCATAGCATGCATCATGGGCACCTGAGCTCCCCAGCTAAATGATTAATTAGGGAGTTGCCTGGGGCCTTCCTGGGGCCACTGTCTAATGTCCCTTTCCTTCCTGGGCCTGTTGGAAGCTGATGGTTTGTCTCTCACCACTGACAGTGGTCCATCAGTACCAACCAAGGGCTTACTCAGAGCCAGTGTCACACAGACTGTCCCACTCTTATAAGTTCTGAGCTGCACGATGATTGCAACTCAGTAATGGGAAAAGGGTCATGTCTCAGTTCGAGCACTCATCCACTGGTAGGAACTACTGAAGAATTCTACCGAGTAAGGAAGATCTGGAGCCACATCCAGGCTCTGTAAGGAAGAGTGCTCTCATCACCTGGTGATATCTATCCTGGATGGAGGAGGGGGCTCTCCCTGATCAAGGACACATTTTCCATTAGGCTCTGGCATCTTATTCATGTGAAGATCACATAATAGGCATAGCCTGTTGCTGTGAGGAGCAGATACCCACCCCTCGGCCCCCGCCCCAAGAATCTAGAAGGACCCAGAATAGCATTTAATCCACCAAATACTTGATGTGAAGGGCAAGATAGATCCAACCCCAAACATTTTTTTTTTTGCTTTTGTACTGGTACTGGGGCTTGAACTCAGGGCTTGGGTGCTGTTCCTTAAGCTTTCTCCTTCAAGGCTACCATCAAGTCACAGCTCCACTTGCAGCTGTTTGGTGGTTAATTGGAGATAAGATCTCATGGACTTGCCTGCCTGGGCTGGCCTCGAACCACAATCCTCACATCTTAGCCTCCTGAGCAGCTAGGATGATAGCCATGAACCACCAGTACCTGGCTCAATCTAGATGGTTCAGAGAGCGATGTGACCAACTCACTGAATTAGCTAGAGACCTCACCCTTAGAGCCCTACTTCATTCTTCCACAGCAATGAAGCTAAGTCCTGTCAGTTTCAAGACTGCTACTTTATTAAATGGTTAGGAAAGAGGAGGTATCCAATTAGGGTGGGTCCTGGAAATCAGACCCTGGCAAGAGCAAAGGACGCTGTGCTCCATGAGGGCTGATGGGAAGGTGGCCCCAGCTGTGGAGATGGAGGGTACGGTCTGTCCTCTGCGAGTACGCCCATCCCAGGAGCCAGACAGCCTGGCTGCTTGGTAATAATGCCAGGAGGAAATATGAAGAGGAACTTGAAATAGGACAAGGAGATGGAAATACCTGCCTTTGAAAGTCAAAAGGTAAACAAGAGTTCATTCACAGTATAGTCACGTGCTACTTACTGAATAATAGAAAATGGCAGACATAAAATTGGAAACAGCTTAAGCTGGGTGCGGTGGCTCACACCTGTAATCTTAGCTATTGGTGAGGTGGAGATTGAGGGGGATCACAGCTGGAGGGTAACAGAGAGAACAAAATTTAAGAGACTCCATCTCAACCCATGGCTGGACATGGCGGCATCCACCCGTGATTCTCCAGTGAACACAAAGAAGCACAGGTAGGAGAGATACAGTCCAGGCTGCCCTAGGCATAAGGTAAGATCCAACCTTGAAAAGAACCATGGCAAGAAGGAGATGGAGGTGTGGCTCAAGTGGGAGAGCACATGCCTAGTAAGTGCAAGGTCCTGATTCAATCCCTAGTTTAAAAAAAAAAGAATTGGAAACCTCTCTAGAGACTTCTGAAGCATAGGGCCTGGCTCCAATGGTTGACCTAGCATCCAAGGACAAGTACCTGAGTTGGCAGAGAGGGAAGAAGTTTGCTCCACTCCCCCACCCCTCTCTTTTCTCCACTCTTTATTGAGGCCAGGGGACCCATTTTTCCGAGTCTGCTGTTTTACAAGGTCCACATGAACTATTGGGGGCAGTATAGGGCAGCTCACTGGTTCCTATTCCCAGCAGCCTGTGAGATAATCTGTATTCTAGCCCCCATCGAACAGATGAGAAGACAGAGGCAGCAAGGGCACATTCCTTAATGCAGGGCCAGATGGGGCTGCTCCTGCCAGATCTGCCTGGGGGGCAGGAATTAGGACAAGATGTAGCCTCTGCAGCCTTGTTCTCCTCCCCATACCCCCCAGCTATGCCCAGAAGTGTCTCTGGATCCCTATAATGTGCACTAAGGCCTGGGGAGCTGAGAGTTCTGCCTTCACCATCTTGCTCCTGACTCCCAGCCTCAACTCATAGACTTGCTGGGCAGTTCTGGGTCCAGCTTTTTCCATCCATTTTCTAACGCATACAAGAGAACAGCTCAAAGCCTAATGAGTAATGATCAAAGTGCTATCCACAGACACCCCCAAAAGCTCAGGGGCCACATGTCCCAAGTCCCCAGGCCCTGCCCGCTTACCTGCCATGAGATAGTCTGACAGACCCCTTCTTCTGCACGACCCTGTGTGGACCGTCGGGACGCTGCGTCAGAGTCCCAGCCCAGCCTGCATCCAGAAGGAAGCTCTGAGGGCACTCCTAGGCAGGAAAATCAGCACTCCGAAGAGGTGTGGCCCTCCTCCCCCCATCAGTGACACCTACACCACACATAATCACCCAGTAATTGCCTTGGTTTGTACCTAGAAGATGTCCAGTGTGGGAGTGGCTGGGTTGAGAGCTGTACAACAGGAGAAACTGAGGCTCTGAAAGGCTACAAGGCCAATACAAAGCAGAACAGATGAGAGGGTGTGTGGTTAAAGGTCATGGCTGGCCATCCTTACCCCTCCAACCTTCAGATGAGAAACCCCAGTTGAGCTGGGGACAAACTGCACAGCTGGGACCAGAGAGTAGGCACCAAGTACCATGCCCCATCCAGGGCTGTGGCTTCTCCTTCTGGGGCCATTACCCCTACCCCTCGGCCTCTGTAGAACTGGCCTCTGATCTTGCAGTGACATGCCCCCAGCACCCCACACCCACCCGCACATCTATACATAGACACAGCAGGCTCAGCAGCTTTGGTCTCCACACTTGGGCCAAAGCCCAGTTCTTACTGCTCAATTCATGCTGTGACCAAGCCAGGTCAACAATGTAAAGCGGGTACCTCGGTCTTGTGGATAGAGTCTGGATGCTGAAGGAGCCTAGCTCACTGGTCTTTCCCCTAGTGAGCATGGCATACTCTGACTGTCACTCATAATTTGGGGGTTGAACTACTTCTCAGAGCCCATCATCCCTTCCACTGTAGGCAAACAATCCTGCCTGGGACCTTGGAGCTTTAAGGTAGGAAAGTGGTGAAGTCATAGCCTTTTGTCTCTGCCTGGGGTACAATGACTCCAGAAACCAGAGGAAAGCCCTCACCTGGCTTCTCCTTGGGTCATTTGTCCTTTGGATATCTTGCAGGACCTCCCTGTGACCTGGACTCTTATGAGGACAAGAAGAAGAAGAAAGAGAAGGAGGAGGAGGAAGAGAAGGCAGAGGAGGGGGAGGAGAAGGAGGAGGAGAAGGAGGAGGAGGAGGAGGAGGAGGAGGAGGAGGAGGAGGAGGAGGAGGAGGAGGAGGAGGAGGAGGAGGAGAAGAAGAAGAAGAAGAAGAAGAAGAAGAAGAAGAAGAAGAAGAAGAAGAAGAAGAAGAAGAAGAAGAAGAAGAAGAAGAAGAGGAGATGATCAAGGCCTTTGATTCAGAGGTGAGGCTCACCTGCTCACTCTGTGAGCTGGTGCCAGCCTGACATGTAGAAACCTGGCAGCCACAGGTGTCCATGATGGTGGGCAAGCCCTCTCCCCTCCCAGAATCTGGGGAGCGTCTCCTGCTGGAGATAGAATAAGCCGAGCACAGGTGGCTCACACCTGTAATCCTAGCTATGTAGGAGGATAACTGAGGATTGCAGTTCAAAGCCAGCCTGGGCAGGAAAGTCAGTGAGAGTCCTATCTTTGATTAGCCCTCAGAAAACTAGAAGTGGTGCCGTGGCTCAAAGTGGTAGAGTGCTAACTTTGAGTAAAAAAATACTCAGGGACAGCGCCCAGGTACTGAGCTCAACCCCAATGGCTGACAAAGAAAGAAAAGAGAAATAAATGCATGAATAAATGAAGGAAGGAAGGAAGGAAGGACGGAAGGAAGGAAGAAAGAACTATTCTTTGAGCCATCCTAGCTCAAAGTCTTAAATTCTGGGCTCAACGACTCTAGCATTCCAGGCCTCTCAAGTCTGATGTGCAATTAAATGGAGGGGATTTAATTTTTATGGAAGTTGGTCGGGAAGTTTTTCTTTGTAGGGGAAAGGCTTTGATGGGTGGCTTGGGGCTGTCTCTTGGAGGCTTGGCTCGGGCTGAGCAGGGTGGTGGGGGTGGGAGTTGCATCCTGTGAAAAGGGAGCAGGCAGGGGCAGCAGAGGGCTGCATGCCAGTGCTATGGGATATACCAGCTCTGTGGGATCACCCCAATGTTTGGGAAAGTGTAAAAAACCCAGAGTGTTTGATGTGGTTGGATTTATTCTAGAAAGTAGCAAAGAGGCTGGGTTCTAGTGGGTACAGAGCAAGATCTTTAATGGGCTATTTGCAGGCCCAGGTAACCTTCTAATTATTGTCAGCTGGCACCTGCCCTCTGCTCCGCAGCCTGCTGCCTGATGGCTGGGCAAACCCCGGGCTCTCAGGAAGCTACCTTTCTGCCTGTGCAGGGTCAGGCTCCTCCCCACTAATGGCAGTCTTGTTTAGCCCTCTTATGTTTCATCTTGGGTTTGTCTGGACAGAGTCTGTCTAGAAGACAGGAGATTCAAGATTGTACCTCTGCCATTCATACTCCAAAGTAGCTGTAGCTTGGCAGTAGAGCCCTGGGCCCTATTATTTCTGGACCAAATGACTGTGTGATCCTCAGCAGATCATTTACCTTCTCTGGGCCTTGGTGCCTTCACCTGTGAAGTAAGGTGGTAAGGTATGAGCTACTTACTCTGTGTGTGTGTGTGTGTGTGTGTGTGTGTGTGTGTGTGTGTGTACTGAGGCTTGAACTCAGAGTGTTATGCTCTCTCTTAGCTTTTGCTCTCAAGACTGGTGCTCTACCACTTGAGCCACACCTCTACTTCTAGCTTTTTTTTGCTCTTTGGTTGAAGATAAGAGTCTCTTGGATTTGTCTGTCTAGGCTGGCTTTGAACTATGATCTTCAGATCTCAGCCTCCTGAAGAGCTAGGATTACAGGCATGAGCCATCAGTGCTTGGCTTTTGGTTCTGAAGGATCAGACTAGAGATTACTGATAGAAGTGAAGATGGGGCAATTCATAACCCTGTACCCTGTACCCTGTAACCCCTGGGCTGATGCCCAGCATCTAGTGAGCACACTGTGAGTTAAAGTCCTTGTCTATGAAGCAATCAGATGCTTTAAAAGTAGTTAATTGTTCTCAGGACTATAAAGATAATGCATACTCACGTAGAAAGACTCAAGCGATACAGAAACAGAAGAGAGCACACATGAGCATCACCACAAACATTTGCATATATATTTATCCAGCTCTATTGCATGTAGCCTTCTTTTTTATTACCAGCCCTTTGAGTTCAGTCATGTATTTCATTCTTATTCAAGTCATAGAATGGTGCCAATCTTCTGTCAAGATGGGCATCATCTCAAGTGCCTGGATGTGATGTAGCTTACTCTTCCAAAATCCACAGGGATTTGGGTCATTTCATTTCCTGCCCTTCTAAAGAAATTTAATATTTTTGGAATGTGTTTTTGTGTATTTCTTTAATGCATTAGTTTCTGAGATTGTTGAGACTGATCATTCTTCAAGGTAGCAATTTCACCTACAGGAATCTGCCAGATGGAGCTATACTGGGTTCAGACTTCTGTACAAGGATATTTATGGCAACATCAATTATAATGGCAAATGAAGGTACTTGTGTCTCCTATCAACAGGTAAAATCATGATAGATGCACGCAGTGAAATATATCACAGCTGTTCAATAAACAAAGGTGGATCAATCCAGGCACCTTTGGTAAGCTAAAAGCAAAAAGTTAGATTTTGTCTGTCCTTCCTTCCTTCCTTCCTTTCCTTCTTTCTTTCATTTTTCTTTCTTTTCTTCTTTCCCTCCCTCCCCCTCTCTTTCTTCTTTCCTTTCTTTCTTGCTTTCTTTCTTTCTTTCTTTCTTTCTTTCTTTCTTTCTTTCTTTCTTTCTTTCTTTCTTTCTTTTCTTTCTTTTCTTTCTTTCTTTCTTTCTTTCTTTCTTTCTTTCTTTCTTTCTTTCTTTCTTTCTTTCTTTCTTTCTTTCTTTCTTTCTTTCTTTCTTTCTGCCGTAGAGGCCAGAAGTAGGGAGAAACTTGGTTTTTAAGCTCTTGGGGGATATTTTACAGTGGTTGTATACTATCTTTCAAATAGATCATTTAAAAGAATGTTTTACTAATCTTCACTTTAAGTCCACAAATATTTTCAAAGTAGTATTTTTGATTATATCACTTCAGATCCTGCATGCTTGCTGTTGGGTCAAGTTCTAAGCCTTCAGTGACCTTGATAACACAACAGTAACTTTTCCCAAGTGGTATTTTGTTGCTGTTTTTACTCAGCTTCAGCAGCAACCTCCAGGTCACTCAGGTTACATGAAGATGCTAAACAAGATGGTTTCCAGCCAGATACCAGTAGCTTATGCCTATAATCTCAGCTACACAGGAAACTGAGACCTGGAGGATCTCCTTTGGAATCCAGACTGGGCAGAAAAGTCCACAAGACTCTATCTTCAATGAACAAGTAAAATGCTGGGCAAGAGGCATGGCTCAGGTGGTAGAGCATCAGCTATAAGCGAAAAGAAAAAAAAGCCAAGGTGGAGTTCAGCCACAGCACATCACAAAATAAATGCAACAAAGCAAAATTATATTTTGTTAATAACTGTCTCTTGTCCTGCTCAGGCAGGAGACCACAGTTTGCAGTTAGATTTAAGAATGAGTTATTTAGATGAGTGTAAATAATGGGTTTTTAAGGGTTAGCTGCATTGCAGATTTGGCTGTGGATTGTTGACACAAATTTCAGCTTGCACCATTCCATGTTGTGAAATAATTCAATATCTCTGTGCCTCAGTTTCTTCTTGGCAAGATGAAAGGTAAAAGTAGTATCTGCCTCATAGGGATGTTGTGAAATTCAAATGCTTGTAACACAGAGCACTTAGAATGGAGCCTGGCACTTAGCCAACACGTATTAGTTGTAATTATTAGCATTGCTCATAGTTGCTGAAGTTGATTGACTTTACTATATGCGCTTGGCTTATTATTAAAATCAGGGGAGGAAAAATCAGCAAAGAAGCTTTTTTTTTTTGTAGTATCACTGGAATTTGAACTTAGGGTTTTATGTTTGCTAGGCAGGGACTATACTGATAAACTTTTTGCTGGGACCAGCCTGGACCATAATCCTCCTGATGTTAGCCTCTGAAGTATCTGGGATGACAGGCACATACTGAAATCTTGTGGTCATTTTACCCAGATTGGCCTTGAATTACAATCTTTGGGATCTTCCCCTTCTGAATTGGTAGGACTACAGTTGTGAGCCACGATGTCCGGCTTGCTTTGTTGTATGATTCTTGGGCTGCTCCTCTTGTCAGACAATCGTTCTTGTTCCTGCTATAAAACACAGGCCAGATAAAACCCCCACTGGGAAGGCCTGGCCTCGCCATCACAGCCTGCAGGCTTCTTGGCTGCTTGGAGCTTCCCCTTCTGTCTTCCTGGCTGCCTTCTATCTATACAAGTTGTGCTACAATGGGCAATTTCTTCCAAGCCTCTTGACTGAAGCCATTATGGGGGCTACAGTTTTGCCTCTGAAGACCACAATGTTTGCCTGTCTGGTCCCTAGCACCAAACTCCAGATCCCAGGAGAGGTCATGTGAAAGCCCCCAGTCCTTTCTGGTATAATAGAGAGAAACAGGAACATTTCAGTAGGTGGAGGCAAGTAGGAAGGTACAAAAGGATCAACAAAGCCTAGAACAAGGTGGAAGAGGCCTGTGCATGGCCCTGAGCCTTGAAGGAAATAAATGGGGGTTCTTTGCATACCGAGTCAGTTAAAAACAATAATTTTAGCTTGACTGGACATAGTGACTTATACCTGTAATCTCAACTTCTTAGGGAGCAGAGATCAAGAGATCAGGTTGGAAGCCAAGCTGAGCAAAAAACGTTAGCAAGACCCCATCTCAATCAACAAACTCAGTGTGGTGGTACATACTTGTCATCTCAACTGTGCAGGAAGTTCTAGGTAGGAGGATTGTGGTCCAAACTGCCCAGGGGAAAAAAGTAGAACTTAGTAGAAAAGTGATTAGAGCAAAGGGCTGAAGACATGGTTCAAGTGGTAGGGCACCTGTCTAGCAAATGTGATCCATGTGTTCAAACTCCAGTACTGCCAAAAAAAAAAAAAAAAAAGAACAAGAAATAATACTTTGAAACCGAAGTAGTCTCCTTGGGAAAAACAGACCATTTTCTTAGGTTTGATTACTTTTTTTTTTTTTTTTTTGGGTCCGGTGGTGGGGCCTGAACTCGGCCTGCGCGCTTTCCCTCAGCTCTTCAGCTCAAGGCTAGCGCTCTACCACTTGAGTCACAGTGCCACTTCCGGCTTTTTTCTCTTTGCTTATGTGGTGCTAAGGAATCGAACCCAGGGCCTCAAGCATGCAAGGCAAGCACTCTACCACTGAGCCACCTTCCCAGCCCTGGGTTTGCTTACTTTCAAGCTTCCTATTATCTTAATTGTAAGGATTGAGGTGGCTCTATGCTGTTTCAAGGCACAGGACATCCGTCTCATGCTGCTGTGGGCTGTGTCTGAGGCAGGATCACTCATGAGAATCTATGAGCATGTGGTCCTCGAACCAGTAGCTTTGGCATCACTGAAGGGATGTGTAGAAAAGCAGAGTTTATATTCAGCCTCTCAAGAGGCAGAGGCAGGAAAATTATAATTTCAAGGCCAGTCTGAGTTATGCAGTGAAACTATGTCACTAAAGAAAACCAAAGTAGACCCTCAGGCCCCAGCCCAGAGTAAAGCTCTGTTCCCCAGCTTGGCATTACTGGGGGATGGTGGAAACTTTAAGGGATGGGGCTATGAGGAGTTCATCTGGTCTGTCAGCTTGGAAGGAGATGGCAGAATGCTAGCCACTCTTCTTCTGATTTCAGGTCTTGATAATGAGGTTAGTGGCCTTGCTCTGCCAGGTGTTCCTGCCATGATATGCTGTCTTGCCACAGAACCAAAACAACAGGCCAGCTGACCACAAGCTGAAAAGACTAAAGCAAACCTTAGTTTATTTATTTATTTATTTTATCAGTTGTGGGGCTTGAACTCAGGGCCTGGGCGCTGTCCCTGAACTTCTTTGTGCTCAATGCTAGTACTCTACCACTTGAGCCACAGGGCCACTTCCAGTTTATAAGTAGTTAATTAGAGATAAGAGTTTCACGGGGACTTTTCTGCCTGGGTTGGATTTGAACCATGATCTTCAGATCTCAGTTTCCTGAGTAGCTAGGGTTACAGGTGTGAGCCACCAGAACCTGGCTCCTGAGTATTCTTTTTGTTGTTGTTGTTGTTGTTGTTGTTAAGGTTAGAGCTCTACTACTTGAACCATAGTTCCATTTCTGGCTTTGGGTGGTTAACTGGGCACAAGAGTCTTATGGACTTTTTTGCCCAGGCTGGCTTTGAACTGTTGATCTTCAGATTTCATTCTCCTGAGTAGCTAGGGTTCCAGGTATGAGCCACCAGTGCCTATCTATCTTTTCTTTGTAAAAGTTGATTTAACACGGGGGTGTCAGTAGCTCACACCTGTAATCCTAATTACTCAGGAGGCTGAGATCTGAGGATCGTGGTTCAAAGCTAGTCTAGGCAGGAAAGTCTGGGAGACTCTTATCTCCAACTACCAGAAAACTGGAAGTGGTGCTGTGGCTCAGGTGGTAGAGCCTTGAGCTGAAGAGCTGAGGGACAGTGCCCAGGCCCAGAGTTCAAGCCCCATGACCAATAACAACAACAAAAAATTTGATTTACCTCAGGGTTTACAGTAATAGAACATTGCCAGCACAGCCCCTGAACAAGACCCTGTGTGTGAACTGTTCGGTGGATGATTCTCCCTCATATTACATTCTGGAAAGCTCCACCTAAAGCAGTGGTCCTAAAAGGGAGGGCCACAGTCCCCAAGAATCTTCGAAGGGAGTTTCATAACTCAATTGAGCTTTTCTCCCTTGTTAATTTCCCTATTTCACTCTTATTCCCTCATACATGGAGTGTTCTAGATGCTACATGATATATGATATTGCCAAAAATTGTAAGCAGCAGGCCCTGTGAGAGCCCATCTGTTCTCTATTAAACCTTTCATTTAGATAAAGAGATTTGCAAAAATCCCTAGCCCCCTAAAACAAAAACAAAACAAAACCCAAACAAACAAACAAAAAAAAACCAAACTCCAAACAAATCCAGAAGCATAAAACAAGGCCTTACCAGGGCATACGGTATGCATATACTGACATGTCAGACTGTGAACCCCTGCCCCACATACAACTAATTAATGCTAATTAAAAAAAGTTAAGCCCAAGGACTGGTGGCTCACACCTGTAATCTTAGCTACTCTCGAGGCTGAGATCTGAGGATTGAGGTTCAAAGCTAGCCCAGGGAGGAAGGTCCATGAGACTTCTTATCTCTGATTAATCACCAAAAAGCTAGAAGTGGAACTTTAGCCTAAGATCTGAGCAGCACTAGCCTTGAGCAAAAAAAGCTCAGGGACAGTACCCAAGTTCTGAGTTCAAGCCCCGAATAAGCACACACACACACACACACACACACACACACACACACACACACACACACACACACACACACACACACACACACACACACACACACACACACAGTTTTAAAAAATTATAAACTAATACTTTATAAGTTTCTCAGGGTTAATGTTCAAATTGGTAAACATTCATAAATATAACCACATAAACATGTGCCTTTAGGAATCTCAATAATTTTTAAGACAGTCATACTGGAAAATCATACTGGAAAACTGCTGGCTCGAAACCTGTTTTTTCTTCAGGCTACAGATTTTCCCTTAAGAGAAAGATGTAGGGTGTGTGTGAATAGATAAAAGAATATCATATACATGCACAGAAATATCGCAAGAAAACCCCCCTCATTTTACTATTAATCTGTACCAATAAAAGATGTGAAAATAGGGTGGGTGCCGGTGGCTCATGGCTGTAACCCTAGCTGAGATCTAAGGATCATGGTTGGAAGCCAGCTTGGGTAAGAAAGCCTGTGAAATGCCTAGCTCCAAATGCCATCCAAAAGCCAGAAGTAGAGCTGTGGCTCAAGTGGTAGAGCATCAGCCTTGAGCGAAAAAGCTAAGGGGCAGCACCCAGCTGAGTTCAAACACTAGTAGTACTCTTACACACACAGAAGAAATATAAGAAAGAAAACTGCATAGATAGAAATCACAGGGGAGGAGGGGATGACTCTAAAAGTAAGGTCATGAGGCAGAAAAATCCAAGGCAGCTAGGCTCTCTGGTGCTGCTGAAAACTAAACTCTGTGGCGTCAAGAGCCGTCGGCTGGGCACTGCCCCTGGGCGATTCCAAGGTCTGAGCGGCCTGCTGGACATAGGATCCACCCACGAGTCGCCACCTCCCTCTTGGAGATTCACCCTCACAAGACAGTGAATCAGGAGGACTCATCTAGACTGGCAGGTGGCAGGCTAGCCCTGCCCCTCTAGGCCTGTGTAAACCCAGCTATAAAATGAAGATGACACTTCCCCCTCCCACCCTGGAGTGACATCATTGGGTAATTAATGAAGGGCTGTGATGCTCTAACTCATCTCTTCATCACCCCCTGTCAGTGACCTGGACATGCAGGGTTTGGGAGAGAGAATAGAGACAGCTTTACCCAGCCCCATGTCCGGGTCTTGTCTGTTTAATCCATCCATCCATCTATCAAAGCATGATACTACCAGCTACTATGAAGCTACCAAAAGTTCAGTGTGTGCTGCAGTTTTGTTTTGGATGTCCAGAAATTTCTTTCCTTCTAACCCTTCATTCATTGATCCATCCATTCTTCACTCCTTCCAAAATTCCTTGAGCAAACACTTTCTGGTGCCCACTGAAGGATGAATCATGACAGAGTCTATTGAGGTGTCAGTGGCCTGTGGCTGTTTTGCTGTCCATGTGTCCATGCATCCCATTTTAGATCCTACAACTCATTCTGGGAAACAGAGAGTGTTCTTGACATGTTTTCAGCTGATTTTCCTGTTAATTCCGTGCACCTGGAATTCCTGACTGAAGCTAATTGTTCCAGTGACTCAGGGACAGGGCAAAGAGGAGCTGGTAACAATGGGCTTCCATCCTGAACTCCCTGCCCAGTTATATGCTACGGTTTCTGGGTTTTGTTTTCTTTTGTCTTTCCTAAAACAATGCTGTCTTTAGAGCTAGTCTTTGCTGCTGTGTGTGTGGTGGCATGGGCTTGACATTCTAGCTGTAACAGAGACACATACAAGGATTTTAATTGGAAGCCAGCCCCCACAAAAACTCCAGACCCTAGCTGAGAAACACTATCACACAAAAGGACTGGGAGTGTGGCTCCTGTGGCTGAGTACTTGCCTACGAATTTATGAAGCTTGGACCACATCCATCTCCAGTATTGGAAAAAGAAAAGAAAGCACTAGGCATTGCTAAGAAGGGATCTAGTAACCTCCTTCCCCAATACCTCCCCCCCTCCTTCTTTCAGCTCTGGGGTTTGAACTCAGGGCACTTTCCCATCTGAGCCATGCCTCTAGTCCTTTGTACAATGAGATAAGGCCTTGCTATTTGTCTAGGCTGGCCTTGACTGTGATGTTCATGCTACTTACATAGCTCACGTGGAAGACATGAACCACCGTGCTCAGGTTTTGTTTCTGCTGGGATGAAATCTCACAAACTTTTTAACCAGGTTTGATCTTGGACCTCAATTCCCCTCCCAAGTATCTAGGATTAGAGACTTGAGCCACCATGTTCGGCAGGTCTAATAAACTCTTTCAATTCCCATCAACAATCTGAATACAGGCTTAATGAACTTGACCATGGAGGTGAACATAAGCTACAGCCAGATATCTCTAGATATACCTCAGGGAGGAAAAGAGAGAGTGCTAGATGAGATTAACTTGACTAAATTATAATACCATGTATGTATGAATTACCACGATAAACCCTTTTGTAATATATTTATGTATATATCATATGTATATTTATGTATATATTTTTATGTACATATCTAAATATATATTTATGTATATAAACCCCATAATAATGTATTTATGTACATATGTATATATGTCTATGTCTTTCTCTATATACATATCTATATGTACATATTATATATATATATATATATATATATATGCTGACAAAAATGAATGATGTGAAAGTTGGGGCGGATACCAGGAGAGGGAAGAGGGCCACGGGGAGGGTGAATGAGGGCAAACATGGTCAAAGTTCTTCATATGCACTATGAAAATAGAGCCATGAAACCTGTTGAACTGTTTTGAGGAGGGATGAGGTAGAGAGATGGAGGAGTGAATTTGATTGGGATATATTTTATATCTGTATGGAACTTGGACAACTAATAAAAAATCTTTCAAAAGAAAGAAAAGCGAATACACACATTAATTATGCCTACCCAGGGCAGAAAGGGGTGATTCCTCAGAAATGCATAAACAGAGGCTGTGATAGCTGAGAGCCAGCAGAGGACATTTCTAGCAAAGGTTTCCTAGGAAACAGAATAAAAGTAATTTCATTCTGTTGGGAAAATGATGCTCTTCCTGTGTATTCTAACTGCTTTTTTATTACATCTCAAATGGAATCAGACGGAAAAAAATACTCTTACAATCTAATTCCCAATATTTTTGTCCCTCAAGAATTCTTCAAACTCGTAAAGGGAGATGAGAAAGGAAGGGAAATATGAAACAATTAGGAGAAATCGCCTTCCGTCTTTGGTTGTGTAAAGGCCAGAATAAGTCATATCCTATTCACCCCTGTTTCCCAGAAAGCCAGATAGAAATGTCACCTGCCAACACAAAAATCCCTCATTGAGAGCTTCAAGGTCAGAGGGGTCAAGGGCTTTCCAGGCACAGATGCCAGAGTGGATAGAGGCAGTCACTTACGGAAACCTCACAAAAATGACAGCAGTGAACAATAATAATTGCTTATTTTAGCCCAGCACTGATAGCTCATGCCTGTAAACCTAGCAATTAAGGAGGCTGAGATGGGAGGATCATAGTTCAAAGCCAGCCTGGGGAAGGGAAGTCCATAAGACTCTTATCTCCACTTAACCAGCAAAAATCCAGAAGTGGAGCTGTGGTTCAAGTGGTAGAGCCCTAACCTTGAGCATGAAAGCTCAGGACTAGTTCCCAGGCCCCTGGGTTTAAGCCAAGTATTGGAAAACACACACACACACACACACACACACACACACACACACACACACACACACACACGTTTGTTTCACAATAGGTGGAAGAGGGGTTGGATTGTCTTCAACATTGAAAGAAATGGCAAACATCTGAGGTGGTATTGCACTTCATAAATACCCTATGTACAATTGCTATGTGTCAATAAAAATAAGAGCATCTTCACAAAAGGCATAAATACACAAAGATGGAGAGCCAGGGACAGGGTGAGTCAGGAAAACTGGGTTGGGGCGGGGTGGGACGGGGCAGAGGGGGGAACCAGAGCAGAAGCAAGGCTGACGTGTGACTTAGCAGATCTGAAAAAACAGTGTCCCACCTGGCAACCTGGCAATGAGGAAAAGCAGCTGATACTCATGGCAGAATTCCAGGAAGGCTGGGGGATTTGAGGGACACCTGTGTCCATTGAAGTTGGGGTGGGAGGGGCTCATGAAAGTAAAATAAAGAGAAGTGGTTGTGCTAGCAAGCGCTAGGTTTCGAGTTCAAATCCAATATGGCCAAAGGAGGCCCAGGAGTTCTTTCCTGGGAAGTTTCTGGAGGACATCCTGCAGCACACAAAAAGCGAAACAGGCAAGAAGAAAGTATATTCAGGTTGGGTATGGTGGTTCACGCCTGTAATCCCACTTATGAGGAGATGGAAGTAGCATTGCAAGGCCCACCCTGGATAAAAAAGCATGAGACCCTATTTGAAACTAACCAACACAGAAAGGGCTGGAGGCATGGCTCAAGTGGTAGAGCACTTGCCTAGCAAGTTCAAGGCTTTGAGTTCAAACTACAACATATATACTCTTGGTGCCAATACTGGGGCTTGAACTCAGGGTGTGGGTGCTGTTCCTTAGCTTTCTTTGTTTGTTTGTTTTGCTGGTGCTCTACCACGTGAGTATACTTTCACTTCTGACTTTTTGCTAGATAATTTGCAGATAAGAGTCTCATGGACTTTCCTGCCTGGGCTGGCTTTGAACTGTGATCCTCAGATCTCAGCCTCCTGATTTACAGGCAGTGAACCATCTACCTGTAGATATTTGTATATACTGCAACAGGTGGAAACCAGCTGGTGGTTGCCAAGTGCTGGGGGAGGGCTCCCGCTTAGAGGAATGAAAAGATTATGGCCACATCAATGTAATGGTTACCCAACGTTGGAAACGTGTTAAAACCATTGGACTGGTCACTTTCAAGTGGTTGATTTTATGTTATGGAAATTTTACCCCAATGAAAACCACTGATCTACTTATACAGAATTGCTCTGGATTAGCCAATGCAGCACCTCCCTGATCTGGTTAAGAGAAGCTACCTTTCACGAGGGAGAGCTAGAGTCTCATTTGCATTGCTTTTCCTCGTTGCTTGGACGATTCCATTCTTTTTTTCCACCCCCCTTTCTCTAGCCTATAAAGTTGTTCACTTCCCTTTAAAAACTCTGAACAGTGGAAAGAGGGGGTGTGATGATCATTTGCAAATGTTGTGGTCCTACATTTAATTTCTCAATGAAATAGGATGAGCCTGTGTTCCCCTGCCTGGGAGGGGTAGGGGGAAGGGACATACAGAAATTATGACCTTGCATGTAGGATGCCAAACCCTATTTCTGATAACACAAAACCAGCCCAAGCTTATGTCAGAGTGTTTGGAAGGGGCAGTCTTAGTTGGGTTGGATTTTTCTGTCAAAGCCCTCCTTTGGTAGAAACCAAGACATTAGCCAGGACTGGTTTCACTTGAAGCTTGGGGGTCCTTCTCTTAGCTTACTCATTAGCGGAAGAGCCAAGACATTGTAGGCCTCAGGGCTTTGTTTCCTTGCTAGCTGGCTGCAGGGGACTGGCCTCAGTCAGAGAGGGACCTCAAGTGGCCCCCGGGAGCAGCGGACAGCATGGAGGCCTGCTTTCCTCCAGACTAGCTAGACCAGGTCTCTGTGATGCCCTCTTCTGTGACCAGACAGAGAAAACGCTCTCCTTTTCCAAAGGTTCAGCCGATTGTCGCTGGCCCACCGAAGGTAATCTCCTTTGTAGATGTACTCCAATATAATCAATGGGGATGGGATCTTCCATACTCTATTGATACTCACGGGGAGGAGTTGTTGTTGTTTTTTAAATAAAGGTAAGGGTCACTGGTGATTACTTACATGAGTCAAGATTCTCCAGAGAAACAAAACAAATAGGCTTGCTTATTATAAGGAATTGGCTCTTGAGATTATAGACACTGACAAGTCTTAAGGAGCTGCAGGCTGAGTGAGCAAGCTGGAGGCTAAGAGAGCCAATGGTTTAGTTCCAAGTCAAGTTCAAAGGCATGTGAACCAGGAGAGCCAATGGTGTGGTTTCAGGCTGCAGCTGGCAGGCTTGAGACTGAAGAGCAGCTGCTGTGTCCATTTAAATTTGAAGGCAGGAAAATGTCCATGTTCCAGCTCCAAGACAGAAAGGAGGCATTTTCTTATATTTGGAGGCAACTCATCTTTTTGCCTTCTGTAAGCCTTTAACAGATGACATGAGGCCCATCCACACTAGGAAGGCCTATCTTCTTCGTTCACTCTACTTAAATACTAAACACATCCCAATGCATCCCATAACAATTTGACTAAATATCTGGGTACCCCTGTTGCCCAATCAAGTTAACCACTACAATGCTCATTGTAGAATCCCTCCAACTTCCAAAAGGGTAAGAAGTTATCCCTGGGAGAAGAGGCAGCTGGAGAAAAAGAGGGGGTGAGGAATGTTTTCATAAAAATTTTGAAGAGATAAGGAATTGTCTTCAGATCTGGGCCATGCACCCTATCCCTCCCCACAAGGTAAGAAGTCTGTGGGGGTCAAGAGGCTATAATTTCATATATCTTATTTGACCATGACACCTTACCATGACTGACTATCTCCATGACTAGTCTGAAGACACTGAATATCCTGAAAAAACAGCTTAGAGCCTGTATATAAATCAGACCAGTGATCTTTGGTGGTGGTCTGGTCACTGCTCTGTGTACCTTCAGACCTAAGAAATAGACCAGTGCCTGCTATGTGTAGTGGAAATAGCACTTTAACAGGTTGACTGAGGTATCTTTTGTAAAATATACATTCACATTGCTTTTGGTGGTATTGGGGATTGAACTCAGGGCCTTATGCTTGTTGAGCAAGTGCTCTACCAGTTGACCCATGCCTTGGTCTGTATACTTTCAGCTTTGAGACATTCATACATCCATGTACAGTTGTGAGACATAAAACAAAAGAAATCTCAGGAACACTGGTCCAGTTTTCCCCAATGGTAATACACTGCAAAACTGTAGTAACGTAGGATATTTATGTTGATAGAATCTATCAAACTGATTCAGATGTCCCCAGTTTCACTTGTATTGGTGTGTGTGTCCGTACTTTTTGTTTTTTCAGACAGGTGTCTGAACTCAGGACCTCAATTAGTAGGAGAGTGGTTTATCATTTGAGCCACACACCCAGCCCTAGACAAATACTTTAGAGCAACTATTTTAAAGATGCTTAAAGACAAAGAGGAAAATGTGGATGAAGTCAAAGAAACAAAGTATGACCCAAGTGGAAATATCCATAAAGAGATGAAAGATGTGATAAAACAGAGGAAAGAGATGGGACACAGAGTGGGTGGGGGACTGATGTACTTAGAAAGCATCTTGTCACCATGGAACTGCCCTGTTTATTGGCTGAGGTGGTAGATACACAAACCCACCACCCAGAGAGAAATCACCAGTGAACTCAAAGGGGTGACACTGATCAAGAGGCCTTATAATTGTAAACTGCTTGGTAAATGGCAACCCATTTGCATAATTATTTAAAGATAATAAAAAAATTTAAAAAACAGCTCTCTGGCTGAAAAGTAGAAGAACTGAAATTAAAAATCTGCTAGAAGGATTCAAAGGCAGATTTGAGCAGGCAGAAGACAGAACCAATAAACTTGAAGATGGAAACAACCACATTTGAAAAAGAGACATTAAAAAAGATCAAAGAAAAGTGGACAGAGTCCAGGAGACCTGTGGTACAATATCAGCTTGACAAACATCTATGTTTAGGGAGTCTCAGAAGAGAGAGAGAGAGAGAGAGAGAGAGAGAGAGAGAGAGAGAGAGAGAGAGAGAGAGAGAGAGAGAGAGAAATAAAAGGATGTGGTAGAGCACTTGCCTTGATACATTATTTTTTTACTGATCCTAGAATTTGAACTCTGGGCTTGGACACTGTCCCCGAGCTTTTGTGCTCCAGGTTAGTGCTCTACCACGTGAGTCACTTATGGCTCTTCATAGTTAACTGGAAATAAGAGTTTCACGGACTATCCTGCCCATGCTGACTTCAAACCATGATCCTCAGGTCTCAGCCTCCAGTGTAGCTAGAATTACAGGTGTGAGCCACCAGTGCCAGCAAGAGACAAACATCTTTCCATATCTAAGATAGTCTCAATAAGATTATCAGCAGATTTTCCACCAAAAACTTTCAAAGCTAGAAAGGCAGTGATGTGATATTTTCAAAGTGCTAAAAGAAAACAAACAAGACAGCGATGGGAAGGGAGGAATGAGAGGGAAAGAGGGAACAGCCTACACTAAGCAAAAGGAAAGAAATGTAATCATCACCTGATGTGGAAAAATTAATTTGTATTGTCAAAGCTCATAGAATTCACAAACGATATAGACCATGATAATGGCAATGTGCCTTGTGAAGGTTAAAATGTGTTTGTGACTTTAACTAAGTATCACTATTTATGTGAAATATGTGAAATTTATGTAATCACCTAATCTCAATTTTTAAAAATGTGAGAGAAGGGATGGGTTAGGAGTAATGGGTGACAATGTTGTCAGACATCTTGTGTTCATATACTGTTTTGTGGAATGGGAACTTCTTTGTTCAACTACTTAAAGATAATAATAAAAAAGAAAACAAAAAAACCTCAGGTAACCAAGAATCTTGTACTCCCCACGAAGTCCTTGAAAAAAAAGTAAAAGAGAAATGAAGACATTTCTAGACATTTTCATGAACCTACCTGCTTTGGGTGAAATGAAATCTCACTAGATAGTAACTCAAAGCTCTATGAAGAAATCAAGATCTCAGTACAGGGGAAGTAATACTGTGGGAAGTTGTTAAAACTAGAATAGTTTGAACAATGGTCTGTATCTTTAGTCTTTGTTTCCTTCATGATTTATCTCTTAAATAGATAAATAAAAAAAAAACCCACAATGCCTAGTCTGAAAGCTAGTATTGTAACTGTAGTTTGTAACTACACATTTTGTTTTCTACATGTTTTAAGATACTAATTCATTAAAAACATTATTGCTTTATATTTCTGAACACACAATGTATAAAGATGTAATTTGGAGACACAAGCCACAGAAAGGGTGGAGAGGGAGCTGTAAAGGGAGCCGTGTTTGTGTGCTATTGAAGTAATGATGATATAAATTCAAATTAGAACGCTGTAACTTTCAGATGTTAAATGTAATCACCATGGTAACCACAGAAAATAGCTAGAGAAGGACCCAATTTATACAAAGTACTTAGAGTAGTCACATTCATAGAGAAAGAAAAGAGAATTTCAGGGCCAGGGGAGGAGGTGATGGGGAGTCACCATCAAGCGAGTCTAGAGATTCGGATTTTTCAGGAGAAAGGAGTTCTGGAGATCAAGGGTGATGATAGTTGTGTACCCACACAAATATGTTTAATATCACCAAACGATGCATTTAAAAATGGCTTAAATGGGACTTGGAAGGTGGCTCAGTGGTAGAGCGCTTGCCTTGCATGCCTGAGACCCTGGGTTCGATTCCTCAGCACCACATAAGCAAAAAGAAAAAAAAGCAGGAAGTGGCGCTGTGGCTCAAGTGGTAGAGCGCTAGCCTTGAGCTGAAGAGCTGAGGGACAGCACCCAGGCCCAGAGTTCAGGCCCCATGACTGGACCCCCCAAAAAATGTTTTAAATGAGCCAGGCACTGGCTCATTTAAATCTCAGGAGGCTCAAATCTCAGGAGGCTGAGATTTGAGGATCATGGTTCGAAGCCTGCTTAGACAGAGAGTCCACAAGAATCTTGTTTCCCATTAAGCACCAACTACCCCCACTTTCCCCCCCCCCCAAAGTGGAACTGTGTGTCAAGTGACACAGCTCTAGTCTTGAAGTGAAACGCTAAGGAACATCACCACCCAGGCCCTGAGTTCAAGCCCCAGGACTAGTGCATGCACGCGCACGCACGTGTGCACACACACACAGACACAGATACACACACATGAATTTCCACTGCTATATGAAGTCAGTTTCCTTCTGATGACTGTTCCCTGAAGGCAGATGGCATCGGGGAGGTGAAGGCAGGGCTGGAGGCTAAGGGTTTTGCGATGCTTTGGCAGGAGAGCATTGCGTGGAAGTTAATGCCCAGAGGAGCCCTGTTGTGTGTCTTCGGGGCCAGGTTGGGTGCAGAGGGGAGGGGTGTCCTTGTTGAGTTTCCCTGGAAACAAACCTCGAGAAAATCCTGCAGCCATCAGTTGAGTTGGGAGGTGATGAAGGAAGCAGAAGGAAGCAGGGAAGGGAAGGTGATCAGAGAGGATTGTGAGTGCCAGGGACTTGGAAGAACTGTGTAGATGCACCCTACAACTGCCCTTACGCTGGGCAGAAGGGCCTGGAGTGGTCAACACTACCCAGGGCTTCACCTCCACAGGGGCCTCCCCTCCCCTACATCTCCAATGCACCTGCGCAGGACTGGGTGGTCTTTGGAGAGTCTGAAATCAGACAGAGCCCACATTTCCTCCACAGGGGATCCTGCAGTGGAGCCTGGGAACCCACGCCCATCCCAGCTATGCCAAGAAGAAACACCAGGGCATTTCAGATGTCCATTTACCAGGGTGAGGTGGGAGGGAGGGGCCTACATTCACCCAACTGTGCACTTCCTTGATTACTGTATATACAGTTGTTTGATTTGAAGAAAGTATTTTGCAGCTGAAATCACTTGAAAAACACTTCTTCTTACAATCTGATGTCAGCACTCATGGATAGATTCGCAGTGTGTCCATATATATAGCTCATGTAACCATTTGCTGGCAGGTGCTTGAAATTTCAGCAGTAATTCTCCATCATCCATTCAGTTCACACTGGATCTAGGCTGAGATGCTAATGCTGGTCTTTGATTTGCTATTTACATTTCATGTAATTACAATTAAGAAGGGATTTACATCTGCCTTTCTGTGGTTTGCTGTCTCCTCTCTCTCTCTCTCTCTCTCTCTCTCTCTCTCTCTCTCTCTCTCTCTCTCTCTCTCTCTCATTTTCCCTCTATGCTGCTATCACTGGAGTCTTTTCTGGAAAAATGTTTTCTTGTGTATCACTTTAATTTCCTCCACTATAATTTCTGTTAGTGGTTGTGACAATCTAGTTTGGATTAATATCAACTTAATATCAGTTGTATTCACAAATTTTGTCTCTGTACAGAACCATTCCCCAGGCTCTCCTCTGTGTAATTGTTCTCATGCAAATTGCCTCTGTACACATTATGAACTGATCAACATAGTTTTTTTCATAATTATTGCTTTATGCTTTTGTTTGAAAAATATTGGTTTGTAAAAATTGGGACAAAATATACACAGCATGCATTTTACTAACCTAAGCTTTTTTTAATCTTTTTTCTTTTTGGGTGGTACTGGGGTTGGAACTCACAGCCTCATCATGCTTGTTCAGTTGTTGCTCTACCACTTGAGCCATACTTCCAGGCTGTGTTTTTGCGAGATGGACTGTCACAGTTTTCTATCTGAGCTAGCTTCTAACCATGATCCTCCAGATCTCGGCCTCCTGAGTAGCTATGATTACAGACGTGAGCTACTGGCATCTGGCTAATTTAACCATTTTAAAATGTGTATTGCAGAGGCGTGAAGTACATTCGCATTGTGCAACCACACGGACTCTCATCTCTAGATCTATTTTTGTCTTGTAAAACTGAAACTATAACTATTTAACAACTCCTCATTCCCCACATCTCAAGTCTTTGGCAAGCACAGCTCTCCTTTCTGTCTCTGTGAATCTGAAAGCTCCTAGGAGTGAAGTCATTTGGTGTTTGTCCCTTTGCAACCAGCTTATTCCATTTACCATGATATTCTTCATTCAGCCCCACGTGCCAGAATTGCCTTCCTTTTTAAGGCTGAATACTATTCCATTGCAGATATAAATATATACACACATAGGTCACATTTTGTTTATCCATTCATTCATTTGATTGACACATGGCCTATTTTTAATAATGCTGCTATAAACATGGGTTTCTACATATCCCTTGGAGAGCACATTTTCAGTCCATTTGGTTATATACATAGAAACAATTAGTGGATCAGATGATAATTCTACATTTGATTTTCTGAGGAAATACCTTAGCACCTTCTTACATTCTACCAACAAAACACATATGGATTCTACTTTCTCAAAATTCTTCTTGTTTCTCCCTTGGTGACAATGGGGTTTGAACTCAAGGTCTTGTGCTTGCTGGGCAAGTTTTCTACCACTTAACACACAGACACACAGCCCTTTTTTTTTGCTTTAGCTTTCAGAAACGGTCTCGTTTTTGCCAAGGGCCAGCCTTGGACCATTATCCTCCTATCATAGTTTCTCCTATAGTTGGTAATCGTCATGCGCTACTGTGCCTGCTTATTTTTGAGATGGGGCCTTATTTTTTTTTTTTTTTGGCATGGGCTTCCATTGAACCATGTTCCTCTTTTCTCTGTCTCTTGTGTTCCTTGAGTTTAGTTTTCTCAGATTCTCAACACTAGTTATTTTCTGTTTTATAATCTGTTTAATTTTTATGTTATTCATTCATGTATTCATTCATTCATTCTGAGACTGAGACTTGAACTGGGTACCTGATGCTTTTGCTCCAAGGCTGGTGCTCTACAACCTGAGCAATGTTTCCAGCCTCTGTTTTTTTTTAAATTAATAGCAGTCATCCTAATGGGTATAGATAGCCAATCATGATGTTGGATCTGCTATTTCCTTAATGATTAGGGCTAACAATAATCTTTTCATGTATTTATTGGTTGTACATCTTCTTTGGAGAAATGTCTCTAGTCTTATGCCCATTGTATATTTTAGGGTTTTTGTTGTTGTTGTTCTTGGATATTAAAGATTCTCTCTCTCCCTCTCTCTTTTTTTTTTTTTTGCTAGTTCTGGGGCTTGAACTCAGGACCTGGGCACTGTCCCTGAATTTCTTTTGCTCAAAGCTAGCACTGTACCACTTGAGCCACAGCACCACTTTTGGCTTTTTCTGCTTATGTGGTACTGAGGAATCTCACCCAGGGCTTCATGCATGCAAGGCAAGCACTTTACCACTGAGCCACATTCCCAGTCCATCTTTTCACAATTATTTACAACTATTTACCCCATTTTGCCAACTGCCTTTCTATTCCAAAGGAGGAAGAGCCTTATCTCACTTGATGGAAAGACCATCAGACAGGGCATAAGGGCTCTGCACTTCTGGTTGTATGATCGCACATGAGCAGAATACTGAGCTGGGTCCTTAGCATCAGAAGGAAAGTCATACCCAGGGGTAGGGTAACAAGCTTTGCTATCCAGGGCTGCCGTCCCCACCTTTCACTGCCCATGAAAGTCACCAGCCTGGCATTTGTAGGTGTTGTCTGCTGGCTCTAGTCTAGGGCTCCCTCTACTGGCTGTTACTAAGATTGCAGCATACTAGCCTCAGTCATGAGCATCATTGTGGGTGTTCATAGTCATGACAGTTACCGGCCCCTGCCTCTGTGGCTGCCAGGATGACGAGGGCTCTTCTCTGCTCTAGGAAACCCTCAGAGTCGTGGCTCCAGCCCAGGTATTCCCTGAACGGTGGACTCGGCCCTGGTTAGGCCTCTGCTGACCAAGGGGAACACAGATCTCACATCATTCGCATGTTCTAATTACCTTCCATGCAGAATGAACAGTGTCCCTCCTGGCTGTCCCCAATCCTGGTTCTGGGGGGAATGGGCAGAAGCCATTCTTTTTTTAAAAATAATATTTTTTTAATTGAGATTAAATGATTACATAAATTTCACAGTATTGTAGGATAGTGATACTTAAGTTACAAACACATTTTAACCTTCACAAGGCAAATTGTTGTTATCTTGGCCTATAAAGTTTGTGAATTCTGCAAGCTTTGACAGTACAACTATTTCTTCCATGTTGGGTGATCCGTACATTTCTTTTCTTTTGCTTAGTGTTAGCTGTTCCCTCTTTCCCTCTCTTTCTGTCCCTCCCATTGCTGCCCTTGAACTGCTCAGTTCATTTTCATCAATGTCCAGTGCAGCTGATGGGACCCTCTGTTCTATTTTCCCCCCTGCTTCCCTCTGATTCTGTACCCTCTTCCTAGCTTCCCTAAGATGGACACATACCATATATGAGAGCAAGAACATGGAGTCATTTAGAAATTCTTTGATAAATTAAGTAGATGTCCTTTGTTTCTTAAGTCCTGTTTACTTTGTCATATCTCTTTGCATTTTGGATTTAACATCCATATATCAGGGAGACCAAGTGCCATTTGTCTCTCTGATCTTGGCTTACCTCAAGGACCCATTCTTGTCAAGACAATTCTTTGTGTTGTGCCTGCTGGTGGTGGTACTAACTAAAGCTGACCTTCCCTGAGCACTTACTCTTGACTTACAAATTTATTGCAACAGTATATTTGCATTGTACAAACAAGGAAACTGAAGCACCAGGACCTTAATTGGTGCAAAGTCATACAGTTAAGTGGCAGAGCAGGATCATCAGGCAGGCTGGGACAATAAATGTGAGATATAGTGTGTGAGTGCCCGGGTACTCTTAGCTTTGTAGCTTTGACGATTGCTTTGCAATCCCTCCTTTGGAAAGGAGGGATAGGAAATGGAACAGATAAGAGTCTCATGGCTGTTTCATGCTCCCCTAGGTCAGGGGGCCACTGTTGGAAGATTCCATCAAGTTTGTTCAATGCCTGAATCAGTTGCAAAACATCTGACAATAAGATTGAATGATGAGGATGCATTGTACTTATAAACTGATTTGTTGACTTGAATCCCCTTGGTATAACTACTCAAAGATAGTAATAATACAAAAACATGTTCACAATTCTGAACCAGAAAATTTAGGGGTGGGTGGTGAGAATCTGCATGTCAACTTTTATTGTTTAGAGCCTGTACTCTGTGTGTGTGTGTGTGTGTGTGTGTGTGTGTGTGTGTGTGTGTGTGTGTGTGTGCGCTGGTCCTAGGGCTTGAACTCTGGCCTGGATGCTGTCCCTGAGCCTCTTTTGCTCAAGGTGAGCACTCTACCACTTGAGCCACAGCACCACTTCTTGCTTTTTTGAGTTGTTTATTGGAGATAAGAGTCCCACAGAGTTTCCTGCCTGGGCTGACTTTGAACCGCAATCCTCAGATCTCAGCCTCCTGAGTAGCTAGGATTACAGGCATGAGCCACCAGCATCTGGTGACAAACATCCTATTAATCCTGAGACTCCACCCAGTAGAGTTCACCTTATATTGGTCACTTTAGATAACAATGGCTGAGCATGGGTCTCTTTCTCTCTCTGATGGTAGAAGATGTTTTAAGCATCTGAAGGTAGCAGACACTCTGATAAGAGTAGCCAAAAATCCTAAAGGTCTTTATTTTTTGTTTCGTGAAACGTCCAGAATTAGTCATTTTTAAATTTTTAAAACTACTTTATTCAAGAAATAATATCCAACATGTATCATTGCAGTATGTTTCAGTGAAAAAGTATTGAGATATGTGATATTCTATAGATCTTCTATAATTCTATATTCTTTTTGGATTGCAATTCTGTACTTCATTTGGTCAGTGTTTTCCAATTGCAGCAAATCTCCAATTATTTTACTCATATTTTTTCTCTTTTCCAAACATTCAGCATTAACAACCTTTTTTTTTGTTTTCTATGATTGCTATTATTTTCTCATCTCAATAGCCTCATTGTGGCATTTCAATATTTATACAAGAAAATTTACTGTTGCTGGTACAGTTTAGCATATCTTGAACATGCAGTTGACTCTACCATGAATGTACCAATATAAATGTGAAATAATTAACATAATGTATACAACACTGCACGATAAAAGTTATGTCTAAAAATGAAGATAACACCAGGTTATGAAACTAAAATATTACCATATTTTAAAATCATGTCATAAAATAATGACTATCACTACTATAAAATAGTAATATAAAATTATGGTACTGCTGCCCACTTTTCTTTGTAGATAATTTACTTCTTGGGTGGGGGAGGGGAATGTAGTTGTGGAGGTGGGAGGGAAGGGAGGGTAGGGGAAAAACAAAGGAGGCAACAATGCTTGATAAGAAATGTACTCATTACCTTGCTCATGTAACTGTAACCCCTCTGTACAGTATTTTCACAATAAAAAACTTTTTTTTTGTAAAAAAGAATTTACTCCTTGGAATAAGCTCTCCCCTGGCAACCAATGGACTCTTAGATGTCCCTAAAGTCTGGGCCATCTCCCAGCAGCCTCTGATCTGTCAGGCCTACAGTTTCCCCCTTTTCTTCTGTCACCCATTATAATGAAGCTCTCATATCCCAAAGTATGTTCTAGCGGATAGCAGCCCTAGCCTTTAGATATTAATTATCCCAAGCTCATCATTTGCATTAGCCTTGTAGAAGAAAGGGAGGCCCAGCTCTTCACCAAAGTCTGCAGGCTCTTGGTGTTGCTGGATATCCAGCAGCAGCAGCAGCGGCACAATCGGCTCTGTGGTGGGGTTTTCCAGGGACCCGGGCACCCCAGTCTCTTCTTGGAGAGGTTTCATGTTGTCTTCAAGTTGCACCTCTTCAAAACCTTGCTTCTCCTCCATGACTGCCATCTTCGTGGGGCCCGACAGGTCTGAGGTGGCCAGCAGCAGGGGTCTGGGTGGCTGCCAGCCTCTGGTCCTGGCACTCTGTGCCTTCGCTGCAAGGTGCCTCAGCTGCTCCGGCAGCTCCTTCTTCTTCTCCCTCCTCTCCCGGGAGAGCCTGTTGATACTCACCTTTCTCCTGATACAGCTCATCCAGGACTCCCATCTGTTTTTTACAGAAAACAATGGACTCTTCAGTGGCGTTGATGTGTTCTGGTAGCTGGCTGCATTGATGTGGAGTTCATCCACTTGATTCTGGTAGTTCACAGGTTGTGGGTGAAGCAGATTTTCAGCTTCTTTCATGGGCTCCTGTGTGTCCGGCTTCCTCTTCCCAGATATGCCATGGTTCCAGCTCTTGGGGAAGAGGCCTGGCGCTCCAGCTTTCTCTGGCCCTGGCTGCCAGGTTGGCCAGGCACCTGCAGTGGGCCTGCTGCTCCTGCAGGTACTGGCTGAGCTTCATCTTTCATTCAGCCACTGAGAGTGCTTGAAGGTAAAAATCCCACATGGTTTGTGGGTTTTCTACGTCCTCTGGGACAGTCACATCCCAGGGAGTCGCCTCCTCACCCTTTTCTTCTTCTTTGCTCACTCCTTCACCTTCCCTAGGGAAAGCCTGGAAGCTCAGCAGGGCCTGCAGTGGCTCCTCCTGTTGTCTTGTTGCTTCCAGGCATTTCAGTGTGGCCCGTAACTTTTGAGGGACTGTCAGGTTCCCCCAACTTGCTCTGCACCTGCTCTAGCAGCTCCAGCAGCTGGATCAGTCTCAGCAGGGGCTGCTGCAGGGCCTCCTTCTGTAATATCAGCTGCTGATTGGAGGCCCTGTGCTGTTCACAGGTGGCTCTGAGCTCCTGCAGCTGGGCCAGGGACTGGTCATGCAGCTCCTGCAGACACTGAGCTGTTTGGCTCTTTACCTCAGTCACCTCTTTCCATTCTTCAAACTTCTCTTGCTGGTCCAGCGTCTCCTGCAGATGTTTCTTCACCTGCTGCTCCGAGTACAGGATGCTGAGGAACTCTTCCTTCCCACTGCTCAGCCTGTGGAAGGCGGCCTGCAGCTGGGGCAGCGGATCTTTCAGCTCTCGGTTCTGCCCAAGTGTGCATCTCATGGTCTTGTATTCCTTTTCCGTGGTCTCAAGGATCTTGTGCCCAATCTTCACCAGGTTGATCCCATTCCTTGGCCTTCTTTGTCCAGTAGCCACAGTTGCTGCTGCTGCTGCTGCTGCTGCTCCAGGTTCTGGAGACCAAGGCTCTGGTTTTCCTGTATCTGGATATAAAGTTGTTCCTCCAGGTACCCGAGCTCCTTCTGCATCTGGTGGGCCTGGGCATGCAGCTGCTGCCTGAGATGGTCCTGCAGGGGGCTGTGGGGTGGAAGCTCTGTAAGCCGTTTCTCAGATCCACCAGGTTGATCTCTAGGTCCAGCACCTGCCTCACCCCTCGCTCTTCTTTCTTCTCTCTCAGTTGGTTCACCTGCTCTAAGACCTGCTAGACCTTCTCCTTCTGTATGAAGCTCTCCACCCTCAGGTCCTCTGCAAAGGTGTCTCTCTCCAACTTTAATGTTGTCACCAACTCTTCCATGTCTTCCAGTTGTCTTTCAACTCTGACTGCTCCTCTACTGCTTGTAACTCATGAATTTTGGTCTTCACGTCAGCCTTCTGTGTCAGGAGCACTTCCAGCCTCTCCTGCAGCTCCGTGTTCTCTTCCTCCAGGTTGTCATAGCTTCTGGCCTTTTCCTGGAGCTGCAGCTTCACATCATTCAGGGCTTTCATGAGCTCTAGGTTGTTCTGGTTGATCTCATTGTGTGTGGTGGAAACTGCAGATAGTGTCATCTCTAGCTCGGCGACCTGCTGCTGTGAAGCCTGCAGGTGGCTGGAAAGACCCTCCTGCTCCAGTTCTCTTTCATTGGCCATCTGCTGCATGTGGGCCAGGGCAGATTGTAAATTGAATTTTTCTGAAACCAGAGTCTGTATTGATAGCTTGTGGAGCTCCAGCTCTATTTTCTGTGCTTTCTGCGCACAGGCCATCTTCTCATTCTCTTTCCCCTCTTGATCCTGCAGGTCTTTCTTTTCCTGCTTCAGCTGTTGGATCTCACTGCAGAGATGCTGGGTTTGTGTTCTGCTGGAGTCCAGGGCCAGGTGTTGGTAGCATCTTTCCAGATCCTCAGTGTTATTGGGACCTATGACACTCTTGACCCTGGCAGCTCTGACTGTGCCCAGAGGCCAGTCAGGATCACTGTGATCTTTGCCTGTACCCTCAGTCGAATTATAGTCCCCAGAGGTGTTTGTCTTGGGCTTCCCCCAATTTTCAGTTTTCTTCTTCATCTTGGATTCAGCAGGCCCACCAGGACAATTCCTCTGCTGGTATTCCTGCAATAGTTTCTTTCCAGCAGCTAATCTGATGGTCCAGGCAGAATGCAGCCCCTCCCTCTATCCAGCCCAACCCACATAGGGGCACAGTAAGGAACCAGCTCTAGTTAGGCACCTTGCTTCGATCCTTTCCTGTATATGGAGAAGTACCTTGTGGCTTTCAGTATGGCCACCTAGAAATCTTGCCTGGGCCTCAGAGGGCCGCTTCCTGTCTTCCTTCAGAGTAGACTTTCTCTCATCCCCTTGTGTCTGTCATGGTGGCTGCAGTCCCTGTTGCTTAAGCTGGGGCCTAGTTGCTCACCTTGCCTGTGTCCCTCACCATTGAGACACTCTAGCTATGGTGGTGGTGGTGGTGGTGGTGGTGGTGGTGGGGTAGTTGTGAGGATGATGGCACTGCATCTCAGGTGATGCCGGAGTCCAATATGGCAGAAGTAGACATTCTTAAGACTGGTGTAGCAGCTCAGCAGTGCTGTGAAAGACTTCAGACTCTGTGTGTGTGTGTGTGTGTGTGTGTGTGTGTGTGTGTGTGTGAATCAGTTGTGGGGCTTGAGCTCAGGGTCTGGATGCTGCCCTGAACTCTTTTATATCTCAAGGTTAGCACTCTACCACTTTGAGCCACAGCTTCACTTCTGGTTGTTAATGGGAAATAAGAATCTCATAGACTTTCCTGCCTGGGCAAGCTTTGAACAGTGATCCTCAGATCTCATCCTCCTGAGTAGTTAGGATTACAGGCGTGAGCCACCAATGCCTGGCAAGGCTTAATTCTTTCAATTTCTCTTTTCCATGATCCCTGGCTACTGACTGTTCTTCATGCTTGTTGCTTCATGGCCACAAAATGGCTTCTGTACTTTCAAGGAATGCTGTGACTTTCTTGCAAAAGTATAGTTGCATAATTTCAGTTTATCCAAGAAGATATTCTGACCTGGGATTATCTATCATCTATGTGTATATGTATGTATCTATCTATAATTTATTTATGCTGATACTGGGGCTTTAATTCAGGGCCTCACACTCTCATTTGGCTTTTCAAAATTGGTGTTCTGGCTTTTCTGCTGCTTAATTGGAGATGATAGTCTATCAGATTTGTCTGCCTATCAAACTGTGATCCTCAGATCTCAGCCTCCTGAGTAGCTGGGATTACAGGCATGAGTCACCAACGCCTGGCTTCTAACTTGGAATGTTAAATTAGGAGCTGATGGCAAGAAGCAGAGGAGACACTGGAGAGAGAAACAAATAAACACAGTGACCCATAGACTCACGGAACTTGAACACCAGCAGGGAGTCAGACAGAAGCAAGTAAACAAACAAATCAAATACAGACAGGCTGCGGTAATTGTGTTTCAGCTGCTCTGTGGATCTCCAGAGACCTTCCCATATTTTCCTCCTGTTCTTGATCCAGCCAGAGTCATTTTCCATTGCTGAGAGACAAACCTGCCAGGCTCAGCAACTTCAGGTCTTAGTTGAAAACAATTGTAGAAAGAGCTGTTTATTTTATGTTATTTTTTGGCCAGAGGGGAGCATTGCCCCAGAACAAAGGCTGTCTTCCCTCCACTTTAGATCTCACGATCTGTCTGTATTTACTTTGCTTGCTTATCTGCTTTTGTTGCGTTCCTGCTCGTGTGCAAGCTGTGGAGGCCGTAGGTCAAGGAGTTCTCATGTATGAGCATAGCGCCTGACATGGTCACAGCTGTTCAGAACAGTTGTATTCCACTGCATAGATGAGTGGATGCAGAGATGGTTCTAAAAGCTTATTCTGCGATGGGACTGGCCCAGCACTCATCAGAGGGCAGATAAGTGCCTTCCTTTCTCCAGACTTACTCGGCTTCTCTATTTCTGCTCCTTGGAGATGAGTTGGCCCTTTGCTGAAGATGAGAGGACACCAGCAAGAGAAAACCATCACAGACCATTCCTTCTCTGAATGAGAGCTCAGCAGACAGGCCCCGCGGAGCACCAAGGGAAGCCATCATACATAATACATAGACTAAAAGCTACAGTTGTTTGTCCTGTTGATGCATAGTGCCTATGTAGTCACTGGTACCCCTGGAAGGAATAGGGGAAACATTCATGACACTGGGGAATTAGCTAGCTGGCTGGGCTGTGTTGGGGCTTATTCCTGTCACTGCTTAGGACAAGGCACAGTGAGATGGCTTGCCTCTAATCCGCAGTGGCTGGGCCCTCCAAGGAGGGTTGAGGACAACACCAGATGTAGGGCTGCTGGTCCATAGGGCTCCATTACTTATTTGCTTGGTGGCCATAGGCTGGACTGTTGACTGGGCGCCCCCGCCCAAAGCCCCAGGTAGCCTGGCCTTCTCCCCACATGACCACTAGAGGGAGCTAGGTGGGACCCATATGATCTTCACAGCATCAGGTCCACTGTGTCTTACAAGCCAAAGCTATCTCCAAGTACCATCCAGATTCCCAGAGGATGGGAACTGGGCTCCACATCTGGGCTCAGTGGAGAACATATGGTATTAGAAATGTTCTTGTGACATATTTCCAGGACCCATCTCCTGCTCCACCTCACCAAAGTGGAATTAACCTTGGCCCACCTGTCTCTCCACCTTAAGTGGGTGAGCTTCATCTCCATAGCCTCCTTCCTCCTGGGCCTCCCACTGCCCTCTGCTGAACTTGAGGTCTTGACACAGAGGGTTGGTGGCTGATGGGAGCTTCAGTGAGCCTGGAGAAGAGGTACATTGCTTCTTAGTGCCCAGTGCCCATCCAGGGGAGTGGAAGCAGCAGAGCTATTGAATTACTAACTTACAATGACAGAGGTGGGTAGTTGTCTTCTTCCTTCTGGCACTTCCTGCACCCAGTCCTTTGACAAGCATGTCTCCTGGGCTCTGCCTTCCCTTCCCAGCCCATCCATTCCTGCTGCCTTGGTCCATGCCCCCCACCATACAAGGTGTCTGGCTGGCTCCAGCATCCCTGTCCATGGGCTCCTCAGAAGCTGGTCATGCCACTGTTCAACAGCTTTCTGGGGGCTGGGAGCCAGTGGCTCATGTCAATAATCTTAGCTACTCAGGATGCTGAGATCTGAGTATCACGATTCAGAACCATCCTAGGCAGGAAAGTCCATGAGACTCTTATCTCCAATAACCAACGAAATGCTGGAAGTAGAGCTGTGGCTTAAAGGCTCAAGTGATTGAGGGCTAGTCTTAAGTGGAAAAGCTAAAGGACAGGACCTAAGCCCTGAGTTCAAGCCCCAGTACTGTCACTACCAACCCCCCCTCCCCCCAACACAAACCACCTCTGGGATTCTTACAGCATTCAGAGTGGAAGACAAGGTTCTCCCCACAGGAGCTATGTTTCATCCTAGAGCCTTCCATTGCCCTCCTATTCCCTTCTCTACTTAAGGGTCATCATTACCTGTGTGATCATGTTTATGCCAGGCACATGCCATCCTGGACTTCCTCCCTCCTGCCATCACCATATTCTTGCAATGTATTCCTTTAGATTTTCACCTAACTTTCCCCTAAACATCACCTGTGAGATGGCCTGCCCTGCCCAGCCCTCCCCACTCCCACACCCCTGTTCTGGCTTTTCATTCATCACCAATGTTAATCATGACTTGGATTTGTAGTTGGTGTGTACATAATTACCCACTGTATCATCGCTACCCGGCCACCATCCCCTCAATTCCCATGACTACAAATTTTCAGGAAGCGCAAATCATTGCTGCTGAATCCTCACTGCCTGCTCACTGGAGGGGCTCATGGATCGTTTGTCATTCAGTGAAATCTTGCTCATGGAATTTAATGGCTCGGTGACTCTTGGAAGTCACATCTTGAAGGGTAGAGTGAATTTGATTGCCAGTATCACACAGACACAGACAGACAGATGGACACACACACACACACACACACACACACACACACACACACACACACATATCTTTTTTTGGGGGGGGTACGGTCGTGGGGCCTGAACTCTGGGCCTGGGCGCTGTCCCTCAGCTCTTCAGCTCAAGGCTAGCTCTCTACCACTTGAGCCACAGTGCCACTTCCGGCTTTTTTTCTTTTTTGCTTATGTGGTGCTAAGGAATGGAACCCAGGGCCTCAGGCATGCAAGGCAAGCGCTCTACCACTGAGCCACCTTCCCAGCCCCATACATACACACACACACACACACACACACACACACACACACACACACACACACACACACACACACACACAAAATCTTAAATGCCTGTAATTCTCCCATGAACCACTATGAGGCGCTCTACTGCTGCCCCCAAGGACTCAGAGATACTGACCAGCAAAAGTACGCTCCGAACCTGGAGGTGTGGCCTCAGGGAGAAAGAGGGAGGTCAAAGGAACGTTTTCTCTCTAGCTCCCTTGGATGCTTATATATTTAAGGAATTTTTATGGTGTGAACATGACTGTATTAAAAAAGTGTAATGTGTTTGTGCATACTTAAAGCTGTTATTTGAGAGAAAGATAATTTACTACAGAATGACTATAATGCCTGAGTATTCAGACTTGAACAAGAAGCAATAAAGTGAAACAGAAGCAATACTACTGTAAGTGATGAGTAATGCTTTATTTTGTTTCAGAGCAACTCCCCTTAATTACACTTAACTGAGGCATGCTGAAAGTGCTGGGTTATTCAGGGAACACCTGGAACAGAGGACGGTGTAAGGCTCACAGATCTCTGCATTAACACTCCATGTTCATTTCAGTTTTGCACAGCACAAGTTAGGACTTGTAGAGAGACCAACACATTAAACATCACACAATATCACTGAACTCATATTGCCGGAGCACGTACCTTGAATGTCCCCAGAGGTGCATGCACTAAAAGCTTTGTTCCCAGACCAGGGCACTATTGGGAGGTGGTAGAAACTAGGACCTAGTGGGAGATATTTAGGTCATGGGGATGTGCCCTTGAAGGGAATGGGATCCCAGCTCCTGCCTCATTTTCTGTTTTACTTCTTGGGCACAAGATGAACGACTTGTTCCAGCAAGTGCTCCTGCCATGATGTGCTGCCTTGCCCCAGGCCCAAGACAATGAGCCAGTTAATTGTGGAAGGAAATTGCCAAACATTCTGTTCCCCAAAATCTTTCTTTTTCCTTTACAAAATGAATATCTCAGGCACTTCACTACAGCCACTGACAGCTGACTGACACATGTATGTTTTAATGCAATATTATGAAATCATCTTCATACACATTCACTTGTGTTTTCACTCAGTATATTGGCAGCCATTGATAGATAAAAAATGATTGCAATGAAATACTACAGGTGAGGAAGGAAGGAAAGAAAGAGAAAGGAAGGAAAGGGGGAATGGGATGAGAGAGTGATAGAGAAAGTGAAGTTAATTAGGAGACATTGTGTGTGGAAATATCATAATGACATTTCCTTTGTCCCAATACTAAATACTGCTTCAAGTATTTCCCTTACTTTTTTTTTGGTGCCAATCCTGAGGCTTGATTCAGGGCCTGAGTACTGTCTGTGAGCTGCTTTTGCTCAAGGCTAGTACTCTACCACTTGAGCCACAGCTCTACTTCGAGGTGTTTTTTTTCCAGTTTAGTGGAGATCTCAGCCTTTCCTGCTAGGGCTGGTTTTGAACTGCAATCCTCAGATCTCAACCTCCTGAGTAGCTAGGGTTACAAGCATGAGCCACTGGAGTCTGGTTCCCTCACTTTTTTTTTTTTTTTGGTTGTGGGGCTTGAACTCAGCGTTTGGGTACTGTCCCTGAGCTGCTTTGCTCAAGGTTAGCACTCTACCACTTTGAGCCACCCCTCTACTTCTGATTTTCTGGTAGTTAATTGGAGATAAGAGTCTCACAGACTTTCCTGCCTGGGCTGGCTTTGAACCATGATTCTCAGATCTCAGTCTCCTGAGTAGCTAGGGTTTCAGGCATGAGCCACTAGCATCCAGTTCATTTTCTTTTTGGATATGTTGAATTTTCAGCTTGCAACACTTTAGAATTCCTTTTAAATGTATTTTCTTTCTTTCTTTCTTTCTTTCTTTCTTTCTTTCTTTCTTTCTTTCTTTTCTTTCTTTCTTTCCTTCCTTCCTTCCTTCCTCCTTCCTTCCTTCCTTCCTTCCTTCCTTCCTTCCTTCCTTCCTTCTTTCTTTCTTTCTTTCTTTCTTTCTTTCTTTCTTTCTTTCTTTCTTTCTTTCTTTCTTTCTTCCTTTCATTCTTTCTTTCTTTCTTTTCTTTCTTTCTCTCTTTTTTTGATCCTTGGGTTCTGCAGAAGGCTTTCATTTAGTTTCCAAACATTTGGGGACACTCATGACTCCTCAATGGTATTGTCTTCTATGTAATTTCACTGTGCTCAAAGAATATTGAGACTTTATTACCTAATGATCCTTTTGTCATTGAAAAATGTTCTTTTCCTCTGGCAATAATTTGTTTTTGTCTGCTATCCATTTCCTTTTGGTTGGTATTATATGATGTGTCATTTTTGATCCTTCTACATTGAACCCAATTCAACTTTATACTTGAGCTGTGTCTCTTCTAGCAGGCTTTGCACAGAGGGGAGAGGTGGAGAGGATTGTGGGTAGTGCAGAAGTGAGCCTGTCCCTTCTCTGAATGGTGCTGTCCTTGGTGGCAGGGACTGGATTCCTCCTCTCTGCGTGTTTGCTCACGGCACAGAGCCTGGCACCTGGGAGATGCTCAGGAAGAGCAGCACAGGTTAATTGGAAGGACCTGAATATACTATGACCAGCTACAAGTGCCTTGGGCACCAAGAACATGCATTATCTTGTTTTATTCCAAGAATCAAGGTTGGTAGTTTTAGAATGAATGTGATATCTCATCCATGTTTCTGTTCCTTTTATTTCCTCCTTATCATCACGGTATGACTACCATCCTTCCAAGATCTTTGTTTCTTCCCCAGTAATAGGGATTGAGCCCAAGGCTTGGTGCTCTATCCCTTGAGCCATGTGCCCAGTCCTGCTTTTAATTTGGTTTTCAGATATCGTCTCACATTAACTTTGCCCAAGCTAGCCTCAAACCTTGATCCTCCTGCCTCCACCTACTAAATTCTTCAGATTATAGCCATAAATCATTATGGTTAGCCTTTTTTAAAAAATCAGGAAAGGAATTCTTTCCCAAAAGCCTATCATAAAATTCTTCTTAGCCCCTTTGTTCAGACTAGGTCACATGTCCACCTCCAAAGGGAGAAAGATTGTCACGTTGGCTTTAGGCCAATCAAAATTCTTCCTCTGAGGCTAGCCACAATGGTATGGGCCCCAGATGAAACTGAGGCTCAGTTAACAAGAAAGAAGGAAGAAAACTACAGGTAACCAGAAGTACCTGATACAATAGCATGGTGGGTTTGGGACTTGAAAGTAGTCAAAAGGATTCAACTCAAAATTTCTCTACACCAATGATTCATCCCGTGTGCCTTCCATGAAGGTAACACAGAGGTCAGCATCATTACTCTCCAATGCTTGTTGGGTGTATTAAGTGAGATAGTGGTAGAAAGCACTTGGCTCAGGGCTGGGGCATAGGAAACATTCCAAAGAGGCAGTGACTAGCTGGATGCAACACTGCGTGATCTCTTCAAGTGTCTTGCAAAGGGGCCCTCTGTAAGATTGACAACAGAAACGAGAGATCCAAGGAGTTCCCATGAATCGCCTTGTCCCTCTCAAAGGAATCTTGACTGCCAGGTGGCACAGGTACATACTGGTTTATACGGCAGGCCTTCTGTGGACCTTCTGCCTGGCAACAGCATGGGCTCCGCCTTACAAGAGTTCACGCACCACTAGTGGCTGCCTTCAGGGCCCAGGGAGAGGGATTGCTCTGCGCTGCCTTCAATCAACAACTTGCCACACAGGTACCAGTGGCTCACCTCTGTAATCCTAGCTACTTAGGAAGCTGAGGTCTGAGGATTGCAGTTTGAAGTCAGTCTGGGCTGGAAAAGTCAGTGAGATTCTTATCTCCAATTAACCACTAGAAAATTGGAAGTGGCACTGTGGCTCAAAGTGGTAGAGCACTAGCCTTGAGCACAAAAAGCTTAGGGACAGCACCCAGGCCCTGAGTTCAAGCCCCAGGACTGAACCCCACCCTCAAAAAAAAAAGAACCTGCCAAACTACTATGCATAATTCAGGGAACCGACCAGGGCACCTCCATGCCGCCCATCCTGCTTCAGTCTTGGGGTCAGGGTCATGATCTTCCAGGGCGTCTCCTATGCAGGATCAACCCAGGCTAATCTAGCCCTGGACTGACTTCTCTATGGAAATCTTCGCACTATGGTACTGGGCTGGAATGGCTGCACCATGATTCCTCTCCCCAACCCTCCTTCCTTCTATCTTTCGTTTCACACGTCAGGCCCACGTCATGGGTCCAAGGGTTCACCCTGCATACTTGCTTGCTTACCTTCTTCCCCCCACCCCTACTGGGCAACACTCCAATAAATCTCTTGAAGTTCTAACCCCATTTTGATGTTCCCAAAGATCTAATTGACACATTTGATTTTTCTATGCTGTCAATTCTTATTTTGGTTCTCCACCTGACTAGGATCTGGGTAAACAATGAATCTGACTTCAAAAGGCTGAGCTCATCCTCGTGAGGATATTTAAGGTTAGGGAAAGCCAGGCCCCTGGCACACTGGGCCATCCTCAAGGCATCCTCAAGGTGGAGATTCGAAAGAAACTGAGGTTGGATTAAGGAAGGGAAGGAACTGCTCTGGGAAAAGGCCTTTTCCCACTTTGGGTGCCTAGGAGACATAGTTCCTCTCTGGTAGTTTCCCTTGGTTTATGAGTAGTTGGTAGAACTCACTTGGTAGAGGAACTTGGAAGGAATAACTAGCTGTGAGTAATTTTTTTTTTTTGGTCTGGTCGTGGGGCCTGAACTCTGGGCCTGGGCGCTGTCCCTCAGCTCTTCAGCTCAAGGCTAGCACTCTACCACTTGAGCCACAGCGCCACTTCCGGCTTTTTTCTTTTTGCTTATGTGGTGCTGAGGAATCGAACCCAGGGCCTCAGGCATGCAAGGCAAGCACTCTACCACTGAGCCACTTTCCCAGCCCCAGTAATTTTGTTTTACCCTTGTTCCTCTTGGCCCCAGGTAAAAATCCTCTGGATCCTCCAAGTTTCTTTGAGCTTGCTTGGCAGGTACACTTTACTACTTGAGCCAAGACTCCATCTTTTTTATTTTCTGTATTTCTTTGATAGGACTTATTTCATGCTTTATTTGAGTGGGTCTGATGCAGGCTTAGATTCTCCTACCCCTGCCTTCCAAGTAGCTGGGATTATAGGTGTGTGCTACCATCCCTGGATACTCCAAATGTCCTTTATACCCTCATCCAGCATTGCCCTTATGTGGGTAGACAGGGTCATGGAGGCTCCTGGTTACCTTTTTTGCTATAGTGAGAGAAATGTTCAATATTAGCTGCATAAAAGACCATGTAGCTAATGGCCACAGTCTCCTGCAAAGCTAGCTGGGGCCACACCATGAAGTTCTGGTCAATGGAAATGGACAGAAGTGAAATGAATAATTTCAAATGCCAACTTTTAGACTGTTTCCTGGATACGAAAAGAGATGTCTAACTGTTTCTGTTTTCATTCCTTCTTGTTGGGAGGTCTTGGGCATTATTCCTTAAGCTGGAATCACCATTTGAAGCTATTATGGTGCGGGGGGTGGGGGGTGGGAGGGTGGGGGGATGCAGGGAGGGGGAACCAGCTGTAGAAGATGGCAGACAAAGAGAGCCTGCATCTCTGCATTGCCTCCCTGGACACTAACATGAGAGAGGAATAAAGGCCTGTCTTGTTTAGAACCCTGGTATTTTGCATCTACCTGCTCTGACAGCTGAGTCTGGACCCCAACCAATATGAAAACCCCCTGAATTCTGGGACTTGCCTCGCAGGCCCCTTTGCATTTCAACATTAGGTTATAACCTCTCGCTTCAGTTCTACCAGGAATAAATGTAGCAATGTAGTTGCCTGCCCACTATTCTTTTATTTTATTACTGAAATTGCTCAGGACCTAAGTGGGACAAGAAGTTGATTAGACTCATCTCTCACAAGACCCTTGTGTCTGGGGTTGGCTAGCAACTGCGCAAGGATTTTTCATGCCTTGCCTTAGGAATCGCCCTTGGGGTGGAAAGCCAAGGTCAGCTGCTGTCGGTTTTTAATCATCCTGGACCATGGGCTCAACATAGAGCCTGGCACAAAATGGCAGGAAGTACTTGCCAAAGAGGTGGATGCTTGAAAGAATTAGTCTGGGCTCAGCCACCAGTGACTGGGAGGAAACGATCAACTCTGGATGTATTCTTTCTGTGGGAGACCAGAGCAGAAATCTTTCAACTGGAAGGAAGGGAAGGAGGGAAGAAAGGAGAGAGGGAGGAGGGAAGATTAAGGAAGAAAGGAAGGAGAGAGGGAGGGAGGGAGGAAGGAAAGAAGGAAGGAAGGAAAGGAGAAAGGAAAAGTGAAGGATGAAGAAAAGAAGAAAGGAAAAAGGAAGGAAAGAAGGAAAGGAAAGGAAAGGGTCTTGGAGACGCTAGGACTACAGGTGGCGTGGAGCTTTCTGCAGAGACTGGGCTGGCTCCTGACATTTAGGAAGTCAAGTAGAATGGCCACAATGGGAGTTGTCAGCACAACTAACAGGAGGGCTATGGGATCCATTGGGAGTTATTTTAAGGGGTGAGGACTGAGGAGCAATCAGAGGTTACATGGGGCCCTTAATGGCCCTGTGGCCAGCTGACATGGAACACCTTTCCTGGCTGTACAAAGAGAAGCATGGCCTAAGGTGTTATGGTCTGGCCAGGGGTTGAGCTTTTCCTCAGGTTCATGGCTCTCGGTGTGGGCAGCTCAGTGGTAGGACTTGTGGGAGAGGGGAGGGAGGCTCTTAGAAGGTTGTCAGGTCGTTGAGAGGCAGGGCCCTCAGTAAACATGACGGTCATTCATTCCCCTCCTCATTCATTTCCATGCCCCCCTCCAATGGCTTTTTACCACAGGACTTCCCCTTCCCACTCTCTGGCTTGCTGATACACCATGTCACCTTTCCCTTTTGCACATGATCTCACCATCTGCCCTGAAGCCCTCAACACAGCTCCTGCCTTACTGTTAGATTTCTGGTCCCCAAGGCTATGAGATAGATAAACCTCTTCTTGTCTTTGGACATGATCCTGCCTCTGGTGGTTTGTTACAGCAACATAAAATAGACACACCAGGAAAGAACTCAAGCTGAGCTAAGACTTGGCTACCACCAGCAGCTTGCTCTGCTGAAGCCTTCCAGCAAAGTCCTCTCTCACTCTGAAACAAGTAATAAGTCCTAGAGAGGAGCTCCCAGTTCACTTTGTTTATTTTGGGAATTAGAATTTTTTTCTTTCTCTCAATTTGGCTTGATGTGTCTCTCTATGTTTGTACCTGGAGCCCACTTCCCATGACATTGGAACACAGAGCAAATTCATCCCTTCTCTAGATCCACGAGCAGATCAACCCTGCTGTCTTCCTCCCTCTCTTCCCTCAGCTCAGGCGAAGCAGCAGTCTTGTGCAGTCGCTGTATAATCACGCTTGTTTAAACATTTATTTTGATTGTCAGGATGTGAATACAACAGCACATAACTGAACCATCCCCTGCCCTCCAACAAGCTTAAAGGAGGAGCAGGGAATGGCTCAGCTCTAGATCAGCAATCAGTCCAAACTGGCTTCTCCCAGAGTGCACTTGGACAGCCCGGTCCTGTAGCTCCTGTAGCGCTGTGTGCATAGGGAGGGGGGGTGGAGGTGGGGGTAGGGGTGAGCAGGGCCGTGGGCTCACAGAGCAGGCAGGGATTGTGCAAAAGTGATCAAGTAGCAGCCAGGGAGGACTCGGCCCCAGCCTGGGGTGTGTTGGAGGTCCATGTCTCAGAGCAGCCTTGGGACCAGAAGGGGCTTCTAGGGCTGAACAGCATGGGCAGGAGTCTCACATCACAGGCGAGCCCTCCCTGCTCCGTGTTCCCCAAGTTTGTGTGTGTGGGGACCACTGGCCTCTTCACTCAGCCACATCGATGGACAGCATGGCTTTGATTGCGGGGAACTTGTTGCAGGAGAAGTCAGCGAGCAGTTGCTTGGTGCCACTCCGGGTGGGCAGGATCTCAAAACGGACCCGAGACTTCTCCTTGGGGCGTAGGGCTGGCACTCTGATGGGGAAAGGACACAAGTCGGTGTTGATGTGAGATCCATGGGGTTCAGGCAGATTGTACCTCTGTGACCCCCATCCCCTACTCTCTAGTCATGGGAAGGCAAGGTTTGTTTAGCAACCTCTAAGCTGCCTCCCTGGGCCACCTGGCCCTTCCAGCCCTGTGACCCTCTCCAGAAGAAGGTAGGGCCAACTGGTCTCCCACAAAATACTAAGCTCCCTGGGTACCAGTGGCTCACACCTGTAATCTAGCTACTTAAGAGGCTGAGATCTGAGGATCGTGGTTTGAAACCAGCTGGAGCAGAAAAATCCATGAGACTCTCATTTTCAATGAACCACCAAAAAAGATGGAAGTGGAGCTGTGGCTCAAGAGATAGAATGCTAGCCTTCAGGAAAAAAAAAAAAAAGCTTAGGGACAGCAGTCAGACCTTGAGTTCAAGCCTCTGTACCAGCATAAAAACAACAGCACAATAAAACAACAACAACAAGAAGTATGCTGAGTTCTCAGGGCCAGCTACTTGCCGTGCACAATGACTCGGCCCTCTGAAGAATTCATATTTTGTGAATCCCCAGCAAATTACAAATGCAGGTTCCTGTGGTCCAACTGGCCCTCTCCCAAAAGAATGAAGACCTTCCCCCTACCCCTGGCAAGGTCAAAGGGGACTGTGTGCCCTGCCAGGGACTGATGCCCCCCTCCTACCCTCTTCCTGCCATTCCCACACCGCTGTGCAGGCCTAGGACTCACTCGATCTTGAGGTTGCCCCGGAGCAGGCCGCTGCCCTCCACCATCAGCACACAGTCCTTCACCGGCTCATCCAGGGGGTTGGAGAAGAGCATCTGCACGTTCACAGGCTTCTGCACTTGAGCCTGGTCCAGAACCTGCAGGAGAGAGAGGCTGCAGGGTCAGGAGGCTTGATCCTGGGTCCCTGCCTGACACCTGTGAGGGCTGGTCGGTAGAACGTGGAGATGGGGAGGTTGCATTGGAGGATGCAGGAAGGGGGCATTTATTTAGCCCTCCTACGTGCTTGCTGGCCAACAGCCACACAAATGGGTTCCTAGGCATTATCATTGTTCCATGCTAGGCACGGAAACCTGGGCTCAGTGGGAGAGGAACCTCTTGCATTGGTCAGTGTCACATTTCCTTGCCAAGCTTGTAAACTCGCCTCAGTTCATCCAGCAAAGGGCAACTCCTATTTCTCAGCACAGCCCCTTCTCAGGACTGCAGGCTCTGAGAGGGTTAGGTGATTTCTCATGCTAAACTTAATAATGTTCATTTTCTTGAACCTCTCACTCTGTTTTAAAGCCTGAACCTCCCCTCCAAGATGTTTCCATGGATATTCAAGCTGGTGACCACAAGCTCTGAGACAGTGCAGACTCCAGCTCCTGGCCAAATCTTTTCCATCCAGATGCCAAGTCTCCCACCTCCATCCAGACCAGGCTTTTCTGATGACAGCCAGTTTGCTGATTTCTGTCTAAGCTTCTGAAGTGCCTGTGTATCGTGTTATACTCTCTCCAGGGCCTCCACTACTGGCCATACAGAGGTCAGACCTGATGAAGGACAGGGTCAGAAAAGCCAGCTGGACTATTCACAGCAAATGGCACAAGCGATTGTGCTTCTTCCAAGAATCAACAGACACAGGGGATAAAGACAGACACTGATCACCTAACTCCTACCAGAGAACAAATGAGATTAGGGATAAGAAAGAAAATGGGCCAGAAATGGAGATGGAAATTATATGGCTCATGGGTTTCTTTTTTTCTGTTTTTGAGGCTCACTGGAGGTTGCTGTTTATTTTAGTGTGTTTCGGGGATTTTCTTGTCATTAGTCCTCATAGCAACCATTTCTACAGTGACAAAGCGGAGCTTCACACTGATTGGATAACTTGGGAAATTCACACTCTGGGAAACAGTAGGGCCCACTTGGTTCCAAAGCCTTTGCTGTTTTGACAGGGTTGCAATACCTACCAATAATTTGTGAGTAACAGAAGCATTTCAAGGACCTGGGCATGTACAATGTCTCCCAAAGAGCTCATTAGTAGAATGACACACAATTTTATGTTACTGTGACATAACCAAGCTACATAAATGGTGCCATATTTTACCTCATTGATATTTAATTTAGTTTTTTTTGTGCATTTGTTGCTTTCTTTATTGTTGCTTATTCATATCTCCCATGGACCAGAATCTGTAAATGCAACCTAATCAAGCCAATGAGGGGATATTGTCCTTGGAACAATATTCAGATTGTATGTCTGATTCCATGGGCTCAAGTCCCCAGTGCTAATGAACAGTCAGTGACAGATAAGAGAATGGGATTTTTACCCAAATTAATATATGTTTGTGTAGATCACCTTGATGAGTTTTGAAATCTGTTTCCTGCACTGAGTGAGCAATATGTGGATTCCTTCAGTTAGATAAGAATTTCTCACTTGTCTGGAGACGTAAGTAGAGGGATATACCCGAAAGAAGGACGATCTGGTATGCTTTATAAAGCTGCAACTAGAAAACTCACACAGGCACACTTCCTGCCATTGTACACATATCCTACACATGTCCTGATTTCTAAAGGTATTATAATGTATTCTAAGATAAGCTAGACTTGATATGGAAATCCAAAGGACACAGATCAAAAGTGCTGTCTCAATAGGTGAATGCAGAGCTGGAGGTGTGGCTCAAGTGATAGAATGTGTGCCTAGCAAGGAGAAAGCCCTGAGTTCAAATCCAAGTAAGGAAGTTTGAAGATATTAGAGAGCGAATATAATGGAGAAAATTAACTTCATTTAGACACAAGTCATTTTAAGGTAAAATGTTTCCATCACTCAAATAGCTGCTGCCCAGGGTTATTTCCAAGGTCTAGGAACTGGAACATACAGGCAGCCATCCTTTATGTTAACATAATGAACATTTCTTGGAAATGCTATATGAAGCAGGAGAGGTTACGTGACATGCCAGGGGACACAAAGGAACGGACAATGACTGTTCTCATCTGGGAAGGGAAAAATACCAGCCCAGAGCCACTAGCTCTAATTTCACCCCTGACCAGTGGAGGGCGCAGTTTGGCTTTACAGTTGTTGGTTATCCATGGAAACCATGCCAAGGGAACTTGGGTAGTGCCTGCCCTCCAGGTGTTTACATTTGTCAGGGGACTAATTCACAGCGCCAGTCAAGGTATGATTTGAGTTGGGACAAATGCTGTGAAGGAAGAAGCCAGAAGCTTCCGAGGCTGCAGAACTGGAGACAGGGCCTGGTTTGTAGGATCAGGAAAGGCCACCCCCAGCAAAGGCCCCTTGTGAGGGGGGCGTCCCTACCCCTGACTCTTCAGACCCCCAGTTTACACCAGGATGTGACTGACAGGGTACAAGCACCTGAGGTTAGACTCCCAAGAGTTTACCATTCTGAAGCTCCACAGAGTGAGGAGGTACAGGTTAGTCCTGCCTGCACCCAACCCGTTTCTTAAACAGTGGCTGAGCTGTGGCCAATGGAGGACACCTGGACCCCCTCAGCCAAAGAAGCCGCTGGACAAACATATTTTATTTATCTTACCATACAGGGAGCCAGAACCTGAGCCCTTGGATGGCCCACTTGGCAGAGGCTGGACCCCAGCAGAGCCCAGTCTTTGCCCGCCTCAGTTGGAAAGGCTTTTCCTTTGTGGTCTTGGCGGAGCTGTGGCTCACAGGGGCCAGGCTGGGTGGCTCGAGGGTGGTACACTTCCCACCACCTCTTACCTCCAGGGTCAGGGTGGGGTTGTCCAGGATGACGACCCGCTCCACCACCACCTCAGCCTCATTAGACACCTTGCACACGGCTGTGGTCCGGATCATGTTGTCTGACTTCAGATACTTGTCATACTGGGCATATGCGATCTTCACTGGGTGCTGGACTTCTGGAAGGAGAAGTGAGTGGGAGGGGGGCAGACAGAGAGTGAACGTGAGCTCTGTGGCCTGAGGTTGAGCCAAGACCAGCTGGCAGGAGGATCTGTCACCCATGCCTTGTTCTGGGTGGGCTTCAGAGCAGGGACCAGGGAGGGAAACCAAGACTCAAGCAAGCCTGACTTCTAAAAAAACCAAAGTATAGCTGCCCCTCCCAGGAAAATATTGGAGGGCAAGTTTCCTTCTCAGGGACAGAGGAAAAAATAGGAATGTTAACTGATTGCCTAATGGCAGTAGCAATAAGGATGGCAACATAGTAATAACTGGGAGGGAAGCCTGGGTATTGGCTAAGTAAATGCCTAGAGTCTTCCCAGCCATCTAATAACCTGGGATCCCACTGTAATAGCATGTCTAATTCCTTTCCCACCTCTGGGCTCTCCTGCCTTGAAGTCATCCTTATGTCATGAAGCAAAGTTTTTGAGTGTTTGTGTGTGTGTGTGTGTGTGTGTGTGTGTGCCAGTCATAGGGTTTGAACTCAGGGCTTGGAAGCTCTTCCTGAGCCTCTTTGTGCTCAAGGCTAGTGCTCTACCACTTGGGCCACAGCTCCACTTCTAGCTTGTTGGTGGTGAATTGGAGATAAGAGTCTTATAGACTTTCCTGTCCTTGGCTGGTTTTGTACTACCATCCTCAGATCTCAGCCTCCTGAGCAGCTAGAATTAGAGCCACTGGCTCTTGGGAGCAAAGCTTTTTAAGACTCTTTCTGTGTCATGACAAAAACCTTCCATGGCTCCTTGCTGTCTTAGGGATAAAATTCAGGCCTTCAACCTGGCCCACCTTCGATAGGCCCAGCCTTACCTGTACCCAACTCACTTCATTAAAGAACCCTCCTCCATATTCTCTGCACAAAACAGGCCCATTTCCACCCCTGCACTTACATAGCTTTTGCCTAGGTGAAACTACCTACCCTAGCTTCTTTCTATGTGTCAATCTCCCCCCCCCCCCCATGCTCCGCCTCTCTCTCCAGTGCTGGGAACAGAATACAGGACATTGTATGCACTAGATAAATGCTATACTAGTGAGCCAACATGACCAGCTCCAAACCCTCTCTTCTGCTCCCTGAGGTCACATGACTTCCTTGCTCCTCCCATAGTTTTAGGCCTGGGTAGGCCGGATGGCCTGAGAGCAAGACTGTGAGGAGGAAACTGCCTCTGCTTTTAGTATCAGAAGAACTAGTCAAAGCTGTCCCTAAAGTAAGGAGACAGGTCTTTGCAACATCTGGTCTAATCCTCTAATCCTTTGAACCTTGAGACTCAATGAGGAGACTTACCCATAGTTACCCAGAGTGTTCACTTCACCTGCCTCCCCAACCCACCTCCCACTCCACTCCAATAGCTCTTGCAGAAGATTCTCCGGGAGAATCTTTCACATGGATATGTTTAGTTTGCAGAAATAGCTCAGATCTAGAGTGCTTGCCTAGCGTGCGTGAGGCCCTAGGTCCCACCCCCAGCTCCTCCAACCCAAAGTTCTTCCTTTGAGTTTCAAAAGGAAGTGATAATTCAACAGTTCCCTCGGGCAGTGAGAAGATTTCTGCCAAAATGTGGCCGCAAGGCGAAGCAGAGTGCAAAGGGATGCTGCTTTGTGACAGGTGTAACACATCTCAATTTCTCAGCAGTCAGAATTCCCTCCAGATGGGCTGGACATTCCTTTGGGGAAACAAATAGCCACTCCACCCTTGTTAATCTGCTTTATAAGCCCCAACTTTTCATAAGAGCCTCCAGGATTTTGCCAACATGGCACACCTGTGTTCTAATCCCACAGTACCAATCTTCCTTGGCTCCGCCTCCATTCCCTTCCCGCCTGCACCACCCTGGGGCGAGTCACCAGTCCTCCCAATGCTCAGACTTCCAAGGAAACCCGTCATGCCACTCACACCCTGGCAGCTGTGGGAGAACACTGGGCAAGGGCTCAAGACCCTGAGATCTATTGCAGCTCTGCCAGGATTGGACCTAAAAGGGATTTGTTGGTGGAGAGGGGTGGATGGAGAATGAAGTAGGAAGGCAGCAACAGATGCTGCAAAGGGGAGAGGGGTGGCTCTGGCTGTAGCATCAGGAAAGCAAGGTTCAAGCCCAGAACGTTGCTTACTTGCTATAATCATCTCTGAACAGAGGCCTCACTCTCTCCGAGCCTCTGTAACATGGGTCCTGAAATCCACCCTTGTCACGTCCCTTGAGGGTGGCATTCTCTCCAAGCTGTCAGAGTGGGACATGCCACTTCCAGCTCTTTGCTGGTTAATTCATTGGAGATAAGAGTCTCTCAGATGTATTTGTGGGCTGGCTTTGAACCTTGATCCTCAGATCTCAGCGAGTAGCTATGATTACAGACGTGAACCACTGGCGCCTGGCATCTGCATGATTTGTTTATTGCAATGAGAACTTCTAGAACATGGATAGTCTAAGCCCATCAATTGCTCTGTCCTTAGCTGCCTCACTTTGAACCCAACCAGAACCCTCTAGCTCCTACAGATGACCCCCTCTACCTTGGGTCTGTGGAGCCCCAGCAAGGACAGGGTGGGTTACCTTCCTCAGGGTCCAGGGATATTGTGGCGGAGTCCTTCCACACCTCATGCACAAGTGTGCCATTGTAGACGATGGTCCAGGCCGTCATGTTCACGGACACTGTCTTCCTGTCCCTGGTCAAGTTTTTGAGCAGCAGGGCTAGGCTGACCTCTTTGCCCACTGCCAGTACACCCATGACCTTGAACCTCCCAGAGATGCTGGGTTCTCCTTCCTCCCCGGCCAAATCTCTTGCAGATGTAGCACCAAACGATGCGTTGGGTTTCAGTTTGCCCAAAGCTTTTTGGTGCACTCGCCTTTCCTCACTGGAACCTGTGTGGGGAACAGACAGGAAGGAGCATCTCAGGATGTGGCAGCAATTCAGACCAAGGACCGCACCACCCAGAGGACAGGGGTGACTGGCTCTACTCCCATGCCACTACCATGCTGCTCCCAGCACATGCCCAGCTGCACCAGGACTCCTACTCATCCACTTCCGAGCCCCTGTGCCAGGCTGACTGAGCAGCATACTCCCCACCTCAAGTGGAAGGCAGATCTACTGTAATGGAGAAGGTACAGGCCTTCCGGAAACCCAGAGGAACAACCCCAGTGTCAGCCACAGGCTATGCCGATGGCCCCTGAGCTTCCTCCACCAACTTCTGAGATTTTCCACGGCACCAGATGACTTCCCATAAGCATCAGACTCATCCCTTCGTAACAAAAGTTTCCCAGCGAGTTGCTCTCTGGTCCTTTTCCAAGCAGGTCTGCCTTGTCAGGTAAAACTGCCAGGCCATTTGAAACACAACCTTAGTCTTTATGTTTTCTTTTTTATTTTTTCTCAGATCATCTCTCAAGTTTTTGCCTTGGGTCCAGCCTCAGACTGTGATTCACCATATCTACCTTGTTTGTTGAAATGAAATCTTGCTATTTTTTTGCCCAGAATAGCCTCAAGCAGCAATTCGCCCAATCTCTACCTCCCAAGTAGCTGAGATTATAGGTTTATAGGTGTAAGCCACTATGATTAGTTTAGTGTTGTTCCTTCCTTTGCTCCCTCCTTCCCTTCCCCCCCTCCTTCTCTCTGTCCCTTCTTCCCTTCCTCCTTCCCTCCCTCCATTCCTTCCTTCCTTTCTCTTTCTTTCCTTCCTTCTTTCCTCCATCCGTACATCCTTCCCTTCTGTTTTGATGAAAGGAGATTTTTAAGACTTTATAAGTAACAAAAGCTGATCTGAAAAATGGCATGGATGTATTCAAAAGCAAAAAGCAAAAAGCTTATGTTCAGAACTGATTTCATTAATTTTGTTTGTTCAAAACAGGTCTCTACATTACCCTCTCTTTCCTAAAGTCACGTTGAGAGTTAGTGAGTGACTCTTGTCTGTGCTAGATGACAAGAATTTCTAGGGGGTAGAGGTATGCCTCAGGTGGTAGAGTGCCAGCCCATGAGTCAAAGCATCCGACCCAGAGTTTGAGTCCTAGTTTTAGACTCCCCCCCCCCCCCCCCCCGCCAAAAAAAATTTCCTCATGGCTGATAGAATTCCAAGTTTGAATAGTCTGAATTCTTCAGAGAGTCTGCATTTCAAGGATGCAAGTGCTGATAAAAGGCTGGCATTCAGATTCAGATTCAGACTGCAGGTGCAACAGATATGACAGTAGAGGGGACCCACAGAGTGCTGGTGACAGTCCCTAAAAGGGCTCATGGGACACTAAGCTGAGCAACCACTTCCGAGCCCCTGTGCCAGGCTGACTGAGCAGTACACTCCCCACCTCAAGTGGAAGGCAGATCTACCGTAATGGAGAGGGTACAGGCCTTCCAGAAACCCAGAGGAACAACCCCAGTGACAGTCACAGGCTGCGCAGATGGCCCCTGAGCTTCCTTCACCAACTTCTGAGATTTTCCACGGCACCAGATGATTTCCCATAAGCATCAGACACCTCAGGGAGCCCGTCCCATGAGTTAGATGCCAGAAGCCAGCACATCCCAAGGTGGGCAGATGAGAGCCAATGGGGGCCAGGCCATGCTGGGGATGAGATGCAAGAGGCGGGGCTATCCCCAGGTCTGTTCCAAGCTTCCACCCACACACCCTACTGCAAGAAAGCAGCCAGATTACCCAGGCTGAGAGCTCCTGGTGGGCAGGGTTCTTCTGGATGCCCTTCCATTCTCTAGCTGGGCTGCAGGTCCACACCTAGGGCTGGTGGCTACCCAGGAGCCTTCCGTGCCTGGGACCTTGAAGCAGGTGTGTTTGCACAATGAGACTGAGAGCCTCCAAGCCTATATAGGTCACCTGCTGGGCTTACTCAAGACGAAGCTTCCTGCTGCTGTTTTCTCCCTGTGGTGTTGCTGTTGCGCAAATGCTTAGCAACCCATTTTATGAGCTTTTCTTCCCCAGGGCCCTCCAGACAAACTGGCATCGTTAGGTAAAAGAAGAGCTGGGCAACAGCAGGCAGAGTGATATGTCATGCTGTCATGCAGAGGCTGAAGCCCTGCCAGGAATCCTGCAGAGACTCCCCCTACACACGCGCACACGCGCGCGTGTGAGCACACACACACACACACACACACACACACACACACACATCTGGGCTCATGTATCCCATAGTAACTACCAGATAATAATTTATTCCAGGGAGGTTACAGATAACCACATGAACAAGGACCTCCATGTTGTATGCCAGGCACTGTGCTTGGCTCTTGGTGAGCATCTGAATTCAACTGAAGATAGGCATTGCTACACTCATTTTTGTTGTCGATTGTTTGGTGTGCTGGTCCTGGGGCTTGAACTCAGGGCCTGGGCACTGTTCCTGACCTTTTGTGCTCAAGGCTGGCACTTTATCACTTGAGACACAGCTCTACTTCTGGCTTTTTTTGGGGGGTGGGGTGGGTGCATAATGGAAGAGAAGAGTCTCATGGACTTTCCTGCCCAAGGTTGGCTTCAAACCATGATCCTCAGATCTCAACCTCCTGAGTAGCGAGGATCACAGGTGTGAACCACTGGAGCCTGGCTGTTATTCTCATTTTATAGCTGAGGAAGCAAGGGATCAGGAATCAGAAGAAAATGGCTGGAGGTTACAGTTGTAAGAGGTAAGACTGGCATTTACCTCTTGTTTTAGGTGATTTTCCCTGCTCCCAATGTCACATTTCTATACCTCAGACATGATTGAAAATCCTACCTCTGCTTTCCCTATCACCCCATCTGCATTGGTGTGTTGGCAGGGCTCAGCCAGGAGCAGTCACTAAGGGGGGGGACTGTGAAAAGCTGTCAGAATCAGCATGGAGCCCCTAATGTCAACCTCGGTCACAACAAACATTTATACAAAGCTAGGAGTTTATGAAAGAAAGATTCTTGCATGAGATTACCTGGCAGTAGCCATCACAAAAAACTCAGCCAGGATCACCTACTTGCAAAGAGGTCACTACACAAATATATATACACATACACACACATATGTATGTACACACACACACACACACACACACACACACACACACACGGACACACAGACATCTCTAGCAGCTGCCTAGTCAACCTCAGATCGACATCATTCCTGTAATCACTGTGGCCGAAGATTATTGTCTCAAAATAGCTGATGTAATTTTGCTTTTGTCTTTAAAACTTCTCAGTGCCTTGACTCTGTGAATCCTGCTGTAGTTTGCTATCTATGGCATACGCCATGGCATGCATGTTCCCATTGCAATGCTCAGCTACTTGCCAATAAATACCATTATTCTTCTCACAATCTCAGTGGGATTTTTTTAGGTCAGCAGGCTCCATATATGTTTATTGAGCGAGTAGAAGGCCATTTGTTGTGGGAACAGTCTGTCAAGCCACATGAGCCTGACTGAGGCCACAGCTCTTATTCCCCAAGATTTGTGCCTCAAAATGTGTACAAATACCAGTACTCAAAAGTGTCATCTTCCTGACCTTGGCGTCAGAGCATCTTCCCTGTCGGCTCTCCAGTTTTATGAACTTTGGAGAACACCAACAGCTAGCAGGTGTTCAAAGATTGTGGGCTTATTTTAGGGGGCTCTGTGAGTATCTTGATGAGAGTACTTTCCTTCACTCCTGGGGAACCAACTATAGGAGTAACCATTTGGAGCATTTTAGACAGAGTAAACTCTTGACCCCATTAAGAAGCAACCTTGATCTTTTTGGAGAAAATACCAAATTACTTTAGGCTATTTCTCACAATGAACTTTACCTTCAAATGCAGAAATCTGGTCCCCCATTGAGCACTACCATGCAGCTTTTTTTTTTTTTTTTCTAAAAGCAACTTCTGAGCAACAAATGTAATTGGGCTAAAGTTGCCTTTATAATGCTGGCCCTTCCAGGTGACCCTGGGGGGAGACCAGAAGTTTCTAGGGCTTTGACCTTTGCCTTCCCATGGCTTCCTTTGGCTTTGTGGGTGTGGGAGGGGTGGGCTCTGAATGCACATAGCAAGCCCATGTTCCTTTTTTGTTCAGCTGCTATTTTCTGCCTATGGTCCTGGGAGTTTAGAGGAACAGACAAATGGAGAAATCTCCCTTGGGGACTTCCCTCCAGGGACAAGTCTCTCCCTGCGATGCTTAATCACAGGGCTAGCATTCTAGTCTTGTAACTGAGAAAGGAATACCGCAGGAAGTCAGCTGGATAACAGTTACCTGAGCCCTGTCTGTCCCCTGGTCTAGAGTTGTCCTTGACACTTCTGTTCCCACTGAAAGTCAAGTGAGTGTTGGGTAGAATGGCAGGAAGCCATTCTATCACATGAGCAGAACTAGCTGAGGGTGAGAATGGTTTTTTTTTTTTTTTTTGGCTCTCCACTCACCCGGTCCCAGATGCCACCACCTCATCAGCACCCCTCCTACCTTCTGGGTACTTGTACTTGTCCGTGACATCCATGCGAGAGTTGCTGCCCACCGCCTTGGTGCTGATGTACTTCCCGATGGACACAGTGTCCAGGGTGTTCTGTTTCTGGTTGCCAGTTCTGACATCAAGGATCCAGGTGCTCCTGTCCGCGTTCACCTCCCCAAAAATGAAGATCATGTCATAATTCAGGTCCACATCCCCTTCTCGGACTGCATTCACGGAAGCAGGGCCGCACTGGAACACTCCTGGTAGCCCAGATGCAGAGGTTGGGTGTCGATTTATGAAGGCAAGGCCCATCCACACAACAGTCCACCCAGGCCTGCTTTTCTGTGTGTGTATGGGGGCAGGGGGGAGGTTCTCCACCATCTCAACCTCCTGCCTCTACCCAGCTAAACTCCTTCCACCCCGATGCATCTGGCATTCAGCAGACAAGCCCCCATTAATGTCATTCTACAATAGCAACTATCCAAAAACCTATCTGTCCAAATACCTGTCCAATATCTCTATCTAAGACTAGATTAACTGTGCATACTTTGGGGGCCTGATCAAGCTGACCCATTGTGTATCCAACCTGAGCTGACCCACTATGTCACTCTGTTTTCTAAAGAGAACAGTATTCCTGCATCATGCTCCGGCAGCAGCTTCTCACAATCATTGCAAATCATTCTAACACTGGGAGTTCATTGTTTTGATCCTCTAAGCATCCAATGCTGACCTTCCTTTCACTCCCTACTCCAGGACTTTGCCTTGGTAGCTTAGATAATAAAAAGATGGACAGACAGAGGGACAGAAAAGGCAGAATTCCACTCAGGAAGTAGCCAGTTGATTGAAAGTAAGATATATGTTACAGAGAGAAGACTATTATTCTATTTGTATTTACTTGGGTTTTTGTTTTGTTCTTTTTTTGTGTGGTACTGGGGATCGAACCCAGAGCTTCATATTTGCTAGGCAAGAGCTCTACCACTTGAGCTAAGGTGCACCCCTTGGTTTGTATTTTGTTTTTGTTTTTTAAGTAAAATCTTACCAGCTTTGCCTGATTTGGCTTCAGATTTGGGAACCTCCTGCCCACATCTCCCCAGTAGCTGGGTTTACAGGTATGTACCACCATACCCATCTTAAGATTTAGTCTTCTAAGATCCAATGAACCCTGATATTTTATTTTATTTTGTTTACTATCCCATTTCCTTTTTTCTTATTAAAAAATGCCTTTCCTATGGTTTGAACTTAGGGCCTGGGCACTGTCCCTGAGCTTTTGTGCTCACGGCTAGTGCTCTACCACTTGAGCCATCTCTTCACTTCCAGTTTTTGTGTGTGTGTGTGTGGTTTTTTTTGGTGGTTATTTATAGCTAAGAGCCTCTTGGACATTTCCTACTCAGGCTGGCTTCCAACCTCTATCTTCAGATCTCAGCATCGGAGTAGCTAGGATTACAGCCATGAGCCACTGGCACCCAGCTCTCATTTTTCTTTCTTAAAATGATGCTTATGACCCATTATCTTGATTTGGTAACTGCTAATGGTTGCAATAAAAAACCAGTGTAGAAAAGAGCGACCTGGAAATGATCTGGAAGATCGTCTCTTTAGCCCCAAATCTAATATTATATCTTGCTTCTGCTAGAAGCAAGGTAGCGTGGGCTGAGGGAGGGAGGGTAAGACTTAACTTTGATTGCAATTCCTTTAGAATTGCTTGAATTTCCAAAGCTGTGCTTTCTAAATCCTTATAAATCTATATTGCTTTATAAATCTTTTTACTGCTGGGAAGATATAACTCACAACGACAGTAGTAGAAAAGGCACGCTGCTTTAGTGGTGAGAGGAGGAATAGGAGGGACTCCTAGAGAGCCTAGGGATCCAGCCCTGATGGCAGAGAAGGTTAAAGAGGGGCAAGGCAAGGTGGTCTGCCTGAAGGGGGACTTAGCCTGTCAGGGGACACCTGAGAGCCGAGAGACCATAATGGGGTCATAATCCTGGAGACCCGGTGTAGAGTGGAGAGGGCCAGGGGCAGCTGTAAGGTTTCTGTGTGGGGAGGGACAGGCTGTTCCCTGGCACCATTAAAGTATTACTGGCCAGAAAAGGCTTCTTTCCCTTGCTACCTGCCAGCTGCTGCCGAAGTGGGCAAAGAGAAGGCCCCATTTAAACAGCAGCCCTGAGCTGAGCAAAACTGGGAGGAGAAATGTATTATTCACACATTTTTCTTTGTTTGAATCCCATCACGCATTGCAGGGCTGGGGAGGACTTTGGGTGGCTGCCTGCTGGGCTATAAATAATGCAGAGGCTCATGGCATAGAGCCAAGCCCAGAGCAAGGCTGGCAGAGGGGTTACCTTGGCTCCTCTCCTGTGGCGTCGCGTCCAATACCTGCCACCCATTGTACGAGGGGCCCAAGTCAGTCCTCACAAACCAGCCTTCATTCCAGACATGGAAATTCCTGCAGACAGAAGGCCACACAGTAGGTGAGTGACACGACACAGCTTCGCTGATCTGGGAGTACAGTGCCCTGGACTTCCTTGCAAGTGTGTCAAGCCTTGATGGGCATCGTCTCACAGAAATCTGCCCAGAACTGTAAAATGGGTACTATGTGTAGGCCTTTCGCATATAAGAGGAAACTGAGGCTCAGGGTCATGGCAAAGTCAAAGTCTGGATCCAGGGATGCCTCTCTTCAAAGCCAACACTTTGCCCACCACAGTCTACTGCCTTCTGAGGAGGAGAATGAGTCAGGAGGAGCCAGGTGCCTTCCAGCAGGCACCCACGCAGCGTTCTCTCTGCGCCTTGTAGGGGATACTTCTGTATTGGTGTAGGCTGAGAAGGAGTGGGGTTGGAGGCAGATGACAGCACTGGCTAAGAGCCACACAATCTGTTGTTGTCTGAGATCTGAATTGAGGAATGATGGAGACCAGTTCTGAAATATTCTTCATTAGCAGCATTGTTTCATGTCCCTGTCTGTGGGGACACAACCCTCTGTCACTGTGGGCACTGTCAATTAGCCAATCTAACTCATTCCATCCCTAGTTCTCTCCTCTTTTTGTCTCCATAATGGAACCAACACTGTCTATACAAGCAAGCAAGTGAACAAAAGGCCTGTAGGTTGGTTTCTGAGATGAAGGATGAAGCCCTAACAGAGAGACCTTTTGTAACAATGAACTCTGAAAAGAAAAGAAAAAAGAAAGGAAAATAGGAAGACAAAAATGGAAAGTGGAAAATAGAAAATATAGACCAAATAGAAAATAGAAAGTGAGTGGAGCCAGAAAATTTAGGGGAAGTCAACCCTTGGCAGTCCAGCAGGAGGCGAGATGCACTTTTGTAACTTTGCCCCAAGGATGGGTTAAAATCAGGGAAAAGTGCAGGGTGGTAAAAATGGAGCCAGCCAGCCTGCCCACATCTTTCTGACCTGAGACACTAGGAACAAAACTTGGATTAATCAGGGAGAGAGTGCAGTAGATTTTCTGAAGAATTGGGGAAAAGGAATCCCAAACTCATCTATAAACTTTGCCTAAACTCCTGTGTGACTCCCAGACACGTGCATGCATGACAGAGACAATGAGAAATGCTGGTAGAGGTGAAGAACTGGCCAGAGATTGGAGATGCTGTCTACCACGGTGTAACAGCTTTCATGCTGAGGTCTCCAAGGTGAACAAAAACAATGGAATGCAGATATATCCATGTCTCAGGTAGAATTAGTTACTCAACATGGGAATAATCAGAAAAGTGTGACTGATCCTGGAGGGAAAAGATAACCAGCAGGGATAAACCCAAAAATAATCAAGTTGTTGGAACTGTCGGACAAGACCTCTAGAAGCACTGTTACATCTGTGCTCAATGAAGTAAAGGAGGAAATACGCTCATAATGAAGGAACGGAGAAGAATTCTTGACAAAGAAATAAAAAATATTAAAAAGTACAGCTAGCAGGGCACTGGTGGCTCATGCCTGTAATCCTAGCTACTCAGGAGGCTGAGATCTGAGGATCATGGCTCAAGGCCAGCCCGGGCAGGAAAGTCTGAGAGATTCTTATCTCCAATAAACTACCAGAAAACCGGAAGTGGCGCTGTGGCTCAAGTGGTAGAGCGCTTGCCTTGAGTTGAAGAGCCGAGGGACAGTGCCCAGGCCCAGAATTCAAGACACAGGACAGACCAAAAAAAGAAAAAAAAAAGTACAGCCAAATGGATCTGTGTGTGTGTGGTCTTGGGGCTTGAATTGGGAGCCTGGGTGCTGTCCCTGAGCTATTTATACGCAAAGCCAGCACCCTAACACTTGAGCTACAGTTCCACTTTCTGCTTTTTTGTGGTTAGTTAGAGATAAAAATCTCATGGACTTTTCCTGCCAGGGCTGAATTTGATCTGTGATCCTCAGATCTCAGTCTCCTAAGTAGCTAGGATTATAGACTTGAGCCACCGGTACCTGGCCTAAATGGAAAATTTTAACTGTAAAAATAAAAATTTTTAAAGCCCAATTGTTCAATGGATAAACTTATGAGCAGAAGAGAAATGGTAAAGGAAAGAGCGAGCCTGAAGGTAGATTAGCAGAAATTATCCAATCTGAAAATGAAAGAGAGAAAAAATAAAGGTAGAAAGAAAGCCAACCAAGCAGAGAAAATCACTGCAACATAAATACTTGCAGGGGTTTACTATTTAAACATTGTAACGAACCTACAAGTCAACAAAAGCAAGACATAAAAGAAAAACAGGCCAATAAAGGGTAATGAACAGGCAATTTTCCTATGAAACACTAATGATTACTGAACATATGACAATAGCTTTAGCCTCATGACTATCAAAAGAAAATTAAAATGACAAAGAAACGATAACAAGGATGTGTGCGTGGATGACGCTTGTTAGATGACAGAGATAAAGGCATGGGATGTTCTGCTTTGTTGTCTTCTCTTCCAGGTGGGAAAACAAGCCCTAGTGGGAGGCTAAATTGATATGACCTTTGTGGAGGGCAATTGGGCAAGGTGTATGAAAGGCTTGAAAAATCTTTTTACATACTCACTGAGCCAGTATTTCCACGTCTAGGAATTTCTCCTACAGACAAACTGGCAGGAGACCCAGGCATGCACCCAGAGATGCTCACCTCAGCTTTCTTTGGAAGAGCAAAAACATGTTGGCAGAAATGCTCACTAAGGAAATAGAGAAACTGGAGCACAGCCATACTAACAGACCATCAAGCCTGAGTCAAGTCACAAGTAAACCAGGAGCCAGTGGCTCACACCTTTTATCCTAGCTACTCAGGAAGCTGTGACCTGAGGATTGCTGTTCAAAGCCAGCCTGGCCAAGAAAGTGAAACTCTTTTCTCCAACTATCTATCAAAAAAGCGGTAAGTGGAGCCTTGGCTCAAGTGGTAGAGAGCTAGCCTTGAGCATAAAAAGCTCAGGGACAGTGACCAGGCCCTGAGTTCAAGTCCTAGGACTTATGAAAAAAAATCACAATCAAAATTCATTTAGTACTTACACATAAAACTATCTGAGCTATACCACAAAGTAAGGACATCAAGTGGAGGTCTATTCCTAAAATTCTAGTACTCAGGAGGCCGAGGCAAGAAAATTGTTAGTTCCAGGTTAACCTGGATTACCTTTCCTCTAAAACAAAGAAACAAAACACCCCCACAAAATAAGCCAAACAACAACAATAACAACCCCAAAATAAAACCAACCATACTGGCAATTAATGTCTAAAATAAAGTAAAAATGGAAAATTATTAGTTAAAAAAAAAGCAAAACCAAGTTACTGGCAGGTGCCAATGGCTCATGCCCTGTAATCTTAGCTCCCTAGGAAGCTGAGAGCTGAGGATCCCATTTCAAAGCCATCCCAAGTAGGAAAATCTGTGAGACTCTATCTCTAATTATCCAGGAAAAGCCACAAGTGGGGCTGTGACGCAAGTGGCAGAGTGCCAGCCTTGAGTGAAGAACAAACAAACAAACAAACAAAAGCAGGAAGCCCTGAGTTCAATTCCCAATACTAGAGGAAAAAAAAAAAAGCGAAAGTTAGATTCCAAGAATTCTGTTGTCTTAACCATGACCAACAGTTTAGTGTATGCTATGTACATAGTGCATATGAAATAAATTGCACATTATTTATTTCTGTTAAGCTTTAATTTTTATAATGAGAATTACATTACTCATTACTTCTACAATTAGAAAATAAATAACTAGTTTAAAATTATGTATATATGTAACTGATAATGGCTAACATAGTAAGTGATAGCATAGAAAGTCAAATGTTCTAACTGCCTTAGGTATTTTTCTTGTTTTTGCTTTGTTTTGTTTGGTGCTGGTGCCCGAGACTGAACTGAGGGCCTTGTCTATGTGAGGCAAGCATTCTACCACTGAGATCCCCAGTCCCCCCCACCAACTCCCATATTAATTAGTTCATTAAATCCTTACCACCATACACAATGGAAATAATTACTACTCTCATTTGACAATTCTGTAAACTGTGGGAGGCAAAAATTAAATGATGGCCAAGATCTCACAGCAAGAAAATTCAGGTCCAGGTAAAAAGAACAAAAAAGGGAAATTCATCTTACAAGTATTAGTAGGGAAAGAAATAATAGCTAGAACACATAATAGATTATGTCTCATTTAAACTAATTTTATTTTTGAAGACTATTTAATGATGTAGAGTAAATGCTTATATTTAATCAAAACCCTGATTAGCCTGGCACTGATGACTCATATCCTGTAATCCTAGCTACTCAGGAGACTGAGATCTGAGGACTGAGGTTCAAAGCCAGCCTGGGCAGGAAAGTCTGTGACACTCTTATCTCCAATAAACTACCAGAAACCCGGAAGTGGCACTGTGGCTCCAAGTGGTAAAATGCTAGCCTTGAACAAAAGTTCAGGGATAGTGCCCAGGCCCTGAGTTCAAGTCCCACAACTGACAAAAACAAACAAACAAACATGTGATTAGAGGTATGAAGAGACTGGTTTGTAGGTGTGATAGTAGTAGGAAGTAGACTATATCTATTATGTGTTCTGTCTCACACTCAAACCTTGAGAAATACATAATCTCAATTCTAAAACCAATGACTAGTGAAGGCTGGGTAGAAAATAGTAATGTTAAAAATATGTAAGCAATGGGATGATACACAGGTTTGCTTCTTTATTAATTTGGAAAGTTTCTATAATTGTAAAAAAGGGTCATAATAAGAAGTATCTTTAGGAAGACTTACAAAATGTCTTTAACTGTTATTTTTGTTGTTATTATTATTATTCTTTTTGTTGGTCATGGGGCTTGAACTTGGAGCTTGGACTGTGGCTCAAGTGGTAGAGGGCTATGCTAGCATTAAGCAAAAGAAGTCAGCGATAGCTCCCAGCCCCTGAATTCAAGCCCCAGGATCAGCATACACATACACACCATTCTCTGGTATGTCTCTGATGCTTTGTAGTTTATAAATGTGCCTGAGTTCAATCCCATCCTCACTGTCTTCTAGTTACCTGCTTTTGGATGAGTTGTTCAGTCTCTCTGGCCCTCTGCTCTCTCATCTGTGAGAAGGGGGGATAACTATTGTGCCTTCTTCACCATTTGTCAAGAATAAGTGGAAATGTTTTCAGATTCCGGCATATAACATTGGCTCAGCAAATTATTCATTGCTACCTAGACCACTGGTGGCTCAGCTCATGCCTGTAATCCTAGCTACTCAGGAGACTAAGATCTGAGGACCCGAGTTTGAAACCAGCCCAAACAGGGAAGTCTATAAGCCTCTTATTTCCAATTTACCAGCAAAAAGCTGAAAGTAGAGCTGTGGCTCAAGTACTAGAGTGCCAGCCTCGAGCAAGGGAAAATAAAAAGAAGCCAAGGAGAAAATAAGGCTCAGAGTTCAAGTCCTCTCATACCAGTACACACACACACACACACACACACACACACACACACACACACACACACACACACACACACACACACACATACACACACATGCACACAATTCATTGTTGCTATGATTGTTATTTTCTTAGTATTTCTTTGTATCTAGGCATTTTAATATTCTTACTAAACATTTTCACTAGACCCTTACTTTTGTTACTTTAGGCAAACCTAGACAAAGTTCCAAAGCTTGTGCTATTTGGAACACACAAAGATTCAGACTGAAGGTTTTCTGTCCAAACCTAGATGGCCCTTATAGTAGAGTAGTAATAGCTGGGCGCAGGTGGCTTACACCTGCAATCCTAGCTACTCAGGAGGCTGAGATCTGAGGATCACAGTTCAAAGCCAGCCAGGGCAGGAGTCTGTGAGACTCTTATCTCCAATAAACCATGCACAAAACTGGAAGTGGCGCTATGGCTCAAGTGGTAGAGAGCTAGCCTTGAGCTGAAGAGCTGAGGGACAGCGTCCAGGCCCAGAATTCAAGCCCCACAACTGGCAAAAAAAAAAAAAAAAAAAAAATCAGAAATTTTACTCCAGGCCAAAAAATAACAGTTGATTCCATTCCCCTTCTGGGTGGATTTAATGTAGAAGCAGCATGGCTCCCATGGGGAGGAGTCACTCTCAAGAGTAGGGTGGGCTGGAGCTGCAGAAAATAAGTAACCAAGTTGGTGAGGGATTGAAAGGATTATGGAGTCCTAGGCCAACCCTCATATTTCATTGATGGAGAAACTTGGGGCCAGAAAGATGAGGTAGCTTTCACAAGTCCCACACCGGGCTGCGAGGATCACCCTGTCCCCATAATCTCAAGCTAGTTTCCCAGGCACAGGTATCGGGGAATAGGGAAGGGAGTGGCCACTAGCTCTATTGTGTTCTGTGCAGGGATTGGAAAAGGGAGTAGGAGAGTGAGGGTGACAGGCCCTATGGGGATAATCAGAGCTTCCAGTTCTGGCATCCTCCCTCCTGCCAGGCCCACAGCAATGGCTGCAGAACCAACCCAGGCACGTCTCCATTGGACCCTACTTGCCCCAAAGATGATTGGTTATATTGGGAATACATAATTAAGGACAGGAGGTGGTGTGAGCCAGTAACCAAGAGACCTAGATTCTAATTCCACTTTCCTGTTTCACAGACTCCTTCCTGCCTTGAGGATTTTCTTCCTGGGTTCCCACAGCATGCGCTCACTCTGAGTCAATTACTGGGCATGCCACACAGTATATCCAGGCTGCTAAGCAGCCTTAGTAGCACCATTAAATGACTTCATTAGAGGGACTGAGTCCTAAGCTGTCTGGTCTCCTTGCAGTTACAGGCTCATCATAGAAGGGTCATCCAAAGGGGGCATTCCTAACAATCAGCCATGTTGTGCATCAAGCAGCACCCCCTTACCCCCTTTTTTTCTGCCTATGGTGGGGCTTGAACTCAGAGCCTAGGTGCTATCCTTGAGTTCTTTTGCTTAATGCTAGTGCTCTACCACTTCAAGGTACAGCTCCCCTGCTAGTTTTTGAGTGGCTAATTGGAGACAAAAGTCTCAGGGGACGTATCTGCCCAGACTGGCTTTGAACCATGATCCTTATTTAGATCTCAGCCTCCCGAGTAGCTAGGATTACAGATGTGAGACACTGGCGCCTAGATATCAGCAGTGTGAAGGAAACTAGCTTTGCTCTCATGTTCAGAACTGGTTGCTATGGAATTTCAGACACCACCACCATCACCGCCATAAAAAAAAAGCCAGGGAATGGAAGAGACATTCATTAATATCTCATCACCACAAATAGCACTGTCATTAGAGAGAAAGACGGGTATGTGCAGAATGGCAGAGATAAGCGAAAATAAGCCTTCTTTCTTAAAAAGAGAATTTCTCTTAAGGAGAATTACACAAGCTTCATTCTGTGTGTGTGTGTGTGTGTGTTTGTGTGTGTAGTGTGGGGGAGTGTTCAGTTATTGTTTATTTGTATTGATAGCTTTTTCTATGAAATATTTTTCACTTTATTCCATTAAGTTACACTAAGCACATTTTAGAAAAGTCGGATCTTAATCTAGGAAAGAGAAATAATAAAGAATATTTTATATAGGCCATCTCAAGGTTGAAAGATGACGTTTGCTTTCAGATTGCCTAGCCACACACATGCTTGTGAGATATTATGTCTGTGCATCCTTTGAAATGGATTATAACAATAGATTATGAGCATGTGTGTGACACTTCACAAAGAGAAACACACAAGTACCTACGTGCAGGTATAAATAGTGACATCATTTTAAATTGTCAGTTGGTTATAACTTGACATATGCTATAATTTTAAATAGTAGTAATAACTTTAAGTAAATATTTTGGTATATATGTCCCACTCTATGTATGTTTTATATAATCCTCTTCAGTTAGTACCTATTACAAATTACATATATGTGTATATACGTATAGATATATTTGCCTGTGGCATATTTATATTTAACAATAAACAATGCCCAGATACAAGTTTTTAAAATTTTTATCTAGAGTCCAGAATAAGCTTATAGCTTTTTATTCTGTCAGCCAAGGTTCATAAGTATAGTTTTGTTAAGAGAATATCTGTTGCTTATCTTAGTCTAGTTAAGGAAGCCCTTGAGTCATATAGCTCTGAAATGAGACACATTTATATGTCTTACTGGAAAAGCAACAGCTTCAGCTTTTTTCTTCTAAAGTATTATTAGGCCTACTGGATCCTCAGAATGGTTCTGTGACCCTTCTGAGAGCAGCAAGCTAGAACAGACCACTGAGATGCGCTGTGGTCCACACCTGTAATCCTAGCTACTCAAGAAGCTGAGATGTGAGACTCCTGGTTTGAAACTAGCTGAGGCAGACAAACTTGAGAACTCCTAGCTCCAATTAACAATCAAAAAGCCAGAAGTGAAGGTGTATCTTAAGTAGTAGAGTGTTAGTCTTGAGGGGAAAAGCTAAGCAACAGCACAAGGCCCTGAGTTCAAGCCCCAGTACAGGCAGGAGAGAGAGAGGGAGAGGGAGAGAGAAAAGGAGAGGGGAAGAGAGGGAGAGAGGGAAAGAGGGAGCAGGTTGGGGGAGAGAGAGTTGTTCTGGGTTCTGGTTAGTAAGAGAGCAGTGTTTCCATTTGCAAGAATGTATGGCTGGCATGTTACTCCCTTTCCTGACTCCAGTATGGAGGTGGATCCTAGAGGAAGGTGAGAACAAGAAGCTACTCAGACCTGGTGCTCAGAGCCCAGGAAAGATGTCCCACACTTACCATACGCTATCACTGCCTTTATCCAGGGGGTTTCCCATGGCGTCATAGTACACATCCACGCTGAGGTTTCTGTCTGTGTCATGAGCTGAGTTGAAGTTGGTGATCACGCGGGAGGGAATCCCCAAAGCCCGCAGCACTGCAAGGCAAAGACAGTGAGGATATGGAGTGTAGGGTGGAGACAGCCACCCCAGCCTCCCCCACGACTGCCCACTGACCCAGCCAGTGTACCTGTATTGAGGGTTCCGGCGAAGACCCAGCACTGGCCATATCGGACTGGCCTGAAGCCACTTTTTTTCCATTCCTTGAGAATCTCCACGCTGCCATTCCAGTTTCTTGGGTCCCGGCCACCTGTGTAACTGCCACTCCAGTTCCCAGCCAACACACCGTTGTCATCATTGCTATTGACCTGGACAGAAAGAAATAGCCCCAGAGTAAATCAGTACCAGGCCTTTGCTACAGGAGTGATTTGCTGAATCACCAGGACAGGAGGGGAGATGAAGGAAGGCCCCCACGTAGACTCCGCTGGGATGATACTCTAACAATCCCTTAGGGACACTGATAGCTTATGAGTTTAGAGGCGCTTTGACTAATGGATAAATGTGCAAGCTGACATGGAACAAAGAGATGCCACGGCTTGTGGGTGACAAGGTAGGGTCCGAAGTCTAGCTTGAAGCTGGGTGCTGGTGGCTCACACCTGTAATCCTAGCTGTTCAGGAGACTGAGATCTAAATATCATGGTTCAAAGCCAGCCTGGGCAACAAAGTCTGTGAAACTTTTTTGTTTTTAATTAACCAGCAAAAAGCCAGAAGTGGAGGTGTGGCTCAAGTGGTAGAGCATCAGCCTTGAATAAAAGAGCTAAGGAAGAGTACCCGGGCCCTGAGTTCAAGGCCCAGTACCCACACAAAAAAAGAAGGAAGAAATGAAAGTCCAACTTGCAGAGGACTTGTAAGGAAGAATACCAAAAGAATTCAGGCTGTCTGTTTGGAGTCCATGGTTTAATATTCTTCATTAGGGTACCAGTCTTCTAAAAAGATCAATTTAAAATGTTAGTAGCTACCTGCTGCTTGGAAAGAACAAAGGTAGGATATTGTTGTTTATTCATTTGTCCATTCATCATTTTTTCATTCAATCATTCATTCATTCAATAAAAGATATGGTTCTAGAATAAAGAACACAACATGCATGGGAAGAACTCAAGAGGCGTGAGTTCTACTGTCTTAGACACACACATGGGAATGTCAGATTTCTCAGATTATCTGTAGGGGAGGGGGTCAGAGATGACATGAAATGAGCCTTGAGCTGGTAATTGCTTAAGCTAGTAACAGGAATTTATTATACTTCCCTCTCTACTATTGGGCAGGTCTGACCTTTTGCTTAATAAAAAATTAAAAGAGAGAGCAGAGGATATGGCTCAGTCAGGGAGCACTTGCCTGGGTTTTGACCCCTAGCATGACACACACACACACACACACAAGCAGGAAAGAGAAAGGCACATCTCAGGTTCTCAATGCTGCCTTGCCACTGTCTGCTTGGTGATCATGTGCAAGTTAAGTCTCTTCTCTGGGCCTATTTCTTCACCATGCAAGACAGGGAAAGTGGGAACCTGATATGCGCTCAGGCGCCTCAAAGAAGTCACACTTCTAGCCTGGGAAATGTTGTCATTTTACCCCAATTGTACAACGAGAGGCCCTGAGGTTCACTGCATTTCTTAGAGCACCAAGAATGGTGGGGGCCTATGAGCGAGGACAATCAGGACACAGAAGGATCCTGGGCCCAGCACTCCCTGATCCCTCAGCCTTGTGGTGATCTCGGGGACCTTTTCCAGGAGTATTTGTGCCTGTTTTCTCAGGGTCAGGCAAGCTGGGCCTTCTCTAAGATGGAAGAGCACAGCCTCTCACCATCTCCTGAGTCACAGATGCTCCAGCCACAGACGTGGTAATCAACAGGGTCATCTCTGGCTGAAAGCTGAGCATTTCAAAGCCCTGCACAGGCCATAATTAGCTCCTGGCCCAGCCCAACAGGGAGGTCTGAAGAGAGCATCAGGGAGGTGCAGCAGAGGAAATTGGCTCGGACATAGAGTGGGTTGGCCCCAGGCAGAGAGTGAGTCAGCAGCTTCGGGAGCTGGGCTGGCCTCGCCCACTGTCTCTGGGGGACAACGTCTCAGTTTCTCAAGTGGCACTGAATTCCAGATCTCTTGGCTTTTGAGATCCTCTTTCTTTCTGTGCATTTTCCTGGGTGCTGTAGTCCTCACTGATTTCAGGGCCTCAAGTTCTCTGGGCCTGTCCCTCTCATGTCCTGCAAGGCTTATTTCAGACCTACCTCACTTCAAGAAGCTCACTTCCAGAAAGAACTACAGGTATCCATCATGTGGCTGATAGGTTGTCTCATCTTACAAGAGACCAACACCGAGCCTGGTATATATGCCTATAATCTCAACTACTTAGGATGCAGATACAGGAAGATCACAGTTGGAAACCAGTCCAGGAAAAGGTAGAAAGACTAACTCAAGAACAAAATAAAAATCAAAGGGCTAAGAGCAGGGCTCAAGTGATGGAAGGCTTGTCTAGCATGTGTGAGGCCTTGGATTCAAATCCAAAATATCATTTTAAAAAAAGAAAAAGAAAAAAGAAGCCACAACATGCTTAAACCATGAACCAAAGTACAAAAGAATGAGGGATAATTCAGGGTAATTATTGAAGTTTTTAAAAAAATTACCATGCAAGGACTGGCTTTGACTTTTAGCTTTTTAATTTGTACCTGTGAGGAGATGGGTCACTATATACTATATAGTACATAAATACTGAGTGTGAAATCCAAGATTTCTCTGAGATTGTGTGTGTGTGTGTGTGTGTGTGTGTGTGTGTGTGTGTGAGAGAGAGAGAGAGAGAGAGAGAGAGAGCTCTCGTGCGCATGAGCATGAGTTTTGGTGGGACAGGGAGGCCCAGCTGAATGGCCCAGAGGCTCTGAGATGGCAGCTGTTGGACTTGTTATGGCTTGACTCCTACTGTGAGCAGGTCAGTTAGTTCCTGGAGCCTCTTTCTCCATCTAGAGAGTGAGTGGGTGTTCTGCCATCCTGTCCTGACTCTAGTGCTCTATGCAGTGGATGAGCTACAGGATAGCCAAGGAGATCAAGGCCTCAGGCTGACTAAGAGATACGTCACCCTTCCTAGGAAGCCCCAAGAAAGCAGAACCATGGTTTTGCATCCTCCTCCCATCCTGTACCTTGCAGATACTCTAAGGCAAGGTATAGTCCCTGCTGAGTCAGCTTTGCCAAGCAACAGAAAGCACCTTGGGCCAGGCTCTTGTGACTCACGCCTGTAATCCTAACTACTCAGAAGGCTGAGATCTCAGGATTGCAGTTCAAAGCCAGCCTGGGCAGGAAAGTCTATGAGACTCTTATCTCCAATTAACTACCAAAAAGGCAGAAGTGGAGTTGTGCTCACAGTTAGTAGAGCTCTAGCCTTCAGCAAAAGAGCTCAAGGACAGCACCCAGGCCCTGAGTTCAAGCCCTATGACTGACCAGAAAAAAAACAAAAGCAGTTTGGAGCCAGACCTGAGTCCAGTTCTGCCTCTCCTCTTCACTCATCCGGTGTCTCAGGCAAGACCTTGAACTTAGAGGATTTGTGGGCACTTGAGGGCCCTCTCCTGAGATGGTATACATGCAGTGTGCATGCCTAGCCCAGCACTAGAGCAACCAGTTACCTCCTTCTCCTGCTACTCACCATGGCACTCAGCACCCGGCCAACATATTTGGGGTCGTTTCTGCGGGCCACATCCGTAGCAGGGTCACGGCGGAAATTCAGACTTTTATCCAAGATGGAAAGGCTGATGCTCAGAATATCTTCTTCATACTGTGCAGAATGGAGCCATAGATTACAATAAAGAAATGGCAGGTGTTGTCAGCTAATTAAGGGAACAGGTGAGACCCATCGGATCGATCCAGGGCCTTTTACTCTGTGGCCTAAGAACTGAGAGGTGCTAAGGAACAGCCACACAGCTAGCCTTACGCTGAGCACTCATGTCCATGAGGTCCTATACACCCACTCCCCTACAGCAAGCGGAAGGGAACACGGTGCAGTCCACTCCCTGGCTGCTGTGGATATGGGAGTAAGTTGCTTAGCCTTTCTGACTTTGATTTCTATATCTGAATAGTGAGGAATCAGGTCAAAGTCATCTCAGTTTCCTTTTGAGCTCTGACTGTGAACTTGAGCACATTATTTAAACTCCTGGGATACATGTTGTACAAATAAAATACAATGGACACTGGTGGCTCATGCCTGTAATGCTAGCAACTCAGGAGGCTAAGATCTGAGGACTGACATTCAAAGCCTGCTCAGGAAGGAAAGTGTCAGATTCTTATCTCTGATTAAGCACTAAGAGGCCAGAAGTAGAGCTGTGGCTCAAGTGGTAGAGTACTAGCCTTAGCAAAAAGAGCTCAGATACGAAGCCCAGGCCCTGTGTGTGTGTGTGTGTGTGTGTGTGTGTGTGTGTGTGTGTGTGTGTGTGTGTGTGTGTGTGTGTGTGTGTGTGTGTGTGTGTGATGTATATGTATATATAATGATCTGAAGCCATTTTCATAGCATTCTATGATGGAATCACTTTGATACTATCTCTTTATGACTTAGATATTGGCATTTGCTTTTTTCTTCTGCCTAGAATGCTCTCCACTAAGATTTCTGGCAGACTCCTTTGCCTTTGTCTGGTTCGGAATTAAAAGCTCCTTCTTATTTATTTACTTATTTTTAATTTTTAAAAGCAATACTGGGGTTTGAACTCAAGGCCTCTCACTTACTAGGCTGTTGTTCTGCCACTTGAGCCATGCCACCAGTCCTGCTATTTGCTGGTTATTTTGGAGATGTTGTTGAGTGAACTTTTGGCCTTGAATCTCAGTCCTCCAGATCTCAGCCAAAAGCTCCTTCTTAAAAATACTTTCTCAACCATGCCTCCAAAAATTAGCAATCTCCTTCTACCTCTATCTCTACTCCTTTATACTTAAAAAAAAAACTGGGTGGGGAAGGTTGCTCAGTGGTAGAGTGCTTGCCTTGCATGCCTGAGGCCCTGGGTTCGATTCCTCAGCACCACATAAGCAAAAAGGAAAAAGCCGGAAGTGGTGCTGTGGCTCAAGCGGTAGAGCTCTAGCCTTGAGCTGAAGAGCTGAGGGACAGCGCCCAGGCCCAGAGTTCAGGCCCCATGACCGGACCAAAAAAAAAAAAAATTCTCTTCCTTTTAATTAAACCAACAAAGACTTGTTTGGTTTGGCTACAGAATGGAGGCCTAGGATGATTGGTGTATGCACCTGCCTGGCTACTCCTGATAGCCCAGGGTCCCTGGCTGTTCAAGGTACATCCTTCATTTAATCGCCTAAAAATAAAGGCATAGTGGAAGGGTATCTCTGAAAGTTTTCACTCACTGGGAACTTTCTGGACTTTGGTGGTAATCAAGGGCACGCAGCAAGTACATCACGCTGCATTTTTACATGAAATGGGTAACAGAAATGAGGCTACTATCCTGAGAATCTCCCCTGGGCCTTCTACTTGCTGTATAGAGTGGTACCAGTAATACTTCATTACATTGGTTGAGTGAGGTGTGTCTGTCTTGTCCACTAGATTGTGACTCCCTCCCCCTCAAAGCAGAAGATTTTATCCATTTCTGGTTATCTTTGGTGGCACATAATAGGTGGTCAATAAACATCTTCTGAATAAATAAAAGGTAAGAAGGGCAGGTAATGGGGCAAGTCTCTAAGCTTCCTGTATTGTTGGCACATTACCTTCAACATCCTTATAACCTTTTTACCTGACCAAAGTTCCAGCCAACCATGCCAATTCGATTTGTGCTGCCCACGTAGATGATGCCAGAATCTTCCTCCACATACTCTTGTCTCTCAGCGTGGTTACTCATAAATACATCATCAGCTGTTGGATTAATAAAAAGCAGATAGCAGGGACTAGATTACCACATAGGATCAAGGAGAACAGTCTTCCCTCTCACTCTTGAAAACTAATGTGGGAGTTGGAGCTAGGACCACCTTTTGTTTGTCTCCCAATCTCCACCATAGAATAAAGTCTTGGTTGTCCTTGGAGGAAACTATGGCTGGAATAAGAAGTGAGGATAAAGTAAGAGCCTAAAAAATGAGACCCAGGTACGATCAATGCTTGTTCCTTCAGACAGGAAGTGGTAGACATACTGTAGAATGGTATTTCAGTTATTGTCCCTTATAATTAACCATGCTGTGCAATATATAAAGGCTCATGTGATCCCCATAAGAGTCCCACTGGACACAGCAGGATGTCCACTTAATAAGGAGGAATTTGAGGATCAGAGAGATAGAGTGGCTGCCAGACTCACACAGCTGGCTAAGTGACAGAGCTTCTGATCCCACAGCCTCCCCCTAATCAACCCTGAGCCCATGAAAAGCTTTCCCCCTGGCTCCTTTCCATTCTTTCCTTTGCTAAGATCATCACCCGGAGTGTGGGGTTAAAGACTCACCTTGCATCCAGGGGTTAAAGAGCAATATGAACATCCCAAGTTTCAGAGAGGTGGCCCTGCCATTGGAGGAGATCTGAAGGCTCAGCGTGTACCAGCCTATGGGCGCACTGACAGGACTGGTGATGGTGATGGCCAGGACGTTGTTATTGTTGTCCTTGAGCACGGCGTTCCAGCCACCTCTACTTGTCTCATTGGAAAGTGGGAATATAGCCTTTGTCCTGGCAGACTCTGATGGGTGAGGCCCTGTCAGAGAAGATAGAGAAGAAAGAATACCAAGTGGTGTTGGTCAGACCATGGAGGACAGAGTACAGTTCCAGGAACTCATGGGGGATTTTGTCCAACGAAAATATCCCATTACAGTGCTGGAAGTAACTGTAGGTCATAGTCTTCTTGGTTTGAAGATGATGAACTTCAGGCTCAGAGATAGGTAGTCACCAAGGGAACACAGAATCAATGGCTGAGCTGTGTTCTTGAGAGCCCAAGCCAGGTGATCTCAATGGGGTCACCAGTCCCCTTGATGTGTGTGTGTGTGTGTGTGTGTGTGTGTGTGTGTGTGTGTGTGTGTGTGTTAAGGGGAGCAAGTAGATACCTGTGGAAACTATGAAATCCATACTTTCTCCAGACTGAAGACTTCGGTTACAGTATAGTAAGATCTCGAAGGGTTGACCTCTTCGTACAAGAAGCTCCCTGCTGGAGAACATACTTGTGTGATGCGCGCCCCGGTTGGGGTTTATCTGCCAGTTGACATTCTGGATCTCTAAAGCTGTGGGGAGGAAAGAAGAACCTGAAGTCCTTGGGGGGTAGAGGGTGGTGGTGTGGGGAAACGGTGCTGGAGACCAAGAAGGCAACCACAGGGTGAGAGCAGTAAGGTCACAGGCAGACTCTAGAAGGAATCCCTTGAAAACCCAAAGCCTTCTTACATAGCAACAAAGTCATGACATATTACCATTCAGCTTTTTCCAGACCCAGATTCCCCAATTCACATGATGCAAATCATAGATGCATCTGTCCCTTCATCCAGCCAAACCTCTCCTACAGGGGCCTTGGCTCTGCATTCAGCATCAATGTTGCTCTGTGGATGAACCTGCAACAGAACTGGGGAGAGGGACACTACTCTCACAACCATGAACATGGTTTGCCTGCCTGCCTGCCTGCCTTCCTTCCTTCCTTCCTTCCTTCCTTCCTTCCTTCCTTCCTTCCTTCCTTCCTTCCTTCCTTCCTTCCTTCCTTCCTTCTCTCTTTCTTCCAGTATTAGGGCTTGAACGCAGGCTTCAGTACTGTTTCTGAGCTTTTACATTCAAGGCTTGTACTCTACCACTTCAGCCACAGCTCTACTTCTGCTTTTTGTGGTTAATTGAAGATAAGAGTCTCATGGACTTTCATGCCCAGGCTGGCTTCAAACCATAATTCTCAGATCTCAGCCTCCTGAGTAGCTATGGTTACAGGAGTGAGCCACTAGTGCTCACTTGCTTGACTTGCTTTCTTGTCCCTTTATCTGTCCCTAGCTGACATTTATTATGTGTTCTTTACCTTCTGTATTTACAAAGGCCTTGGTGTTAGTCTGGGTCTCTGATGCTAGAGAAGTTAGCCATTAATCTGAGTAGCATTTCTAGGCCTAGAGGTTGTGGAATCCATGGCTCAGAAGGCATTTTTAAATGCTCCCTGGAAATAGCTGTACAGAGAAACAGACCAAAGGCCCCTAAAATTCTTGGCAGGTCCCCGAGGACAAATGTCTCAATATCCATATTCCTCCATGATTGTGGAGGTGATGAAGCATAATTGCATAGGGCTTATAAAAGATCCCACAATGTGTGAAGAATTTAGCTTGTATAGAGCTGTTGAGAAACCTTATTCCTTTGACTTGGGTCTGAGATGTTACATAATCCATTTTTCTTCAAACTGCACTGGCTTCTGTTTTCATGATGAAAAGGATGGTGTCTGGCAAACCTAGAGACCACAGAGCTCATCTTGCCTTGGTCATTCTCGCTAAACACAATCCATTGGTCTCTAGAGTGAATGAGAGATGTCTTCGCTTCTGTCACAGCCACAGAAAAGCAATGCCCATTCCTCCCAAGGTCTAAAAGATGAGTGTCCTTCTAGCTTGGCTAGACTGTGAACTCTTTGGGACAGGAGATGTGTCCTAGATGACCCTCTTTGAAGCACAGAAATAAGATTATGCATTGGTGGCCACTATCTGTTTGCTCTCCAATAGGCTCATCCTCTTTTTTTCCCTATCAAAGCCATGCATTCTGTTCTGACTGTGTCAGACACCAACCCTCCCACCAGAGACGCCAACAGAAGGCAGACAAGATGCACTTTACATGACCCAATAGGTCAGACTCGGTGTGATTGTGGTGGCAAGGATCAGAGCATTAGCTGAAGTTTACTGGGCATTGATGTATCCATCATCATCCCAAGACTTTACAGGGATTAGCCCATGAGTGCTGTGAGTTGGCATTCGTAATGCTCTGTTTTACAGATGAGGAAGCCAAGGGATAGAGAGGTCTGAGTCAGGTCATTCACTCGTGATTGGAGGACTACAAGGATATGCCCATGAACATCCTCATCTCTGCCTCTCCTGATGCCAAGTGTGAGCCCCAGCAGCCCTGCCACTCATTTTGCAGTGTGTACAAGGAGTGTGTCAAATGATACTGACTGCATGCAGAATCCATCATGTACATCCTTGATGAAATCTGACAACTAGAATCAAAGGCTCAGAGAGACACAGCACCTTATCTGTTCTCCTATGCTGAGGAGATGGCAGAGTCCCAACTCAGAATCCAGATTCTGATACCATCAGAAATATGTATTTTATGTCTGTCTTCCTGGCTCACAACTCTGAAAACTCAGAATCATGGTGATGAATGATGAATGTATTCTTCTTCCTTCTTGTGCATGTGTGAGCATGTGCACATGCGTGCATGCGTGTATGTGTGTGTGTGTGTGTGTGTGTGTGTGTGTGTGTGTGTGTGTGTGTGTGTGCCTGTCCAGGGGCTTGAAATCAGGGGCTTGTGCTCTTGCTTAGCTTTTTCACTCAAGGCTGGTACCCTATCACTTAAGCTACACTTCTAATTCCAGCTGCTTATTTGAAGATAAGAGTCTCATGGGTTTTTCTCCCTGGACTCACATCCAACTGGAATCCTTAGATCTCAGCCTCCTGAGTAGTCACCTGCACCCAGCTATGTGAGTCTTTTTATGTTAGTGAGATAACTGGTGGCTGCAGCGGGGAGGCTTCTAGATATCCCCATAATGGGGGCAGGTTGTCAAGGGAACCAACCATGTGATTCCATGTGAGGGTTGGAACTTTCAGCTCCTGATCTCTTGGGAGGGGAGAAGGACTGGAGATTGACTTATAATGGGCGTCATTAATCATTAATTAAATCAATGAATCAATCATGCCTATGTAATTAATCAGTTATGTCTAGATAATGAAGCCTCCATTAAACCCCAGAAGGATAGAGTTGGAGAGCTTCCAGGTTGGTGAACACACAGACAGTCTGTGCTAATTCCACACAGTGTCAATCAGAATTAAGTTACATGGTAGGGTGCCCAGTTGCTATCCTCTAAGAAATTAAAGAATTTCTTGGTATGGGAATAAACAACACAGCATAACACAAAATAACAATGATAACAAAACCAGATAAATTAGTTGGCCAGAAGCATTGGGAATAACCAGGGCTGTAATTCTAGCTTCTTAGGAGGCTGATATTTGAGGACTGTAGTTTGAAGTCAGTCCAGGAAGACAAATCCATGAGATTCTTATTTCCAATTAAGCCTCAAAAGACTGGAAGTGGGACTGTGGCTCAAGTAATAAAGCATGACACTTGAGTGAAAAAAGCTATGTGAGTGAGCTCTGGCCCTGAGTTCAAGCCCATCTGGCTAAGTGGCTTTTTAGTTTTGCTTGAGCTCCCATAAAGAAATACATTTTATAGAGTGTCCACATACACTGATCTGTGGCTAATACAAAATTTCACAAATTATAACCAATGCTGACTGACTATGTTGAATACACCTGGTTGTTTTCTCTATTTTCATTTTTTTTAAAGGTGATCCAGTATGCTGATTTTACAACTTGCTAACGTGTTCCAACTGGCATCTTGAAAAATATGGCTAGAATTCAGTACTCTCACATTACAGGTCCGAACACTGAGGCCCCCAGAGCAGAAGCGAGCTGCTGAGATTAGAGCAGAGTTGAGGAGCAGAGCTTGGCTCAGAAGCCAGGTTTCAGATCCAAGTCATGGAGGGGCTGTGAGTCATTCCCCCATCCCTCACCCCTAGGCACAGGCATGGATCTACCTGCTGGCCAGCCCCACCTCTGGCACTAAAGAAGCATGTATTCAGCCTCTCTTTACTTTCTTTCTAGCCAGTGCCATTTCCTCTTAGCTTTCTGCCATGTTTAGATAGTTTCAAGCTCTGGGCAGTGCATGTTACACAGTTTCTTGGCACCCAAGGCAGTGAAGCCTGAGCTGTGTTGGAAGACAGAGAAAAGGGCTGCTGAGGCTCCTTGCATGAGTAGGAATGAGTCCTGAGCAGGCAAGAGTCCTTGGTCAGGGATCTCCGTATCTGAACTGTACTTTCTTCATCTGTAGAAAATAGGTAATACAATCTGAAGATCCCTTGCCCCCTGGATCCAAGGGGGATCCAAGATAGACCATCACTGGTCCCAGGGTCCCTATAAGTTGGAGGGAACCAATACCTTGTGGTCGATCACACACATAATGGCAAAAGCAACACAAAAGGAGAGTTTGAGCTTTCATATAGGTGGCCAATTAAGCCCTCATATATAACCAGACACTATGCTAAGTAATTTACCTGCATCAAGTCCTTTAATAGGAACAAAAATTCTGTGATGTTGTTATACCTATATTATAGGTGAGGGATTACAGAGTTTTGTTAGGTGAAGTCATGTGCCTCACATTACAAGCTCAGACAGAACCTGGGTTCAAGTCCAAGTTGAAAGTTAATTTGCCTGAGTTAATTTGTCTGTCTCTGAGCAGCCACCCTGCTGCCAGCCAAGATGCTGTGGTGACAACGACTTAAACACAGGCCCTGGAAGCTGCCAGGAAGAGAAAGGGCTGTCCACAGCCTGCTCTCTGCCTGGGCATCATGCTGTCAGATAAAAAAGTGAGGAAAGGACTCCTCACCCTTTATTTTCCAAAGAGAGGGCTGACAACCTCTTAGACCAAGGGGCCCTCAACCTTAGCTGTGCAGGAAACTCGACTGGAGTCTGTTGTATTGGTTTAAGCTCATCCCTGATCAATCAAGTTAGCATCTGTGGCTTAGGGGAAGCGCTGGGTTTTTTTCCTCCCTTAAGCTTTCCTGATAATTCTAAGTGCACAGCCATAGTCTTAGGCCTATGTATCATTTTACACTTAGTGGCACTCTTTCACATTAATGAGGTCACCCCAGCTGCTTGAGGGAGGTACTGGGGAAAGGGGATGGAGGAGTTCATTGTCTTCTCATGAAGGGGGAGAAGGGAACACAGATTCCTTTGGAATCCATATCTCAGCCCTACCAATGAGACTGGGGCCTTGTTCCCTTCACCCCCATGGGATAGAGATGAGATTTCCCAGCATGGGCGCACACCCCAGGCTGACATTCAGGCCCTGGATAGAATGATCACCCATGAACAGCCATTTGAGCTGGACAAGAAGAGCACATAGATGTAAGGACTGGAGACCTGGGGATGTAATAACAGGCCAGATGAGAGAGATGGGGGACTTGGGTGAGGGGAGGCTCTGAGTAGAAGGATCCCCCTCTATTCAAGGGAACCCAGGAGATGAGTCCTTCTTCTACTCAAGGGTGATTCCCTGGATGTTCCTAAGTCATTGTGATGAGAGAACGCCAGGAAGGTGGGTACCCCAATCACCCCCGGTTGTGGGAACTGAGACCCCCAGGTAAGGAACGTGCAAAGACCACTCGTCTGAGAAGAGACAAAGCTGAAAGCCAATTCAGTGTGCCTCTGGATTTGTTTTCTTAACCCTTCTACTACTGGGCCTCTCCCTGAAGTGGATCTTAGGCCCACAAAAGTCCTGGTCAGCCCCCAGGCCAGATAGGATCTGCCTCTGCTGAACAGCAACAGCTGCGGCCTGGGTGAGAGAAAGTGGCAGGGCCAGAGCAGAGAGGAGGCAGCTGGGCCTATGCGAACATTGGGGTGTCCAAGTCTCGAGAAATTCAACCCTGGGCTTTTCAGAGAGCAGAGGGATTGCACCAGTCCAGGTGGCACAATTTTTAGAATCCTGGAAACTATACACAGACAAGGAGGTGGGAACCCAGGAGGAATTCCTGACCCTTCCTTGGGAGAAAGAGCCACTCATGCCTAGCTCAATGGATCATATCTGATGATGGCAGACCCACAGGTCGGGAATGGCACCTGGAGGAGACAAGTTCCTAAGCTCAAGCCAGTGCCATGTTCAGCAAAGTAGGCAAGCCCATGGCCCCAGTGGGACAGAGCCATTAGTCCTCAAAACAGGTCCAACATGCAGTGCACTGGAGGCTCAGGCCTGTAATCCTAGCTACTCAGGAGGTTGAGATCTGAGGATTGTGGTTTGAAGCCAGCCTGGGCAGAAGAGTTTGTGACACTCTTATATCCAATGAATCAGCAAAAGGACAGATGTGGAGAGGTGTGGCTCATGTGGTAGAGAGCCAGCCTTGAATAAAAAAACAAACCCAAGTTAGAGTACAAGATCCTGAGTTCAAACTCTAGTAACCTCACCAAAACAAACAACAAAAGAAGACAAAAACAACTAAAACATAGGTCCAGGCTGCTCCCAGATCAGAGGGGCAAGGGTTCAGGTCTATACTTGAGGACTCAGTCTCTAAGAACCTTTGGGGATGGGAACAATGTTGTCCTTCCACATGGGTCCCAATGGCCATGTTCACAATCTACTGTCCTGTCATATGCTAGGGGCACCATGCCACTTTGTTCCAGACCTCCTAAGCCTTCCATTACCATCATCCTAGCCACACTCCAGGCTGCCATCATGGCTAACAGAAGGAATAACTGGCTGTTCTCTGATTCAATTAAGAGCCTACATTAGAAGTTGGACACAGAGCCCTCCCAAACTAATACATTTGTCATCCAACAATCTCCTGGGGGCATAAAGCCCATGTGCACCTACTTTGTGTGTGTGTGTGTGTGTGTGTGTGTGTGTGTGTGTGTGTGCCAGTTCTGAGACTTGAACTCAGGATGTAGGCACTGTCCCTAAGCTTGTTTTGGTAGTTAATTGAAGATACAAGAGAGTCTCACTAACTTTCCTGCTGGGGCTGGGTTTGAGCCACAATCCTCAGATGTTAGACTCCTGAGAAGCTAGGATTACAGGCATGAGCCACCCAGGGTGTGTACCCACTTTTATTTTCCCATTCCCTCTGTTCTGAACATACCTAAACACCTGCCCCAGACCTGTGAATCTTGCCATCCACTTTTTACTTCGCAGGTCTACTATATCCCTAGCCCCAGCCACAATGAAGTACCTCCTCCTTTTTGTCCTCCCAGCTCTTGGTCTGTATGTGTCATGGAGCCTAATGACAGGCCACCTCACATGTAACTTGCCTCTGGACTATTGTCACCAAGACTAGAGGCTTCCCCAGGGCAGAAACTGCATCTCAATCACCCCCACATTCTCCAACACATCGATCACAGTTCCATTCCCTTAGTTACAAGTCTCACAAGTCAATTGATGCATCTGCAAACCAGCTGAGCCTACCCTGGCTGCAGGACTGGAGCTGAGCTAAGAATGCAGGGATGACCAATGCCAAGGACTGAATGGATTCACCTGCCTCTCTGTCCTGGTTTTTAAAAGTTAATTCTCTGAAGCAGGATGCCATTGGCTCATGTCTATAATCCTAGCTATTCAGGAGGCTGAGGTCTGAGCATTGCTGTTCAATTCCAGCCCACGCAGGAAAGTCTGTAGATTCTTTAATCTTTCATGAACCACCAAAAAACCAGAAGATGAGCCATGATTCAAGTGATAGAACCAATAGCCTAGAGCAAAAAAGCTCAGGGACAGCATCTAGGCCCTGAATTCAAGCCCCAGAACTGGAACAACAACAAAGAAAAAGTTAATTTTCTGTCAACCAGCCATTGTCGTCATTCAGAGGTGACTTGAAAGCATCTTTGGTCAGTTTAGCTTGGTCTGTAAGAGCTCTGTGTCTGTAAATTGTGATCAAGAGAGACTGGACCACCTGGCATGCTATTCAAGTCGCCTACTGCATGTACTCGAGGCCTGGGCATGTGTCAGGGTCCACCCTTTCCCTGTCCCAGGATCCCTCTTGTGAAGAGAGTCAGTCCTAGCAGGACCCTGGAGGTCTGTCTATTTCAAGGGCTTCATCCTACAGCAGTGGAGGAAACACATTATTAGCAATGCTGTTTAAATGAAAAAGCAGGTTCAAGACAGGTGCTTCTGGCTCACACCTGTAATCCTAGCTACTCAGGAGGCTGAGATCTAAAAATTATGGTTCAAAGCCAGCTCAGGTAGGAAAGGGCATGAGACTCTTATTTCTAATTAACTACCTGAAAACTGGAAGTGGAGCTGTGGCTCAAAGTGGTAGAGTACTCGCTTTGAGCAAAAAAATAAAAAGTTCAGGGACTTGAGTTCAAGTTCCACAACTGACTAAAAGAAAAAAGCAAGCAGGTTCAGCCAGGTGCTAGTGGCTCACACCTGAAATCCTAGCTACTCAGGAGGCTGAGATCTGAAAACTGTGGTTCAAAGCTTGCCTGGACAAGAAAGTCCATGAGACTCTTAACTCCAATTAATAATCAAAAAGCCAGAAGTGAAGCTGCAGCTCAGAATGGTACAGTGCTAGCCTTGAGTGAAAAAGCTAAGAGACAGTGCAACACCCTGAGTTTTTAAGCCCCGGTACTAGCATCTGTGTAGGGGGAAGTAAGGGGGAATGAGTTTAGGATTGCTTTTGTATTTTCCAGATGTTTCAAGCACCCAGTTATGAGCTCAGCTCTGGTGGTAGAACATAATGGAAAGGTCCTATAGTGGCTAGGACTTGGGTAGACTTTGCTACCAACTTTCTACTTGACTTTCATAAGGCCATCCCAGGTCCCTTGCCTCAGTTTCCTCCTGGGGGCTAAGGACAGACTAGAGGACAGACAGCACCATCCTTTTTACCCAAATGAGGTCTGCAGGGCCACAGCTTCTCCTGTGGGCTCCCAAGTCGTGCTGGCCATTCACCAGCAGGAATTGAGGAGAGAGAGAGAGAGAACATTTTTGCCACCATCCTGTCCTGGGGATTTCCAAAGTAGCATCAAGCTGCGTGATTTCTTCCTGGGGTCCCAACCTCTATGCACAGTATTTTACAGCTTTGACTCACGCCTTGTTTGAGTTTGGCGTCTCTGCTGTCAACGTCCTAGGCTGAGCACCCATGGCAGGCAATAATTAGCAGCTGCTTAGCCGGGGTGCTGATTAAGAAGGGCCCGAATGAATCCTCGACAGTAACTGCAAAGCCAAAGAACCTGCACTTCTTGTTCTTTGTCACTGGCTCCCCGGGTGGGGTGCTGCTGGCGGGGGTACCAGGAGCTGGTGCTCTGTCTGCTACTGGGCTTCCGCACAAAGTCATTTTAAGCAGCCTGTTAAGTAAGCGTGTGGTTAGTTTCCTTTGGAGCATCCGGACAATGCTCAGGTTGCTGCGCTTCCACTCACATGTGGTTTCTCTCTCACCCCCGCATGGATGGCTCTGCCTGACAGCTGGTGAAAGTCCTCTGAGGAGGCCCGGAAGCAGGTGCCAGCTGGCTTGCCTTTACAGGGGTAGAAGCCCCAACAAGACACAAGCTGGTTTTCTGTCTCAGGGGCTGTGACCTCCAGTGCTGTTCGGCACCCTACTCATCATTCAGGATACATGCCAGGTCAGGTTCCACCCCCGGAATATGCTAGAGGGCCCCAGCGGCCACTTGCTACAGAACTCGAAGGTACCAAGAGCCAGCCTTCGGAGATGCCAAGGCAGGCAGCAGGGGTGGCGGCTCTGGCCGGGTAGACTGGTCGGAAAGAGGGAGAGGGGAAGCAGGCGCCTCCAGGGAACGCCAGGCACTTACCACTCATGATCACCTTCCTCCGCCTCTCCTTGGGCTCCGCTGGGAATGGCAGGGATGGTGTGGGGAGACGGGTGCCAGGGTTGCCTTACCATTTATAGAAGACTCTCCTACACACCCCAATTAGAATCCTAATGAGGTGGGCGAGGCACCAGGTCATTCCTGTAGTGCCTGTAAACGTTTCACTTACGACATACTTGTCACCCAATGGAAGGTCATCATGCTTGGGCAAGGCTAGCTTGGGAAGAAGAGGAGAGATGAAAGAAAGTCAAATGGCTTGCTTTTATGATTTCTTTTTTTTTTTCTTCTTCTTCCCTAACAGATGAACAACTTCCTCAATGGTAGTGTTCAGGAATGATTATAGGTTTTGTCAGGACTGATTTAGGAAAGTCCCCTTTGGATCCCAGAATGAGACGTCTAGCAAAACCCAGAAGCAGAAAATCGTGAGGTCTTTTGTCAGGGTACGCCTACATGAGGGTTTTCCGCTTGCACAATTGGGGGGGTGAGACATGTTCGGGTCAGCATGCAACCTGGCAGAACAAAGTTTGACTCAGAGTTGGTTGCTGGTGAGACCCTGGGTCATCCCCCAGTCTGGAAGCCTGGAAGCTTTGTTTGGGCTTGGGCGTAAATCAGACCCACTTTTCCCAACTCACAGAGGTGGAGGCAGGGGATGGTAACTGTGGATGATCCTGTGGATGACACTGTAGGGCACCTGAGATCGAATGGTGGGTGGATTCTGGATGAAAGGGGAAATTGTCCTTTCATGTTGAGAGATCAGAAACAGCCTCCAGCCTTCTGCCTCTCCCATGTGCCCTCCCTGACCTCTCCAGAGAAGTCACAGACCCTTTCGGGTTCCAGCTTCTACACTGGCTGAAAAAGACAGAGAACGAGAGTGAGAAAGGGGAGAGAGAGAGGGAGAAAGAGAGCGAGAGAGAAAAGGGGTCAGAGAAACTTCTGACACTCTTCATTTTTGTTTGTTTTTCTTTTCTTTCTTCTTTTTTTTCTATTTAGAAAGGGGTGTGCTTTTCTGTAGATCCTGTTCACAAGTAGCAAGGTTTTCTGTGACAGACAAAGGAGTAGTCATTTTTTTTTAAGTGATGTTTAAAGGATTCTCAACCAAGCGGGAATTTCTGAGGCTTCTTCAGCCTGGGAGGGGAGTGGGGAATGGAGCACCATATTGAGAAGGCTGGTGTTCATGGAGAAGGGAGGGATCTTGGGTCTTGAGAAGGTGAGCCTGAATAGGAAGATGGCTTAGAAAAAAAAGTTGGAAAAGAGGAATCATCGTGTTTTCCTTGACATGTGCTTCTGAAGGGTTTTGTATGTGTGAAGACCTCTACTAAAATAGGTAGCTGGCTGTGATCTAGCACTTGAAAGGAAGAGGTAGGAGTTCCAGGCCAGGCCAGGTTCTAATGAGACTCTATCTCAAGTAACTGCAGGCTTGGGATGGAACTCACTGGTAGAGCTGGTGTGGGAGACATCCTGGGTTCTATCCTCAACAGTGAAAAAAACAAACAAAGATTGTATATTTAAGATACCCATCACGCTGTGCTGGAACTGTTTGTTATGTCTCCATTCTTGGACAGAGCTCCTTAGAGATACAGGCTGCCTGTTAGTTGTCTCTTCCTTAGAATCTAGAAGGGACCTGACCTGTGGCCAGAGCACACACCTGTGTGGGTAGATGAATGGGTCACAGGAGGAATGGGAATAATCATCACCAATGCCACGGTGCTTACTGTGAGCAGACACTGGCTCATTACTTTTCTCATCTTTATTTCCATCTTCTGCAGTAGGCACCATTATTACTGCTATGGTAGAGAGGGACAAGCAGATTAACTTGAGGGTATAGCACTGTGAGATTCACACCATGTGTTAGTGACTCCAGAGCCCATTGGTTCAGCCTTGAAGTTGCCTGGGTGGCTCCAGAGAAGTGGCTTAGGAAACAGTATGGTGCTGCACTACTGTAATCCAGGCACTCTGGAGGCCAGCCACAAAAAAGAAAGAGGTGGCTCAGCATCATGCCTAGCAGGTGATCAAGAAGAGAGCACTGTGCAGTGTGTGGCAAAGAGCTCTGGACCCCCACAGGGAGGCTCAAGGGTGGTCTTGGCTTCCATATTGGTACCAGCTATGATTTGGGCAAGGCTTTCAGGCTCTGCCAGGACCCCTGAGAACTATTGTGTGTGGATCCAGAGGGTCAAACAGATTCGATAGCACTTCATATACTCTTGAGTGTGGGATCAAGAGGAGGAGGGGATCCGTTGTTGTTGTTGTTATTTTATTTTCAGTGGTACTGGGGTCTGACTCAGGGTCTTGTGCATACTAGGCAGGTGCTCTACAATTTGAGTCATTTTCCCAGCCCTTTTTTTTCTTTATTTATGTTTCAGATAGGTTCTCATTTTTTTCCTCTAGAGCTGGACTTGGATCACTATTTTCTACCCATAGGATGATAGACACACATCACCACACCTAGCCCGATGGCTTTTTAAAGAATTGTTATCATAAAGGAGATGTACAAAGGGGTTACAGTTATGTAAGTCAGGTAAAGAGTACATTTCTTTTTGGACATTGTCACCCTACCCCTCCCAATTTTTCCCTCCTTCCCAATTTTTCCCTCCCAGCCCCACACACAAGTTGTATAGTTCATTTTCAACATAGTGTCTAGTGAGAACCACTGCTGTGTTTGTTCACCCTTTGACCCTCCATTCCAGCCTGATTTTCGAGATGAGAGTCTCACTAATTTTTTTTTTTTTGGTCTAGGCTGACTTTGAACTTTGATCCTCCCTATCTCTGTCTCCTGAGTAGCTGAGATCCCAGGTATGAGCACTAAGCCTTATGATTGTTGTGTTGGCCCACAAGTCAAGAGGAATTGGACCCTACCCATTCTTTTCAATGACCTGATAAAGTAATGACCTGCCAAGGCCACTGCCCTTGAAAGAAACCCAAGGTCACACAGACATGGGTCTAAATGTTGGCTTTGCCAACCCAGAGCCTCTGTTTTCCTTGTCTGTCAAACTGAGGCAGAACTGCAGTAAGAACGAAGGAAGCCAGTCAAAAGGAAGTGCTTACTGTAGGAGTGAGTATTGCCATATTAATGTCCTTATGTGACTGCACAGCCTCGGGTGGCACAGGTTCTGCAAGGGAACCCACATATTTCAGTATTGGTGCCTGACCGCCAGCCATGTGATCTTTCCTTAGATTCCAAAAACAGAGATTCAAAGCCACAAACCAGTTGCTGATAGCTCACACCTGTAATCCTAGCTACTCAGGAGACTGAGATCTGAGAAGCCAGTCCGGGCAAGAAAGTCAGTGTGATTCACTCTTCAATTAACTGGCAAAGTCCTGAAGTGAAGCTGTGGCTCATGTGGTAGAGTGCCAACCTTGAACTAAAAAGCTAAGGGACAGTGCCCAGGCCCTCAGGTTAAGCCCCAGTTCTGGTGTGTATAAACATGTACTGTAGCTTTCCTTCCCTGTGACCTTGACTAGACTCTTTCACCTTTTTCCCTCAGAGTCCTTATCAGCTGAGCCCACAGATTCCCCAGGACTTTGGTGAGTCCCTGGTGCAATTGCAGCTCTCTGTAGACAGGCTTGGGTCACACAGACTTGGGTCAGGGGCCACCGTCTTCCTCCTGGGGCTGCTTCTGTCCAGCCATGCTGGCCTGGAGCCTGTTTACTGGCCAGCATCAAGGGCCTGCCAGGGAGTCTGCCCAGAATCCACTTAATGTGAACTGCTGGGAAATTGCACCAGAACCTTGGCTGCAGCGCAGCCCCAACCCCAACCTGCAAGCCAGGCTATCATTTGCTGACGATGTCACAATTTCAGCTAAATGATTTTCAATGCATAGGTGGAGTCACCCAGCTACACGCAGGGTGAAATTCCTGCTTGGCCACACTCGCTGCACCCCAGACTCCAGCTAAGACAAAGCAGCCAAATGTGGGCTTTTAAAGAGAAGCTAATTGATCACTTGCCTTTTTTTTCTTTCTCTCCCCCTCTAATTAAGGGATTTAGGGCTTCTGAAGATTTCACAATACATGTAAGTGCACTGAGTCTTAAGAAGCTGGCCAGCCCAGCTGGTGATCTCCCGGCACAAGGCCCCACCTTGACAGTTCTAAGAGGGGCCTCTCACACCTGTTCTTATACCAGCCAGGCTTTGGCTGGAATCTTAATTCTTGGGGGGTACTTCTGGTCAAAGCCTGGCTTTCCCGATTTGAGCTCCACAATGGCAGAGACTTTATCCATCCCCAGCACTGCTCCTTCCCAGTGCCTAGGTAAGACCATGGCTCCCGATGCACGAACAGAACCAGAAAGTTCATCCTCATTTGAACTGAAAGGTGTCTCCCGAGAGCTTTGAACCTATTGATGTCACTGCTCCCTGCCCTGCACCCCCCCCACCTCTCAGCCACTCTCTGAGACCACCTCAAATGCACCTGTTTCTTCCTCCATCCAATAGTCACTCTCTCCCCTCAGCCTGCCCAAACACCACCCCCATCTTCTCTGTAAAGTCTTTCCTTGGTTAAATATCACTTATCACCTTGTCTTTGAGCCATGATTTGGAAACTTCTCACTGTCTTATCACCTCTGTGGGTCACTTTACTCTTTAATGCCCCCTACCCATGGCCAAATACCCAAATACAGATGAAGGCCTTCTAGAATATTCTATCCTCAATCCTCCCTCTCCCTGCTGCCTTTTTTTTTTTTTTTTGCTACATTTATATGAATGCACTTCTTCAGCAATGTAGGTCTAATCATTTTTCCACCTCTTTATAAAACATGTCATACTGGAACATCTTCCCTACTCCTTCTGTATCTAGGCCTCACCATGACCAAGGCCTAAGTGATTCTTTTCGCCTGGGTGTTGCTATGGAAACGGTTTGGGAAGTAGCCATCAGATCTCAGTTTGGGTCTTGAGGACACAGTCTTAAGTGCACAAGCCACCTTAGGCAAATCACTGAGCCTCTCTAAGCTTGTGATTTCTCCTCATGAACATACACAGGACAAGGTCCTCACTGTCTACCTCAGAGCATGCTGTGAAGTCAGGAGATGACTTATGTGAAAGCCCTCTGGCCCGCCTGCCCCTGAGCCTCTGCCAGGTGCCCTGACCCAGGAATATACCCTCTCAATCTACTAGTGACATTTCTGGGCCTACCCTCAGAGCTCAAGACCCTTCAGGAGGAAATGTGTGTGTCCAGATCATTGGCTTCTCACCTTCTATGCAAGTGTGCCAGCCTCCCCTGGGAATTGGGATGAGGCGTTACTACGTTTGCCTTTTGCAGCTGAAACACCAGAGGCTCAGAGAAAATACATTCTGGGGAAAGCATCATAGCTAACATGTGTCAGACCCCGGATGTGAAGCCAGGCCTGGCTGTCAGTTCCTAGCTACAACAAAGCATCCATTCAGTACAGCCTGACCTCCGTGAGGCTCACATCTGGCTCTTTTGTTCCTGGTGATGGAGACATTGATCCTTCTGTCCTGAACAGGAAGGCAGGGCCCCTGAGATGCTCATATCAAAGCTTTGACTTTAACAATGTCTTTATGCCCTTATTTTCTATTTTTGCCCAATCAAAACAAAACAAAACCTTGGATCTGATTGTCCCCTCTAACTTGGTGCTGATTTCATTGATTCCTTACTGGCAGGAGGCATGGAGACTCCTAAGAGATGGGCCAGCCCTCACTGGAAAAGAGACACAAAACAAGAGGTAATGTTGAAGAAGATAAACTGTTATCAGCTAACAGGAAGTGCATTTTACTTGTAGTAAACATCGAGAAAGAGTAGCAGGTACATATTATGAGGTAAAGGAAGAATCTAGAAAGGTGTAGGTCCTAATTATGGAGGTAAAGGAGATGTGTTTATTTGAGAGTATTTCATGTAAACCCAGAAGGGACAGATCACTAAGAGGCTTTTCTAGAGGAGGAACAGGGAAGGAACGTTTCTAACCCAATGAGGACAAGATGACAAGGGAATTTATCTAGAGTCTATAGAGCCTGAGGACAGTGGGAAGGGTTGGGAGGCCTGGCTCTGCCCAGAAACATGGCAAGGACATTTAATACTCAGGTCTTGGGTAGCACTCGTTTGTGGCATATCTAAGGCTTCTTGTCACAAGCTTATTTGGCCACTTGTGAGCATTGAGCAGGAAAAGCAAAGAGGAGAAGAAAACACAGTCCATCATTTGTGGTCCCTGCGGTCCTTGGAGAGGCAGGTAATTTTTTGTGTGTGTGTGCCAGTATTGGGACTTGAACTCAGGGCCTGGACATTGTCCCTGAGCTTTTTTGCTCGAGGCTAGCACTCTACCACTTGAGCCACAGTTCCACCTCTGACTTTTTGATGAGTTAACTCAAGATAGACTCTCACAGTCTTTCCTGCCTGGGCTGGATTTGAATTGCAATCCTCAAATCTCAGTCTCCTGAGTAGCTAGGATTATAGGCATGAGATACTAGTACCTGGCTGTGATTTTTTTCTTAAAAGCCCAGCAGATTGTCCAAAAAGAATTGAACTCATTACCTGATTCATTACCTGAAATGGTAACCCCTCTGTACAACACCTTAATAACAACAATAAAAGTATATATGCATATAAAAGCCCATCAGACAACAGTGAGGCCAAAGGACAGGTCACAGGAGTGTGTCAATTCTCAGAAAAAAAATCAAACCAAAGAGGCTCTCTAGCTCAATTTCTTCACCTACCTGATGAAGAAATCAAAGCTTCCAAGATAAATGATTTGCCTAGGATTCCAGCTAAGTGCCAAAGCCCCAAAAGAGTGCAGGGTTACTTCCTCCTACTCCCTACTAATATGCAGCTAAGAACTGCCGGAGCCAGAGCACCCCAAGGAGAATGCAGGCTTTCCTGCTCGCCACACTCTGCTCCTTCTGCCTGCCACTGCAGGACTTCCTCCTCTCCCATGGGGCTGGGGCTGCACGGGAAGAAAATAGTTTTAAAGGGCCAATATGGTACTCACTAGACACTTGTTGAAAATGAACTTGTGGATGGGGATGGGAGGGAAAAACTGGGAGAGAGAGAGGGAAGGGGTGAAGAGGGAAGGGGTGATATTGTCCAGAAGGAAATGCACTCCTTACCTGACTTACGTAACTATAACCCCTTTGTACATCATCTTTATAATAACAATAACAATTTTTTAAAGAAAATAGCTTTCAATATTATCAATAGCAGCCTGCTTTCTTATTAGTACTGTCAAGCGTTTGTTCAATAATCACAAGTTGCTTTTTGTGGCTCCCAGAAAACAGATGTCACTCTGTGACAGGGTCTCTCTCTCTCTAGGTTGTGGGTTTCAGGAGAAGCAAGACAGATCTGAAATTTAGCATTCTAAGTATTTCCTGTTCCCTTTTCCTCACCTAATGTGAAGGGCTAATAGTAGATACGTTTCAAGAAAACATAAAGTTCAAAACTACATGTCTGCTGAGTCCTTTGTAGTACTGTAACACCTACATGCATTGCTTTGTTTTATTTTTCTGCCTCTAACATAATATAAGTTGCTGGAATATAAATGTGCTTTATTAAGAAACCTAATGGTAAGCCTAGAACTGGGGGTTCACACCTGTAATCCTAGCTACTCAGGAGGCTAAGCTCTGAGCATCAAGGTTCAAAGCCAACTTGGGCAGGAAAGTCTCTGAGACTCTTATCGTCCATTAACCACCAAAAAGCCAGAAGTGGAGATGTGGCTCAAGTGGTAGAGCCACAGCCTTGAGCAAAAAAAGCTAAGCTAGAGTACAAGGCCCTGAATTCAAGCCCCAGCATCAGCACAGAAAGAAGAAAGAATGAAAGAAAGAGAGAAAGAAAGGAAGGAAGGAATAAAGAAAGGAAAGAAGAAAAGGAAAGAAGGAAGACAAAGAAAAGAAAAAAAGAACATGAATAGGAGTCTGTGTGGTAAAATTAGAATAGTTTTTATATTTGATTTATTATGCAAGTCTATGTTTATTTTTCATTTTTATAATGAACATGTTTCTATAAGAAAAACACATTATAATTTAAAAATAGTACTATATTAACAGAAAAATGTTAATGATACAAAATTTTCATAATTTAGTATATGATCCAATTTTGATATAGCTTTATAACAAATATGGAATTTTTTAAAAATTTGTTTTGTGAAATAGGGTCTCACTATATAGCTCAGATAGAACTCAAATTCTGGATCCTCCTTCCTCAGCTTTCCTAGTGCTGGGATTGCAGGCATTTGTCACCAAGCCTGCCTCGAATTTAGCAATGTCTGAAGGCTAGCATCTTGGACAACAATATAGGGAAGTTGTATTCCCCAATTTTGTTTTACCCTATTTTTCTAGTGTCTATCATAAATGTGCACAAAATGTGTAATGCCAAAAAGAATTATTTGGGGTTGGGTCCATGGCTCAGATTCTTTCTTTTTTCTTTCTAAAAGTGGAAAATAATATAGGATCCTCCCTTTAAAGAGTTGGAGGAGGGGGCTTAATAGGTTTGCCTACTAAATCAAGCAAAGATTTGTGAAAAGAAAATATTTGGGCCATGCCTTAAAAGATAGATATGAATTAATTTTTAAAAATAGGAGGAAGTGTGGTATTCTCACGAGAGAAGAGGTGAGCAGCAGGTGGATATAGGAGAAGCTGATCTCAGGAGGTGATGGCACCTCATGCACTATGAGACCTGCCCACCATGACAGGTCATCACCAATGGCTCTCCAACGTCTTTCCAAGTCAGGTGGCCATGTGCAAACACAAAGAAGGACTTTTCATTCTAATTTGATCTTATCCCATACTGATGGAGGGAAATAAAGATGGGTGCAGCATGACAGAACTTTATGAATTAGTTTATAGCGTGGCAATTCATCAGCCACTGGCAAGATTTGACTGGGAGTTTTTGGTGTTCACTAAATGGATCCATTACTAACACTTCTTCAATTCTCAATGACAAAGCAGGGATTTCCCAGCCAACAGATGTCTATCTTGGTTTCTTGCACCTACACAGAGAGCTATAAATTTCAGAGGGCTGAAGCTTGTCCTGATACAACCTGGGCCTTTGGAGCAAAGATGTTCATAACTCAAACTGGAAGAGGGACTCACTAAGGAGGCTCCAACCTCACCAGTACAGATGGGTCTGGATAACAGAAGTGGGCCCACGGTCTGGGAAACGGCTTTGATCACTTCTCTGGAATATCAAAAGTCTGGAAAGTTCAGCCAAAGCTCTCTCTTCCCAAGGTGGCCATTTTTATAGGGCTTGTGCACATGGAACATGAAAGGCGATGGAGTTATTCAGTTGAGTCAATGACAACTCAGGAACAAATAAGGAATTTCCGGTTTGTTTCTAACAAGAATGCAACACCAGGCCTCTCCTGACTCTCCTTCCCAGTTGTAATGTGGCTGGGAAGACTTCCTCAGGCCCAGAACCACTGCCCTCAACCATCACATCTGGGTGAACTGGGGTCTCGGTGTACTGTCAAGGCTCTGTGTGGGCACTCACTTGAATTCCTTAGTAAATGCGGGGTTTGGTCTAAATCAGAAAGTCCTGGGCCTTTTTCTTTGGCGATCACACTCTCTTGTTCTCTACACACTGATCAGCAGTATCTCTTATTAGACATGGTGACTGCCATAGTGCACAGCCACCACCACCCACTTCTTATTTATTTTTGTATGTTCTCTTTAAGTAGTTGTACAAAAGGACTTCAAGTTAACAACACAGTTTGTAAGTACAATGCATCTTGGCCAGTGCCACCTCTTCTATCATTCTCTTCCATCTTTCCCACTTATCCATTTTTCACATGCCACCAGTTTCTGACACTCTCTGAGAATCTTTGACAAGATGAACTTACTTTGTTTCATGCTCCACGCTTCAGTTTTAGAATTCTAGGTTAAAAACTAGTAAAAGAACCTTGACAAAAAGAAAAAAAGACCGGTGCATAATTATGCATAGACTTAGAGGCAAAGGCTTCTCTAGAGCAGATGCCCAGGAACTTGATTGTGAAGGAAACACAGGGTGACTGTTCCTTGCAGAACCATTAATTTTTTTCTTAGTACATATGACATTGTGAATTTCACTGGATTGCACGTCACACGAGACCTACTCTTTTAGGAGCTTCATTATATTTACATAGCTGCTATGTCATTATTGACTACTTTTTTTTCTTTAAATCAACTCCTTTCTCTTTCTTTTCTTTACTTGCAGCCCTAATTTAGCCTCATTACCAACATCCATACAAGTGTTAAGGATGCTATTTGCTAAGACAAATGAAAAGTAAACCAATAACTATTAAAATGGGTCTCCCTGGCTGAGTTCTAAGTGCCACCCTTTGGGGTCCATCAACGAACAACAGCTTATGTGGTCTCTGCATCTACTCTGTGAGGTACATATTATTCTTACCCTACACACAAAGAAGCTAAGGTTCTTTGAGAGGTGAAGTAAATTTTTCAACATCATAAAGCCAGTGAAGGCAAAGGAAGACCCGAAACTGCTATTGTCTGGTACTCTTTCTCCGAAGTCTGCCCTACAATGGGGAAGAAGAGTTGTACAAAGGAGACACTGGTCTACAGAGAGTCGATGCTCTTAACCCAGCCCAATGCTTCAGTCTCCACAAAGAACCAAGCCCCAGCGTCCATTCCATTCTCATCTGCCTGGCAGAGTCCTTGTTTCTTTTGCCACCATTGAGTCTTTCGTGTCTGGCACAAACCTGACGCTTGATCTGTGACTGACAAGGCATGGCTTTGTTCCAGGGACAGCTCCCCACCATGCTGTGTTGGTGTCAGGGCTCCTAGATTCCTTCTTAATCCTTGCTCTTTAGAGGCCTCACCTAGACTTTTCACCCAGCCTCCCAATGCATGTCTCCTTCTTGCCTGGGCAAACACAAGACTCTGCCTTTTCGTGAGGCCTTGAGGATGGGTTTGCTATTTTAAGTGGTGGATTTATGACAGTGGGCCATTCATTGTGGAACACTCTGTAAGCTTGCTTTCATCTTCTCTTTTCAACAACAGATTCTAGTTGCCTAGCAGAGAGGCTCACTCAGTTACTTAGCAGACAAAGGGCACCTGCCCCTTGGCCCCTTTGCCTTAATCTCTCTAGGGAGGGCATGCTGAGGTGTGGTCTTTCCATGAAGTCAAGAGAGCAGGACTGGGACCATGTGAGGACCTGACCTTGTGATACCTCTCTGTTGTATTCTCTGCTCTGCCAACAGCTAGCTCCTGGCTTGGGATGTCAAGGAGTGTAGGGGCAATGAGAGGAAGGCTCTACCATTTATTGTGGGCTTAGCATGTGTCAAACATTGCATTGGGTTCTTCATAGCTGCTGTCTCACTTCATGCGCTCAACCGTGTATACAACACAAATAGCTATCATCCTGCTCATCTTCCAGATGAGAAAACCCAGGTGATAACTAAAAGTCAGAACCAAGGTTTTAGCCTTGTTTTATTGGATTCCAAATGTCATATTCTTTACTTACTGGGCTACCGTATCTCTGGATGAGAAAGAGTAATTTACAAGGGAACTTGGAAATTATCTTGTTCAGTATTTCCCAGGTTGTGTGCTCCAGAATACCAGTTTCTCAGATCTGAAGAGGAGGGGGCCAAAATATGTGGAGGAGGTTGGTTTAAATGAAAATTACATAGATGTTTCTATTGCAGGACTTCTCAGAGCCTTGAACATTCTAAAGTGCATATGAATCTCCAAGAGGAGCTGTAGTATTGTCAACACCACCCAAATTACCCAAGGAAGTGGTTCGTTTTTATGCAAGCTATCCAAGAAACTACCAAAGTTTTATCGAATAACTTGGCAAAGTACTCTGTGGAGTATCTTGGAGTCCTTAGTTTGAACTATTAAAATAATATGAAGGCAAGATAATTTCCAAAATACACCACAGCCTTACTCCTGTCCTGCCTGCCTGACTCCATTGGAGAAGCATATTAATCATTGAGAATGAAGGAAATATCTACCACTCTCCTTGGGGACCAAGCAGGCCAGAGGCCCTCTGTTCCTGTAGGATGCCATTATGTCTCCTCAAAAGCTGGGTACCTTAACCATACACCCTTACACACACCAGAGCCAGGGTGGACCCCACCTCCAGTCCCATCCCCGAAACTCTTCTTTCTCTTGAGAAAGTAAAATCAACAGTTGTCACAGGCACAGATTCCTTTTGACTTCTGTTGAAGTTGGATGAAAGGCTTCTTCAGAACAGATTTCCAGGGTGCCCAGCCCCAGAATCACCACAGAATGTCAGGGCAAAAGAGATCTTGGTAGCCAGGTCCTGGTGAATCATGCTTATAATCCTAGCTACTCGGATGGCTGAGATCTGAAGATAGAGATTCAAAGCCAGTGAAGTAGGAAAGTTCATGAGACTCTTATCTTCAGTTAAGCAGTAAAAAGTCTGAAGTGGAGCTGTGGCTCAAGTGGTAGAACATTAGCCTTGAACAACAACAACAAAAATCTCAGGGACAATGCCTAGTTCAGGAAGAAAGAAAGAAAGAAAGAAAGAAAGGAAGGAAGGAAGAAAAGAAAGAGGGAAAGGGAAGGGAAGGGAAAGAAAGGAAAGAGAAAGAAAGGGAAGATCTTGGTGAGCCTCTGATGCATACCATGTTATTTAGGCAAGTGAAGTGGTTGTGGAAGGCAATGACTTGCTGACAGTCTCTTGGTCAGAGGTTCAGTGTGGTGCATCTGCTTTACCCACTAGTCACCATTTGCATTCAATGTGGCAATTATGCCATTTGAAGTGAAAAGTCAACATGTAGTGCGGGCTTGGACTCCTGGGCTTGGACTCCATCTTTGAGAGATGGTGAAGGAGGAGGAGGTCCTCATATCCCATGTCCTGCTGCTAAGAGGCCTTCACAATAGAAACATGAGTCTGCCTGTTCAGGTTCCAGAGGTATGTATGGGTCCTTCCCTCTGGCCGTTGTACTCTTGGATGGTTCACTTATTTGGGTCTGTTTCCTTATCTTCAAGGAGAATGTTAGGTTGGGGTGTTTCCTTCAGCTTTAAAATTCCATGTAAGAGAGCAAAGAGGCAAAGATCAAAACACTGCAGATGTCCCAGAATGCCTCAGTGCCCCTGTCCCCAACCCATTCAATCCCTGTCTATTTACTGGGCACATTTTATCTCTGGAGCGTGGAGAGCCTGTGTTCAAGGGACCCAAGGCAGGAAGGGCGGGCCTTGCTGCTGGCACAGCAACAATGACAGCTGACTTGCTGGGGCAAGAGTGGGCCTGATGGGTCTGCTGCCTGCCCTGCAGGGAGGGAGAGCCAGCTGCAACGAGGGCTTCCGGGGGTGCAGCCCTCAACCCCTGTTGGGCCTACAGCTGCAGGGAGGCCACACTTTAAGACTATAGTACTGAGGTATTGAATGGCGCACTGCATGCCTCGACAGCCTAGTGCAGGCCCCAGTCAGGGACACTAGCAGTTGGTTCTCAAGCATCCAGTCCTGAGACCCTACAGCATCTCTCTATCCTGCATCCCTACCCCACTGTGTGTGCCTGACCAAGTGCCCGCTGTTATTCACAGCCTCTCTACATTCCAGCTGCCATCCTGAGACTGAGCCAGTAGGATGGCCCTGATATGATGGGATCTGAACACAATGCTTTTTGGCAAATGGGACATGACTCTCCTCTGATGAGATATTTAGTTGAGTAGGACAGAAGCATCATGATTAGCAGTTGATGAACTGACACATTAAAGAGGGATTTGTTTTGTGTTTCAAGGAAGAAGCATCTGGGTGGCAGGTTTAGTCTTCAGGTAGAAAGAAACAGTAATTCAAGGGATTGGAGGAATTGTCGTAATGCTGACAGACAAAAGGACAAAGTGGATTGACAAATGGCCCAGTGAAAGTGACAGAAATGTTTTAGAGACAGTTTGCATGATGTATGGAGTCAGGATGTTGTACAAGATGGTTGACTTAAGATCTTCAGTTTGCAGAGTTGAGTTGTGAGGAATGCCTGATGAAGCCGGGCACTGGTGGCTCACACCTGTAATCCCAGCTACTCAGGAGGCTGAGATCTGAGGGTTCAAAGCCAGTCTGGGCATCCAGAAAATCCATGAGAAACTTATCTCCAATTAACCAGCCAAAAGTGGAGTTGTGGCTCAAGTGGTAGAGTGCAAGCTATGAGCAAAAAAGCTAAGGGAAAGTCCAAGCCCTAGTTCCAGCCCTAGTACCAGGGAAGGAAATTTTTTAAAAAAGTATGTCTGGTGAGATGCTCACCTGTTCTTGACTCTTTCCTGAAAGAAACTCATACTACAGAACTCCAAACACATCTGGATGTTGAGAAACCACAGCCTTTCACTCCCCACTGACCCCATTGCTCATTCCTCCTGTGGACCTTAGCAATAAACACCTTTTGAGGTCACTTCTTAAGATGCGGATTTCTTTCCTCAATCCTAAAACTCCTGGTGAATAAGTAAGCTCTCTTGTTTCCTGGGACCTCTGTCTTGAGGCCTGGGATTTTTATCTCAGGTGCATCTTGGGGATTTTCAATATACATATTTTCTGCTTTGTTTGCCAAACTGGAATTCTTTTATATCTGTGATTGGTAGCTCATGGATTAACTCTTCTCTGATTTTTTTTATTGTGAAAATACTGTACAGAGGGGTTACAATTACATGGGCAAGATAATGAGTACATTTCTTATCAAGCATTGTTGCCTCCTTCTTTATTTCCCCTTCCCATCCCTTCCCATCCCCCCCCCACCATCTTCTCTGATTTTTTTCATGAGCTAATTACTTACTACCATCTTGGCTCTGCCTCAAGTGACTTGGGAAGCAGAATGCAAAACTGAAGTCATGTTTTCCTCACTGAGACAGACCGCTCAACCACTTTGGGCCTCAGTAGTTTTCTTATGTATAAAATGGAGACTGAGCTATTTATTCACTCAACAAATGTTTGGTTTCTTACAAGGCACAAAGCACCAGGAGGGAGATTTTCTGGAACTGCTGTGTGCACAGATTGATGGAGATTTGTCTGTGGAAAGGGTTTTTGTTGTTGTTATTGTTGCTTGTTTGTTTGTTTGGTGCTGGTATTAGGGCTTAACCTCAGGGTTTGGGTGCTGTCCATTAATTGTTGTGCTCTCCCACTTGAGTCACAGCTCCACTTTTGTGCCTTATAAAGTGCATAAGAAAAAGAAAGAATAGTTGTATGTAACTGGAATCCAGATTTTTTTTCTTTGTAGTGAATCCCCGGTTCTAGGAAAGCATTTCTTATTAACGACCCTATTTCTTTTGTGGCTGATAGCACTGCAAAAACAGGCGCCCCCAACTTATGATGGAGTAACATGCCAATAAACCCATCATAACTTAAAAATACCTTACATATGCCCTGCTCCGTTGCTCACATCTGTAATCCTAGCTACTCAAGAAGATATGAATATCTTGGTTAGAAGACAGCCAAGTCAATAAAGCCTATGAGAATCCTATGTCCAATTAACCAGCCAGAAGTCAGAAGCAGAGGCGTGGCTCATGTGGTAGAGTACAAGCCTTGAGCGAAACAACAACACCCAAAAACCCAACAACTCAGGAACAGCACCCAGGCTCTGAGTTCAAGCCCCAATACTGGCATTTTTATAAGAAGATAAAAATGAATGCACCTACCTTACCAGCCTCATAGCTTAAGCACCCACTGCATTGTAGAGTATCTATTGTTTCTCCCTTGTGATTCCAGGGCTCACCAGAAGCTTTGGCTCACTGCTGCTGCCTAGATTAAGAAGGAGAATAGAAAAACATATTTTCAGCCTGGGAAAATATAAAAATGCAAAATTCTAAATATTTTATCTACCAACTGTGTATCAGTTTTGTATCCTAATAAAGTAATTATAAGCCAAACCATTGTCAGTAGGGCCACCCAATGAGAGCAGCCATTCTCCTCTCCTTCTATCCATCCATAGAACAGCCTGTGCTTTTAGAAAGGATAGAAGACAGCCTCCTTCTGTGCTTAAGTAGCTGGAAGCCTACTTAACTGCCAGGCCCTGGGAAGCTCCACGTAGGCCCTACGTTGAATAAGGCAGCATGCCTACTTTTCTGGTCTGAGAAAGTTTCCGAAGACAGGAAAATGCAAGGATGAGAGTCTGGGGCAGTGGTTCAATCCCAGTTACTTAGGAGGCTTAGAAGATCAAGAGGACTGAAGTTCCAAACAATCCAAGGCAGAAAAAAATCCACAAGACTCCATCTCAACAGAAGCAGCTGGATATCATGAGAAGCGCCTGTCATCCTAACTCTGACAGCAAACATCAAATAGGCAGATCACATTGCTGGTGCATACACAGATGGGAAGTAAGGCACTAGCCTCAAAAAGAACCAGGGCAAAACAGTACTGGATGCCCCACTTAGGAAAAGAGCACCTGCCTAGCAAGTCCAAGGCCCTGAGTCCAAACCTCACTACTGAGGTTACTTAACCCATGAGCCTCCATCTCCCTTTCCATAGACTGTCATAACACACAGCTGACTTAGTGCCCCAGGCTGCTGTACAGTGCCAGTGAACCAGGGTTTCGAAAGCACTTTGTCAAATGAAAGGCCCCATACCAAATGGCTGGGAATCTTTTTCAGTGCTCATCTTCTGAACTTGCACTATTAGCAACTGCCATGTCTTGACGGTCTCCAAGCAGGATAATGACTAATGAGATTTGGGCTGCGCCCAGAAGTGATGGTATCTGACCATTATCTATCTAATACCTTTCCAACACTTACGTTTTCTGAGTCATTTTGTCCCTCTCTCTAAATATCTGTCTAGAACAGAAGTGGAAAAGTGATTTTCCCCTGATAGCCCTCCTGTATGGAGCAACAAAAATGTCACTCAGTTCCTAGGAAGTATGGTGTCATTTCCTTTTCCATTTAAGCTGCAGACATTCCTCAGCCATGGCCACCTACAAAGCTAATGAAGGTGATCATATTTCCAGGCCCAGCGAGAGTAAAATCCCAACACTGGTCCTTGCAACACCCAGACACCTTGCCACAGTATCATAGATGGTGAAGATTACACAGCATGCATAAAGCCCTTGGAATTTATGACTTGTTTTATTAGTTCTTTTTTAGACCCTCCCTAGCAAGATGGCCAATGAGACACTGGTGAGGAAATCCAATTCTAGGCAACACCACGCACATGACAAAATCACTGTTTCCATGGGTAAGACCAGCATGCTTCATTCCTCTAATAAAATCCAATAGGGTTGGTTGGTTTTGACGCAAATAATAAAGAGATTATGCAAATTCCATCCACTGAATCAATAAAAGTGATTGGCTCCAAGGGTGGACTTCTATCAGTAAGGTAGTCCTTTTCACAGAGTACTGATAACATTCCCCTCCATCCCATATGGGTATCTTCATTTTCTCCAAAGTAAAACCTGAAGTCAGAAGTCCTGAGAAGGGAAGTTCCTTGTCATAAAGTTGTTGAGTTGTCTGTAGAGCTAAGATGACAGCACTTGGCAGAAAGTAGGTGCTCAATAAATATTTGATGAATGAGTTTAAATCTACTCCTCCCTTCTCTTCTTACTACACTTGACAAGAAGCAAGATAGATTTCTGCCAGGAGATTCTACTCTTCCTCAAACCATAGGAAGTGTCAACCCTACATTCTCCAGCGTGACAGTCACACCTGGCAACAAAGCCCTTGAAATGCGGCTGATGCAAACTGAAATGAGCTGTCTGTCAATCTCCATTGCTTTTCTTTCTTTCTTTCTTTCTTTTTCTGAAGCAGGAACCAATGTAGTGTGAGCTGGCCTTAAACTTTCTATCTGCTCTAAAATGGTCTTGAACTCACAATCCTCCTACCTCCGTCCCTAAGTGCCAGGATACAGGTCTGCACCACCACACCAGCCTTCAATCTCAAATTTTGAAGGCTTACTGTAAAGAAAAGATCTCATGAGTCCTTTTTATACTCATCTGCCTGCTAAAATGGTCATAGTTTAGATACATTGGGGTAAATAAAATATGATATTATTTGAATTAATTGCATTTTCTTTCTTTTCACTTTTTTAATGGGGTACAAGAATGTTTAAGGTTCCGTTACAGCTTACACGTACCGCTGCTGGCAAGCACTGTAATCTAGTCTATGGAAGTTAGAGGGAAATAATTATATACTAAATTGTTAACCTTTCAATAAAGGTAAGGCTCGCCAAGAAGCCAGGAAACAAAGACAAGGGTAATAATTTCCATTGCCACAAAATGAAACATTCCTCCCACTTCTCTCTCCAGTAATCCTTTCCCCAAAATTCCAATTGCAGTGTCCTCAATCTATAGCCTGAACACCAGGAAGTCCCCCACCCCCAGGACTGGTAGCTGGTGGGTGGCTGGCCAGGAAACCTGGATGTGAGACATCTCATCAGCATGGCCGCAGGCCCAGAGGTCACATGTGAACTGGAAAAGGGCTTTGTGTGTGTGTGTGGGGGGGGGGCTTGAATTCAGGGCCTAGGCACTGTCCCTGAGCTTTTTGTTCCAAGCTAGCACTTGAGCTACAGCTCTACTTCTGGCTTTTTTTTTTTTTTCCTGATTAATTGGAGAGAGGAGAGTCTCAGGAACTTTCCTGCCCAGGCTAGCTTCAAAGACCAATTCTCAGATCTCAGCCTCTGGAGTAGCTAGGCTTTTGTACTAATGGTGAGCAAGATTTCATAAAAATAACTACTAGGGGCTAGGAAGGTGGCTCAGTGGTAGAGTGCTTGCCTCACATGCATGAGGCCCTGGGTTCGATTCCTGAACACCACATAAGCAGAAAAAGCTGGAAGTGGCGCTGTGGCTCAAGTGGTAGAAACCTAGCCTTGCGCTGAAAAGTTGAGGGACAGTGTCCAGGCCCAGAGTTCAGGCCCCATGACCGACAAAAAAAAATACAAATAAATAAAAAATAACTACTAGGACTAACATTTTATAAGACTTTACAATTTATAAAATACCTTCACATGTATCATCTTTATCCCCAGAACATTATTATAGTCCCCTCTGACACTGGGACATACTTGAAAGAGATTTGCTCACCATCTTACAGCTGAGAAGGAGGAAGACGTGGTATCAAATCATGGTCTCTAACACCAAGGTCCTTGATTCTTATTTCAGGGCACTCCAGAATGCAGTGTGTGAGATACCTTGGGCTGACTGAGGGCTCCATGCCCAGCACTGGTCTACAGCACAGATCAACAGTGGAGGGGGGTGGAGAGAAAGAAGTAGAGAAGGAGGAAAGTCAGAGAGGATAGATAGTCCCCAGCTTACCATGGTTCAATTTACCATCAATTTACACAGTTAGGAGTAAGCAAACTTTGAATTCCAATCCTTTCCTGGTCTAGTGAGGAATAGTATGATCTTCTTTTCCCATGATAAGCAGTGACAAGAGAGCCACAGCTCCCAGTCTGCCCTGTGATCACGGGAGCACACACCAGTACTCTGAGTGCACTGTCGCCAAGCTATGATGTTCAGTATATTGCGTGTAGTGTTCAATGAATTATCAATTTTCCTTACATTCAATTCATGATGGGATTTTCAGGATGAAAGCCTGCCATAAGTAGGGGAAAATACCTTGGAAAACAACCTCCCAAACGGCACCCCCTTAGCCACACTTTAATTCTTACATTGTTGCACAGAGGAGGTGTGTGTGTGTGTGTGTGTGTGTGTGTGTGTGTGTGTGTGTGTGTGTGTGTGTGTGTGTGTGTGTGTGTGTGTGTGTGTGTGTGTGTGTGTGTGTGTTTGTGCTGGTCTGGAAGCTTGAACTCAGGGCCTGGGTTTTGTCTCCAAGCTTTTGTATTTAAGGATAGTGTTCTAACGCTTGAATCCTAACACCACTTCCAGCTTTGTTTTCCTGGTGAGTTGGAGATAAGAGTCTCATGGACTTTTATTACCTGGGCTGGCATGGACCCTTGGTCCTTAGATCTCTACCTTCTAGCTAGGATTACGAGGTGTGGGCCATGGGTGCCCAGCTGCCATTTACTTTTATCTTTACTCATTACTTCATGAAAATTTCCTTCGGTTTACTCTGTCTCAGCCTCTTGTGCTCACGTGATCCTCCCACCTCAGCCTCCTGAGTAGCTGGGGCTACATGCACGAACCATCGTGTCCAGCTACTAAAGAACATCTTAGAGTCTTTTCATCAAAGCTTATTTCCTTATAAATACATAAGTTTCAGCTTATAGATTCTTGTTCTAATTTATCCTTTTGGCCAGAACATTATAAAATGACCTCAGATCAACCTAATGTCCTTATAACTCACAGTAAATGAGGGAGCCCATGCAAAATCCCTGAACAGTGCCTGACCTGCTGCATGACCCTATCCTTGCTTCCCTTCTGGTTTTTATATCTTAGAATCCGAGTTATAGTTCAAGTTTTGCTTCTAATCAGTTATTTAGCTTCTCTGGCTCTGTTTTTCCCTTTCATTAACTTGATTCTATTGGCTGTATTTAGCTACTTAGGAGGCTGAGATCTGAGGATCATGATTCAAAACTAGCCCAGGTAAGAAAATTTGTGAGAGTCTTCTTTCCAAACTAATCACCCCAAATCCAGAAATAGAGCTGTGGCTCAAGTGGTAGAACACTATCTTTGAACACAGGGTCTGGAACCACACCTAGACCCTGAATTCAAGCCCCAGGATCAGCTAAACAAATGAACAAATAAATAAAAAATAGGTATAAGTGATCCCTTTTCCTATCTGTAAGATTTGAGAGTCACATAGGACACAATCCAAGCTTCTTCTCAAACCTATTTAGTACTCTACTGCTGGGTCCATTTTACAAACTGTTACAAAAGGTTTAATAGGGCAGGGAATGTGGCTTAGTGGTAGAGTGCTTGCCTAACATGCATGAAGCCCTGAGTTCGATTCCTCAGTACTACATAAACAGAAAACCAGAAGTCACACTGTAGCTCAAGTGATAAAGTGCTAGCCTTGAGCAAAAGAAGCTTAGGGACAGTGCCCAGGCTCTGAGTTCAAGCCCCAGGATTGGCTAAATAAATAAATAAATAAAAATACTTTGTTGTCTCCCACTAGCTAGCTGGCCTGGAACTCCAGATGGGTCTGCCTCAGCTCTTTGGATGCTGGGATTACAGGCATGTGCTACCACTCAAAATAAACCAAGCCAGACTAAGTTTGGGCCAGCATTCTGCAGACCCTGACCACCCTCTTAAGGACCTTCTGATCCTAAGAGTTTCAAGTTTCCAATAAAGGACAGGCACTGGCTATGGAGTAGCATGTCTTCCCAGCAAGCCTAAGCTGAAAAAAAAAGAAAAGAAAAGAAAAGAAAAAGAAAAGGAAAAGGGTTGATCTTTCTCTCATCCTGAAGTCCAAAGGAATTCCATCCAAGGCCAGGCTGCTGCTTTTCTTGTTTTATTACTATTTAATTTTTTGTGCCTATCCTGAGGTTTGAACGCAGGGCCTGGGCATGATTCCTGAGCTTTTTTTTACTCAAGGGTAACATTCTGCCACTTATGCCACAGCTCTACTTCTGACTTTTGGGGTAGTTAATTGGATACAAGAGTCTCATGGACTTTATTGCCTGGGCTGGCTTCGAATAGTGATCCTCAGATCTCAGCCTCCTGAGTAGCTAGGATTACAGGCACGAGCTACCAGTGGGCAGCCTGCTTCTTTAATGGGTATAAGATATACAACTTCCAGCCCTTGGGTGTATTTTGGCCCTGGGGACTCCAAGCACCTCCTTGTGCTAAGGCTAAGCCCTGCCTGAGTGATGACAGGTTTTCCCCACACCCTGTGTCTTCCCAAGTGCAGTCACCCTGGGTGCTTGAGAGGGAGGGGGTGAGGGGAGAGGAGAAGGCAGGGCAGGAGAGGCTACATGGGAAGCTAAAGAAAGATGCATGCCCACACCCACATGGCTATTGTTGTGCCGCTGGGACTGCCAGCCCATGGCCTGGGGCCCTGGGGCATGGAGCAGGAAGGAGGTGGGAGAGGACCTTGGTGTCCCTACACCACAGAATACTTTGATGGTTAATCTCCGTTTACCCATCTCAGCTGAGTTTAAGTGTTCCAAGGCTCTCATCAGTCCTGCCCAGTGGCAGCTCTTAAATATACACTAAAGCACAAAGTGACCCATTAGTCACTACTTGTGAGCATAGCAGGGACCAAAACAGCAACTCACACCCTTGGGAAGCCAATCATAGAGAGTCTGTTAAGGCTTTAGCTACAAAGACAGAGACCCATAATCCCTTGTTCACAAGTACAGGAGCCACTGCCTACTCCAAAGTGAAGATACTGATCAATGAAAATGCCTATTAATTGCCTTATGAACCATTCAGTTCCTTTGTCCTTAGAGGAAAGACAACTCGATTTGACCTTCTGAGCAATTTCTATAAGCCTCCCTTTCCATAATCTCTAAAAGAAACAAGCCAAGCCCGCCTTCCTAGGAGCTTATGTCTACTTCAGGCGATAAGACATGTATTCAAAGAATTCAAGAGAGCAGTGAATAAATGCTACACTCCAACCCAGGACAGAAATAACAGGAAAGGTCTGGGAAGTTGGCTCAGTGGTAGAGTGCTTGCCTTGCATGCCTGAGGCCCTGGGTTCCATTCCTCAGCACCACATAAGAAAAAAGAAAAAAGCTGGAAGTGGCACTATGGCTCAAGTGGTAGAGCGCTAGCTTTGAGCTGAAGAGCTGAGGGACAGCACCCAGGCCCAGAGTTCAGGCCCCATGACCGGACCCCAAAAAAAAGATATTAAAAAAAAAAAGAAATAACAGGAAAGATGGATTCTTCCTGGATAGATCAGAAAGGGTTTCACAAAAGATACCTCATATCTGAGCTAGACCCTGAAGAAGAGAATTTTGCTGGTAAACACTTTAAAAAATCATCTTCTAGAACTCCAGTATAGGTTTCTGGAAAAGAAGAAAAAGAAAAAAAAGAAATAATAAAGAAACTGTAGATTTGTACCTGAAAAGTTTCTTACAAATAACAGCATTACAATCTCATGTTGGGGGAAAAATTACTTTTAAAGAAGATCAACAAAGGCAGCAAGGGCTGGGCATGTGTGTAGCTCAATGGTAGAGTGCTTACTTAGCATGCACAAGGCTCTGAGAGGGATCCTTAACAAAAAATGAAATGAAATAAAGTGAAAGAAGTGAAATGTAGCCAGCCCAACAAAACAATGGGGGAAAGACTTGTAAACACCCTAATCAAAGTCACGTAAGTGTCTAACATTCCTCATCTTCATTAGTCACCAGGAAAATGCAAATGAAAACCACAAGTGTAATTCTATACTCATCCACAAGAACAGTGAAGATGAAAAGACAGTAACAAACATTAGCAAGGATGTGAAGTAGCCAGCGCCAGTGGTTTACGCCTGTAATCTTCATTACTCAGGATGCTACTTCTTGACAGCAGGAAGCTAGAGATGTCACTGTAACACCTGACAGTAGGTGATATTGCTCTGACATCAGTCATGATGTGAAGCTGGCCTCCCTTCCCTTCTGCTTTTCAGAGTTCCTGAGGATGGTTAGAACATACTTTTAGGCAGAACCTTAGCTGCAAGGGAATCTGGAATATCTCATATTCACAAGTTTCCTCTTTTTAGTTTTCACAGGCGACAGGCAAGGGTCAGTGTTGTTGCTAATAATGGATGCCTTTCCTATTAATGGGTGAACTGAGGATCAGATAAACAGCCTTTGTGTCAGGAGGAAAATCCAGCCTCTAGCTTTTAACATATTTGATGATTCTTAGTTTTGTACTCTATTTCCTTCACCAGACTCAGAAACTGTAGCCAACACTTGCAACATAGAATGACTCTTCTTGTTCCAGTGCTTCCAACAATGATCGATGTATGAGATTTCAGTTTTGAATTGTGTGTGTGTGTGTGTGTGTGTGTGTGTGTGTGTGTGTGTGTGTGTGTGTGTGTGTGTGTGTGTGTGTGTGTGTGTGTGTGTGTGTGTGTGTGTGTGTGTGTGTGTGTGTGTGTGTGTGTGTGTGTGTGTGTGTGTGTGTGTGTGTGTGTGTGTGTGTGTGTGTGTGGTGCCCAGCTTCAGTTTTGAAAATTTTAAGACAAAATTGACCAAACAAGTTGTTATTATTTTCATGGTGTATTCTAAGATGTGTTTCTGCATTGGTAACACCTGGTGATCTCTTGTTGCAAACCTGGTAAACCTAGGGCATTTCACCTAGCTTATGATTGGTCTTCATGTATGGTAAGAGGATTTTGTCTAAGTGATGATGCTGTCTAAGGACAGCAGAGGCTCTTGGATAGTCTGCACACTGTCATGTGGCACTGCAGCTGGACAGGAAATGGAGACTTGGTGTGACTACCGTGCTTCTCAAGTTCTAAATGGTGCTTCACATGATTAAATTTAACTTGTTTTTTTTTTTTTTTTTAGAACTTTCAAGCATCTGAGGCACTTAGGGGTTATGTGAGTTTACAGTTCTGCCTGCCCATCTCCTTTATGCTGTCCATCATAAAAGTAACTAAGTAATCATCAGAGCTCTTATTTTGACTTAGAAAGTCTGTTTTTGCCATTTCTTTGATACTGCTTGCTCAGTCCAGATTCCTAGAGGCCAAAGGTTCCTTTTCATTAGCATAAGTGCATGGGAATGATGTTCCCTTCTGAACCTGTGTTGAGAAAAGGCAGCTGCCCCATGAGGGTATGCTTGTGTCCATTATAGGAGAGGCAGCAGATGTGGCCCCAGTGAAGAATGCACACGTGCGATTTCACCCCTGAGTTTAGACCTTTTCCGATTTTTGCTGCTTATCACCAGAGTGGAAAGTTGCTGTCAATCATGAGGACTCTATCTCTTTTAGAAAGTACAACTCTCTTTAGACATTGAGTCTTTGGCGGGAACTAACTTATGAACTTAGGTAAAACTACTTGTGCTGAGCTCATTGTATAAGCGAGCTTAGATAAATGGTAGCAATAGGACTATTTGTTGCTCTCCATTCAGACTGAGAAACTGAAGTGATGGTGGTTGCTTTGGCCTCTGGAGTCACATGAATTGCAGGCTGCAACACACGAATAGGGTCGAGGTAAGCTTGGTCAAAATGTTTACAGTAAGCAGTTTTGAACTGGAGATCACGCTGGTGAACACTTTAGCATCTTTGCTTCCATGTTCTGTCCCATCTGAGCACCTCATCATCCTTGTTCGTCAGACTGGATTCTCTCTTTAGTAGTTGTGTCTGGTTCTTCCTTACTCAAGAAGTGATATGCCACTTAAAATGACTTTGTGTGTGTGTGCGCACACACACAATCTTACGGGTACCTATGCCAGTAGTGGGGCTTGAATTCAGTACTTGGATTGTTCCTTAGCTTTTGTGTTCAAGGCTGGCACTCTACCATTTAAGCCACAGTTCCACTTCCATCTTTTTTTGCTAGTTAATTGGATATTAAACGCTCAGATTTTTCTATCCAGGCTGGGTACAGTCTTCAGATCTCAGCCTCCTGAGGAGCAAGGATTATAAGCATGAGCCACCAGCACCTGGCTTAAAACTACATCTTGTTTGAAGCAAATGGTTCAGAGCTGTTGTTTTATAAATTGCTCCCTGAGAAGCCAGCACAGAGCTGATGGCCTCCCTGCTGCTTCCCATGGCCTGTCACGAGTCTATCCATAAGGATGGCAAGTCCTGGTCCCCTTCAGTGACATGACAGTGTGGGGCTCTCTGGCTCAATTCTTCGAGTTCTCAATCCAGGAGTTTGGGGGGGAGGGGCAGCTCAAATTGTCTCCTTCTCTGGGCCACAAAAACATAGATGCTGGTGCAGGTGCATCTATGCTGCACTTCCCAGAAAGAATCACTCAGAAAGCACTAGCCTGGCTCTTAATGTCCCTACAACTCATTGCTTGCTCTTCGAAGTCCTTTCTCTTTTTTGTTTTAAAATGGCTTGGAATATTGTAGCTATGGCATCTGGATGTACCAGTTAGAACTAACAAGAAGTGTTAAAGGCTTTCACACCAGAAAGCCTTTAATGTGTGAGATGAACAAATCCTAGGGTGATCATCCAACCAGAGAAAGCTGGGGGGGAAAATGTTGCGAGACACAACTTCCTCAGGTGTTGCCACAAATGAGAAAAATTTTAAAACCTCTTGAGTGTTAGAGGTAAGTCCTCACCCTGATGATTTTTCCTATGAACTCATGTCTACAGGTGCTTTGGGACACAGAGCTCCAAAGACAAGAAAGCCACTCAGCTCAGCAGATGAAATCATTCTTTTGGAGATTCAAAAAGCAAAACAGCCTCTTGTAAGTTTCTTACCCTGTCAGCCGATGATTTTTCCCCCAGCCTGCTGTGCAAATTTTTCAGTGGGTCGATGTGGACTCTAAGAACGAATGACAAGGCACAAAGGACTTTGGAAAGCCTCACTTGTCACTTAGACTTGGAACCCAGCCATTTGGCCCTCAGGTGTCTTGCTTTTTTCTGCTGTCAAAGAAATGCTCTTGGCCTTTTTGGATTCTGATCTCACTGATCCTAATTGGCAGACCTCATTCTGAGCGGGCACCTGATACCATCTGCCATATACCTTTCAGCCTCTGTTCCTGCTGGGCTGGGATGAAAGCAGACTTTGGCTCTGTGACAGAATTCTAGGGCCTACTGGAGATATAAGACATCTCTTTGTTTCATTATATTTTTCTTTCTGAATTCAAGGCCTTACTCTTGTTCAGCCTGCTTGCTCAGCTGGCTGTCTACCACTTAAGCCATACCAACAATCCTGCTTTTATTTTTGGTGCTGTTACTGGACCTTGAATTCAGGGCCTGGGAGCTGTCATTTAACTTGTTTGCTCTACCACTTGAGTCACAGTGCCACTTCTGGTTTTTGTGGTGGTTAATGGGAGATAAGAGTTTCACAGATTTCCTGCTTAGGCTGGCTTTGAACTGTGAGCCTCAAAAATCCCAGCCTCCTGAATAACTAGGATTACAGGTATGAGCCACCAGCACTCAACCCAACCCCACCTTTTGGATGGTTATGTTGTAGATGGAGATTAAAAAATTTTCTGTCCAGGCTGGCCTTGAAGTTTGGTATCCAGATTTCAGTCTCCTGAGTAATAGCTAAGAATACAGCCAATAATCAATAGAATATTGATTATTGCTCAACAGGACATCCCTCTAGGATGCTAAAGTATGAGGACATCATGGCTTCCAGGGTGCTAAAGTATGAGAACACTGTGGCTTCTAGCTGAGCCTGGGTCTCTCACACACATGTCCACAGGAAAGAGCTCATGGTCTAATGGGGCCATCTGAAATTGGTGGCTGTTAGGTTCTGTGTTTTTGGTAGAGACCATTTGCATTCTAACTTGAGGTGTTTGCTGAAGGTTCTGGCGGGGGAGAGGTTACAGCATAAAGGCCCTTTGCACCCACTCATCATGACAGATGGACCCTTAGCCCCCGTTGGAGATTCTCCGCTGTTGGTTGCTCTGTTCTGCTGAGAGGCTTCCTTGCAATTGGAAACAATAGACCTGTAGCAGTTGGTTATTTCATGCAGCTGAGCCCATGACACAGGTAGTTTTTCCTAGGCTGCTCAGGAAGGAAAAAAGAAGGGAGGCTATGCAAACCTGCATTGACACTTTGAAAACTGCAAGATTTCCTTCTGGATTCTAAGCATTCGCATACAGTGGGACCCAAAAGGAGGATATTCTTAGGAGAGGAACACAAAGGCACAATACCCATGTGCATCTATCTGGTCAAATAAAATAATATTTATTGAGCTGGGTGCTGGTGGCTCACGCCTGTAATCCTAGCTACTCAGGAGGCTGAGATCTGAGGATCATGGTTCAAAGTCAGCCCGGGCAAGGAGAGTTTGTGAGACTCTTATCTCCAATAAACCACTAGAAAACCAGCAGTGGCACTGTGGCTCAAGCTATAGAGCGCTGCCTTGAGCTGAAGAGCTGAGGGACAGCGCCCAGGCCCAGAGTTCAAGCCCCATGAGCAACCAAAAAAAAATATTTTATTGAAATTAACTCCAGGAAATGGAAACTAAAGGTTTTTTCCTTTGCTGCTGGTTTTCTTTTCTTTTTGCCTTGTTGTTTGTTTATCTGTTTTTGAGAGGAAAAGGGGGGCACGGAAATGGAAGGACAAAAGGTGAACAAAAGCAGCACTGGTACTCTCTAGACACTATGTTAAAAATGAACTGTACAACTTGTGGGTGTGGACAGGAGGGAAAAATTGGAAGAGTGAGGGAAGGGGTGACATTGTCCAAAAAGAAATGAACTCATTACCTGACTTATACAACTGTAATCCCTCTGTACATCACCTTTATAATAACAATTTAAAAAATAAAAAAGATTTTTTAAAAAATATTTCCTCCTGGATCAGTTTCCAGAGTATATGTTGTTGATTAGTTTGGATACTTTTTTTTGGGGGGGGGGTTCTGGTCGTGGGGCCTGAACTCTGGGCCTGGGCACTGTCTCTCAGCTTTTCAGCTCAAGGCTAGTGCTCTACCACTTGAGCCACAGCGCCACTTCCAGCTTTTTTCTGTTTGTTTATGTGGTGCTGAGGAATTGAACCCAGGGCCTCAGGCATGCAAGGCAAGCGCTCTACCACTGAGCCACCTTCCTAGCCCCTTGCATACTTCTAAAAAATGTGTGTAAAGATGCTTTTTGTCCCTTTTGTATATAATCCTATTAGATGAAATGTCTGGATAACAGGGATATTTTTAAAATATAAGGTTGCTAGATGCAGTTATAAGAATTTTGAGAAAATTGAAAGAAAACAAAAACCCAGTACTGGGGTAACAATGGGTACCAGTGAGGATACTGATGGTCTTTGTCTTTCACAACTGCTATTGGAAGCTTTCTTTCTTCCTAAAGGAAAACTGCCCTCCTGCCTTTCCAAGATGCTGGGAGCACTTTTTGAACTCCTCTGACTGTTGGGCCTATGATCGTCTCCATCAGCACTGACTGCTAGACAAGCAGAGGGGATGGGGATTGCACAGTTTCAACACATCCACGCAGAACACCTCCAGACATTGCCCATGCTAGGGAGACCAATGAACTGGTGTTTCTCACAAGAGAACTGTTTGTAGCAACCTGCCTCAGGCCATCCTGCAACCGAGGACTAAATTGTGTTAATTGGATAGAACTGGAGGTTGCTGGTAGAAGCCCTTATGACAGGAGGTCATATCAAGAGCTCTGTCCTCAACTGTGTGTTCTCAGGTGTGCCCCTCTGGGGTGGTACTTCCTGCATGTCCCTTCCCATTATCATCCTCCCTCAGTCCAGTAATAACCTGCTGGTCACAGATAGCTTCAACCTAACGGATGCCTCAAGTCAGAGGATAAAGGTTCCTAAGGAAGAAAGCTACCTGGCTTTCAAAGACAGATCTTTATGGTGGCTAAGTCCAGGACCCCCCGAAAAGGGCATAACTAAGATCAGCCTTGCAGGTTGGCCTCACTCCATTGCAGGGGTGCTTGTGATAATAGCTTTTTTCTAAAGATACCTTGTACAAGGGCTGAAAGGTCACTGTAAAGAAAGGAACATCAAGAGTTGAGCCTGCCTTTCCCTACTCACAAATTTGGTTAATGACTGAGTTTGGGAGCACAGATTTGGGGAGAGGTTGCCTCCCTCCTTAAATGATATGAGAGGCTCATTGTGCTGACAATGTGGTGTACACTGAATACTTATTTTCTGCCTGAGAGTCTTGAATTTTTTGTAAGTATTAGGCAAGAGTTCCTACATGTCTGGCCACAATAAACATCCCCAGATGCTTAGGCTAGCCAGGCAATATTACAGACAAAGATTTAATTTCTGTGAGATTTATTCATTTGTAGAAATGGACCGATAATACTATTTACCTTCTTAAATAATGGCCAGGCACTGGTGTTCATGCTTGTAATCCTAGTTATTCAGGAGGCTGAAATCTGAGGATTGCAATTTGAAGCCAGCCTGGGCAGGAAAGTCTGTGGGACTCTGATCCCCGATTAACCACACACACACACACACACACACACACACACACACACACACACACACACACACACACACACACACACACACACACACACACACACACACACACACACACACACACACACACATACACAAATCCAGAAGTGGAGCTGAGTTCAAGCCCCAGTACTGGCACAAAAAAGTTATGAAGATTAAAATATATGTGGAAAAATATGTATGGAACATCTAGCTTTATACCTGGTACTTTACAGAAATTCTGTAAATAATTGCTGTTGTAGCTGAGTAGCATTGTCCTTGTTCAAACTGCTGTTTATTGTTAAAGAGTGGAACAGAAGGAATGATCACAAATTTGGGTTGTGTTTCCACTTAGAGCACACTAGGGAAACTGGTCTGGCAGGTCACTTGTGAAACCAGAATCAGAAAATCTTTCTCCCAAGAAGTGACAAAAGAAAATATTAAAGTCAGCAGCTTCTACCTCAGAGAGGAGCCCTTGAGTCCAATTGTCAGCCGCATCCAGGTGTGAGGTATCCTTTCAGCATCCACTGACTCACTAAACCTAGAGGCCAGGCATAGGAATGGCCAGATTTGTCATAACATCTCACACTTGCGTGAGGAGATGAAGAACCAAGCCCTGGACCAGGGTGGGGAAGGGACAATAGGAGCTTCAATGAAGAGGTTGAGAATCTTGAGACAAGTGAGGTATGTCCACTTATGACCTAGTCTTGGTGATACCCTCCTAGCTCCATTTTTCTCTTAAAGAAACACTGAAACTTGCTGTGTCAGATCCCCTTGGGACACTCACCATGCCCTTTTCACAAAAATGAATATTAGGAAGTTCAAACATGTCCTGTCTGGGTGTTGGTAGGTAACTAGTGGGAAGGGATGAGTGAACAGAGAAGGTGAATATGGTCAAAGTATATCTTTTATGTGTCTGGGTGAAAATGGAGGACTGAAGCTTGCTGGGACTGGTTTGGGAAGGGGAGATGGGTAGTAAGGGACAGTGCCAGAGGGGGTGACTCTGATCAAATGCATTGCATGCATACACAGACGTGTTAAAATGAAACACCCTTGTACAGCTAATTGATGCCAAGAACAAGAGAAAGAAGACAAGGATGAATACATGGAAGACGGTATTGTAGCTATTAGTCTCTAACAATTTTGAAGGTTTTCTGTTTTTGTTTCCTTATGAGAACTAGGCTTTCAAAACTAAAAAGTCCATTTATCTTTCTTGACAATAGAATAATTTATATTATCCTCTATTTGTTTATGCTTTTTAGAATACTGTCATTTAGAAAAGAGGGCAATTATAAGATGAAATGGTACCAACTCAATTCTTATTTTCGTGGACTAGACAACAGAGCAACATGTCATGCTTGTGGTTCTATTCTCCCTTTTGTGATAACTTTCACCTTTAAAAAAAAAGCATTTCAACACTAAAATGTGTTTTAACTAAGAATGCTTTAAAAAAAACACTGAAACTTGGGGATCAAACTGTAATAGATGGAGACCATGAAGACAGATTAGAACAAAGCTGTACCATAAGAAGAAAAAAAAAACATTTCAAAACTGAAATGTGTTTCAACCAATAATGCTTTAAAAAAAACACCAAAATTCAGGATCAAACTGCAGGAGATGGAGAGCATGAAGACAACACAGAAACAAAACTGTATCTTAAGCAGAAAGGCAGTCAGACTATAGTGAGGGTGCAGGAAGGGCAGGTCTAGTTATTTTCACAGCTGGCCATGGGGTCTGAGAGATGCTGTGGGGACTTGTATCTCTTGTCAAGAGAATAGCTTTCCACTTGAGGAACCTACTCAAGCTTTAAATTGTTTTTGTTCCAGTACCAAAGACTGAAAAACCAGTGATGGAGCCGATACCCCACCAGTCTTTTATGGATGGGAATCTAAAAGCCCAGAGAAGGGACAATTAACTTGTTCAAAGTGACACAAGAGCAGACCTGAGTCTCTAACCCTTAGGCCTTGCTGCTCTTAACAAAATGGACTATGAGACAGGCTAGTTATTCATCCCAGCTTATATACAACACCAAACATGGGGCTCTACCTTCCCCAAACCAAAGGAAGTCTTGGTCAGACCCTTTCTTCTTTTCATTAGGAAGTAAGGTTCAGAAGGGTGTTAAGATTTGGGGACTGAAAAATTCCCATTTCCTAAAACCCGGCCTCTTAGGATGGCCTTTGCCTACTTACACAGCACTGGCCTCTCACCTCCAGCTTCCTGAACCATTCTGGTCTGGCTCAATCTCCTTTTACTTTTTGCCCCCTTTTGAATTTGGCCTGGGCCTGCACACTGGGCAGTTGAATGAGAGGTGCCTGAACTCTATCATTGCCTGCCCAGTTGTTTCTCTCTGTTCCTGAGTGACCACCACCAACACAGAGTGCCCCAGAACAGATCATTAATTTATTCTGGGGAGTCCTTGAGATCTCAAAGCTGGAAAGAAACTCTGTTTTTGCAGATGGCCTATATGATTCGTACAAAATCACAGACAGGATTCAAATACAAGTCCCTTAGTTCTAAACTGAGCACCTTTTCCAATAACTACCCCATCACCTTCCCCCTCCCCCTCCCACACCCCCACTCTATTTAACTCAGTTTAAATCATCATCACAGACTTATGGAATGTCAGCCATGTGAATTTTAGGAAAAGAAAAACAGGAGGGACATACAGAACAAAAAGCAGAAATTACAAAGCAAAAGAAGCTAAAAGAGAAACTAGGGTGTGAAGGGTGCATGTATTATCCTTAAGAAGTGTATAATCCGCCTGTAATCCAACTACTCACTCAGGAGGCTTGGGTGGGAGGATCACTGAGTTCAAAGCATCTGGGCTACGTAACAGGTTCACAGTTGGGCCCTGTCTCAAAAAAGAAAAAAAAAGTTTAAGAAAGTATAAGACTAGTATATAACACAAGGCAAAATATAGGTACTTTTTTAAAAGAAGGATTGCACATGTTAGATTAAAGCAAAGAAAGTTTAAGATGCCTGAAAAAGGTTTCAGGGAGGAGGTAGCATTTAAAATCATTCTACACCCATTCTGGCTCACTTGTAACTAGCGTTTACAGGGTAGAAAGTTTCCCAGACTCCCTTGTGGCTGTGGATGGTTAGGTGGCTCCATTCTGGCTAAAGAAATATTCACAAGCTTATTCTAGGAGAGCTCCAACCCCTTCTCCTTCGTGTCTTCCAGTTCTTCCTGGAACTTGTACAATGTTTAGAGCCACTGAAGTGCTCACTAAAGAAGGCAGAGGGTGAAGATGAAAGGACCTTGCTCCCTAGATGTGATCCTTGAGCTGCCACACTAGCCTAGACTGCCTGCCCTGAATGTCTTGCTAGACAACATCAATTAATAAATTAATCCCTATTTGCTTCAGCTAACATAGCAGAACTTCTCTTTAATGCACCTGAACCCAACCCAGACTGGCTCACTGGCCTGCAAATTGCTGCGGGATTTGAACAAGCAGAGGCAGGGAGGTGTGAGCAGACTCCAGCCTAGGGAGAGCACCAGGCATGTCCTCAGCCCAGCAAGAGGGCTCTCAGCTCCATTTCTGGAAATCAGAAGAAAGGCTGGCTGGGAAATGCAGGCTGCAGACAGGAATGGAAGGCTGGGGTGAGCGAGGGGGAGCAGAATGCTCAAAAGGTAACAAGAGGCTTCATTTTGAAGGTAGTTGTTATCAAACTAGGCTCTTTGCCCATTTCAACATTCTCTTTTGCATTGGGCAAAAGAGAATTCATTCAAGAGGCAGCCAATTTTTGAGGGGGGATCCTTCAGATTCAAATCCATCCCCCCAAAGATAGGTCTTAGGCATATTTATGGGGTGAAGAAGCATGGTGGTCTCAAGTATGAGGGAAAGGCATGTGATTGATGGTCTGCACTTGTGTAGTAAAATTGCAGGGCTCTTCATAGGATTCATGTCCAGAAATTGGTGGCCTTGGTATGATCTGAGTTTCTGGTCCCATTGGACAACTTACTGAGGTTGATGCTTTTGACCAGGTTGAACTAGACAAGGCTGTCTCCAAACGTGTAAAGAAAATATCAAACAATTGTTACCAAGGTGACCTTCTACCAGAGGTTTTCTCTATCATAAAGTTAGTAGGTGTCTGTGCTTGTCTGGTTAACCAGCTTCTAAGATCAGTGATGAAGAAATACAAGCACATGAAGTGAGAGAGTCTATTCAGGTTTTTTGTCTGTCTATGTGTGCTGGTAGTGGGGCTTGAACTCAGGACCTCACACTCTCATCCACTTGGCTTTTTCACTTAAGGCTGGCACTCTACCACTTGAGCCATGCCTATTCTTCCCATATTTTGGTGGTTAATTGGCAAGAAGAGTCTCATAGACGTTCCTGGTTGAGCTGGCTTTGAATCTCAATCCTCAGACCTCAGCCTCCTGAGTAGCTATTCCTGGGAGCTGAAATTGGTTCGTGGGCACAGTGCATCAGGTGGCTGGGTGAGCTTTGAGTCCTAGGTGAGCAGGCTGAGCTAGCTGCAGCTGGAGCCTGGAGCCAGAGTGGGTGGCCTTGTTCATTCTAATCTGCGGGCTGGTATTATATTTCTGTTTGCTTAGGATTTGCATAGGACACCAGGAGCCACAATGCCACAGTACCGTAAACTCACTGGTGCTCTGAAGGCCTTGTTCCTACTGTGTCACTTTCCACCCACCAGCAATTATGAGACTAGCAAACCACAGCTGCTGAGCTGAGCCCAGCCCTCTGGCTTCTAAAGCGTGCCTTACCTTGACTGCAAACATGGTGGTGAAGAATAGTCAGAGATGAGATAAGAAGGCAGACCTGTATAAAAGTAAACTATGGCCAGGTGCTGGTGGCTCACGCCTATAATCCTAGATACTGTAAACACTGAGATTTGAGGATCACAGATCAAAGCCAGACTCCTTAGGAAAGTCTGTAAGACTCTTATCTCCACAAGTGGAGTTGTAGCTCAAGTGGTGGAATGCTAGCCTTGAGCAAAGAAGCTCACAGACAGCACCCAGGCCCCATGAAAGTAAACTATGGTCTCAAGTCATGGATAGGGAAATGGAAATACGGAAGATATTCAGACTGCCGCCAGGAGAGACATCGTCTACTAGTTTCACCTTTGTATGTTCAATTGGGTCTCTGTGCTTGCGGCTTCTGCATTCCTGACTTCAATCAACCTTAGATGAAAAATATTTAGGGGGAAAATTGTTTGCAGCAGGTAGCTCACATCTGTGATCTTAGCTGCTCAAGAGGCAGTGATCTGAGGATTGAGGTTCAAAGTTAGCCCAGGAAGAAAAGTATCTGAGACTTTCATCTCCAGCTTTTATCTTCCAGCAAAAATCTGGAAGTGAAACTGTGACCCAAGTGGTAGAGCACCAGCGTGGAGGAGGGAAAAAGAAGCTAAGAGACTGCTCCCAGGCCCTGGGTTCAAATCCCAGAACCAGTACATACCCACGCTGTTTTGGTTTTTTTTTGGGGGGGGAGTCGGTCATGGGGCTGGAACTCTGGGCTTGGGCACAGTCCCTGAGCACTTCAGCTCAAGGTGAGCACTCTACTAATTTGAGCCACAGCACCACTTCCAGTTTTGTGCATGATTTATTGGAGATAAGAGTCTCATGGACTTTTCTGCCCAGGCTGACTTTGAACTGTGATCCTCAGATCTCAGCCTCCTGAGTAGCTAGGATTACAGGTGTGAGCCAGCGGCGCCTGGCCCACAATTTTTTATCTGTACTGAACAAGTACAGAAGTACTCTTATTATTGCCCTAGCAATATAGATAATAACTATTTACACAGTATAGTAGGCGTCATAAGTAACCTAGAGGAGAATGTATAAGTGATTTACAAAATGATACACCAACTTAAGTGTTGCAGAGGTTGTTTATATGCAGGGTCCTAGGGGAGCCCCCTACCCCACCCCCAGTTCCCTATCTACTGTTCTATGTGTTTCTCCCATGCAGACATGGGAGGCTCAGAGCACAGTGACAAAGCTCTGGAAAAATCCTACTCATGAAAAACAAAACAAACCAACTCAAAAACAAGCTTCAGGGAACTCTGGAACCTCTGCTAGGAAGTTCTCACTGTAGCTGTAGACTTGCATCCTCAGACATTTCCATAATGACCACAGGACATTGGGCAGGAAAGGAAAACAAAAACAAAAACAAAACACAAAAAAAACAGGGGATCTGGGTGAGTCTGGGACTGCAGCTTGAATGACCACCCTGCATTTATCCTTTAAGGTTTCCAACCGCCATTGAATAGCACAGCATTCTACATGCTGCACTGGCATAGAATTGTGTTGGTTTAATAGGAAAAAATTTTAACCACTCATCAGTCCAGTTAACAGTGTTCCAAGCAAACTCCAGGCAGACAGGCACTGCTTCCCTTGTGGCATCAGGTATCCATGGCAACCTGCCAGCATCCCCGAGTCCCAGCTGGAGGCAGAACTCTAAGTGATGGAAGTCATTTAAGATGTCTGAACCCAGGGATACGGAGAAGCACATCCGTGTTTTCAAAGATCATTCTTAGAATTGCCAGATCCTATTTAAAATGACTTAAAAATCCATCAAGAGAGAATTGGGTAAGTAAATTACATTTAGAAAAAAATTATAATTTTTTAAAGTGAGGGATGGGGATGTGGCTCAGCCATAATATACTTGCCTATCAATATCTCATACCAACATTGAATAAGAGGAGGAGGCGGGGCAGGGGGGAGGAGAGGGTAGGAGAGGGGCAATACACCCAGCACATGCAGATCTCAAAGATCTCAAAAGTAAATAAAAGAGCAAAATGTGGGCTAGCTTGGCAGTTTGTTCTCATGTATGTATGTGAGGTGAAGAAGGGTGTGTTCCCAGGATATCACTTCTACACATGCTATATAAATAGAGGGGGAAAATGGAAGGATACACAACAAATTCAACATCCATTAGTAACCCAAGGAGACAGTACTGCAAATAGAGGTGTTTTTTTTTAATTTTTAATGATTCTGTGTTGTACATTTGTGTTGGTCCTGTGGCTTGAACTCAGGGCCTGGACACTCAGGACCCTGAGTGATTTTGCTCAAAGCTAGTGCTCTACTACTTAAGCCATAACTCTACTTCTGACTTTTTGGAAGTTCATGGACTTTTTGGAAGTCTCCTGGACTTGCCTGCCAGGCTGGCTTTGAAATAGGATCCTCAGATCTCAGCCTCTTGTGTTAACTAGGATCACAGGGGTGAGCCACTGATATCTGGCTGCTTTTGCTTTTCAATGGGGATGGGGATGGAACTCAAGCCTTGATGCAAGTGTTCTACCACTGAGGCCAACACAAGAATTCAAAGTTGGGAGAACTTATGTGTCATATGTACCCATGACACTATATGAATTTCCAACATGTGTATCTGTCACTTTCTCAGATAAAGAAATAGTAGCTCAAATTATTTTTTTTTAATTAGCAGTTTTTTTTTTTTGTGCCAGTCATTGGGTTTGAACTCAGGGCCTGGGTGTTGATCCTGAGCTTTTGTGCTCATGGCTAGCATTTTACCAATCAATTTGAGCCACAGCTCCATTTCTGGCTTTTATTTTTTGTAGATAATTGGAAATAAAAGTGTCAAGGACTTTCCTTCTTGGGCTGGCTTTGAGCCTCAGTCCTCAGATTTTAGCCTCCTGAGTAGCTAGGGTTATAGGTATAAGCCACCGGTGCTATGAACAGTTTTTAGTATGGCTTAGTGACATCATGATATGGCATCCTATATATCTTAGGAAAAAGAAAAATCTCAAAGGATCTGACAACAGCATAACATGGATGGTATAATGAACAGAGGCCGGGGAACGATATTATAGAGAAAGACCCCCACTAGAAAGCCATTGTCCCAAAGCAAAATGTTGACAAGAGGAAGATGGCAAGCTGCTAACAGAGAAAAGTACAGGGCTGGCGCAGGGAAATCCAGGTTAAGTGAGGATACTAGGCAAAGTATAAGCAGCTAGGGTCTAGTCCATACAAGATGATAAATATTGAGGGAAGGAAGTACAATTAGGGTTAAGGAAGAACAGAGACATTAAGCAGTGCTGGGCAGACAGTGGTAGTAGGGAGATATAGCTGAGAAGAGGTAAAACTGAAGGACTCCAGTGACAGCAGGGACAAAGGAGCTAATAATGTGCACAATGTGGGAAGGATGAAGAGTTTTGTTTTAGACATCCTTGATTTAAGAGATTGGAGGACGACTGGAAACAGTGAGTCTGACATTTATGATCCAAACAATCTTCTCAATCCCTTTCATCTTATCTGCTTTATTTTGTGTGTGTGTGCAAGTCCTGGGATTTGAATTCAGGGCCTGGACACTGTCCCTGTGCTTTTTTGCTCAAGGCTAGCAATCTACCACTTGAGCCACAGCTTTACTTGTGCTTTTTTTTTTTTTTGGTGGTCAATTGAATCAGAGTTTCATATAGTTTCCTAACTGGGCTAGCTTCAAACTCTAATCCTCAGATCTCAGCCTCCTAGGTAGCTAGGATTACAGGCATGAACCACCAACACCTGGCTTATCTTATTTGCTTTCTAACAGAACAAAGTGTGCAAGAAGACTACCTTTCTGTGGTTTAGAATGGACACAGCAAGCCTGTCTTTAGAAAGGCCTGCTTCAGAAAAAGCCAGAAGTGGCGCTGTAGCTCAAGTAGTAGAACTCTAGCCTAGAGCTGAAGAGCTGAGGGACAGCGCTCAGGCCCCACCACCAACAAAAAGAAAGGAAAGAAAGGAAAGAAAGAAAAGGAAGGAAGGAAGGAAGGAAGGAAGGAAGGAAGGAAGGAAGGAAGGAAGGAAGGAAGGAAGGAAGACCCGCTTTACAAGGCTGGCCCCTGGCTGTCCTGTTAACAGTTCCCTCTAATGATAAAAACTTGCCCTAATGGATGTGTTTACTTTGTCTAGACCATTGGTGCCAACAACATGCCTGTTTTCCTTCTAGAACTCCAGAAGTTTGAGATCACCAGGCAGAAGGTATGTGATGAGTCCTTGTAACACATGTGGGCACTGAGTCAAATGAATGTGCCCAATGGGAGCAAACAGCCATCATGAGTAGTCCCAACTTAACCCCAAAGAAATAGGCACTTCCTGTGTAACTCTACAGGGTGAGGACTCTGGAAAGGTGATTCCTGCTTTCCTCTGGACTTTTCCCTACAGTCCTTCCCTCCCCCTTGTCCTTCATTTAGGATCCTTTCCCTCAAATACATCTTAGCCATGAGTACCACTAGCTGATGAGTCCTTCTAGCAAATATTCAAATCTGGGGTGGATGTGGGGACCCCCGACATGTTTTTTCCCCAGGTGGAGGGGACATGGAAGGTACATGCAAACTCTGAACCTGCACGCCTCTCTCCTACCATCTGCCCATCTCGTCACAGTTCCAAGGAAGATAGAACTTTTAAGTGTTTGGAGCTTCTCATAAAAAAGAGGTATCACAAAAGAGGTGTAACTCCACAGCTCCCTTGCTCTTTTGCCTACCTCAACCAAAGCAGCTGATCTCTAGAACTTGAACAAAATGCCTAGAAATGCTGCACAACTTTTTTTTTTGGTCAGTCATGGGGGCTGAACTCTGGGCCTGGGCCCTGTCCCTCAGCTCTTCAGCTCAAGGCTAGCGCCCTTCCACTTGAGCCACAGCACCACTTCTGATTTTTTTCTGCTTATGTGGTGCTAAGGAATCCAACCCAGGGCTTCATGCATTGGAGGCAAGCACTCTACCACTGAGCCACCTTCCCAGTCTGACACAGTTTGTAATTCTGACAGCTTGGGACTCTGTGATGGTCCCAGGATGGAACCAGGTTTGGGATTCTCCTGAGGCAAATCCCATCAGAGGATACAAAGGTTGATGGTCACAAAGCCTGTGAAAGGAGGTACAGGCTGACTTCTCCACCACTGGCCAGACTCCAAAGTAGCCCCAGTGAGCACAGATGAGTGTACAATGAGGCACTGGAACCTTTTCATCTTCATTATCCCCAAGCTGTCCAGTTTGGGAATTTGCTCCTTCGCCCAGCCAGGCCCTGGCTCCAGGGGGGTTCTCAGTCATAAGGCGTGGCAGGAAGGAGCTGACACAACAAGCAATGGTTCCTTGTGCCGCCTCTGCCCTGGAAGTGCCCAGGATGCATCCCTGTGCCCTAGAGAATGGGGGGTGTGGCGAGGGGAGAGGGGAGTGATGGTCTGTTCATGTTTTAAGTCACAGGGTTTTTAATTTTTGCTGCCACACCTTATAAGACATCATGAGCTGGATAGGGAACTGGGCCTGGTGAGCCTTTCCTCGTCAATCTCATTATCCAAGGAACTGACCTCCTTCCTGGAGCTGTTAACATTGCCCACATGATGTTTTTTTCCTTTTATTCTTTCTAGACTACTCCTCCCAGGAAAGCCTAAACATCACCAGCATCCAAAGTAATCACCTTACTCAGCTACAAATGGAAATGCTTATTGGATTAGGAAAGTCATTAGGATTAGGAAGTATCTGTCTCATCCCTGGATTTGAAAGTAGGTCATTGTTCTTCTACAATTACAGGAACCATTGTGGTCTCTTAGTCTTCATTCTTTAGCATAGTGTTACCTCTGTTTAGTCTTGCCTAGAATCTGGGTTTTTGTCTTGGCCAGTTTACTAAGATCTCTTTTCTTCTTAGTTTCGCTCAACTCTCATGTATTGTCAAACTAGAATAGATTCTCTGTAGTCCATGATAGAACCATCATAGTTCTGAATGGTGAAGATCTAGACTACCTATGGTTTATAAACCAAGAGATCACAAATAAGGCTTAAATAAAAGCAAACAATAAATTTGGATACAGAAAAAATATTGCAAATCAAGAGACATGCACAGGTTGTGTTAGTGGCCCATCAGGGAGAAAGGACTAGGGTTTTTTTTTTGTTCTTTGTTTTTTGTTGTTGTTTTTATGCCAGTCCTGGGAATTGACCCCAGAGCCTAAGCATTGCCCCTGAACTATTTTTGTATCTATACTAGTGCTGGGACTTGAACTCAGGGCCTAGGCACTAACCCTGAGCTTCTTTGGCTCAAGGCTATGATTCTTGAACCACAGTCATACTTCCAGCTTTTCTGAGTAGTTTATTGGAGGTAAGAGTCTCATGGACTTTCCTGACCAGGCTGGCCATGATTCTTAGATCTCAGTCTTCTGAGTAGCTAGGATTATAGGCATAAACCACCGATGCCTGGTGAAGACTAAGCTTTAACAGAAAACGGGAGAGAATGTGTGAGGTGAAGTAACTTGTAAAGAACAGTTCTCAAGAAGCCCTGTTAGTTACACAAGTTTTTCTTTTTTTTGGGGGGGGGGGGTCAGGGATCAGTTGTGGGGCTTCAACTCAGGTCTGGACACTATCCCTGAGCCTCTTTGTGCTCAAGACTAGCACTCTACCACTTGAGCCACAGCACCATTTCTGGGTTTTGAGTGGTTAATTGGAGATAAGAGTCTCATTGGGGACTTTTCTGCTGTGCTGGCTTCAAACCATAGTCTCCTGAGTAGCTAGGATTACAGTTGTGCACCATGGGTACCTGGCTACACAAGCTTTTTAAAATGCATTTAGGTTGGTGCTGAGGGTCTGTTCACACATAAAGCATAAGTGGTTGTTGCTAGGGGGCCATTTTGAGGGGATTGTCTGTAAACAGAAAGTTTTTGGAGACTACTAGCAAGTCAGGAGAGGTCCTAGGATTGAACCTTTTGGTCCTAAGCCACATGCATTCTAGATTCCTCTTTCCTACTGAAGTTCTTCCTGTTCAGGTTCCCTACCTGCTGCCAGTATAACAATGGTCATACAACACGCTGTCCACTTCTGTGGGTTTCTGGGGTTTGCAGGGAAAAGATAAGTGTGAAACCTCCATGACAAGTCTAGCCATAGTAGCTCCAATGTAAAGCAAAGGAGGGTGCTTACATGTGAGATTCAGAAAGCTGTAGGGTTTAGCCGTTAGGGAAATGTAAATCAAGGAGTTAGAAGCATGGCTAGGTTAGTAGAGCACCAGCCAGTGAGCAAAAGCATCAGGTACAGAGAGTTTGAGTCCCAGTATCAGACCTAAAAAGAAAGAAAGAAGTCAAAACTTTAAGGAAGCTGAGCGTCAGTGGTTCACACTTGTAATCCTAGTTACTTGGGAGGCTGAGATCTGAGGATCACAGTTCAAATCCAGCCTGGGTAGAGAAGTCCTCATGAGACTCTTACCTTCAATCAACCATTCAAAAACCAGAAGTGAAGCTGTGGTTCAAAGTGGTAGACTGCTAGCCTTGAGCAAAAAAGTTCAGGGACTAGTGGGCACTGGTGGCTCAGGCCTATAATCCTAGTTACTCAAGAGGTTGAGATCTGAGGATCACTGTTTGAAGCCAGACCAGGCAGGAAAGGCCATGAGACCCTTATCTCCAACAAACTACTCAGAAAAAGCCAGAAGTGGCACTATGGCTCAAGTGGTAGAGCACTAGCCTTGAGCTCAAAAAGACTCAGTGACAGTGCCCATTCCCTGAGTTCAAGTCTCACAACCAACAAGATCCATAACAAGATACTACTTCATACCTACGATGAGAATGATCATTAAAAAAAAAAAGATAGATATTAGCCAGGTTCCAGGGCTCACATCTGTAATCCTAGCTACTCCAGAGGCTGAGTTGTGAGGACTCTTATCGCCAATTACTTACCTAAAAAGCTGAAGTAGAGCTGTGGCTTGAGAAAAAAAAAAAGGCTCAAAGACAGTGAGTGCCCAGGCCCTGAGTTCAAGACAGATACTAAGAGATGACAAGGTTGTGGAGAAATTGTCGGTGGGGATGTGAAATTGTGTAGCCACTCAGAATACAGTCTAGTAGCTCCTTGAAAGGTTAAGTGTCAGTGCATGGTCAAGCATTTTCACTCCTGCATAAACACCTAACAGGAATAAAAACACCCACCTGAGGAAAACAGGCTAGGCCTGCTCTGTACTGCTCAGTATCATACAGAACAACAGTATCATGACTTACTCCAGTTTATAAAGCAACAGTTTTGACCTAAACAACTCCATTTTGACTGTAAGTGCCAAGACAGAATGAGTTTACACCTTGTTTATACAAGTAAACAACTGCCATCTGCTAGCATAGCATGGGGCATAAGCTGATAACTTATTTACACAAATAAAATATTAACACCTATCAGCATATCAAGTTAGATCAGGAAAACACAAGACACATGAATATTTTTTTAAAAAACACATTTTTAAAAAAAGAACAGGTCTGTGAGTTTATTGAACACACAAGACCAAGGAATGCACAACCCACTTCCCCTGGAACGTATAAAAGGAGGGACATCTAACACTGGGGTACAGAATCACCCATGCATCTGTCATCAGGTTATCTGATGCATGCGTCACAGGAATGACAGATGAAGCCACTCTGTCCCCAGGACTTCATTCGGTTTCTTGGTTCTGACTGGAATTGCAGATCTATAAAACCGAACCAGCTCTGGGCTTCACACCAGCTCTATTCCAGACAGCTGTGTGACTGGGTTGTTGCGTTAGCATCTTATCTAAAGCACCTGGAGCAACTCTCTGTATCTGTATCAGCTCCCTGCTCTTACCTTCTGCAAGGCCTCTTCGAGTCCTTCAATATTTTCTCAGTCCTTTTGTAATATATGTATGTGTGATACTATATATTTCTGTATGTGTGATCAAAGAATAAACATTCGTAATTAAGATTAGAATAAGCTAGGCACCAGTGGCTCATGCCTGTAATTCTAGCTACTCATGAGGCTGAGATTTGAGAATCACAGTTCAAAGCCAGCCCGGGCAGGAAAGTCTGTTTATCTCCAATAAACCACCAAAAAACTGGAAGTGGCATGTTGGCTTAAGTGGTAGAGCACTAGCCTTGAGCTGAAGAGCTGAGGGACAGTGCCCAGGCCCAAGTTCAGCCCCTGTGACCGACCAAAAAAAAAAAAAGATTAGAATAAAAGAATGTGCTTGCCAATGGCCTTGGCTACTAAGTAACATCAGTAGTATTTAGATAATTAAAGCCAGCAAAATTAGCATAGCTTGTGAATTGTTATTTGACAAATTATTACATTGTGGAAAGACACAAATATACCTAGTTGTGTTTCTGACATAGTTTACTCATGACACCACACAAAAACTTATATATGAATACTCTTGTTAACATGAATAAGTAAAATAGTAAAAAGGTAGACATCACAAAAATGGTCATAAACTGATAAGTGGGTAATAAGTAAAATGTGATATAGTCATGAAATGGAATATTATCTGGCAATAAAAAGGAGCAGAGAACCGATACATGTTCAATGATAAATGGCCCTCAAAGACATTCTGCTAAGTGAAAAAAAAAAAAAACTGACCACACGGGACCACTTGGTTGTTTCTTTCAAGTGAAATGTACACAATAGCAAATTTGCAGGTACAGAAAGGAAGAGGAGTAGCGGCAGCCTAGAGAAATACATGCTACTGCTGATCAGAACAGGTCTTTTGATGGTGATGAAAATGTTCTAAAATTAGTTGTGGTGATGATCACAGAACTCTGTGAATATGCTTTATATATAAAAAACCCACTGAATTGTATACTTTAGCTGAGTGAGTTGATGGTATGTGAATTATGTCTCTACAAAACTGTTACATTAACAATAAAAAGAAGATGAATGTTCATGCCTGTAATCTTCTCACTCGGGAAGTTGAGACAGGAAGATTGAATGTTTGAGGCCTATCTGGGCTATATAATGAGAAAAAGGGAGAGGAAGAGGGAGAGGAGAAGAAATAGTCCAGGATCTTATTAATAACAACCAAGCACTCACAGCAACTATAGGTTAAATCATTTATATAACGGCAAATCCTTGAGCGAATCTTAAAAGTCAGCATGACATTAGTAATATATGCTATAGAGAAGGCCTCTTAGGAAAACCCAAACCTTCAGCTACAGATAAAAGGGGATCATCTAAAAAGATGTTTCAATACTTCCTTCCCTAGGCTGGCTCAAATGACTCTGTAAACCAGTCTGGATTGTTCAGGAATAAAATATATGAGTCAAACCACAAACGTGAATCCTATGCTATGTAACCACCAAACCAAACAAAGATAGTGTAAATTCTGACCTGGGAAGTCAAAGCAGACTCCTCCTTCCTCTTGGCTGAGTCTCCGCCCAATACCTGCATCACCTAGGTAACTGGCACACTCCTCCCGAGGTCACATCCGGTGTGGCCACACCTTCTTCCTTGCCTGGCCTTGATAAGTCCTGGCTCTGCTGTGGTTTAGCCCTTTTCCCTTGCCTGAATACTGCGTGCTGCTCTCTCTTTGCTCAGATGCCGATTTAATTTACCTAACAGATAGCACTGGTACGTTTTGTGTATTTCATGCCCTATGAACAACCCATAGGTCCTTCCAGCCCCTGCCTAGGAGGTGTTTAGTGTCTGGTATAGTGCTCTGCTGATAACAGTGCCTGTAACACAGCAACTGAAATCAGCTCAGCTGTCTTCAAACGTACTCAGGTCATCTCTTATTAGGAGTAAGTAGCAAACATAAAAAACAGCCTTCCCATATTAACAGCCAATTGACAAAAACTAATAAAGTAAGGCTCTACTGATTGCAGCAACGGCAATGTCAAATGTGTCAGAACTATATACATATAGGAATCATAAAAACTTGACTGAAGCCAGACACCAGTGGCTCACACCTGTTATCGTGCTACTGAGGTGGCTGAGATCTGAGGATCATCGTTCAAAGCCAGCCTGGGCAGGAAAGCCCGTGAGACTCATCTCCAATTAAACACCAAATAGAACAACTAAAACAAAAACCTGGAGGTAGAGCTGTGACCCAAGCGGTAGAGTATTAGCCTTGAGCAAAAAAGTTCAGGGACAGCACCCAGGCCCTGAGTTCAAACCCCAGGACCTGCATATAAGAAAAAGAGTAGAGAAAGATGTAAGGTAAAATAAAGTAGGCAGCCGAAAAATGAGAACACCATGCAGTATTCAGGCAGGAAGAGAAGTTTTATTTCTGAACTGCCTGCCCCACAGTATACGGTGTAGGTGCTCAAGGCCAAAAGGGGAAAGATAACCCTTGGTCAGAACTTATCTAGGCCTGGGGCTGGGAGAGGTGAGGCCATGAGGGGGAAAAGTGTGGCCACACTGGAAGCGGATGTGACCTCGCAGGAGGGGGAGGTGACTGCTTCCAGGTGTACAGTTACCTAGATAACATAGGTACTGGGCAGAAACTTAGCCAAGAAGAGGGAGGGGTCTGCCCCACCTTCCAGGGGCTGACCTTACAAGAGGCTTGGAAAAAAAATTATACTAAGAGAAGTAAGCCAGACCCAAAGAAACAGGCTGCATGGTTTCCCTCATTTGTAATAACTAGAATGTGCTTATAAATCTACAAGTAAACCCAAAGGGTAGTAAAGACAAATAATTACACTTGGACATGATTAATGAAAGAGCACCCGAAACATTCACACAGTGGGAACAAAGGGGGATATTCTTAGGAAAGGATCACAGGGCTCAATAGCTATATGCATATGAACATATAAAATGATACTTATCAAAATGAACTCCAAGAAATGGAAACGAGGGTCATGGGGCCTGAACTCTGGGCCTGGGTGTTGTCCCTCAACTCTTCAGCTCAAGGCCAGCGCTCTATCACTTGAGCCACAGTGCCACTTCTGGTTTTCTGGTGGTTATTAGAGATAAGAGTCTCAAGGACTTTCCTGCCCATGCTGGCTTTGAACAGTGATTCTCAAATCTCAGCCTCCTGAGTAGCTAGGATTACAGGCATGAGCCACCACCGGCGGGAGTTAGACACAAGAGGATTTTGTTTTTATTGTACTGTTTGTGGGTTTTTTCTTCCCTTTTTTCTTTGGTTTATTATTTTTGTACCTGATTTGAGGTGGGGAAGGGGAAGCACAGAAACGGTGGGACAAAGGGTGAACCAATTCAGCTGTGATACTCACTAGACACTGTTGGAGATGAACTATACAGCTTGGGGGGGGAGGGGAGTCGGGAGGAGAAAAACTGGGAAAGAATGAGGGAGGGGTGACACCAAAATTTTTTTTCCTTAGGCAATAAAGTCACTTAAAAGGAAAAAAAAAGAAAAAGAATAGAGAGGAAGGGGAGGGGTGGCATTATCCAAAAAGAAATGTACTCTTTACTTGACTCATGTAATGCAACCCCTCTTCATATTACTTTTATAATGACTGTTTTTAAAAAAGTAAACATATATTGGGAACATCTATGAGTCTGGCTCTTTACAAAAGTGCCTCATTTGATCTTTGCAGCAACTCTAGGAGATGAGTAGTATTATTTTCCATTTTTTACAGACAGAAACAATGGTGCATAGCTAGGTTTGAACTCTAGATGTCTGGTTCCCAAGTACCTGAGTGGAACTTTTTACTGCCTGAATCCACATGCCTATTATACATTCCTTCCCAAACTATTCCTCAAGCACTCTTGTGTTCTGGGCACTGCGCTAAGCATTGGAGAAGGAGATGGAATCTCCACCCTCTTTACAGAAAGAGCAGAAAGACCTACAAAAATGCAGACAGAAACTGCAATGAGTACAGGGAAGGAAGGTGTACGTACAGAGTTTTTCTAGAAGACTATTTAGTTGGTTAAGCAAGGAAATCCAGGGCTAAAGGGGGTCTTCCCCAAGGGAGCACATCAGAGCTGAGAGCTGATGGAGAAGTAGATTGGTGTGTGTGTGTGTGTGTGTGTGTGTGTGTGTGTGTGTGTGTGTGTGTGTGTGTGTGTGTGTGTGTGTGTGTGTGTGTGTGTGTGTGTGTGTGTGTGTGTGTGTGTGAAGTATATTGGTGTGTGTGTGTGTGTGTGTGTGTGTGTTGCAGCCTGTGGCAGGAGGAAATGTGGCATAATCCCTCAAGGCCGTCCCTACAGGCACCACTGGCTTTGGGGAAGCCTACATATGCCATGCTTTTGTGCTGCCTCTCAGCCAGTGATCCTGGAGCTTGAAGGAGGAAGAGTCAGGCCTTTCAAGGGGTGGGAGGGAAGGAGGAACACGGATAGTCCAATTACTGGGTTGGTACTTACTTAACATTCTTTGCATGCAAAAAGCATCTTTGAATGCAAATATCTGCAGGCTGGAATGAGTCTGATCTGGTCTAGAGCTTGGCCACTCCTAGTGAACAGACTTTCAAACAGGCTCCCTTCCTCGAAGAGGGATATGTACAAAACAAGAACGCCTTTCCAAAGGTATTGCACCAAAGGCGTATTTAGGAGGTCCTGGTGGCTTCCCAAAGTTGGATACAATCAAGAATCCAGCCACCCTCCCCTGGAAAGCAAGCTTCCAGATTCTGAGTTCTCAGTAGAGCTGGGGAATATGTTACTTGTATTTCTTTTAGGGCCTAAAATATTTTTTGAATAAAAAGCAGCATAAGTAAACAATGTGGAAAGCAAGACATATAAATATAAAAAAATCAAATTCTACATAAAAACTTTTGAATAGTACCATATAAAGCCAACCAACCAAAATACCACAAATAGTGAAGTGTAAAGACATATTTAAACGTTGCTCTCTCCTGGGAGTGGGTGGCTGGCTCATGCCTGTAATCATAGCTACTCAAGAGGAGGCTGAGATGTTGTTCAAAACCAGCCTGTGCAGGAAAGGCCATAAGACTCTTATCTCCAATAACCACCAAAAAGCCAGAAGAATTGTAGCTCAGATGGTAGAGCACTAGCCTTAAGCAAAAAAAGCTCAGAGACAGTGCCTATGCCTTGACTTCAAGCCCCAAAATGGGCACACATACAAAAAAAATTGCGTTTTCTGAGAAATACTGACTCTTGATTGTGCCCACAAATTAGTTAAAAGCTAGGCTTCCTTTTTTGTATGTATGTCCTTTGATGTAAACCATTCCCTCCTGCACTCACCTTGGGTCCCAGGAAGGACAGCATTTATGGATAAATATCTTATGACCAAAGGTAAAACTGCCTCAAAGGAAGAGAAAAGCAAAAAACTCAGGATGGACCACCCACTAGCCAACACTGACTTGTTCAAAAGCTCCTCTCAAGTGATCATAGCAATAAAACTTCTAACAAAGTCTCTCCAAGGATGATCCTTAGAGAGGCTTTTATTTTTTATTTTTGCCAGTCCCGGGGCTTGAACTCAGTGCCTGGTGCTATCCCTCAGCTTCTTATGCTCAAGGCTAGTGCTCTACTACTTGAGTCACAGCTCCATTATTGGCCATTTTGGTAGTTTATTGGAGATAAGAGTGAAAACTCCAGCCTAGAAGATGACATGGACACCAAGTCACGTACAGCAAAGTTTATTGTCAGCAAGCTGATAGGCTGACCCTCTCAGATAGGGACAGTGCCTGTCTTTGTGCAAGGGGGTATCTTTACAGGGCTAGGGGGCTGAAGACGGAGAATTCCACTAGGGGCAAGGGGTACTCTGAAGTCACAGCTAGATACCAAAGATAACATGAGATTCCAGAACTGGGTGAGGGCTAAAATTTACAGTTGCAGCCGCATGCTTCAAGAGATGCTGTGTCAGCTAGTTTCAGGAAAGGGCCATATTTTATTACAAGGCCAGAGATGGAGTTCTCCTGAGATTAACGTTTCACAGACTTTCCTGCCTTGGCTGGCTTAGAATCTCAATTCTCAGATCTCAGCCTCCTGAGTAGCTAGGATTTATGGGTGTGAGCCACCAGTGCCCCCTGAACAGTTCTTGTTTCATGTTCATGCAGCACACAAAAAGGAGCATCAAGTAAGTGCATTACTAAGCCCCAACCTAGCAATGGAAAACAGCCCTGGAGTCTACTTTAAAAGTAAAATTGTTGTGAATTCAGTAGCAAGATTACAGAGAAGCCACACTTTGAGAGGTCAAATTGGGAGTTTTTATTAAAAGCCGGCAACTGCATGGTGGACTCCTGCTCAAAGATCAGCAGCCAGAAAATACACTTAACACTGTCAGGAAACTGAGGCATGAAGACTGGAGAGGAAAAAAAAAACAACAAAAACAATACTAACAAGCCAATTCCGCTCCAGTGGACAGTTAAAGTGTGATGCCATGGTGACTGGAGAAGAGACAGGAGACAGGACACTAACACTAAGACACATGGCATAGCAGGATGGTGCCTGAGCTGATCCGGCCTGGGTCACAGAAAACTCTGGAGTCCCAGGCACTGGACAGACAGTTAGTAACCTGTCATCCAAGTCCCCAACCCTGCTTCCGGGTGACTTCAGGCACATCCATCACCTAGAAGGTGGGAGCTTTACTTTCCCCTACCGTGAAGACAAGATGCCAGACCTTGCCATCTATCATGTGGCCAAGATGGCACTGGCCATCCCTAATTCAAAATCAGCCAGAAGAAGTAGACTCCTTCCCTGTTGGATCTGACTGCCATTATAGCCAAGTGATAATGATGTCCTAAGGACTCTGCCATAACAAAAAGGTCTAGCCCAGAAAGTCTCTTTGCCCTCATGAGCCTGGAAGTCCATCATGCTCACCCAGAGATAGAGGACAGCTATGTGGCACTGACAGAAGAAGTCTATCCCAACAGGTGCCTGGCCCTAGACTTCTATTTATCATGCTCATGAGGCAAGGACTTTGCTCCCCCAAGTAAGAGACACCAAGGGATAGACAGCATGGATTATCCGACAAGGATTTTAAAGGAATTTACCATAAAAGGCTGCCAGTATCAATTACACACTCTCCTCCAAATAAATGGGGAAAAAAAAAAAACAGAAAAACCTCAGCAAGAAATAGAAGCCTAAAAAAAGAACCAAGGAGAAATAAGAATTTAGAATCCCAGAAATACAAATCTCCTGAGGTGTTCTCCATTGTACATAGTAGATAACAAGATCAAATCAATGATAGATTAGATTAGTCAGATTAATAGAATTCAGTCAATGTGAACAAGAGAGAAAGTAGACTGGAAAACAATGTGAACAGAAGTAGAGCCTCTGGGGCTTGAGAGACAACAGCAACAAGAACAAAAAAAGCTAATACCCATATCATTGGAGTCACAGAAGAGAAGAGCAGAGAGGGGTGGAGAGATTATGTAATGGTGGAATATTTCCCAAGTTTGACAAAGATACAAACCTGTATAGCCGAGGCACTCTGCTAACTCCAGAGTGGATAAAGAAATCCCTGCTAAAGCATATAAGTAATTACATTTTCAACCACTAAAGATCAACAATTTTTTAATGGAACCAAGGATGAACTAATCTGTAGAGGAACACCACTTTGAATGACAGTCATTATTTCATCTGAAACCACAGAGGCCAGCCAGAAACAGCATGGCATTTTTTAAAATGCTTTAAGAAAAGAACTGTCAGTCATAGAATTCTATATCCAGCAAAATTATTCTTTGTGAATAAAAGGGGAAATAAAACCTTTCTCAGACAAAGAAAAGCTGAAAGAATCTATTGCTAGCAGATCAACCATTAAAGACTGACTAAAGGAAGTTCTTCAAATAGAAAAGAAAACGATAAAAGAAGGAATCTTGGAGCATCAGATAGGAAGAAGGAACAATGGAGAAAAAAACAGAAATAGGACATATGATGCAGTGCTCATCATGAGCTTTAAAAATCATATTTGGAGACTGAAACAAGTGAAATACTATTTAATCTCATTGGATGATACCTTAAGGCCAGGAAAGCAGAGTGTTAGCCCAATTTGCTCCCTTCCCATAGTTTAGTATGCTCCTTCCCCTTTCCACAGCTTAGCATGCTCCTTTCTTAGAAAACACTAGGCCCTTGTAGTAAAGGCAATAAATAATCAACCAGTAAATAATCAGCCTCCAACCCCCTTGGATGGCACTTGGGATGGCACTTCTCTGGGGCAGCTACCACCATATAAGGCAACAAGAGCCCCTTAGAGTGACCTTCAGGTCTGAGCAGCTGCAGGGCCCCTTATCTACTACTTGGGCAGTAGCCATAAATCCTAATCCACCAAGATGAAGCTCCTGGCCCACACATCCATACCAGGGTCTTTGCCTCCTAGCCCCTTCTAGCCTCTCCTAAACCTCTTAGGTTATATAGGTTGCCTCAGACAATAGCTAGCGCATCTTCTCACTTCTCTCTTGTGAGAAGGGGTCTTGCTGGCCCCTTTCCTGGCAATAAACCTTTCTTTGTTCTCTGTACCTGGATGTCTGTGTGGTTTTCTGGCAAAGTCTAAAATATTCTAACACAAAGAGACCTAAATGCAAAGTAAACCTTCCACTTTGCATATGAAGTAGTGAAGTAGCATGTAGATAGCGTAATACTGACAGTATCCACTTATTATAGAAAGAGCTAATTTGAGGAAGTGCTGGTATTTCTCAGTGTGTCACACCTACAGACAGGATTTCTACACCAGTGGATAGAGTAGTAATTTTTTTTTTGGTGCAAGTACTAGGGCTTGAACTCAGAGCCTGGGTGCCATCCTGAGTTTTTATGCTCAAGGTTAGCACTCTTCCACTTGAGCTATGGCTCCACTTCTAGCTTTTTGGAGGTAATTGGAAGTTAGATTCTCATGGACTTTCCTACACAGGTTGGCTTCATTCCATGATTCTCTAATCTCAGTCTCCTCAGTAGCTAGGATGACTGGTGTGATCTGTTGATGCCTGGCTAGAATTTCACTTTGTGAAATGAAACTTACAAAATAAGAATTCACAGAGGGTATCAGATGTGAGCCAGTCAGAAACTCAGAATGAATGTATACCTAAAGAAACAGTAAGAATTGGGAAAGAAAAAGCAAGCAAACTCTGCAAACATTCTGTGCAAATCAGCTTGTCAGAAATTCAAAATGGAGATAGATTTGCAGAAAACATCTAAGTTGAAAGATTCCCCCAGAAATCTCCTGTATTAACCAATGGAGAAACAGCAGCACAGCTTTCTAATCCATAGTCAAAAAGAAAACAGAAAAAGGAAGAAAGAGAAACATGATGAATGATACCAAACTTAATACAAAAAAAAAAAAAAGCAAAAAGCAAAGACATGCAGGCTCCTGAAGAAACAGAAACCAGCACGAGACAACAAGGAAGATGACGGGCCTAGCCTTCATTTGTTTCTTGAATTAATCTCATCTATGAAAATACTCTGAAAGCAAGAAAGGAATGGACTTCATGATCATGACTAAGTCCTAGCCACTCCTGAAAGGCAACTGCAAAAACAAGCAGCGGCAAACTCACTTTTCTCACCCTGTGATTGAACTTATCAAGACCACCATGGGTGGTCTTGAACAGGGCCATGTCATTCTGCCCTCTGACAGAGAGATTCATACTGCTCTTTACATTTCTAAGGAAGAATTAAAGGAGCTGGACATTCTAGCTACTCAGAAGGCTGAGATCTGAAGATCAGGGTTAGAAGCCAGTCCAGGCAAAAAAAGTCCCTGAGACTCTTATCTCCAATTAACCATTAAAAAGCCAAAAGCAGAGATGTAGCTCAAGTGACAAGGCACCAGCCTTAAGCAAAAGAAAACAACTGAGATCACAGGGCCCTGAGTTCACGCCTCAGTACTAACACACACACACACACACACACACATACACACACACACACACACACACACACACACACACACACACACACACACACACACACACACACACAGAACCATCACCAGAGGAAACTGGTGATCTTTTCGGCCTTTAAGTCTGCAAGATGTCACTACAAGTGACAGAACTTCATTGTTTTTCCTATGTTGGCCATTCATGGAAGGGAGAAGTAACCTAAGTATGTAAGTGTACAACCATGCTGTTCCACTTCTGCCATGTAGATCCAGAAGTATTGTAGGGTACAGACATGACAGAAAGAACTGGATTCTTCATTATGACCCTCTTGATGGTGAATGTATCACCCTTGTATGGGGAGAACTACCCAGGCTTCCTTCATTACCTGCAACAACCCAGGGTTCTATGAAATGAATTTGACTTTTCCTGGTCAGAAACTTCTGGCATGCAGTCTCAGCTTGAAAAATGGTGGGAAAGAAGTTCTCTCTTCCTCTGGCAGCCCAGGAGACACACACATCACACATACAAGGAGAGGATTCCCTTTATCCAAACAGATCCTGCAGAGAACTTGAAGACAAGGCCAGTCATCAGTACACTTAAGTCCAAGTCATGATTCGAGCACTCATGTTAGCTTCCTTGTGAGAAAAAAATGACACCTTCCAGATCCATGAAGTAAAATCATATTTATAAATCTGGTGCGGGTGGCTCGTGCTTATAATCTCAACCATTCAAGGGGTTGAGATCTAAGGATCACAGTTCAAAGCTAGCCTAAGCAAGAAAGTCCATGAGACTCTTATCTCCAATTAACCACCCAAAACAAACCAGAAGTGGAGCTGTGGGTCAAATGGTAGAGTGCCAGCCTTGAGTGAAAAAGCGAAGGGACAATGCCAAGGTTTGAATTCAAGCCTTAGTATCAGGACACAAATTTTTTTTTCAGTGACAGTTGAAAATGAACAGAGGTCAGAGAACAAAACAAACTACATCAATTAGACAGATGGGTTTTGTGGTTGTAGGAGCTCTTGATTGAGTTTTTGTGTGGTCTGTAACTATAAAATAGTTATATGTTATAGTGCTTCAAAACCAAAGTTGCTAGCAGCATTTTGCTATGGTGCCTATTAATTTATAGAATGACAACAAGTATAATTATACAGTTTCATAGAGGAAATGACTGGGTGAACAGCATTCCAATAGACAAAGGGAAAAACCATGTCTCACCTCTAAGCTTAACCACTATCACCCTGGTGAGGCTGCTGGGTCTCAGATCTTCACTGCTAGGTCTCTTGGCTTGGCTTGCTGGATTCCTAATTCAGCTTCTAGCATTTGATAGCTATCTCTCTTTAGTACCATTTGTTTAGTTGTTGCTTCAGAAGTAATCGCGTTTCAAAAAGTAAATAACAAAGGGAAGAATGTTTTAGTCACCATTACTGATAGAAGTAACAGTGTTATATTTTGGTATGTAATGATGCAGGTTTTTGTATGCACGTGTGGGGGAAGAATGTGTGTACTGAAGGTTGAACTCAGTCCCTCATGCTCTCACTTGGATTCTTTGCTCAAGGCTGCTATTCTACCACTTGAACCATAGCTCTACCTCCAGCTTTTGGGGGAGGGGGTTGGGGGGCTGGTTAACTGGAGATAAGAATCTCAAAGACTTTTCTAACAGGGCTGGTTTTGAACTTTGTTCCTCAGAACTCAGCTTCCTGAGTAGCTAGGATTACAGGTGTGAACCAGGGGCACACAGCATCTGTGGCTCATTTTATACTCCTAATTGGCCAGTGCTGCCCTATCCCTTTCTCCTTGCCAGCCTCTAAAAGAGACCAAAACACTAAGCAGAGAGCTCATTCTCCAGGTTCTCTTCCATCTACAGGTGGGTATGTGAGACAGCTTTGGACAAGTGCAGGACAGCGTGGGTGAGGATGATGGTTAGTTCTGTAAAAGCTTTTGTTTTGGACTAGGAAGGTGGCTCAGTGGTATAGTGCTTGCCTTGCATGCATGAGGCCCTGGGTTCGATTCCTCAGTACCACATAAGCAGAAAAAAACCAGAAGTGGCACTGTGGCTCAAGTAGTAGAGTGCTAGCCTTGAGCTGAAGAGCTGAGAGACAGCACCCAGCCTGAGAGACAGCCCTAGAGTTCAAGCCCCATGACAGGTTTAAAAAAAAAGTTTTTGTTCGTGCACTAAAGAGAATCCCAGAATACCTGTTGAAGTGAGTAAACTCTGGAACACACTGGTAATATTACATGTGGGTAATATTACACTGTCTTTCCTTGATGGTGCGGTAGATGTCAGCCACTATAGTCAGTGTGGAGACTTTCCACAAACAAACACACTCTTCTTTTTCTAAATATTTAAATGTTTTATTTTCCTTTTTAAGTTTGCAGTCCCCTGGGCTGGTGTATACTAGGTAGGCACTCTACCACCAAGCTGAACACTAACCACACCCTTGCAATCATACTTCTTGGGATTTATCCAAATGTGTCAAAAACTTTTGTCCACAAACCTGCATGTGGATGTTTACAGCAGCCTCATTCATAATTGCCAAAGCTTGGAAGCCACCAAAATGTCCTTCCATAAGGGAATGATACCATAGAATGCCATTCTGTGCTATAAAAAAGACATGGGTTATCAGGCCATGAAAAGATGTAGAGGAACCTTAAGCTACTACTGAAAGAAGCTGATCTGAAAAGATTATGTACTCTATGATTCCAATTATGGGATGTTCTGGAAAAGGAAAACTATGGAGACAATAAAAAAGCAAAAAAAAAAATCAGTGGCTATGGGAATTAATAGAGAGGGAGGATTTTTGTTGTTGTTATTGTTCTGATCCTGGGGCTTGAGCACTGGGTCTGGGCTTTAGCTCTTTTGCTCAAGGCTAGTACTCTACCACTTTGAACCACACTACTTCTGGTTTTCTTTTTTTCTTTTTTTTCGGTCGTGGGGCTTGAACTCTGGGCTTGGGTGCTGTCCTTGAACTCTTCAGCTCAAGGCAAGTGCTCTACCGCTTGAGCCACAGCGCCACTTCCAGCTTTCTAGGGGTTTATTAGAGATAAGAGTCTCACGTACTTTCCTGCCCGGGTTGGCTTTGAACTGTGATTCTCAGATCTCAGCTTCCTGAGTAGCTAGGATTACAGATATGAGCCATCAGCGCCCGGCTACTTCTGGTTTTCTGGTAGTTAATTGGAGATAAGGATGTCATGGGCTTTCCTGCCCATGCTGGCTTTGAACTGTGATCCTCATATCTCAGCCTCCTGAGTAGCTAGTATTACAAGTGTGAGCCACCAGCACCCAGCTGATTTTTTTTTCTTTTAAGATGGAGTCTCACCATGTTGCTCAGCATGGTCTCAAACTCCTGGACTCAAGTGGTCCTCATATCTCAGCCTCTAAAGAGGCTAGAACTAAAGGCACACACCACTATGTGGAGCTCAGAAGACTTTTCAGTCAGTGAAAAGAGCTGGAGTGATGGTTTTCATTACCTACTTGCCCAAATCTATAGTATGTTCAACACCAAGAGTGACAGCTCAAATTCACTCTGAATCTAAATTGGCTTCCAAAATATGCAATTAAAAGAAAGACACACACACACACACACACACACACACACACACACACACACACACACACACACCAAGATCAACAGCAATGGCTCTTGCCCCTGTACCCCTACCCCAGTCCCCCACCCATGCCTTCTTATTTCTTCTTGTCCTGAATGAAGGTTCAAAGCCCAGAGCTATAGCAGACTGTTAGTGACATGGGAACAAACGCTACCCTGTCAGGGAGAGGGCAGCTATAACAGCCTGAGTTCCAAACGCAATACCCACAACTCCCCAATTCAGATTTCTTACACAAGAAAAAATAAGAAACCCCTGCTTCTTCAAAGGCGCCTGTGGTGTGTTCTGTTACTTGCTGCTGTGTATCTTTCTAACTGGCGGAGCAGTCAAATTTCCAAAGAACAGATCTCAGGCCTTATTCCCCAGCCCAAGCCACTGGCCCTGTGGAGCCTCTGCTAGTGATCCTCTCCCCCTCAACTCCTCTCTAGTTCCTGCAAGGCTCCATCTCAGTTCACACTTGTATTAGGACAATCTCATCTCCTGGTAGGTCCAGACCCCTTCTTTAAGCTTCTGAGGGCTGGAAGATGTCTAGCTCAGTGGTAGAACATGTGTTTAGCATGCCTGAGGCCCTGGGTTTCATCTTCCACATCACTAAATCCTCTAAAAAAGCATCAAAAGCAAAAAAAGAAAAAGAAAGAAACTTCTGAGACCTCTAGGTTATTTCAGTGTTCAGACTGAGCCATACACATCAGTCAGATGCTAGCAAAACAATGTGACAGGGAACAATGACCTCAATTCCAGGTCCTCCTCTGCCTCCTCCGAGGGGAAGTAGTAAAACCCATGAAGAACCGCAAGATGATACCTTAACTATATAAAAAACCCACAAATTATATATCATCAGAACAAGGCCACGTGATAGCAGGAAGGAAGGCTCCCTCAAGGAGCCCTTTTATCAACACAGACACACTCGAGTCCTCGAGTCTTCTCCAAGTAAACATCCCAGTACCTCTGGCTGTCCCCAGACAGGGTGGGGCTCAGTGCCCACACATGTCTGAGCATTCTCCCCTTCTCATGTGCTACTGGGCCAGAAAAAGGCTGAGCCACTTGCTAAGCTCAACTGTATGAGCTCTGTTCATGGAATGGACCACAGAGGTATCCAAATCCCAGCAGCAGCTCAGTGCCTGTGAGCCCAGCTGCCCAAACCTGAAGTGGTGTAATATAATCCTGTGGATGCTTAAAGACACTCTGAGACCTTTGCCCTGAGCTCAGCGGACCTAACTTCTAGATCAACCTTGAGCGAATCATTACTGTGGGAAAACCTTGGTGAACACCCCTTCTGGTGTCAGACCTTCTGCCATCTCATCTCGCAGCAAAGTCTCAGTCTCTTCCACCGTGAACATCAGGCAAACTGGCCAACTGTGACTGCTAGCTGCCGCCCCTCCCATCTTTGCTATCGCAGTGCTCAGACCCCTGTCCTTGGAGTCTTTCTTCATTCCTTTCTCCCCCACCCAAACATGGAACATACTGGTCTGCCTCCAAATTTCACCCTCTCTCACCCTTTCCTACTAGCCCATCCAAGCTCTTGTCTTGTCTTCTGCTCACACTTTTTCAAGAGCCTCCTGATTGGCTCTACTCTTGGTTTTTGTTGTTATTTTCAAAGCTCCAGTCCTGGAGCTTGAACTCAGGGTCTGAGTGCTGTCCCTGAATTTCTTTGCTCAAGGCCAGCGCTCTGCCACTGAACCATACCTCCACTTCTGGCTTTTTGGTGGTTCATTGGAGATCAGTCTCACAGGCTTTCCTCCCCAGCTGGCTTCGAGCTGTGGTCCTCAGATCTCAGCTTCCTGAGAAGCTAGGATTAAAGGTGTGAGCCACTGGCACCCAGCTCTACTTCTACTCTTGCTCCCTCAACTCTACTCTTCACCCAACAGCTAGAGTCCTATCAGCCAGGCCCTGCCAGTTCTCCAATGGCCTCCCTTCTCCCTTGAAGTCATTTTGATTGTCTCTAAGGTCCCAACTTCTTTTTTTTCACTGGCTCCACCTGTCCCTCCTCCACAGTGACTCTGGCTTCCTACCTCAAAGACTATTCAGCGCTTTTCATCTGGACCGAATGAGTTCCTAAAGGCTTCTCTAGTTCCAAACTCAAACCCAGTGAGTGGATCAGGTGCAACACAAACATCTTCCCAGCTCTCTTTTTCCCCTAGAGTTGTTACTCTTCTCTGCAAATGGCCACAGAGGGGCAGAAGAGGAACTGAGGCCAGTGCTGTGTGACATTATGGCCCTGATACATGAAGCCCTTCCAAGCTCTAATGGAACTCTGCTGCTCCAGGAGTGCAATGTCAAGAAATCCACTACTAACTAAGAGATAAGGAAATTGTGTCAAGGAAGCCAGACCATCCTCGGGGAGATGACAACACAGCACTGGACAGGACCCAGGACTCAGGGAACCGTCCTCCAGTCAGCCTTATTATAGAGACCACCCAGGCACTCTCAGATGCCACGCCCAGTCCTGGGCTCTCCGACTCTGGGAATCAATGACACCAATGCTTTAGGAGTCAGATCAAAAGGCTCGACAAGGTCATTAAACTTAAGCATCAAGGGGGTAAATAGGACCTAATATAGTTCTCAGCACAGGTGTTCAATAAATGATAGTTGCAGTGTGAAATTTAGTCATGAGAGCTTCCTGACTGAATGGCTCATCCCTTCGACAATATTTTCTGGGTCTCTATGATATACTAGGCAATAAAGAGAATACAACAACCACAAAAGATTATAGTGCCTACTGTAAGCCAGCAATACAATAATCATGCTGGCAGGGAGAAAAAGAGCAGCAAAGTTTATTTTTTCTTAAGCACTTGCTCTGCACTGGTCTTGCTGGATCTTCCAAGTGTACTATCTCATCTAGTCATAACAACAGCCCTGGGTGTTACCATCCTTGTTTCAGAGATGAGGAAAAACCTAGGCTCAGATTTTTATCGAAGGTCACATAAAGGCTTGGAATCCCCTTTCTATCAGAGTTAATGAACATAACCTTCAGGAAGCCCTGATTTGCTTTAAACTGGTGGATTAATACGAGGATAAATAAGGACCTCGCCCTCTGGTGAGTTAAGGGATGCTTTCTGAAAACAAAAGAATAAAACCTCTGTTAGAAGATGCTCCTGCTCCAGCTAGAGGAGAGTGCCGGTCCAGGAGTCCAGGGCTGGGAGTCCTTGGCAGGACCCGGTTGCCAGGCAACACTGAATTCTGCATTGCTGCCTACTGAGAAATAAGATGGTTTTGGAGGGAAAATTCCTAGCCCTTGACTAAATTTTTAATCAAGTGGAACCATTCTCACCTTATCCCCAAACAACCTGGCATTTTTATTTATCACAAATTAAGATACATGGGAAAGAAACGTATGCTCCCTTCTTAAGTCCCTTATCTCATTCACAACTTCCTCAAAGCCCCAACCACTCTCTCTCCTCCATCTGAGAGAGTTGCTGACATAGATGTGAATCTAGTTTTACTGAATACAGCACCTTGTCCGCACAGACTAAACACACACCAACAGATAATATTCTTCATTGAAAGAAACCTAGAAATAGGTAAGGAGACAGCAATTGACCTGCCGAAACACAGAAACAGCAGTATAAATAAGTCCCAAATCCAACCTGACTCACAGCCCAGTGATCTTTTAAAGACACTATGTGGCCTCTTAACTGTGTAAATTGGTTGAACAACTTAAGAGGTGCCAATAGCTCACACCTGTAGTCCTAGTTACTCAGGAGGCTGAGATTTGAGGATCATACTTTGAAGCCAGCCTAGTCAGAAAAAAAACAGAGAAGCTCTTATGTCTAAGCAGGGGGGGGAAAAAGCCAGAATTGATAATGTGACTCAGCTGTAGAGTGCCAGCCTTGAGTGGAAAAGCTTTGTGACAGACAGCATGAGATCCTGAGTTTAAGCCTCAGAACAAACACACATACAAAAATCTCTAAGAGGTGAAAGGAGGAATGTAGGAATATACTTCTGTGACCCAGAAAGAGACCAAAAGTCCTTCCTCGTATGGCAGGACAAAACAATCCGTGCACAAGATAAATAGGTAATAGTGGTAGCTGATAATAGCACTTACTATGTGCCCCATACCGTCCCTGGAACTGTACAATATTGAACTTACGATCTTAACGGCTGTGTTAGGGGTGTCCTGCTATTACCTCCCTTTTCTGAAGAGGCTAGCCTTAAGTACTGGGAAGTTAAGTAACTTGCCCAAGGTCATCTAATAGCAACTAATATTTATTGAGCACTTCCCGTGTGTCAGAAACGAGGTCCAGAAACTATGCCTATTACCTCGGTTAATACTCAAAATAACCTTAAGATAATTACCATCATTATCATCACTTTCACAAGAAGCCATCGGGGCTCCAAAGGGCACCTTGCCCAAGCAGCTGGAGTCCCAGGGCTCAGGATCTTAATCACACGTTTCTTTGCAATGGGCAAGGGTAGCAAGATATAGGCTGAGAGCGAGCGGGCAGACCCGGGACTGGGCCCATAGCTGCGTGTGAGGGAGCCCTTCGCTTCCCCCAAATCCCTGTGCCCCAGCCCGGGATCTCACGCCCGGATGCCCCGCGCCCGCGAGCCGCTGCTGCCCCCTGCTGCCCGCGGCCGCGAGAGCGGGAGCCCCGGCCCAAGCCCGCCCTCCTCCGCGAGGAGCTGCGCCAGACGGCCGCGCCCGCCGCTCGCGGGGGCCGACGAGGTCGGTCACTCCGCACCTTCTGTCTTTCGGGCCTCATCTCCGCTCCGGTCCCCCACCCACCATCCCCGCCTCCTTTCCCCAGGGACCCCGAGCTATCCCAAGGGGCACCGGGTTGCCATGGTGAAGGATGCGCCGGGCGAGCACCTGGGGTGGGCAGAGCGGGACCAAAGTCTTCCCGGTTGCCATGGTGATGCGGGCTTCCAGCAGTGCTGCCGGAAGGGGCGGAGTCCGCGCGCCCGCGCGCGCTGGGGATCAGGAAGGCCGGTCCAGGTCCCCGGTTGCCTAGGTGATGTGGACTCCCGGAGTAGCGCCGGAAGGGGCGGGGTCACGGCTTGCCTAGGCCTTTGCCCCACCGAGGCGCCTTCGGGTTCACAGGAGCTCGTTGCTTTACTCTAAAAATGAGCGATGAGCGCTCGGCTCTTCCCTGGCTCTTCGCATGAGAAGGATGGAAAGAGCCAAAGCGGCTTTTCCCGCCTCCAGTGCTGGGTAGCCCGCAGTTGCCATGGTGACGGGTGCCTGGCGGAGGATGACCTGCACAAATCTGATCCGATCAGCACTTTGGGGTCCGCTCTTCTCACTTTCTCCCCACCGTGGAATGTAGACGGAGGTTTTACACCAAGGTCCCCTGAAGGCACTAGAGTCGGGGTTTGGAGCTACTCCCTGGACCCTCCTTGCCCTCCTTGCAATACAGCATGCATAGATGGTGAGCAGAGCCCTGTCGCTGGAAAGAACATCTGATCTTGTCAAGGTCACCTATTTTTCCATATCATGGCTATGCCATAATGTATTTAACCCCTCCCTTACACAAGCAGCACGATGTCACCACAGTCACATCTCTGTGTACACCTGCGTGCACATGTGCGATTTTTTTCTGTAGAATAAATTTCCTCAACTGTAATTACTGTGTCAAAAGACAAATGCAATTTTAATGTCCATGGATATGACCAAATTGCTCTCCAAAGACACGAGCAAATTTGCATCCCCACCAAAACTGAAATCCAGTCATTTTAATTAGGGCACTATCAACAGTGATGAGCTACTTGGAAAGAATTTTCCAGAGTCAATGTCATTTAAGCCAATTTAATTCTTGGATCCGTTTTTATACAATATCATCAAAACTCTCCAATCCCATTTATTTCATAATAAAGATTTTTTTACTTCTTAATTTGTATGTCGGACTTTACTTTGGTTTCTGTCACTGTGAGGTTTCTTACTCCTCCCCTCATTTTATTGAAATATAAATGAAAGAGGAAAAAAAAGCCTGTCATTTAGAAACGAGCCTGCCACTGCTTGACCATGTAATTCTCTTCATGTTTTTCCAACCTCAGACAAGGTTATACACACTGAGGGCATGAAGCAGAGAAGTCTACTTTGTAATCTTTCTAAGTACAGACAAAAAAACACGGTCCCTCTGCCACCCATAAACACCCAATATCCCCCTTGCTTGCCACTTATTTACTACTTACAATTTTATCTTTGTTTTGACTGCTTTTTCCTATAGATTAGATTTTCTGAGATTTCTAGCCATGGAACTGTGCCTGCTTACTGACAGCATCTAACCTAGACCAAAACCAGCCTCCATAGACCCTTTCCAACTTTGCAACTACTATAAATTGTGAAACCCATAGTTTCCTCTTGGTGTGCACTTGCCCTTGATTATACAGATAATAAACCCAACTTGTTCAACTACAGGTATGTTCCTGATGGTCTCTGGCTAAAGGTTATTGACACAAGCAAGTTCCATTTTCTTTGGTAAAATTCTGTAGGTCTGGCTGGGTGCTAATGTCTCATGTCTGTAATCCTAGCTTCTCAGGAGGATGCGATTTGAGGATCAAGGTTCAAAACCAGTCCTCACAAACAAATCCTAGAGACTCTTATGTCTAACCACCAAAAATACTGGAGGTGGAGGTGTGGTTCAAGTAGTAGAGCACCAGCCTTGAGCAGAAAAAGCTCAGCAAAAGTTTGAAGCCCTATTTCAAGCCCCAACACACACACACACACACACACACACACACACACACACACACACACACACACACACACACACACACACAAATTATACAGGTCTAAAATTTGTCAATAGCAGTCCTGTATAAATGTTTAATAACACATTTTTCATGGGCAGTTGGTTTGTATAGACTGATTTCCCTCAGCTTTTTACAATTTCCAATATCCTCGACATAGTCTTCTAAATTTTTTAAATAACAAATTTAGCAGATGCAATCCTGACCATTATCAATTTGATTTTAAATTATTTGTTGGTTTTTTTCAACCAATGGTAGTCTTTGTAAATCAGACAGAAGGTGGATAATTTTTTAATGTGCTTCTTTACTCAAAAACCTTCAATAGGGCAATGATGTAGGGCATAGACACAAAATGAAGTAAAAAAATGTTCTGGTTTAATTGGCAGGCTTACTATACACAACCATGGAATAACTTACTGTTTAATCAGAGAGGTACAGAGCTGACTAGCCTCCATTTGCCAGATGGATGCAAATGGAAAAAGGCTTTCCAAATAAAGGGAACAGCCAAATACCAGGTGTCTGTTCATCTAGTAAATATTTAGTGAGAACCAACTTTGTGCCAGGGACTGGTGTGGGTATGGGACATTCCTTGCTTTCGAGAAGCTAGGTCCTGTGAGAGAGAGCTTTATTAAATAATCACACCAGTAACAACAATCCTGTGCTGACTATTGCAAAGTAACCCCGGATGGATGGGTGACTACATAACCTGGCAAGTCAAAAAGGAATGTCTTTGTGAGACTCTAAAAATTTCAGATGTGGCTGGTGCTGGTGGCTAACATCTATAATCCTAGTAACTGAGGATGCTGAGATTTGAGGACTGCAATTCAAAGCCAGCATGAGGCAGAAAGTCCATAAAACCCTTATCTCCAGTTAGCCGGCAAAAGGCCAGAAGTGGTGGTGTGGCTCAAAGTTGTAGAGCACCATCTTTGAGTGAAAAAGCTCAGGAATAGTGTCTAGGCCCTGAGTTCAAGCCTCAGTGCCAACACACACACTCACACACACACACACACACACACACACACACACACACACACACACACACACACACACACACACACACACACATTCTGAGATGTGAAGGGGGAGCTGGTGCTTATCCAAGAAGTTGTTTCTGACAGAGGAAAAACCTTGGTCCTTTTGAGGAGAGGAAGGCAGACCCGTATGACTAGAATAAAATAGGCAGAGGGAGGGTGTGGAAATAGACAGATATCTGATCCTGGAAGGCCCTGTCCGCCTGTGGTGTCTGCATTTTAACTTAAAGACAGCACTCCAGAGATGATCCAGATAGAGTGGTTTGATTCAATTACAAATACATTTTATAACATCTGTATGGAGAATGGACTGGGTAGGACAATGCCATCAAACCACTTACAAAGAAACTACTGCAAGGAGTACAGGAATAATGATCAAAAGGGCCAGTGGCACTCAGAGGAGGGAAGTACTTAGTGGAGTGTTGAGGGTAGAGGTGAGGTTGGTGTGGGAGGGAGGGGTTTCTGTAAGGCACCATCTGGTGAAATCATGAGAAACCACTGACCATGGACTCGATGCTCCCACTCCCTTTTCATTCATATGGGGATTGTCTGACAAACTTCAACTCAGATTCCAGATCTCAGGTTTAAAAAAATCACTCAAGAAGCTTTCCCTGCCAGGTGCTGGTGGTTCATTCCTGTAATCCAAGCTACTCAAGAGGCCGAGACTTAAAGATCTGTTTCTTTTTTTTTTGGGGGGGGGGGTCTGGTCATGGGGCCTGAACTCTGGGCCTGGGCGCTGTCCCTCAGATCTTCAGCTCAAGGCTAGCACTCTACCCCTTGAGCCACAGCGCCACTTCCGGCTTTTTTCTTTTTGCTTATGTGGTGCTAAGGAATCGAACCCAGGGCCTCATGCATGCAAGGCAAGCGCTCTACCACTGAGCCACCTTCCCAGCCCCAAAGATCTCAGTTTCAAGACAGCCCAGGCAGAAAAATCCCCAAGACTCTCATCTCCAATCAACCAGGAAAATTCTGGAAATAGAAGTGTGCCACAAGTGGTAGAAAGGGAGCCTTCAGAAACAAAAACAAGCAAGGAAGTAGAGCTTTGGTTCTAACTGGTAGAGTGCTAGCCTTGAGCAGAAAAGCTCAGAGACAGCTCCCAGGCCTGAGTTTATACCCCACAATAGACAAAACCAAAACCCAAAACAATAAAAATGATGGAGACATTATAGAAGCTCAAGAATATAGATAGCTCTATCATTGCTGGGTGCTGGTGGCTCATGCTTGTAATCCTACCTACACAGGAGGCTAAGATCTGAGAACTGTGGCTCAAAGTCAGCCCCGGGCAGAAAGTCCATAAAACTCTTTTCTCCAATTAACCATCAGAAAACTGGAAGTGGAGCTGTGGCTCAAAGTGATAGAGCATTAATGTTGATCAAAAGAGATCAGAGATGGGCTGGGAAGGTGGCTCAGTGCCAGTCATGGGGCTTGAACATTGGGCCTGGGCGCTGTCCCTCAGCTCTTCAGCTCAAGGTGAGTGCTTTACCACTTGAGCCACAGTGCCACTTCCGGTTTTCTGGTGGTTTATTAGAGATAAGAGTCTCACGGACTTTCCTGCCGGGCTGGCTTTGAACCATGATCCTCAGATCTCAGCCTCCTGAGTAGCTAGGATTACAGGCGTGAGCCACTAGCAAAGATGAATAAAAATTAAATGAGGTCATGACCTCCTATTGACCTAATCCAATATGGGGAGGAAGCAGAGCCACCAGGGATACTCATACACAGAGAAAAGATTACTGTAACTATGTGGAGGAAACAGTAAGAGGGTGGCTGTCAGTCTGAAAGCCAAGGACAGAAGCTTCCAGAGAAACTAAAGCTGATGGCACTTTGTCCTTGGGACTTCCAGCCTCCAGAATCATGAGAAAATTGATTTTTTTGTTGTTGCTTAAGTCACTCAGTTGTATTTTGTGATGGCAGCCCTCTCAGACCATGATAAACCCAATGTCCAAACAATAAGATAGTTGGGAAGTAAATTGGAGGTACATCCACTTTGTGGAGAAAAGTTTTACAGATGGATTCAGGAAGAGACCATGAAGAGTTCCACTTAGCATCTTCTCTTCAGCTTGAGAAGGTTTCCATTGCTTTTCCAGTGACTAATATTGAGCCTCAGAGTGCCTGATATCCAGTTACCTCAACAGTAGGACATGAGGGAACCGTAGTAATGGAAAGAAGCTATTCATGTGAGTCTGTAGTTGAGACACATAAAAGCAAGTCTGCTCATAAAAACTTGAATTTAATAAAAGAATTTAATAGTTAGCATCCCCTAATAAATCAAAATATTGTTTTTCTGACTTCCAGCTACTACTGCTTTAGGGCAGAGTTTCTGGAAAGGAGCTTAAGCCTGAACAGCAAGCACTTAACCGAGTGGAGAAATGAAGATCGAAGATCGCCAAAATGATTGTGTACACTTTGGAAAATTATTTCATTTATCAAAATGAGATTCGTGGTGGTTTTTTCTTTTAAAGTAGGGAAATGATCAAATGGCACTGAATTAGAAAAATTAAGTCAAACCATTTTTATGGAAGCCCTCTGGGCTAGAGATGGCGAGGGCAGCACACCAATCCTGGGTGACATTGACATAATGTTTATGCTAGCATGTGCCAGGGAGAGGCAGCTCAGAGGATGGGTTATCTGGACAGTGGCCCAAAGCAACTAATCCATCAGCAGCACTGAAATGTCAAAGGAAGAACAGGTGGGAAATGCATGCCAGCTACCTGAGAAGTTCACACAGGATTTCCTCAGAGGCATGTAACTGCTAAGGAGCCCCATGTAGACAGCACATTCTAGTGACTTCACAGAAAGGGAGGATGTAGGGAAGGAGTGGGGGGGGGGGCTTTAGATCTTGTATAAGTTGGGATTTTCAAGGGAGAACTTCTTGATGGTGGAAATGACACCAGCCACTTAGGGGAGATAAGACAAGGATATTACAGGCAGAGGGACAGAGAATGCAGAGGCCCTGGTCCCAGGTGACGAAATGACTAGAGGACAATGAGCCTGAGAGACAGTGTCAATAAGATTAGGACTGAAGCCAGGCTCTGGTGGGTCACACCTGTAATCCTAGCTACTCAGGAGGCTGAGATCTGAGGATCCCAGTTGGAAGCCAGCCTGGGCAGGAAAGTTTCTGTGAGACTCTTATCTCCAATGAACCACTCAAAAACTAGAAGTGGAGCTGTGGCTTAAAGTGGTACAGCACTAGCCTTGAGCTAAAGAGCTCTAGGATAGTGCCCAGGCGCTGAGCTCAAGCCCAACGACTGACAAAAACAAAAACAAAAACAAACCCCCACAAACTTCCCCCCCTCCAAACACACACACACACACACACACACACACACACACACACACACACACACACACACACACATACACACAAAGGATTAGGATGTAGGCAGGAGCTTTGGGGTAGGGCAGGGGAGGGGAGGTTACCATTATCTGGGCTGTAATAAGGAGAGGAGCTATGAACTGACCCACTTTTTCTTTTCTTTTCTTTCTTCCCTTCCCTCCTTCCCCCACACACTCTTGCTCCGTTGTAGGGCTTGAACTCTGAGCATGGCTGCTATCCCTTAGCTCTTTAGCTCAAGGTAAGCACTCTATCACTTGAGCCACAGGGCCACTTCCAGTTTTCTAGTAGTTAATTGGAGATAAGAGTTTCACAGACTTTCCTGCCCAGGCTAGCTTTGAACTGTGATTCTCAGATCTCAGCCTCCTGAGAAGCTAAGATTATAGGTGTGAGCCACCGGTTCCCGGCTTCTAGAGAGAAGTAGTAGGGCTTGAACTCAGAGCCTCAAGCTTGGCTTTTATACTCAAGGCTGAGCCACACCCCTACTTCCACTTACTGCTTTCTAATTACAGAAGAGCCCCTGCCCTGATGCACTGGGATTAGCTGTGTGATCATAACTGCTGCCTCCATGGTTCTCCGTCTTTACTAGGAATTGGTGCTTTATCTTTTGGTTTTTCTTCTTATAAATGAATGATAGGTTTTGGCCCAGAAGATGTTACACAGAATTTCTAAACAACATCATCAAATTAAATGCCATGACATGCTGACTTAGGGAAGCTGTTCATCTCTTTGTTTCTTAAAAGGAATGAAACGGTTGATCAGTTTTTGCCTCTGTGTGTTTATTTGTTATAACTGATAGAAACACCAACATTTACAGCCAGAGAATTGAACCCGCATTCTAATCTAAGTGCCTAAATACAAAAGCCGTTTTCCCGACATTGTGTTCATATTTTATTTTCTCAATTTAGACCACAGCCTGCAGGAGCGAGGACTGGATCGGTAATGACCTGGAGAAAGTCATGAATCTCTGAAATTTGACAACAGATGTCATTTGTGCCACATTGCTCACAGCACCATCGGTGCTACCTGCCATTTCAGAGAGCCTACATCTTCTTTGGCACAATCATTTTTTTTTTCCTTTTCCATGAAAGCATCAGCTTATTGTCAAAAAATCTGCCTTCTTAGCTACCACAACACTACATCTGTCCTCATCTGTTCCCACATTGGAAGCCACAAACACAATCTCTACAAGCAGGGAAACTGAGGCTCAGAGTAGACCAGGATTTCCCAGGGCCATGTGAAGAATGAGCCTCACCCATGTCTCCAAAGCTGATCTCTTGTCACACTATTCTTGGTTCAAGTCCAACACCACTCTAAGTCCCCAAAATTGCCAAGCTTGGAGTTACTGCCTAAGCCAATTAGAGCTACCTGGATTAGGAATGCCACACTGAGACAGATAGACCTGAAAGGGGCTGAAATACACAATTTAGCCAGCAAAATGATGGCACAGAAGCTCCCAGAAGCAACATCTTACAAGCCCTTTCGTCTGCAGCTTCCTGATGCTTAGTTGCTGACATTTGAAAGCTTTCTCTGTAACAAATTATGCGTCCCATATTTCCCTTCCCCTCCTGTCTGTGAAGTAGCAATCAGTGTTGTCATTCAATCTTCAGGAAACCAGCCAGAGTGTGCCAAGAAGACCGCAGCTGAGCACCTGAGAGGCCTCTTTCTGGACAACATCTGGGAACACAGAAGCTAGGCTGTGCCCTTTGGCCTCCCCACTCCTGCCCCCCTCTTTCTACATGGTGCAGAAAATGGTTCATTGCCCACAACCCATGTGAGTTTGTAGAGGGCAGGGATGGAAGGAGGTAAAACACGGAGAGCATCATTGGTCTTGTGGGATGAGGGACCAATGGATCGTCATCATTGACTGACCTCTACTTTTCTATAGGTCCCACTGAGTCTAAGCAGCCCTGCTGAGTTATGGCCTCTCTGCTATTACTTGTCCCTTTTACAGATGGAGAATGAGAGGCTTAGATGTCACAGAACCATGCCAAGACCCCCAGACAGGATTCAAAACAAATCCTTCCAACTGACACCTTCTCATTCACTCTCCTAAGAACCCCCACTCTTTTGTGTTTCCAGTGCCAGCCCCTCCCATGTGCCCTTCTTCTGGGTGGATCACTCCCACATTCTAGTCCTGATGTAGGCTGGGTAGTCATGGGGCACCATCACCCCCTCTGATGCTCGATTTCCAATGATAAAAGGACGAGAGTTGGGACAGGCTCAAATCAGACATAAGCCATTCAGTATATTGTTGGAGCTCTGGCCTTGAACCATGCTTTGATGCTGGGTATAGAAGAGGCAGAGGAGCCGGGCACTGGTGGCTCACGCCTGTCATCCTAGCTACTCAGGAGGCTGAGATCTGAGGATCCCGGTTCAAAGCCAGCCTGGGCAGGAAAGTCCATGAAACTCTTATCTCCAATAAACCACTAGAAAACCGGAAGTGGCATTGTAGCTCGAGTGGTAGAGCACTAGCCTTGAGTTGAATAACTGAGGGACAGTGCTCAGGCCCCACGACTGACACACACACACAAAAAAGGAAGAGGCAGAGGGTCTTAACTTGTGCATGAGGGAACAGCATGCAGGTGGTTTATAATCCACAAAAGTAAGTTAATATGACCAAGCACTATTGGCTCATGCTTGTAATCCTCACTACTGAGGATCACAGATTGAAGCCAGCCTGGGGTGACACTCTTATCTCCAATTAACCACCTGAAAACTGGAAGTGGAGCTGTGGCTCAAAGTGGTAGAGTGCTAGCCTTGAGCAAAAAAGCTCAGGGACAGTGCTCAAGGCCCTGAGTTCAAGCCCCATGTCTGACAATCAATCAATCAATCAATCAATCAATAAATGAGAGTTACTTGGCCCATGGTTCTGAAAGTCTCAGGGCATGGCTCCAGCACTGGGTGAAAAGTTTCCTGTTGCCTCATCCTGTGGTGGAAGGTGGAGGGAGAGAGGGATGACTCAATTCTATATAATGCATAGGCTCAGACAAAATCTAATCACTCCTTGGACGATTTCTGTAAGCAGAACTCTCCTGGCCTAATCACCTCTTCAAGTTAGCTCTGTCCATTTGAATTTGCAACACAGCAACTTCAGGAACACAGTCAAGCCACAGTAGGGGGTGCACATGCACGGTGTCGGTGAGATGGAGAGATACAGAGGGGCAGCCACAGGTGCACCCAGGTCCTGGGTCAGACCATGTGCCAATGGCAGTGACAACCACCCAGGACCCCTTAGCCTGGGGACAAAGGGGTGGAAGGGGCGGGAGGAGGCGGGAAATCCAGCTTGGTTATCTTGTTTTTCCTATAAGTACTCAGAGGGGAGGCTCAGAGAAAAGGGGGTGCCGAGGAGCACAAATCACTAGTTAGGAGCAGAGAAAGAGAAGACCCAGCTTGCTCCTCCCAAAGCCAGATTTTTCCACCTGCAAAACAACAGGGAAGTGAACTGATGGTGACACCACCCAGCCCTGAGCCATGCACACTCAGCACTGTGTTCTCTCCCCTCAGCCTCTCTTTTACCCAGGAAGGGAGTGAGCAATTCCCTACCACTGTCCAAACAAAGCACTGTGAGGCATGGCCAGGAAAACCTCCTTGTTCCAAAGAAAAGTTTGAGGGAAGCTGCCCATGGAGGGAATTTTGATCCACATCAGTGGGTCTTGGAATGTGGTCACTGCTAGTAGCATCCATGTTGGACCTTGTAAGACATGGCCATTGGGCTGGGAATGTGGCTCAGTGGTAGAGTGCTTGCCTTGCATGCATGAAGCAGAAAATAGAAAAAGCTGGAAGTGGCACTGTGGCTCAAGTGGTAGAGTGCTAGCCTTGAGCAAAAAGAAGCTCAGGGACAATGTCCAGGCCTAGAGCTTAAGCCCCAGGACTGGCAAAACAGAGAGAAAAAGACATGGCCATTCTCAGGCTGTGGCCAGACCTGCTGAAGGGGAGGAGTGTCACCTGTGTCCCAGCTTGGGCTGCAGGTGGGGGGTGGGGCATACAACCCTGGTCAGAGTCTGTCACATCTTTTTGGCTCTGGTTTCTGGGGATTGTTCTTAATCTCCTCTGACGCCTCTAGTTCATTCTACATATAATCAATAAGTAGCAGTGGGGGGTAGGGAGTATAGCCAGGAAAAGGCTGGATTCAAGGGCGCTTCTGTTTGGAAAACAATAAACCTGAAGCCAGAAGCAAACATCCTGCAAGAGTGTCACAGCGTGGGCCTGCTTGACCCTTTGGAGAGTGTTGAGAGTGGGTACAAGTGGCTTCAAAACCAGACTCATTTCCGCTACATTGTCTCCAAGTACAGGCTTCCAGTGAGGACATCAGAGCGATGATCCCATGTCATTTCAAGTACATAAGCAAAGGTGTGCAGCTGTCCACTTCCTGGCTCTCTGGGGTTGGAATGGAAGCCCAGTGCTGGCCCTCCTCATGCCCTTAGCTGATCCCTGAATCACAGCCTTCCTGCCCTTACACAGGGCCCGACAATGCTTTCCCTACCTCCAGTTCTCTTTCTGGTCTTTTCAGGGCCTTGCTCTGTCACTACACATGGCTCTCTGCTGAGATGCTACCACAGCAGACAAGCCTCCGTGGCCACCCTGACGAAAGTGTTTACCCACCCCTCCCCCCATTCTTCTGACCTTATCTTTGTTTCCTTCCACCTGACATTGCTCAATCTCTTCATCTGTTCACTATGTGCCTTCTTCTCTAGCAGACTATTTCTTTGAAGAAGATAGACAAATAGCCGATAATATAGTAGATCTTTAACATCATAGGCATTAGGAAAACGTGAGTCAAACCACGTGGTTATCTCCAAACATGAGGATAGCTGTAACAAAGAAGACAGACCATAAGTATTGCCAGGGATTGGTGGAATTTGTACCCTAATAGAGTGGAAAGTAGTCACTTTGGAAAACAATCTGTCTGTTCCTCAAAAAGTCACATACAAAGCTGTCTTCCAACATAGTGTTTGAACTTTCAGGTTAATACCCAAGGGAAATGAAGATAAATGCCCTCCCAACTGTTCCAAAGAACCCCAAATTGGAAACAACGTAAATGTCCATCAGTAAACAAACAAGCAAATAAATAAATAAAGTGGTATTCTATTCCATAGACCCCTATTATTTAGCCAGGAAAAAAGAAATAAAATACTGATACAGGTTCCAACACAGATTAGCCTTGAAATCATGCTAAGCAAATGAAACCACTATGGTAGGGATTCCATTATAAGAAGGGTCCAGAAGAGGCCCAAGTACAGAAGGAAGTCCTTCAGTGGCTGTCTAGCATGGGGAAGTGGAGAGAAAATGTATGGTGTCAAATGTGGTGATGAGAAAGTTCTCAGATTTACTGGGATAATTAATGGCAGCACATCTCTGTACTGAGTTTAAATAGTAAATTTTATGGCATGTGAGATGGGAGTGGTGTGTGTGTGTGTGTGTGTGTGTGTGTGTGTGTGTGTGTGTGTTTGTGTGTGTGTGTGTATGCACATGCCAGTACTAGGGCTTGAACTCAGAACTTTAAGCTCTTGTTTGGGTGTTTGCTCAAAGCTAGCACTCTACCACTTGAGTCACAGCCTCACTGATAGCTTTATGCTAGTTAATTGGAGACAAGAGTTACATAGACTGGAAAGCCCAGGTGGGCTTTGAACCATCATCCTCAGATTTCAGGCTCAAGAGTAGCTAGATTACAGATATGAGAGAATGGTATCTGGCTGCATTAAATCTGTCTATTTAGTGTTCCAATGTGTTCATCTAGCTTTTTCCCAGTCACAAAATGATTGCCATGGCTCCAAGAATCATATCTTTATGAAACAACATTTAGGATAAAATGAAAAGGCACGTGTTAGCCAGGCGCTGGTGGCTCAACCTGTAACTTTAGCTACTCAGGAGACTGAGAGTTGAGGATAGCTGGTCAGAGGCAGCCTGGGCAGGAAAGTCTGTGAGACTCTTATCTCTGATTAACCTCCAGAAAACAGGAAGTGGCGCTGTGACTCAAATTGGTAGAGTGCTAGCCTTGAACAAGAGCTCAGGAACAGTGCCCAGGTCCTGAGTTCAAGCCCCATGACCGACTAAATAAATAAATAAACAACAACAAAAAAAGGGCATGTGTTGGGAGTGTGTGTTTCTTCCTCATTTTTTAAGACCAAAAACACCTTTGTGGGAAATTTCCTCAGGCAGACTTCCTCACATAACTCATTAGTCTGAGACCTACCTCTTATGTCCCCTGCCCCCCTTAAAATAAAAATATCACCTTTCTGCTCAAACATCCTCCAAAGGTCTCCTTTCTTACTCAGGGCCAAAGTCTTTAGGATGGCACACAATCTCCTACCTGATTGAGGCATTATTCCTCCCCTTCATTACCGCTCTGTCATGACCTCTCTAGAAACTATGGGCTCTAAAATGGCAGATTGCAGCTAGTCTCATCCGCAGGCTAGAAGGGGGTTGGGCCCCATCTCAACCTTTCACAAGTCTGCCAGTGCCTTCACTCTATGCAAGCATCCAACCTGGGGCTTCTGAAATGAAAAGAGCTGTTCAGACCCAAGAAGCTTTAACATTATTCGGAAATAAATCACATCCATAATTTGAATTTTTGTGTGTTTAGTCAGGGAATCATTTGTGTCTATTTGGTAATTTTTTTAAAGCCCGCATCATGTTTAAAATTATCTGGCATATTGGAGTATGTAAGAGATTAACTTATGATCCCAATTAAAATGTGTAATTGAGTAATTGATTTAGATTTATGATTCTACATTAAAAAGTACAAATGATTTTATGGTTTACAAACTGATTGCAACATGTAAGAAGGCATTCAAGTCACCGTATTTCAAGTGTTTTTTTTTTTTTAAGTATTTGGAAAGATTCTGTTTATTAAACAGGTAATTAAAGTACCTAAAAAAGGAAAGTGACTTGACTGCATTTATGACTGCAGTTCAAAATGTTTTAATTGCCAAGTTCTCATTCACCTTGATCATTAGTTTGCTACATCTAGAGGTAGAATAGTAAGATTTATAGGTTGACTCAAAAAAATTGGAAGAACTCAGTTTTAAATTTCCAATCTGAATACACTGATAATAAATCTAATGTCTGCTCTGAGTACAACTGTCCCTGTTCTCTATTCCAGGGGTGGGCCCAGTGAGACAAGGTAGGCCAATGAGATTGGAGCAATGTTCTCCAGGACTTGTGGAAAAGGGAAGGGCTTTTCCCCTCTTTCCGACCAGGGACTACCAAAATGCATCCTATTTCTTTCCCTGTCCACAGTGGAGCTGCTGTGAGGTCTCAAACAACTAGCCTATCATGCACACTGAAGAACCCACACCTGTCTATTGTCTGGGACAAATATGGAGTCTGAGTAAGAGGCTATATTATAGCAGTGTGAGAAGGAAAACCACTAGGTTGGAGTCTGGCCTTCCCTGACCTCCCTCTAGACTCTGGTTACTTGGTTCTGTAACTCCTCTTTCCTCTTTGAGTCCATTTTGTTGTGTTTTCTAAACATACCCTGACTAGTAGCAGGAGTCAATTGGGTACAGTGGGTTGAGCCTGGATTTGTATTTATACACCCATGAATTCAAATCCTGCTAAATGCTTGTGGTTGCAAGGCCTTGGACAATACCTCTCCTTACTTTTCTTCTGAAAAAGGGCATTGGCTCTTCCTCCCAGATTCCTAAAATATGAGGTCTCTAGAACATTGTCAGTCCTGAATAAATGGGTACACTCAGCATGCTGGGATGTTGGGGATAGACCAAGAGCAGAGTCCTTCCCTGAGGGATGTGAATACCTTCTTTTGCTTTCTTATTTATTTATTTATTTTATTTATTTATTTTTTGTTGGTCGTGGGGCCTAAACTCTGGGCCTGGGCTCTGTCCCTCAACTCTTCGGCTCAAGGTTAGCGCTCTACCACTTGAGCCAAGTGCCACTTCTGCCTTTTTCTGCTTATGGGGTGCTAAGGAATCGAACCCAGGGCCTCATGCATTGCAAGGCAAGCACTCTACCATTGAGCCACCTTCCCAGCCTGCTCTTTTATTTTTGTGTGTTCACATCTATCTGTCCCCAAAGTAATGAAGAGCTGCAAGTCCCTTCCTCCCATCCATTAACAATGTATAATCAGTGCCATTCCCCTACTCAAGACTCCAATGTTGGGAGTAGAGCTGGAGCCCAAGTGGTAGAGCTCCAGCCTTGAGCAAAAAAAAATCCAAAAGATAACATCTAGGCCCTGAGTTCAAGCCTCAAGAGAAGCACACACCCAGACACACACACCCAGACACACACACACACACACACACACACACACACACACACACACACACACACACACACACACACACACACACACACAAAGACTCCAGTGCATTTTTCTCCTCGAGTAAGACCCCCAGAACTCCTTTGGCTTTTGTTGTAGCTCTTTGTGTCTCAGGCATTGTATTCACTACAGTGAGAGCAACTCACAGACACCCAGCATAAGAACGCAGCAGATACTTAATGAATGTTGGATGAATCAATCAGTTCCAACACAAGCAAAGCCTTTAAAACTTTCCTCTTGTCTATTTGCTCATATATAAAGTAGGGACAGTAGAAGCCTGCTCTTGGTTGCTTTTTCTTGCCCATAAAGGCCTTTGATCACCCATCCTGCCCCTGGGATCCGGAAGCTGTTGGTAACTGAGGGGCTTTAAAAAATCACAGCCAGCTCCCAGCTGATGTGACAGCATCCATCACTGGCTTCATTCCACTGTCTTGGCTTTGCTGGTGGCTGAGCCTGAGCTACACCATTAACTCTGACGCTTCACTGGAGGGCTGTTCTGTGCTGCTGGTAATGAGATTTGGCAGCTCTCTTCCGTTCTCTACTGGGGCTGGAGCTGAGCCTATGGTTCCAGGCATCTGATTAAATTGTCCTCTGGATTTGTCTTTAATTCTCAAACATGAATAAAAGCAAATCATTTGGGAAGCCATTTCCTTCATCTACCTCTATACCCGTTAGAAATGTGTTCAACATAAGTAAAAGAAAACCTGACTTTAGGGGCTATGGACCAACAGGGGTTTGTCCAAGCTAACAGAACAAGGCCAGAGGCAGGTAGTCACTGGTTTGGGTTCATCAGCTGAACTACGTCAGGACACACGACTAATTCTCTTGACCTTTAGTTCATGGTAATAAGATGGTTGCCACCACACTAATCATCACATCAATATTCAAGGCAGAAGAGAAAATACAAATCAACAACAAACACATTCCAGAATCCTCACTCTTATCCCACACTCACTGTGGCAGACTTGCTTAAGTCTCCTTAGCCAGAAGTGAGTCACCGGGCTGCCCTTAACTGGAAACGTAGGGAAGAAGTCTGTTGAGATGGTCTTAGACTCATGCCATGGATCTGGGCACACAGTTTTCCTGGGGTTTCTGCTTCGATTTTCTTCAAAAGCAGCTGCTGCTCTGCCTGGGATTAATTAGCTCTTGAAGTTGTAGACTTCTGTGTGTTTATCCATCTATGATGTTGGCTGGGACTTGTAGCCTTCTGAGACCCAAGTAAGATTGTCTAGAACGGTTGGCTCCAAGCTCCATTTAAAATCCCCTTAAGGTATCTGTGCATTTCCAGGGCTGGCAAGGGGGATGGCCAGTTCCAGCTCTGAGCACCTGCCTTTCCTCAGCTGTATCTCCATATTAAGTTCTTGTGGATGCTGTCCCCACCCCCCGCCCTTCGCCAGCCACTGCCTCCTTCATCACCACCACCCTCCCCAGCCAGAGAAAAGAAAAGAAATCCCTCCAAAACATTCCCAAGCCTAGCAGACTTTAAGAAAGTGTGGAGTCATGGGGAAGAGGTGCATTGTGGGGTGGGTACTTCTGCAAGGAACAAAAAATTACATTTGCAATCTGGCTCTTTAATCCCCCCCCCACCTCCCTCCTCAATCCTCAACACCAGACCCCTCCTTACCCACTTGAAGGGAAACCAAGGGCCTAGAAAATAGTAGGCAGCTGCCCTCTCTTCTTCCACTTATGGCTTGATGAGGGACACATGATTTATTAAAATTTTCACCCTCACACGTCATTGTAGACTGTGCTGAGTTGCATGAGGGGAAGACATACTGCTTGGACTTCCCAATGGACCTTTCTGGTCCTTTCCTTCCGTCTTTTGCCGGCCTAGACCTAGAGGTTGGTTTTCAATCTTTTTTTTTTTTTTTTTTTAAGATCTTTAGTCTTTTCCAAACAATTATTCCACAGAGTTCCTATAAGTCTAGGTGACCAAGGCAGGTCGGTTCATGGCAGCCCCAAAGCATCATGGAACCTGGACACCAAGGAACATAGGGTGAAGTCCTCAGAAACAGAAGGTCTTGGAGACACCATCTGGGACTCTCCTCCAACTCTGTGGGCTGGTGACTCAAAAAGTGGGCCTTATAGTCAGGAAGTCCTGGGTTTACATGTGATCCTGTGTGATGTATTTAAGTGGCAATACCCATCTGAGCCTCAGTGCCCTCCATCTATAGACGCCATCAATCACTAGCATTTTTCTCTCTTCCCTCATGAACAGAGCCCTGTTTGGATTACATTTGATTTGGGGGCAAGCAGCACTATTCTCAAGGGTTGGATCCATCTTGTGGTAAGCTGTGAGTGGTAAGATTTATCATGAGCCAGTGTCCCTTCATCAAGGACTGGTGAGAGGAGAGCAGAAGGCCCAGTTCTCCTGGGTGTCTGAAGAACTTGAAGGCCATTGAGTGAAATTCTCATTCCTAATACAAGAGAAGAACATTGTCCTTTTTATTTTTTATACATCCCCTTCTTCCTGCCTTGACCTTAGTTTTATGAAAGTTTAGCAGCTGTTTTACAACACTTAGACAGATGACAGATCTGTGGCCCAAGAGTGACCAAAGCATATCCCTTAGCTTTGGATGACCAACAAAACATCCCAAAATGTAGTGGGTTAAAGTAACAAACACTTATTTCTTAGGCTTCTGAAGGTCAGAAATATGGGCTGGGCTTGGTACAGATGGCTCATGGACTTTCCAAGGCATCGTCCATGTTCTTCCCTGTTTGGCATCTCCATGGTGATAGTGGAGTGTCTCTCCATGTGTGGAGATAACTCAGCCTTGTTCTAATGCAGCAGCATTTTGAGAGGACAAGAGGGAGCATTCAAGGTCTCCTGAGGCCCTGAGAGGGGGATCTTACTTCCATTGCATTTACTGTAGTTTGGAGTCTGAATGTTCCCCAAAGGCCTATCTATTAAAGGCTTGATCTCCAGCCTGTAACGCTATTGGAAGGTGGTGGACACATTAGGGGGTGGGGCCTAGCAGGAGGAAGTTCGGTGATTGGGGATGTGCCTTTGAAGGGGATATTGGTACCAGATCCCTTCCTTCCCCGCCCCCCTCCCCCTGTCTCTTTGCTTCTGGCCACTCTGAAATGAGCAGGCCTCCTCCGCCATGAATTCCCACCAGGATGTACTGTACCATCACAGGTCCAAATGACCCTAGGGCAAAACCTCTGAAAGCATAGGCCAAAAAAAACCCCTGTCCTCCTGTGAAGTTTATTACCTCAAACATTTTATCACAGTGACAGAAAGCTCAAAAACAACAACAGCTCACATGACCAGGCTAGATCCAAGAGGTGAAGAAATAGACTCTTGTTAAGGGGCCATTTACAACTGACCACAAAAGACAAAAACGACTCTTCTCTCCAATTAATCATCGGGGGGAAAAAACGCCAGCAGTGGAACTGTGGCTTAAGGGGTAGAGCATCGGCAGTGAGCAAGAAAGCTAAGGAGAGTTTAAGGTTGGGAATTTAAGCCTCAATACCCGCCCCCCACCCCCACACCTCCTGCTCAAATGGTTGAACAGAAAAAGCCTGGTTACAGGTGACGCCCTTAAACTGTTGTAACAATGCAGACCTGCCTTCCTTTAGCCTTTCTTACAGGCTGCAGTGGAATTGTTTATCTTCAGGTGCGTGGTCTCTTACTTGAAGCCCAAGGGACTCCTAGTGTCTACACTAGAGATAAGAACAAAGCCCACCCTTTAGACTGTTGGGAGATGAGAAATACACATAAGGCACTAGCAGGAGAGCTTCTGGGATATGTGAGCAGTTAAAGTGAGCAATTGTGGGGAACTAGCTCATCCCCCAAAGGCCTCATCTATTTTTTTTTTCGGGGGGGGGGGGGGTTCGGTCATGCGGCCTGAACTCTGGGCCTGGGCGCTGTCCCTCAGCTCTTCAGCTCAAGGCTAGTGCTCTACCACTTGAGCCACAGTGCCACTTCTGGCTTTTTCTGCTTATGTGGTACTGAGGAATTGAACCCAGGGCCTCATGCATGCAAAGCAAGCACTCTACCACTGAGCCATCTTCCCAACGCCTCATCTATTCTCATACTAAACATAACCCATACCCATGGAGGAATAAGGATCTTTGGATCTTAGGCCCAATTACTTACTATCCTGACTGGCAACATCAGAAGGCTCTGGAAAAGATATTTGTTGGACAGATTGTTTATGCATTGAATGATGATGCAACATTTATGGAGTGCCTAATCTGCCAAGCTCTGTGCCAGACATCCAGGACATTCCTGGAACAAGACAGACGGGACTCCTGTCCCTTAGCACTCAGCATCTAGCAGGAGGGGAAAATCAGCCAACCCTCTGCAGGTGATCAGTACAAAGCCAGGGACACACATCAGGGCTGTCAGGGGAGAGGAGCCCCTCCACGCAGTATGGTTGGCTTCATGGGTATTGCAACCTGAACAGTCATACAAGGCCCCAAACTTTGTTTAGTGCTTTGCTGTCACTGTCTGAGAATTCTTAATGAGTTTGGAATGAGCGTGCCACATTTTCATGGATCAATCGTGTATCTAGTCCTGTCTGGAATGAGGCCTACACTGAGCCCGGTGGTGGGGGTGAGGGGGCTGCATAGACGAGGGAGGTTGTAAAGTACTGAGTTTCAAGTGAAGAACACAGCATATACAAGCCCAAGAGGTAAGGAAGCGCTCAGAATGTTCTAGAAAATGCACTTTGTTCCAGATGGGGGCACAGAGATAATGCCAGAGAAGGTAGTAGGAGCCAGGCTGTGAAAGGTCTTGCGAGTCAAGAATTTAGACTTCATTTAAAGGCCATAAGCAGGTATCCATGGGTGGTGAGGGGACTGTAGGGGGACAAGACTTGTGAGCCAGGCTGTTCCCCGAATCCAGGCAAAGCAGCAGGGAAGCCTTGGCAGATTGGAGTATCACTTAGAAGGTGAGTGTTTATATTCAGTGATGGATGGAATGCAGAGGGAAAAATTGTGCCAGTGTCTGCATTTGCTCAGCACGTTCATAGAGTTGAGAACCCAGGGAGCTATTCCCAGGCCTGGGCATGGCTCCCTTCAGATGCTGGCTTGTGATACATCCCAGCTTCAGCTGGGAGAGATGAACTCCTGCCGGTAAGCCCTGTTTTCCAAAACACAGGCTGCAAACGAGCTGTCTGCCTGAAACTTTAATATGTTACAAATGACTGTGGAGCCAGACTTTGCCTCCCCTCCGATGCTGCAGAAACAATCCCTCCCTGGGTGTGGGAGAGGATGGGAAGGAAGGTAAAGGGTCACTGCCAGCATCCCAAGGTCAGACTGTTTCGTGTCAAGTCCTGGAATCTGAGAGAGAAGGACAGCCGCTGTGGTCCCCTCTGAACTCCCATGACTGACGGGGAAACAAACCCTGCAGGGGAGAAGTGAACTGCTTAAGGTCACAAGATGGGATGGATGGAGAATCCAGGGCTACTGACCCCTGTCCTGGAGCTCTGCTTCATGACTCCCATGAACCCTTACCCTCCCTTTCCCCAAGGGGTTTGAAAGGCACCCAGCACAAGGTGCCTGCAGGCTTCAAGAAGCTTCAAGAACCAAAAATCTTACATCAAAATGCTTTAAACCAAGGATTTCTTAAAGTATGGTTCCTGGACCAACCAGCAGCATTGACCAGAGAAGTTGTTCAAAATGCAAATTCTTGTCTTTGCTTACTCAATTAGAATCACTGGGGGTGGGGCCGGGCCATCTGTGTTTTCTCAGGGATATTGATGCCCAGTCAAGTCAGAGACCCTCTTCACACAGGAAAGATGTCTAGGGTCTCATAGAACAAGAGTCATTTGCATTAGTGACTCAGTAACTTTAGAGAGAACTCACCCTCCTCCCCGCATACACACCCCACACACCCTTGCCATTTACACAATGGCTGCTCCACAGATAACTCCACCACAAACTTCAGGAAGCAGCAGAGACAGCAGTCTCTTCCAGACCTCTCTCTTAATCGTAACGAAACTTTTCCTAGAAATTACTCATACACCTCATTGGCCAGAATTGTGGTCATGTGCCCTTCTAAAACCAATCCCTGGACAGGGAAAGTGTTCCGGTTAGTCTGTAGGAATCTCTAGCTCCAGGGAGGAAATATAGTCTAATAGTAAAAGCAGAGATTCTGAGTCTCTGAGTCCTTCCCCCTTCAATTCTGGTTCTACCATTTACATCTTGGTCAGGCCACTTAACCTCTGTGCCTCAGGTTCTCATTTATCACATGGGTATAACAATAACACCTACTGGATGCCCGTGGCTCAGGCCTCTAATTCTAGCTACTCAGGAGGCTGAGATATGAAGATCAAGATCCAAAGTCAGCCAGAGTAAGGAAAAGTCCTTGAGACTCTCATGTCCAATTAATCATCAAGAAGCCCAGAAGTAGATCCATGGTTCAAGTGGCAGAATACTTGCCTTGAACAAAAAAGCTAAGGGACAGTAATCAGGTCCTGAGTTCAAGCCCCAAGACCTGTGCCCATATTAATTAATTAATTAACACATGCCTCGGGACCAGAGCTGCAGCAAGTGCTTGTATAAGGCAGGCATTGGGACAGCACTCCACAGTTTATAATACATAAACTGGATGCTAGTGGCTCACACCTATAATCCTAGCTACTCAAGGAGGCTGAGTTCTGAGAATTGCAGCTCATAGACAGCCTGGGCAGACAAACCTGTGAGACTTTTATCTTCAATTAACTACCAAAAAGCCAGAAGTGGATTGTGGCTCAAGGGATGGAGAACCAGCCTTGAGCATAAAAAACTAAGTTGAGAGTACAAGATGCTAAGTTCAAGCCTCAGTACTGGCATACAAAAAAAAAAGCCAGCATACAAAGCATCCCCCTCTCCCATGAAGTAGGTGAGCTTTCGGGTCCTCTTGTGTACAGGGTATAGCAGGTCCGTCATCTTGACCCTCCTGAGAGAGTCTCTCAGTGGATGACTGTGGAATCCAGCTTTACTGGCTCAGATGGTGAGCAGCACATGCCTGGTAGTGTGGATCTCCAGGAGGGAGTTTCCTCCCTCCAATCGCTGATAGGAACAGGAATATAACTACCCAGCTCCCTCTCCTCGCCAACAGGATGACTTTGGAAACACTGATGGTCCAAAGCTCTGCTTTTCTCCTTCCCTTGTCTTGCTGCCACATCTGTCACTAGCTTTTTTTTTTTTTTTTAATTTCTGGGAATGGTTCACAGTGAGTCACTTTCATCAGAATCCCTGTCTCAAGGTCTGCCGGGGGATTCAACTTAAGATTCCTCCATGAGCTCCATGCTTCCCTCTCATTGGACCCAGTGTGGAGATGAGAAAGCCAATTGGAGAAGTGATGTGTTGGAATTTCCACAAGTACGAGCTCTGGGTGAGCACTAGGATCTAGAAGGCCTAACTTATTGTGTGTGTGTAGGTTGGTACTAGGGCTTGAACTCAAGGCCTCACTCTCTGGTTTGGCTTCTTCAGTCACAGCAGGAGTTCTATCCCTACATCCACACCTCTACTGGAAGGTCCAACTCTCCATGTGCTTTAAAAGGAAAGATTGAAACTCCTGCTTTGGCCGAGAGCAAAATCCATCTCTACCTCCAGAACCCAGTGAATCTCTTGCACACATTTATTTTATTTATTTATTTTTTGGGTCCGGTCATGGGGCCTGAACTCTGGGCCTGGGCACTGTCCCTCAGCTCTTCAGCTCAAGGCTAGCACTCTACCACTTGAGCCACAGTGCCACTTCCGGCTTTTTTTCTTTTTGCTTATGTGGTACTGAGGAATTGAACCCAGGGCCTCATGCATGCAAGGCAAGCGCTCTACCACTGAGCCACCTTCCCAGCCCCCTGCAAACATGTATTTGCCCAATGTATGTATCTCCCCAGAAAGGCATGTTGAGGTGCCTAGGTCTTGGCATCATCTTCCCTTCAAAGTGATAATACTGTCTGATACCACCATCAGTTCAGTATTTCATGTTGGCCACATCCTAAGTGCTGAGTTTGACTATAATTGCAGCAGGCAGACCATAATACATTTATTTAACATACCTTGGGTTAGGACCTCTTGCATGCATTTGCATGCTATTTGCATCTAATTACTTGGGTCTGGTAGAGGAAAAAAAAAACTAATAGATGAAGCTCCTGAGTGGGTCATGTAGAAAAGGAGCTGGGACTGTCAACTTGTGCCTGTCCGAGGATCTGCACAAACAGCAGGGCTGAGCTAATTTCTTGCCTGCTGTGATGACAACACTTCTCTGGGCAGGAGCTGTGGCTGTTCTGTTCTCCAGTCACCAGAGATTCACCTTACCTAGGCCTAAGTGATGCCCACTTTGTCCCAATCCCTCTCCCCTGCCCACATATGCACACACGCACGCACATACTCACGTACATTACTCCAGGCTGCAAGTTCCACAAAGGCCAACAGCAGTTCCAATGGTCACTGTGGCAAAAAGATGCCTAAAGCACTATCAGTTAGGTAAGTAAGTGACTGAATGAACGAAGAAATGAATGAATATTCAGGATCGAGTTCATCTTTCCAAAGCCTGGTTCTGATCCTGTGCCTCCCTATGAACTACTAGATGTAACGCAAGGACCTTTCATGGTATATTCCAAATGTGAGTGTGCAAACAATTGTACACAAAATGTTCCAGGCCTTGACACTTATGATTCTGAAATAGAGGTTTGAAGAAGTAAAGAGGTGAACCATCTTTTTTCTTTCTTTCTTTTGTCTGTTGTGGGGCTTGAACTCTGGGCCTGAGTGCTGTCCCTGAGCTCTTCAGCTTAAGGCTATCACTCTACCACTTGAGCCACAGTGCCACTTCCAATTTTCTGGTGGTTTATTGGAAACAAACCACCTGCCAGGGCTGGCTTTGAACTGTGATCCTTAGATCGCATCCTGAGTAGCTAGGATTACAGGCGTGAGCCACCGGCAATCGGCTGATGAACAATCTTATATATAATCACTCCACTTCCCACTTTTTCTAGGTCCAGGCCCTAGACCAAGTGCCAGGATAAGAAGGCTTGGAAACAATATAGAGACCATTTAGGGTTACAAAAGGCAGGAGTCCACAAAGGTAAGTTAGGATTTTTCTGAGTTTGAGGTCACAGTGGTTTCCTAGCAGGGCCCTGTCTGCATTTCCCCAACCTTCCCAGCAGGGGGCAACAGCATCCCTGGTTACAGGCAGCGGAGCTGGTGCAGCTGTATCTAAGGAGCATCACAAAGTGCAAGCCAGGTTTGGATGCCTGTGTCTCATTGTTGGTAAGTGTGGAAGAGGGTGTGAGTGTGTGATTGATTGCACACATGTGAGAGTGCTTAGATTGAGAATGTGTGCCAATGCTGTCCCTACACAATTCCATATACTAAGTTCATACTCTGCCCAGATGTGTGGGGTACAGGAACAGGTGTGGTCCTTGCTCTGATAGAGCCAAGGTAAAAGGAGACAAAAAAGAAGAAGCAAGAAAATAAATAAATTGATGTAACAGACTAATAGAGATCTGTAGGAGGTAGGTGGGGTCTGAGTTAAACCCCTCTCTAAGGAAACAATGTTGATACTGAGACCAGGGCTAGAAGGAATCAGCCAAGCAGAGACAAGATCCTTTCTGGCTTAAGGAGAAGAGGGTAAAGGTCAGATGCAGCAATGTCTTGTAGGAGTTTTAATTTAATACTAGTGAAATCCTCAACAATTAACTGATCTCATGCTTGATTTACATATGTTAAAACATTTCTAAGCCAGGCATTGGTGGCTCACACCTATAATGCTAGCTACTCAGGAGGCTAAGATCTCAGGATCTGGGTTCAAAACAACCCCAGGAAGTAGAGATGTAACTCAAATGGTAGAACACCTGCCTTGAGGGAAAAGCTAAGAGAGAATGCCCTCAACTTGAGTTAAGCCCCAGTGCATGCGTGCTCTTTCTCCCCCTCCCCCACCCAAACACGAAGTTTCAGATCTCAGGTATGACTGTGCAGCTGGCAAAGGGCCTGGCCTCATCACATTTTGGAAGTAGAGAAGAGGCAGGGACAGATTCTGCGTTATCCACATGAACAGGGCTGTACTGGGGGCATCTGGATTTTTTAATGCCTGCTTCTGCCTGGAGTCTCTCTGGCTGGGCTCCCTGTCCCATGTGACTGGCTTAGGCCTCAAAGCCATCTTTCCTCCCTCATCTGTTTTGAGAGAGCAGCTCTGGAATCAACTGCCTCCAACTCCCTGCCTTCCAGGCTCACCAGAGTCCTGCAGAGTTCAGGAACAGAATGTTTTGCTTAGATTTTCCAAGGGGACTTTTACTCCCAGGCAACAACCTTTCCTTCTCACTTAGCCTCCACGGGAGAGAAACCTGGGCTATAAAAACCACCTCTCAAGCCTCCTGCTCTTAGAATCCAGACACCATACTTGGAGGAAGCGCCAACTGGTGAGGAGGTCTTCAGAAGCTTCAAGCCACGCACTGGGGAGTGGCTCCAGATCCAGCTTGGCTCAGAGGTGAACTGTCAGCCACACCCTGCCCAAAGTGTTCTTTTAAGTGTATGTTAAATGGTTCTGTCAAGTTCTGTTGGTTATACAATGGTAGGTAACTAGAGTGAACAACCTTGAATCTCAGCCCTGTCTTTACCAGCTGTGAGAACTTAGCTAAGTTCACCAGCCTGTCTGGTCTCTGTGCCCTCCACTGTGGAAGAGGATAAAAATAAAATGAGGATAAGCACCCTCATGAGAAATCAGGAACACCAGAAAGTAGGGCTTACCTATGCAGGGTCTGAGCCTGGGGACGTAAGCCTGAAGCCTGGGGTTCATGCTGTGTGTATTCCAGGGGCTTTGTCCAGTATTCTCAAGCCCTCCCTTGGTCCCAGATGAAGACTGAAGAAATGGTTAACACCTGGGGCTCAGTGCTTCCCCATTCCTAATCCTGGGAGGGTCTACTAGAAGGACTGCTTCCGGGGATTTGGCCTGCTCCCACCCTAAGCTGGCTGATCAGTCTTGACCTACGTGGGACAGCTGCCTCCAGTGCGATGGTACATCAACCCCTGGATGGTACATCAACCAGGACTTGGTTGAGGAGAGAGGAATCAAGCCCCCAAATACAGCTTTCACCTTCTCTCAGCTTCCTCCCCCTTCATCCCTTGCAAACCTTACCTGTGACTTCCAGGCCTCCCACCTTGCCTCTCTTTTAACCAATCAAAGGGCTGCAGAATTCCACCTATGATCCTGGACTCCCACCATCCCTCCTCTTCCAACTGAACAACTTGTCTGCTGTGCCATCACCTGACTTTGTGGAATCTCAGCATCCCTTCCTGCTAAGGGGGCCCTTCTTACAGAGTTGTCAGAGATGCTGCTTACACAGTAGCTGACTCTTCTAACAAGTACTAGAAGGTTGGAGGTAAAGAGAACCCTGAGCCGGGTGCTGGTGGCTCACGCCTGTAATCCTAGCTACTCAGGAGGCTGAGATCTGAGGATCGCGGTTCAAAGCCAGCCCGGGCAGGAGAGACCGTGAGACTCCTATCTCAAATAAACCACCAGAAAACTGGAAGTGGCGCTGTAGCTCAAGTGGTAGAGCGCTCGCCTTGAGCTGAAGAGCTGAAGGACAGCGCCCAGGCCCAGAGTTCAAGCCCCACGACCGACAAAAAAAAAAAAAAGAGAACCCTGAACAAATGGCCCTGAAGATGGGAACCTCAAGAATGCTGCCTACTCTTCTGCACCCAGGCAGGTCTGAGCTGGCTGGTGGTGTGGCCACCACAGGAGTTGGGACCACCCACGGTGTGTGATGGTGGCTGTTGCTAAGCAACAAGCTTCCACTCAGGCCCTGAGCTCCCAGGTCAGCCACCCACCAACTGGCCTGCTATTCCCGGATGCGGGGGCTGCCCTCCTAGATTTCTCCTCTTGATTAAGCCTGGTAGGAGGAGAGGTCATAATGGGCTTTGTGGACTCCATACACTCTGAAGAAGCAGGTCCAGAAGATACTGGAATAAGAATTCCCAATTCATCACCAGTTTGAGGAATCAGAGAAGGAGAGGGCTTTTCCAAGACACAGGGCAAATCAATGGTGGCATGTGGGCTCTAGAATCCAGATCTTTCTCCTAGTTCCCATTCTGGCTGAAGAGATGATGGAGATGACCTCTGAGCTCACAGTGTGAGCTGCTACTATTCCCCCATCCCAACTTCCTCACGCACCTTCAGTGTCTTGAATGCATCCCTGTAAGGAGTGAAACTCAGGAAAGGCTGGACACCGGTGGCTCACATCTGTAATCCTAGTTACTCAAGAGGCTGAGATCTGACAATCACCATTTGAAGCTAGCCTAGTCAGCCAAGTCCATGAGACTCTTATCTCCAATTAACCACCCAAATCAGGCCAGAAGTAGAGCTATGAGTCAAGTGGTAGAGTGCCAGCCTTGAGCAGAAAAAGCTAAAGGACAGTGTCCAGGCCTTAAATTCAAGCCCTAGCACAGCCCTCCCCTTCCCTCTGCCACCAAAAAAGGAAAAAGAAAGAGCAGGACTTTCCCCAGGTACCCAGCAAGGGCAGACGCCAGGGCTCCTGTCCCCTGTTCTCTGTGGGTTTCTGCTGTTCCTCTTTATCTCGGGGTGTGGTTGGGAAGTCCCATGGGCAGAGACCCACACATTGCCAGTTCTGGAACAGACTTCACAGCAGCCAGTCTGCACTAATGCCCGCCCCCTTTCAACCAGCACCCTGAGGACCATCTTTCTTCCCCATCACACACAGCCTGAGTAGCTTCCTGGCCTTTCTCAGGACTGAGCACAAGATCTGTGGACTCAGCATTCATTGTCTGCCTCCTCTTCACTCCCCGGAAGCAGGGGCCAGACCTATCTGCTCACCATTGCCAGCCAGGTGCTGGCAGGTAGGCTTGGTGACAGGAAACATGTGGGTGACACTTCTAGACACCCCTAGTGAGGACATTTGTTACCTTTAATCACTCAGTGCCTAATCTGCCCTTCTTAGCAGCCCCCTGGGAAACCCCCTTCATTCGCTTTGTTGTAGGGAGTCTCAGCTATCTGAGGCTGAGATCTGAGAATTGTGATCCCAAACCAGCCTGGACAGAAAAAATCTGCAAGACACCCTCTCTATTTAACCAGAAAAACGCTGGTTAGAAGGCATGGCTCAAATGGTAGAATGTCAGCCATGAGCAAACAAACCAAGTGAGCCTGAGGCCCTGAGTTCAAGCCCCAGTACTGGTGTGTGTGTGTGTGTGTGTGTGTGTGTGTGGTGTGTGTGTGCATGCACACAATACACTAATAATAATAACAACAATAACAATAATAATAATGGCAGCATTTATTAAATGCTTTCTGATTGCAAGGTGTGCTTCTAAGTACCACACACATCACTTGTGATGCAGGAACTTAAGCACAGCTCCAGCTCATTTACAGAGGGTAAAAGTGAAGCTCAGAGATAGAGGAACTTGCTGGCAAATGGCACAGTGGGATTTGAACTGAGACAGACTCCCGAGGCTTTATATTTTAAAACTACCCTGTAGGTGCCTGGCTCTAGGTTGGTCCCCATGGTGGTGGCCAGAGACAGGTTCAGCCGAAGGAACACAGTGAGCAGCCATGTCAGTACTTATAGCTGCAGAGATTGTTAGAGGTAAGGGGGCTGTGGTGAACTCCATGGTGCAGGTGGGGAAACTAAGGTACACAGAGGGAAAGTGACTCTGAGGAGCACACGGTGAGAAAGAGCAGGGATGTTTTTTGTTTTTACTCAAGGCTGGCATTCTACCACTTGAGCCACAGCTCCACTTGCAGCTTTTGCTGACTAGTTGGATATAAGAGTCTCATGGACTTTCCTGCTCCAGCTTGCTTCAAGCCATGATCCTCAGATCTCAGCCTCTTTAAGTAGCTGGAATGACACGTGTCAACCACTGTGCATGGCTCGGTGAGGGGATTTTCTCAAAATCCCTGTGGGATCTCTAACCTCTGTCGATTGTGTTAGACAGAGCTTGGTTTCTTTTCCTCTCTGTGATGTAAACCATGCTGATTCAATAATCTCTCAAGCAATAAGGAAAATGCAACCGGCGAAACATTTGTTGTGTAAAATTAGTGAGTCCTGTTTCTAGCATGAGTGCTGACCTGAGATAATTGCCTTTATGCACAGAAACGTAAGAGAGGCACCTGAAAGCGTTTCCCAGCGCCCAGAAAGGTTACCTTCTTTAAAAAATCAATTACCTATTCCCACTTCAGAGAAAACACTTCACAGATGCATTTTACATTCTAAGTAGAATTCAGTGCTCCCGGCTGAAATCTACCTGAAAATTCTTTTCAGAGACTGAGAGGCCAGTCAGAGGCCCCCAATTACCTCGGCTATCGACGTTTTAGGGGGCCGATTGTGGTGGCCGTCTCAATAATGAACTATTGTTTTTTTTTTTCCTCCAGAAAACACAATGTGTAAATAAGCTTTAGATTTTGTTTCCCTTCCCCGTGCCTGTTCTGCTATCAACCTAGCCTTCCGTACCTTCTCCTGGACCCAAGTGCATTTTCTATCTCACAGGAGTCAGCAAGGAAACTGGTTTATGTATCTGCTCCACCCAAGTGTTGGCACTAGACGCACTCAAACTCAGACTTCGTTGTGCCCCACTTTTGGTTGTTTTCTTGCAGTGCTGGGGATGGACGCCAGGGCCTTGTGCATGTGAGGCTAGTGCTTTACCACTGAGTAAAGGCCTCTCTTTCCATCACTTTCTCATTGTGCGAAATCAGGTACCGATTCAATAGCACTTGGCCTCAATAACATAGGAACCAGAGCAATGGATCACTAGGGTTGAGCGCGACAACATTGTAATGAACCATCCCAGGCAGCAGTACTTTGTACAAAGGCAAAGAAAGGTGAGGGTGCTATTTGTGTGTGTCTGGGGTAGGGAGAGGGGATAAGCATGGCTTGAACTCAGAGCCTTGAGCTCTTGTTTGGCTTTTTCCCAATCAAGTCTGGTTCTCTACCACTTGAACTGTACCTCTTCTTCCTGCTTTTTGCTGTTCAACTGCAGATCAGAGTCTCATGGACTTTCCTTTGAACTATGATCCACAGATCCTGGCCTCCTGAGTAGTTAGTATTATAGGTATGAGTGCCTGGATTCCAAGGGAAGCTAATATCTTTCTAGCACTTCCTATGAGCTTTGGGCCTTGCCCTCCTCATAGTCCTAGCTGGTGGGCAGCCAAGTGGAGGGTTTAGACTGTGGAGAAGAACAGCTATGTTCGAATCCCAGCACCACCTCCCACCAGCTGGCTGTTTGGAGAGGGAAGTGTCTTCCTTCAAGTTACTTCGGGGCCTTGTTTTTCTCATTGGTAGAATGGAGTTACCCATGATGCCTCCTGCCCACAGTGGATGCTAGGAGTGAGTAAGCTAGTAGTAGTAGAACCTGCCAGTTGCTGAGGGAGGCACCACGTCTTTGTTGTCAGGTGATGTGGGGGGAGCAGGAAGAATTCTGGGTGAGGGTGTGAAGGAACATAGCTCCACTTTCAACGTGGGGAGGGACCAGCGGTGTTAAGAGCATAATTGGGTGAAGGGCAGGTACTGGTGGCTGAAAGGCATAAACATGTCATTAGTCCTGAAGCAGGAAGGGAGATGGGGAACTGGTGTCACCCCTTTCCTCAGGAGGAGAAAATACAAAGGGTATATGATGTTGCTGCCCCCCCCCCACCGCTGCGTCTCCCATTCGGGGCCTCAGAATTTGTCATCCCTTAGCTCAGCAGGCAATTCAGCCAGGCCCATGCTCCAATGTCACCTCTACAGAGAAGCCAGCCTCGCTCTATTTGCCCCTGGACTCTGAGGACTCTGTCTCGAGTCCCATTGCCTGAGGGACGCTGTTGTTTATTTCTGTCTCCCTGAAAATAGTGAGCATTAGATGTCAACAAAGTAGAAACTGAAAAACGAAAAGGAAGAACTAAGTCCCCAGCAGCTGGCCTGGGCATGGCTAATAGAAGACCCTCAGGGACAGTGACCATCACCATGGCGCTCCATCCCCCTTTGAGAAGGAGTGGAGTTCTCAGTGTGGGTTGCTTCTCTGATGCTCTAGTCAGGTAATTAGCAGTGTGAGTCTGGTAGGCAGAGGGTGGACGGCCTGTCCTGAGGCACTGTGGGTACGAGAGGCCCTGAGGCACTGGCACTGCCCACTGAGGCAGTTCAAGCCCTGAGTCCAGTACGAGAGCTGGAGGTCCAAGGTAGCACCTGGAGAATGGAGCGTGTACAAGCAGGTGGACCTTCCAGCATCACCAACGGCCCGGTGAGGCTGAGGCCCCAGGCAACAGCATCAGGGACATACCAGGACCCGAGCTCCTCCCAGCTCTGGAGCATCCATCCATGCAGGCTTCTTTCAGAGCCAGTGGGCCGGCTGAAAGGGCGGTGGGCACTGTCAGGGCAATTAGGGAGCACAAAGCTGAAGGGCTGGCTGCCTGGGATGTGGCCCGGGGAAGTTTCCCTTGGGCAAGCACATAAAGGCCCTGCCTGCCCCTCTCACCCCTGCCTGGTGCCAAGTTATATAATGTGTTGATGCGGCAAGTGGCATCTACCCAGCTCTCTGAGAACTCTGCATACCGCAGGAAATGAGCCTCTGGAGGATGAGAGGGTGACCCAGATGGCCTGCCCAATATGCGTGCATGCACACACGCACGCACGCACACATGCACAGCATAGCTCACACATGCGCAAGTGCGCAAGGCAACTCCCCCCCCCCTCCACACTCACACCATGGTCCAGGAAAAAGCAGAAACATAACTTCGGAGTCGGCACTCAAGAACTCTTTACTGAGTACCTACTATGTGGCAGGTGCTGAGAGCGTAAGAGAATAAGGCAGAAGTTGGAGAGCTAGTAGGAAAGGCAGAGCAGACACATGACCCATAGGTGGTACATTATTAGATGGTGATATATACTTGGGAGGAAAAAAATAGAATCAAAGCTAGCAGGGAGGACAAGAAAGGAGGCATAGGATGGGCAGAGGAAGCATTTCAGAAGCATGAAGAAATACAAACACCCCCAAGTCAGAATATGTGGCTCCTCAAATAGTACAAAAGCCTGGTGACGCTGGGCCAGGGTAAGTGGGGGGTAAGGAACGACAGCAGATACTCAGGGATGAAGGCCTTGTTTTTCTGGTCAGGACTTTGAATTCATCCTTAGAGAGAGGCATCGGCCATCCGACAGGAGGGCGGTGTAGCCTGTCCCTCCATACATGGAGGTGGCTGTCTTATCAACAGACAAAGCCAGGGGCTCCCTGGCCTCTTAGGCCATAGCAGGAAGCCATAAAACAGGTGCAATGTGCCCATGGAATTGCAGCCTCTGTAGATGCTCTCACTCCTCTTCATCCATGCCTCTAATCTGAGCTGTGCTTCAGGGGGCTGCAGGCAGAAGAGTTGGGAGGAAGATCCCCTCCTGCGATCAGTAGCCTGAGGTCCAATCTAGGTAGACAGGTGGGAAAGAAGCAGCTGACAGGCTGGGAGGGGCCCAGGTACTGTGTGATGGCCAAAGGTCCAAGTCCTAAGTGGACCCTGGGGCCAGAACCCTGTCTGGACCAAGCTCATCATCCTATTTTCCTCCAGTTTTTTTTTATTTGATAGTTTCCTACTGACAAATCACAGAATATAGAACCATCTACCCTTTGCCCAGACTCTCTAGCTTTTAGTGTTTTGTATCCCCTCAACAGAGAGATGGATAGACAGATGATAGATAGTTAAGAAGGTATAGGTAGATATATCACCACAGTTTACCTCAAAATATATCCATCTAAACAAAAGGCATTCTTCCATAGACCTGAAAGACCCCATACCAACATCATAGCAGTGTTTACCATTGTGATGACACTGTCATCATACAGCCCAGATTCTAAGTTCACCAAATTATTGGTAACAGGTGTTATCAAGAATAGCTGTTTCGGGCTGGGAAAGTAGCTCAGTAGTAGAGTGCTTGCCTTGCATGCATGAGGCCCTGGGTTCGATTCCTTAACAAAATAAACAGAAAAAGCCAGAAGTGATGCTATGGCTCAAGTGGTAGAGCTCTAGACTTGAGCTGAAGAGCTGAGGGACAGCACCCAGGCCCAGAGTTCAAGCCCCATGACTGACCAAAAAGAAAAAAAGAATAGCTGTTTCAAACTGGACACTTGTGGTTCAGACCTGTAATCCTAGTTACTTGGTAGGTTAAGATCTGAGAATCCCAGTTCAATGCCAGCCTGAGTGGAAAAGTCATTAAGACTTTTTTTGTTGTCTATTATGGGGCTTCAACTCTGGGCCTGAGCACTGTCCCTCAGCTCTTCAGCTCAAGGTGAGCTCTCTACCACTTAAGCCACAGTGCCACTTCCAGGTTTCTGGTGGTTAACTGGAGATAAGAGTCTCCAGACTCACCTTCCCCTGGCTGGCTTTGAACCTGGATCCTCAGATCTCAGCCTCCTGAGTAGTTAGGATTACAGGCATGAGCCACTGGCACCCAGCCTTCATTAAGACTTATCTCCAATTAACCAGTAAAAAGCCAGAAGTGGAGCTGTGGCTCAATGAGGTAGAACTCCTTTTTTAGCAAAAAAGTTAAGCAAGGCTTGAAACCCTGAGTTCAAGCCCCCAGCATAGACAAAAAATTAATTAAATAATTAATTTGACAAGCAGTGACATTTGCAATGTTTTAAATAAAAGATGGGTTTGGTTTGGTTTGTTTTTTTACTGTTTCCATGAAGGAACAGACTTTGTGTGGTTGCTACATTCCTTCAGCTCTGATATAGAAGGATGGTTCTCCACTGGACTCTCCCCCCCACCCCCCAACCTTTGTTTCTTTCCATGACACTGATGTTTTTAAAAGCACCAGCCCAGCTGTCTTGTAGAATGGCCTCAATTTGGGCATTGTTTCCTTGTGATTGGGTTTGGCTAAACATTTGGGGCAGTCCCCCAAGGAGGTGAGGTTCTGTCCTCCCCGCTGGTTATATAAGTAGGCACCATGCCAGCTGTCCTACCAGGAGTGGTGGTAAGGAATCATTTTATTAAAGTGCTTCCACTAAAAACTTGGTTTCTTCTTTGTAACTCATAATTCATCTGTGTGATTGATTGGGCGTAATGTTTGAGACGTGAATGTTCTCTTCCCTCATACATTTGAACAAAGTGGTTTATAGCAGTCCTTGATCTCTTGCCCAAATCACTTACTGCACCAATGGCTTGAAAACAGAGATTTTCAGGGTTGAAGATAAAGCTTCACAGGTGAGGCCTTCTGTTCAAACCCAAGTACCAGTCTCTAATCCTAGCTACTTAGAAGGCTGGGGTCTGAAGATTGCAGTTCAAATCCAGCCTGGGCAGAAAAGTCTGTGAGACTCTTATTTCCAGTTATTCAGCAAAAAGTCAGAAGCAGAGGGGTGACTCAAGTGGTAGAGCACCAACCTTGTGAGAAAAAGCCAAGCAAGAGCATAAGGACCTGAGTTTAAGCTCCAATGACTGACCCAAAAAAGGGAAAGGAAAGGAAAGGGAAAGGGAAAGGGAAAGAAGAGGAGGGAAGGGGAAGGAAGGAAGGAAGGGAGGCAGGAAGGAAAGGAGGGAGGGAAGGAGGAAGGAAGGAAGGAAAGAAGGAAGGAAGGAAGGAAGGAAGGAAGGAAGGAAGGAAGGAAGGAAGGAAGCTGTCTTTTCCCCCACTTCATTGCTTTGCTAACTTTGTCAATAATTAGTCCTCCAAGGGCTGTGTCACTCAGTGGTAAAGCACTTGTCTATCATGTGTAAGGTCCTGGATTCAATTCCTAGAACCTCCTCCCTACCTACAAATCAGTTATTCAGCTAATCAAGAGGCTAAGGCAGGAGGATCCGGGAGACTTCAAGTTCAATCCTCAGTAAAACACAGACACACAAACACATAGACACACAGACACACAGACTCACACACTTTCTCCAAATACGTGGAGAGCTGTTTTGGGAAGCTCTCTTCTGGTGGTTTTTTTGTTGTTGTTGTTTTGTTTTGTTTTGTTTTGTTTTTTGCTTTTTGTTTTGGTTGATTATGGGGCTTGAACTCTGGGCCTGGGCATTGTTCTTCTGCTCTTCAGCCCAAGTAGTGCTCTACCTCTTGAGCCACAGCGCCACTTCCGGTTTTCTGAGTGATTTTTTTGGAGATAAGAGTTTCATGGAGTTTCCTGCTTGGGCTGGCTTTGAACTGAGATACTCAGATCTCAGCCTCCTGAGTAGCTAGGATTACAGGTGTGAGCCACCAACGCCGGCCTCTCTTCTGGTTTTGATTAATGTTGTTTCATAACATTTCTTGAAATCACATAGTGTTAGTCCTCTAACTCTAGTCTTTCTCAGAACAGTTTTGACTTTAGGGTTATGTTGGAAATGATCTGTTCAACTTGAGGGGTCTTGGGGGGATAGAAAGGTAGAAAAATGAGGGAGGGAGTAACAAGTTAGGCAAGAAATGTAATCACTACCTTATGTAACTGTAACCCCCCTTGATGATAAAAGAAAAAAGAATTATTTTTGTGCAAATACTGGAACTCAGGGTCTTGAGCTCTTACTTGTCTTATGCTCAAGGCTGGTACGCTACCACTTGAGCCACAGCTCTACTTCTGGCTTCTGGCTGGTTAATTGGAGGTAAGAGTCTCACAGACTTTCCTGCCCAGGCTAGCTTCAAACTGTAATCCTCAGATCTTAGCCTCTGAGTAGCTAGGATTACAGGCAGGAGCCACCAGAGCCTGGTTTAATACTATTTTTTCTAATATTTAAAATTCCAATCAGTCATTGCTTGCATACAGACTTACAATTGACTGTTGATTGATTATGTATCCAGCAACCTTGCTTAACTGGATTCTGGCAGCTTTATCTTTATCTAGTCCTGGGGCTTGAACTCTGGGCCTAGATACTGTCCCTAAGCTCCTTTGCTCAAAGCTAGCACTCATCACTTGAGCCACAGCTCAATGTCCAGTTTTTTTCAGTTATTAATTGGAGATAAGAGTCTCATGGACTTTCCTTCCTGGCTTCAAACTATGATCCTCAGATCTCAGTCTCCTGAATAGCTAGGATTATGGTTGTGAGCCACTGGTACCCAGCTAGTAGTTTATTTATTAGGAAAGATTTCCTATATAGGCTATTATAATATATAGTTTTTATCTCTAATCTCATGCTTTTCATTTCTTTAACTTTATTTCTTTCCTGATTGCATTGGCTAGAGATTCCAGCACAATGGTAAATGGCAAGAATATACATTCTGTCTTATTCCTAATAGGAAAGTATCAATCTTTACTCATTGAGTATGATGTTAACTATAGTCATTCTTCCTCCTCCTCCTCCTCCTTCTCCTCCTCTTCTGCTTCTGCTTCTTCTCCTCCTCCCCTTCCTCCCCTTCTTCCTCCTCCTCTCCTTCCTCCTCCTCCTCCTTCATTTTTCTCTCCTCCTCCTCTTCTTCCTCCTCTTCCTCCTCCTCCTCTTCCTCCTCCTCCTCCTCCTCCTTCTCTTTCTCCTCCTCCTCCTCCTCTTCCTCCTCTTCTGCTTCTGCTTCTTCTCCTCCTCCCCCTCCTCCCCTTCTTCCTCCTCCTCTCCTTCCTCCTCCTCCTCCTCCTCTTCCTCCTCCTCCTCCTCCTCTTTCTCCTCCTCCTCCTGCTCCTCTTTCTCCTCCTCCTCCTCCTCTTCCTCCTCTTCTGCTTCTGCTTCTTCTCCTCCTCCCCCTCCTCCCCTTCTTCCTCCTCCTCTCCTTCTTCTTCCTACTCCTCCTCCTCCTTCATTTTTTTCTCTTTCTCCTCCTCCTCTTCCTCCTCCAAGGCTCAAGGAAGAACAACTTTGGAGGGAGTTCAGACCTTATTGGAAAAGCTGTAGTTCAGCCACTGGAGAATGGAGAAAGTGGGTGATTTCGTTAGTCTGGAGCCAGTCTAGAGCCGCAGGCAAGCATGAGGCAGACCCTCAGCAACTTCCTTTGGCAACCCGGGGCCCAGGCATGCTGTGGAAGTCCAGGAAGTCCAGTGGGGACAGAGGCTTCAAAGGACTCAGGCCACACCTGGCCTCGCAGAGAAAGCACGACCGGTAGGACTCTCATTCCACAGACAACTGCAAGCTTTCCAGGGACTCTGGATTCAAGCAGTCTGCATAAAGGATACTGACTAGACTGGACCTATACAACTGTGGACAGACCACTCTGAGCTCATAGCTGGGCAGTGTCTTTCCACTATCTTCTAGTGAGAGCTTTAAAGATATATTCTGTTACTTACTACCAAGTACATGTTGAAGAAATACTTGGAACTGAGATGAAATAAAAATAAACGAACTCAGATGGGTAGGTTTCCTTTTCAACCATCCTCCAAAGCTCAAGGGAGAGTTAGGGTATAAAAACTTCAAAGAGCAGCCCTGGGAGGCAAGTTTGGGCCCTGAGAGAAAAGAACTGGCTAGGTCCCGGGGTACAGGCAACTAGCTCTCCACTTCTTCCAGGCATCCATGGCTAATTGTTTTTTGTTCTCAGACTACTGCCATCTGATGACCCAGGAAACACAGTAGGTTTTCTGTGCTAGAACTGGGGTTTTGTTGCCAGTTCACAATTTCCATAGGTACCTATAAGCTACCTTCTATCCACAGAGCTAGGGCCAGACCACACATCTGGAGATTCACTTCCCCAGAAACAAAGTTTCCACACCTGACTTCCTAGATTGGCTCTCTTTTGGTGTGGTCCCTCTGTGGTAGAGTGGCGTGTATACTGGGTGCTCAGGAAACTGCACAAATAGGGGAGACGGATCTATATGCATCTATATACATTGTAACATTGAATCCCAGTGTTCAGCAGAGGAAGTTTAGTAAATGCTCAAGGTAGGCAGAAAGAAAGCAAAGTACACATCTTGAGGCCCCCTAAAGTGCTCACCTCAGGATAATCGACCCAGTGATGATATTCTTACCATCTTCTCCATCTTAGAGAAGACAAAGAAACCCAGAGACATTGAGTAAACTTCCCAGGATTGTACAGGAACTGGCAGACCTGAGATGCTAACCTAGGCAATATGAGCTAATCAAAGCCCAGCACCAGTGGTGGCTAACAACTGTAATCATAGTTACTTAGGAGGCTGAGATTTAAGGACTGAGGTTTGAAGCCAGCATGGGCAGACAAATCCAAAAGATTCTCTCTCTCTCTCTCTCTCCCTCTTTCTCCCCCTCTTCCCCCCTGTTTCTCTCCCCCTCTCTCTCCCTCTCTCTCCCTCCCTGTCTCTCTCCCTCTCTCTCTCTGCTTTGTTTTGTTTTTTGTCAATTGTGGGGCTTAAACTCTGGGCCTGGGCGCTGTCCCTGAGCTCTTCAGCTCAAGATGAGTACTCTACCACTTGAGCTACAGCGTCACTTCCGGTTTTCTGGCAGTTAATTGGAGATAAGAGTCTCATGGACTTTTTCCGGCCTGGGCTGGCTTTTAACTGAGATCATCAGATCTCAGCCTCCTGAGTAGCTAGGATTACAGGTGTGAGCCACCAGTGCCTGGCATCCAAATGATTCTTATGTCCAATTAACCAGCAAGAAGTTAGAAAGGAGGTGTGGCTCAAGTGATTGGGTACCAGCCTTGAGTAAAATAGCCAAATGAGAGCATGGGGCCCTGTGTTGAAGCCTCAGTACCTACAAACACACACACACACACACACACACACACACACACACACACACACACACACACACACACGAACGATACAATGGATCCTCTCTGGCTATGATGAGCTAATTTAGTTATTTTTCATTCTTTACCCCACTCCCTACTTTTGAAACTAGGTCTGCGGGGCCATCATCTTTTATTGGAGTAAGCCAGAAGCACACCTGATGTGATGCAGCAGCTAGCTGCTCACCCCAACACCCCTCCCCTCAGCCTTAATGGGAAACACTGGCCCCTTTGTCCCCTGGCCTCCAGACGTAGTCATGTGATTAACCTTCTAGCCCATAAGATGTACATGGAGTATGTGTCTTCAGGGCAAGTTCTTCTAAAGGAGGAGGCAGACTCTTTCCTTCCCCTTGCCCCCCATCCCTGTCTGCCTTTTTGGATGAAGATGCAATGCCTGAAGCTCCAGCAGCCACCCAGGTCTTTGAGGTGACCTTGAAGATGGAAGATTTAACCTTGTTTTGTGGGAGAGAAACAGAGTTCTGTCTTGCATTAGCTACTGCTCTTTGGGATTTCCTGTTTGCCCAGCAGTGCCTAATCTTCAGATTCTGGCAAAGTGATTATCCCCATGTTATGTAAGTGGAAACTGAGTCCTCAAGCAGCAGACCAACTGGATGTGAATGCAGGTAGAGCCTGGGTACAAAACCACTAGCTACAGGTGTCTCTCTGGCATTGGGCCTGAGTCAACATTAGTAGGAGGGCAGCGAGGCCCGGCCACTGTGGGAGACAGGAATGTGAGGGTTTTGGCATCATCCTTGGCCTCCTGGCTCAGGGTAACTGTTTGCTGTGTTCTGACCACATCAACATCGACTCTGTGCCTGGGCCCTGCAGCGTGTTGGCTGGGGACCCGGAATGTGGTTATTAAATTCCTCGGACTCGGGTCTGCCCTCAAGGAACCGGTAGTCCAGGCAGAGGCAATTATTGGAGCTTTTGCAATAGGGAAGCGCTTATCGTATTATGTGGAACAGGATGAGGAAGCCGCATCCCCTGGGAGGGAATTAGGCCTGGAGAGCAGCAGCGACCTGAAGTGGGCTGGGAAGGCACTGTTCCCACAGCCCAGCATCAGGAGCTAGCAGTGTTCCATGTAAAAGCATCTGGGAGCCACGATCCTTGAGAAGCTGCACTGAGCCCAGGACTTCTCAGAGCCTTGAGCACACACAGGGGCACGGAAGAGAAATGTGAAATACATAACGTGATTGTCTGAACTTGGAACCCAGGAGCATGTCACAGGATGTCTTTCTCCTAGAACAATATTACAAGTGGATATTATGTAGGGGCAATTTACTGCCTTCCAGATCCTGTGATGAAAATTATATATGCACTGTCTCATGAATGTGCAGAAAAATCTGTGAAGTCCATCCTGGCATTGGTGTGTGTGTGTGTGTATGCGCACACCAGCCCTTGGGCCTGGAACTCAGGACCTAGGCACTGTCCCTGAGCTTTTTGCACACTTCTAGTATTCTATCACTTGAGTCATAACTCTACTTGCAGCTTTTTTGAGGTTAGTTGGAGATGAGTGTCATGGGGAAAGTCTATCGCTTTGATCTGCAATCCTCAGATCTCAGCCTCCTGAGTAGCTAGGATTACAGGCATGAGCCACTGGCACCTGGCTTTTGTCATAGATCATGAAAAGGAAGCTCAAAGTTAAAATGTCCAAGGCCCAGAGACTGAAGGAAGTAAAAAGTGATCATCCAAATCCTGCTCCCTGAATCTACTACACTTCTAAGCCCCAATACCCAGCTCACAGCCCACCATGGAACTGGAGTCAGGAATCCATTGCTTTTCTGTCCTTTGCTTCTTCTAGGTTCATGACCCATTCAGCTTGGTGGTGAGATCCTCCTCCTCCCTACTCTGCCTCTGCATTGTGCTCTCATGCCCCTGGAGCTGTGGCCAAGTGATCAGCCGGGGACAAGAAAGAACCTCTGGGCCCGGTTCTTGCCCATGGCTGCCACACACAAGGGGTCAGAGTCATGCTTAGGGACCTGAACTGGACTCATCCGTCATCATCGGCTCTGCTCCTGGAAGCCAGTCCTGGGCCACTCTAGGTGTGTAGTTCCAGGCAATTTATGAAAAAGAAAAATAGAAGACTTCCAGGCACTTGAGACTCATGCCAGTAATCCTAGCTACTCAAGAGGCTGAGATTTGAGAATCTTAGTTCAAAGCCAACCCAGGCAGACAAATCTAAGAGACTCTTCTGTCCAATTAACCAGCAAAAATTAGAAGTGGAGGTGTGGCTCAAGTGGTAAAGTATCAACCTTGAACAAAAAGATGAGCATTGGAGGCCAAGAGTTTGAGTGCAAGCCCCAGTGTGTGCGCATGCGCGTGTGCACACACACACATTATATTGTGACATTCTGATGGAAATTATATAACATTCAAATTTTAATGTCCATAAATAAGGCCCTATTGGCATATAACCATGCCATTTGTCTGCATATTCCCTATGTCTGGCTGTGGATTACAGCAGTAGAGCTGATAGCTGTAGCAGGTCCTATGGCCATCAGAGCCTGGTTTACTTTTTTGCACTTGATAGAACAAGTTGGCTGATCCTTGGTCTATATGAAAGAAATCAATCCTCAGTAATATCATTATTCACATCTGGCAATTTCCTTCTCAAGTAGCTCAGGGGGCAGCTGGAATGAGGCAGGCTATGACTAAGCCTTAGGAATGGAGCAGACAGGCAGGGGTGGGCCAGGCCTTGGGGCTCTGGGCTCCTGTCTTGCTGCTGCCCTCTGCCCTGCATGACCCCCAAGCAAGTTCTACTGGGATAATATGTTCTCACAGAACAGGATTTCATCCATCTGCTGAATGTGGGCTGTGGCCATGTCAGGCACTGCCTAAGAACAAATGTCTGTTTATATGCATATAAATATTTATGTGTATATATTGTATAAAACTGTGCCAGTGATCAAGCGCCTTAGGAAAAATATAGCGCATTAGAGAGACAGTGATGGTGGCGAGGATCAACACAGAGTGAGACACAGGCATGTCTATGTGTGATGGAAGTCCTGGGTGGTAAGTGAGCCTGAGGAATTACCAGGAAGAAGACCGAGGACATCCACAGGCCAAGGAGAGGGGTCTGGAGCACTTCTGTTGCCATGGAAATCTGTAGTGTCCCAGCCCAAAGCATGATCTGTTCTGATTTTGATAGAAATCTCTGTGTAGAGACTTGATTGAGGTAGTCTCAATGCCGTAGGACCTCCTTTGGGGGCCTCAGGTGTGGGGGCAAAGACCACCTGGGCGGCCGCAATGCTATTTATGCTGAAAAGCCAGAGAGGCTGAGGGAGCTCAGAACCCCAGCCACTGAGGAAGCTTTTTTTTTATATTTATCTTTTAAATAATTTTTATTGTGATTGTGATTACATAAACTTCACAAATTTCACAGTATTGTGAGATAGTGATAGTTAAAGTCACAAACACATTCTAACCTCTGTGAGGCAAATTGTCATTATTGTGGTCTATAAAGCTTGTGAATTCTATCGGGTGGTACATACATTTCTTTCCTTTTGCTTAGTGTAAGCTGTTCCCTCTTTCCCTCTCATTCCCTCCCTCCCATTGCTGCCCTTGAGTTGCTTAGTTCATTTTCATCAATGTGCAGTGCAGCTGATGGGCCCCTCTGTTGTATTTTTTCCCATTTCCCTCTGATTCTGCGTCCTCCTCCCAGTTTCTCTCAGTTGTGCTCATATATACCATATATACGGTCAACAGCCTGGGGTCATTTAGTAATGATAGGACAAGATGAGTGGAGGTCCTTTGTTTCTTGAGTGCTGTTTACTTTTCTCCCTTTTTTTTTTTTGCCACTCATATGGGGCCTGAACTCTGGGCCTGGGCCTGTCCCTGAGCTCTTCAGCTCAAGGTGAGCACTCTACCACTGGAGCCACAGTGCCACTTCTGGCCTTTTTCTGCTTATGTGGTGCTGAGGAATCGAACCCAGGGCCTCATGTATACGAGGCAGGCACTCTACCACTGAGCCACCTTCTCAGCCCTCTCCTTATATTTTGTATTTAACATCCACATATCAGGGAGACCATGTACCATTTGTCTCTTTGCTCTTGGCTTACCTCACTAAAATGATTTTTTTGTAGTTCTCTCCATTTGCCTGCGAATGCTACTATTTTGTCCTTTCTAATGGCTGCATAATATTCTATTACATATAGGTACCACAATTTTTTTATCCATTCATCTGTAGTGGGGCATCTGGGTTGTTTCCATATCTTGGCTATTGTGAACAGTGCTGCAATGAACATGGAACTGCATGTGTCCTTGTATCCTGGTTCCTGTTGCTCAGGATAGATGCCAGGAGTGGCATGGCTGGGTCAGAGGGGAGGTCTACATTTAGCCTTCTGAGGACCCTCCAGACTGCTTTCCAAAGTGGTTGTGTTAGTGTATATACCCACCAGCAGTGCAATATGGTTCCTCTTTCTCTGCATCCCCTCCAGCATTTACCACTGGCTGAATTTAGGATGTGGGCCATTCTGACTGGGGTAAGGTGATCTCTCAGGGTTGTTTTTATTGCATTTCCTTTACAGCCAGGGATGATGAACATTTCCTGAGGAAGCTTTTAAAGGGCTGCAGTTGAGCATACCTAAGGCAGGGCAAGACTCAGATCAGGCAGCAGGGTAGACTCAGCCTGGCTCCTCAGTCCTCACCTCCTCCAGGATGTCCCCTAGTTGTCCTGGGGCCTTCTCTGGTGGCACATCCCCAGAAGCTTGCTTCTTCTCAAACCTGTTCCACTATGCGGTTGTACCTGTCTGTTTCAAGTCCCTCTTCTAGAGCACATCCTGGTTGGTGGCAAGTAGATGTCTGGATGCTGGTACTTATCAAGGCATTAAACCAAGGACTGGACAGCTGGGAAGTGCGTTGTGTATTTGGAAATGTAATCAGTGAAGTCCCAGATGGTTATCTCCTCCCATTGGCCTTGTTCAGTATTTTCTAGATCATTTTTTCCTGAGTCTGAATGACATTATCTCTCATCTTTGGAGCCTGATGCTTAACAGATCCTATTAGAGATAAATCCGAAGTCTAACCAGCCACTCCCAAACATACCACACTGTGATCCCCTCCAAACTCTTTCACTTCTGAATCTTGCACTAATTCCACGGTGCAGGTTTGGGGGAGATAAGTCACTGAAGTGGTATCCACCATGTATCTTCCATGAGAAAGCTTTGGTTCTGTTACCTAGCCCCACCAAGCAGGTGGATGAGAAAATGAAGTCACAAGGGTCATCTGCCTTAAAGTCAAGGAGTGACCAAAGAGCAGAGCCAGCGGGTGTAGGTGGCCCCTTCTCACTGGGGCAATCAGCAACTGAGTAAGAATCTAAACCATCTAAGAGGCTATTTTCATTGCTATTCACTATTAATAGTCCAATGGGCAGACCATCTGTAACCATGACTACTCTATACCCATTAGAAAAGAGGATGTGGCTAAAGATGCCATTTGTGGGAATGTACAGTGGTAGTGTCTGAATTTGGCACACACACAAAAATATAACAATAGTCAGGTGCTGTGACTCATACCTACAATCCTATTCAGGAGGCTGAAATACGAGGATCACACTTAAAAGCCATACTGGACAGAAAAGTCCATGAGACTCTAACTCCAATTAAGCAGCAAAAATGCTAGACTGGAGCCATGGCTCAAGTAGTAGAGTACTAGCCTCATGGCTCAAAAAGCCTGGTGAGAGTCATGAGGCCCTGAGTTCAAGCCCCAGTACTGGCACAGAACAAAACAAAAAAAGTTATTAAGACAGACCCCAACAATGTTACTACAAATCCAATGAAATTAAACACTGAACTCTATATAAATTTTTTGTGTATTTGTAGCAACATAATAGCCAAAAAGTAAAAACCACCCAAATGTTCAAGTGTTGTGGACAGCTAAAATGTAGAGGAAAACTTGGTAACCGAAAACATAATACTGTGAAAGAAGCCAGCTACAAAAGGTCGCATGTTATATGATTCCATCTGTATACTGTGAGAATTGGCAAATCCTGGGATACAAAGTAGATTGACAATGGCCAGGGACTGCAAATGAGGGTGGAGAATACTTGGGAAGTGACTGGTAATGGATGTGAGTGTTCTTTTTCAGGTGATAGTACTCAGATACAAACCCTGCCATTATACTAGAAATCCACTGTATTGTACACTTGGAAAGGGTCATTTACCTCAATAAAGCTATTAACCCAAACAAAACTTATTGGTTGTCTTCAAGCTCCAGCTCACTGACAAGCCAAGCACAGAAAAATCTTGTACAGACAGGAAGCTTTGTTCCCAGGAGCCATTGGATCCCAAACCCTGGGTCTGGAACGTAGCAAGTTCACTCCCAGATTGGGCAAGAGGCCTGCTTGCATCTTTTCCTCTCACACACATTCCAGTGTCCTGACTCTGATTTAGGTTATTCCTTTTCCTGGGCTCACAAGTTTCCTTGGAAAAGGCCTGGAATGATGAGCTTCACCAGCTTAGCACGATTCCAGTAGAACTGGCCCTACTGGGCCCACTAGGTCCAGCCTTTGCCTCTTGGAAGGTAATATTATCACCTCCAAAACACATCTGGAGATGGAGGTCCAGTGAGGCTGTCTGCATTCCAGATGGCAATGGCAGAAGTCCCTGTCCACCACATACTCTCGCAGCCATCCTGATTTCCCCAGGCTTTCCTTTTCTCATCAGCAGAAGGACACACATCACAACAATCAAGCAATGTGGTGGAATAACCAGAAGTGCCTAGCTTTTTAACAAATTCCAGTAGAACCTGGCTTTCATTGACTCAGGCAGGAGATGTGGGCTGTGTGCTTTCTTCCTCATTCCCAATCCAACCACTATGGCCTGAGCAGAGCAGAGCACTCTTTCCCTTCTCTCTGCACATGGGCACTTTCCCCTCAGCCTCCTCTCATACAGCCCTAGCCTCCCATATACCTGGCCTTCCTGCTGTGCTGGACATGTCTGGTTTCTAGTGTGGACCACCCTCAGGGGGCCTCTGATGTGTTTGGGAGGGACCACCAATGTTTGTCCAGTCCCCCTCTCCCCCAGCAAAGTGTGGTGGCATAAATTCAGACAGCACCTGGCCCATCTGGAATGGGAAGACCTGTGTTGAAGGACATGGGCCAGTTTTCTGCAGCATGGCAACAGAGGTAGGGAGAGTCCTTCCCTCGAGGGACTAACCAAATGGGACTGTGATGCTATGCCATGAGCTGGTTTCGCTCTTCCCAAGCAGGTGCCAACAAAAACACAAAACACAGCTTTCCAATCACATATGGCTTCTTTGACCCCATCAAATAACTTTATTCACACAAACGTCCCTTAATTTACAAAGCCTCAGTCATTCATACATTAGGGGATCCACAGTGTTCGAGGAACTTAAATATAATGTATCATATCAACCCAAGTAAACCAAGTACAAAAAATATTCATATAAAGTTGTTCACACGTAGGTCCTAGATTACCAGCTTCTGTGCAAAAAAGAAAATAAGAGAAAACAGATTAACTAGTATTTGAAACTAACCTGTGCCTGGCTTAAACCCTCCCTCACAATCAGATCTGCCCCACCTAAGTCAGGAGGCCACGGGAATGCTCTACCCAGCAGACGGCAAGAAGCTCCTGGGGCACACCATTTCTTTAAAAAGCCCCCCAACAGCTTCTTTCCTCCTATGATCTTGCCTGGGAAAAACAAGTGTAAGTGTGTGTGTGTGTGTGTGTGTGTGTGTCCATGCAACTTCAGGTACCCTGTGCAGCCCTGGGGGAGGAGGGCCTCAGGCAACTGAGGGCAGTGGGGTCATCCCTAAGTGGGGGCTGTGGATCCAGCACCCCAGCCCCACTTCCTGCCAAGAGCATTCTCCAGACAGGAGTCCCTGACCTCAAAGCCAGGGTGGGATCAGGGTCTGAGGCAGTTAGTTATCTCTGGGCCTCAGCCTCCCAAATCTGCTGGCCTAGAGAGATGAATAACGAAGCTTCCCTGTTTGGAGGTTGCTGCAGCTCTGACTCCCAGCAGCTAAGTGTGGGCCAGCTAACCAGACAGATTTGGGGGTGGCGAGGGGAAGAGCAAGTCAAAGAGAGGACTAACCAGGAGATTTACCTAGAACAAGAGCCAGCAGCACCCTGGAAGGAAGGAGAGGCTGGAGGTACTCTTGAGGGAAGAGGACTAGAATAGTGATAGGGAACAAGGCAAGGGTAGTTAGGGTCCCCTCCTTATTAGCAGGTAGTGCCTGACTCTTTCCAAACTCCCAAGATACCGGAAGGCTAAAACCTAGATATCTATCCCTGTGTCTTCTTCTACACAGTACACAGTAATAACATTAAAAGATCCCACACCACCAGCTCTTTTCCTTTTCTTAGAAATTCAAGCAAAAATAATAATCTTATTGCTCCAAACACTGGTTTTCTAGGATAGGAGACAAGTGATATGTTGAGTAGCTGAGACTCCTGGGAGGGAATGATGGAGGGGGGAAGAGGTCCTAGCACCACAGGGTCAGGGAGAGGGAATGAAGGGCCCCCATCTTCTCTGCCTACATTCACTCCATGGCTACCACTGGCAGTGCCATAAAGGAGGCCAGGCCCAGTCCAGAGTGAAATCTCCACCCTAGGGTGGGCACATTTCTCCTCCAGCTGTAAACAGGGTTATTTCTTAAGTAAACATTGAACACACTCCCTCTGAAAGGCAGCCATGGGAGCAAACCCCCAGCAGGGTGGGAGGATTTGAGTTTCCATTACCTGTCCAACGCCTCTGGCTGGTGTGAGATGAGGCTAAGGCCTGAGCCTTAGTCCCCTTATCCTCTTACCCAGAATGGGGTGAGATGGAGCCAGTCTGGAAGCAGCAGATGTGACCTTTTGGCTAGAGGTAAAGGCAGGGAGGGACCGCTGGGGACACAAGACAGTGTTGTACCTGTGGACAGCAGCTCTCCTGTCTAGGGCCAAAGCTACCTGGAGTGCCCTGGAGACAGGCGGGTGTTGCTTGGGTGTAAGGGGGCTGGGGGTAAGGACCTTCTTTCCCCTCTGGCAATCCGCAGGTGAGAAGGTGTGAGTGCAAATGACAGGTAGACAGAGAAGGAGAAGATGGCCATGTGCTTCTGGTTGAGCCAGGAGTCTGGCCAAGGAGGACAAAGGAATAAGGCACTAAGATCTGTCCTGCTGACTCCTCTCCCAGGAGGCTGAGGCCAGGACAGTCCCCCAACAGTCTACCCTTTTCATACATCCAGGAAGAGAACTACTGTTGTAAGGTGTCTAACAAACTTGGGTGCTGAGATGATTTGTCATGGCTGCTGGCAGGCCCGAGACCCAGGTGGAGGCAGAAAGAGGGAATCAGCAGGTGGTGGCTGATGTCTAAGATTGACTGGGAGCGCAGTTCTGTAAAGACTGCAGGAGCCCCTCGGGGGTGGGCCCACAGACCATAACAGTGCAGGGCACGGAGGGGAAGAGGCAGGGACAGGCACTTGGGACTCAAGAGCTGGCCCTCGTTAGAGCTAGGGAAGGAGGTCCCATCGAGCCAGAGCTGGCTGAAGTCCTGGAAGATAAGGTGCGAGAAAGTAGGCTGCCCCTGTCAGGCCGCCCACCTGTGACCTCCAGTGACTACTGACATTTAGAGCCAAGAGCCTGGGCTGAGCAGAACAAAAGGACAAGCAGGTCACCTGCTAGGCCTTTGTCTGCTCCAAGTTTAGGGACCGTTTTTCCCATCTGCTCATATATGGAGCGATGAGTCCCCAAGGAAGGCAGGAAGGTGGAGCAGAGGAGCAGCATGCTCTGAAATCAGAGGAGGCTGCTGGCTCACCTCTGCCTGCCACCCTCCCTCTCCATCTACCCCTCCTAGCTGCCATTCACAATATACTCAGGAGCCTGCCTGAGAAGTCAGAGGAGAGGAAACAAGGGCCAGGAAATCCTAACAGGTTTCAGCCCATGAAGGGAAAGGAAAGAGCCTTGTTGCCACCTGTAGCCCCATGGGATCCCAAACACTGCAGTGAGCCTTCTGCCAAGGGGAAGAAGAAATCTCATAGTGCAGCTGAGGGGCTCAGATAAGGCTGGAAAATTTCAAACAGATGCACAGCCAAGTGGGGGCTGAACGTGCTGCTCACTTGGGCACTGCAGGGCCACAGGACTGCTGCTTATGGAGCAAGTCCCTCTTGGTCACACACCAACTGAAATGTCCTCCAATCACCTCCCCATCAGTTTAATGCTAGTTTGGGGGGTGGGGAGGGAAGAAAAACAAAAACAAACACAAACGAGCCCTTTCCTCCCCCCAGAAACCCTATCCCATTTGGCCATAAATATAGGTGAAAAACCTGGAAAAGCAATGGAGCAGACAAAGGCGTCCAAGCTAGAGAAGGGAATGGCCAGCTGGGCTCCCGGCAGCAGCCTGGAAGGAGGGGGCCTAACATGAGGATGGGCACCCACTGAGACAGTCCAAGGGGTCAGGAAGATGGCGCTTGACATGTCACTGGATGTAACATGGTGGACCCTGGCAACAGGGCACACCTGAAGAGACGACCCAGGTGGCAGCCAGTTCAGGACACGGCTATCATGGCAATCAATGGTCACAAGACCTTAGGGCCCAAGCAGAGTCTGCAGCACACCTGGGGAGCCGGCGATCCTGGAGGCAGCAGGTGAGGGTTGCTGAGCTAACAATGCTGATGGCATCCGAGGAGGACTCAGTGTGCTCCAGAAAGAGGTTTGGCACAACAGTCCTAACCAGACAGTAGGCTTGCGCAACTAGCTGCTCACTGCAGCAGTAGGCATGGTTGCCCTTGGCCTTCTCCCTCTGGGCCTCCCAGTTATAAAGGGCAGAAGAAACCAAGTCCTACCACTGAGTCCTGGTGTGGCCTGGACTCCCAACAGCTTAAAGGGAACCAAACCTGCAGGCTATGCTCCTTTCTGGAGTCCTCCTGGCCAAGCCCTGGCCTTCCTCATCCAGGCAGCTCTTCACCTCTGCTCCTGTGTGAGGTCCAAGGGCTGGCCAGTACAGCCCACCAAGGAGTCCAGCTGTCCTATGTCTGGGAGGAAGGTGGCCCAGAAAACTCCTATGTCTTCATGTTCTATTCCAAGAGAATCCCCAAACACTCTCTGGGGAGATGGATCTTCTCCAGGGAGTGAGATGCTACAAGCAGAACTCGAGACGCACAGAGAAATCAGAAGGAAAATGACACAACTCAAATCGCTCCCTAACCTTTTACAGAAATGAACAGTAAAATTTACACATGCTTTGTCCACATTGAATTTCTTTAAATGATGCCTGTCCACAGCATAACTTTCTGTTCTTCTGAAGTCTCGATGACTTAAATTAAAAGGAAAGAAAAAGGACAGGAAAAAAATAACAACAACAAAAAAACAAAACGCAACCAAAAGGAGGGGAATCCCAAACAAAAGCTTCACATTGCCGGAGGTCGAAGCTGTTAGGAGATCACCAGTCAAGCCACCACCTGTACGCTCTGCTGTCCTGTCCGAGGCATGATGAGACTGTGGGTCCCGAGGGATCGACCTGGAAAATAGAAGGCAGGCAAGGAGTTGACATTTGCTCAGAACCTGGGGCACCAGCACCCAACCCAGAGTGGCTCTGAAACTGTATGTATGCTGGGGGCTGAGTCCTCTCTAAATACTTTGAGTAACCTGAGCATCACGATAAACTCTGACAATTACGGACATGTTCTTATTTCTCAGGTCACAACCAAGGCAGACATTAGAAGCAAATACAGATGCTGGCTCCAGCTACCACTCAAGCTTCTTCATAAACCATCAGGAAACAGACCCTGCCAGCCCCGGTCCTGTTCAGCCCTTCCACTCCACCTCCTCATGGTTGCGCTGTGTAAGCCTTCCAATAACCCACTGAAGTTTTCATTGCCCAATTTTAAGATGTGAGAAACTAAACTGAAGGCTCAGTCTCACCCACCAACATCAAAGGTTGATCAGAGTCAGGTTTCTCCAAGTCCACTGCTTGGTCCAACTCTGCCATGCTGCTAGGGTTAAGGCTGAGGGCTCTGGAGCCAGAACTGAGTTAGGCAGATTCTGACCCTTGAACAAGAGCCAATTCAAATCCTTTGTTCCTTACTCTCAGCACTATTCTACATTAAATATTTTTATAAAGATTAGGTCGTATGTGACCTAATGACAGTGATCTAATGATAGAGAGGTGTTGTGAGAAATACATCATGGTTTAAACAAGACAAGATGCATACAATGTCAGCACATGGCCCATCACTGACCAGAATGTCACTATAGGGTATGTGACTGGGTATCTACAACTTGGTAAGAACACTTCCTATTAGTGTTTGAAGCTGCCTGGCAGGGACTTGGGCAAGTGGAAACCTAAAACAAAAAAAGCCTATAGAGATTAGACGTGAGCCATCCCCATACTCTGAGCCACCTAATCAGAGCTAAGTATAGCCTTGTCCTGGGTGGGGCAGGCCATCTAGGCGGTAATTCCCATTGTCCTTGCACTTGGAATTACCTAAAATTTTTAAGTGGCTGGCTGCACTCAGATTACTGAATAAGATGAATCTTCTGGCTGAGGGCATCAGGACCCTGCCCATAGTGTTGAAGGAGTATGACAGCATCTAGAAGGCGGACTGACAATGTGCTTTCACAATTTTCAATGTACTTAGACTTGGAACCTCATAACTCCACTGCCAGGAGCACAGCATCTCTGAAAACCCTAAATATGGAAAGGATTTTGTGAATAAAGATGTTTATTGCCCTAAATTACATGGCAATAACTTGTAAGGCCAAAATAAAGGATGACTGAGCAAATGATCCATCAACTCAATGATATATTGCAGAGAAAATGAGAGATGTGTGGCATTTGAACACTGACCAAGCCCATGTCTGGGTCAAGCTGGAAGTTTAAGTTATGTAGCTATGTGCCAGAAAGCAGGAACATGGTTTGTCTCTCAGTTTTGGCTGCAGTTTAACCCCCTTATGAAGAATTTAGGGAGTAAAATCAATCTGACCAGTCTGTGGATGGGTGGGTCACCTGGGAAGTGATAAGGATTAGATACAGACTTCAGGGCGGAGCCCCCACCCCCCTCCCCACCCCTAATGAATCCTGGTAACTTTATCAGGAGACTCCAGTCTTGTCATGTGATTCCCTGTGCCACCATAAAACTCCACCAGCAAGAACAGCCATCACCAGATCTGACTTGGAGCCAGAACCATGAGCCAAAATAAATTTTTTTTTTTAATTTACCCAGTCTGTGGCAATTTATTATTAGCAACAGAAAATGGACAAATAAACTTTGTGTAACACCCTCCCATACAGTAAAATTTCCTCTTCCTCCACCTGACAGTATTGAATACATAGCACATTGTTGAGCTAGAGTTTTTAATGGGAAATAGTGCATTTTAATGAACAAGACAGCTCCAACAGAAAAGCCCAGACTAGGCTGTCATCCAGGCACTTCTACGCAGCGGGCAGTGAATCCTCTAAATCTATTAAACAAGGTCAATGTGGCTCCAGCTCCACTGACTGCTAACTCCTCTTAACAAAACTCCCATTGTGGGTCTTGATTTCAGTTTTTTACTTGGGAGAAAAAGCAATCATTGTAAATATAAACTCCCTGATGATTTGGCAGCCACCTCCAGTCCTTGGATTGTAGATTGCTTCCTGTAGATGAGAGAGAACAGCTGGGAGGCTGAAATGAGTATTCAATAGGTACCCTCACCATCAACATGTAAAACTTTGTGAAGTACAACAGAAGCCAGGGAGATCACACAGTCAACATGGTCTGCAAAGAACTGAGGAGAACCTCCTCAGAAGGATACCCATGGCTACTGACAATGAGGGGAGGAGGCAGGGAGCTGTACAATGGACCAGAAATGAACACCAGGCCCCCTGTAGGAAGCAAAGCTGACATTTCCCTTCAGCTCTGGAGCTGGCTGTGCTGTCTTAGTAGGATGGTGTCAGCCTGGCTCTTCCTGGGGAGACAGAGCAGAGTTTTGATGGCTGACTGCAGGACAGAACCTTGGCTTCCTGCTCCTCTTTCATCCTATCAGGGAGTATACACCATCCCCTAAGAACCCATTGCAGAGTAGGCTCACTGCAAAGTTTAGGGGCTGGGGAGAACATGCCTATAATTCTAGCTACTTAGGAGGCAGAGTTAGGAACCTGGGCAAAGGTAGCGAAATCCTGTCTTAAACATGAAATAGAAACCAAACAACCAATCAGTTTTGCCTGTATACCCATGTTTAATTGAGGCATTATTCACAATAGTCAAACTGTGGAACCAGCCCAGGGGCCAATCAACAGATGTGTGGTATATATACATGGTGAACAGAGCTTTACTCAGCCAGTAAGAATGAACTATTGTCATTTCCTAGCAAATAGAAATAGAGAGCAGTAAGTTAAATAAAGTTTACAGTCCTAGAAAAGACAAACATTACATGTTTTCTGTAATTTGTGAAGTTACAGGGAAACGGAAACAAAGGCAAGAGGGAAGATCATAAGGGAGGTGGAAGTGAGACAGGCAAGAGCAATGGAAGGATAGGTGTGGTCAAAGCACACTATGTACGGATGGATGCCATTATTAAACCCCATACACACATGAGTGGGACAGCGTTTCAGTAGTCCCCTGGATTCAATCAATCCTCAGCACAGCAAAACAAAATAAGACAAAGCAGAAAACAAAACCTCATGCAAAGAATTTCTTTATACAGCCTGAACAGGAAGGAACAACCAGAACCACACGGGTCATGTGTCTAGGTTAAAGCAGCCAACTCTCTTTGACATTTGTAGTACCATGGATGGTGTTGGTCCTAGCCTTCAAGGGCCCTCCCATACTCCTCCATCCTAGCAAGAAGAAATTATCAGGTTTCTTGGCTGTCTGGACTGTAGCCTGAATCCCTGATTTCCAACCTCAGCCAAGACTTGCTTGTCCCTCTCAGTACACCCTCACCCCTCACCCCACTGACCACAGAGCCTTCCTGGAAGGCAAAGGCACAATTGCCAAACATGCTGGAAGATGGTGCTAATGTGCAGTGGGCTTCATGACAATGTGGGGATGGGTTTGGCCAGATGAGCAAACTGAAGCTCAGGGTAAGGCTGCCCAGGAAGCAAGTGGCAGAGGACTTTTAACCCAAGCCTAGAGAGACAAGAGCTTGAGTGGAGCTGAAACCCCATTTAATACATTTATAAATAGAAACACTCAGAAAAAGGCTTGGGGCTTAGGTGCCTCTGAACAGGTTTGATGCCCAAGACACAGATGCAGTGCCAACTAGTCAGTGAGCAGTCTTCCAGCGAGTTCCTTGGCCAGCTGTGCAGTTGTCTGGCCTGCCCCCCTAAGAGTCAGGGGAACCAAATTGTTCCCATTAAGCCATAAACAGCTTGGCACACAAAGTAGAAAGAGCTGAGAAGCAGGCAGCATGAGGATGGTGCCAGGGATAGCAAAGGCTCCTACCTATTTCCTGCCCCCACTCAACCTGCAAACATTGAACATCTTAGTCAATAAAGGACCATCCTTACTCTCAAAGTATCATTTCTTTGGCTAAATGAAATTAAGTAGGGATTGTTTAAAAACTGCCCCAGCTCTGACCTCTGGTTTTAAATTGTACTGTCCTACAATATGTATAAAGTCTCGGAAGTCACAACTACTTTGAAATACAGCATCCTCACTCTGGTCCTCTAAGAGAAGGCTTAACACAGGTTTAATGGCAGACAGACAAAGGTTCAAAACCAAGTTCTACTACTTACTAGCCACTTTTATGATTGAGCCTCCTCTTTTTAGAAAATGCAGATAGTGTCTCTTTGACACTGAGTAAATTGCTTGTTTCAGAATCTGGCACAGAATGGCATTCAATCAGAGCTCACTCTGACTCTTAGGGTGTTACAGGCTGGACTGTCCTGAACTAATGTTGGGTCAAGGTTTAATTTAAAAATCATCCTACATCCTCTACATTGTGGGGGAATAAAGGCAGGGTGGCTCACAGAGAGCAGCCCTCTGGTCCTCACTGATGTAATTGTCTGCTATCCATTGCTGTAATGGCCCCAGGGCAGCCAGAAGGTGGCAGAAGTATTCTCAGAGCCTTCTGACTACTTACACCTGAAGACAGATTTTTGAAGCTAACATGAAGAAGTCTAGGATCTAGAAGTCTGTAATACAAGCTGGCAATCTACTATGATATGTGTTGTTTGCTGTGGGGCTACACAGAATTGTCTCAGATACCCACAAAGGATGGCCAGCACTCCAGGCAACCACTGGTACTTGTCTGAAGGTGGCTCACAGCCTACACTGTAGGCTTCAGAGTGGCATAGCAGTCCTACCTGATGGTAAGAAAGACACCAAGCACCTGTGATACAGGTGTAGGCCCTAGCATATACCCCTGGCTCTATATGCACATTTATCTGTGAAAGAAAATTCTCTTCACAGATGAGGAATTCCCAGTGATGAAGGATGGTTGGCAACTTGCAAAAGGCTGGCAAGTACAAGATCCAAGTACATAGCTATGTGGTATTACCAAGTGGGCAGCCAAAAATGCACTCTTACCTAAACACCCCAGGTCTTCAGTGGTATGCAATGATTCCTTTGTCCATTTAGGAATTATCTGTTTCACAGATGAGCAAACTAAGGCTGGGTTGTTAAGTCAAAGCATATCATGTTGCAGAGTAGTAAGCAGGCTTGGAAGGCATATGAAAATGCAAGGTCTGTCAAGATCCCCTCCTAAGTAGGGGATCAAGTTGTTGTGCAATGCACAACACATCTGGCTGCTTGTACTCAGATACCACACTGGCACACCAGGCTTCAGTGGCCCAGCATATGAACTGCACTGGTCAGCCATGGGACTGAGTCCAGGGAGTCCAGTTCTCTGAAGATCTACCCTTGAGGCTGAGCTAGCGGCCATGGATCTTCTAGCAGGGCAAAGCCATGAATTACCATGCTAGAAGCAGCCCACAGCACAACCTGTGGGTCTCCTGTGGTCGGGGTGAAAGAATAGAGAGACAATGCCCAGGAGAATGCTGTCTTTAGGACAAAGAAAATGTCAGGAAAAGAGGGGAAGGAGAAATCAGCAACTACAAAGGCTCACAGTAGGAACTCAATAGCAGTTTACAGCAATCTGAAAGACCTGACCAGGATGCTAGAGCAAGGTAGCTGGACCACAGCTGACTAGTCCTTAAGAGCAAGTTCTGGATGTAAGGGGAGGTTATTAAGAGTGGCAAAAGGGTGATTTGTCAAAGGCCTGGGCAAAATTTACACCACAGACCTCCCACTTATTAGCTCTGACCTTTCTAAGAATCCCTCGAGCATCCATCTTCTCAACTTATATGAAGAAATGCCTACTCTTCCAGGTATGAAGGCCACTGGCAGCATATGTAACAGGTGCCATGTAGCAAGAAGGACAAAAGAGTGAAGGCGGCTTTAAATCAAATTCAAAAAGCATCCTAGACCCACAGACAGCTCCATTAAGTCATTTACTTGCTAAGGCATGAATTCCAACCCTCTAGAGTTAACAGTCTTCTTTCTGCTTTGGGCCTCAGCTCCTGCTGGTCTGGTTACTACCCAGGCTTTCCTCCCAGAGCTGTCACTCAGCCTTCCTGGCCCCTCCCCATGTCTCCTCCCAGGGAGCAAGTACAGAAGAGACACTGCAGGGACTGTCCTCCAGTGAGCAGCCCCATTAGTCATGCCTGACAACCCAATCACACCACCTCTTAAGACTACTCCTTAAGGACATGGACAGTGTGCTACGGCTCTGGAGCAGCTTGGGTTACCAAATGGCTTTGGGTGTTCAGGAGCTCAAATACCAAGGGATTGATAGAAACTTGTGAGTACATGTCAAAAATCAATTTGAAATTCTCAGAATTACTTATTCAACATGACAGTATTTTAATATAAAAATGTGATTACAAAGCTCCCTGTCTTGGGTTGAGTTCCATCTTCATTGCTACGTGCTCTGCCACATCCCCCACTGAACATCCCAGCAGTTACAGTTGTGGAAGAATGCCCGGTTCACTCAGAGGGATAGGCTTCCCTTCCAGGCTCCCAGCTGGAAGGGACAGAGCTGGACCAGGGTCCAATCCTGAAGCCATGCTATATTGGGCCACATCTCTCCCCCTGTCCCCCCCCACACACCTTCAGGGCTGGGTGGGAGCAATGAGGCACAGAGGACCACAGATTTTCTGACGCTAGAGAGCCAGTCCGTTACAGAACCACGAGGCTCCTTGGCTTGACTACAGTTCTTTCCACTGTTTTCTCCCCGGCTTTTCAGGAGGCCTCTCTCAAAGATCCTACTGTGTGCAAACACATTCTGCTTGTGTGGAGAGGGACCATGAAATCCATGTGGCTAGTTGGGACTGGCTTAGCATTTGAGTCTAAGTCAGCCACAGCAGGAGGGTTCACAGGAAGAGCAGAGTTAAAAGATGGAAACTTGGCTTTGGCCTAAAATTCTGTGGACTCCTCAGATCAATCTGTGCAGTCAGGGGTTTCCCTCTTACCTGCAACACCCCCACCCTCCCCTTCCGGATCCTGTATACTGACTTGTGTCTAGTGGGAGCTGGCCCTAGGAGTCTGAAAGGCAGAATGGCACCTGGGGTGCAGAGGCACGAATACAACCTTAGGCAAAGGTCCCCAGGGGGCAAGAGCAGAGCTGGAGACCCAGATCCCAGTCCCACTCCCAGGGCTCCTTCCCTGCTCCTCTGTGGATACTTCATTTCCTCACTGGTCAAAGAACTCTGGATCCACAGAGGGGTTCTTAAGTGGAGGCCTTAACCCCAGGAACATGGCTCTGAGGTTATAGCTTTAACAACTCCACAAAGAGCTGTGAAATATCACAACATTAAGTCCCATACATTTTTTTCTGGACAAATGTCCTAACATTTAGTTTGAAAAGGGTACATAATACAAAGAATATAAAAACGAAGAGGCTTCTGCAGGACCCTAACCTCTGCTGGCCAGGAAGTCACACAGAAGTGGCAAGACGGGCTTCCCACAGCTCTAAGCCCAGAACAGTACACTCTACGTGGCCATGGCAGGGGAATCAGGTCAGTAAGCATTTAGGGCTCATCACCCTAGAGTCTACTCTAACAAGGGCAAAGAGGCTCCTCTCCCTGAAAGCTTTAAGCAGAGCCTCCTTAAAGGAGATCAACACTATCAAGAGGGGTAAGCTCTGCCTCAGCAGGTAACAATCCGCACATCACTTACTACACTGAGGACACAGCTGACAGGCCCTAAGGACAGAAGAATATTCCAAAATAAAAGGGTCCAAAAGGAGCTGAAAGCAAAGACAGGATGCCACCCAAACAGATGTCAGCTTTCTTTCAAGGCAGAGTCAGAAGGTTCAGTCTGGGTGGTGAGTCCAAATTCTCATACCTGGAGACCCACTCCCATTACAGCAGTGTTCCTGTTGTCTCTGCACTGGTGACATTTTAAACCTCTTGATTCCTCACAGTGTGTGCTGCCCCAAATCCTAGTATTAAAAAGCTTGCCCACTGCCCCAAAAGAAAAACCACTGGGTGAGACACAAGATATGGATTTGGAGGGTTCTGTAAGTGGCCAGCAGTAAGCTGGGCTCCTGGCAGAGTTATCTTGTCTGTGTCTACCATCCAGGATGCATCAAAACCTTTCTTGTCTTGAAAAGTCAGGAGCCAGCGGCTTCCCTTACATCCCTTAGCTAGTAAACAGGTCCTGGGTGGAATTCAAGACCAACCGAGGTAAACTTTTTGTCTCTAGAAACACCTTTGGTAATTGGCAGTTAGCTACGTGGATACCCTAACGAATTCTCTTTCTCAACTTATTAAATGTGGGGGTGAAATAAAAGCTGCCAATTGCCTCAATTGGTCCCCTCAGAGCCAGGTTCAGCTGAGCTCTCTGTGATTAGCAGAGAAAAAGCTCAGGGGAAAGGCTGGGATTGCTGAGTTCCCCAAAGGAAGAAGACGTCTTAGTCCCAGTTATTAAAGAAGAGGTCACTCTTCCATATGGCGAAGAACAATTTGTGGTTACAGAGCCAAAGACTCAAGTGAGGTGGTATCCACAGAGTGGCGTGGGCAAAAGGAAGACCATACGGCTTTCCTGTTAGAACAGCCAGACCAAGCCCAGCAGGCCTAGGGAAATCACCCCGGCCCTTGCTAAGGGGCTTGAAGCTCTCTCAGGGAAAAGAGGCTTCCACAAATTGTTAGGAAGAGAGAGGAGGAGTGAAACACATGATTACACCTTATGAGGATTTGGCAAAAACAAAACAGCGGGATGGAGGTAATGTACTGCACTACCCCATAAATTCCTGCATGTACATGCTGGGAGGGTGGCTGTCACAGGACAATTACTGCCTTCCTGTACATTACAAAAGGATATGGGACTCAGAGTAGGTAAAACGACTTGACCAAAGCCACGTAGCCAGCACGGAGCAGATCACAGTTTAAACCTAGGTTCAAGAGCAAGTCCCAAACTTCTACTTGTCCTATCTATGTGTTGTCCTTGTCACATATTCACACCTTCTGGAAATGAGCACTGCCAGGTGTGACACCTCATCCCCCTCTCCTGGGGGGCTGACAGTTCTCTCCCTAACTATAGGAACTCACCATCCTAAAATATACCCGGCCTAAGTCCCAGCCACCAGCCCCACCATGCCTGCAGGTTCCTCCTCCTTAGACCAACATGCAAGGCTACTGACAAATCAGGCTTTCAGTTCTCCAACTAGCGCCTGTGTGTGAGCCACCCTGTGCTGTGCTCTTCCCAGGAGTTCCCAGTGCTCTATGCCTGTGCTCATGCTAGGGGCCTTTCTCAGGATGCCCTTCTCTGCTCTCCTTTTTTCAAGACCCACCTAGCCTCACATAATGCTGTCACTTACTCTGATGGCCCAAAGATGGTGCAGGCCCACTCCAGACTTGCCAGGTAGCCTCTTGGGTAGTTCTGTGTAGAAAAGCCTGGGCTGGAGCTCTGGCCCTGAGCTGGCACACACCAGTCACACTGCTAAGGGCAAATCACTTCCTTTTTCTGGAGCTGGGGAGCAGTACCCAGGACACAGGTAAGGATTTAACAAGATAAATAGAATAGGGAGAAACTAACCGATATTGTAAGTTCATGTGGAGGTAAAAGATGTGCTCCCTGCTCCCCCTCCCCCACAAAGATTCCAAGTTACCTCATGATAAAGACTGAAGTTTGTCCCAGGCTTATTCTTATGCAAAAACAAATATACAGGGCAAAAACCCAGGGAATAAAGCAAAGGGGGAGAGGGGGCGCTCCATGAGCACTAGCTGAAGATCAAGTTAAGACTATGGCCATACCTCTACTCTTGGTATTACCCTCAGAAGTCTGAAGGCAACTGAGTCCAGAAGTTTTCTCTACCTTTCTCCCTTCACTTCCTTAACCTCACATAGAAAGCATTTCCCAATTTGCAAATTGAAGTGACTTTCAACATCAATTTTATAGCTGACAAATGTCACAAGAGTAGGATGCAGGGGTTAGGAATCCATAAGGCTGTCTATATGTATATGAAGGACCTCTTTCTCACAGGTTTTCAGTTTTTAAAAAAACACAAAAACAAAATGCTATGCTCTCAAGACATAATTATAGCAAAGAACATATGCAAATGAAGACTAGAGAGAGAGAGACACACACACATCAGTCGCCTAATGAGAAGCTGATTACAGAGGGAAACACAAAACCCAGAAAGATGCAGCCACCAAGTCATGAGTGTAGCCCTGGGACCCATCCCTCCATGAGTGATGCCAACTTGAGAGCCACGCAGAAGGGTAAGAGAACAGTGATGTCTTACACCTTTGAGCCACCTCTTCCTCACCTCTTAAGTGCTTCCAAATGGTGCTCACTTTGGCAGAATATATTAAAAATTAGAACGAGTCAGAAGATGAGCAAGCCCCTACACAAGAATGACACAGATCATGTCATCTCTTCTTGCCATCTCCCTCAACCTGTGTAGCTATGGCTTCCTAAGTGGGCTCCCAGTTTCCACCACACTTGTTTCTGTACACAGTTCTACTGGTCATACAGCATATCCTCAATATGCACCCAATGGCTAAGTCCCTAATCCATCCCAGCATTCTGGGGCTCAGGAAGGATGATCACCAGGGTCAAGCCCAGCCCTGGATACAGAGAGAAACTGTCTGAAAACCACCACCAACAAAACAGCAAAAACAACCAAACAAACCAACAAGAAACAACAGAGAAACTTAATGCTTTACTGGCTAGTCCAGGCTCCTCCTTGCGCCTCTCCTCTGAGCCCAGCTCCTTTCTGCCAGCTCCTTCGCCTCTGATGAAGAAAGGTTTTATTTGGCCTGTTTCAGTATCATCCCTGAAGAGAAACTGAAATTTTTTGGGAAAATCCTTTTTCTGCCATTTTCTCCATCCATACCCAACTAAATTGCATCTGCAGTGGTGATCATGTCTGTTTTATTCCATAAGACCTATGACAGTGCTTAGGACACAAAAAAATGTCATGGTCCCCCTCATAATAAGGAAAGCTCAGGAACCTGCACATGGTTTCCCAGATGCTAACTAAGTCCACTACTAACTTGGCCAAAAACTGGCACAAAACAGACCTCAACACCTGTAGTGTGCCCATGTCCTTCCTGGCAACCCTCTAACCTTATTGTTTCTTCCTCCTGGCAACCCGCAGAAAGTTCAGGTAAAAATAAAGTTTCCATCTCATAGAGATGCCAGGTAGAGGAGGACTGAGGTCAGAACTATGCTCATCTGGCACAGCAGGTGCTCAATACATGCCTATGGGCTGAACAGATGTAGCTTCCTAGTCAAAACTCAGAGCCATGTTGAGGTGACAACCATGATTCACATTCCACATGCCCCTCTACATCTCCGGTCCCCTTTCCCTTGAGGTGATCTCCCTCCCTACCCACAGGTCTGCAGGGATCCTATTATCATCACCCTGTAGGCACTCACATGGGTCACCCTGAGACTTTCATCATTAGCATGGCTTGCTAGTCTACTTCCCTTGGGCCAGGGAAGCCCAAGAAGTTAAATTATTTCCTTCTCTTCTTCCCAGAAGCAGGAGGCCACAGGCTTCACCTCATTCTAAAGAAGAATGCTAAGGGATGAAGTTGCAGTACGAGGTATGCAGAGAAACACAGGCAGAATTACAGAAGTCATGATTAGAACTTGACAGTCCCCTCCTCTGATTTGTGGGCAGGGATCCCAGCATTCTGAGGGTAGGGGTAAAAGGTGAGGAAAATGGTGGCATGTTTAAGATGGCAGGCTGTGCTCTCATCTAGGAGGGCACTTCTCCACTGTGGACCTTAGCACCACTGGAAGGTGCACAGGGGCCCTCCCTAGCTTGACACAATGGGCTTGCAGAGCAGTCACCCAGGCCTTTTAGTTAAGTCCCCATTGGTGCTGAAGAACCACTGGCACAAAACCTTCTGATGACCACATGCGTTGAGGAGTAGACCCCTTGTTAGGAGGTCCCAGGAGGAGTGCACAATGCTTTGATGGTTTCTTTTAATGGTGCCATACTGGGGCTTGAAGTTGGCCTTGGCACTGTCCTTTAGCTTTTTTTGCTCAAGGATCTACCACTTCAGCCACAGTCCACCTCCATTTTTTTTGCTAGTTATTGGAGATCAAAGTCTCACCGACTTTTCTGTTTAGGCTGGCTTCAAACAACCATCCTCAGATGCATCCTGAATAGCTAGGATTACTGGCATGGGCCACTGGTACCCAGCTTTCTTGGTTTGATACCATGTTAAGGTAATGGGTTAAACTGTGGTCTATTACTTAGTAGGGAACTCTTCACTCATGTTGTTGGTAGCTTCTAGCAACTACTGTTAACAGCAGTGGTCCTTCCACCATGGCTACTTTGAATCAGGGTCAAGGAAAGGTCCCCAAAGCCTCTCATTTAGTCTGCCCTCAGCATCAACCCAAGCTTCCAGGGACAGGTAGGCAACCAGAGTTCCAGCAACAGGCTAATGGCAACAGTGAGAATGAGCTCTGTTACCAAAGACCATATCAGGGTGACGAGGCCCTCAGATGTCCTACACAGGGGAGGCAAGAGGACTTCTGGACTATGTCAGCAATGACATCTGGATTTCAGTGAAGCCATTTGGCCTGAACCCCAGGTTTTATTAAAGGTAAAGGTCACCCTGCTGTCTATATAGGGCGTGGTACATTCACACTCATTTCTGCTGCCCCATGCAAACCCAGGGTTCCTTCCAAACATTTGCCATATCCAAGTATGCAATCCGGTTACTAACAACAACCAAGTCTTACTTGTGATTTCCAGTTCTCTCTGTCTGGTACAAGGGGCTGGGCAATGCTGGTAATACTATGTACTGCCAAGATCCCACAGCATTACATTTCTAATCCAAGCCTTCCACTTACCCTGGACTTCAGCTTTCTGGAAGGGCATGTCTTAGGCATGTCCAAAAAAGCAAAAAGGGAAAAACAAATGGTGTCACCTGGCTGTTGCCTTTCCTGTCAGATGGAAGTGGATGCACAACGAATCCACTAGCTTACATGGTCTTGATAAATTTCCCATACTGAAACCCAACATGTTACACCAAAGCCAGCCTGCTTCCCAGCGCAGTGCTAGGCCTTGCCATCAGAAAAACAGCCACTGTTGTAAAGACTCCTTCCCCAGCTCCACATCGCACACCAAGGACCTTTCTGCAGCATTTCCATCTTCCTCTGTATGCCTTATGGGTGCCTGGGTGGCTTTGCCCACTCCACTCAAGGCCCAATGGGGCACTTTTTTAAACAAAGTAACAAAATTCAGATTTTTTTTCTGACCTGTGTATGATGCAGGCTGAGTTATAGCTTTCCCCTGGCACCTCTTACTGAAAGTGAAATTCCTTTAAAGTTGGAAAATTCATTGCAATGTTTTAAGGTATTGATTTATTTTCAACTTGGTCGGCAGTTTTAAGACCTGCCATGCCAGAGTTTTAGAAATGTTGGAGGAGATCTGCATTTCCTCTGATTCTGTAATACCACAGAGGACCCACTGGTGGAAGTGGAGAGGAGCTGGGAATTGTCTGCTCTGCCCTATCAAGACAAACGTTAGGCACTCTCTGGAGGCTTGGAGACATGTAGGCACTTAGGAATTTTACTGCTAGAATAGCCCCTTCCCTAACAAAGCTTGAGTACACACCCAGAGGTGTGAACACCTCCTATCTCACCTGGCGGTTACATGGGATCCCAAAATTCAATACGCAGCCCATGGTACTGATGGCTCATGCCTGCAATCCTAGTTACTCAGGATCAGGAGGTTTAGACCTGGAGGATCACAGTTCAAAGCCAGCCCAGCTAGAAAAGCATGTGAGAGACTATCTTAACCAGCAAAAAGGCCAAACTGGTGCCATGGCTCAAGCAGGTAGTGCCAGTGTGAGCAAGAAAGCCAACCAAGAGTTCTAGGCTGAATTCAAGTCTCAATACCCACATTAAAAAAAAAAAAGCCTCAAATACCACCTTCACTTAGCCTTCCTTTGACTTTCTAGTCTGCCTACAACTAAGTGTCTGAGACTTGAACCCACTACTAAAATAAAAAGCTCTGATAGGACAACACTGAAGTCCAAATGACCAATGCCATGCCTGGCCAAGTGCCTGCCAGATGCAAGGAGGGTTCTTATTCACTAAACCTTAGTGGCCCCAGAATTTTCCAACATAGAACTATAAGCAACCACACTAATCAGAGCAAGTAAATGTGGAAGGAAGTGGAAAAGTCGGTGAGAAACCCAGCAAAGCCTGCATTTTGCTTTGGGTCCTCATAAAACAGAAATATCCAGACCAAACTGCTGAGAATAGGCTTCTGCCCAGGGCACCAGGGCCCAGAAATAGGATGCTGTCTGCTCCTATCAGAGCCCTTTCCCCATCACTGCCTGCGAGCTTTCCTGGGTGTGCCCTGGCTTTCCCACTTTCCAACCTTTTAGCCCACTATGTGACATCAGCCTCCTCTACTGCCAGACCCATGGTTATGTAAACACCTCACCAACTTGCCATCATCCCCAGCCTTGCCTGCCTGCCTGCCTGCCCACATTTGGGGCTGTGTCAGGATGACCCCAGAGTAATCTGCATGTAGGCTGACCTCACCTGAGGAGCAGCTGGTGGCCCTGCTGCAACGTGCCTGATCAAGATCAGCTGCCATATTCCAGAAGGCCCCATGGCAGCCCTGTACACTAAGACCCATGAGGGATATCAGTGTAGTCCTTTTTGGAGGGGAAACTTAGTCTCTACTTCCAAGTATAAACCTACCAAAAGTTGTAGGAATCCGAAGGAACAGTTGGTTCTTCTCTCATACATACCTGTCAAGCCATGACTCCCAAGATCTTAGGAAAACTGAAATGCTTCCTCTGCTGTGAGGGCCAACAAGCAAAGAGTTGGGTCATCAACGTGTAATTACATACAGTATGGATGGTACTTATTCAGGACAAAGGTGAAAAACAGCAAGACCTTTGCATGTAACCAGCCAGGGGCCTCTCACAGCAGGCTATTATTGTCAGTGGGAGGGCCTATGTATCTCTAGGGTCAGAGGCAAACAATGGAGTTGGAAGGTGCTAATGCCTTCAGGAAGCTTTGCTCACAGGTTGATCAGCAGAGCCCCTCAGATTTGCCCCAAAGGATGATGCCTTGACTGTGGCAGCCAAGGATGCCAGGTGCATAGCACCTGGGCTTTGCTGCCCTCCACAGCCCCAGGGCAGACCTGTCCTTTCCCAGATGCTCAAGTATCCTGCAAAATTTCAGGGACAGATGATCCCTGGAGGCCAGAGGCCCATTATATAACCTACAGCTTCTTTTGGCTGGCTGAGGCAGCAGGGACAATTGAGAGATGGCAGCAGTGGGTCACCAGGGAACAGCCAGAGCCTCCTTGCTGGGGAAGAACTCCAAAACTCTTGTCCAGACAAGAGACACAAAAGGTGGGAGAAGTAAAGGCTCAGTTGTTTAGACATGCCTGCATCAAAAAAACTGATCATGCCTCACATCTGTCAATTCTAGCTATTTAGGAGGCTGAGATCTAAGGATCAAGGTTAAAAGATAGTTGGGACAGAAGTGCCCAAAGACTATCTCTAATTAACCAGCATGTTGCCAGACTGGATGTATGACTCAAGTAGTAGGAAGATGATTTAAAAAAAAAAAAAAAAGCTGAGCAAGCAGGCTTGAAAGTTCAAGTCCCTATAGCAGCAAAAACATAAATAAGCAGAAATCAGTATATATGTAATCTTCTCCCCAAGAAGCCTTTATTCTAAAGGACTTAATAATCCCTCCTCCTCCTCTCCAGCCCAGTAATTCAAGGCTCCACCACAGATTAAGATGAGATCAGTTTTAGGGGCACAGAATCCTCCCTGCCCTTGGTAGCGTTTCCTTCTTTAAAAGCCTGTTTATGTTTTCTTTTGAGCTACCTGTTTGCCTACAAGTATACTTTGACTTTGCCAGAGTAGAAGAAACTGCTGCCCATGAGGAGCCTACTATGTGTTCTCAAGTCCCTGTCACTCATGAGATTGCCCAGAGCTAGGTGGACAGGAAATTCAACCTAGTTGAGAAAATTCCATTATGTAGATTATCTAAAATTCACAAATGATTTATAGATGACTCAAAGCCATGAGAGTTCAAATCTACAACTTGTTCCTTACAAACTCTAACCTTCAAGAAGAAATCAGGTCTAGTTTCTTTCTGTGATATTAGGCCACTAATATCATTCGATGGAACACCAAGACTTTCTATGACCCCTCAGGTCACATGAACATCTGATTTCCTTCGGAGGCCTTAGCTGTTCACTCCAAATGCACGTCATTCAAGGGCTTGGCTCCAAAAGGCCCTAGTAACCAAGGTTTGTGTACTGGGCGGCAGACTTGGCCATGAATGTGCAATTCTTCATCTCCCAACACCCTGCCTTCCCTGGTAATGTGAGGGTGGTGGCACCTGGCACGTCAGTTTGACTGGCTTCCTGTGTGGGGTAAGACTTGTGACTGGCTGGTAGAACCCATTAGAAAGGATTAAATGTCTCCCAAAAGTGACAAATAAGGGAGAGATAGGGGCTGATTGGTAAAGGGAGTAACTTTTTTCTGGGAGAAGCAATTGGACAAATGGCCCTTAATACAACTTTATTTTAAAAGAAAAGCTTTCTGGCAATCTTCTAAAGACAAGCTACAAGTCACTATCTTCAGAGGGGCAGAAGGCCTCCCTTTCAGGCCACATGGTATCATGTAGCACTTCACTGCAGTCACTACCTCCTGTGATCCTCACCGTGTCCCCCCCCCCCCCGCCTCCCCTCCACTAGACAATTATGACTGAGTCCATTCTATAGGTAATAAGCCCAAGGCTTGAAGGAACATAACCTGCCTGTGGCCACACAGAAATGTGACTCAGTCCCTGTACTATCTCCAGTCAGCAAACCTTCCAGAGGAATCTGAACTTCCAACCCCAAGTGTGTTTCCTCCTTTCATTCTGGGGGGAAAAAAGCTTGACCTAAATGATACTTTGAAACTTACTACATTAAATGACAAAGGGAATTCTTCAGGTCAGCACTGTGGTTAGGTATGGTCATTTACTATGTGCTGCTAGCTTGGGCCGTGATATGTCTAACTTGAAAGTTGCTGAGGATCCAGGGTGCACAAGTTCTATCCCTTTCCTGGGGACCACACATAACCTTCTTTTCTAGATTTTAGCCACCACCTACTATTTGGCCTCACTTTAATGGCAAAATTCCTCAGCCAGAGCTGTATGTGTGAATGGCTCTCAATGCACAGTCTGGGAAGATATACGTTTATAATGACAATAGGAAATGATTGGGCTTTTTCATTTGATTGTCTCCCTTTGTGTACAATGGTGTTTTCCAGGTTACCCTATGAGTGACATAGCACTAGATAATAATGCACAGATGGTAAGTACCCAGCTGACTACTAAGGCACACACTGAACAAAGAAAAAGTGCATAAAAAAAACAAAGTTCGACCGGCTGCCAGTGGCTCACACCTAGTCCTAGCTACCCAAGAGGCTGAGATCTGAGGATCCTGGTTCCAAGCCAGCCTGGGCAGGAAAGTCTATTAGACTCTTATCTCCAATTAACCACCAGAAAACCGGAAGTGGTGCTGTGGCTCAAGTGGTAGAGTGCTCGTCTTGAGCTGAAGAGCTGAGGGACAGCATCTAGGCCCAGAGTTCAAGTCCCACGACCAACAAGAAAAAAAGAAAACAAAGCCTGTTAAATGAGACATTATATTATATATCTTGATCTACAGCTATCAATATTTCAAGTAGTGGTACTAGGGTTTCAAATCAAGGCCTTGTGCTTGATAAGCGAATCCTTACAGGCGTCAGCCACTGCACCCAAAGTAAATATAGTATTTATAACATGTAATTAGCATATTCTTCAGCTGTTGGAAACATTAAAACATGTTTTGATTTTTATTATTTGCAAATACTCCCACTTACTACACAACAAAAGAGCTCTGAAATCTTCCATTTCAACATTATAAGGGGGCTTTCAAACCCAACTGAAAAAAAATCAAGGTCTTTAACCCTCTCTTCCTCATTCCTTCTCAAACTCACTCTGTTACTCCAACAAACATTGCTCAAGTACTAAGGACACTACCATTTGGTATATCCAGTGAATATCAGAGCAGCCCAGGGCTGTCCTCTAGTCTTTTGGCAAAAGACAATCTCTAGATTTGTATGTCTAGGCATACAGAAACTCCAGACTCTGTATGTCTAGGCTATACAGAAACTCCAGACTCAGCCAACTACTCATTCTTCTCTACACACTTGTACTCAGATTCTCTACAGGGGTGCCAAGGTTCCTGGAACCATACCCACTCCTCCCAATGTCCTCCCCTATCTCTCTTAACCAATGCTTTATCCTTCCAACTGCTTAGACCAAAACCTTGAAATCATCAATTCCTTCTCTTACATCTCATATCCAATCTACCAGAAATCCTGGGGCTCCCATCCTAGAATGCACCCATAGTATGGTACTTCTTCCTTGCTCCATTATTTCAAGCCAGTATCATTATCTTACCCCTTCAGTTGTTCCCTTTTGGCTTATGAGCACAGTGGACACACAGTGATACTTTCAAAGAGTCAGATATCACACAATTTAAAACACATCAGTGGCTTTCCATTTCACCCAATATTAAAAGCCAAAATCTTTGCAATGGCTTATAAAGGCCTACTCTACCAAAGAAACCTTCCCCCAACCTCCCAACATTCACATCTCTTCTGCTGCTCTACCGATCCCACCCTCACTCAGCATTTAGTCCTTTCTAGGGCATGCTCTGTGTTTTCACTGTGTTCTCCATACAATGTAAGCTCCACACTGCAAAAATTTGTTTTTTGTTCACTGATGATCTGTGCCTATACTGGTGCCTGGCAAATAGTTTCCCAATAAACATGCTGAATGAATATGTGAAGTTAACTTCTTGCCATCCATAAACTTTGGCAGGAGAAAGAGGACATACCTAGATTCAATGTTCTTACCAACTGAACCCTGATTCTCTAATGGACTAACTCTGGCTAGTCTGAAAATAAAATCCAAGCTTTTAGTATACAAGGTTCAGCTTCAGTCACATAGACCTGGGCCCAAGTATACATGTAGGTGCCCACCTAGGACAGCGTAAGATAGGCCACAACAAACTAGTACCATATGCACAGTATTATTAGCTGAGAGAGCCACAAGACATAAGGATCAAACAGCCTGGGACACTTACCAAGAACGAGACAAGAGGCTAACCTTATCTCCCCTTCTCAGTGGCACCCATTTCTTCTAGATGAGGAATCACCCCAAATTTCCCAAAACTTTTGACCAGTAAAGCAAAGCAAATCTTAAATGTGGGTGCACAAATGGGAGCCCTGATCTTAATTAGTTGTGACAACCACATAATCATAACCCAAATTCAGGTCTCCTCTTCCAAAGACAACTTCCCTCCTACATTGGGACAAACTTGAACTCTAGAAATCTTGTAAAAGCAGAAAGACTGAGATCAAAATAGAAAATGACAGCATAAAATACAATTAAAATACTAGCCAACCTGTCACCCTCAAGGCTGGCTTTGGGGAATGTCATCATCTTACTCAATGGGTAGTGAACAAATTGGCCTGGCATCTGGAAGGTACTCATGAATGGTTATGAAATGACAGAATTATGGCTAGTGATACACCCAGAAATACAGATGCTGAAAACACTATAGATGTAACTTGTTCTACTTGGTATGAACAATTCCACCCAGAAATCTGAGGATGACAAGGGGAAAGGGAGGAACAATTAACTCAAGTGACAGAGGCTCTATGCCTGATGGTTCCTTCCTACAACTGGCAAGACCAGCACTTCCACCTTAACTCAAGGCTTCAACTAAATCTGAATCTAAGAGATTATTCTACCTTGCCATATTGGCATTAAGAAACCAAACAAAAAAAGCAGGTAGGAGGTTAAGACGTAGCTGCTCTTAATTCAATAGGATCTTAGATAAGTCACTTATAGTACATGTAAAAATATGGGGATCAATGTCTGATCTACTGTCTGGTCCATACCTTGGATTCCTGTCTATATACCTGTTAAATGCATTCACCTCTGAATTTTCTACCTAACCTCTCTCCATACCGCTCTGTTTTGGTCCTCAATCTCCTCATTAACCCAAAGGTCTAGTCTAACCAATGTATCAAGCTCCCCGAGACCAGTTCCTCTGTAGATATTTGTAATCTCTACCATATAGAGATTGCTTAATGGGATGTCATCCCATCACTGAAAGCCATCCTTTCCAAGTATGACAGTTGCTCAAATCTTGTGTTGAGTAAAAAGGGCAGAAAACAGTCTCCCTAGTTACAAAAAGACCTACACCATGTAACACATCTGAACAGGAAAGCAATAATTAGCAATACTATTTCCTCTCTGAAAAGCTGTACCTCTTCTGCTTATTTCCTATAGTGTGCACTTCTTACCTGACAGTAAGAAAAAGTATTTCCTAGGAACTTATGAGATTGAGCCAAAACACAAACTCCTCTCAAAAAAACTAGATTTCCCAACTTGTATTCAAATAATCTTACATAACCTATCTCTTCAGCAAGACTTTGGCAGAGGTCATGGCAGTATTTGGTTGGGGGGGGAGGGGGGCGAGAAGATCCTTCTCATCATCCCTGCACTTCTCCCTATTCCACAGCATACACTGGAGGGAGGAGGACACAGAACCCACTTTATTGAGTGTCCATGAAGAAGAAGAGAGCACTCACCTACTTTTAAAAACACCCAAGATGGTCAGGCCTGAATTTAAGCAGCACATGTGACCTGGTCCATTCTGGTTTCAAGTTCAAAGGCATCAGGCCGGTCCTGTGGGTTAGCAGCCAACATATCTTTCAAGAGCTGCTTGATCCCCTCAGACATGGAAGTCCTACGTTTCTGGGGAATATGCAACTCCATCTTTGGGTTTTCTAGCAGCGCCTCACCAACAGGGACGATCTCAGACCCCTGTTTAATGTAGGTCCCCAGGAGCTCCTTCTTGGTCTCAGAGTCAATGAAAGTGATTCTTTCTATCATTGCCCAGATGATAATGCCCAGAGCAAAGATGTCCGCCTTAGCTGTGTAGTGTCCTTCCCAGACTTCAGGAGCCATGTAGAAGTCTGAGCCGCAGGCTGAGGACAGCCAGTATTTGTTCACATTCACATTTTTGTTGTCTTGATTGCCCTCTTTGCCTCGATGTGCCAGCCCAGCACAGACCTTACTCAGTCCAAAGTCTGCCACCTTGAGGATGGGGGTGCCAGACCGTTCAGTGATGAGGATGTTGTCTGGCTTTAGGTCCCTGTGCACGATGTGGTTTTTGTGCAGGAAGGCAATGGCACTCGTGAGCTGTAGCATGAAACTTTTGTTGGTGGCTGGGTCTGGCCTCCGGGACAGGACATACTGATTGAGATCTCCACCTTCACAGAACTCCATGACAAACCAGAGATAGCAGGGCTCCTCAGCATAGCCCAGGATCCTTTCTCCTAAGTCAAAGGAGGATAGGAAAGAGCTTCAGTGACATGGATATATTCACAGTACTTTTCAACCAAAGGAATAAGCTATATTAAGCAATGACAGTGGCGACAAATTGCTTCAAGAGGACCGGCACAAATGGTATTATGTCAATTCTACACATGCAGGCCCATTTCAACCCACATAGGACAGGCCAAGAGGTGACAGACAGCACCAGGGACTAGTGGAGCATCTAGCACTTAAAATGAAGGGGCCTAAGTAGAAAATCATGGTTTCACAGGCCGTTTGGTTGATTGTGAAGCCTTTTTTTTGTTTCTTTAGTATCTTGAACTAGGAGCATCATTCCATCCAAACTCCCAGGACTTCATGCTGGGAAGAGGAGAGGGGTTTAAGTGTGTGCTTCTACTATCACTGTTGCTCCATGTCAGCCAAATGACCTTCCCTCTCTCCTTTCCTGACTTGTAGAAAAATTCTTGTTAATACATGAAGAATGGTATTTTAAGTTTTTTTTACCCTAACACATCTCTGGCTCTACAGTTTAGATTTGCAGGCACCTATGGTAGCAATCACCATCAGCAGTACTAGGGGCAGCAAGGTCAACTCCTACCACAAAGAAGGGCAAGGCTCACCAAATATGAACAAGGCAGAAGGGCAAGACCCAAGATATCCTTAATGGATACAGATTGGCAGAAGAATGCAAGACAGCAACTCTGGGCTACGATGGAGCAGACAAGACAATAATGGACCCAAAGGGACAAATAAGCCAGCAAGGTGTAAAGTCTGATGGGAACAATGAAATCTGAAGTAGAGGCATAAGCAGTTTTTGGTTTTTTTAAATTGTGTGGGGCTTGAAAGTAGGAGATGGTGACTGTCTTCTCTATGCCAATCATGATATACTTTTCATTGACAGCTCTCATATGAAAGTCTTATCTCATTAATGAAAAGGTTGACCCACAGAGAAGGGACTCACCCAAGGTAGACACAGGGGACAATTTTAACTGAGCCACACCCTGAAATATGTCCTCTTGCTTCCAGTATGGTGTAATTACACAACCAAAGACAAAGGATGCACTTCCTTAGACAGCCTTGGCTGTGATCCAGAAGATTCCTGCCATATTTCCAAGGCCCTGTCTTACAAAGCCCAAGGTCTAGGAGATCCAGGTTGAGCCAAGATTAACTTGACACCGACTTAAGGTTTGACCACAATCAGACAGTCTTCCCTTCTACTGCAATTATGTAATTTATTTGTTTATATTACTCACAATCAAAGTAATACAGGTAGAACCAGTTCAGAGCAGATGGCTTTTTTTTTTTTTCCAGAACAGTTGTTTCCCCCTCTCATAATCCTCTTTCTAGGTCACTGGCAAGCTGGCTGAGGCTTTCTACCTAAAAACACTACAAAATGAAGCTGTGACCTGAAGCCCAAACCCATCTAGACGTGAAGGACAGAAAAGAACAAGAAATGATCCCTGGTGGCAGAGCCAGAAAGAAAAAGATTAAAAAGTAGTCAAATTCCTTCCTAAAGGCCACATCAGATAACTGTGAGATTTCTGGTGGAGGAATAAAGGGTGGGGAAATGATCATCATTTTATATACAAAGCTGGTAACTATAGCGACTAGGTAGAAGTAAGAAAACAAGGCTGCCAAACAGGCTGTAGTGTAGGGCTAGATTATGAGCATCCAGACAAAGAAATAAAAGATTTCAAGTGCCCCAAGTCAGCATCTGGGTAGGGCAAATGGGTTCCTGGACCAAAAAGCCTGTGTAGGGAGCGAGGCCTGTCTGGGCCTCTCTGCTACTTTTTACCAGACTCAAGGAAGAGACAGTACCTAGCACTTGATTATTCAAGTGGAGAAGCAAACCAGGCTGGAAAACAAGACCACATGGGCGTAGACCAGAAACAAGAGGTCTGGATGCATACACTGTTCTAGGCACTGCAGTGTTTACTGGGTTGATTCTAATATTCAGAGAAGAACATGGGCTAAGTGAGGCATGGTGAAAGGCAATGAAAACTTTATAGACAAAACCCTGAACCTCCTTGCCCATGTAATTATAACCCCTCTATATGGTATTTTCACAATAAAATAGAACAAACCCTGAATCTCTAAGCCTCAGTCTTATCAAATCTGAGAATGACATCTTAATCACGGGATTACTGTGAAGTCACTAATATGAAATACATTTTGTAGGGTATAAGATCCTCTGGAGAAAAAGCCCACAGACCATCACTAGCATCCTCATTACCCCTAACCCTAACTAGGTCCGGGAAAGTCACATTTCAATAGTCCCAACACTGTAGGCCACAATAAAGATGCTACACATTAGACAAAAGAAAATGTCTGGATCTGAAAAATCATAGTGGACTAGATGCCATGGAGGACAGCGCATTTCTTAGGTTAAGACAACTAAAACCTACATTCTAGCTACACCAGGACACTCTTTTGAGACAGTCTCTACGTTAAAAGGATCCTCTACATCTCTGCCAAAGTTGATCACTATGGTCCTCAAGTGAACCTTCACAGCCATGTCCATAATCTGCAACTGAATGCACACTGTAAGGCCAGCCTGAAGGGCAATCTACTTTATGCTAGCCTGGCTGCCCAAGTAGCTTCCCTCTTCTGAACAGCCAAGGTCATGGTCTTAAAACTGTATTCAAGTTTTATAACTAATAGCAGACATTCTGGTCAGCTACTCATGGCTTAACTCTTTAACCCTGAGAAATGCTAGCACATTTTGCAATTTTCAAGGTAGGGGTTAGATTTCTTTTTCGACTTTCTGCCTTCCTAGAGGGAAGTATACACTGGGGAGGGAAAATGATCAAACTACCTGGGATAGTTTGTCACTGAAATGCTGGTTCCAACCACCCTCACTCCTAAGACCCAAAAGTCACTGTGATCCACCAGAGCAGGGGCTGATGGAGGTCAGGTGATTGATTTTAGCCCAGCAACACATATATACAATCAAAGATTTATAGTAAGAGTTAAACATCTAGTTTCCTTTCCAGAGAGACACAGAAGGAGGGTGGTATTTAGAAGAGGTGATAAGGATGTGAGAGTTCATCACCAGTTTTCAGGCACAACTGTATAAACTCATGACAGCCTATTTTACAGATTGGAAAAGCAAGTGTGAAAGAAGTTAGGGAGGTTAAGTAACCTGCTCAGAAGGGACAGCCAGCCAGGCAATGGTGGCTCACGCCTGTAATCCTAGCTACTGAGGATGCTGAGATCTGAGGATCATGGTTCAAAGCCAGCCTGGGGAGTTAAAGTCGGTGAGACTCTTGCCTCCAATAAACCACTCAGAAAACTGGAAGTGGCACTGTGGCTCAAGTGGTAGAGCGCTACCTTGAGCTGAAGAGCTGAGGGACAGAGCTCAGGCTCAGAGTTCAAGTCCCCAACAGACAAAAAAGAAAAAGAAAAAGAAAAAAAAAAAAAGAAGGGATAGCCACAGGCCATGAAGGTGGTATCTGAGCTTCCACAGCCAAATATTTCAAGCAGACCATGCTGTTATTCAACTGACAGAGGGCTGACTGATTAAAGAGGCAGGTTTACTTTTGGACAGTTCTACTCACTTACCCTCAAGTCTGATGCGTAGGTGACCTTAAAATAAATTCTGCATTTCCAAGCATTTCCCATATTGCAGTTTGCAGAGAGACAGATATACTAAACAATACCTCAAAACCAGACGCTCTGAGCATTACCATTACTCATGGAAATACATAGTGATGTCTTCCATTAAAACGTGGCCTGCTGAAAGGTATGGTGGTGCATGCCTGTAAGCCTTTACTGGGTAGGCTGAAACAGGAGGATTACAAGCTCAATTCCACCTTAGGCAACACAGAGAAACCTGTATCAAAATAAAAATGACTGGAGATGTAGCTCAGTAGTAAAGCACTTGCCCAACACGCAGAAGACCTGGGGCTTAATCCCTGATGCTTTAAAAACGAACAAAAAAGCAGCCACTTTATGGAGAAAGCAAGCCAGCAAGCTCCACCTGACTGTAACAGTAAACTGTACGAGCAGTATGAGCCCTGGAAAAGCAAGTACCTTCTGACAAGACACATAAAATACTCTGGATTTTATAAGGCTATTCCTACATCTCTTTTAGAAGTGAGCTATCCAGCTTCCAGTTAACTCAATTCCAATCAAGCCTCATGGGCTCAGAAACCAAGCAACCTGGGACCAGGTAGCCCAGAGGAATCACAGAGGAGGTATGCCTGTAAGCAGGCAGTGAGCAACAGAAACACTCAAAAGTCCCCCATCCACTTACTATACATATCTATGGAGGCACTGATCTTAAACTTACCCTTTACATAGCCTGACAGACTATGGATAACACTATGATATTAACATGTAAAACCATGAGTATGGGTTAGTTGAGTTCCCTCTGGAGGCTGATGAGCCAAAAGTCAGATGAGCAGATGAGAACTTAATAGGAGTTCTGCAACCAGGAATGATCAAAAGAGGAGGCAAACAGCAATCAAGAGAAAGGCTTGATGGCTTAGGATCAATAGAACTTTGTTTATATACCAGAGTATGCTGTAAAGGAATAATTCAGAGTATCTGACCCAATCTTCTCCACTCCAAACTCCTATCCTTTCAGGGGAGGAGGCAGAGGCTCCAAAGAATGACACAAGTAGCTGGGAGCAGAACCTGGGTGCTCACCAGGATCATCTTGGTACCGGTAGCAATTTCTCCCTGGATATTCTATTTCCCTCTCTGGCAAAAGCTTCTTATAAGCAGACTGTTATTTATGTACACCCCAAGGAGTTCAATGTTCAAAGTCCCTGGGGTCCACTGTCCGTCTACACAACACTTCTCTCAGAAGTAGATTTTGATTTTGACTTCAATTGCTAAGATGACAGCAATTCAACAGTAGATATCACAAGTCTTAAAAATGCTTAGTTCACTGGGAGCTGGTGGCTCATGCTGTAATCCTAGCTACTCAGGAGGCTGAGAAATGAAGATTGCAGTTCAAAGCCAGCCCTGGCAGGAAAGTCCATGAGACTTATCTCCAATTAACAACCAGAAAACCGAAAAGTGGTGCTGTGACTTGAATGCTTGCCTTGAGCTGAAGAGCTTAGGGACATCGTCCAGGCCCAGAGTTCAAGCCCACGATGGACCAAAAAAAAAAAAAAAAATTAGTTCAAGCTGGCTCATGCCTATAATCCTAGCTACTCAGGAGGCTGACATCTGAGAATCTCGGTTCTAAACCAGCAGGGGCAGAAGTCTGAGAGATTCATATTTCCAATTAACCACCAAAAGCCCAGAAATGGACCTATGGCTTAGTTAGTAGAGCACCAACTTTGAGCACAAAAGCTCAGGGACAACTGCCCAGGCCCTGAGTTCAAGCTGTAAGACCGGCACCAAGAAAAGAAAGAAAACAAAAAACAAAAAACTTAGTCCATTTGACACATTAGTCCCACTCCAGGAACCTATTCTAAATGTCCCCAAAAGACAAAACAAAAAACCACTACTAATGAAAGACACACTAAACACTCAAACCACCTCAAAATATTTCTTCATACAGCACAGATAAAAGGAAAAGCCTGGAAAGAATGTAATTACCTATGGATGTTAACATTCTGTTGTAGTATTTCTACTTGGTGAAATGTTTTAAAGAGCCGTGTTACACTTTAAGAGTGCAGGGATAGCGCCCAAGCCCAGAGTTCAAGCCCCATGACCGACCAAAAAAAAAAAAAAAGCCAACAGAGAAGTTCATGCAACCCATCATAAGCAAAGTTTAATGTGAAAAAGGGAAAAAATGGAAAAATCTCATTAAAGTATGCTTAAGAAAGGATTACAGAAAACCTATAAAAATGAAGTGTGAATAAGACTACTCCTATTTTTGTTTAGCACTTAAAGAAATGTCTAGAAGATCAGTCCTGATAGATGGAAGACAAGGACCCACATGGCTGTATGCCTTCCAAAGAAAAAGGAGTATACAAACTAACCCATCATCCCAGTCTCAAAGATTTAAGGTGTGTCTTTACATTAAAGATCTGGTTAACATGTCCATACTACAAGATGTGTCCAAAGTGATTCTTAAGATTAGTCAAATAGATCTGTTACAATGGCTGCCAGTAAAATACTGTGTCCTCCAGAGGCCAATAAATAAAGCAGAAGCCCAGAAGAAAGGTCAGGGCTTGGATCAACATTGTCCCTCTACCCCCACCACTTACACAGCTATGATCCAAGATCCTAAGAACCTGTTTCATTCTCCATAAACAGAGATGAAACATATATATCACTAAGTTTGACTGTGTCAGCTAGAACACTTATGTGTAGTGCCTGGACACCAGAGCAGACAACACTGAGTATTAGTCATGCTCATGTCTCTGTGCACCACTAGAAGCCATCCATTACGGCCAATGGTCCCAAGACTGAGTGCAACAATACAGAAGCTGGAAAGAGCATCTAACTAAATCTAGAGCTCCATCCTTCACTAGTGTTAACTAGTCAATATGCTTGACCTGGATTTTTCTTTTGTAACATATAATTACAAATCCACTGGCTTCTCAGAACAGAAGATTAAATGAGAGAATGAACATAAAAAACACTAAGATCCTAACTGCTACTACTACTTGGAACATTCCCAACAGTCTAGTTAAAACATGGGTCTTACTAGCCAGGTAGAAAGCAAAGAGACCCATGGCAGCCTGGGTCAAGCATTTGTTCATGTGCAATGGGCCTCATCCAACACCTAAGCCTCAGCTTAGGCCACAATCATTCCTGACTCATCAATCCATCCTTCCTTTCCATGAGTCCACATCTCTCACAGGCTGTATCAAGGTCACATCTCTTTACCATAACCATCCTCTCCATTAGCCTAAGCACTTGTGGTAAAACAGAATCCAGTCTTAGGGTTCCCCACAGTACAAACATGAGCACAGGTATTCAGTAATAGACAAAATAAGCTAAGAATCAAAGTTTAAACACCAAGACCAGATCTCTGCCTGACTCCTGGTTAACCTCACCTGACACTGGTGTCCTACAATAATTAATTATTAAGATTTCTTTCATTACCTAGAGCCTAGTCATCTGCAATAGGGGCTCAGGGCCATCTACCCCTTTTGCCTGTCTATGAGGCAATATGACCTGCACTTGGGCAAATTAATTAGTGACAAGAATACTCAGAGGAAATAATGATCTTAATTCTAGGGCTTTGCAGAACTGAAAATTGCCTCAGAACTAGATCAAGCCCAGATAAGCATCATCTGGCCACAAACCTCCACCTGAGAGGTCCCACCAGTCTGTGACTATTACATCTCTACACAGGGCACCTAAGTCAGCTTCCTGGGGAGATAATTAGGAGGATGGTCTTCCACCTTCTGATCACTAATACAGCTTTGGTAATAAAAGTTTTCTCTACAGCCGCCTTGCCTCTTGACTAATTGGCTTCAGTTTTGTGGTGCAGAAGAAGCCTGTGTATACTAACAAAAGGGCATGCATAATATGTAAATTAAAGACAAGGAGGTCAGGATCTAGAATGTGTCCTTTTTTTTTGGAGGGGGGGAGGGGTTCTAGCCATAAAGATACTATCAAAGGCCAAATTCAAGGTGAACTGAAGTTCTACTAGAAAGCTAAGCACTCCCTTGGAGTTTACACTATAAAAGGCCTCACCCAATGCAACCCCAATTAGCCAACACTCAATTAAGTAAGGTTTGTTTGTATCTCCTGGGGCTGGTACCTTAAAAGCCCCAATGCACAAAGAAGGAAAGCAGTCAGCAGGAGAGAAATCTGAACAGTTGCCCCAAGACATTCGAGAGCAGACTCAAAAGCAGGTACAGAGACCACGCAGCTGGGATTCAAAGACAGCACCAACAGAAATTAATCGGTGCCACAATACAGATTAATACATAATTAAACACTAACAGTAGTCATTAGTTTCTGAGTAAAGAACTAAGAAAAAACAACCCAGAGCTAAAACCACCTCTCCCAAATATGCCCATAGTGGTTACGCTGGAAGATTTAAGTTAGAATGACTATGCTTGAACCCTGGTTATCTGCTCACAGATTTTAACCTAAGCAATTTCATTAACCTCAGCAGCCTCATTTGTAATTGTAGGACTGACTTCAAAAAGATGGTTGCGAGGGCTAAGTGACAGGTACAAAGTCTTTCAAATAGCACCTTACACACATAACACTCAGCTAGTTTTAGTTCTTGACTGGGTGAAAACTGATACTAATACCTTTCAACTCCAAATCCTGTGTTGTATTGTATCCCAATAGCTTGGAGGTTCCCCCACACATACCCCCTCTTCTCCCTCCTCCCACGCAACCCAGCCCCTCTTCTATCTCTGATGCCAAAATATAACCACCCACCTGATGGGGTCTATAGACTGTGGGCCCCCACTGTACTAGAATTCAGACGTGTTCTAAGAGCTTGGGTAAGGGGTGGCGGGCCTGTACTGAGCCCTGAGCAGCCTGGAAGGGGCTGCAAGCTGATAACCAATCCAATGCCAGGACTCTAATCTACCCCCATCTAGTTCAGACTTCAACTACTTTTGTTCTGTTTCTCCTTGCCCCCAACTAAATTCTAGGTGAAACCTATTTCTAGGATGCCCCAACTCCTGATCCTGTATTATTGTTCACCTGAGCATATGCATAGCTCCCAAAGCAAAAGTCCCTTCTACTACAGTAATGTGGCTCACAGTGGTCACTTAGCAATGGTGCACAGGCAAGGACCTAAGTTCGAACCCATCCCAAGCCACTGGAGGCATTCTGAGCACAGTATACAAAGTGGTAAAGCAGAAGCAGAGAACAAGGTTTTCCATTATCTGGTTTTATGAACCTTGAGTAGCCAGATTTTTCTTTTTCTTTTTTTTAGGGAGGGGAGGAGAAATAGGAGAGGGTCCTTCTTTATCTGAAGGATTTAGAGGAAGAGAATTTCTGAAATTGAGTCAAACTTACCTGGTGTCTTCTATATGACCTAGCACTTTGTTTTAGGTGTGTATTCAAGACAGGGTCTTTTTAGCAATGGAAAATAAGCAAACAAAAGGCTAATGGCCTTTATTCACCTCAAATGTGTTAAGCTTTATGTGAAAGGTACTTCTAAGTTATAGACACAGGCACTAACCACTCAACCAAATAATTTACAGAATCATTCATGTCTTTGCATAGCCCTAGAGATTGTTTGGGTTCTTCTAACTTACTTGGGATAAGACCTCTCTGTTTTCTGGACTCTTGTTTCCTCCTTGGAAAAGCAGCCCAGCTCAGATATCTAAGATCTCTTTGGTCGGTACTGTGCTTCTGGGTAGAAACACAATATTTATTTGAGCTATGCTTATACAAGATGTGATGCACAGAAATTTATAAAAGTAGCCTAAAACCAAGAACAATGTCTTAAGATTTTTTTTTTATACATCAAGTGATTTCTTTTCTTTCTTTCTTTTTTTTGTTGTTGTTGGGATTTTTCTTGTCATTCATGGGGCCTGAACTCTAGGCCTGGGTGCTGTCCCTTACTTAGGTCTTCAGCTCAAGGCTAGCACTCTACCACTTGACACAGTGCCACTTCCAGCTTTCTCTGCTTATGTGCTAAGTAAACCCAGGGCCTCATGCATGCAAGGCAAGCACTCTACCACTGAGCCACCTTCCCAGCCCATCAAGTGATTTCTTTTTTTTTTTTTTTTTTTGGGGGGGGGGGTCTGGTCGTGGGGCCTGAACTCTGGGTCGGGGCGCTGTCTCTCAGCTCTTCAGCTCAAGGCTAGCGCTCTACCACATGAGCCACAGCACCACTTCCAGCTTTTTTCTTTTTGCTTATGTGGTGCTGAGGAATCGAACCCAGGGCCTCATGCATGCAAGGCAAGCGCTCTACCACTGAGCCACCTTCCCAGCCCAAAAGTCATTTCTTGAGATTATAGAAATGCATTCTGTGTATTCACCAGGAAGTTGAAATGTTAACAGAGAGAAAATAACCCTGTTGATCTAACAGTGAAATAGATGTCACTTTGTCATCTTCTCTGCCAATTTCCACCCAGGCACTCCTCTTGCACATCCATCTTATCTGCCACAATCTGAGATTCCTCTTAATTCTGAACAAAGACAACAGAGATAGTGAGCTAACCTGCCATTTCCTCCAGTGACTTTGATGACCATTTAGGTTTGCTAGAGTGTTCAAAAGTTCAAAAAGTGCATCGTTTTTTTTTTCCTTCATCTCCAAGTACTACCACAGAAACAGTACAAAGTGTATGCCTGCCACTTCAAGGCAGATTTGGCGTATTTCAAAATCATTCTAAATTCAAGATATGAGAAAAAAGGTTGGCTGCAAAAACTTTTCTATTTTAGAAAAGCAAAGCCAGGTTATCCTAAAATTTCTTCCATCTTAGAACTGACACTATCTACATGCTATAAAGTTTGTACCAAATCAAGGCCCTGGATGGACAGGATCAAGACTATTAAACTGTGGAAGCAGCAATCAGAAAAATTTAATTTGAATCTATTCTTCACTTTAATATTAGCAAGCAAAAGACAATTACCTCTTGCTACTTGCTAAATTAATATTAAGCCTGACTGATGACAATCACTTTCATAAGCACAGAGCATACACATTTCTCCATTGCATTATCTCAGGTAATACAGATGCTTAAATATTTGGAAGACTTCAGTATTTTGAAAGAACACTATTTAGAATGTGGTCTATAGGAAAAATGTTCATTTCTCTGGTTTTACTTCTCAAAGGGAGGCTTAGAATAAATACAGTGTTGTCATCAACATGTTACTGCTGACAACACAGGAAACAGGACATAGTTTTTCCACCTTCCAATGAAGTTTGAAACTGAAATTTAACCTGAAGTGGAATTTCAAAAGGTAGAAAAAGATTCTGAATTGAGAGGCAGTGATTTCCTCCTTATCTAGAGCATTATTGACATTCCTCATGTGCACAGCAACCCTATGACTCAGGTACTCCTATCTTCCAATAAAGGCATGCTCCTTACAGGCTTTAAACTTACCCCCCATCCTCCATCATTCAGTTCAGGACATGCCAAGACTAAGGGCAAATTGCCAAGTCCATGGTCTTACCCACTATACTATGCTATCACTATTTACTGGGAAATTTCCCTAAGTAAAATGTATATGTAAATTTCTACACTGGGGTAGTAAGCAAGGACTGTAAACTACACCAAAACTTCAAGACTGGCATAGATGAACTAAAGCTCCAAGTGTTTGGCTAAGCAAATTCATACTTCCCAAGGCCATCAGATATGAAGTCCAGACCATTTATTAACAGAAGATAGGCAAGAACAAATGGACTAGGAAATAAGTAATAAATGTCTAAAAGAGGCAAGGTTTGATGATCTCTTCGGGTTGTTTTCAAAACAAAAAACATTCACTCAGGAAGGATGCTCAGTTTTTCATCTATGGGCATGACGATGTCTACTCTGAAAAAGGGCCCAAGGTGATACAGATCGAACTATCCAACTGTCAAACAATTGAAACTTGCAGTAGGTGTGTGGGACTCTTACAATAAAGTTGGGAAATAGTCCCAGATTCATACAACCCTATTCAATCCTAAATCTTATCCATTCTCAAAAGTCCATCATGAGATAGGGAGAGAAGCATTACTGTGAGAGGATCCGGGCTTGAAGAAAGACTGATCTGGGTTCTCATCACTTAAGCTAGGAGATGTACTTCAGGAATTAGGAGTCTGACTTCCCTTTAAGCTGATTAACCTTCAAGATATATTTGTTCACCTCTAAGCCTTAAGTTTCTCTAGTTATAGAAAGAAGACAAAACTTACTTTTACCAAAAAGTAATCCAGCACTCACACCAAAGCTGGGACACAGAATCATTTTCCTTTTGGATTCTCTAACCTATGACTTATTTTAGTCCCCACTCCTCTCTGAACAGATTCTTAGCTACTTGTTATCTTAGGACTTCAAACCCCTTTGCCTCAAGGAGCACCAATTCTTCATAAGTAAAACCACTTCTCTGCCAGCCTCAGAGAATTAAGAAAAAAAAAAAAAAAAAGGATTAGAATGCAAAAAGGTGGGAAAAGAAGTTCTTTTTTTGTTCCAGGACAACTTTAGACCCACCTGTAGAGGATTCACCCCAGAGGTCTAAGCCAGAAAACCAACCGGTTTACTTGACTGCTCTAGAGATGATATCCTCAGAGGATATCACAGATTAGAATGCACGAGTTTTGGCGGGTGTAGATGGAGGATGTGCCTGGAAAACTCAGAAAACAAACCGCAGAAGAGAGTGGGTGGGTAAAGTTTCTTTTTGTTTATTTGAGGGAAAGAGAAGAGACCTATTTCAGCCAACTTTAAGAGTCCACTTGGGCGGCTTCCCCACCACCTTAGGCATTTAATAAAGGCTCACCGGGACACTGCGACTCACTAAAATAATGGCGAGCTTCATTTAAGTGAAGCTCTTGCTATGAAAATGCCAGCCGACACTTGGGGACGGAAACTGAACAGGAGTCCTTTTGAATAGACCCGGAGGGCGCCAAAAAGCTAGACTGAGGAGGGTGTGTCACCGCCCGGGGTGACGGTGACAGGACAGGGATCCAGGTGGAGGGGAACCTGGGGACGGTCCGGGCCGGGCGGGTGGGACTCCTACCTTTGAGCGAGGTCTCCACCAGACGCAGGTACAGCTGGGAGCTCTTGTTGCCGTGACTCATGCGCTGGGCTAGCCCATTGCGTTGCAGGACGCACTCCTCAAACTGCACGACGTTCTGGTGGCGTCTCTTGAGGCTGGTCAGGGCCCAGAATTCAGCCAGGGCCAGTTCCACGTTCTCCGGGGCATCGCAGCGGATCTTCTTGACCGCCACCCGGGCCCCGCTGCGTCCGGCCACAGCCTCGTAAACCACGCCGTAGCTGCCGCGCCCGATTTCGGCCAACAGGCTGTAGCGAGGCCGCGCCGACCCGCCGCCGCCCTCCGGCCGTCGTTGTTCCAGGAAGGCCTCGCCCGGGGCCTCGCCCGCCACGGGATCCATGGCCTGGGCCGCAGCCGCCGGCCTCAGCTTCGAGCTGGGCGCCCGCGGCACTGGGCTTCGCCTTTTCCGCTCGGGGCTTTGTGTACCTCTGCGGGCGCCGTCCTCCTTCCCCGTTTCCATGGCTTCGGACGGCGAGGGGAGCAGCAACGGCGCTGCCCGGGCCTCCCCTGCCTCATCCCTCCGTCCGGCCTCGGAACGTGAAGGAAAGGGACCTTGGATGGTGACCTGAGGGCGAAAGAGTCGGTTAAACCACAAGGCCGAGGCGGGGAGGCCGGGAGAGCAGGCCACGGAGCGTCCCACCCCGCCCCCTCCTCCTCCCGCCGCCGCCGCGGCCCCTTTAAGACGGAAGCCACCGCCGCGGGTTGAACGCCGGAGGGGCGGGGAGAGCGGGGCGGCCGGCACCACCGGGCCGCGGCTCGGAGGGGGAACCGGAAGGAGAAGCCAAGGCCGGGTGGCGTTGGGTCGTCGGCGCTCCGGGCAGGTACAGCTCCGACACCAACCCGAACGAGAGCCGGACGCCTTCGGAGCTCACACCCAAGCGGCCCTCGCGAGAGGTTCCGGCCGCCCGGCCGCCGGCCCCGGACGGGGCGCCCCCGGCCGCCCCCCCACCCCGCGTCCCGCCGTGCGTCCTCCCGGGTGTAAACAGTCCGCTGAACCGAGTCCTAGCGGAGCCCAACGGACCAGCCCAAGTCCCCGCGGGCAGCGGGTGGAGGACGGGAGCCGCCGGTTCGCCCTCGGCCGTCCCCGAGCGCCACGCCGGCTCCGGCCTTCAAACGTACCTGGCGGGTGGTGCGGTTCCACTTGGCGACGGCGCGTCGTCGGCCTCCCGGAGGGCGCGCCGGGGGCTGATGCGCCGCGGGTCGGGGTCTTCTCAGCGACCGGGTAACGGGGGCGGCGGCGGCGGCGGCGGCGGCGGCGGCGGCCCGGGTACGGCGGGCAACCGCTGCGGCCGTGGCGCCGGCCGGGGAGGCCCGAGCGTCCGGGTTCCCGTGGCCCTCCACGTGTTCGCGCCAGCTGAGCCCTTTACATAACGTCTTTATATAAGCGGCCCCTCGGGCCGCCGCTCGGGTCAGCGGGGACTCCTGGTGGCCCATCCCCCGACAGGAGGCCGCCACCGGGCGACGGGCGCAGCCCCGCGGCCGGCCGGGGTCGACGGAACCGCCGCGACCCGGGGGGCGCCGCGCAGGGCCGCACCGCGCCGCCGCGCCGCCCCTCACCGCGCCGCCGCTCCCGGACGCCGCCGCCGCCGCCGCCGCCGCCGCCCGCCCGGGGGATCCAATCACCGGCGAGAATTCGCAACTCACAAAAATTAGGCGCCAAAATCCCGGGAGTCCCCGGTCCGCCACCGCAGGCCCCTCTTTCTCCTGACCGGCGGGTGAACTAACACCCCCACCCCCACCCCAGCTGGCGCCTAATAAACACCGGCGGGAGGGGGGGGACCGGATTGGTCAGTTTGATTGATTCCTTGTTGGTGCCTGGGAGCCTCACTCCCTGACATCCCACCCAGTGATCCGCCCTTAATCTTCAGTTTCCTCCCCTGGCGGAACTGAGGGGGTTCATTGGACCAAATAAATGAGCTAAATTAGGTGTGAGATGAGCGCTCAGTGTCCTTTTAGGCGTGGATTTAAAACAAAACAAAACTTTTTTTTTTTTTTTGCTGTTCCTCACGGTGTTTATAGTAGGTGCCCAATCTTTAGGACTTGAATCTACAGATACAGATTGAACGCCTCAGCCGTTTTAAGAAGAAATCGCCGCAGTGGATCTGGCAGTCTCTGCCTTGATTGAGGTTCTTGGCCACCGGGAGAGACAAGACCAAATGAGTGGTCTTAGGCAAATTAAATCAACCCCCCGCCCCCAGCCTTTCTTCCCTTAGAGGTTAGTTACACAGTTAATGCACTTGGAACAGGGTCGGTTTTGCACACAATAAACATGAGAGATTATTGTCAAACGCTCAGAATGGTTTTACCCCTTGGTTAAGTACAGTCGAGAAAAAGAATGTAGAGTTTAAGGCTAGGCTCAGGTGGCTCACACCTACCTACTCTGGAGGCTGAGATCTGAGGATCATGGTTTGAAGCCAACTCAGGCAGAAAAGTCCATGAGACTCTTACCTCCAATAAACTACCTCTAAAAAAGTAGGAAGTGGAGTTATGGCTTAAGTAGTAGAGTGCTAGCTTTGAGCAAAAGAGCTTAGGACAGGGCCCAGGCCCTGGTTCAAGCTCCAGGACTGGTGTGTGTGAGTGTATGCACAGACACAGTTTTGAGAGTTAGGAAACATAATTTCTGGGGTGTTTTTGTTTTTTGGTCATGGGGCTTGAACTCTGGGCCTGGGCGCTGTCCCTTAGCTCTTCAGCTCAAGGCGAGCGCTCTACCACTTGAGCTAGTGCCACTTCCGGTTTTCTGGTGGTTTATTGGAGATAGGAGTCTCAGGGTCTTTACTGCCCGGGCTGTCTCTGAACCGCGATACTCAGATCTCAGCCTCCTGAGTAGCTAGGATTACAGGCATGAGCCACCGGCGCCGGCAGGAAACATAATTTCTGAAAGTATTGTCAGGCAGCCTTTTTAAATTTTGGGTGTGGGTTTTTTTTTGTTAATTTTTTTTTTGTCAGTCATGGGGGCTTGAACTCTGGGCCTGGGTTCTGTCCCTCAGCTCTTCAGCTCAAGGCTAATGCTTACCACTTGAGCCACAGCGCCACTTAGGATTTGCTAGCGCGGTTTATTGGAGATAAGAGTCTGCCTGGGCTGGCTTTAAACCATGATCCTCAGATCTCAGCTTCTTGAGTAGCTAGGATTACAGGCCTACAGCTGGGATGACAAGTGTATTTCATCTTGCCTGCTCCATCAAACTTTTGATTGTGTGTGTGTGTGCTGGTACTGGGGCTGGAACTCAAGCCCTAGAAGCTTTTCGCTTTTTCCACTCAACGCTAGCACTCTACCACTTGAGCCACAACTACATCTTTTAGGTGGTTAATTAGAGACCAGCATCTCATGGACTTTCCTGCCTTGACTGGTTTTCAAATGGTGATCCCCACATCTCATCCTCCTGAGTAGCACAGATTACAGACTTGAACCACTAGCATAGGCTCTATACTTTTCAACCAGAATAACAAATTAATAGATTATGCTAAATTTGTATAGTCTCTATATGTGCATATCCTGTGCATACATATATTGTGTTTCTATGTCTATATCCTTTTTATAAGTCATTTTAGAGTTTCAGACATACCCATTTATCCAGTTATATTATTTTGATATGTATTTCCTAAGAACAAGGATATTTTCTTTTTCTTTCTTTTTTTTTTTTGGTTGGTCATAGGGCTTTAACCTGGGCCTGGGTGCTGTCCCTGAGCTCTTCAGCTCAAGGCTTGCGCTCTACCACCTGAGCCACAGCACCACTTCCAGTTTTCTATTGGTTTATTGGAGACAAGAGTCTCATGGACTTTCTTCCCCGGGCTGGCTTTGAACCACAATCCTCAAATCCTCAAATCTCAGCCTCCTGAGTAGCTAGGATTAGAGGTGTGAGCCACCAGCACCCCACTGACAAGGACATTTTCTTGTGCAATCTCAGTACAATGATCAAAATCAAATTTTTAATAATGGTATTTTATTATGACACATTTGAGGTTTGCTAATTGTCCCAATAATGTCCTATATAACTATTGTGGGATTTCATTCGGATCATTTGTATTTAGTCCTCCTAGGTCTTTATAGTTTCCTTTCATCAGGGAAGGCAGCTAGTCCTTCAGCCTTCCTTTGTCTTTCATGACCTTGACCTTTTTGGAGCGTACTTGCAAGTTGTTTTGTAGAGTGTCACTAACATTAGATTTGTCTGATATTTTCTCCTGACTATATTCAGAGCATGCCTTTCTGGTCAAAATGCTACTAGAACAAGTTAGGTCCTTGGTGCCTCACATCAGGGAGCACATGACATAGCCTTGTCCCAGTACTGGTAATGTTAATTGGTTAAGGTGATGTTTCCCAGAGCTCTAGACTGAAGGTATGGCTCCCCCTGCCCTACCCCCCCCCCCGCCTTTTTTTAAACTACTATCTTGCAGAAAGATATTTTGAAGTTAATTGGCTGTTTTTTACTAGATTCTCTCCCCACTTACTGATGAGTCCTTACTGATGAGCACTTACTAATGAGTCCTGCTTAAAAAAGTTTTATGACAATTGTTGTGAATGGTGTTTGGAAAATCACATTAGTGCTAAGACCAAAACAAAATGTTCTTCCTATGAATCTGTAGCTGAGAAATCCAAGTCCTGGGTATAGAAAGATTTAGTTTTTCCTGAAGCCTCTTTCCATGAATTACAAACAGCTGCTTGCTTTCTCTCTCCCTTCCTTCCTTCCTTTCTTCCTTCCTTCCTCTTTTTTTCTTGCCTTTTTTTTTGTGTGTGTGCCAATACTCGGTGCTTGGACTCAGATCCTGGACACTATCCCTTAGCTCAAGGCTAGCACTCTACTACTTGAGCCACAGCTCCACTTCCTCTTTTTTGTTTTGGAGAGCAGGGGAGTAATAGTTAACTGGAAGATAAGAGTCTCCAGGACTTTCCTGCGCTGGCTGGCTTTGCACCTCCTGTGTAGCTAGGATTACAGGGGTGAGCCACCAGCAACCAGCCACAGTGGCTTCTTCTTATAAGAGCTCCAGACTGTAGGACACTGCCGTATTCATCAAAAGTGAGTGGACAAATTGTGATATTTGCATGCAATGAAAAAAAAAAAGGGAATGAACTATTGATACTTAACAGCATGGGTGAATCAAAAGAATTATGCTGAGTGAACGAAGCCAAACATAATAGAACACATTCCCGGTGATTCTAGATACAATTCTTGGGTTGTACAGGCAGGCTCATTTGTAGTGACAGAAAGCAAATCAATTAAGGGGTAGGAAGACAGCCATGGAAAATGGACAGTTTTAAGGGGAATTGTTAAAACACCTCAAATTGTATCCTTTAATAGGTTTAGTTTATGTACAGCTTTACCTCAAAATGGGGGAAAGATCCACACTCTATGTTCCCATGAATATATAACATCTAGAGAAAACAGCATTTGGTGGCTGACCATACCAGCATCATGTTCAGGGAGGAAATTGACTCTCTTGAACCACAAGGAAATTTTCTAGGTGAAGGAGTTTCATTGTAAGTTATACCATAATACAGTTCAATTAAAAGTGAAAAAGCAACCCCAAACACCACAAACATGTGTCTTTGTTCAGAAGCTGACCAGCTTAGCCCTACTTTTTCTACCTGGCTCCTTAGGGTATAGAAGACCAGGAGTATCTCTCTCCCCTTTTTTCACTTGATTTTTTTCTTTCTTCCAGTATTGGAGTTTGAACTTAGGGCCTTACATTTGCTACACTGGCACTCTCCCACATGAGCCATGCCATTGGTACTGCTTTTTGTTATTTCAGAGATAGTATACAGGACTTTTCTGCCCAGGTTGGCTTCAAAATGTGATCTTCAGGATTTCAGCTCCTGAGTAGCTGGGATTACATGTATGAGCCACCAACACCTGATTGTGCTAGGCAATTTTAGAGCTGATAAAATGACCATCTTCGAGTCTGAACTAACAATCAAATTTATGATCGCACATAACATTAGCCCATGAATGTCAGATCATAAGGCTTGGGAAGAGGCTGGATTTCACAACGCAGAGTACTAACCACTATACGAGATCACGGCTAGAGGCTGGATTTCAGTAAAACAATATCCAAATGCTGCCTTACACCTGTATCCCTACCTACTCTGGAGGCTGAGATCTGAGGATCATGATCTGAAGCCAGCTCAGCAGGTAAGTCCTTGAGACCCTTATCTCCAATTAATCACAGAAAAAGCTAGAAGTGGTCCTGTAGCTCAAGTGGTGGAGTGCTAGCCTTGAGCAAAAAGAGCTTAGGAACAGCACCCAAGCCCAGAGTACAAGACCCAAGACCAGCAAAAAAAAAAAGTGGCCAAATGCTCACCTACTGGAAGAACATACGCACAGGCCCTAACATACAAAGAAGCTAATGGGGCTAGAATTCAGTTAGTGGGGGAAGGGAAGAATAAGGAATGAGAACAGAGAGTTATAGTGGGGCCCGGGTAGTTTCCACCTGCCAGCCACTTACCAAGTGTTGAGGTAAATGGTGGAGGACACTATTGCCACTCCCTTTACAGATGAGAGAGCTCTAATTACCATTATATTATGAATTGCTCAGAGAGAACCAAAGGGTGAGATTTGGGTTGGTAATCCAGCCTCCTCCCCTCACCTCAGGGCTGAGAACACCCAGGAGCAGCCAGTCCTGGGCAGGGTTTCCTGGGAAGGGACAGGAGAGGGTAGGCTCTGGCCTGAGAGGGAAAGGTTGAGGGGGGGGAGGGGGAGATGTGGAAGCAGTGGAGACTGGAGAGCAGGGGAGACTGAAGTGCTGATTCAGAAACTAGAAAAGAGAGAGGAAGAAGTTGAGGGAGAAGGGGTTCGGGGGTAGCACCAAGCTTTGAACCAAGCTTGTGGCTGTAGCTGAAGTTGGTTGAGGAGGGGATTAAGGCGGGGCCTGGCGAGCTTCAGGCCAGGGAGCCCACAACAACTGGGGGGGGGGGGGAGCGGGGAGGAGGGGAGGGGTGGATCTCCATTTGATGAACCGGAAGACTAAATTGCTACTTGATGCTGGAGTGGGAATTGAACCTAGAATTGAACCCATACACCCTTAGGTTTGGTATGGGAAGCTCTTCTGACCCTGGCACCAGAGGGCCTTGAGCTTGAGTGTCATCAGCATTACCTGGAGAGCTGCTTAAACACAGATTGCTGGGCCCCACCCCCAGAGCAGTTCCCTCCCTAATCTGGGGTTGAAGTTGACAATTTGTATTCCTAGCAAGGCCTGGGAAATACTGATGTAGCTTGCTGTCCACCTCCCCCCCTCCCGTCACACACACGCACACACACCCCTTACACTAGCCCATTCCTAGACTGAGTGGATTATGTTGGGTTGGAGTTCAAGCAAAGAACTGTGGGAAGAATCAGCCATTACATAGGAAACTAAGCAAATAAGACATGAGGTGATCATTAAAGCCAAGAAATGACAATTTATAAGAAAAACATTGTAATCATCATCAGCTACAATTCCATTGCAAATAATAGGACAGTACATCAATTTAATAGAAAATTATAATTATTTGGAGGAAAAATGGAGAGGGGGAAATGAAGCTGAGTAAAGAGCTTATATCTTTATTTTTACACTGGAGAGAGTTTATAAAAATTAAAGATTAAGAAGTGATACTGGCTGGATGCCTATGGCTCACACCTGTAATTCTAGTTACTGGCTGAAATCTGAGGATCTCAATTTTTTTGTTTTGTTTTGTTTTTGGATCCGGTCATGGGGCCTGAACTCTGGGCCTGGATGCTGTCCCTCAGCTCTTCAGCTCAAGGCTAGCACTCTACCACTTGAGCCACAGCGCCACTCCCAGCTTTTTTCTTTTTGCTTATGTGGTGCTGAGGAATCGAACCCAGGGCCTCAGGCATGCAAGGCATGCCACTGAGCCACCTTCCCAGCCGAGGATCTCAATTTTTGAAGCCAGCCTCAGCAGGAAAATCCATGAATCTCTTATCTCCACTTAAGGGGGTTGGGAGGAGGAGCTGAAAGAAGTGTGGCTCAAGTGGTAGAGTGCTAGCCTAGAGCAGAAAAAGCCAAGTATGATCTCAAGGCCTTGAGTACAAGTCTTCGTACGGACACACAAAGGAAAAATAAGAAGTGATACTAGTCAGTCAGGTGCTCACAGAATCTCAGTAGGAGGATTGTGTGTTCAAGATCAGCCTGACCTTGTCTCAAAGAAAAAAAAAAAGAAAAAAGGCTATGTCAGAATTAAAGTCACTGCCTCTGAGATGGGATTGACAGGACCCAGTGGGGTTTTGTTACAAACTTTGAAGTACTGTCTAACTCTTAAACATTTGTTTGCTATTTGGATTAAATTTGAGATCAGAAACCAAAGTACAAATTAGACATTGGTGGGCTGAGAATGTGGCTTAATGGTAAAGTGCTTGACTAGCATGCATGAAGCTCTAGGTTTGATTCCTCAGTTCCACATAAACAGAATAAGCCAGAAGTGGCACTGTGGCTCAAGTGATAGAATGCTAGCCTTGAGCAAAAGAAGCTCAGAGATAGTGGCCAGGCCTAAGTTCAAGCCCTAGGTCTGGCTTTGCCCAAGAATGGCAAAAATAAATAAATAAACCCAGACACTGGTGACTTATGTTTGTAATCCTAGCCTCTTGGGAGGCTGAGATCTGAGGACCCTACTTCAAAGTCAGTCAGAGCATAAAAGTCTTTCTTCTTCAATTAACCACCAAAAAGTAGAGTTGTGTGTCAAGTAGTAGAGCACCAGCCTTGTGTGAAAAAGCTAAGGAAGAGTGTCCTTACCCTTGAGTTCAAGTACACACACACACACACACACACACACACACACACACACACACACACACACACACACACACACACACACACACACACACACACACACACACACACACACACACACGTACACAGACTTTAGCCATCAATGAAGCAGCCTGGCAGCTTGGTGGCACTGTTCAGCTTCTGGGGAACAACCATTGGTCCTATGTTCCTACCTGAGTCTAGAGAGTAGCTAGGCCTACTGTATCACCAAAGGGTGGTAACACTGGATGAGAGAGGGCTTCTTGTTCCTTAAATGAATGTCTGGGTCACAGAAGACAGACATGGATATAGATACATGCACCCTGTTTCCAAAATTTAGTAGATGATTCTAATTTCTTTCTTGCTTTTATCTCTCAGCTCTTCAGCTCAAGGCACTCTACCACTTGAACCACAGCAGCACTTCCGGCTTTTTCTGCCTATATGGTGCTAAGGAATCGAACCCAGGGCCTCGTGCATGCAAGACAAGCACTCTACCGCTGAGCCACCTTCCCAGCCCCAATAATTCTAATTTCAAATGTTCCTCTCTATTGGCCACCGTGGGGTGGGAGGTGGGGGAGGGTGAAGGCAGGGAGGAGAAATTCCAGTATTTCTTCCTCTCCCATATGGGAATGTCATAAAAATTCCTGGTCAAGCTATATATCTGGATATTTGCTGCACAAAATTGGTTGCTAAGTTCTTGGGAATTGTTTACGATCTGGGGGAAAAATAAAGAACTGCAGTGCAGAACCAGCAGGGTAAAGTACTTAATTCTGTAACTACTGGGACATTGGAAATAAATTACTGGGGAGTCTGGTTGAACAAATGTACACAAATATAAAGCAAGAAAAAATGCTCATTGATCAAAGTATAAAGCAATTCAAGCTTTTTAGGGAGACAATTCAACAAATTATTTATTCAAATATTTAAAATTTTTATATTTTTGGCTCTAACAATTCCATTTCTAGGAATTTATCCGATAGGAATACTTACCCAAGTGTAGAAAAGTATATGTGTGACAAGGGTTTTTTTTATTTTTGTTTTATTGTGGCTCTTTACAGTAATAAAATATTAGGAACACTCAAGCATCAACAGTAGAGGGCTGGTAACAGATAGCTATACATTTATGCACCATAGCCATCAAACAGAAGAGATTGCCTCTGTGTGTACTACCACAGAACAGATATTCACAATTTTTTTATAGAGAGAAGCAGATAGAAACAAGGGTGTACAATAGGACCTCATACTTTATTTAAATATGTGTATGGAATTGTTAACCTTCTGAGTTATGTCTCTGTATTCGAGGTTATCCTAAGGTCTCCTGTGTAGCAAATAATTTATTACCACAATAAGTTTTAGGGTAAGTTTTATTATTATCTCTCTTCTCCACAGAAATAAAGGTAGAGTGATTTTTCTCAAGGCCATACCCCTAAAAAAGTTGATATGACTGAATTCAAATTCAAGCATGTCTAACTTCAAAGCTCATGATCTTGAACATTATATAATATATAGATCTTGAACTATTACATAATTTATAGCCTTTACTTACAGTTAGTTTTTCTATTTGGAAAAATAATATTCTAGAAGCCATGGAGAATTCTTTCTAGGTTCTGGGCTAGGACTAGAACTCAGGGCGTAGATGCTATCCCTGAACTTTTTCTCTGAAGACTGGTGCTCTACCAGTTGAGCCACACTTCCACTTCTGGCCCTTTGGTGGTTCATTGAAGATAAAAGTCTAAGGACTTTTCCTGCCTTCTCAATGACATCCTCAGATCTCAGCCACCTGAGTAGCTAGGATTATAGGTATGAACCACCAGCATCCAGCTTTTTAGGTGATTCTTTTCATTCACCATAATGTTGAATGATTTAATCTTTTTATGGTATGTTTGAATTTTTAAGTGCTTTTTGTAGATATGAAAGGCAATAAAATTCAGTTACAAACAAATATTGTACAGTTATATCGCATGTTCCATCTCTCAGATGCTCTGCAAGTACTTATTTAGTTCCTTGGAGATTGAAGTGATGGAAACCCTTTCCTATCTTGGAAGAACTCATGCTTACTCTGGTTTGACTTCAGATTTCCATTCACCAGTGAGAAATGAGGTAGGGCCTCAAGGTTTCAACACTCAGTGTGTTGTTGCTTCCAACTAATGGAATTAGGGGGCGCTGATGGGTCCTGAACGTCCTATTCTAGCTTTCTTTCTCTAGAGATGGGTATTGTAGCCAGGAATTGGTTAGTGGCTCACCCCTGTAATCCTAGCTACTCAGGAGGCTGCGATCTGAAGGTCCTGATTCAAAGCCAGCCTAGGCAGAAAAGTTCATGAGATTAAAAAATTTTTTTTCCAGTCCTGGGGCTTGAACTCAGGGCCTTGACACTGTCCCTGAACCTCTCTATGCTCAAGGCTAGTGCTCTGCCACTTGAGCTACCGCACTACTTCCGGCCTTTTCTGTTAATGTGGTACTGAAGAATCAAACCCAGGGTTTCATGCATGCTAGTCAAGCACTCTACCACTAAGACACATTTCCTAATCCTTCAAGAGACTCTTTTCTTCAATTAACCAGTAAAAAGCTGGAAGTGGAGGTGTAGTGCAAATGGTAGAGTGCCATCCTTGAGCAAAACAGCTAAAGTAACCGTGTGAAGTCCTAAGTTCAAGCCCCAGTACTGGCACATGATACACACACACACACACACACACACACACACACACACACACACACACACACACACACACACACACACACACACACACCACACACACACACACATCGGTTGCTTTTAATTTTTTTTTTTTGTCAGTCGTGGGGCTTGAACTCTGGGCCTGAGTGCTGTCCCTCAGCTCTATCAGCTCAAGGCTAGCGCTCTACCAGTTGAGCTACAGTGCCACTTCCGGTTTTCTGGTGGTTTATTGGAGATGAGAGTTTCAAGAACTTTCCTGCGTAGGCTGGCTTTGAACCGTGATTCTCAGGTCTCAGCCTCCTGAGTAGCTAGGATTACAGGCATGAGCCACCGGTGCCTGGCACTTTTAATTTGTTAACCACTTTTCCATGTGACTTCCATACATTGGTTTTCTCAAAAAAATAAAAACACTTTGTTATTGAGAATGAGGTCATTGAGAGAGTGTAGGGACTAGGAAAGGTGTCTGGGGAGAGACAGGTTAAGATTCACCTGTTAACTTCATGTACTAACCACGGCGAACCTGCCTGGACACTTGTATATGGTGAGCACTATACCCACTTAACACATGAACCAGATGAAACACAAAAAGTAAGTGAGCTACTCAGGGTGCCTAGCAAGTGGTAGGGCTGGGGGATAACTCGGATCAGAGGCTGTCAGCTTCTCTTGCTTGCCCCTCCCTCCCCAGCTCCCATTCATGCACTGAAAAAGTTCTAAGTCATCTCTCCCTAATTGAGATGGCTGAATCTCCTTAAGTATGCAGGGCTGTGTTGACAGAATACTAATGCTGATTAATTTACTATTCTTTTATTGCCTTATGGCTGTGTAGCTGGTTGCAGTATTTCATAAAGAAAATGGCAAAGCAATTTGCAAATATAAGACACAGACGCTTAATTTTAATTTCTTGGTTTTTGTTTCAAATCCACTGAAAAACTACAAGTAAACAAACACTCTAGTATTTTTTTTTTAATTCTGGAAACTGGGTGCCAATGGCTCATACCTGTAATCCTATCATATTTACACCATGGAGATTCGTAATTTCAAATTATTTTATTTTATTTTGTTAGTCATGGGGCTTGAACTGTGGGCTTGGGTGCTGTCCCTGAACTCTTCAGCTCAAGGCAAGTGCTCTATGGCTTAAGCCACAGTGCCACTTCTGGTTTTCTAGTGGTTAACTGGAGATGACAGTCTCACGGATATTCCTGCCCAGGCTGGCTTTGAATCATCATTCTCAGATCTTAGCCTCCTAAGTAGCTAAGATTACAGGCTTGAGCCACTGGTACCCAGCCTCAAATTATTTTAAATGGGGCATATAGACCTAAGTTTTAAAATACATACATGCATATATATATATATATATGTATATATATGTAGTTGAACAAGAAGTTGCCATTCAACAAAGCAGTTTATGAATATAGTACATCTTGATCAATTTTAACCCTTTCAACATTCTCATCCATCCCTCCCAACCCACCTATTCCTTCACTTTTCTTAATTTTGTAGGATATGCATTGCATTATTCTATTTCCCCCCTTTTCTTCATTTGTCTACCCTCCCTTACCCCCAACCCTTTCAAGTATTCAGTTCTTGGTGTTTAATTTGTTGAATTATACTGTTTGCGTTCTTCTGAATCTATTTCAGTTAATACATTTATATACACTTACATTTGACTTAAAGTATTATATGTTGTTTTAGTTTTTTTGTTTGTTTGTTTTTTGGTTTTTTTTCAGTCCTGGGGCCTGAACTCTGGGCCTGGGCACTGTCCCTCAGCTCTTCAGTTCAAGGCTAGTGTTCTACCACTTAAACCACAGCACCACTCCCAAGTATTTTATGTTTATAAGCAGATTCTAGCTTCCACATATAAGAGAAAACATTTTATCTTTTATATCTCTGGGCCTGACTTAATTCACGGAATAGTTTTCCAGATCCTTTCATTTCTTTACAAATAATACATCATTCTTTCTAATGAATGAATAACATTGTATTGTGTGTATAATACACGTTTTCTTGATCCATTCATCCATTGAGGGGTATCTGGGTTGATTACAGACCTTGGCTGTGGTGAATAGTGCTACAAAGAACATGGTTGTGCAGGTAGCTGCACTGTATTCTTTTCAATAAATGCTGGATCAAAGGGAAGTTCTATGTTAAGTTTTTTTGAGGAACCTCCATGCTTAGAGTAGTCCTAAGTTATTTTTAAGGACCACTGGCAACTTCACTTTTTTGGATACACCATGATTTATTTAACCAGCCCTATGCAGATGACATTCCTATTGTTTCCTGGACCTTATGATAATCTCAATCTTGAACGCCTCCTTCAGGCTCAGTCTTGATCTTCAGGGTCAGGCTGTTGGGAGGTCGTGGAACTTTAGGGAGCTGAGCAGTTTGCTCTCCTACACCCTTCAACCATGATATGCTGTCTGGTTGGGATCTCAAACAATGGGCCCTTCAATTTTAGATTGGAATCTCTTGAACAGTGAGCCCAAACAACCCCTTTCTCTTCATAAGTTTAATTATCTCCTGACATAGACATAGACTCACCTTGTATTTTGTACATACATAAACATAAAGTCTCCATGGATTCCATTCCTGAACCTGGAACTATTAAATCAGAGGATGTGGGCATTTAAATTCTGGTTTAATCCCTTTTTGGGGTTATGCCAAGTTATTCTCCAACTGAAAGTATAGGTGAATGCTTAAGACCCCTAGCCTCAGAGTATCATCCTTTTTGATTGGTGTCCCCCACCCAATCCCTGGCAGCTTGAACAAGCCACTGTGATGTTATCATTCTCATGGAAAAACCCAGATATAAGCTTTCACACAAGGAGTAAAGAGATGACTGGCACTGCCAGTCCTTGCTGGGAAGTGAGGACAGACCCACAGGCACTGAAATCCTATGACTTCAATTTGCAGGCTTTTTTTTGTTTTTTAATCATCCCTGTTTTTCTTGAATGGGGATTCTCAGGAACATGAAGCTCCAGAGGATGTGAAGCGGGAGGGCTCTGAGAACTTCAGTTTGGCACATTCTCTAGTGCTGTCAAGACCTGTCTGTTGTGAGCACTACTTTCTCCAGGTTCCTGGACCTGACGCCAGCAGCACCCGGGAACTGGTTAGATTCAGGCACTCTGGGGGTGGGCTCAGCACCCCTAGTGTGTGTGTGTGTGTGTGTGTGTGTGTGTGTGTGTGTGTGTGGTGTGTGTGTGTGTGTGTGTGTGTGTGTGTGTGTGTGTGTGTGTGTGTGAGTGTGTGTGTTTGTCTGCGTGTACACTACAGCTTGAACTCAGAACCAGGGCCAGGGTGCTGCCCTTTTTTTTTTTTCTCAAGGCTGGTGCTTTACACTTGAGAAACAGCTCTACTTCCAGCTTTTTGTCAATTGATTGGATATAAGAGTCTTGGGGATTTTTTTTTCTGCTCAGCATGGCTTGGAATGATGATTCTCATATCTCAACTTTCTGAGTAGCTAGGATTGCAGGTGTGCATGTGGCATGGTGCCCAATGCCATCTGGTAGTTAACAGGCTCTCCAGGACACACTGAAGAGGTGTCTATTTGAGAAGCAACTGACTTCCAGATTAAAGTCCAACACTTGGGCATTTGTGGAGCAGTAGACCTTTTCCAGGATGTTACCTTTCTGGTCCCACAACTTCTGAACTTGTGCCTAGCACCTGGTTTCTAAAGTGAGCCTCACCTCTGGGCTTAAAGGCAGAAATCTTGACTGCTCATATTCTCCTAGAACAGAAAGCCACATTTAAAAATTACATTTCCCAGCCTCCCTTGCAACTGTGTCTGGTCTGAGAAACATGAGAAGAACTGAAGTGTGCAGCCACTAAATTTCAACCTGCCTTTCTTTACTTCTACTGGCTGGAATATGCATGCATGGACACCATGGTTTTGGACGATGCCAATGGACATAGGCTGGGCCTCAAATGTAACAGCATGGGACAGGAAGGAATCTGGATTCCTGATGTTTTCAGGTCACCATGAGCGCTGTGGAATAGGTAACTCTGGATCATAATAAAAGAAAGACACTTTTTTTTAAAACTTTACATCTTTGACTATATACCTTTGCATGTGCTATCCTCCATTTATGTGGCAGTGCCTCTTTCTCCCGTTCAGGGACCGAGTCAAATGCACTCCTACTCCTGGGTCCTGGGAGAGTTGATTTCTGTGGGGGATCACCCACTGTAGAGTCCTGGTCCCTGGTCAGCCCAGAGTTGAGTCATTTTCTTGGAAAAGGGGGTCATGCAGACGCAGGGGCTGTACTTGTTTGTTTTGGAATCTTCCCCCAGGTCTGCCTCTCTGTTTGACACGTATTAGATGCCAGAAAACATTTTTCTGTGGAAAGTTTAAGCCAACACCTTCATTTTTCTCTACTCCCAGACAAATTCTGCTTTGATAGATAATTGTGGATGAGAACTGAGAACCAATTCATTATCAGAAATGGTGTCTTGAAATTCATTTTGTCTTCCCAGAGCAGCTGTGGATCAAGTAGACTGAGCCTGACCACTAATGGGTACTTTGGGGACAGCCTAGGGAACAAAGAGTATAAGGAAGATAATAAATCAGGAGAAAACAATTTCTTATGACTGTACAACCTGCTAGGCCCCTTTCTTTCCATGCTTAGTCCTAATGGAGTGCTGAGCCCTCAAGGGCAAGACTTTTAAAAATTGTGACACAAAGAGACCTTTCTCAAAAGGGCACTCAGTCATTGTATGCCCAGGTGTCATGCCCCAGGAGCCCATTGGTTTCTCAGAACAATGTTTGTTCCTTGGACCAAGCTAGATCAGAACACTCTGACCTTTATTCTGACTCACACTAGAAGTTTACAGCAATCTACTTGTCATCCAGATTGGCGCCTTGTCTCATGTGGCCCTGTCTTCCTCTCTTCTCCCCTATTCCTCTCTCTTGACAAACAACTCTTTAATATCTCATTGGTTCATGGAATATTTATTTGGGCCCAGCTTTGTGTCAGGCACTGTACAAGACACTGGAAATGCAAAGATGAAAAATATATTCTTCTGCTCTCACTCACAGGGCAAGAACATATAATGAAATAATACAGGAATTTTCAAAGTGTCATCTGGGGATGTCTGGTGACCCTGACAATCTTTGAGAAGAGCTATTAAGTGGGAACTGATTTCATAATAATATTGAGACATTATTTTCCCTTCTCTCTACTCTAGGATTATGTGTTCCATGTGTATACCTCCAGAGACCTCTCCCACCCCCCTTCCTCCCTTCCTCCTCCTTCTCTACTTTACCCTCTCCTGTTGCCCCTCCCACCTCCTTTTCCTTCTCTCTTTTCCTCTTTCCCCCTCCTCTCCTTCCTCTCCCTCCCCTCTCCCTCTCCTTTCTTTCCTCTCTCCTTCCTAGCCTCCATGATGTGAGTTCTTCCTCCTCTCTGCCAAATCCTTATCATGAGAGACTGAGAATTCTGAAAGGATGAGAAAACATAAATCTTCCTCTCTTAAGTTGGCTGGTTCAGGTATTTTGTCACAGCGGTGAAAACTGACTGATACAACTACATGGAGAAGCTCCACTTTAAATTCTTCTTGTACTAGTCTCAAAAAGTTGTGTAGAGGTAATTTAAGTGTCCATTTTCTCCATGTAAACAGATTTAAAAGGAGATGTTTATTGTGTTTGTTTCTTCAAGATTCACAGAGATTTAGAGGAAAATATTTCTGGTTTTAGAGTGTTGAGTTTTGTTTATTTACCTTGTGCTTAATTGTGGCTCCTAGTCATTTTTAAGCAGAGTTCAGTAGTGTTGAGTGTGTTCAAGGATGGCTCTCGTTAAATTCATTTCAAATAATAAGAACACAGGCAGCAGAAATACCCTCTCTATCTTTGGTGAAGCAGTAGACACTGGAAGTCTGAAATACTGTAAATGGAGACAGGAACTAGGCCATTATTGCTACCTCAGAAAGGGGATAGATTGAGGGACAGTCAGTTCACCCTCAGAATGTCAGAAAGGCTCGGGAATTGGCAAGACCAAATATAGAGGAGGGGGAGAGAAAGCAGGACAACCTATATCATGGCTTCTAGGACTGCCTGAAATCTTTTCTTATGAGCCCTCTTGATCCCAGACAGTCAGACATTTCTACCCCCAGAAGCCACTGTGGGTTTGGTTTCTAGGGACTTTAAGCCAGAATTTCTAGACTTAGTGTCACAGACAGCCCAAACATAGGGATAGGGTAAGGTGAGAGGCCTGAATTACACACAGGAGCTAATTTTAAAAATCTGATTTTGGGGCTGGGAAGGTAGTACTCAGTGGTAGAGTGCTTGCCTTGCATGCATGCCTTGCATGCATGAGGCCCTGGGTTTGATTCCTCAACCCCACATAAGCAGAAAAATCCAGAAGTGGCACTGTGGCTCAAGTGGTAGAGTGTTAGCTTTGAGCTGAAGAGCTGAGGGACAGTGCCCAGACCCAGAGTTCAGGCCCCACAACCGACAAAAAATAAAAAATAAAAAAATAAAAATCTGATTTCTAGCCCAGCTCCCAAATATTCATATCTGTGTTCTCAGACTTTTTTTTGGTCAGTCATGGGGCTTGAACTCAGGGCCTGGGCCCTGTCCCTGAGCTCTTCAGCTCAAGGCTAATGCTCTACCACTTGAGCCACAGTACCACTTCCAATGTTCTCAGACTTTTTAATCACTCTAACAAATATCTGAAAAGAGAAGGAAAGACATTTATCTTGTCTCATGGCTTGAGGGATTTCAGTGCATGGTTGATTCTCTGCTTTGCTGTGGGCCTGTGGTAAGGCAGCACATCATGGTGGCAACAGTACATAACAAAGCATGTGCTCACCTCTTGGCAGCCTGGAAGATGCTTCAGCCATTCCTGGGTTTGTTGGTACACCTGTGAATGGAAGACTAACTTGCACAATGGGTTCTTCACCTGGGACTCCTTTTCCCACATCTCTCTGCACTGGGATCCATGTCAGTGATGTGTGACCTGGGTTCAATTCTGCAGTAGAACACACTACATGCTCCAGGAGGATCTGAGATCCACTAAGAAGTGAAGGAACATTATTGACTATGGGTCTTTAAACACTCTCGATGAGTTTCTTGAACTTCTTTCACCTCTGGGTCTTTGTACACGTAAGTATATTGAGGAGAGAACCTTTTTTTTTTCTTTTTGTGTGGCATTCATTTCTGCTTTTCCTTCCAGATTCATCTGAAATATTAGGCTTTCCAAGAAGTTTATCTTGACTCCCAGTTGTTCATCTGGGCTAAGTGACCCTTTAGTGTTTCCCTAGCTACCTAGTGGGAAATACCTCCTGCCTCTAAATGAAGAAGCCTGCCTTTTCCCAATAGCTTAGTTAGAGAGCTAACAAACTCTAATAATAATAACCTCCTAAACAGCACCCACTTTCCTGTCTCAGATTGAAGCTCTTGTTAATTGGGCTGAGAGCTGGACTAGATAGGAGCAAATCTGCTCAGCCCTTTGAATTATACTTCAGAGCTCAGCAGAAAGCAGAGCAAGCTGACTGAAAAGGAAAGCCAGGAAGACAGGGCAATTATTACAACTCTTTGTGACTCTGTCACAGAGAGCCGAGGCTCTTCTGAATACTGTGAGAGTGAACTTGAACTTGGTAAAGGGAAGCCAAGGTCAAGGAAATACTTTGACCTTCTGATTCAATACTGGATGATTCATCTAGTGTAAAGTATCCAGGTCATATGATATATGGAGTAGACATTTTTCGTTTGGGAGCTATCCTTGCCTCTGAACTCTTTTGCTATATGTGTAGTATGAAACTTGATGAGGGTAGAAACATCACTTGAGATTCTGGAGGTCTCAAAGATGTGTTCAGTTACTTGATCTCCATTGCAGCTATAGCATGGACAGATTACCTAGGCTCAGCCAATTAGTTACACTCATCTACACTTTGGAGAGAGAGAAAGCAAGTAGCATAAGGAAAGGAAGATGATGAGGAAGGCTTGCATGAAGGGGCAGCAGTCACAGGAAATTCATGTGCCTGCAGCCAGGCTGGTCAGGTGGTTAAGATAGCATCCAGACTTTCCAGCGGGAAGACTCTAGTGGGACTGTCCATCATGTTCAGTGCTTCCCTAGATCAGAGAAGCCCTTCAGGGCCGGTCCTTTACTTCGATTTTTATCATGGTTTCTTGCTGTATATTTTCTGCCTTCTTTTTGGGATATTCTAAAATAAGAGCCCGTGGAGAATTTCAATTCGAGGTGATTTGTTTGTCAGGGGACCCCAGGAAATATGTATGTGAAAAAAGAGAACCATAGCATGTTGGGGGAAAAGTCTACAAAGAGCACATTGTTGTCCAGTTATCTCTTAATGTAAATGGAGGCTTGACTTTTTCCTGAGATCCCCTGAAAGGCAATAAAAACACTCAGCATTTTTCATGAGGGTCCTCCCTTATCCCGTGGCCTCCAGGGTCAGTAATTTCTATGCACTTCTGCACACACGCCAAGTAGTCTTCCTAAGGATACTAGAAAATCTCAAGGCAGACAAGCACTGATGGAATAGGCCCATGGGCTAGGACATGACCAGCTATAGACAGGCAGTTGTAATGTGGGGGCATATGAAACTTCAGTTCATCCATAACATGGTCCTTGAGTTCTCCTGACAGTATCATTTAAGTTTACTTCTGTTTTGCTTATATCGGTCAGTCGATATCAGTGGCTTGCGGTCAGAATACCTCATGGACATGGTAGAGGCATGGCACTTGGGTGAATCACCCTGGATACCCTTTTTGCTATCCTGGTTATACCTTTAGGCCTAAGCTGGTGTGTTCTTCCCCCTAAATCTTCCATTTCTCTCAGCTACTGCCCACGTTCTGATCATCATCATCTCTTACCTAGATAACCTGCTCAGGTTGCTGACTTGTCTCTGTAACACTATCCTTTTCCTACATTGCAGTCCAAACTGGAAAAAATAAACCAAACAGGATTTTGGTGAAAGGCATGAAAATTCTTTAAGTCACCTCTGCCTCATCACTTTGCCCTTTAGGCACAGTGAATCATGGTCAATTCTCAGATTTCTGAAATCCTATTCAGGTCAATTTCTATATAGAAAGTTTCATTCAAAGAAAGTGCAGCCAACCTAGTAATAGAGTCACCTCATAAGGTTGTTGTGAAGATTAAATTATATAGATTTAGTGCCTGGCATGCAGTAAATGCTAGCTTCTTTGTCCTTAGATTTCTATTTAGTAGACTTTATTTTTTTTAGAGCACGTTTAGTTTCACAGCAAAAATGAGTGGAAAGTACAGAATTTTCTGATCTACATTCTGTTCTTATATACAACTGGCAACATCTCATAGCAGAGTGGTATACTTATTAGAATCAATGAATCTATACAGCTACAACATTATCACTCAGAGTCTATAGTTTACCTTAGGTTCACTCACTCTTGGTGTTGTACTTTCTATGGGCTTGAACAAATGTATAATATATATTTGTAAATGTATAATAGCATGCATTTACCACTTTATATCTCCCTATGCATTCTTTATGCCTTCAACCTTAAGCCCTAGCAACCACTAGTCCTTTTACTATCTCCACATTTGTGCTTTCTGGAATGTCATATAGCTGGAATTGTACAGATTGTAGCCTTCTCCCATGAGATTCTTCCATTTAGTAATATACATTTAAGATTTCTTAATGACATGTATGAAACTGGAGCCAATTGTTGAAAATGGTCTAAGAATGAAGGAAGGAGGAATGAAGGAGAGTGACAGGGTGAATCAGGTCAAGGTACATTGTATGTACATATGGACATACCAAAATCAACCTCCTCTTGTAATGCATTGATTCTATAAAAATGTGGGTAAAAAACTTCTGTATGGCCAGGTGCTGGTGTCTCACACCTGTTATCCTAGATCTCAGGAGGCTGAGATCAGAGCTCAAAGTCATCCCAGGGATGAAAAGTCCCCGTGAGACTCTTACCTTCAATAAACTACTCAAAAAGGCTGGAAGTGGCACTGTGGTTCAAGTGATAGGGCACTAGCCTTGAGCACAAAGAGGCTGAGGGACAATGCCCAGCCCCTGAGTTCAAGCCCCAGGACCAGCAAAAACAAACAAACAACACACACACAAAAATAACAACAACAAAAAAACCGCACAAAACTTCTGTGTGAATGTCTTGAAAGCTCATTTTTTTTCTTAGCATTGAGTTAGTGTTGTCAGTGTTTGGAGGTGGCAGGGTTTATTTGCCAAATTGTTTACTGATGGACATCTTGGTTACTTCCAACACTTTTATAATATAAGAGAATGTTGAAACTGTCAAACTTTTTTCCAATGGGTATGTGCTATTTTCTGTTTCTAACACTATGAATGGAAGCTCCTGTTGCTAACCACAGCATTTGTGTTATCAGTGTCTTTTATTTTTACCATCTGTGTAGACATGCATTGGTAGCTTGTTTTGATTTGCAACTCCACAGTGGCAAATTATATAGAACATCTATCCATGTGTTTCTCTAGTAAACTGTGTGTGTGTGTGTGTGTGTGTGTGTGTGTGTGTGTGTGTTCGGGTCTTCTGCCTGGTTTTAAATCAGGTTATTTTCTTATTGTCAAAGAATTTTAATAGATCTTTGTATATTTTGTATTCCAGTTCTTTATCATATGTGTCTTTTGAAAATAATCCAGTTGCTACCTTTTCATTTTCAATCTCTTGATACCACCTTTTATACAGCAATGCTTTTAATTTTTAATAAAGTCCAGCTTATCAATTCTTTTTTGTTTCTTTGCATATTTATTGTTTTTAATATAAACTTATTGTTATTATTAAGGTATCTTAAGTCAAGTAATGAAGACATTTCTTTTGTGTGTGTGTGTGCATGTGTGTGCCAGTCCTGGGGCTTAAATTCTAGGCCTGGGCACTGTCCCCAAGCTTTTGTGCTCAAGGTTAGCATTCTACCACTTGAGCCACAGCTTTTTTTGGTAGCTGATTGCAGATAGAGATTCACTGGCTTTACTGTTCAGGCTAGCATTCAAACTGCGATCCTCAGATCTGAGCCTCCAGAGTAGCTAGGATTACAGATGTGAGCCATTGGCACCCCTTGCCTCGGTTTTCTTGTTTCCCTCACATACATACGTCATTTTCCATATAGTATATACTGAATAGCATGATTACATTTGTTAACTCTCCTTCCCTTTCTTTTTTCTTTTCTTTTTTTTTTTTTGGTCCAGTCGTGGTGCCTGAACTCTGGGCCTGGGCGCTGTCCCTCAGCTCTTCAGCTCAAGGCTAGCGCTCTACCACTTGAGCCACAGCGCCACTTCCGGCTTTTTTCTTTTTGCTTATGTGGTGCTGAGGAATCGAACCCAGGGCCTCAGGCATGCAAGGCAAGCGCTCTACCACTGAGCCACCTTCCCAGCCCCCTCCTTCCCTTTCTAAGCCTCCCCTGCCTCAAGTCTTTTTATATGTAGCTTATATTAGTTCTATGGGGAGGGAGATTTTGTTGGTACCTTTCTACACATATTTACAATGTATTTCTTTTGTTGTTGTTGGTTGTGAGGCTTGAACTCAGGGCCTGGGTGCTGTCCCTGAGCTTTTTCTCTCAAAGCTAGTGCTCTACTATTTCTGTTTTTCTGGTGGTTAATTGGAGATAAGTCTCACAGACTTTCCTGCCTAGACTGGCTTTGAACCAGGATCCTCAGATCTCAGCCTCCTGAGTAGCTAGGATTATAGGGGTAAACCACCAGTGCCTAGCTTGCAATGTATTTCAATCACTCTGACTCCCTTTATTGCTCTGTCCCTCTTAACCACTTCCCAACAGCTCATGAATGCTTACTCTGATGGTTCACTAGAACCTTTGGTGGTGAGTCTTATAAAGTAATCACTATACTCATCTAGATTTTAGATAAATTTTAGATTTCCCTATTTATTTATTTTGTTAGTTCTGGGAACTCTGGGCCTGAGCAATATCCCTAAGCTCCTTTTGCTCAAGACTAGCACTCTAACCACTTGAGCTACAGCATTACTTCCAGCTTTTTCTGTGATTAATTGGAGGTAAGAGTCTCACAGATTCAACCTGCAATCTTCAGATCTTAGCCTCCTGAGTAGCGAGGATTATAGTCATGAGCCACTGGCTCCTGGCTACCTATATTATCTTCAAATTGTATAGTTTGAGATTTTACATGTAGATCTATGATCCAATTTGAGTTAATTTTCGTGAATAGTATATAAGGTTTTTGCCTATGTTCATGGTTTTTCTCTATGTGTACGTCAAGTTCCAGCATAATTTTTGTTGTTGTTATTGTTGTCGATTGTGGGGCTTGAACTCTGGACCTCTGGACCTAGGCAGTGTCCCTGAGCTCTTCAGCTCAAGGTGAGCACTCTACCACTTGAGCCACAGCCCCACTTCTGGTTTTCTGGTGGTTAATTGGAGATAAGAGACTCACAGACTTTCCTGCCCAGGCTGGCTTTGAACCATGATCCTTAGATCTCAGCCTTTTGAGTAGCTAGAAATACAAGCATGAGCTACCAGTGCCCGGCTAGCATAATTTTTTTAAAAGTCGATCTTTTCTCTATTGTATTGCCTTATATCTTTGTCAGTCAATCCATTTCTGGGCTCTTTATTCTCATCCATTGATTTGTTTGTGCATTCTTTCACTTGGGCCACATAAAGCTAATTATTGTGGCTTTATAGTACAATTGAAATCAATTGGTGTCAGTCCTCTAACTTTACTCTTCTCTTTCAGTATTATATTGGCTTTTCTGGTTTTGCCTTTTCATGTGAATAGTTTGCTGATGTCCATAAAATAACTTGCTGCTATTTCAACTAACATTTCACTTAATCTATAGACCAGGTTTAAAAAAATGACATATATGACAATATTGAGCCTTTTTTTATCCATGAACATTGAATGAGTCTCCATTGCTCATTGGTTTGGTTCTTCTTTAGCTTTTTATGTTTTATGTTTTTTTCATTTTAATTGTTTTCTTTTAGCTTTTTTTCTCTTCCTTCCTTCCTTCCTTCCTTTCTTCCTTCCTTCCTTCCTTCCTCCCTTCCTTCTTTTCTTTCTTTTTTTTTGCCAGTCCTGGGTTTTGAACTCAGGACCTGGGCACCGTCCCTGTGCTTCTTTTACTCAAGGCTAGCACTGCACCACAGCGTTTTCTTCCAGCCTTTTCTGTTTATGTGATACTGAGGAATATAACCAAGGGCTTCATGCACACTAGGCCAGCACTTTATCACTAAGCCACATTCCCAGACTCTTCTTTAGCTTTTTAAATCAGTTTTGTAGTTCTCTCATATATTTAAGACATATCTTACATATGTAAGATACACATCTATGTATATATATTATGTGAAAGCTATAGATATCTTTATATATCTATATAATATATTTACACCTGACATATATTTTGGTAGATTTATACCCGAGTGTTTGATTTTGAGTGTTCATGTAATAGTACTGTAGTCCTGTTTTCAGATTCCATTTGTTCATTGTTGGTATTGTACAGGAAAGCAATTAAAAGGCCTTATAATAAAGAAGAGAATATTCTGGTTTATGTTGTAATTACTCCTTTTCCTTACCCCCTATAGGATTCATCAGGGTATTTTTCTCTGATACTCACTGTGAGAACCTGCTAGATCTAGCTCCTGGAAGTAACACTCACAGAAGTATTACACCTTCCACCCCTTAAGAAGTTGCCCTGCAGGCTTTAACTTTCAGACTTTCTATAGTGAGCTTTCAGCAATTGTCTGTCAGGTTTTTCTGCCCTGGCACTTGTTCAGTTTAAGTTGTGGATCTTTGCATTCCTCTGTCATTGTCTACTTGGGAGGTAGAGAGCTGTTTGTCTTGGTGATCTTACTTTTATGATGGAGCTAAGAAGAGTTGATTTTTTTTTCAGTACAGCTGTTTAGTTGTTGGAATATAGTGACAACCTCTAACTCCTTACATGCCTGACCAGAAGTCTGTGAGAGGTTTTTTTGTTTATCTTTTGTTTTATTTATTTATTTTACTTTTTTTTTTTGTCTGTTGTGGGACTTGAACTCTGGGCCTGGGCATTGTCCCTGAGCTCTTCAGCTTAAGGAGAACACTATATCACTTGAGCCACAGTGCCACTTCCAGTTTTCTGGTGGTTAATAGGAGATAAGGGTATCACAGGCTTTCCTGCCCACGCTGGCTTTGAACCATGATCTTCAGATCTCAGCCTCCTGAGTAGCTAGGATTATAGGCATGAGCCCCCGGTACCCGGCTATCTTTTGTTTTATTTGTTTGTGTTTTAGATGTACTTTTGCTACCTCATGATCCTCCTATATCGGTCTCTGAAGTGCAGGGATTACAGATGTATGCCACTATGCCTGGCTAGAATTTAGTGATCTGTTTTTTTTCATTTAAAAATTATGTTAAATAGATAACATAAAACCTACCTATTAACCACCTTTCAGTGTCTAATTCAGTGGCATTGAGGACATTTGCACTATTGTACAACAACCCCAAACATCCATCTCCAGAACTTTCTCATCCTCTTGAAAATTAAATACTGAACACTGCTTTCACGGCAAACAGTGCTAATTTTTATATTGTTGGTGATACAAATGCTGTTATTAAGTTTTAAACACTGCGACTGTCCTGATGAGATGCTGGACATCCTTCTCAAGAGCATGTGTGGAGTGGGACATTATGAGATGCTTTTGAGAAGGGGGCTAATGAGATCAAGGGGTCTGTGACAGAGAGAAGGACCACTAATAGAGAGAAACTGTGAAAGGAGCACAGCCATGCTCCTTTAAGTCAGAGCTGAGCAAACTGCCCTGAAAGTTGGTCTTAAATGGCAACATTTGTCAAGGTAAATGCCCTGTATCCACATTGACTTCGTCTCACTGGTTTTTGTTTTATTGTCTCATCTGCCCAGCAATGGAACCTTGAAATACCCAGAGAGATGAATGAGAAGATTCTGTGTGCTAATCTCATTTCCAAATGTAATTGGTGTCTGAATTATGAAGCTCTCTGCTTCTAACGGCTACGTGAACAGAGACATCCATCCTCCTCTCCACCGAAGTGGGCCTGGGCGTCACTGTGATCCATGCTCATAGTTCCAGCGAAGGAGAAGTAGGAGAGTGGGTACATGCTTTCTTGAGGGCAACTTGGCAATATGTATTTTTAAAGTTTATATTTGTAGAACCTACAGACTGTCAATTTTATTTCCAAGGCTTAATTTATACCGAAGAAGTAATCGGCTGAATGGGTAAGGAAGTTTGTGTAAAGGTATTTGATGCAGTCTTGTTTATAATTTGTGAAAAATTGGAAACATTCTAAATGCCCAACAATAGTGGTCAGGACACATTAATTATGATGTATCTACACTATGGCATGCTTAGTATACAAGTATGGGTCAGAAAAGACTTCCACAGTATTCAGGTATATCCTGACGAGTTTTCTCTGGCTTTCATTTTCCCAGAATTACTCTTAGGTTAATGCCCAAACTTGATAATGTGTATATGTATTGATACCCAAACTTGATCATGTATACATGTATAAAGGTGTATATGTATATGTCTGTATATATTATACCACCTTCCCTGCTGTGTGTATCTGGACAACAATGCCACCTTCCCTGCTGTGTGTATCTGGACAACAATGCCTTTCTTTAGCAAATGTTTATATGTATTATGTATAGCCCTGAAATTTGATATCTTAAAATTATCTTGGGGAAAAGTTTCTCACTTTTTCCCAAACAAACTTGACAGAAATCAGAATGAAGTGTAGAAGTATAGAAAAAGCAACCGTGGGGGCTGGGAAGGTGGCTCAGTGGTAGAGCGCTTGCCTTGCATGCTCAAGGCCCTGGGTTCGATTCCTCAGCACCACGTAAGCAAAAAAGAAAAAGCCGGAAGTGGAGCTGTGGCTCAAGTGGTAGAGCGCTAGCCTTGAGCTGAAGAGCTCAGGGACAGCGCCCAGGCCCAGAGTTCAAGGCCCCACGACTGGACCCAAAAAAAAAAAAAAAAAAAAAGAAAAAGAAAAAAAGAAAGAAAAAGCAACCGTGTGTGACACACAGCCTTCTGTTGCAAGAGATTCTAGCTGGTGGCATGCAGTGGGAGTTGCGGGAGAGACTCCAGGGAGAGACCCTGAGGGCTGCCTCCTTTGCCCTTTGAGCCCATTCTTCATTCTTTCTGCCTGGAACATGGACATATTGCCTCAATGTTCACCCAACACTGGACAATCTCTACAAGACCCGAAGAGGCCTTCTAGCTGTGGTAAACAAGAGCAAAGGAAAGAAGAAGCATGTTCAGGACATGCATTACATGTCATTGCATATGTTTCTAAACAGTTGTAATACAATTGGTGTTGCACTTTCCCTTCCTTCTAAATCCAAATTATATATATACATACACACATATATATCTCACCTACTAATAAACAATGCCCGAGTAAGTTAAATAAAACAAAGATTTTTTTTTAAATGACAGATCATAGTTCATCATGCAGGCATCAGGCGTACATCGTGAGTCAAGAATGCCATGTGTGGGAGTGAGGAGGGTGGTCTGTCTAACCAACAAATGGTGATGTAGCAAAAATGCCTGGGCCATGCCAACACCTCCCCAGTCTGAGACTCATCAATCACCCCAACCAATCAGTGGAGGACAACCAATCACTCCAGTACAGAAGTAGATGTCCAAAGGCTCTGGAATGGTCCCCAAACCTGGGTTCTGGATGCATTGGACATGTAACTGGTTAGTTGACTGCTCGACTAACAGATTGACTTTATCAGGAGCAGCATTCCCCCATGATTGTGTTTCTGAATCCTCTGACATCATCAGCTAAAGTGTGTGGAACGTATGTTGTGGTGAGATCTCATTGAAATATATAAAAGAGATGCTTTCCCCTGCCTCAAATTCCCTTTAGTCTGGGAAATATTGGCTATGCATGGCCTAAGTGTGCAGCATGACCAATACTCCTGAAGAAGAGTCTGGACCTGTGATGTCCCTGAGCCCCCTAGTCCCAGAGCAACTAGAAGAACAGGTTATATCAAGGCCATTAGGAACTTCAGTGGCACCCTGATCAGAATACAAGTGTCAGCAAATATGGTCAGAAAAATAGAGCTATTTCTGCATGGAGTAAAGACCTGAAGACACTGGACATGGGCAGATAGCTGTGTTTCTTGGTGCCACTTCCTGAAAGGCAGTTGGAAGAAGGAAACTCTGGTTGTTCATGGACTTTCTGAGCCCTAAGGTCAGGGTTCACTGGTTATAGTGATGTGTAACACAGGAAGGTCTAGGAATTGTCCTGATGAACCTGCAGAATCCAAGATGAAGAAGAAAACTGAAAAGGGAGGGAACCCCAAGACAAATACCACAGGGGACTATGATTCAACTGAGGGTACAGCCAAAGCACACAGTGACCATGACTGCCCACCTCCGGGTACAGTCAGAGCTGCCAGGGTCAGAGTGTCACAGGTCCAGTAGCACCAACAACCGAGAAAGGTGCTACCAACACCTGGACTCCAGCAGAACATCAAGCCAGCATCTCTGTAGTGAGATCGAACAACTGAAGCAGGAAGGGAAAGACCTGCAGGATCAAGAAGAGAAAGAGAATGAGAAGATGGCCTGTGCTCAGCTCCACAAGCTATCAATACAGATGCTTGTTTCAGAAAAATTCGATGTACAATCTGCCTTGGCCCACATGCAGCAGGTGGCCAATGAATGCGAAGTGAAGCAGGAGGGTCTTTCCAGCCGCCTGCAGGCTTCACAGCAGCGGGTCTCCGAGCTAGAGATGACACTATCTGCAGTTTCCACCACACAGAATGAGATCAACCAGAACAACCTAGAGCTCATGAAAGCTCTGAATGATGTGAAGCTGCAGCTCCAAGAAAAGGCCAGAAGCTATGACAACCTGGAGGAAGAGAACATGGAGCTGCAGGAGAGGCTGGAAGTGCTCCTGACACAGAAGGCTGACATGAAGATCAAAGTTCACAAGCATCAACAGGCAGTAGAGGAGCAGGCAGAGTTGGAAACACAACTGGACAACATGAAAGAGTTGGTGACAACATTAAAGCTGGAGAGAGGACCTGAGGGTGGAGAGCTCCAAATGAAATGAGAATGTCCAGCAGCTGTTGGAGCAGATGAACCAACTGAGAGAGGAAAATGAACAAGGGGTGAGTCGGGTGTTGGACCTACAGAATGAGCTGGTGGAGCTGAGAAAGCAGCTGGGAGAGCTGCCACCCCCTCAGTGCCCTGCAGAACCATCTCAGGCTGAGCAGCAGCTGCAGGCCCAGGCCCTTCAGATGCAGAAGGAGCTCAAGAACCTGGAGGAACAACTTCACATCCTGGAAGAGGAAAACCAGAGGCTTGGTCTCTAGAACCTGGAGCAGCAGCAGCAGCTGTGGATACTGGAGAAGAAAGCCGAGGAACGGGTTCAGCATGTTGAGGATTGGCACAAGATCCTTGAGACCACGGAAAAGGAATATGAGACCATGAGATGCACACTTGTGCAGAACCGAGAGCTGAAAGATCCGCTGCCCCAGCTGCAGGATGCCTTCCACAGGCTGAGCAGTGGGAAGGAGGAGTTCCTCAGCATCCTGTACTCGGAGCAGCAGGTGAAGAAACATCTGCAGGAGACGCTGGACCAGCGAGAGGAGAAGTTTGAAGAATGGAAAGAGGTGACTGAGGTAAAGAGCCAAACAGCTCAGTGTCTGCAGGAGCTGCATGACCAGTCCCTGGCCCAGCTGCAGGAGCTCAGAGCCACCTGTGAACAGCACAGGGCCTCCAATCAACAGCTGATGTTACAGAAGGAGGCCCTGCAGCAGCCCTGCTGAGACAGACCCAGCTGCTGCTGGAGCAGTAGGAGCAGGAGCAGGTGCAGAGCAAGTTGGAGAACCCGATGATAAGTCGAAAGTTACAGGACACACTGAAGTGCCTGGAAACAACAAGACAACAGAAGGAGCCACTACAGGCCCTGCTGAGCTTCCAGGCTTTCCCTAGGGAAGGTGAAGAGTGAGCAAAGAAGAAGAAAAGGGGTGAGGAGGCGACTCCCCCTGGTGTGACTGTTTCAGAAGATGTAGACAACCCACAGATTATATGGGATCAGTGGCTAAATCAAAGAAGAGGCAGCAGGCCCACTGCAGGTGCCTGGCCAACCTGGCAGCCAGTGCCAGAGAAAGCTGAATCTCCAGGCCCTCTTCCCCAAGAGCTGGAACCACAGCATGTCTGGGGACAGGAAGCAGGACATACAGGTGCTGAAAATCTGCTCCATCCATGGCCTGTCCAACAAGGAGAACTACCAGAATCAAGTGGATGAACTCCAACATCGATGCAGCCAGCTGCCAGAACACATCAGAGCCATTGAAGAGTCCATAATTTTCTGTAAAGAACAGGCAGAAACCCTGGATGAGCTGTATCAGGAGAAGATGAGTGTCAACAGGCTCTCCCAGAAGAGGGAGAAGAAGAAGGAGCTGCCGGAGCAGCTGAGGCACCTTGCGGTGAAGACACAGAGTGCCAGGACCAGAGGCTGGCAGCTACCCAGCCTAGGTCTGGCCACCCAGACCCCTGCTGCTGAGGACACCTCAGACCTGTCGGACCCCATGAAGATGGCAGTCATGGAGGAGAAGCAAGGTTTTGAAGAGGTGCAACTTGAAGACAACATGAAGCCCATCCAAGAAGAGACTGGGGTGCCTGTGTCCCTGGAGAACCCCACCACAGAGCAGATGGTGACACTGCTGCTGGATATCTGGCAACACAAAGAGCCTGTAGGCTTGGGCACTGAGCCCTTCTTCCCTTTCTCCAGACTGAGGCAAATGATGAGTTTGAGATAATTACTATCTAAAGACCTGGCAGCCACCACCCAGAGAAGCAGGCTCTGGTCCTTTTGCATGTACTTTGGGACATGGAAGCTGGGTGGCATTCTCTGAGCCCTTATTATAATGAGGGATGGGAAGGGTTAATTGTAGGTCAAACAGAGCAGAAGCTTCTGAGAGATGGCCTAAAATCTAGGGACACCCAATTGTCCATTGGTTGCCAGGTAAGGGGCCCACCTGATGGTAATTACAAAGAGTAAATTCTTCACAAGGGAATATGGGTGGCATTCTCTGAGCCCTTATTATAATGAGGGATGGGAAGGGTTAATTGTAGGTCAAACAGAGCAGAAGCTTCTGAGAGATGGCCTAAAATCTAGGGACACCCAATTGTCCATTGGTTGCCAGGTAAGGGGCCCACCTGATGGTTATTACAAAGAGTAAATTCTTCACAAGGGAAGATGGGGAGTGACGGCATAGTTTTCTCTTAGCATATTGGATTAGTGATGTTAGCTTACAAATGACTTCCATGTAAGCATACTCATATTATTCTCTGATATATTCTCATGCTGATTTCTGGAGTCCTTTTCATAATCTTTTAGCTTTGTAAAGGAAAAATGTATATTATTTCCTCGAATGAGTTATTTCATTATTTAACATTACATGTTGGTAATGATAATTTTGGTAATGTTGATTTAGCATTACATATCTTTTTATATTCTGTACCAGCAACACTGAGTTTTCTTGTTTGTATTTTAATATACTATTATGGTAGTACATTGAGGTGAAAAGGAAAAGTACAAACTGTGAAAAAAAAGAACATGTTCTTAAACCTGATAGTTTGGGAAAAAAGAAATAATATTAATAGAACAAATGGGGGTGTCCCATAGTGGAAAAGCATACACCAAAGAAGTGCCGAAATGTAATGCAGAATAATATAATGCACAATTACAGAATTTCGATAGACTATCAAGCATCTCACTTTTTCACTTACAAATTGCTCAAGTGATGAATATGGTATATTGTTCACTGAATCATAAAGTATTAAAATGCATTTATTTTCCAAAAACAAAGCATGACAAGCAGGCGGTCATGCATTGGGACTTTGCCAGTCCTAGGAGAGGTCACCTGCTGTACACAAAGGTGAATGCGCAACAACTCTTTTAAATGTTAGTAACCTGGAGGTGAAGTCATTTGATAGACTAATTTAATAGGCTTTATTTTATTTTTTGTATTTGTGTGTGTGATGTGTGTGTTTGAGAGGGAGAGAGACAGTGTGTGTGTGTGTGTGTGTGTGTGTGTGTGTGTGTGTGTGTGTGTGTGTGTGTGTGTGTGTGTGTGTGTGTGTAGGTACTGGGACTTGAATTCAGGGCCTCATGCTCACTCTTAGCTTTTTCTCTCAAGGTTGATGCTCTATCACTTTAGCCACACCTCCATTTCCTAATTTTTTGGTTAACTGGAGATAAGAATCTTTTGGATTTGTCTGCCTGGGCTGACTTTGAACCTCGAACCTCGAATTTCCTTCTCCTGAACAGCTAGTATTACAGGCATGAGCTGCCTGGCAAGGCTTTCTTTCTTTCTTTATCTATCTATCTATCTATCTATCTATCTATCTATCTATCTATCTATCTATCTATCTATCTATCTATCTATCTATTTTTAGGGTGTATAACCCCCCCCACATGAAATAAAAGCTACAAAGATTTCCATACATGGAGACCTTCACATATGCATTCCTTATCTCTACACATGCAACACCCCACCCAGAGAGGTATGTTGTAATTATGAACTTCCACTGACATGCTACAACAGCCACAATTTATAGTCTACAGGATGGTTCGCTCTTGGTGTTGCATATTTTATGGGTTTGGACACATGTATAGCACTGTAGTATCATCCAGAGTAGGTTCACTCCCCTGAAGTTCCTCTTGTGTTCTATACATGAGTTTTTAAACACATATAGGCATATTACAAAGTCTTAGCAAAGTTTTAAGAACTTGGCTGGATTTTTGACTGATGCGTAATGCATTATAATTTTTCCTATTTAATGTAATGACTTTCCTATTTAATATAATAGGTTCCCTCCTGACATTTTCACCAAGAACATGGGGTTTTTTTTTAGAAACACTTTAGTGTGACATTAAGTGGGAGACACTTGAACTAAGTTAAAAAGCATGTCACAAACAACTCTTATGCTGTACTTGTTACAAAGCTTTTGGCTGTGTGCAGCTCAATTGGTGAATACATAAATGAAATCTTATTTCACTCAAGAATCTCAGAACTAGAGTGTTTCCAGAGTTAGCTGATTCAGCCTTCATCAAGGATTCAAGTTCATCCTATATTTCTGCTCTGCCATCCCCAGGTTATTGGCTCATCCTCTTAGCCTCCTTCCCTCTTGGCTGCCATTGGGGATGGCTGCCATTGTTCCATCATTGACAATTTATAAAGGTAGAGAAGACCTTAACCTCTCCGTGTGTGTGTGTGTGTGTGTGTGTGTGTGTGTGTGTGTGTGTGTGCATGCGCATGTGCCCAAGTGTGCCCATACTGGGGCTGGAACACAGTGCCTGGGTACTGTCACTTAGCTTTTTTCTCAAGGATGGTGTTCTACCACTTGAGCCACAGCTCCACTTTTAGCTTCTTATTAGTTCATTGGAGATCAAAGTCACAAAATTTCCTGCTTTGGTTGGCTTTGAACCTCAATCCTCAGATTTCAGTCTCTAGCTAGGATTACAGTGCCCATCTAACTTTGTCCTTTTATGAGATTATGGGATACTTCCCCAGAACCTCCATCATATTAATCCCTCCTCATTGCATACAGTGAAGGCAGGGCCATGTGCCCCATTCTTCAACCAATCAGTGGTAAGGGGCATAAGGGTATCACAAAGAATTGGGACCTGTAGATCTCAGCCCCAGCTGCATTCTCCCATCATCTGTCATTCATGCCAAAATGGACCAACATTTCATGGTGTCACATTAGTCCCACTGATCCTGGTCTTAGCATTTACACTCTCTTAGCTGACACTGTGTGGAGCAGCGGGACACTATTCCCTCTCAGCCATATGAAACAGATTAATAATGAAAATAAATGTTGGTGTCTTTAAGGCATTCATCACACAGACATAATGACTACAACAGAGACAATATGAAGTTGCTACACTCAGGCTAGTTGGGTTTGATGTGCTCTCTGCCTCTACTCCCTGTGTGATAGTTGACAACTTGTTCCGACTCCAGTCCTGAATTTCTTCATCGGTAAAATGAGAACAGTGGATTAACAAATCTCAGCTCACACCTGTCATCCTTACTGCTCAGAAGGCTGAGATCTGAGGATCATGGTTCAAAGCCTGCCTGGGAAGAAAAGCCCAAGAGACTCTTTTTTTTTTTTTTTTTTCTGGGTCAGGTCGTGGGGCCTGAACTCTGGGCCTGGGCGCTGTCCCTCAGCTCTTCAGCTCAAGGCTAGCACTCTACCACTTGAGCCACAGCACCACTCCTGGCTTTTTTCTTTTTGCTTATGTGGTGCTGGGGAATCGAACCCAGGGCCTCAGGCATGCAAGGCAGGCGCTCTACCACTGAGCCACCTTCCTAGCCCCGAGACTCTTATTTTCAATAAACTACCAAAAAAAGCTAGAAGTGAAGATGTGGCTCAAGTGATAGATCACTAGCCTTGAGAGAAAAAGCTCAAGGACAGACCCCAAGGATCAGCAAGAAAAAATAAAACAAGAACAAAAAAACAATCTCATTAAAGAGTAGGATTGCTGATGGCTCACGCCTGTTATCCTAGCTATTCAGGAGGCTGAGCTCTGAGGATGGTAGTTCAAAGCCAGCCTGGGCAGGAAAGTCCATGTGACTCTTATCTTCAATTAACCACCAGAAAACCAGAAATGGTGCTGTGGCTCAAGTGGTAGAGCGCTTACCTTGAACTGAAGAGATCAGGGACAGTGCCCAGGCCCAGAGTTCAAGTTCCATGACCAACAACGATGACGACGATGATGACAACAATGACGACAAAAGAGTAAGGTTGCCAGATGTCAGTGGCTCAGGTCTATAATACTAGCTACTTAGGGGGCTGAGAGCTGAGAATCATGATTCTAAGCCAGCCTGGGCAGAGACACTTGTCTCTACCACTAAAAGCTGGAAGTGGAAGTATGGTTCAAGTAGTAGAGAGGCAGCCTGGAGCTAAGTATGAACTCAATGCCCTGAGGTCAAGCCCCAGTACTAGCACAAAAATAAAATAGGATCTTTGGATACAACACATTAAATTGTAACTGTTGATCATAGATTTCCTGAAGGACCACTAGGAAAAAGTATTCCTTAACCAAAGCTAGAGGATTTGAGTTTATAGATGTTAGGAAGAACAACATCTTGAAGTCTTATTGGTATCATTAAATGAAGCAATTAAGGAAGGATACTTACAGGGTTTAAAGGCTGCATAGTGTGATTTTTTTTAAGGGGAGTCGTCCAAGGCAGGTTGCTGGCTGTGATTGGACAGAGTTTATGACATAATTGCTTTGGATTGGTGGATCCAGAGAGGCAAGAGCCTGGTGAGGTGACTTTGGATGAGCAAGTTATCTACATTGATAAGTAAGGTGTTTGGTTGGTTTAGTCTTATCTGCTAAGAACAGACATTTCCTGGAGCAAATACCTAATCTATTATGATTGGGTCCCAGTATTGCTTAGCGCTGGGACAGAAAAGGCTGCTGCTTTCAGTTCTCACGGTTACACATTTTTCTTTTCATGAAAAGGAGATCATGCCCTACCTGTCATGTTGAAATTTGCCTTGCCTTTTCAGTTAATTGCGTATCTTGGGTTATCAGTGCCTATCGATTCAGTTTATTCTTTTTAAACAGCTGCCTGGTATTCACTTGTATAGGTGCATCATAATATGCTTGCTCTTCTCCGATTCCGCTGACACCTGGAGTGTCTGTCCCATCCAGTGAGATCCTTCACACGGTGCCTGGCACAGAGTAGGGACCAGAAAAGGCTGATTATTGAGGGGAGAGCAGACACAAAGCCTGTGAGATACCACATGCATGTAAGTCTGGCCGCAGGGTTCCCTTATTTCTGCATGGAATGCTATCACAGCTTGTCACCTGAACTGGGAATCAGCCCGGGTAATGCACAGCATGGGGGAGAGATCAAGAAGTGGCCCCAGCAAGGAGGGGGCATTTTGTGACTTTGAGGAGTTGGAGGGTGAGAAGACAACTGGGACTCAAAGGGTATCCAGGTGCCCAGGAGAACGGTGGTACCGAGCCAATGCCAGCAAGAGCTGACCGAGTCTGTGGCTGTGCACTTCAGCTGATGCCATTGTGACTCCACTGACCAGGCAGGGTGAGGGGCATCTTGTGAAGCCAGCAAGGACTCAAAAGACATCAGGAGGGTCACCTCTTCTTACCACCATGACACTTTTTCTATGTTCAGATGTCACTCAGGGGAGAAAGGAAGAAGCACAGGAAGAAAAACCCCTCACAGCAGACCCTCCAAGGGTTCTAAGCCCCTGAACCAGACACAAGGTATAGGAATGAATGCAGAGGTTTACAGTGAGGCATGGCAGCTCACCGATAGGGGGTACTGGGAAGCAGGCAGGGTGCTTCTCACACACTTAAAAATTATTATAAAAATGTTCACACATAGCTGGGCACCAGTGGGTTACATCTGCAATCCCAGCTTCTCTGCATGCTGAAATCTGAAGATCTCGGTTTGCAACCAGCCCAGACAGGAAAGTCTGTATGACTGTTGTCTCCAATATACCACCCAAAGGCTGGAAGTAGAGCTGAGGCTCAAGTAGTAGAGCATTAGCCTTGAGCACATTCAGGGACCATGCCCAGGCCCTGAGTTCAAGCCTCTGGACTCGGAGGCTGTAGCAGGTGGCAAGGGGAGGGGGAACTTCAAGCAGAGGAGGAGAGGAAGGAGGAGGAGGAGAAGGAGGAGGAGGAGGAGGAGGAGGAGGAGGAGGAGGAGGAGGAGGAGGAGGAGAAGGAGAAGGAGGAGAAGAGGAAGGAGAAGAGGAAGGAGAAGGAGAAGAGGAGAGGAGGAGGAGGAGGAGGAGGAGAAGGAGGAGGAGGAGGAGAAGAGGAAGGAGAAGAGAAAGGAGAAGAGGAAGGAGAAAGAGAAGAGGAGAGGAGGAGGAGGAGGAGGAGGAGGAGGAGGAGGAGGAGGAAAGCCTATTGCCATTACGTAGATTTATCATATAAGGGCTTTTATTTCTTTGCCAGTTTTATCTGAAGTAGTTTAAAGTAGATCACAAACATGCTGATATTTCACCCCTCCATAGTCTGGAAAGGAAGGACATGTTTATGCATCCCTTGGGGGTGTTCTTTGCTGACACCTGGAATAGCTATGAATTGCTATAGAAGTGGGTGGAGGGGGCAAGGGGCCACACCCTGCAGTGCATGGTTTAGCTCAGTACCAGGATGCACCATCTGCCCCAAGCTCCCACAGCATCGCCTTGTAGAAAGACCGTCTTGTAGGAAGATGGGTCTGTGTGGGAGTGTGGGCGTGTAGGTGGAAAAGGTGCTGTCACATATTTAGTCTCTCTACATGTATATGTGCTCTATTATAAAAATCACACATAAACTTGTAAGATGTAGGTAGGGGTGTGCACAAAAGGTTTAAAGAAGCAGAAGGGGAAAAAATAATCACCTGCAATCTCATCTCCTGTGTCAGGTAGGCATTGTGAACTGTCAGATGTATTTCTTCCTAATCCCTATCTCTCTACACCACTGAGATCACCCAAAATCTGTACTCATTTTGTTCTGTTATTTTATTTTTATTACATTTTTTATTTTATTATCTTTCTGTGCACACCTCCACTTCCAGATTTTGGGTGGTTAATTGGGGATATGAGTCTCACAGAGTTTCTTGTTCTGGCTGGCTTCAAACCATAACCCTCATATTTTAGTCTCCAGAGTAGCTATGCTTTACCCCTGGCATCCAGCTTATGCATAGTATGACTTAGTAAGATACTTAAAGCCTCTGTTCCTTTGCTCATTCACCCCAGCCTAGTAGACTAGGGAGCTGGAGAGAGATGTGTTTCTAAAACAGAACCATAGTGCTACCTTTCCCTCCTCCCCCAAAATACACCTGCCTCCACCCTACTTACTTGTGACCTCTGTGAATCCTCATAATAACTTTATGATATAGCAGAATCAAGTCCACTTTCCTGCTGGAATGCCTAAAGTTTAGGGAGACCACACAGTCCCACAACCTGTGCTGGTGGCCATTCTGATAGAAACAAACACAGTTGCTTCCACATCTGCTAGTTTAGCCAAAGGGGGAAGAAAAGCACTCGAAAAGAAATTGTATGCATATTGAACATTTTTCTTATGTTTACTCCCCAAACAATACAGTATAACAAATCTGTGCATCGCATTTACATGTACTAGGTGGTTAAATGTAATGGATGGAGATGATTTCAACTATACGGTAGGATGTACATAGGTTCTATGCAAGTATTAGACCATTTTACAGAGCATCCTCAAGATTTTGGTACCCTCTGGGGTCCTGGCATTAATCCACCATGGCTCAGAGCTCCTGCAGTAGCACCTTGGAGAAAACTTGACACTTGTCAGGAGTGTGTGGGTATATATGAAATATGTCTATTTCATGTGTGTGTACTTATCATAAACAAGTAGCACATTAACTGGTAAGATAGAGGGGCATCCAGAACATGTGTCCATTTCCTCTAGGCTCCTGTGAGCCAGCTTGACTAAACAGCCCTGCCATGCATTTGTCTTCAAAACCATCGCAGCTGACATTTTAAACTAACTCTTCCCCAGGGGTGGCGGTCAAGATGCAACATTTAATTCCCCAGCAGGTGCCCACAAGCTTCCTGTGAGGCATGTGTGGGCAGGAGAGGCCCTGGCCTCAGGCAGGTAGGAAGAAGACCTTGCCACCCTGTGAGCTATCTTGGGGGGGCGGGGAGGGGGAAGACACTAATTAAAGCAGAAGAGAAGCAGAAGACATGTCAGCTCCGGAAACAGCTTCTGCCACAGCTCATCTGGGTCATGTCTGACAAAGAAGATGCTGGTGGAGGCCTTTGGCACCTGAGCTCTGAGATTAGCAGTTGGGCAGCATGTCAGACATCAGCCCTTCTAACTGCAGCTCAGGGAATCACACAGGTTCAAAGCAAGGGATCTGGCGCTAGATAGAGAATTCTGGCACTGATTCAGTGATCTGGTGAAAGTTACTTAAACTCTTCATGTGACTATTTCTTTCTCTATAAAAGATAGCTAGGGGCTTTATCTCAGGTATGGGAGAGATTACTTCACACCTGGTTAAGCTCTCCATGTAGTGAAGCAGTTATTAACATAAAAAGGGAAGCCAGGTGTCGAAGCATACCCTGTAATCCCCATACTGGAGAGGCTGAGGCTGGAGGACCATGAGTGTGAAGTCAGCTGGGGTAAGAGAAATAACTAAAGAGGGAAAAGGAATGGGCTTCAGACTGTCGGCAAATTCTCTATCATCTCCTTTAGTTTTCACAGCAGTCGGGGTCCCCTAAGTCTCAAGAGTAATCCCTTGGGGGTACAAATCAGCTGTACAACAGCAACCATGCAGGCAGAAATAATCACCTCCCCCCCTCCCCCTGCAACTTCACAGAGAAACATCTGTGGAGTCTGCTAGCCCTCTTGTCCTCACCTCCTTACTTCCAGGAGCCTGGTAGGTGGGAAGCACTGGTCCCTGCTTCCCAGCAGCTGGCAGTCACTGAGGGTTGTGAGTTTGATGAGATCAGCCAAACCGTCTTAAGTTTCCTAAGCCTTTGCGTGTCTCCCTCCACATAATTCCAGGGAAGTCTTGGCACCTTTTCCTCATTAGGGGGTCGGTCACCATGGAGAGCAGGTTTCTAGTCAACTACCCAGTGAGCGATTAGAGACACCTCCAGCCACAAGAGATAACCCATTCAATCCTGAGGGCCCAGTTCATTTACTCCTAGCAATGAACTTGTTCACTGGAGTGTGGGAGATCATTCTCCCTGGACTAACACTTCAAACCCACACTCTCACAGATTTGTGCTGATGCATTTGAACAAAATTTTGTGATTCTTGTGGAGTTTATGCTTTTTGCCTTTCCGGTTATTGTATGTGCCTGTCTCCCAGAGTATGTTGATGTTTGTCCTTAGTTGTAAATCTAATAAGGGACGATCTTTGTGGGCGTGTGTGTGTGTGTGTGTGTGTGTGTGTGTGTGTCTGTGTCTGTGTCTGTCTGTCTGTCTGTCTGTCTGTCTATATTAGGGCTTGAACTCTGAGCTTGGGCTCTGCCCCTTAGCTTTTTGACTCAAGGCTGGTGCTCTACAACTTGAGCAACAGCTACATTTCCAGCTTTTATATGGTTAAGTGGGAGTCTCCTGGACATTTCCACCTGGGTCGACTTAGAACCATAGTTCTCAGATTGGGGAGTCAGCGTTGGTGGTTCTTGAATGGAATCGATCAGACCCTCATAAGACATCTTACCTCAGAGAGGTAATCACAGGGTTTTCCAGCAGAGGGCAAGCTGCTTCCCCTGGTAAGGGAAGCTCACAATGGTTTGGGGATTTAAGATGATCAGTTTCATCTGGGTCCAGTCTGATGTTTGCCTCTTCAGTTTGTCACCCCATTCTTTCCTAATCGATTTTCACCTGAGCTGCTGGGTACATCTAATCAGACTGACACTGTAATGGGGCTACCCACGTTTTTGTTACATTTTTTTAAAGTAGCATTAGTCATGTATCTATAAGAAATAAAATATTCTTTTCACCTCTCTGACTCTCAGATCGTGGTTGGAGCTGAGCTTGGCATTTCTCTCTATAGGCATTCAAGTGCGCTCGGAGGAATCGGTGGCACGCTAGAAGTGTTCTAGTCATCACCACGGCCATGACAGTCGTGTGAAGCACCCACCTGGGCTCCTCAGATCTAGCTTGTTGCGCTTGGCTCTTCCTCTCCAGCCAGCATAGCTGATCACTTACTTAATTGGCACCGCATGAGACAGATTACCAGCGTGCCGTTTCCTGAGGATAAGGAGCTCATTACTGTGCTGAGCCCCACAGCATGATCAAACCAATGTCCTGATCCTGTCTTCACAAGTCAGTCTCCTGTGAGGGCTCTTCCATCAACTAGAGTCCACCTAAGAGATTAAAAATTAACCACATGGTTTGTATGTGTGTATCTGCGCTGCGCGCACAGGTGCGTGGGCACCAGTCCTGGGGCTTGAACTCAGGGCCTGGGTATTATCTCTGAGCTACTGTGTTCAAAACTAGTGCTCTCCCATTTGAGTCACAACTCCACTTCTGGTTTTGGGGTGGAGGTGTTGGTGGTTAATTGGAGATAAGAGTCTCATGGACTCTCTTGCCCAGGCTGACTTTGAACCATGATTGTCAGATCTCAGCCTCCTGAGTAGCTAGGATTTCAGGTATGAACTACTGGCACCCAGCCACATAGTGATTTGAACAAAGAAGGTTAAACATGAAAATTATTAACTCTAAGAGAAGATTGAAGCAACAAAGGATGGGCTAGTGCAAAGTATTTTAAAGAGTACAGATATAAGGCTATATCTGGAATCACATCTATGATTACTCTCCTTAGGGCTGAAATGGAGTGTCCAGGGATGAACTTCCAGGCATGTGTCTGGATCTGATGGTAGAGAAGGCATGACATGGTTATCTGGCAGTCAGAGAAGTGTGTGACGTACTGAGCCATCAGGACTTGCGGAATCCTGTCCTTAATGTCCCCGTGGGAACCATCCGTGGGATTGCCATACTTGGCACTTGCTAGAAAACAGTCCTGGGGTGTGGGGGGATACCAAGGAAGGCTGTTCATCATGCGTTTCCTATGTCATTCCTCTCTGAAGGCACTGGAAGAGAGTTGGGGGAGGGGGTCCTGTAAGCTGCTATACCCTACAGGAACTCATGCCTGCTCGTCAGGAGCTAGATGCTGGAGAAGCTCCTCTTGGTAGTGGAGGAGGAGCTGCAGAACCTGCATGTACAGCAGGAGCCAGGTGATGGAGAGACACTGCATGCTGCTAGAGCAGGACCTGCGGAAGCCACCTGCCTGTGCAGAGTGGAGAGGAGTACTTGTAGGGACCCCCACACAGGAACACATTGGAAACACGAGGAGTCATGTCTCTTCTGTGCCTCCTACCAACAAAGCTTGCCCTGTGCCGTCTGGCAAAGAAGAAACCATTACATGGCCCCACTGCACTATTGCAGACGGGACAGTGAAGGGTGAGTTTGCAGCTGGGAAGCAGCGAACTTTATAACTGGCACACAGAGCCAACACTGTGAATTCTCCTAAGCATGGCTCTCCAAAACACTAGTGGTTATTCAGGCTTAAAGTTAAGTAACAACTCAAGTTTCCAATCTGCAGTCACAGTTGCTACTTTTCTAGCACTTAATACTACTGTATTGGAAAGGTACAGATCTAGAACGTTTCTACATGGCAGAAATTTCTGCTGACAGTTCCTGGTTGCCCCTTTTCTGTGGCTGATTGAAAGCCTGGAGATAAATCAGTCTCCAAGGTGAAGGATAAGGTAAATCTCCCAAAATGAAGGCCTTCAACAAAATTTCCTTAGCCTTGACTTCTTCTCCTTTTTATTTTAATTTTTAAAAAAATTTTTGGTGCCAGTTCAAGGGCTTGAACTCAGGGATTTGTATTCTCGTTTGCCTTTTTTTTTTCTTGTTCAAGGTTGGTATTCTACCACTGAGCCACAACTCCACTTCTGACTTTTTGCTGCTCATTGGAGATAAGAGTCTCTTGGATTTGTCTACTGAGACTGGCTTAGAACCAGGATCCTTAGATCTCAACCTCCTGAGAAGCTAGGATTACAGATGTAAGCCACTGATGTTCAGCATCAACCTACTTTTCTGAGCTACTTATTAGCTACTTTTTTAAAATTTTATTTTATTTGTGAACATACTGTACAGAGGGGTTACAATTACATGGGCAAGATAATGCATACATTTCTTACCAAGCATTGCAGCCTCCTCCTTTGTTTAGCTACTTATTTTTCCTACTGTATTCCTTTTGGTAAACATTTTTAAACATACAGGTTAGGATTAAGACAGATAAAAAAAACCTGCTAAGAGAAATACCTTAGCCAGGTGCGGTGACTCATGCCTATATTCTTAGCTACTTGAATGGGAACATTACAATTTGAAACTAGCTCCAGAAAACAGCAAGAATCCATCTCAACCAATAAGGTAGGAATGGGTATGATGGTGGTGCAGTGATCATCCCAGCTACGTGGGAGGCTGAAAGTAGGAGGCTTGAGATCTGAGGCTGCCATGCACAAACATGCAAAACCCTACCTGAAAAAGTAACTAAAGCAAAAAAAAAGGGGGGGTGATGGCATGGGTGGAATGATAGAATGCTTCTCTGGCAAGTTCACACTCATGATTTAAACCTCAGTATCCCTAAGAAGGAGGAGGAAAAGGAGGGGTCAGAACATGGGAGTCACATTGTCACCCTTGCCACATAGGGCCAGAGCTGAGATGACGGCACAGGGTCATCTTGCTCTTCAGAATTCACTCCTTGCATCTCGGATGTAAGGGTACTGTCCCCTATCCGTCCCCAGGGAAGAATTAGATCTGGGAGCTCCAGCCTTAGATGAGAAGGGCACTAGAAAAGTCCAGGGAGGTCTATCTGCCCCCAGTGAGCCTGGCGGGACCTTGATCTCCTCACCCATGGATGGGGTGACCCTTTGCAGCCATCACCTGCAGCCCTGTATACAATTCCATCCCACCATGTTGGCCTGTGAATGTGTCTTCCCCCTGGCCTCAAGAGTGTCTCTCCCTCAGCCACCTAACTAAGATTCCTGCCTCCTTCCTCTTGTCAAAGCCCAGAGGCACAGTGTGGTGCGATTGGCAGGAAACCACAGGTATCTATTTGAGAGTTGTCTGTGTATAAAAATGGCTCATATACATGTGTCATATAATGGGGTGTCAGCCTTATGTCGTGTGGCATTTTGGGCGCTGTATTTACGTTCTAAATAGCTCTGGGATCTGCCTACACCTCCATCCTCACCGCCACACCCCAGCACACACCGTCATCTCCTCTTACCAACAGAGACCTTCCAATCGGCCTCTAGCCCAATCCGCTTCTCCTCGCTGCGGCAACAGTGTTGTCTTTAAAAGAGAGAGAGAAAAAAAAAGGTAGAATTTATCTATAGAAAGTTGACCTTTTCTGCTGTAGAATTTTGACAAGCGCACCCAGTCACGTAACCACCACAAATCATGTACAGAACAGCTCTGCCACCCTAAAAAGTTCCCACCGAGGCCCTTCCCAGCCAGTTCCTCCCTCCATTCTCAGCCCCTGGCAACTGCAGATCTGGTTTCTAACTACATAGGTGTGGCCTTTCAGAATTACCCTATGAAACAGAATAATGTAGTAGGTCCTCGGGAGTCTGGCTGTCACTCCGCCGCAGCTGCCTCTAGCAGCAGTTTGTCTCTTTCTGCCTTGGAGTACAAGCTCCTGGGGTTAATGGGTGTAGTTGATTTACCGTATATCAGTCAGTGGTTATCTCTGGTGCTAATGGGTAAAGCTGATAAACACACTCACTTCAAGTGTGTGTGTGTGTGTGTGTGTGTGTGTGTGTGTGTGTGTACTGACATTTGTATTTCACTCAAGTAAATATTTACAAATGGGATTGCTGGGTTGGAACTTCTTTCTAGAAAACTGCAAAGTGTGTGTGTGTGTGTGTGTGTGTGTGTGTGTGTGTGTGTGTGTGTGTGTGTGTGTGTGTGTGTGTGTGTGTGTGTGTGTGTGCCAGCTCTAGGGCTTAAACTCAAGGCCTTACACTCTCACTTGGTTTTCTAGCTCCACTTGGGCTTTTTGGTGGTTTTCTAGCTCCACTTGGGCTTTTTGGTGGTTAATTGGAGATGAGTCTCTTGGACTTTTCTGCCGTGTCTGGCTTTAAATCACAATCCTCAGATCACAGTCGCCTAAGTGGCTAGGATTATGAGCTACCTGTGTCTGGCCCAAGCTTCTTTTCAAGTATTAGCATCATTTTTATGATTCCTCCTGGAAATGTGTGAAAATTTTTCCATGCTCTCATCCATATTCAGGAGGACTGAAAAAAACAACAAAGGGAGATAGTTGTAGGGCTTAAACTCAGGACCTTGGTGCTTGTTAGTCAGATGTTCTACCACTTGAGCCACACCCACACTCCTTTTTGACTTAGTTATTTTTCAGGTAAGTTCTTGCTTTTGCCATACCTGGACTATGACCCGGGTTTAGGGTCTTACTCTCCAGAGTAGCTCTTTCAATGCATTGGTGGGATCAAAGACTGCGCTTCCAGCAAGTTCCCTGGTAGAATTGGGAACCCCACTTTGAGAACTACTTGTGGGCCTCAACCACATAGTGGGCCTCCCACTAGCCTTGCAATCCAACAACCATTGTTTTGTTGAGCATCTATTAGGCACTCAATAACTTTTCAAATGATTTTATACACCCTGAATCATTTAGAGAGAGAGAGAGAGAGAGAGAGAGAGAGAGAGAGAGAGAGAGAGAGAGTGTTTGTGTGTGTGTGCCAGTAATGGGGTTCTTATTCAGACAGGGTCTTAAGACCTCACTTGGCTTTTTTTTGGCCTAAGGCTTGAGCCACACTTCTAGTTCTATTTTTTCCCTGTTTAATTGTAGATAAGAGTCTCACAGACTTTCCTATCTGGCTCGCTTCAAACCACAGTCCTTAGATCTCAGCCCTCCTAAGTAGCTAGGATTACAGGTGTGAGCCACCAGCACCCAGCTAGCTTGAATCATTTTAACTTTACAATATCCCCACTTTCCAGATGGGAAAATGGAGGCACTGAGGCCTTGAGGCATTTGACCAGGGTGATAGGACTTGTAAGAACAGGAGCTGAGCTTTGAACGACCAGGCTGCTGGCTATCAAGCCCACACCCACAAAGACCACCCTGCTGCCTGCGGCCTTGCAAAGCCCCAGCCCTCCCACTGGAGGCCAGAGGGCTGCTCCTACCGGGGCTCCCCCTAGGGAAGGGCCAGGCCAGGTGTGGTCATCACTGTTTGTGACTCCGCTCCTTCTCCATCTCCCCACGCCCCGCTCTGTTTCTGAGCCACATTGAAAAAAGTTGGAACCCTTCCTCAGTTGTCTCAAGTAACCCTAGTGACAGTGGACACCTCTGCTGGCATTTTGGGGACCCAGCCCCTGGCATCATGGTGCTTGGTGACAACTCCTCAGCTGGACACCATCAGTGGTTACTGTCAGGGTGTGTAAAAATAGCTTTCCCCCCTTGGAGTCAGTAGATCTGGAAGGCAAGGGTATTTTGAAAAAGTACTGTGTAAGGACAAGCTGGCAATGACACTGAGGGCCAGGAGAACAAAAGCTTTATATTGAACAGTGGCCAAAAATAACTCTTTTTATTTTTGAGAGGAAGAACGACTGGAAATTTATGGTAGTGTGGGAAAATGTAGTCATCAACTTTCCTGAGGCAAAGTGGCTAAAAGTGGCACCATTAACTGCCTGGTCCCAGAGGACATCAGGGGAGTGCCACAGTGTCACACATGAAGAGAGCCTTGGGGACCTAGGAGCCCCGCCTCTTCTGATTCCACAGGACCAATCCAGACTGATGCTTAGCGCAATCATGTCACATCTGGAGAGATTCTTAGATTCTGGGAGCTTTCCTCTTCTTCTTCTTCCTCCTCCTCCTCCTCCTCTTCCCATTTCTTTCTTCTTGTTCCCCCACATGAGGAATATGGGCTGATTCTGCTTTGGGTCACACCAGGAATCAAGTCTCAGGGGTCTGGGAGGTGAGAGTGATTTGTTCATACCATAATATTTATGCAGAAGAGATCAGCCTGGTCTTCCCCCTGCCCTATTTCCCTAGTCCTTGGAGGGGATATTTCTAAGACACACATTTTACAGGTTATCCCCCAGTTTATAAGCTTTTGATGACTTCTGTTGGACAGGAGGAAGTGCAAACCCTAATGGAATGGATGAAGTTCAAGCTGACTCACAGCAGCACAATTTGTGGCCCATGAACCATGGGGTCAAAGAGACACGTGCTCAAGTCTTGGCTTTGCCAGTTATTAGCTGGTTCAATAAGGGTCAGATCTTTCAGGCTAGGTGCTCATGGCTTACATCTAGCTTCTCAGAAGGTTGAGATCTGAGGATGATAGTTCAAAGCCAACCACAGGCAAGAAAGTCTGTGAGACTTTTCTCTCTAATTAACAACCAAACACCAGAAGTGGAGTAGTGGCTCAAGTGGTAGAGCACCAGCCTTGAGTGAGAAAGCTCAGGAACAGATTCCAGGCCCTGAGATCAAGCCTCAGTACCAGTGTGCAAGCACACACACAAATACTCACACATACACATACACACATACACACAGAATCTTTCATATACTCAATGTTTTCAGCTGCAAATAGGGCTGAGAGTAGCAAGAGGATTTGAAAGAATTAGATAATACAAATGAAAGGACTTAGCGTGATGCTTGAGTCAAAATCCATCATCATTTACATATATATTTACATACATACATACATACACACACTATGAAGACACTGGGGTTTGCACTCTGAGCCTTGTGCTTATTAGGCACTCTCCCACATGATCTACGCCTCTAGCCTTTTTTCTATTTTAGGTTATTTTTCAGATGGGGGGGTCTTACTAACATTTTGGGGTTGGCCTCAAACCACTATCCTTTCCATCTCCATCTCTCGAGTAGCTGTGATGACAGGCATAAGCCCCCATCTGCACATGATTCTTTTTTTTGTCAGTCATAGAGCTTGACCCCAGGATCTGGACACTGTCCCTGAGCTCTTTTTGCTCAAGGCTAGAGCTCTACCACTTTGGGCCTTAGTCCCATTTTCAGTTTTCTGGTGGTTAATTGGAGATAAGAGTCTCTCAAACTTTCTTGCCGAGGCTGGCTTCAAACCATACACCACAGATCTCAGCCTCTTGAGTAGCTAGGGTTACAGGAGTGAGCCACCAGCACCCAGGTACGGTTCATATTTTTACTAGTTGTCCTATACTTGGCACTTGACCGCCTGTAGCATTTGGTCTGAGCCTACAAGTTCCCTCTTTGCCTTTATCCTGGACCTTTTTCACATACCTCAGTGCTCAGGGCTTGGTTCTTTCTGCCTCGAAAGCTCTTTTCATGACCTTTAAGACTTAGTTTGAGTGTCTCTTTCCCCAAGAAGCATTTCCTGGTTCCTGTTGGTGTTCAGAGCTGCTTCTATGAAGAAAAGGTCAGCTGCAGATGGCAGAGAACAATGCGCAGGCATTTAGATTTCCGTGGTCAGAGTCTGAGTCCTCATTCTGCTAGCTACTCACCATGCAACTTGGAGACTTCCTCTCTGAGCCCCAGCCCCCTTACAGGGATGACGGAAATGACTTTGGCATAGTTATGAGCATTGCCAAAGGGTATCTCTGTAAAGAGCTTGACACAGGCTCTGGCTTTTTAGGACTGAATCCATTCATCAGCTGATGGATACATAGATTCCAGTTTGCCTGTTGTGAGCTGTGCTGCCACACACAGGTTTGCAGGTGTCTCTGTTGTCTGCTGACTTTGATTCCTTTGCATAGATGCCTAAGAGTGCTAGAGCAGGATTCTATTCTAGTTATTTTTTTAGTTTACTTTTACTGGTACTGGGATTTGATATCAGGACCTTGTACTTGCTAAACAGGGGCTTGACCACTACAGCCATACCCCCAACCCATTTACTTTTTAGACATTTTGATTGTAAAGGTGATGTACAGAGGGGTTACACTTCCATAAGCAAGTAATGAGTACATTTCTTTTTGAACAGTGTTGCCCCTCCCTCCTTTTCTCCCACTTTCCCCCCAACTCCCCTCCCCCACAAGTTGCAAAGTTCATTTCCAACATAGTGTCTAGTGAGTTTCACTGTTGCATTCGTTCACCCTTTGTCCCACCATTTCTGATTCCCCTTCCCTTCCTCATATCAGATAAACTTATATGCAAGATAAAGGGTAGAGTGATTTTAAAAAAGTGAGCATAGGGAATAAACCAAAGGGGAAAAAAAGAAAGAAAAAAGAACTGCAAACAGTACAATAAAAACAAACCGCTTACTTCCAGTTCTTAGAGTTCATTTTAATAAGCTTCTTTTCATGTGGTCATATCCACATTACTATTGAGCCATTGTGGTCCTCTGGCTAAGAATATCCTAGACATATTCTAATTATTATAAATGAGGGAAACCATGTAGCCTATGTTTCTTTGGGTCTAGCTTTGCTTAATATATTTTCTCTCTTTCTCTCTTCCTTCCTTCCTTTCTTTCTTTCTCCCTTCAAATGTCTCTTTTGTTTTTGCCTAGCACCTCCTGGACTCTTCTTAGTTACACTTCCTGTGTAGCTGGGATGGCAAGCATGTGCTGCTATATCCAATTTTTTATTGGCTGTAATGGGGTCTCAAAAACTTTTTGCCAGACTAGCTTTGAACTGTGATCCTCTCAATCTCAGCCTCCAGAATAGCTAAGACTACAGGCATGAGCCACCATATCTGGCTCTACTTTTAGTTTTTTGAGAAGCCTCTATACCAATTTCCGCAGTGGTTGCACTAATTTACATTCCCACCAACAGTACATAATCAAAACATCTATATTTAAGAAATATTCCTGCCCTAAACATCTCAACTTCTATTTAGCCATTCACTTGATCTTGTGTTGATTCTTTGTCACTGATGCACTGGTTCCTGGCTTGCCCCAACCTCTCCTTGTTAATTGTTGGCATTATATTTGCATATCTCTGCATTTGCCCCTTTTTTTTCTAATCTTCCTTGTGAGGTCCTTGATCCAGTAAGATGATTCTACCTCCAAGTTCCCTGCAACAGTTATCAGCAGTCTGTTTGCAATAAAAAGCAATGGCATAGCTGATCTTATCAAGCATCCATTAGGTGCCATGTCTTGCCCTTGTACTATTGATTTCACCTGAGCCTCTCCCTAGGCGCAGAAGGTAAAGGGTAGTTTTTAACCTCCATTTTACAGATGAGGAAGCTGAGACATTTAAAGCTGCAGAGTCATTGGCTTGGGTTTACGAGGCTGTTAATTGGCAGAGCTGAGCGCATGCAGGCAGGCTGACGCCAGAGCCTCGATTCCTCTCAATGACACCGTGCCACCCGCTCTGCTATCAGCGAGATGGATAGGACTATATTTGGCCTACTTGCGTCAAAGGATGGTCTGAACACAATAAAAATGAAATAAATAGTGAACGTGATAAAAAAATAAAAGAAGTTAAGAATTCAAAGGAAAAGTGCCACTATTAACTCTGAGGGGTTTCCAGACATTATTTAATAGTTCTGGTTCGCTGACATTATCCTCTGGTTCCATCTTCCAGCTATTAAAGTCTCCCCAGGGAATGGGGTTGACGAGAAACCAGTGGTAATTGGGAGGAAATGACTCCCCTAACTGCTTCTGGGGGAGCCTTAAATCTCTGCCCTTACAGATGAAGCAGGTTTCTGAGAAGTTCAAAGTTTCAGTGTCTCGCTTGACGGGATGACACAGACGGGGGCAAAAGCATTGATCCTTCCAGCTACTTGGGAAGATTCAGGGCTGTATATGTAGCCTACATCCTTCCCAGACCCAAGAACTCACCCAGACCTAGGCAGGTGCTTTGCCCATTTCCGCAGCTCTGATTCATGCCATGTTACAGTGGCCAACATCTGGGGAGGGCAATGCCAGAATGACACTTGTCTATAAAGGAGCTCCTATGGCCAGGAGGAAAGCGAATGTTGCTCAGGACAGAAGGAGGGGCTCCCTACTGCTTGAATTCTACCCACAGAAGGGGGTTCTACTCCCCCATGGAGGTTATAGACGGGCTCCGAGGCACCAGGTGTCCACTGGTGGAGCACCGGAAGCCTAGAGGGAATGTTGTTTCTGTTCCAACCAATAGCAGACAGTTCAGGCAATACTTGCTTTGTTTGGTACTGACTAGAAAATTGCAGAGCTCATTAGGTTGGGTGAGGACTTTGGCTGCCAGATCTAGAGAAACTCAAGACAATGGGATTTATATCCATTAGAGAGAACAAGGCAGATGATAATGACAGCTCACATTTCTTTAGGCGGGAGCTAGGATACATGCGTTACTGGCATTATCTCATTTAATGCAACAGCACTTGTGAGGCCTGTTCTATTCTTATCCTCCTTCCCACAGGGAGAACGTGGCCCTTGGAGAAGTTGAGTCACCTGCCCACGTGGTTCAAGTGGATTACTCTCCACAGGCCAAGCCCCTGCTCCATCACCCCCTGCTTTATCCCGTGAAAAAATTTCAAACCTACAAAAGCTTTGCAAAACCAGCACAAGAAACCATCCATGTATCTTTCACCTGGCTGTTTGGTTATATTGAGGCCATACTCAGGAAATTAAAGGTCAATGCCATATAGTCTACACTGTCTATATTTAACTTTATATTCCAGCCAGGTACTGGTGGCTCACACCTGTAATCCTAGCTACTCAGGAGGCTCAGAGCCAGCCGAGGTAGGAAAGTCTGTAAGACCCTTATCTCCAATTAACCACCAGAAAACCAGAAGTGTCCTTGGGGCTCAAAGTGGTAGAGCTCTAGCTTTAAGTAAAAAGAACTCAGGGATAGTGCCCAGGCTCTGAGTTCAAGCCCCACAACAACAACTAATAACAATAACAATAACAATAATGATGAATTTATGTTCACATTCTACTTTCTCCAATTGCTTCAAGGGTCCTTTTCAGCTAGTTTCTTCCCACTCTAGATTCAACCCAGGATCACAGGACCCTGCACTAACTATATCTAATTGTCTTACGTCATGTGCGTGTATGTGTGTGTGTGTGTGTGTGTGCGTGTATGTGCGTGTATGTGTGTGTATGTGTGTGCGTGTATGTGTGTGTGTATGTGTGTATGTGCGCGTGTGTGTGTATGTGTGTGTGTGTGTGTGTGTGTGTGTGTGTGTGTGTGTGTACTGAGGCTTAAACTCAGGGCCTCACACTCTCCCTGAGCTTTTAGCTCAAGGCTAGCACACTACCACTTGAGCCAAGCCTCCATTACTGGCTTTATGCTGATTAATTAGAGATAATAGTCTCACTGACTGTTCTTCCCAAGCTGGCTTTGAACTAGGATCCTCAGAGCTCAGCGTCCTAAGTAGCTGGGATTGCAAGCATGAGCCACCAGCACCTGGCTTAAGTCTTGCCTTGCCTCCATCTGGAGGAGCTTCTGGGCTTTCCTCCTGCCTCAGCTCTTTTGAGATGTTTCAGAGAATCTCCCTCACTTTGGATTTGTTTAGATTCAGACTGTGCAGTTCCGGTGGCAATGACTCAGAAGTAATGTGCCCTTTTTGGGGGTGTCCAAGAAGGCAGCATGCGGAGTCAATTTGTTCTTGATTGGTGATAGCAGATAGGATTGCTTGGCTAAGGCAGTGGTCATCTGACTCACAGAAAGGGTCCCTCCTCCCTCTGCAGACAAGAAGCCCAAGGGCAGGGCTGGGGACTGTGTGAACATCTGCCTTTTGTACATAATGGTCGTTCTGCTGTGCCTACAGATCCTAACGAAACATAAGAAGCAAACAGGAGAGCAGTGCACTCAGCCGCAGCCTTCCTCCTGCAAGCTGCTGTACTTGTTGATTAACACATAGGAGAGGGGCCTGAAATGGGCTTGTCCAGCTTTGTGGTCTGACTGAGGGCAGCCCAGATGTGTGTACCTGTATCTGTATCTGTGGACCTTTCCAATGGAGTCTTCATTTTCCCCAGAATGGAATCTTTCAGTTGCCTGCCTGATGGAGTCAAAGCCTGAGCCTCTTAGCCAAGCAGAGGCTCAGGCCCCAGCCTTTAGGGATAATCTTTCATCTAACTCAGCCCCTGTTTAGTTTCTGGATGGAATACTCCAACACCAACATCTTTTGCTTCCACCCAGGAGGCGATCAGGGGGACCTGAGCCTGGCTGCTTCTTTTTTTCCTTTCCTATTGCTACTCTATTTTAGGGAGATGTGTGACACTGCAAACTCTGAGGCCTGAGTAAGGTGCATAGCATGAACTAGGTAGATTTCCAGCTCTCTACTGCCTGCCTAGGTGCCTTACCATTTGTCCACGTGCTGCTGTGTGGTATCAGTGTTTGTTGCTGCTGCCTCATTCTCTGTATCCTTCTGTTTCATCTCTTCAATTCCAGTGAGGTTTTGAGAGAATGCTCCATTAGTGATGTTTCTCCTGAAATCTAAGCTTTACATATATTCTGCTGGTACCAAGATTTGTACTCAAGGCCTGTGCTTATTTGGCTAGTATTCTACCATCCTCAGCCCCGCTTTTCTTTGTTTTTTTTAACTCTGAGATCAGCACTCGATACTTGCCACTTTCACTCACTGGCTAGTGCTCTATAAATGGAGCCATGCCTCTAACCCTCAGCCCAGCTTTTTGCTGATTATTTTGGTGATAGAGTCTCTCAGACTTTTTCTGCCAAAGTTGTTTTTGAACTTCAATCCTCCAGATCTCAGCCTCCTAAGTAGCTATAGTTAACAGGCCCCAGTCACCAGACCCAGGCTCTTTATAGATATCTTTTTATATGGTGGCAATTTTTAAAATAAGCCTCAATTTTGAAAAAAAACCACTAAACTGCAGCAAACCATTGTTTTGTTTTTTGCCTTATAGATGCCACATCCTAGAAGCACAGTAGACAGAAATCTTCTGATTGGTAGTGAGAGAAATTCACATCCAGTGGCTTAAAGGAGGAAAGTTGTTGGCTTCTGTAACCTGGCCAGAGAGAAGCCATGGGCACTGAGTAGGAATTTCCTTTTTCATGCTTGAATCTCTCCTTTCCATCTTCGGTTCATTGTTACAGTTTTTCTCAGTTGCTTTCACCCACAAAATTGGGCGTCAGGAAGAATGAGTGATAGAAAAAGGCTGGAAATTAATGCACTCAGCAAACAGAGAAGGATTCTGTAATCCTAACCAGTAATAAGTATAATTGCTCTTCAGAAATCCACCCCAGGCCCCCGCTCCCAAGATCAGGCACACAAAGAGGCAGAGAACATTCAGCTATTCACTGGGAACAGCCCGAGCAGGCGAGGATGGGCGTGTGTCAGTCATCAGCTTTGATGCAGGTTCATCTCTGCCTGTGTCTCAGGTAGTTGAGCCCCACCCTGGAGCTGCTCCAGGTATCGTTGTTCTAAGGCTATGTGCGGGGGCTGCTGGAGGGAGACATCTCAAGGTCACAATGTGATGACCCGGTTACGCTTCTGTGATGATCTCTCTGGCTGTTGCAGGCCAAGCTCTCTCTCTTCTCAAGTTGAATGTACAGCAGACATGGGGCTAATGGTCTACTTGGTAGAAAGCATAGGAGACAGCAGGAGGGAAGAAGATGAGCTTCCAGTTGAGGAAAGTCAGTATTCTTGTTGCCAGGGTAACATCCTCCGGTGTTTAAGAAGCTCTAACAGCTGTATAATCATAGGATGTTAGGCATTTTTTTCTTCTTGGTGCTGATATTGGGGCTTGAACTCAGGGCATGAGTATTGTTTTTTAGCATTTTTTTTTGCTCAAGGCAGGTGCTCTACCACTTGAGATATACCTCCAGTGTTGGCTTTTTGCTGGTTAGTTGGAGATAAGAGTCTTGTAGCCTTTCCTACCTGGGCTGGTTTTGCATTGTAATTCTCAGATCACAGCCTCCTGAATAGCTAGGATTACAGGCATGAGCCACCAGTGCCTAGCTTAAATTATTTTTCTTTTTTAAGCCTACATTTTCTTGTTTGCAAAATGGGACAGCATTAGCCCTTTAACTTAGTTATAGATAGGAAAACCTAGAGAGAACTATTTTCCCCCACCTGTTCCATGCCTGGAAAAATGACTTTGCAATGCCTGTAAAAAAAAGCCAGAGACAGGTATCAGACAGATAGATACCAGGCCACCCAATCTGATCCCTGTGTAGTTTGCTCCTGAGAGCATGAAGCAGTGAAGATGGCTGGGCAGTGTGGGATAAGACACTTGCCTCCTCCCTGCAGCCCTGGAGTCGTCAGTCACATTGACAAACACGATGTGGTCCGAGTGAGTTGATTTCTTGGGCAAATAGGTGAAGAGATTGAGTAGGTAGAGTGTAAATACGGAGACATTTCTGCAGAGGGCGCAGTGAATATTTCCTGCCTCTTCCCCCCCCCCCCCCGCCCCCACCGCACTTCTGCTCTCTGCAGCCTTCTCCAAGTATACATCAGGATAGAATGCTTTATAGCTATGAACCTGGGGTCTGAGCAAAGTTCTGGGTCCACAAGGGGGCGCTCTCATAGAGAGGGGTGACCTGTGGAGGCTGAGGTTAAATACAGTAATGAATGGATGAAGTTGGGCACAATTCTTGACCGCAGTAAATGCTCTGAAAGTGGTAGCTATTATTGCTTAGATTATCACTAAATTAGTGCTCTTGTTACTTCCCACAGTTTTGGGGACTAGGGCTGTGGGCCTTGAGCCAGTTCACTCTTAGTGGTGTTTATTTCTCTTCCAGGAAATGCAATTTGTATGAAAGGAATTGAATTCGTTGAGCCTGAGAATAAGAGAAAGCAAATTAGAACCACTAAATATCATTTTTGTCTGTTTGGCAAAGGTTTTGCTTGTAAAGTGTTAGTACCCAGAAGGGGTTTGGTTTTGAGGGGGGGGGCGGTGATCAACAATCTTAAATCATATATTTGGAAGAATAAATCATTACAATGATTGTTGAAAGAAAACTTTACTCCCCACCCCAAATGCATTAAAAACCATACATGTCCTTTGACTTACAAATAATTATCTAGTCAATCTTTGCAAAGATTTAGTTAAAAGGCATGCTGTGATATCTATTGTGGTGAGAAATTGGAAAGAGCCAAGCGTTTGACAACAGGGATTTCATTAAATAAATAATGATGCATCCACTCTGGTAGGACCACAAAGTGGTCAGTCTAAATAATATTGTTACAAGTCTATTTGTTGGTGCAGATACAAAGGTAACTGAAAAAAAATCAGACAACAAAACTGAGCGTGTGGCATTATTACTGTAGTGGGAATGAGCTCTTCATATGCCCAGGATGACTTGAGCAGAGTACAAATTAGAATACCCCTAGGCTCATGATACAAGTTAGGCTAACAAAGGCCATCACAATGGTGAAAAAGCTCTCAGAAGAAGAGTGAATCTCTCCCAGGCTTGAGGATTGAGGACCAAACATGCCAAGGGTGGTCATCTTCCTCAGCCATGTGCCAGGTAGCCTTTGAGATGAAATGAACCAAAGGAAAACAGAGACAAGAAATTCACAGCACCATCTGGGAACAGAGATTTGTCTCCCAGCTAACCTCTGCCTCCAGGTCAGGGGTGACAGAGTACTTGACTTCATATCTCTTGTTCAGAAAGGGACCCAAACAAATGAGTCAATATCTTAGTGTCTTTGTAACATCTATGTGGAATTACTGAATTCTCAGAAGCAGCTGTTTTGTCTAATAGGTTTAGAGCAATTTCTGCCTAATTGCAGATGTTGACAGCTCTTGTGAAATGCAACTTGGCAGGCCTGACTTAGGATGCTTATGTTTGAAAGTAAGAACACAAATGCAATTTAAAGGCACTTAAACAAGTGAGGGAATTTATTAGCTCACATAATTAAAAAGCTGAGAGGTAAGTCCAGCAGCAGATGAGAGATAGCCACATGGCTATGATGATCTTCCCATCTGTGTTTCTCTTCCCTGTTTCCTTGGTGTGGAAGGGTCTAGTTCTCAGCATGCAACAGGATCTGCCCTTCATGGCCACAAAACAGGTACCTCTAGCACTAGGGATTTGTGCTTTCTGGACCCCGGCAGAAGAGTACATTTTTCCTGATCAAACAAAAACCCAGTTAGGCATGGTTGAAAGGAAATTTTAAAAATCTATCTTGTAGAATTATCTCCCCACCTGTGTTCATTGTGACATTAGTCCCAATAACCTAGAAACTGAGCTAACCATAAGAGTGGACACAGAAAATGCAGCATGCGTGCACAGTAGAATACTACATAGCATTACAAAATAAGAAACTGCTGTCATTTGTGACAATGTGGATGAACCTGGAGGAATGTGAGGTAAGCCAGGCTCCGAAATACAAATTCCATATGTGAAATGTTAAGACATTGAATTTATTTTTTAAAAAAGTAAAATAGTAGTTGCCGCAGTCTGGGAAGAGGGAAGCTGGAAGATGTAGGTTGAAGGGTACAGACTTTCAGTTGATAGGAGAAATAAGTTCAAGAGATCTTTGGTACACCACAGTGTAGTATTACATTTTTGCAAGCTGCTCAGAGAGTGTATGCTGAGTGTTTTCACCAGAAAGAAGGTAAGTCTGTGAAGTAAAACATACATTAAAAGTAATTCAACGTAGCCATTCTCTAATGCACACGTGTCCTAATATATAATGCCATACTTGGTAAATACATACAATCTTTACTTGTCAATCTTTACTTGGACCTGGGTTGGCTTGTCCTGATTGGCTAGGCTGTTATCCCATGCTCTTCCCTAAGCCAATCATTCTGTAGGAGGGTGGGATGGAGGATTTGGTATGGAGAGCAATGGAATCTAACAACTAGAATAAACCCAGTCAACTAGAATAAACTCAGGGGGTTGAGGGGTAACCCAAATATACCCAAACTTTGGGTGAGAGACACTTCTTTATGTCCTTGGCCCTGCAGCCCTATATGGAGATGTTCATGATTCATTCTAAAAGTAAAGAGACAATTCTTCGATGTCCAATTTGCACATCTACCCCACTTATTGAGCTCTTGTATGGTGTGGTAAGTCTGAAACAAATCAAAGGCTGATAAGACTCAGCCCAGATTTTTAAAACATCAATATGCCGGGAGGGAAAGGCAGCCAGCGAGCTTGCAATCTCACCAAGTCAAGTGTGGAAAGGTGCCTTTGAGGAGGCATACCAGCTTGGGTTGGAGGGTAACAGCATGGAAGGCTTCCTGGAGGAAGTGACTGAAGAGACCACTAACAGTTCACCATGGATGAGGAGCAACACGGTGAGGTGTGTGAGTGTGGATATGAGTGTGTGTGTGTGTGTGTGTGTGTGTGTGTGTGTGTGTGTGTGTGAGAGAGAGAGAGAGAGAGAGAGAGAGAGAGAGAGAGAGAGAGAGAGAGAGAGAGAGAGAGAGAGAGAGAGAGAGAGAGAGAGAGAATTAGAATTTTCTAAGTCTAAGGGTTCCTGGGGCCCTCCCCTCCAGGTTTACTGTCTAGGATTGGGATGAGTCTTGAACCTGTTCAGAGGATACATTTCCAGAATAAGCCCCATGGGGGGGGGGATAGAATAAGAGACCGTTATGGAGCATTGCTTCCATGTCAAGAGGTACCTGCTCCTGCGTTTATACTAAGGCAGTCCAGGAATTCCTTCTGGCTTGGGGGGAGTTGGGACCTCCATGGGAGGGGTGTTGTGGTCTGTTTATCCATCTCTCTCCCTTCCCTGCTTCTTCCCGTGGACTGTCTGAGATGGTCAGCGGGTGCAGAACTCCATGAGTCCCCGCCACCACTGGGAACTCTTGCATGTTGTTTAAACCCCACTGGGAGCAGACCAGCTGTGGAGCCCACATGGAGTCTGCAGGGACCCGCATGTGGGCCACAGACAAAGCCCCACTCATGGACATCAAGGAGGGACCCATGTGAGGGAGATGCAAAGCTCTTCCAGAGCACCAGGCAGGATGCTGGCTCCACTGGGAAATCAGGGGCCCAGAGCTGTGGGAGCTGTGTGTTCTTCAGGTTCCCTCAGGTGATGAGAGCGATCCAGAGGGTGCAGGCCATTGTAGGGTCTTGGTGAGCCAGGGAAAGCAGCCAGACTTTATCCAGAAGACCATGGGGAGCCCAAGGTGAATGAGATCAAGAAACTGGCCCCAGAAAGACCCTGGTGGCCATGGGAGAACACTGTGCCCTGGCAGTTTGTGGCCTCTGCCTTGGGGACTCTGGCTTACAAACCAGAGCACTGGGGTGAACATGAGCTTCTCGGAACATCACTGTCATCCTCGGTAGAATGGGGCTGATACCACTGGCTGCTAGGAAGAGACAACCCATAAGGCACATCCAGCAGGGTAGGCCCTGCCCAAGAGGGTTGACCCCAGGACTGGACCATCTCATTTGAATCTGGCTTGGTCATTTACCAGTGTTCTGATCCTGAACAGTTCGTCTGAGGGTCTCATTTTGCGGTCTGGAGAGAGAGAGACCAAAGTTTCTACCTCATGGAATTGTCACAAAGCTTAAAGTCAGTGACATTAAAAAAAAAAGGGGGGGGACGAGGGAAATTCAAGAAATGTTTATTAGTTAGGCGCTGGTGGCTCACGCCTGTAATCCTAGTTCCTCAGAAGGCTGAGATCTAAGGATCACGCTTCAAAGCCAGCCCAAGCAGAAAAGTCTGTGAGACTCTTATCTCCAATGAACCAGCCAAAAGCCGAAAATTGAGTTGTGGCTCTAGTGGTTGGGGGGCTAGCCTTGAGCAGAAAAAGCCAAGTAAGGCTGCAATGACCTGAGCTCAAGCCCCAGAACCTTCTCCCTACCCAAAAGAAATGTTTATTAATAAGTAAGCACCTGACATCCGTGGGAAGGGCTCTGACTTGTCTGGAGTACACATGGTCATGGTCAGTAAGGCCTATTTGAGGCTGATGTGAACTGACCTCACCCCACTTTTTGGTCCATGCCTTTCAAGTCAGATTGCTCACCTAATCACTAGTGTTATTCATTCCCTCTTCAACCAGAGAGGGAAAGGGCCGTGTTTGAGCCCTACATATTAAGACCCACAGCCTCTCCTGTATAAATCCTGGTAGGTAAAACATTTAAAAGATCAAAAAGCCAGGCACTGTTGGCTCACGTCTCTTATCCTACCTACTCAGGAGTCTGAGATCTGAGGATCGCAGTTCAAAGTCAGCCTGGGCAGGAAAGTCCATGGGACACTTATTTCTAAGTAACTACCAGAAAACAAGAAGTGGCGCTTTGGCTCAAAATGGTAGAGCACTAGCCTTTAGCAAAAAAAAGCTTAGAGACAGTGCCCAGACCCCAACTTCAACTTCAAGCCCCATGACTGACAAAAAAGAAATAAAGAAGGAAAGAAAGAAAGAAAGAAAGAAAGAAAGAAAGAAAGAAAGAAAGAAAGAAAGAAAGAAAGAAAGAAAGAAAGAAAGAAAGAAAGAAAGAAAGAAAGAAAGAAAGAAAGCAGGCAGGCAGGAAGGAAGGAAGGAAGATCAGAGAAGGAATCCCTCCCCCCCACCCCCAGTCACCCTGGATCTTCCATCAATAAGATAGGGTTCTAAACAAAAGCACCAAGCAAACTCAGCAGTGAATTCATGACCTTTAGCATCTGGGTTTGGATTCTGAATTCAAAGTCTGATATGACTTTTGGCAATTCACTCAACCTCTTTTCTTCTGTAAAGCAGGGTGGCAGTAATCATATCTGTCTCTTTGGGTCTTTGTGAAGATGAAAGGAGTGACTATAAGTGCTTTTCTGTACTTGGTACAAAGTGAACAGTGAAAATGGAGCTACGATGATGGCGGCCGTGGTGACGATGAGCAATCCCTGAGTGTTTATTTTGTATCAGGTTTTATCTCTGTTGTCTTATTCCTGACCCACGAACACTGTGTCTATGTATGGTCTGTCTGTCTCCATCTTTGTCTTCCCCTAGACTAAGGATCTGGGCTCAGGGACCTTCAGTAACTTGACAAGGTTACATGGCAAGTCCATCCAACAGCCATCTATGTGATTTCAGGGCCCAATCCTTAAACTCCCACTCTCCTTCATCCCGTTAGTCAACATGCCCAGCAGACTGAGAAGACTGAGAATGAATCTGGGGGTGAAAAACCTGTCTTATTTTCTTACGCTGCCCCCCACCCCCCACCCCGTACCTATTCTCTACTGCTCGACCCAGGGAATAGTTTGCTGAGTGAATCGCTGATCTTTTCCTCCCACTCCTTCAAGGGCCTCCCCTTCCGGCAGCCTTGACCCAGCTTTTACTGAACACAAAAGGAGTGAGGAGAATAGAAAAACCTCTTTTCTCTCCAAGGATAGAATTAATCAGAAAGCTTCAGTTGCGCAAATACCTCTGTCTGTATAAATACATATATTTGTATCTACATAAATAGTAGCACTTGCCAAGGTTGCTAGCTCAGTGAAGTGCTTTGAATGGGAGACTGACGGTGTGATTCATGGCTCAGGTCAAATTTAACTCTACACTGTTTGTGCACGACAGGATTGCTTCAGGAGTGCTCTCTGTTGCATAATTGCTGCAGGCCCACCTTCTCCCCAGGACGGGGACATTTCCACACCAGCCTACATTCCCTGGCTGCTGCATACCCAAGTCAGAGCTGGAGTGTCTTGGCTACTTGCCCAGCAGTGTGGGCCCAGGTAAGTGCTACCCAGGCACTATCTGCGAGCACAAGAAGGAATCCTTAAAAGCTTAACAGAGGCAGCCTGGAAATAGCAGATGAAGACTTTGGGGTATGTGGCCTAGAGAAAACCTGCCATCCATCCTCCCTTCCATTCTCCCATCCACCTATCCACCCATCTACTCATTCATCCATCCCTGCACCCACCCACCCACCTATTTTCCTACCCATCCATCTATCCATTATCCTATCTATCTTAGCCATCTACCCACACATCCATCCACCTATCCACCCTTCCACCTACACATCCATTCATCCATCCCTTCATCTATTCTTGGATCCAACTACCCATTCAACCTTCTGGTTAGACATAACACCTAGTCATTTATTGGTAGCATATGTCCATCCATGTGCTCATCCATTCATTCATCTATCCCTCATCCATTCTCCATCAACCCCCATCATTATATCCACCCCTATATCACATTCTTTTCTCCTTCCCTGCAGGCATGTATCCAGTGCAGTCTGGGCATCTACTATGTGCCAGCATGGTGTTGAACACTAGAGAAATAGGGAACATTTAAACTTAGCTCTTGCCTTCATGGAGTAGAAACTAGAATCAGATAATTGGGCTGGAAATGTGGCTTAGTGGTAGAGTGCTTGCCTAGCATGCATGAGGCCCTGGGTTCAATTCCTCAGTACCACATAAACAGAAAAGGCTGGAAGTGGCACTGTGGCTCAAGTGGCAGAGTGCTAGCTTTGAGAAAAAGAAGCTCAGGGACAGTGTTCAGGCCCTGAGTTCAAGCCCCAGCACTGGCAAACAAACAAAAAAGAATCAGATAATCATACTGTGTTAATGAGCTTACCATTGCTGTGACAAAATACTTGAGATAATCAGCTTACAAGAATGAAATGGTTTATTTGTGTTCATGTTTTCTGAGGTTTCAGTCTATGGTTGACAGGGTTGCATTGTGGTGTGTGGGAAGGATGTTCACCTCATGGTAGCCAGGAAGCTGAGAGGAGAGACGGGTCCCAACATTCTTTGTAAAGGCATACCTCCAATGACCTAACTTCCTCCCATCAGAACTCACCTCCAAAAGGTTCCTAATTAGCACAACATGTGGGTGATTAAGCCTCTAACACAAGGCCTTTGAGGGTCATTTAAGATTCACAGTAAACACATGCTAATAACTTTTTATTGACCAGCTCCTAGAAGCACTATGCAAAAATTAAGTGGTGTTAGACGATTCCTTATGGGGAGGGAGAGGGGACAGAAGGACCACTTTCCCTGTGGTTCTGTTTCTCCAGAACACAGGGAACCTTTGTAGCTTTAACAGAAGGTGGTAAGATATGGTGGGAAAACCCAGAAGCCAACTGACCTCTTGCTTCTACAGACATCCCACCTATTTACCTTTCTTGAACCTCAGATTATTTTGCCTGTACAGTAACAACAAGCATTCTTTTTTGTTTAATATTCACGCAGTACCTCCTTTATTGGGTGCTATTCTGGACACTGACAATATTCCAATGACAAAACCAGGCTAAATTCATCAAGGTGCTGTAGGAACCGAATGAGCGAACGCATATGAAACATTTGGCATTGTGTCTGCTCGATTGTAGGTATTCATTAGATGGATGTAATATGTTGGATATTATTTAAAATATTATTCAAGATATGCTTCTCCAACATTGTCCAGTATACTGGGAGGAACACTCCCTACCTCTCCTCCAACCCTTACATCCTATTCACCTATTTTACCAGCCCAGAAAACCTGGGGGACCACCTTCATTCATCTTTCCTCACTTGACAGTCAATCAGTCACTATATTCTGCCCTCCTCACCTTCTAAATATTTCAAATCAAGTCACTCATCTCCAGCTGCCAGTCACTTGCTTTGTTTGGGGATCTTCATCTCATACCTGTCTGACAGGTTTTATTAATTACTTACCCAAAACATACATTCCCTCCCTCTTCCTGACGGAAAGAATTATGATTTTGCTTGTTATATACAACTTGTGTGATGTTGGGTTAAATATTTATTTCCCAATCTCATTTGAACTTTGGAGTGACAGTTCTCCACTTTGCTTCTAGAGGGTTGGAATTCCAGGTATGAACTAGCATTCCTGGCTTATAGGATGAAATTTTAATACATTAACTATTTATTTATTTATTTATTTTTGTTGGTTGTGGGGCCTGAACTCTGGGCCTGGGCGCTGTCCCTCAACTCTTCAGCTCAAGGCTAGAGCTATACAGTTGAGTCACAGGACCACTTCTGGATTTTTCTGCTTATGTGGTACTGAGGAATCAAACCCAGGGCCTCATGCATGCAAGGCAAGCACTCTACCACTGAGCCCCTACATTGACCTTTTTATCAGCAATCTTGCCACGCTCACTTATTAGTCCTAGAAACTTTTGCTACTTGTAGATTCTTTGGAATTTTCTTTATAGGCAAACCTATTATTTGAGAATACGACCATTTTATCTTTTTTCTTTTGATTCTGTATCAGTATAATTAGTACAAATGTTGAGTAGGTGTGGGAAGAATAGACCTCATTACCATTCTAACACAGAACGACTTAGTCTTGTACCACCAAGTACGATGTTAGTTATAAGATTTCCTTCCTTCCTTCCTTCCTTCCTTCCTTTCCTTCCTTCCTTCTTTCCTTCCTCCCTCCCTCCTTCCTTCTCTTCCTTCCTTCCTTCTGTCCTCCCTCCTTCCCTCCCTTCCTCCTTCCCTCCCTTCCTCCTTCCCTCCCTTCCTCCTTCCCTCATGTCCTTTTCTCCCTCCCTCCTTTCCTTCTTTTCTTCCTGTCCAGGCTGGCCTTGAATCATAATCCTAATCTTCACCTCCTAAATAGCTTAGATGACAGGCATAAACTACCATGCCCAGCTTCTGTAAAGTTCTTACGGATTTATAATGTTATGGGTTTAAGGAAGCTCTCTCTCAATTCCAGTTTACTGAACACCTTTTTTGGAAGAAAAAAGAGAGAGAGAAAGGAAGAAAAGAAAAAGAAGTATGAAGCCAGGCACCAGTAGCTTACGCCTATAATCCCTGTTATTCAGGTGGCTGAGATCTGAGGATCATGGTTCAAAGCCAGCCCAGACAGGAAAGTCCCTGAGACTCTTATTTCCAGTTAACCACCAGAAAACCAGAAGTGGTGCTGTGACTCGAAGTGGTAGAGCACTAAGCCTCGAGTGATAAAAGCTCAAGGACAGTGCCAAGGCTCCAAGTTCAAGCCCCATGACTGACAAAAAATTCATGACTGGATATTGAGTATAGCTAAGTGCTTTTTCTACATCATTTAATATGATCATTTTTTCATTTGCTATGTTAATATTTATATTTTTAAATGTTGAACCACTTTTTGCTCTCAAGATAAATCCCACTTGGTGAACATATTTTGTATGTCTATATGATTTGCATATATATACATATATGGTTGATAATATTTTTGGAAACCATACGGATGGTTATGTATTTATAATGTTCAAATGTTTTTTAACTACTAACTTGATTTTAAATATACATAGGAATATTTAGGTCATTCTTGGCTGGGTTTTTGTAGCTTATAGCTTTTAAGAAAATGATTCATTGCCACTAAGTTCTTGAATTTAAGTCACAGAACTGTTCATGGTATTTTCTTATTATTTGTACACATCTGATCAGTCTCCAATGATGTTTTGTATTTTATTCTAGATGTTGGGAACTTGTATCTTTTATTTTCTGTTGTTAGTTTGGCTAGAGATTTATCCATTGTATTGATCCTTTCACAGAGCAGCTTTGGGTCTGATTGATTTTCTCTATTATTTTTCTGTTTTCAATTTCCCTGATTTCTGGCCCTATCTTTATTATTTCCTTCCTTCTTATTGCTTTGGGTTTATTTGGCTCCTGTTTTTCAAGGTGGAACTTAGATTGTTGATTTGATATCTCTCTTTTCAAATCTCAGCATTTAATGATACACATTTTTCTTTTACACGCTGCTTTAGCTGCACCCACCAAATTTGAGATGTATTTTCATTTTCCTTCACTTTAATTTCCCTATGGACTTCTGTTTTGACCTATGGATTATTTAGGAGCTTTTTTATTTTTTTTAATTCTCTAAGTATGAGAGTAACTTTCCGGATAAATCTCTATTATTGATTTCTAATGTAAGTCCATCATGCTTAGAGAGATTCTTAGGATGGTTTAGATATTTTTTACTTTGTTGAGGCTCTTTTTTTATAGCATAAGATGTGGTATGTTTTGGTGAATGTTTATCATTTGGCAAATGTCAATTAGATCCAGTTTATTGATGGTGCCATTTAGTAATTCTCCTGGTGTTTCTCTTATCAGTGGCAAGGCAGTAGTGGTCTCTAACTATGAGCCTGGGTGTGTTTGTTTCTCCCTTTTGTTCTTCAACTGAAATCTGTTTGTTGTTACACACAAGCGCATTAGAGTGCAGTTTCTTTTTTGATGAATATCTGATGCCTCTTGATAGCTTCTTTGTTCTGAACCTTGCTTTGTCTAATTTGTTTTTTTTAGAAGTAAGATGTAACTATTGTAGTCCAGGCTGGCCTAGAACTTATGATCCTTCTGCCTCAGCCTCCTGAGTGCTGGAATTCTAAGCAAGTGTTTGGGATTCTGGGTATGTGCAACCATGCCCAGCTCTGCTTCATACCTCCATTTCTAGCTTTTGGGGGGCTAATTGGAGATAAGAGTCTCATAGATTTTTCTGCATGGGCTGGCTTTGGACCACGATCCTCAGATCTCAACCTCTTGAGTAGTTAAGACACAGGCATGAACCACTGGTGCCTGCCTTGTGATTTATTCTTATATGACTGGCAGAGCAGTAGGTTTGTTGCCCTACTGTACATAGGAGTTGTGTGTGCTCTTCGACCCTCTAGAGACTCCAGTGTTACTGAGCAATAGGAATTTTCCAGGACCACCTTAGCAGTCTATGATTGTCTGAAATGTCATATAATGCATGTGGCTGTAATGATTGGATTAGAACCATTAATTATTTGAATTTTGGCCTACTATTTTATAATTTTATTTATAACTTCTGTTTTTCTTATTTTGGCTTCTATGAATATTATTTAGTAGTCCATTTTAATTTTTGCATTATTATTTTGTTGTATTTCTTTGCATATAGTTTTAATGTATTTCTTTCTCTCTTTATACCCCCCCCTTTTTGTCATTTGTGGGGCTTGAACTCTGGGCCTGGGAGCTGTCCCTCAGCTCTTCAGCTCAAGGTGAGTGCTCTACCACTTAAGCCACAGTGCCACTTCCGGCTTTCTGGTGGTTGATTGGAGATAAGAGTCTCCTGAAGTTTTCTGCCCAGGCTGGCTTTTGAGCTGTAATCCTCAGATCCCAATCTCCTGAGTAGCTAAGATTATAAGCTTGAGCCACTGGTGCCTGGCTTTACTGTAGGGTTTCTATGGATTAAAATACATGCCTGACTTTGTGGTTCACTAGAATTAGTATTTTGCTGTTTTATTCTTATGCATAATCTTAACATTAAACAGGTCCCGTTGGTCTCCCTATTGTGTTGTATTTGCTACATTGTGGTACCCAAACAGATTTTTGAGAATTCGAAAGTGTAGAGATTTTTTTAGCTGTCATAAATTTTAAGGATTGTCTTTACTAAGATTTTCTTGCTTTCCTTCATTTAAAGAGTATTTGCCCACCTTGCAGTATCTACTTGAAAATTCTTTGTCTAATGATTCCTATATATTGGACCTTCTTGCCATTGACATTTGTTAATACATTTTTTTTCCTGATTCATTATATGTGGAGTCCATTACCATTCTATCAGACCATTGATGGGTCATTGTATGAGACTCTACATATCAGATTTGTTTAGTCCTATATAGAATATTTTTTGGGGGGGGTTCGGTTGTGGGGCCTGAACTCTGGGTCTGAGCACTGTCCTTCAGCTCTTCAGCTCAAGGCTAGTGCTCTACCACTTGAGCCACAGAGCCACTTCTAGCTTTTTTCTTTTTGCTTATGTGGTGCTGAGGAATCGAACCCAGGGCCTCATGCGTGCTCTACCACTGAGCCACCTTCCCAGCCCCTGATTATTTTCTTAAGGTAGGAAACAGACCCCGTTGGTTTCTGGCTGCAAGATCTTCTTTTTTCTTATCCTCAGGCCCCACACAGCAATATTTATTATTTATTTACGTATTTATGGTACTGGGTTAACTCTGGGTGTCAACTCAGGGGTGTCAGAACTATTCTCATGTCATCCCTCAGCAAAGTTTCTAATTTATTTCTGTATTTATTTCTGTTTTTCTAAAGTTTAGCTCCATTCAAGCTTGCTAAGCAGGAGCTCTACCCCTTCATCCAAAACTACCCCACAATTCAAATTCCAAAGCACTTTTGTTGTTATTGTTGGTCATGGGACTTGAACTCTGAGCCTGGACACTGTCTTTCAGCTTTTCAGCTCAAGGCAAGCGCTCTACCACTTGAGCTACAGCACCACTTCTGGTTTTCTGTGGTTAATTGGAGATAAGAGTGTGAGACTTTCCTGCCTGGGCTGGCTTTGAACCACAATCTTCAGACCTGAGCCTCCTGAGTAGCTAGGATTATAGGCTTGAGTCACCAGCGCCTGGCTAAATTCCAAGGCACTTTTAAAGGGCCTGTACCACATTGCTCCAACAACATGTGCAGAACAAAAACACTTATGTTAACTTCCCTCAAAGACCTGAGTTGGCAACTTATTCCCACCCACCACTTTTGTCAAAAGTCTGTCCTATCCTCAGCCCAGGCAAGTACTCTGTTCCTGAAGACAAGAGTATCTTCCAACCCTAGCTCACCTTTTCCCCTGTCTTTTACAAACAGTATGCCTTTGTTTTTGCCAGATCTTTGGGTGGGGAACAGTTCTTTAGGATTTTCTTCAGCTTTTCCCTCCCTGCAAACAAGTTCCTGCTAACTAGAATTGTCAGACTCCTCCAGCCTGCAGCCGTAGGCAAGAGTTTTTTGGGCTGGGACAGTGGTCATCCTTGATTAGTGTATGTAGGGGTGGATATCCTTCCCCACAAGGTCCCCAAATCTATAGTCTTTTTGTCCACCTTGGATCTGTGTTTTCCTTGTCCTGTGGCTATCTCTTAGCAGACACTACGTGAAGCGGAAAGTCTCTGGCTGCAAGCTCTAACCCACCTTCTGTGACCTGTGGTTTCCATGTTAATTTAGCTTTCAAGTCATTTACATGTCTAGTCAGATCTGTCACTGGCCAGTCTGGGATCTTATGCTCTACTCAGTTGCCAAAGTCCTGCTCATTTTGGCGATAAGCCCGGAATGCACGAGCTACTTTATTACATTTCCTTTCTCCAAGTGCCTCTTCATCTCAGTCTTATTGAAATCTTGGCTCTCTGTGGCACACCTCCCATTGCTCCAACTAGAAAGTCAGAAAATTCATTCTCCCCATGCCATTACCCTCTAAGTCAGCCTCTGAGACTAAATGAGATGGATTGGGGGAAGAGGGGTGAGATAACTTGTTATTTGGACCCCAGTTCTTTGAGTGACAGAAAATCATTCTTTTCCTTGGGATTTTACGTGAGGCCTACTGCAAGGTCACAAAAGACACTGCGCAATAGCAGTTTTGGGGGTAGGATTGCCCAGGATCTAGAGTTGAACAAAGAAAAAGTAATAAAACCCAAGACATTCACCTATTTTCCTGAGGGAACATTGCCCAGACTAGAACTGAGTGCTTCTTTAGGAGCTCTTTGTATTCATGGCAGAAACCCAGTTTTTTATATTTGTACTACATCAGAATCCAGATCAGATAATGCAGGAGGAAATGGCAGCAGAATTGCCTGTGCCCCTTGCATCATTTGCCTTGAGAGCTTTGATTTCCTTCGCCAGTCAGCCTGCTACCATTTACTTTTGAGTCACATGATACTAGTGCAGGTATCCTGCCCAGGTGTTGATTGCACTCAATAGGAAAGTTCACCTGCTCCATCTTACCAGCAACTTGAATCTGGTCATGTTGAGTAGACCAGGGAAGGGCAGACAGGAGTTAGTGAGTCCCATGAATGGCCTGTTCTAGGATCAAAGATCAAGGTGAAAATCATGGTAACCTCTTCTAGGAAAGCAGCAGGTTAATGTAGAACAATGGGAGACTTGACTACTACCAGTGATACAGAATTAAGATGAGGTGAATGATTCAAAATTAGGGTGGAGAAAAGGGAGGAATTATGTGTAATGCCGAAGTACTTGGATTAGGTACCTGGGCATGAAGTGATGTCATTCACTACCAGGCTCAATAGACATGGAAGAGCAGATCTCAGGGAAATAAGCTGCGTTAGGAACATGCAGAGCTTAAGCTACTTGAAGAGCACTCACGTAGAGATGTCCCAGAAGGCGATCTATCTGGTGTGAATCTGAAGTTAAGGAGATAGATTGGGAAGTCAGCCACAGCAGATGGAATCTGTCATTCTTGTCAATCATGTTTGCCTCTGGCAATCCCTGCTTAACTCTCAGCCACTGGAGAGGGACCAGCTCACTCTCAATTCCCCAAATGGTCCTTGAGTGGATGAAACTATCATATTCCATTTCTCCCTGGCCACAGGGGTTAGTTAGATAGAATTGTAACTGAATTTGCACAGTGAGAATGAGCTTCAATAACTCTTTCATACAATCTTGGGAAGACATGTACTGTTCCTAGTTGGAGCTGGTCGAACAGGAGCTAAAGTTTTGAGGGGTGATGCTGCCATCTTCTTTCCCAGCAGGAAAGGAACCAGAGCTAGGGAATGCTGGGAATGAACACATCTTCCCAATACTGGTTGGGCCTTTAGTCAAACTGTGTTTAGTCCCTGGAATTTTCAGTTGTGTGAGTTAATGCTTCCCATATTTCCTGAACTAGGTTAGATCATGTTTTCTATGCTGCTTTTCTAGTCAAAAGTTCTGACAAACATATTCACATCTAGTGGGTGTGTGAAAGAAAGTGGTGAATGAAGCTGTGGCTCGAGAATATGTCAAGAGAGAAAGAAGAAGAAAGAAGACTTATTTTAAGGGATGGGTAGAGGGATAAGGAGACCATGAAGAAGCCTAAGAGCAGTGCTCAGGAAGAAAGAAAGAAATTTCTTTGTCTTGAAGGCCCCAGAAAGAGAATAAGTCAAGAAATAGAGAGTAATTAAGAGCATAAAATACCTATAAGAACCGAGAAGGACTCTGTAACAGTCAATAAGGAGGATCTTGACAAAATAGTTGTGGTTGTCAAGTGAGAAGAGCCCTTTGAAACCATTACTTCACACCCTCTTCTGCAGATGAGAAAATTGAGGCAACGGAATACTTAGTTTTGTTCCTTCATGTTTTATTTGTTTGAAAGTGCAAGGGATAGGATTACAAAAATTGTCCGTTGGTGGCATGGTTCTCTGGTAGAGCATCTGCTGAGCAAGTACAAAGTCCTAAGTTCAAGCAAAAAGAAAAGAGAAAAGAACAATGGAAGGGAAGGAAGGAAGAAAGGGAAGGAAGGAAGGAAGCAAGGAAGGAAGGAAGGAAGGAAGGAAGGAAGGAAGGAAGATCAAAGTTGTAAGGTCCTTCAAGATCACCTGATCTTATTCCTTGCCTAGGACTTGAGTCTTTCCTATATTTCTCTGAAGTCTGTGCTGTAAGTATCCTAGTATTCCTAGTAATACTAGGAAAACCAATGAAATTCTCTAAATTTGTAAGTGTTACAAAAGGTTGATGTGCTCAGTGTGTTGAAGGCAGCTCTTCAGTAGCCGATCCAGTCCCGTCATCAAGAGCAGCACCTTTATGCAGTATTTGGGAGGGAACCCACGCCATTGGCTGTAGTTCAAGTTGAGTCCCTAGGAGAGCCTATGGAGACTTGAGTTCATCCATCATGGAACACCTGAAGACTTGACCAAGCTCCTCAGCTGCCAGTTGCTCTCTCAAGAGAAATTAGTTTCCAAATCAGTAAAAATGTCACACAAGCTCACATGATTCCAGCTTCATTACACTGAGACAAGGCAGGCCTTCCAGGGCATCAAATATTTCAGGAAACATTTTTGGAAAACATGTGCCCCGGAACCATGGCACAATACTGGATTTCAAACTGGAGAAGACATGGAGATGGATGACCTCACACATGAGGCCAGCAGCCACATGCTTTCCAGTAACAGAGACCCTGGCTCGGGTCACAATGTTCTCCATCACTCCACCAAAGTACAGGCTCCCATTGCCTCCTGCCTAGATGATGACCAACTTCCTTCTACCTGCTTCCTGTGTCTCCTCACACAACCTCTCTCCGCACTGAAGCCTTTACTTGTGCTCAAAACCTAAGGGAATTTCCATTGCTGTCCTGGTCTGCCTGTCTGGCCCCCCCCCCACTCTCTCCATCATATCTCTGTTTTCTCCACAAAGCCATGCAATTCTTCTTGAGCTCCTTCCCCTGTATGCCGTTTCCCATTCTTGGGTTAGTTTCTTACCACCTTCCTCCCTTGAATAATACCTGTGTGATCTTAACATCTTCCTTTGGATTTTTCCTCCTCAATTCGACCTTCCTCACTTTCTTCCTCATGGGGACATTGGTGGCACTCCATCTTCTCCTGTGTCTTGAGGACTCCTCTGTGACAGAGCTCTTCTTCTCCCTGGGTATCTGTTGGTGGCCGTACCCTCTTGTGACCAGGAGGTCTCGAAGACCAGAGACCATTGGGCATTCACTGTATTGTTGCTGTCTGGCAGGCACCGTGCCCGAGACCCAGCATGTGCACCTAACACCCAGTATGTACTAAACAAGCACACACAATTCCATGGCTTAATGATTCGTTCAATGTCAATAGTGCTGTTTGGCACCAACTTGGTGGAAAAGAAGCTGTGCTTAGATGCGTTCAGCCCAAATGTTATTATACCTTACAGAATTCAGCTAGACATTTCCTACATTCTCCTCTGCTGTCCTGGGGAGCCCTGAGCATCACAGTCGAGATGGGGGTCACTCAGTCATCTCCAGGAGACCTGCCCTCAGAAGTTGTACACCAGAAAGTCTCCTGTCAACACCAGGAACATCTTCCCTAAATATCAGTAAGCCCCAGGATGACATCAAAACCAATCGGATCGTGATGCAAATGGGATAATTACTATCACCAAATACGATTTAGGCCCAGCTCCAAAACCTTGGCTGCCTAATTATCTAGTTCATTATTTATTCAACAGGTGTTGATTGACAGCCCTGGCTGTGCCTCTCCTTGTGCTAAGGGGATGTGAAGCAGGCAGAGCTCTTAAACATGAGCCAACATGAGGGTGAGTACTGAGCACAGGGAAAAGGAATGGGTACTGAGGAAGTGATGATAGTGGCTGTGACTAATGGTGGTTACGATGGCAGAGGATTGAAGCAAGGGGTAGCATGATGTAGGTATTGAGAATCCCAAGACTGCCCTGAAACAGTGACCACAGCAGGGACCTACAAGATTTTTTTTTCTTTCTGCAAAATAATGAGGTAATCAAAGAGTCACCCGAGCAGAGAGAGCAGCGAAGCAAAGGGGGCCTGGGAGGTGGGAAGAGGCCTGGTTTTTCCATCAGAGACCCCAGACATTCAGTGGTAGAGATAAGCCATATCTATCATGTCTTACTGAATTTCTGACAAAAAATACATGTATCTATCTAATGCAAAATGATTGTATTAGTGTGGTTTGTTAGGCAGGTACAGATAGCTGGGGAAGTAGATATTCTTTGCATTAACCCCAAAGAGTAAAAGTGTTTCGGGAAGAGTAAGCAACTTGATCCATATCCCTCAGGCCATCAACGGCAGAGCCAAGTCTGCACCAAAGTCTGGCTAACCACAGATCCTGCTTTCTCCTATTCCAGATGTTTCCTACTGAGTTTCTCTCCTTGACATCTCCCAGGCTGTCCATTTATGGTCTCTCAATCTGGGAACTGTCCTTGGTCAATATAGATTTCAATGACCAGGACTTAATTAGGAGGGGTAAAAAAAAAAAGCAACTTTTAGGATACATTTAATTTGCATTCTTTTCAAATCAGTGGAAGACATTTGCTCTGTAATCACTTCTTTCCTGATTTTATTTTCCTACACACACACACACACACACACACACACACACACACACACAGAGGAGCCAGACACTTCTGCCAAGCCTGACAGATCTGTTCCTCTCCCCACACTGCCCTCTGTGCTCAAATACCCACTGGTCCCCATTAAATCCCAATCAGGCTATGAGACAGCTGATTCAGCCCCCTCTCCCTCCCCACTTCCCTGACCCCCCGGGAAGAGTTAGAGATGAGCAAATCTCTTATTGGAGTAATTCTAGGAGCTGAGGTAGAGACGTGGCTGGAAGCCACCCACTAACCAGAAACCCAGGACATCAATCAGCCAGACTGATTTTTCCACTGCTGCAGCCATTTAAACAGTTATCTTTGCTCGAGGCTTTGTCCAAAGTTACTCAACCAGTGGGTTCCTGGGCGATAAGTCATCGAAACCTCACTCCACTGCCTCTGTGTCCTGGGGCTGTCTCTTTACTCACTTCTCAAGAGGGGTTGAAGTTCATTTGTTGCGCTCTAAAAAGAAGAGAGTCTGTACTGCTCTTGCACACATTCTGGTTCTAGCGGGGAGATGAAAAAGGAGCCCGAGGTCTGTTGGGATATCAGTATGCTTCTCGTTTGACGCCCTGCAGAGGCAAGTGGAAGGCATTTTGCATTCCTGTCATCACGCCCCTTGCTGGTCCTCTTGTTCAACTGCAGCAGGAGCATCTCCAACCTTCAGAGGATGCATAGAGCTTAAGATGGAATGGGGAGGGCAGCCCATAGCCAAACATTCTCCTTTCTTCATCTAACAAATGGGGAAACTGAGGCCAGAAGGAAAAGCATGATATATCCAAGGTTGGCTATAGTAAGTGAGGGTCTTCTCAGCCTCTTCTAGTTCCAAGAGTTCCTTATTGAGCACATGACAGAGGCTCTGAAGTCCAGGGCCCTGGGTTTGTATCTGATTCTGCCATTGACAGCTGTGGTGTGAAGATCAGAACTTTGGCAAGGTAAGGATATAAGGGGAAAAAAGGCACACAATCCATATATCTTTTCAGTAACTGTTGGGTATGTACTGTGGACCAGACATTAGGCTGGGTCTTTGGGAATGCAGAGATGAAATGAACAGGTTTATTGTAGTACCTGTGTTCTTCGAGGGTGGCAGTGTAGCAAGAAAATTAGCCAGCCTGGCCAGAACAGCCAGCATAGATTCAACAATTGTGAGAATGGAAACCATTTCCCTCTCCATTCTTCCCAATTTCAAAGGACCAGGAAGCTCAGGGCCTGTTCCTGATTTATCACTTTGAGAATACTGATGACTGGAAGAAATTAAACTGTTTGAAGGTCAAAATAACATGGCCCTCTGGAGTGCCTGGCCCCTGGATACGCTCAGTAAATGTTTGTTTGGCTTCAAGAATGCCCTGCCATCCTGGCTTCTTTGCCTTGGAGCTAGCCGCCTGCCGGTTGCTGTCCGCGGTGCTGAAAAGCAATCCGTGCTCCTCAGCAAGAGGCAGCGCAGGTGCTGAGGCAGAAAATGGAGCCCAAGGGAAGTGAGAGAGAGGAAGAGCCAGCCAACTTTTCACTGGTTATTAGTGACATCTTCATTTTGCCATTGCTTGGAATCCAAGACTGATGTTTCTCTCTCTCTATTTCCTCCCTCAGCTGTCCCCACTTGGCATTTCTTGCTAGCTGGAAGCACAGGACAGACAGACAGATGTTCTTAATAACCACACAGGGAAATAAATGGGAGCCACAGCAAGCTCATAGTCCTATAAAGCCCCATTTGAAAGTGTTCTGGAAAAGTGCTGAACCCTTCCTTCAGCTTTTTCCTGGACAATGAAAAGGCAGAAGGTCATAGATAAGTCACAGATGCCTCTTGTAGCTGATTTCATCTATGTCTGTCATCTAAGAATGTAGGCAGCTCTGACTCAGAACTTCCTATGGGGACACGAGAAAGCTGGAGGTGTGGGGGGGGTGTCTGACATTACCAGGCTGGAGCTGGATGAGTGTTCCAATTGGCTAGGAACTCATTTCAACTGGTATTTAATGTGATTATGCTTTTATTCATCCTATAAATATTTATTGAGTGCCTGCCATGGCTTGGCATGTGCTAGGAGCCTCCTGATACAGTCAGAAACCGTTCCGCAGAGTCTGGGAACTTACATTCCAGCAGAGAGAACAAACAATCAACAAGTAACACAAATAAACAAGGCAAGGTGATAAATGATGATGGGGATGGTTCTTTTAGATGAAGTAATCAGGGAAGGTCTTTCTGAGGAGGTGACCATCAAGAATAGACACCAGTAAATGAACTCATGTGCATATTGGGAGTGGGTGGGTAGCATTTGCAGGCAGAAGTAGCCACCACAGCAAGACTTCTAAGGTGGTAGCATCATGGCGTGCCTGAGGAACAGTTGGAGGCCAGTGGGAGAAGTGTACCAGACTTATCAAAGGGCTAAGGGGAAGAGGTGGACCCTGGATGTCCTGAGGATGACAACGCAAAGTGCTTGGGATAGAGGAACACCACACACAATAGCAGTGACCACATGGGTAATTCACAATCCTAGGTGCTACCAGGGCTACATTCAAATGTCACTGTCTAGCGAAAATTACAGGAGAAGCAGGTGTGAGTCATTGGATGGGACTAGAATACCTAATGACAAGTTAGAAAAATCTGACAGAATGCACTTAATTCTCATTCTTAGCTTTCTCGGACAGAGAGGGTGGTTTGGTGTGGGTCCCCTCCCAGTGGCTCAGTTCTCCTTTATTTCAGAAGAAAGGGTGTAAGACAATTCCTGCTCACACCCGATAAAGAGGAACTTACTTTACCACCATCTTCATGAATAATTGTATCGAAGTTGAACATCGTGGGGCACGTTTGTAATCCTACCAACTCTAAAGGAAGAGGCAGGAGCATTGCAAGCCTGAGAATAAGAATAAGACCTCTGTCTCAAAAACAAAATACAAAGACGAGGGTGATAGAAACGGCTCAAGTGGTAGAGGCTTGCTTCACCAACGCAAGCTCCCAGGTTCAATCCCCAATACCTCAGGAAGAAAAAAGTTGCACTTCATCATCAAATCAGTGCCCAGTGGTGGTGGTCTGTTACCATCCCAGCAAGGAGATCGCGATAGAGATGCCAAGGCCTGACACAGTTCTTGCCAGGTAAGAAGAGTCTATCTCTGAAGCCGGGGGCAAGGGTCAGGCTACAAGGGAATTTTATACACCTGCCTCCTGCCTTGTATCTTTGAGGTGTTAGCAAACTCGCCATTCATCCATTTGACAGATGAAAAACTGGAGTTTAGAAAGGTTAAGCGATCTGTCCAGGTTCTCAGTACTTAAGAGATGAAATAGGGCCCCGTGTTCACTCAGCCTGACCCCGAAGCCGTTTGTCATCTAACATTTGCTAGGCTACCAGCTTGCCATCGATTAGTTTGGTTTTGTCTTTAGTCAGAAGTGGTTTTTTGATCAAGGTACCACCTGGCACATCTCTATCCTTTTCACCTCATTATCTTCTCTTAATCCTCCCCAAAAGATCGCAAGGGTGCAGCGATAAGAATAGCAGCTTTAGCCAGGCACAAGTGGCCCACACTTGTAAACCTAGCAACCCAGGAGGCTGAGATTTGAAGATCATGGTTTGAAGCCAGCCCAGGCAGAAAAGTCCCTGTGAGACTCTTATTTCCAATTAATCACTCAAAAACCAGAAGTGGGGCTGTGGCTCAAAGTGGTAGAGCACTAGCTTTGAGCAAAAAGAGCTCAGGGACAGTGTCCAGGTCAAGTTCAAGCCCCATGATGGATTAATAAAAAAAAAAAGAATAGCAGCTAACATTTATCCAGCATTTTATGAATGTTAATTTCATGTTTGTATCTGAAGTCCAAAGAACTTCAATAACTAACCGAAGATCACCCAGCTGTCAGAAACAGAAATAGGCAGTCTGACTCTAGATCCCTCTCTTGAATTTAGCCATTATGTTCTTTTCTTTTTTGGGGGGGGTTTCAGTCGTGGACCTGAACTCTGGGCCTGGGCACTGTCCCTCACCTCTTCAGCTCAAGGCTAGCACTCTACCACTTGAGCCACAGTGCCACTTCCGGCTTTTTTCTTTTTGCTTATGTGGTGCTGAGGAATCGAACCCAGGGCCTCATGCATGCAAGGCAAGCGCTCTACCACTGAGCCACCTTCCCAGCCCAGCCATTATGTTCTGTAGATAAAGGCACCCTCACTCTGAAGCACAAAGGACTTTCCTAGTTATACACTGTCCAAAAAAATAGTAGATTGGACTCACCCCAGACCAAACCCAAGACGTTGCCTCTGCGCCCAGGCTCCTCTCATTGGTAACACAGAAGGAGGGAGAGCCTGGCCTGCCATACCTTGGAGAGGTGCAGAGGAATTTTTAATGCTGCCAGGAGCCCTGTGGGGACTTTCAAAAATGTGATCTGCTCTGTGCTGTGCTGATATTCCCTCCCTCCTACTTTTCTCAGGCGTGGAGACCACGTCTCGGTGTGCACCCTCCCACAGCATGGAAATTCTTCAGCAAGGAGGCTGAGCCTCGCTGGGGATTTGGTGTTCAGAAAGTTCCCTTCATAAATGCCACCATCATCACAGAGCCTCGTGACTCGGATGGGGAGAAGCTTCCATGGAAAATGAATTACCTTATCAGAGGTGGGCCAGGGTGCAAGCCTTCTCCCAGAAGTCCTGAGAGTCACTGACCAACTATTGAGAGAGAGGACAGGCAAGAACATGTTCCCGACTCCTTCCATTCCCTGCAGTTCATCTTCTCCATGTGTTACAAAGCCAGGACAGTGAAAGGTGTACATGCCACAGGCACAGGCACACTGGGGTCATTGGTGTGTGTGTGTGTGTGTGTGTGTGTGTGTGTGTGTGTGTGTGTGTGTGTGTGTGTTTGTGTGTGTAGGGGGTAAGGGACTCACCTAATGAGTCCCTCCTGGGGGTTGGGGTGGAGGGAAATAGTTCCAGGACCCCTACAAAGAAATGGGTCCCTTCCTTCCTTCCTTCCTTCCTTCCTTCCTTCCTTCCTTCCTTCCTTCCTTCCTTCCTTTCTTTTTCTTTCTTAATTTCTCCTGTACTTTCTTTCTTTCTTTCTTTCTTTCTTTCTTTCTTTCTTTCTTTCTTTCTTTCTTTCTTTCTTTCTTTCTTTCTTTCTTTTTTCCTTCTTTCTTCCTTTCCTTCTTTTCTTTCTTCCTTTCTGTCCTAGTACTGGAGCTTGAACTTAGGGCGCTGCCCCTTAGATTTTTTGCACTCAAGGCTAATAATCTGCCACTTGAACCACAGCTTTGCTTCCTGCTTTCTGATAGCTAATTAGAGATAAGAGTCTCACTGACTTTCCTGCCTGGGCTGGCTTTGAACCATAGACCTCAGATCTCAGTCTTCTGAGTAGCTAGAATTACAGGTGTGAGACACTGGCACCTGGCTGAGGAGATGGATTCTTGGTTTTACTTAAAATTAACAAGTGCGAAGAAGCCTAAAAATGGTTACAGGGAAGATCTTTAGATGCTGATGATGTAGGAGAAGAAAAAGTCATGTGGGTTTCACCACACCTAAAATCTTCCATCATGAATGAAAAGATTGGCCATTTTAACAGTAATATCAACATCTATACTGATAAAGTTGTAGACCTGTTCATACTAACTCCCATCTAGATGCTTAGACATGGTCTATGGAATGCCCTTTTGTGTTTAGTACCTGCCCCTCTCCTCATAACCTTGTGCTTCCAATATGCTCCTTTCACTGAGGAGACAACTGGGCTCAGAGGCAAAGTAGTCTGCCCAAGATCACCAGGCAGGAGGAAAGGAGCCAGGGAGGAAATTCAGGACTGTTGAATCCAGTGTTGCATGTTTACCCACCCTCCTCTACATTTCTTTACTCTGTCTACAGCATCTCCACTCTCAGCTCCAGCCGGGCACCAGCCCTAGATGTGAGGAGGAGGGGCTTGGATGGAAGGCTGAGGCAGAAGAGGCATGACATGGTGGGAAAAACCCGGTGGGAAGAACCTGGTAGGGCTCCACGTGGAAAGTGGCTGGGATGTGGCCTTAAGTCCTCTGTGTCCCTGTCACTAGAATGAGAATTTAGGTTCTCCAGTCTGAGGACTTCTTCCAGCTTTGGCTGTATGGCCCATGGAACAGAGGGATTCTTAGGCAGCTTCCTTATCACCTAGGGAGTGTTGACCTGGAAAACAGCCTCGGAGTGGGGGCCTACAACACCTGTTCCTTTCCTTCCTGTATGTGACGGATTCCTGCTCAGCCCTGGACACCCATTCCCTGGTGCTGAGATGGAAGTTAGAAACTTCCCAGACTCCCTTGCAGCTAAAGTTTGGTGCACCGATGGAAGCCTGGTCTGAGGCTCAGGTGATAAAAATGCAATGGAGGTGTTTCTTTCCACCTTGGCCCTCTTCCTTGAGCAAAAAAGCAGCACAAAGATGGTAGGGCTTTTGCAGCAGCATCTCAGAGGCCAGGGGCACTGCTGTGTTTGTTGAGAGTCAGTTGTCATGGCAACACGGTAGGTCGCTCCCTCTCTTAGCTTCTAGATCCTGGGATTCTCATGTGGTGGCAAGTTCTTGAACTCACTATTTCCAGGCCTGGCTTCTTGTTTGCCCCTTTCTGAGTGGCGGCAGAACAGGCATGCAGTATTCTAAGAGTTGTTCCTAGGAGTTCAGCCTACTCCTCTAGTACCCCCTTTCCCCTAGCATCTTAGCTTTCTAATCTCCTATGCTAAATTCTCCTTTTTCTTTTTTTTAACTCTTTCTTTTTGTGTTTTTTCCCCACTGCTTTAAAAAGCCTAGGATTGTTTCTTTCTTCTTCATCAGACCCTGCATCAGACTATAGAGCACTCCCATTCAGCCTTCAAAGCCCACTCCCAATCTGCAGCTCTTTTGTGATTTCCTGCATTGGCCAGGCTGGCTCGAGGGTCTCCTGTGTGGTTGCACAGCCTCCCCACCCACCTCAGACCTGCATGTGGTCCTGAAATCAGCTGTTAATTTCCCATCATCCCCACCAGGTCCCTGGAGGGCAGGCTGGATCTTCTCAACCCTGTATAGTAGGGCTGGGGTGGAGGGATTAGTGATTAGTAGAACCAATACAGAGAAGGCACAAATTGTCAATTCAATAAGATTTAAGAGAAACCACCACAAGATTCATGGACTGAGGGAAAAGCAATTAACCTTTCCTATTAGCAAAAATAGACTCACTAGAGGTAAAGAGCTACTGTCAGGGTGTGGCACCTTATAGAGCTCAAGGGACCAGAAGGGGCAGTGGCCAGATCAAGGGCTTGTATCCATCAGCAGAGCCCTGGGTGTGTCTGTCTTCCTGCTCATGCCCAGGCCATGGCAGAGCTAGTGGCTTTGGAGAGGCAGCTGGATGCAAACTGAGACTCTTGTCTGTTGAGGCACAGACTGGGACCACCTTTCCCTTCCCTGGCCTTTCCAACTCAAGCGGGTGACTTAACAGCTTCCAGTTTGGTTTCCTCAAAGTGGAACCCATGGCTTTGTTAAGGATGCAATGAGATGGTTCCAGAAACATACCTAGCACCTGGCCTGTGTCTGATGCATGGAGGCTCTGATTACATTTTAGTGACTTGAGAGTCCAGGTTATTCTTCATTTTGGGCAAAAGCATACCACACCATGGTCCAGTGATCTGCAGCAAGCATCCTTCTCATCACTGGCCTGCAGCAAGGTCAAGTGCAGACTTCACACAGGTGGTCATTCATCGAGCCCACAGCCCAGCTTGGGGGACACAGCAGTATAGGAACACAAGGGCCCCTGTTCCTTGCCATGGGTGGGTTAGATCCTTGTCTGGGGCTTGCTTCCTGATGCCTGGGGAGGTGAGAGACATCATGGGGGGTTGTGGTCTTGCCACAAACCCAGATGCCATGATGAACTTGTGTGCCTTTTGAGAAGTCAGATCACCTCTCTGAGCCCATTTCTCCATCTGCAAAGTGAAACGTGCCATCCTTACTGAGCGGACAGGAAGATCTGGGATCTCAAGGCTTGGCCTGGAACTCCTAGTGACGCTTAGAATGTAAGTGTCTGCTGCTCTTGGGGCGCCACTTGCCTCTATCAGGTGTCAGCTCCAAGCCTGGCTTTGGAGTCACATATACTTGAGATCCATTGGACTGGTGAGTCACATGACCCTCAGGTAATCACTGCCTCTCCAAGTTGGGTTTCATAGGCAGATGAAGACAGAGGAGCCACCATCTTGTCGCTTTGCTGTGGGGATCACCTGGGACAGAATCAGGAGGGGACTTAGTAGATGCCAAATAGACAGACAATAACTGTACGGCACGGGCAGGAAGCGGCACTGCCAATGAAGGCCAAATGGAAAGAAGGTGAAGTTTTGCCTTGTGCACTTGTGAGGCAAACGCTCTGCTACTTGAACACAACTCCACCCCCTTCTCGTCATTCTTTGCATTTTGTTGTCATGTGCTGATGAGCAGGAAGTTGCTGTGTAGAGCCTGGGGATTGGTGCTGACACCTGTACTAGGCCCTGTCCCAGGCCTGACTTCAGAAGCTGACTCATGCACTTGGTTAGAGAGTGAGGAGTCCATCCCTTGACACCCAGTGAATAACCAGGAGTGTCATATCCAAGCTTGAGTGAGCTCAGCCCAGCCCATAGACCCCCTCCTCACATCCTGCTCCCTGTGCTGCTGCATGCAGGGCCTCTGCCAGGATCCCTGAGCCTTTAGAGCTAAGGCGGAGACATGTGTGAGAGTATACACACATGTGTGGATGTGCAAGTGTGTTAAAAAAGTATTGTAGTTGGAAAGAAAAACCATCATGTGAACTATTTGCTCTGGAGGCCGATGGCAGACTCTGGATAAAGGATAGGGAACATGAATGGTATAAACAACAGCATCTAAAACATCTCCACCTCAGTAAGCTGCTTTTACTGGTCTGTCTGATGCCAAGTCCACTTCTCCTCTCCCCATCTAGTGCCAGCTGCGTCCAGCCCTGGAAGCCCTGTGTTCCATCTCCCAGAGCCTTTGTCTATTCCTATTGCCTAGAGCTTGTGGAGGTGGAAGTTAGGATGGGGAGAGGAAGTGAGGTGGGTAGAAAGTAACTGACATGAAGACTGGGCCTTCAAGAAGCAACCCGTTTCCCGATCCTCCAGATTCTTGGGGTGACAGTGAGGTGCTAGGCAAGAAATCAGGCTCAAGTGTGGCCAAGCCCTGGCTGTCTAATCTGACATCCACGCTGCAGGTTGGTTTGTTGTCAATGGCACCTATGATGTAGTAGGTATGTTTGATTGTCCTCAGTGCAGGAGACGGGTGCCAGGAGAGGACCATGCCTTTGGGAGAGTGGGGTGTACAGAACTGACAGGAATGGAGAGCTTAATCATGAAGGCAGTGCTACCTAACAGACCTCAAACCAAGTGCTGGCTGTGCCAGGGCCTTGGTTGCACCTCCGTTCATCCAGGAAAGAGTGATGTGCTTGATGCTGTTGCCTCCATTTTACAGATGAGTGAACCGAGGCCAAGAATAGTAACTCAGATAAGTAGCAAATGACAAACCCACATCTTCCTTTTAGTGTTACTAGCTGTGGCTTTCTTCTACAGTGTGCAAGACTAAGTCTCAGAGGAAGGACCACCCCCTCTCATCCCTCAGGACAGACTGATCAAGGCTTCCTGCCTGGGGTCAGACAGGGACTTTGGAACTAAGAGCTTGGCACCTGACTTGCTCTGTGCTGTTGTGGGGCGAGTTTCTCCATCCTCTAGTTTCAGCTTTCTCACCTGGCAGATGACCTGGAGATTCAACTTGACATCTTTGGCTCCCCCGGCCTGGGGATACAGAGGCGCCCATAAAATGGGTAGCCAGCCACACCCTCTGACAGTCATGGCACCCACCCAGGACTGCTCCACTGCAGTTGGAGGAGTTGGGTGCCTCCTTCCCAGCTCTCAGATCCCCTCTCCCCCGCATCCAGGTGGTATTCATAGCCGTGAGAAGCCATGAGCAGTCAGGCTGCAGCTGGTGCGGGCTGAGGGTACGCTCAAGGCAGGCAAGCCCCCCACCCGCCTCCCTGCGCAAAGGCTCATCGCATATTTTGAGGGGGATTTCGTGACATTCATTCTCGTGCTGTCGCCAAAGAAAACAGAACTGCAGCTCCTGGCGGTGGGGACGGCTGTGCTGTGCCAAGGCTGGGGTGCCTGGCATGGGCTCAGGTGCATACCAGAGTCAACTGGCATTTGCCGGCAAATGTACACACAGAAACATTCCAGCACCGGCGTGCACCAGCCAGTGCGGAGCTGCTATGGCACCAACACAGGGCGACACACGTGCCTGTCTCTGCCGCGTCTCCTTCTAGCATTCTCTCCCTTCCATTATCAGAAGGATGCTCGGCTGCTGGCTGGCTCCGTGTCCTTCCCTCTATGCCTGTGTGAGTTTGTCCGCCTCCTTGCTTCTCTTCTCTTCCTCTGCTCCCTACCTGTTTCTTACTGGTCCCTCTGTGTATCACCTTTGCCTCCTGAGTTTTGTCTGCCTCCGTCCCTATGTCTCTCCCATCACCTCTCAGTTCCCAGTTCCTCTATCCCTGCTCTGATTCTCCAACTTTATCACCCGCTGTCTGCTGGCACCTGAATGTCTGATTCTGTTTGAGTGTCTCCCCTCCAGCTCCGTCTTTCTCTAACTCTTCCTTTCGCCGCCTTTCCTCACCTCTTTCTCTCTTTTCCTGTCACCCTCTCCTGGAAACAAACACTGAAGTGGCCGGATTTCAAGTGACAAACAAGCACTACACCCAGAATCCACCCCCAGCCCCCAGCACGGCTGCTTCCTCCTCCACATCACGAAAAGAAGAGGAGCTATTGTGTTATTGTGCCGGGCCCAGGGAGTTGAGTGGAAGGGCCTGGGGGTCTGAGCTCTGACTGCTCTGAGCTATTTCCCCATTGGCTCAAAGCAGCCTGTGCTCAGCGAGGGCTGAGCAACAGGGGGAGGCTCGAGTCCATAAAAGGGGGGAAGAGGCACCAGAATTGCCATTCTAAGGGGCTTCAGGAGCCAGAGCGTTCACAGCCACCTCTTTGGCACCTGAGCTGAAGTCAGGGTGGCCCCTGAGCCTTGCTCTGACCACCTGCCACCATCCTTCATAGGACCTGTTCAGCCAGAAGCCATCCAGGGACAAAGCTGGGCACAGGTAAGGTGCTGGGCAGGGGGCACTGGAATTCTTGCTCTGGTTTCGTATGGGCACTTCTGGTCCTCTTTTCTTGAGAGGGATGATGAGCTCAGGTTAGGGATGTTGCTTTGGGTCTGCTTGTGTGGCAAAGGTATTTCGTTCTGTTAACAGAAGCCAGGACATTGAGAGACTCTCTGCCCTTCGGAGCTTCTGCTTTGAATGGTTCTGGCTTACACAAGGTGTTCAGTGCTCTCTCTAAGGGTTTTAGCTTCGGGACTTTTTCTCCTTTCTGTCTGCCACACATCGGCAGTTCCCATGCCAGTTTTGGGGCGGGGGTCCATGGAGAATAAGATGCCCTAAGTAACAGACTGAGAGGTTTCGCTAATCAGTGTGGGTTTAAAGGTCAAAGATGCTCTGGAGACTTAGAGGACAAGGGCTTGGGCACATTAATGAGGTTGAAGTTGTCACATCCATCAGTGTCAGCCTTTTCATCCCTCTTGGATTGCAGCCCTTAATTGCTGACGGGGTGGCTGTTTAGAGTGGCTTCATTTTTACAGGGAGTGAAGTTTGGGGAATGTTTTGTTAGGCTGGGAAATGAGGGCGGAAAAGTGATCGTACATCAAGAGACCCTGGCAGAACAGGATTTTTCTTGTCAATTTTACTTGGAAAAGACTTGTTGCTTTCATGTAAATTACAGCCAGAGGCTGCTAAGTCCTGCAGGCAGGCAGGCAGGCAGCTTTGAAAGAAAAATATCCCCATATGGAAAGAAAGTGGTTTTAGAACCCTAAAGTTTGACTCTGGCAAAAAAAAAAAAGAAAAAGAAAAAGAAAGAAAAAGCTGAGGAACCTCGGAAGATCCCCCTCCCCCTAAAAAAAATTCCTGCTGACAACTCCAGGCTTGAATGGTAAAATCTGTGACTGCTTACTTTTCCCTGAGTATCTTTTTCCAGGAATCTCAGGCTCAAGGCTCTACAAACATTCCTTAATTAAGCCTCAGAGCATCCCAGGGGAAAAGAAGTTCTTTGGATTATTGGATCTGATTTCAATTCCCTCCTGCAGACTGAAAGCCTTCATTAGCATCATTTTTTTTCACAAGGATGGATAAAATATACCAGGCTGTCTTTCTAATTTGACAGGAGTTGCTGTCAAGATCCGTCACAAAAATGTCTCTGAATGTCAGTTCTCTTCTGTCCTGGTTGGGGGGGGGGGGGTTTGTCCCTATTCCTTCCCCTCCACTCTGCACCCCCCTTCCCTGTGCCTCTTACCTGCACCCCCTGATTCCTCCAATCTCCCCACCTTTTTTGTCTATTTTTGCAGGTCAGGCTTTGGAATCTGTGGGGGTGGAGGTGGGGGCAAGGTGATGCTCTTATAGCAGCCCCAGCTGGCTGAGTTAGGCTGCGATTGCAGACACCATCTTCAGCAGCCCATCACTTTGCCTCAGGTGTGACAGGTCTGGTGAGGAGGCTGAGAATCTCTTGTCTCTGCCAGCCACGAGGAGGGGGAAGAGGAAGTCACAGAGGTCCCCGGGGCTGTGTGGCAAGGGCAGCGGTGCTTTGACAATGCAAGGAATGAGGATAGGCTCTGGGCTGCTTGAGAAATTTGTGATCAGCTTTACAACTGATGGGAGGGAATGATGACGGCTTCTTGGGGGGTGGGGGGACAACGGAGAGCCAGAACTTTGAGGTATATAATCATCTAGCTGGGTGTCTGACAGCATGTGAGTCAGTGCCGAGTTCAAATTTCAGCTCCCACCTCTCATTTGCTGGGTGACTTTGAGACAGAGAGCTCTGCCCCTTTCTGAGCCTTAATTTCCTTCCTGGATGAATGAGGACGATCTTTATATTCATTGTGGAGTTCTTGTGAAGCTCCAGTGGGGTTCTGCAATATGCTGAGCACTTAGTATGTATTCAGTAAATGTTAGCTTTACCAGTCAAGTCTTCACTGATTCAAAATGGCAGAGCTGGACACTCCCCCTCTACACACATGCAATTTTTTATGAGGTCCTCAGTTGTTCATCCCATTCTTTCCTAAGACTTCCTCCCTTCATCTGTTTCCTGGGGATCATGCAGCCCTTTCCCCAGAGGATTCTCCTCCATCCCCTCCCACCACCCACCTAACCTCCTTGGGCCACCCTGGCACAATTGTCTTTATTACATACCATCCATCATTCTAAGAGGAATCAATAGTTGCTGGTCTGATTTCCATGTGGGTTGGCGAATGTGTAGTCACCGATGATTTCTTACACCATTTCCGCTCATCTCAGCCCAGAAGCGGTTGACTAATCTCAGTGTGTCTGACAAGGCGCTAAAACAATTTCATTGAGACAGAGCTGGTCACGGTGGAGGGCAGGAGCATCAGGCAGCAACATCCAGGTAAGCCCAGCAGCAGATCCCCAGGATGGAACCACATCTCCCTCAGGCCAGATCAGGCCCCCCACTCCTGGCCCCCCACAGGAAAGCCAATGGCCTCTTGGCCTCCTCCCTGAGGCCACTCGATTCTCTCCACTAGCTGGAGTTGTTGGCCACAGCTGCAGACATTCGCCATAAATCATCTGTTTATATTGAGACGTGAACTGCCATTTGCTTCATATTTTATCCCTGGCCGATTTGACTTTGCTTGGCAAGGGTTTATTTACTGAGCAGGTATTATATGGTTGGGTCTAGGAATTTGGGAGGAATAGGGGAGAGGATGGAGGCTGAGGTTTCTACAGCAGAACAGCCTTCTGAATATTGCAGAAGCTGCTACCACTGGTTCCCTCCTCCTTGACCCCCAATACCTTCTCCCTCTGTTTCCCATTCATCTTCTTCCCATTGTTACTTTTCTCTCTAATTTTTTTTCACATGTGGTTCCACCATTTCTTCTTCCTTTTCTAAGTGTCTTTATGTATGTATCTATACATACATAAAGAATGTATAGCTACATATATATGTATGTATACACACACATGCACACAGCTATCTTGCTTTCCTGCATCCCTATATTTCTGTGACTAACCCTCCATTTGCCTTTCTTCCTATCCCTTAACTCCCCAGATGACAAAAGTGCAGGAATTCCATTCAAATCCGGCTGTCAAAACAAAACAAACATTCCTTTAAAAGTTCAACTAAACAATCCCACCCATTATGACCATTGATTGTCAAGTTCAGGGGCATCTTTCTAACTGTCTCTGCCCAAGAAACATGGCGACCCCAAAGTGGATCCTTTGCTTTGATGTTTGCACGTTGGCTTTCTATTCAGAACCGGAGAGCCTCTCTGCCCAAGTCGATCGGCCAATCAGCCATCCTTCCTCTTGACCCTAAGCCAATCATCCATTCTTCTTCATGGCCCTAAGTCCAACCTGTCCTCCGCTCTCGGGCTTCCCTTTACCAACCTGCAGGAGACAGGAAAGGATGAGCTTTACATTTCCAGTGAGGGAAAGCTCTTGACATGGTTTCACTCTGGGCATGTGAAAGGTTGTGGGTGTGGGCGTGGGTGTGGGGGGTGTAACCTGAAGGATGTTTTGTGTATCCCTACACCTCAGGTTGGTTGGTGGAATGTAGATTGGCTTGAAAGCCCACTTTTGTGTCCTCGCTTCTTGGCCTGTATCCTTTTACCTCTCTGAGCCTGTTTTCTCCAACTAGAGAAATGGGAATAATAGCTCCCAGCCCACAGGAGTCTCTTGAGGGTAAAAGTGAAATAATCCATATAAAATGCACAGCAAAGGGCTTACACACACACACACACACACACACACACACACACACACACACACACACACGTGCATGTGGGTGTTGTGAACTGAGCAAATTCTATTTGTGCCTCTCATGTACTCTGTGGCCTGGGGCTCACTGTGTCATAGAGTCTACAGCTTGTCCCAGGAGCCTGAGTCTGTAACAACAGCCCGGGCTCTGAGGATACATCAGAGTCCTGGGGCCTGGCACAGCGCAGTGGCACCGTGCTTGGTGGCTGTCATTGGAGGGTCACAGAAACAGTGACATATCTCAACAGAGTCACCGTTGTCGGCGTGGGAGCCTTAGCTCTGCAGGTCCCTCCTGACTCACGACGTGACCTTAAACAAGTGACTTCATTTCTACCTTCTCCCATTTCCTCCTCTATCAAATAGGGATAATCATATGCAATAAAATGCTCCCAGAGATAATTGTGATGTTAAATCAAGCCATTATTATTCCGTGCTGGCTTTTTTTTTTAAATAAAAATACTTAAGGCTCCTCTGAGCTCTGGTTGACTATAGTGTAGAAATCTCACCAAGAGGATAAGAAGGAAGGAAGCCCCACCCTTTTTAGAGAACTCTGGGTCTTGGTGTGTGGGGAAGAGCCTACTGTGTGCAGACTTTCAAGAACAGTATCTCAGGCAGTCCTTAGGGTCGAGATGGAGGTGATGCCGTACTCACAGAGTGGAGACCGAGGCTGTGGCAGAGATGTTACTTAAGGTGTGTCTAAAACCCAAGTTCATGAGTTTCCCTCCCAAAGGAAAGGAAAACTCCCAGGTGAGCTTCGCCAGGTCCTCTGGGCCTCTGTGCTTTGGCCTACAGAGCAGCAAAAAGCACCAGGTAAGCTCAGAGCTCACAGAGGGCAAGATGCAGCCTGGCTCTCCCCCAATTAACCCATCTCACCTGCTGGCAGGTGATGGCTATGTTATTATTTGATAATGGGTCTGCGTGCCTGGAGACCCAAGAAAATTAGCTGAAAAGCTATTTGGATCATAAGATGGTTCTAAAGTTAATGAAGGCCAGGTCAGCATGCTTTCTCTGGAAGGGCCAGATAGTAAATATTTCTGGACTCACAGCCTTTGTTTCAACAGTTAATGATGCTTTCATGGCCAGAAAACAAAAAGAGACACAGACACCAACACAGGAGTAGCCGGGGGCAGAAGGGAGGGGGGTGGGGTACATTAGTCTGCCTTCTCTCCTGACAGCAGGAGCACAGGATGGGCTGGCATATGTAAGCAATCAGCTGATGCTTTTGGTGGCCACGGACAGGTCATGCGCCCATTGTCCTTATTTGTTAGGGGAGAGTGGCCCCCATCCCCATCAGCCATCTTTCTTTTCTCTCCTGAGCTGTGTCACATGGCCCTTGAAGTACAGGCCAAGGACATGAGCTGCCAAGAGTGGAGAGTTTTTTCTTTGTGAGGCCTGCTGGTCCACAAGTCTGTGAGGGGAGTCTGTTCTTCCATCACAGACCACACAAGCCTCTTCTGGGGTCACCCTGCCACCTGCCACATGGGCTCACTTTTTGTTCCTCATTGCAAAGACCAGTGAGACTCCTCTCCTCTGCACACTGGGTATGAACAGACCCAGCTGCAGGCTGGCAGTGAGGATTTAAACTAAGACACGGAAAGGGCCGATGTGCCGCTCTCAGGCCCCTGAGAGGCAGTGGCTGTTACAGGCTTGGGATGGTCAGGAATGGGAGCAGCTGCAGGTCTGTGTGCCAAGCCTTTCACCGTCTCCCCTTTCCATCCATCCCCAATAGCCCAAGTAAGCCTGGACTGCAGCCTTCATACTAAATTATTTAAAGCACCCAGATGTGCCAAGCACAGGCTTGGTGATTCAAACATGGAGTCTCATTTAATCCCTTTCTGTACAACTCTTTGAAACATGACCCTATCCCCATTTCATAGAAGAGAAAACATGGGCACAGCAAAGGTAGAGTTGTAAGAAGTGGTAGGATGGGACCTGAGCCCATGTCACTAAACTGCTGCTGGGCCAGGAAGGAATCAGCGCCTCTCCCTCCATCCTCCCTACTGACACCCCTTTTGTTCATGCAGCGTCTTCAGGCTGTTGGAGTCAGCCCATGACAGGGTACTTTAGGCCTTGGTTGGGAGATGGCAGGTGACTTGGTGAAGCCCAGGGGAAGCAGAGCCCATGCTAGGCTGCCTGGGTGCTGTGTCCTGGCTGGCCAACTTTTGCAGCTGCAAATGTCTCTTGGAGTTAGTGGCTACCAGACAGTGAGCCCTCAGAGTCCATGGGGACCAGGTGGTGAGCCCTCCATAACCACAGTGGAATGCAGGCCCAGTGCCTCCACTCCTTGTATTTCAAGACAAGTTGGAGGTCAACCTTTTTTTTAACACAAAAATATCCCAATTTAGAAATGATGCCTGTTTATTTGCTTAACAAACTTGTATAGAATGCCTACTCTCATTCTAGCCCTGTGTGAGGTGCTGAAACTCCATCCATCCATCCATCCACTCATCCATCCATCCATCTACTCATCCATCTACCCATCCATCCACCCATCCATTTACCCATCCATCCATTCATCCACCCATCCACCTACCCAATCATTCATTTACCCACCCATTCATCAACCCAACAGGTTATCCACTCATTTATCCACCCACCCACTCATTCATCCACTTATCAGTTTATCCATCTATCCTCAGTTCACTCATTCATCTTTCCATCCATCTATTCATTCCTATTTCCATCTATCCACCCATCGATTTATTCATGCAGCCATCATTCAAGCTTCCTTGATATTATCACGTTTAGAACAGATGCAAACCCTACCTTGGCCCTCAAGGGCCAATATAATTGAGTCCCCGTGTATCTCATTGCCTTCTTTCACCTATACACACACACACACACACACACACACACACACACACACACACACACACACACACACACACACACACACACACACACACACACCCCTCAGACTCAGAAGAGTTCTTTCTGCTAGTAGACTAAGGAAAGGAAGAGGTCATTATTCAAGAGCTTAAAGGAGGGGTTTAATCCAAACAAGCTTCCTGGAGGAGGCCACTAAGACTGGATTATTGAAGAGTCAGATCAGAGTGAGAGCCAGATGAGGGGATGAATAGGTGAGGAAGGTGCTTTAGGCACAGGATCCCTGTGGACAAAGGCTTGGTGACCGGTGCACGTGGCCCTTATGGGATCATAGGTGACCCCATGAATCCTAAGTCAGGCAGGACCTACACCCAGCTGTCTGGACACAGTGTACTTGCTGGGATATCTGTGCCTCGGCTTCCTCATCTGTAACAAGGAACTCCTCACATGAAAACACATACAGGATGAAGCACTGGGCCTGGCACACAGTGACACCTAGCAAATGCCTGTGTTAGAAGAGCCATGAAGGGCAGGTTAAAGAGGTCAGACCTCTTGAAGGTGGTAGAGACTGGGGCAGGGCTGGAACTTAGTCAGAGCTTTGTGGTAGAGGAGTCCCCTAGCTTGTTGGGGCCAAGTCAAAGAAGACCAGGTTGGTGACCACTCCAGAAGCAGGTGGAAGCTGATATGAACCCTGGAGAACAAATTAAAGCCTGGTGCAGAGGGGACTAAGGGACCTGAGCAGTAGTCAGGGGTTAGGAAGGAGAGGTCTTGCTGGGTGCTGGTGGCTCACACCTGTAATCCTACCTACTCAGGAGGCTGAGATCTGAGGATTGTGTTTGAAAGCCAGTCAGGGAAGGAAAGCCCACGAGACTCATCTCCAAACCACCAGAAAACTGGAAGTGGTGCTGTGGCTGAAGTGGTAGAGTGCTCGCCTTGAGCTGAAAAGCTCAGGGACAGTGCCCAGGCCCAGCGTTCAAGCCCTGTGACTTACAAAAAATAAAAAATAAAAAAAGGAGAGCTCTGGAGCTAGACTACCGGGTACACATCCAGCTTTGCAGCCTAGCTCAGAAGTCTTGGCAGGCATCAGCTTCCTTGTGGTGAATGGACACAGTGGTAGCACCCAGTCTCTGGCATTGCTGGGCATGCCTGTGAGTGAGTTCACCCAGGCGGGTTGCTCAGAGCACCGTGGATACTTCATTGCCACCCGTTGGCTGTATCATTATTAGAAAGTGAATGATCCTGGTGCCAGTTTTGCCCAGGATAGACAGGTGGCCTCTCTTACCTAGCAGCGAGGGAGGCCTCAGGAGTTACAGAGTGGCACAGGCTCCCCTCCCCAGGGAGTTAATTCACTCTAATCCTATAACAGGCCAGCCCAGCCATCACTGGTATCAGAGAAAACATGGGGCCGCCTGCTTTGTGTCTCCTGGTAAACAGTGCAGCTCACTGGCTTGGAACTCTAATCGGCTCAGCCACTGATAGAGCAGCTAGAGAGCCCAAGGGCAGCAAAGACACTCAGGGTGACCCGAGGCCATTGCCCTGAGAGTTTCCACTCTGAGCTTCCTTGAAATGTCTCCAAAACCCAAGAGAGGTCTGTGGGCCTGAGCCCCATGACCTCCGCAGATCTGCCAGCACCTCTGGATAGTGTTTCCTTATCTCTAAAGCGGGGGTGATGAGGCTCCCCCTCACTGTGGGTGGGTAGACTGAGTCTGGTGTACCAGTGAAGTGCCTGTGCATACAGCTTCCTGACCCAGCTCTCCAGCTTTGCCACTCAGGTATGTCTGGGCATTTGGCTGCAATGGAAGTGCCCACCTTTCTTCTGGTAACAGACACAGAGGCTTCTAGAAGTTGAGGTTAATGTATGGAAACTAGGATCGTTATTAGGCCTGTTTTCTTAGGGAAACCCACGGTGAACTTTTGGAGAAGAGACCTGGCTCTGCACTATGGTGTGGGACTTGGGCTTGGGGTGGGATTTTCCAAGCCCCTAGGCTGCCAAGTAGTTTGCAGGAAGCATGAACATGGAAGGAAGGAGGACACCATCTCTAGATGGGAGGTAAAGGTAAGAGGCCAGGCTGGAAAGAGAGTAGGGCCCCCTGCTGGCCAGCCAGGGCAGGCATCTCTGGAACCTCACACCTCCACAGTGGGGAGCTGCATACTTCACCTACAAGATTGGCTTGCAGTCTTTGTGTTTAGCACACCGGGAGTCAACTATGAAAGGCACCACTTTTAACAGACTTCTCAGGACTCATCAACTCATCTTCCAAGTGTTTGTTGAGGCCCTACTGTGTGCTGGCCAGTGTTCTAATGGCTGGGACATGGCAAGGGATATGACAGCTAAGGTTTGTGCCCTCAAAAGCCAACGTTCTGGTAGGGAATGGTAATTGTCAGCACCAACAAACAAATATCAAACAAGGTGCTGAGGGCTGTGAGGAAAATCAACCAGCACCTGCCTCACTGGCCATGTGATATTTAATTAATTCACATCTGCAAATCCTAGCTACTCAAGAGGCTGAGCCCTGGGGATTGTGGTCTGAAACCACCATGGGTAGCAAAATCCTATAACTCTTAGCTTCAATTAACCACCCAAAACAAGCTGGAAGTGGAGGTGTGGCTCAAGTAGTAGAACAGCAGCCTGAAGGTAAAAACTAAGGGACACTGCTCAGGCCCTGAGTCCAAGCCCCAGTACTGGCCTCTGTGTGTGTGTGTGTGTGTGTGTGTGTGTGTGTGTGTGTGTGTGTGTATGTGTGTGTGTGTGTGAGAGAGACAGAGAGACAGAGACAGAGACACAGACAGAGACACAGAGACACACAGAGACAGAGACACACAGAGACAGAGAGAGACACACAGAGAGAAACAGAGAGACAGGGACAGAGAGAGAGAGAGAGAGAGAGAGAGAGAGAGAGAGAGAGAGAGAGAGAGAGAGAGAGAGAGAGAGAGAGAGAGAGAAGAGTGAAGGTCCTGAGGCAGGAAGAAGCGTGGCTTCTTTGAGGAACACAGAGGAAGCATTACAGACAAGAGATGACATGGCCCCAGCCTCACAGAGCTAGAGTTCAGATGTTTAGACAACTAATGATGGAACAAAAGCTGCACAGTTATTGGGAGAATAGGAAGTTGGGTCCTCTCCACACCTGGAGCCAATGATGTCAAATCTAGGACTTAAATGACAGGTAACAAGAGGAGAAGAATAGCATGTGCAAAGGCCCAGAAGTGGGACCAAGCCTGATGGCTTCATCAAGGGAATTACAAGCAAGTCATGTGGTGTCTATCTCAGAGTTGAGTGCTGGGGTAGAGGGTGGAACCAAGGGTGCCCTTGATTGAGGCAGAAGGACCAGGCCTGATTACTTGGTGGGTCTGATCATAGAAGTCATATGCTGAGTAGAGTATTTGAAGATGAGATCAGAGAAGGATCTGACAGGGAGGGGGAGCAGTATAGGTTGGTAGCAGTGTAGGTAGCAGTCCAGGGGTAGGCAAGGAAATTTTCAGACCGCAAAGCAGAAAGGAAGCTGGAAGTGGAGCCCCGTGGTAGAGTGTATTCCCAGCATGCACGTGGCCCTGGGTTCCACCCTCAGCACTGGGAAAGTCTGTGGGAAAAAAGAAAAAAAAATGAAAACTTGCTCAGGACCCAGAGGACCAACACCAACACAAAGAGGTCTCCAGAGAACCCAGAAAAGCATGCATCTTTCCACTTGGTATATGATCAAAGCAGGGTTTGAAGTTGAACAGACCAAGTCCTGGCTTTTCTGCTTCCTATCCATGCACCATCCCTTCTCTCCCTGTGCCTCAACTTCCCCAAGAGTCAAATGAAGGTAGCACCTCCTACCTTGCTGAACGGTTTCACAGACTGTGAATGCATGAAGCTTCCAGAAGGCACCTTGCTCTTGCCGATCCTTCCTTGATCCTCTGCTTTGGCCTCCCTCTCATTCCCTGAGCCTCCATTCCCTGGACTCTCTCCAATGGGAAGGAGGATGCTTACCTTGCAGTGCTCTGGACACGAGTGAGAGGTGGCTATGGCAGTCCAGGACTTGCCTCTCAGAGCACAACCAGATCTCACAGCTTTGTCCTTCTCCCTCTCTGCAGGAAAGGAGGCAGAATGATGTGGCAGGGACTGGCAATGGCGGCCTGTCTCCTCATGTTCCCCACCGCAGCCACAGAGGATTGTCTGTCCCCCTGCTCCCTATGTGCGGTGAAGACCCAAAATGATGCCAACCCCATCAACCCCCTGGTAGGTTCCAAGCAAGGCACTTCTGGGCCCTGGTCCTGCTTATATGGAGCCCAGAGGGGAGAGCTCACGTGTTGGGCCAGCGGTACCTGACCTGAACTCATAACCACCCCTGCAAGGCTTGTCCTGCCCTGTGGACAGCTGGCTACCAGGTGTTTTCTAGCTCCCATCTGTGCCCCAGTCCTTGTCACCATGGGCTTCCTTCAGCCAGGACCAGCTTAGGTTTCCAGGGAGCCGGATGCCTGGCAACAGGGTGTTGTTCATGAGGTGCCGGCTTTGCAGTCAGTTGCTCTGTGACCATTTTCCCAGGGTTCTCACTCTGGGGTTGATGCCCCACCCCTACCTAGTCACTCTCCTGGAGAGCTGTCCCCATCACTGCTAACTTTCATGATCTGTTGACAGCCCCTCCCCGAGGTCTTGGAGTCTCTTAGCTGGGGTGTGCGGCTGGAGGTTGGACAAGAGCTCATGCATTGGACAGCCAGGGTTCAAGCCTCAGTACTGTCCTGCTGCTATCATGAGCCCCGGTCATCACATGTAGTTGCATCCTCTCCACCCTGGCCTGATGAGCCCTCCCGTGCCCCTCACACAAAACCTTCCTGACATTTGCACTGCCCAGCCTCTGTGTATGAAGTCTTACATCATCCTCACTGAGAAGTTTTAGCATGGCCACCTGTAGCCCTGGGAACGTCGAAAGCGGCTCCGAGTGTGTTTTCTCATCTGACACACTGGCACCAAGTCGCCCACCTTTATGTACCCTGGGGAGCCTCCAAATGGGTAGCCAGGGGCTTAGCCAAGGTGGCTCATTTTGATTTGCCCAGACATTGGAAGAGGGGCTGGGCGGGGACAGCAGGGCAATGCCTGTGTTTTGAGACTTTTCTTTTGATGCAGGTGACATTACCCACCGTGGTGTCTGGGTCTTTTGCAGATTTGCTCCTTGGAATGTCAGACCTCTCTGTGGCCCTCCGAGGAGTGGAGCAGGTGCCAGGGTTTCCTGTCCTCTTCTGCCCGTGGGCTGCGAGGTGATGATGGTTTGCAGAGCAAGGCAAAGTTGGAAGAAGATTACAGCCAGCTGGCCCGGCTCCTGAGCCCCTTCCTGAAGGAGCTGGAGAAAAGCAGAGATCTCCCCAGCACCCCAGCAAAGGAGAGCCTCAGAAGTCTCTGGGAGGGGCTCGGGGAGGGTGAGGATCCGGAGCAGGTGGAGGAAGGCCTGCCAGGCAATGGCGTGCTTGATTTTGGAGAGGAGCCTGCCAAGGAGCAGGTCAAACGCTATGGGGGGTTTTTGCGCAAATACCCCAAGAGGAGCTCAGAGGTGGCTGGGAAGGGGGACGGAGAAGGGGATGGGGTGGGCCACGAGGATCTGTACAAGCGCTATGGGGGCTTCTTAAGGCGTATCCGTCCCAAGCTGAAATGGGACAACCAGAAGCGCTATGGCGGTTTCCTCAGGCGCCAGTTCAAGGTGGTGACTCGGTCTCAGGAGGACCCCAGTGCCTACTCCCAAGAGCTCTTTGAAGCGTAAGCGCCCCCTTCCTGCCAGGATGGAGTTGAGTCAGGAGCCTCTCACAAGACCCTCTCCCTCATCCCGCTGTGTGTGCCCTGTCCCCCCACGCGCAGTCCAGCATTGGCCGCAGACCATCCACGCCCAGCCCCTTTTCTTCGGCCTCAGGGCCTAGCATTCCTCTGGGACCAGCGATGGGGACCCCTGCCAACAGGCCCACTGCTTGGCTCTGATTCCTAGGTTTCTAAACTACTGTCGGAAGCTTTTGCTCACGATTCCTTCACTCTGCCCCTGCGTCCCTCCATCCCCAACTCCAGGAAGCCAGGGATGTGTTCTTGGTACCTGCACATCTATGATCTCCAAAGCCATACTGATCCTGTCCTTCTCAAGAGAAAACCGAGCCTTCCCCATGCAGATAGCAAATAAATGTCCCAGAAGACAAACATACACAGAACAGAACCGAAAAGCAAGGCAGAAAACACAGAGACATCCAAACATGGCCTCCCCCCTGAAACTCCTAAAGATCTCCCTGGCATCCCACTTTGAAACTACCTGTTAGGTAAAAAAGTATAAACACTGCCTTTTATTGAGCAGGAATTCTGATATGAGAGTCCAGGCTTTCTTGTGGCTTAAATATCCAGTCTGGACCCTCTGCGTTGCCAAAGTTTTAAGCAATCCAAAGGAAGTGCAGAGCCCCTGACCGTTGGTTTGTCAGTACCCTGGACAGCACCCTGGGCAGCACCCTGGACAGCACCCACCTCCTTCAGAGACAGTGAGAGAAAGACCCTTCCGAGGTGATCAGGGAGGCGAGGAGGGAAGAAGGGAGGGAGAGAGCGAGCTCTTTCCCTTCTGAAGGCTGAAATATGTGAGGCACAGTCAGACCAATTTGTTCTGTGCAACAAATTCAAAATGTGGACCAGTTCCCACAGCCCTCATTAAACTAATTAAACTGATCGGTATCTCACTTCTACCCCACGATGAACTGAAACCCAGTGCAGTTGATGAGGTTAAGTACAAGCATGCTCTCAAGCAGCAGAGTTGACTGCCAGGAGCCCGAGCCATCTGGCCCAGCATATGCCCTGGGCATTGGGTGAGGGAATCCAAAAGCAACAGCTAGAAAGGAAGAAAGGCCCCTCAACCCTCATGGTGATTCCTTCATCTTCATGTCTCCAAGTAAAACCAGGAAGATGAATGAAATGATGGAGTGTCTGAGGCCAAATGAAGTTCTTCAAATATTCCAGAACTAGAGGCAAAGACCTCTTGGTGCCTGGGTTTGCCCCCCCCTCTCTCTTTATCTTCCCCCTCCCATCCTCAGACACTATATTTGGGTGTGTAGATCTAGGAGATGGGGCTGGATGGGAAAGGAAATGGATGCTTTGAGCCCACCCCTTTGAGCACAGCCCCCAGGTCTCATGTGGTGTTCTGAAATGTATTAGTGATTTAAGAGTTACTTTGTGTGCTTTAAAGAAAAAAAAAACCCAAAACATTTATCCAATTTACTTGGAATTTGCTTAGTCCCTAATAAACCTGTATAACTTCCTGCTTCTACAGTACAATAAATAAAAGATGCTGCTTATGTGTATGTATGTATGTGTGTGTTTGTGCGCATGCGCGTGCATGTGTTCGCATATGTGTGCATATACATAAGCCTCGATCCCTGGAGAGAAAAGACCTTTTGCATAAAAGAGTGCTAGAAGATGAATATCTATATCCACCCACAAACATGCATTTTATATACACACATATGGTCATCATTCACACAGACACACACACACACACACACACACACACACACACACACACACAGGTCATGTTAGAAAAGGAAGTGTGGCTGGGTGATAGTAGTTCATGTCTGTAATCCTAGCTACTCAGGAGACTGATCTGAGGATTGTGGTTCAAAGCCAGCCTGGGCAGGAAAGTCCATGAGACTCTCATCTCCAAAGAATCACCAAAGAGTTGGAAGTAGAGGTATGGCTCAAGTGGTAGAGTGCCAGCTTTGAGTGAATAAGCTTAAAGACAGCACCCAGACCCTGGGTTCAAGCCTAGTACCAGAACAAAGAGAGAAAGAGGGAGAGGGAGGGAGAGAGAGGGAAGGAGAGGAGGAGGGAGAAAGAAGGAGAGAGGGGGAGGGAGGAAGAAAGGGGGAGGGAGAGAGAGGGAGGGAGGGAGAGAGAGGGAAGAAAGGGAGAGGGAGGGAAAGGAAGGGAGAGGGAAGGAAAAAGGGAGGGATAGGGAGGGAGGGAGAGAGAGAAAAAAGAGAAAGAAGAAAGGAAGGAAGGAAGAAGGGAAGAAAGGAAGGAGGAAGAAAGGGAGGCAGGGAGGGATAGAAGGAAGGAGGGAGGGAGGGAGAGAGGGAGGGAAAAGAAAGGAAAAAACAAGACTTTTTCTTCTTCTTTTATTTTATTTATTTATTTTTGCCAGCCGTGGGGCCTGAACTCTGGGCCTGAGTGCTGTCCCTCATCTCTTCAGCTCAAGGCTAGCGCTCTACCACTTGAGCCACAGTGCCACTTCCGGCTTTTTCTGCCTATGTGGTTCTGATGAATCGAACCCAGGGCCTCCTGCATGCAATGCAAGAGCTCTACCCCTGAGCCACCTTCCCAGCCCTAAACAACTATTTTCATAGGGCTAGAGTATACATGTTATAATGTGTCCTTATCTAAAGCATGAAGTTCAGCAAGTCTTCACACACACACACACACACACACACACACCCTGTGGGACCACCACTCAGATGACAACATAGAACTTGTCCACACCCCAGAGGCCTCCACAGATCATCTTCATGAACTGTGGAGACAGAGTGGGACAGAGGTAGAAGAGGAATGAAAGCACCACGAGTGTTCCAGAGCCCTGATCCTTTGTCCCTGTTGCCCAGGCTGCAATGCGAGGATCGCAGGGCAGGCAGCATCCATCGGCTAAGAATTCCAGCTCCCAGGAAACCTTGAAAAAGCATGTCACTAATAAGTGCGCTGTTTCCATGACAACCCCATACGCCATCACTGGCCAGAAAAGTCCTATCATAATGATCATGACAATCATTATGAATCCTGAGATCTCAATTGTAGTCCTTACCCACCCCTCCACACCCCCACACCCCATCCTAAGGTGCCTGGCGCCCTTCAGCTCCAACCCCTTCACAGGAGCCAACCCAGAGATGGAGGATTGTCTGCTAATTAAAGGCCCCAGAGTGAGGACAAGAAAATCCCTCCAACAATGTCAGGAATGATGGTTCCCTAATAGATATCATCTGGGCGTTCTTGATTCCTGCTCTGACTCTGCGGCACCTCCCATTAGCCAGGGAGGTTTGTAACAAAGGTTTATAATTACTCCTCCGGTATGTAAATTCCCATCCACAGCATGCTCCTGCACGCTTTGTCTTGTCTCTGTCTAACTGGAGTCAAGCCCATTTATCTTGATCTCCAGGGGTCCTAAGCTCCTTCATCACCTTTGGCAGGAAGTATGCCTTCTGAACATAAGCCTCATCTTCCTCTCAAGTTTTCCTGGCAGCTCCAGGCTCCTGCAGGACCCTCCCCAGGGCTGGAAGCTGGGTGCTTTGGGATACTGGTAGTATCATGCAATGTGTGGACTCCATTGACAGCCCAGAGCCTGAAGGTCTAAATGTGGTCCCAACTCTGCTAACCAGCCATAGAAGGGGCTGAGACCTCTCCAGGATTTATTTTCCCTCCATAATATGCTGTTGGTAATATTGTAAGATCTTTGTCCTTTTAAGAGCTGATACATCATCCTATCTAATCTACATCCATCATAAATGATAACAGGACCCAGTTGAGTAGTGTGTGTGTGTGTGTGTGTGTGTGTGTGTGTGTGTGTGTGTGTGTGTGTGTGTGTGTGTGTTTGTGATGCCTATAATACCAGCTACTCAGGAGGTACCTTCAGAGATGCCAGCCTGGACAAAGTTAGTGCAAGATTCTATCTCAAAAAACAAACTAGAGCCAGGTACTTGAGGTTCATACCTGTAATCCTAGATACTTAGGAAGCTGAGGTCTGAGGATCATGGTTCAAAGCAAGTACAGTCAGAAAAGTCCATGAAACTCTTCTCTCTAATCACCCACCAAGGCCAGAAGTGGAGCTGTAGCTCAAGTGGGAGAGTGCTAGCCTTGAGCATGAAATGTCAGGGACAGCACCAAGGCCCTGAGTTCAAACCCCAGGACCAGCACCCCCCCCCAAAAAAAGTAAACTAGCCCAGCACTGGTGGCTCATGCCTGTAATCCTAGATACTCAAGAGGCTGAGATTTGAGGATCGAACTTCAATCCTGGGCAGAAAATTCTATGAGACTCCTATCTCCCATTAACAAGCAAAAGCTGGAAGTGAAGTTGTGTAGCTCAGTGGTAGAGCACCAGCCTTGAGTGAAAAAACTAAGGGAGAATATCTAGGCCCTTCTGAGTTAAGATCCCGTACCAACAAAACAAAAACAAAAACAGGAAGGAAAATAAAACCCACTGGGAACATGGTTCAAGTAACCAACTGCCTGCCTAGCAAGGACAAGGCCTATAGTCCAAACCCCAGTACCACCAAAACAGATGATAGGCTGGATAGATAGATAGATAGATGGATAGATAGATAGATAGACAGACAGACAGACAGACAGACAGACAGACAGACAGACAGACAGACAGACAGACAGACAGACAGATAGATAGATAGATAGATAGATAGATAGATAGATAGATAGATAGATAGATAGATAGACAGCTAGATGTAGATGGATTATTGGTAGATGCAGATGATGAGGAGCTAGCTAGCTAGATGATATGTAGATAGTAGATTGTATGTAGATAGATGATACACAGATAGATTGTATGTAGATAGATAGATAGATAGATAGAGATATGTAGGCAGAGCATTAGGTACATAGATGCTGACTGAAGGAAATGGGCCTTAGTTTTCTGGTCCCCAGATGAGGTGGTGGATCTCTACCTGGTGATTAGAGGGTGATCAGTGAGAAGACACACAGACAGTGGCTGGCCCACAATTGCTACCTAAGCAGGCTCAGTGCCCTCCCCCAACTGAATTCATCTGGTCTTAGATGAACATTTATTGGGCACCTGTTATGTATCTGGCACTGGGCAAAGAGCAGGCAATTCAGAAGTGCCTAAGGAAAGCCTTTCTGCCTGGGGCTCATTCTCTTTCTTTCTTTCTTTCTTTCTTTCTTTCTTTCTTTCTTTCTTTCTTTCTTTCTTTCTTTCTTTCTTTCTTTCTTTCTTTCTATTGTGAAAATAACATACAGAGGGGTTACAATTACATGGGCAAGGTAACTAGTACATTTCTTATCAAGCACTGTTGCCTCCTCCTTTGTTTCCCCTTCTCATCCCTTCCCATCTCCAACGCTCCCCCCCCAACCCTCTCCACCTCCGGCCAAAGTTGTAAAGTTCATTTTTCATCATAACAACTTGTACATCTTATTGCAATACAATGGGGCTCATTTTCTAAGTGGGAGAACAGGGCAAATGAGTGGGTTCCATGTATTGAGAAGAAGAATGCAGTATAAATGAGGGCGGAAGATACAGAAGATACAAAGGTCCAGGAAGGAAAGAAGGATAAGGATGGAGGCTGTAGAAGCGGACAGGCCCAGGTGGCCTAGGTCCCCCATCCATCCCGTCCCTTAAGGTGTCCTGCTCTGAACAACTGCCAGTCTTGTTGCCCTGCTGCTGGAATCTGGGAAGGATGTTGACTTGGAGCCTTCGTGCAATGCTGGCAGTCCATGAGGGTCATTATCTGGCATCAAGACTGGAAGGGAGAGCTCTCAGATGGGTGTGGCACTGGGGAAGTCACGCTGCAGAAATCCACTGCTGGTCCGCAGAGGCCTCCTGCCGCCCCTACCTCCCCACGCCATCTTGGCCTCGGGAAACGAGGCCTCCGGGTTTGAGCTTTGGGAGTGAGCGCTCCGAATTGAGACTTGCTTTACATACAAGATGTATAATTGGAAAGTGCATAAATCAGATTTTTGCAAATCAAATTGTTCTTTTTAGTGCCCTAGGGAAAATTCCTATTTGATTTCCTTTTTGATGTGACAGATTACGATGTCTTTGGCCCATTTGAGAATGTTGGAAAAGTCCAGGAAAGCATTACAAATGTTCGTGTAAAATTAATCAACAGTCAGGGGCCAGATGATGAACGCTTGCTGAGCCCTAGCATGGGCCAAGGTGCTAGGGGTACAAATGTGTGTAGCCCCATGGAACAAACAGCTGCCGGTGTGGGGAGGGGAGGCCTGGCCTAGTGGGGGCTGAGGGCTCTGGGAGGAAGTGACTTTGGTGCCATGACCTGAGGAGGTGTAGCAGAATGCTGGTGTGGGTGCAGAGAAGGCTCTAAGAAGCCTCTCAGAGACACAAAGCGAGCTGGATCACACTAGACCTGCAGGCTGTGTTGTAATGTATGAACTTCATATCCGAAACAAGGCAATCAAGAAGATTTCAAGCCAAGAAGTAACATTTGGACAGATGTACTGAATCAGGTTTTGTTTTGTTTTGTTTTTTTTTAGTGGTGGTGGTGGGGAGCCAAGGTAAGGCATAAATATTGATACATAAACCTCCAATAAAGCTAACAAATGTCTTGCTGGGTCTTCCCTCTCAGACATAGTTGTGATGAATGTCTTACCATAGTTCTGCTGGTGGTTTTGCTCCTTGTCTCTGAACACTGAATGATTTACTTGTCTGGTTTAACATTACATCTTAAGCATTTTTAGCACACTCTTTAAAAGTGTCTTAAAAATCTGTACAATTCTAAGAGCTCAAAACTGGGATATGCCTCGATTTCCTTAAGCATTTCATGATTGGGCAGAGACTGAGCTGGTCCCATGGTGTGACTCTGCTCTGGTATCAATATTAATAACTTAGCACTTTTGATAGTCCTGGATAATCACATGACCACTTTCCTATGGAGTGAACTGACATTATCACATGCTTACATTATTATTGTTAATGCGTCTGTTGCTTCAGATTACCCTGTGGTAACTGTATTTCAACCAATTGGCTTACAAAGGCTCCAGAATCCCAACCAGTTATTGCTGACAGTGGCCTGGGGTTTCATGTGTTTCTCAAACTCAGACCCCACGAGCAATCTGCCAATCACCCACTGCTGGGGCTATTTCACTTCATTTAACATCTGTCCCCTAGTGTGACTGACTCTCTTTAAAGATTTCTGTGAATAAGTTGATTGAAGAAAGGAACTTAATCCTCTGGCCACTATACCCTCCATAAAAATGGTAGAATGATGAATTCAAGAAACAATTCAAATGAGTCAGGCACTGCTAGCAGCGCATGTCTATAATCTCACGATATACTCAAGAGGTTGAGATCTGAGGATCATGGTTCAAAGCTGGCCCGGGGAAAAAAAGTCAGTGAGGCTCTTATCCCCAGTGAAACACCAAAAAGCTGGAAGTCATGCTATGGATCAAGTGGTGAAGTACTAGTTTTGAGTGAAAAAGCTAAGGGACAGTGTCCAGGCCCTGAGTTCAAGCCCTTGAGAAAGAAAGAAAGAAAAGAGAGAGAGAGAGAGAGAGAGAGAGAGAGAGAGAGAGAGAGAGAGACAGAGAGAGAGAGAGAGAGAGAGAGAGAGAGAGAGAGAGAGGTGGGGGCAGGGAGGGAGGGAAGGAAGGAAGAGGGAAGAAGCAGTAATGCCAGGCATCCTAGTCTAGAGAAAAGGAGATTCTGCAGTCGTAAGACTCTCCAGCATTAAATAGAGCCTTTGGCTTTGAGCTTTGGCAAGGGCCTCCTCCCTCTGGGGTCCCAGAGGCAAGGCTGGGCCGGGCCTCAGCAGAGGAAGTCAGATTCTGTGACCTTGTAGTGAATGCGGCTCTGGGCTGTCAGCTGGGTCTCAGCGCAGGGACTCACCTGCCTCTTCCCACCGCCACACCGGTGGAGACCCACACCCGTCACACTGGATGCTCCTTCACTGCCCAAACCCGCCCGGGCATCACCACCTGCTCATTCTCTCCCCCAGTCCCTGGCAGCATGGATCGACGCGCTGTCTCCATGGTTGCGCCTTTTCCAGAATGTACCCAGGCTGAAATCAGTGTCTGCAGATGGCAGCTTTCACTCAGCAATGGGCACCTCGTCATGGCTCCGTCACTCATGTCATTGTCCCTGGGTAATGATAGTATTCTGGGTGGATGGCTCTCAGTTAATTCTCCCACCTACTCATGGTCAGCTCGGTTGTGTCCATGTTTGATCTTGTTTGTTGTTCATTTGCTGGTTTGTTTGTTTTGGTTTTATTTTTTGGTGGGGTAGTGTGGTATTGGGACCGAAGCCAGGACTTTAGCTACATATCTAGCCCATGTCTTGTCTTTTCTTTCTCTCTCTTTTTCTTTCTCTTTCTTTCTTTCTTTCTTTCTTTCTTTCTTTCTTTCTTTCGTTCTTTCTTTCTTTCTTTCTTTCTTTCTTTCGTTCTTTCTTTCTTTCTTTCGTTCTTTCTTTCTTTCTTTCTTCTATCCATTTATGTATGTATGTATGTATGTATGTATGTATGTATGTATGTATGTATGTGTCTATCTATCTATCTATCTATCTATCTGTCTATCTATCTATCTATCTATCTATCTATCTATCTATCTATCTATCTATCTATCTATCATCCATTGAGACAAGGTCTTACGATATAGTCCAGGCCAGCCTTGAATTTATCATTTTCCTGTCTCTGCCTCTGGAGGGCTGGGATGATAGCTTGAGTTTTGACCATCACAATTAGAGCTGCTATAAACATTCATTTGCAGGTTTTTATGTGTTCATAACTTTTCAATGAAGTGCTTTACTCTTTATTAAATTATTTCACAATCTTGTTCTTAATCCCTTTTGATGGTGGGGATGAATGAGATGGGGGAGTTGGCTCTTCCCAAGTTGTGGTCAGGGAAGAAAGAGTTCTCTGAGGAGAGGACACTTAACCTCAGAACTGGGATGAGAGGTGGGGTGTGTGTGTGGGAGGAGCCAGCCAGGGCAGAGCTGGAGGGGGTGAAGCAGCTCCACTTCCAGGAAGAGCAGCAGGGAGGGCAGAGTACCCCCCTCCCCTGGTGGGAGCTTTGTGGGGGTCTAAGGTCCCCATGGCTCTGTGGGGTCAGGAAGGTGGCAAGCTCATGGGCCTGTGGGCCACCCCAAGCCCAGGGATTTTATTGCTTAGGCTCTAGAAGACAGTCTTGGGCCTCCCAGCTGGACTGGCAGTGTTTGTAGGCTAAACCTGAGAAGTCTCCTGGCAGCCCCCTGGGGTCGGCCCACAGTCTCCTTCCTGAAGATTTGGAAACTGAGGCTCAGAGCAGGAGAAGGCTCACATGCTCTTCCTAATTTGACTTGGAGGATAATATAGCTCAGAAAAGAGAGAGAAGCAGACTTCTCAAAGACATCTGTCCGTATCTTATGGGAAGTCACGGCCTGGGCAGACAGCCAGGGCAAAACACAGTTACAGAATTCAATTAGGCAATAAGTTGATTATGGAAGGAAGCCAGCTTTGACCTCCTGGTAGCAGAGGGCAAGGCGGGGAGTGTGTGTGTGTGTGTGTGTGTGTGTGTGTGTGTGTGTGTGTGTGTGTGTGTGTGTGTACACAAGGGAGGGTTGTAGTCTCAGATCAGATGGATGAATTAGGTAACGGTATGGCCAGAATCTAATTGTCCACTAGATCAACCTCTTCAGAGGAAATAGAGTCCCTTGTTGTCATGACAACCAATTAAAAGGGGCTCTACACATCCATTTTCAGAGGAGAGACTGACCCTGGACACTGGAGTATCGAATGTCTGGTCTACCCAAGCATCAGGATTTGTTTTCCCTAAGACCTAAAATGATAATGGCTCAAATGAGATCAAAGTTTCTCATGGAAAAATGAGCCAGGCAGCTCAGGGCTGTGTTTTATTTAGCTTTTGCTGCATAAACAAACCACCATAAAACTCAATGGCTAAAAACAACAATTTATGTCTCATTCATGTGTTGGCACTGAGCACCGCCTCCTGAGATTGCTCCTGGGTTAGAGCTGCAGGCAGAGCTGGCGAGGGCTGGGACTGAGGGTCCTGTGGCTCCAGTGTCTGCTGTTGAGCAGCGAGACCCCCAAGTGGACACTCTCACCCTCCAGCTAGACCTGGAGATCTCTGGTCAGCATTGTAAGTGGGTGGCCATGGAAGCTACATAGCCCAGGCTCAGAAATCACCCCATACTGATTTTGCTATATGCAACCGGTCAAAGCAAGCCACAGGGCATGTCTAGATGGAGAAGAGGAAGAAATGAGAAGGGCAGCTGTCAGTTCTAATCTGAAATGGACTTTCTGCTCTCTGAAGTCTCCAGAATCCCAGGATCCTTCTAGCTCCTTCTACACTATCCCCGGAGCAGGGCCCTGGTCCCTCAAGTCCAGCCACCACCCTGATGGTCTAGGGGACAAGATGAGAAAATGGACCAAACAAGAGGAAAGGACACATACCAGCTATCTTTTCAGAAAGCTTTCTGGAAGTGCCACCTTTTATTTCTACTGTGTCCCATTAGCCAGATCTCAGACAGGACACATGTGCCTGAAAAGGATAATGGGAAACACTGGCTTTATTCCAGGGTGCAGGCCCCAAATGGAACACGAGGTCCTCTGCTTGCCTTTCTTTCTCCACCTGCTCTGCCTTTCTTCCTTGTGCTGGTCCTGGGGCTTGAACTCAGGACCTGGGTGCTGTCCCTGAGCTTTTTCACTCAAGGCTAGCACTCTATCACTTTGAGCCACAGCGCCACTTCTGGTTTTCTGGTGGTTAATTGGAGAGGAGGCTCTCACAGATCTTCCTGCCCAGGCTGGCTTTGAATCATGATCCTCAGATCTCAGCCTCCTGAGTAGCTAGGATGACAGGTGTGAGCTACCAACACCTGGCTCTGAGGTCTTATTTCTTAGGAGGAAGAGCGTTGTTTGGGGTCACAATATGGAACTCTTACTCCCCTACTAGAAGGTCTCACCCCCAATTTCCCTCAGTTGTAGAACTGTTCCCACACAAGGCAAAATGCTTTTTAACCCTGCAAAGGGTTAGAAGTGGCATCCATATTATCATGTATTTGCTATTTAAAACATTCATAACACTGGAGAGATTTTTTTTTGCATACAACATGAACAAATTAGCCTTGTGACTCCAATTTATAGTGTGTAATTGATTTTAGACTTGTAACTCTTCTGTGGAGAAGCATGTAAAGCTCCTTATGTTCAACTGAGAAACGACATCACCATGTTCAAGAGATCTTGAGAGTCACTATTGTTTAAGTTTTTAAATTAGATTTCCCTGAGTGGTTTAATTTTGGAACATTTTACCTGTCAGGTCAGGAAAGGAAAGTATTGCACAAAGGAAATTAAACACGGTAAATGAGTTAAGTCCCGTGTAAAATGCTGAAGATCATTTAATTAAGTAAGTTAGCAAGTGGGATGGATAGGTTAACTGAATCACTGACCATGAGCCAAAAGCCCCTCAAAAGTGACTGCATAGAAATAAGGTTTTCTGGGGAAATAGAGGCTGTAGGTATGGCTCAAGTGGTAGAGCACCTGCCTAACAATCAAGAAGAGGTTCTGAGTCCAACCCCCAGTTACCACTACCACCACCAAAAAAATTAAAAATGAGGGTTCTATAAGAACGAAACACTAGGAGCCACGCACTAGTGGCTCATGCCTATAATCTTAGCTACTCAGGAGGCTAAGATCTGAGGCTTGTGGTTCAAGCCAGCCGGGGCAGGAAAGTCTGTAAGACTTTTCTCTCCAATAAACTACTCAGAAAAAGCCAGATGTGGTACTGTGGCTAAAGTGGTAAAGTGCTAGCCTTGAGCACAAAGTGGTTCAGGGACAGTGCCCAGATCCTGAGTTCAAGCCTGAGGACTAGCAAGAGAGAAAGAGGGAGAGAGGGGAGAAAAGAAACACTAGGCATTGTTTTGTTCCTTCTAAAGCTACTGTATTACATTGAACATTAACAAGATGACAAGTACTTGCAAGGAACTTTTCTCCATATAAAAACATTTCTCCTACACTACAAACTCTTGGGCTTAGTTGGGCGCAGGTGTACATACGCAGAGCCTAGACCACTTCATCTCAGCCACCCAAGGTCACACACTGACCTTCACCGGAGACTTTTCTTTGAAGAGAGGAGTCCTAGGAGACACACGTGCAAGGAATGAAAGAGTTAGGCTGGTCAGCAAGGACCTCAGGTGCTCCTCAGAACAGAGGGCAACTCCAAGAACCATCGCCACGCTTTATGCAGGGGCAGATTCTAACCCTAATAATTGGGAAGCCATCCCTGCAGACATGGTGGCCCCCTGCCCTGTTTCTAGAAAGGCATCTATTCTATTATTTTGAGTCCACATGTTCACCAGGCTGCCCAAAAAAATCTGTCCCTCCACCTGTGGTCCTGGGGTGCAACAAAACAGCCCAGTGCTCACTGCACCTTTCCCCTTCTTGGTGTCCAGCTGGGCCAGGCCACAGCTGAGACTACTTCTTTGCTAACCAACACGCTGTGGAACACGGGTCTCCACCCTCCGCTTCCTCCCTTCCTCCCTGCAGGCCCTCAGTGTTTGCAGAGGGAATGCATTGATTTATACGAACGCCCCGGCACATAGTAGGTCCTCTATGTACTTCTTGTGTCCCCCTCTCACCCCTTCCCCCTCCAGAAGGCCTGCCTGTTTTACCATGATCCTGGAAAGTCTCCGGGAACATCCCATTCTTCTGTAGTGACCTTGCTCTAGCCTTCCAAGCTACACTGGACTTCAGGGAGGACCTTCCTGGGGCTCGGAGAACTTCCAGACAGGTCCTGCAGAGACGGTGATGCATCCGCCAGAGGTGGCAGCAGCGAGGCAGGTGGCTGCCAGTGCCTGGTCTGGGAGCGCCCCCTCGTGGTGAGACAGAGCAATACACAGCAGGGGACTTGGCCACCATCCAGGTAGGTTTATGGTTCCAACACCAGCTTGGTTAAAAAAAGAAACCCAGGGTTTCAGAAGAGAACCGGGGAGTCTGTTGAATAGAAGTGAGTGATTCTTAGCGATAAGATCTTGGTGCTTCCTATTAAGTTAATCTTGGTGCTTACTATTAAAATATCCTATTCTTTGTTGCTTTGTCTACAAATAAGTAAGGGGGAAAAAAAGAAAGGAAGTTTTCTTGTAGCTCTCTAGGATAGGAGTTGAGAGTGAGCTTTCAGAAATCTCAGTGCACTCAAGCACTCTCCCATTTTCCCCTTCCACTTAAAATTAAATTTGAAGAATAAAAAAAAAACAGGCCCAAAGTATTTTATCTACCTAGTTCTGCCTGAAGCTTTAGGGGAAATTTTAAATAATAATGATAATAAAAGTAAAAATAATAAACTGTAAATGCTGAGGGCTCTCAAGCAAGATTGAAAAGCCTATGCAGAAGAGTGTTTCATGAGCACAGACTTGTTAAAAGCTAATCACCACACTTGTTCAAAATGGCAAAGCAGGCTGTTCAGGCAGGCTTTGTGGTAGGTGTGAGAACCACCGAAACAGGGTCTTACAGGGTGAAAAGGATTAGACTCAAGTAAGCCAAAAAGGATGAGAGGGGAGATGACACACACATAAATATATTTATAATCTAGTGTATATATATACTATGTTGTGTAAGACTGTTTTATATGTAGTCTTGTATGAACAAGGATTCACAATCAAGGGGCAGAATAGGGGCAGTAGCTAAAAATTACTAAGAGAGGAATTGGGGACATGGCTCAAGCCATTGGCCTTGGGTAAAAAAGCCAAAAGAAAGTGCCAGTGCCTGAGTGTGCATATGTATGCTCACACGCACATGTGCATGCACACATACACAATTACTAAGAAAAATACCTGGGAATAGGGCTTTTTTTGGCTAAATTGATTTGATAGGCTGATTACTGAGAGTAGGGCCGGCATAAAAATCACGTCAATGGGGCTGGGAAGGTGGCTCAGTGGTAAAGCGCTTGCCTTGCATGCTTGAGGCCCTGGGTTCGATTCCTCAGCACCACATAAGCAAAAAGAAAAAAGCCGGAAATGGCGCTGTGGCTCAAGTGGTAGAGTGCTAGCCTTGAGCTGAAGAGCTGAGGGACAGCGCACAGGCCCAGAGTTCAAGCCCACGACCGGACCCCCCCAAAAAAATCACGTCAATGATGAATTCACTTTCTCATTCTTTTTTTTTCACTTCCTCATTCTTGTAACCACTCATTTATTCATTTGCTCACTGTTTACTCCATCAACCATTCACTCATTTACTCACACCTTCACTAATAAATGCACTCATCCATCCATCCACTTTTCCTTCCTTCCTTCCCTCCTTCCTTCCTTCCTTCATCCCTCCCTCCCTCCCTTTCTTCCTTCCCCTCATCCATCCCTCCATCTATCTATAAGATCATCCATTCTTTCAGTCCTCATACTGACTAAAAAATTCCAACCTCTGAGGCATCCACCTTCTAGTAGTGGTGCCAGACAGGGACAATGGTGGCCACGTGGCTGTGATTAAACTATGACAGGGACCTGGGGCAGCACGGAGGGATTCGAAGTCCTTGGGAGTGGATTTTGTAGACCAAGATCCAGGCCAACTCCCACATGAAACATTAGCTAAATGGAGCAGGGTGAGGAGTGGGAATCTCCAGCACTGGGAAAGGCACATATGTGTGTTGTGCGAGTGACCAGGGCCAGGCATGTGGGGCTGGGGGCTGGAAAGAAACAGAAGGATGAGCAAAGAGGGGGGTGGTCTGGCCACCTGGAGTCACGCTATTGATTCCTAAGACTGTCTGCCTTTGTGTATTGTGAGGACAGCCCGGTTTGGTGCTCTGCCTTCCCCCCTCCCCTCCAGGCCTCCCTGATCCTCAGCGAGCAGCCCTGTAGGAATAGGAGGCGTCTGGGCTCCTTGGCCTGCCCTTGCTGACCGCTCATCTCTCCTGGTCCCTGACAGAGCCCTGGCCCTCCCCTGTGGGCTCACACCCAGCGCCGTGGTACCTCACAGATCCTGTGTAATTCTCCCCACTCCGCTGCCTCCCCTGCCCCCAGACCCCCGCCATAACTGGTCTCTAGGTCTTGCTGGTCCCCTCCATTCCACCACCCTGTCCTTGTCAGTCAGACCGGTGTATAGTTAACGCAAACCCAAGTATCACTCCCCTGAACTTCCCTGCCGGCCCCTCTCATCTCCACGCCAGTGCCTCCTCCGGCCCCACATGGCCCTTCTTTGGCTCCCGGAGTGACCTCTCTGAAGTCCTTGTGTCAGCCACCTGCAGAAAACCAGGCCAGGGCTCAAATCCAAACTCCCTAGCCAGGCATTCAAGGGCCCTCACCATCTGAATATTCCATTTCTTCCTGGCTCCATCTCCTTGCATACTCTCTGGGCTTACCAAGGCCTAGGAGTCATTCCTTTCCACCTCTCCCTCTTTGTTCTAATCCTCCCTTTCCCTCTTCCCTCTCTCCCTTCCCCCCTCCCTCCCCTCTTCCTCCTTCCCCTTCATCTCTCCCTTTCTCTACCCCTATCCTGTGCCTCTGATTACCTTGATCTCTTAGTGCCTTTGTACTACTAAACAGAATAGCCCAGATTGAATACATTTTGTTGTTGGTGGTGGTTGTGGGGCGCTGTCCCTCAGTTCTTCAGCTCAAGGCTAGCACCCTATCACTTGAGCCACAGCACCACTTCTGGCTTTTTCTGTTTATGTGGTGCTGAGGAATCCAGGGCCTCACACATGTGAGGCAAGCACTCTACCACTGAGCCACCTTCCCAGCCCCAAGATTGAATACACTTTAAAGAACAGAAATTAATTTCTCAGTTCTGGAGACAGGGAAGTCAAATCTCAAGGTACTAAAGGTCGGGTGTCTGGTGAGGGAGGGTCTATTCTGTGTCCCAAATAGGCTGCGTGTTCCGAAGGGGAGCAATGCTCTGTGCAGAAAGACAACTCCCTCCACAAATCCATCCAGATGGGCTGAGTCCTGACCTAAACACCTGCGAGGCTCCTACCTCCCAGCTGTTTCCTTGAGGATTAAAGTTCAACACACACAGCAGGCTGATTGATGGTGGCTCATGACTCGCTACTCAGAAGGTCGAGGTTCAAAGCCAAGTAAAGGGGCAGGAAAGCCCATGAGACTTTTATCACCAGTTCATCACCAAAAAAGCCAAAATAAAATTGTGGCTTTGTTTTTTTTAGCTAGGTTTCAGCAAAAAAAAAATCTCAAGGATAGCACCCAAACCCTGAGTTTAAGTCCCAGTATTGGGGGAGGGGGGAGGGTAGACACACACACACACACACACACACACACACACACACACACACACACACACACACACACACACACACACTTTTGGAGACCACAAAGCCTTAAAGGCACACCTACCTCCAGTCCCAGCTCCTCAGCATGGGGACCCTGTGCCCCCCCCCCGCCCCCAGCAAAGCTCACAGTTCTGCAGTCAGCTGAGATGATCTGCATTTCTGTTTTCTCTCTCTCTGGATCATTCTCCCATCTAAGAGTCTTGAAAACGCTGCCCGTTCCAAGTAAGAGGGTAAACTCATCCTGTGCAACTGCGTGTTAGCCAGAAGGAAAGTCAACATGTGAGCTCAGCCCTCCTCTCCAGGGGCGCGAAGGACCCAGTGTTCCCGCTGAACAGCCCTGTGACACTCTGACCATCTAAGCCGTCCCCCATTCCTCTTTTAAAATTTGTTTTCAATAACCACTTTATAGAGATCATATTTAGGGCTGACACTTTGAGACTGTTACCTCAGCTACTTCCAGATTTGGGGGCAGGAGGTGTGTGTAGGGGAGAGGGGGGATCCTGGGGCTTGAACTCAGGACCTGGGTGCTGTCCCTGAGCTTTTTTTTTTTTTTTTTTTTCTTAAGGCTAGCACTCTATCACTTTGAACCACAGCTCCATTTCAGGTTCATTTGGTGGCTAATTGGAGATAAGACCCTCATGGACTTTCCTGCCCAGGCTGGCTTCAAACTGTAATCCAGAGAACTCATCCTCTTGAATAGCTAGGATTACAGGCATGAGCCACTGGCACCTGGGACTTGCTTCCAGCTCTTTCTCATTTGTCATTAACAAATATTTAAGCCCCTCCTCCCCGCAATGTCTTTCCTGCTCCACATTAGGATTTGGAAGAGACAGGCATGGAACCCAGATTCTCTCTGGCATCACAGCCCGTGCTATTCCTTTCCTGATCTTTCACCCCACTGTCCTCATCAGCACAGTTCGTGTCCATTGTTCCCTGTGAATGAGGGGGTGGGGGTGCTCCCCCACCCGGACTTAGCCATACCATCCATGGGAGAGGGTGAGAGAACTTCTGTTGAACAAATGACTTCTCTCCTTCTGCTCGCTTTTGTAATGTTTCCTGCCTCCTCTAATTCACACCCATCTATTAAGTGGGAGGTATGTTATCAGGAGCACAGGTGAGATTTCAATCAGGCACCTGTGAGCTGCGCCTCTTCCCTTGGGCAGGGGTGAGGTGAGGGAGGTAGTGTGAAGCCAAGATAGTGTCGGTTCCTTGGAGAGGAGAAGGGATGGTTAGCCATGCAACCTAACCTTTTAGTGTGTTTTTTTTTAAGTTTTAGAATCTTAAAAATAATGGAGAAGGTATACCCAATTTTTTGACATAAAATAAATTCAAATAACCAACAAAATATTGGCACATCTTTTCCTTTCTTTTCCTTTCCTTTTCTCTCTTTCTTCTTTTCATTCTTTGTTTCTCCTTTCTTTGTACTAGTACAGGGGCTTAAACTCTCAGAGCCTGGGTACTTGTTCTTTAGCTAGTGCTCTTCCTTTTGAGCCATAGATCTACTTCCAGCTTTTTGCTGCTTAGTTGGAGATAAGAGTCTCACAGACTTGGCTTAGAACCATGATCCTTAGATCTCAGCCTCCTTAGTAGCTGGAATTACAGGTATAAACCACTGGTGCCTATCGATAGTTTTAAAAAGGAAGAAAGAACCCATAATGTGGTTAGTGAGAATGAAGGGAAAAGACCTCATGTGCCACCAGTGCTTTAAAACACCAGGTTAATTTCTTTTTAAAAGACATCTACCAAACCTTACCAAAATCTTTAAATAGGGTCATATGATTTTTCTCAGCGATTTCACACTTGGCACTTTCTTTCCTTAGGAAACACACAGACAGGTGCATGGTGATTTATCCATGTGAATGTTCCTTGCAGAGCTGTTTAGGTGAAGGCTGGGGGATCAGATAAATGCATCCTGCGACAGGCCTCCCTGCATGAAGCCTTTAACAACAAATTCACAGAAGAACAATGACATGAAAAATGCTTAGGAACAATAGTTATGAAATTCTATGCAGATACAGTACACTTCCTTTGTGTCCTAATTTAATTGCTCACATGGTCCTTAGAATAATCTTAGGAGCCAGGTACTGTCCTGTGGGTGCAGAAACGCTCTGCCCCAGAGCAGGCTGGGGTACATGTGCTCACACACACACACACACACACACACACACACACACACACACACGAGTGTGTTAAAGAAAGAGAAATAAAGTAGGAGAAGGAGCCAGGTGTTGGTGGCTCATGCCCATAATCCTAGCTATTCAGGAGGCTGAGATCTAAGGGTTATGGTTTGAAACCAGCTTGGGCAGGAAAGTCTGTAAAACTCTGATCTCCAGTTAACCACTACAAAGATGAAAGTGGAGTTGTAGCTCAAGTGGAAGAGTGCTAGTCTTGAGTGGATAAAGCTAAGTATAGCATCCAGTCCTTGAGTTCAAGCCCAGTACTGGCACGATTAGAAAAGAGAAGGAGGAAAAGGAGGAGAAGGAAAAGGAGGAAGCGGAGGAGGAAGAGGAGGGGAGAGAGAAGGAGGAAACAGGAAAGAAGAGAAGGAAGAAGAGAATGGAAAGAGGAGGAGAAACTTCAAAACTCAATTGGATGGTGTATCTATTATGAGAGAAGATAGTACAGATATAAATTGTGTTTTTGAAACCCTATAGAAACTTAAGCCCTGATTGTCAGTCATATTTAGCTGGGGTCTGGTCAGCATGCAGACCGCAACTCAGCAGGTCCGAGGGACTGACATGTTACCTCTCTAACCAGCTCCCAGCTCGTGCTGCTCACAGGAATCTGGGGAAGCACATTTTGAGAAACAGTGGACCAGGGAGGCTGAGGCTCCCAACTTCCAGAATGTACGTTCCATGAAGCCCAATGGGCACATACCCAGTACTGAGAACAGAAAAAGCCCATCACCATCAAATGAATGATACAGACCAGGGATCCCCCTGGGGACCCAAGAAGCGGAGTTCTGCATGTAGTTCTGTGTCTCCTGCAGCCATGGTCTTGGCCAACCTGCGGGTCCTCGTGACAGCCCATCACTATGGAGGGTGACAGCTCTGGCCTCTCCTTTCCTATGAGTCAGCACGGCACCCCCACTCAGCCCAGGCTAGGAGTGTCCAAGATTTGAGCTGTTGCATGAAACAAAAAGTACCAGCAACTTGGCAGCCTCAACCACGCTATGTTCTGAGAAGACCAAGGAGAGAAGTTAGCAGTGAAGAAATATCTAAGTTGAAGTTACCGTAGAAACATTAACTCATCCACATTGGCTGCTTGCTGCATTTGGATTACAGGTTAGGCTCAGAAGCCTGAAATAAATTATATACTCTTGGTATTATTCAGCACTGTACTGTATAATAATAAATTATACAGTTATAGGCCTCAGCCCAAGTTATAACAAATTATACCACAGCGTATAATTACCCTGCACTGTACCATATAATAATAAATTAGACAGCTACAAACCTGACTTATGATTCCTGGAAGAGATAGGAGAAAGAACAGAGCTATTGATCCAGTTGTCCATCAGATGCTTGTTAGACAAGCCAGGGGCCAAAGGGAGGGACCACTCCTCTTTCTTCCTTCCTATTTGAAGCTCCCCCGACCCCTGCCCAGCTCTCTTGGTTTTCAGGGTAGACTTGGCCTTGGAGATTTGGGCTGACTTAGAATCAAGCCCTCATGGGCCCTGTAAGTTGGCTAGGGAGTGGAGGTAGGTACATTGCAAATAAAATACAACATATGAAGGCTCCCAAGAGGCCAGTCACTAAAGCTGAAGAATTTTACCAAGGAAAAAGTTAATGTACCTAGTGGCCAAGAGTGGAAAAGATGGGAAATCAAACTCCAATCTGCCTCCCAGGGGTCAGGCTTGGGTTATGTATGGGCTGACAGGCTCAGGGAAGGTGTTGGAAGGCTAACTAAGAGCAGGTTGAGATGGTTAAGTCTAGAGTTTACTACAGGTTTCCTCTTGATTTCAAGAATAGTTATACAGAGTCAAGAAACCAGGAAGCTGCTGGGCACTGGTGGCTCACACCTGTACTCTTAGCTTCTGAGATCTGAGGATCAAGAATCAAAGCAGGAGCTGGGTGCCAGTGGCTCACGCCTATAATCCCAGCTCTCAGGAGCTGAGATCTGAGGATAACAGTTTGAAGCCAGCCAGGCTAGGAAAGTTTGTGAGATTCTATTTATTTATTTATTTATTTATTTATTTATTTATTTATTTATTTATTTATTTATTTATTGCTGGTCGTGGGGCCTGAACTCTGGGCCTAAATGCTGTCCCTCATCTCTTCAGCTCAAGGCTAGCACTCTACCACTTGAGCCACAGTGCCACTTCCTGCCTTTTCTGCGTATGTGGTGCTGAGGAATCGAACCCAGGGCCTCATGCATCCAAGGCAAGCACTCTACTAGCACTAAGCCACCTTCCCAGCCCTGTGAAATTCTTATATCCAATTAACCACCAGAAAACCAGAAATGGTGCTGTGGCTCAGAGTAGTAGAGTGCTAGCCTTGAGCAAAAGAGCTTAGGACAGTGCCCAGGCAGAGTTCAAGCCCCAGGACTGACAGAAAGAAAGAAAGAAAGAAAGAAAGAAAGAAAGAAAGAAAGAAAGAAAGAAAGAAAGAAAGAAAGAAAGAAAGAAAGAAAGAAAGAAAGAAAGAAAGAAAGAAAGAAAGAGAAAGAGAAAGAGAGAGAGAAAGAGAGAAAGAAAGAAAGAAAGAAAGAGAGAAAGGAAGGAAAGAAAGAGAGGAAGGAAAGAAGGAAAGAAGGAAGAAAGAAAGAAACAAAGAAAGAAAAGGAAAGAAGGAAGAAAAGAAAGAAAGAAAGAAAGAAAGAAAGAAAGAAAGAAAGAAAGAAAGAAAGAAAGAAAGAAAGAAAGGAAAGGAAAGAAAGAGGAAAAAAAGAATCAAAGTCTGGGAAGGTGGCTCAGTGGTAGAACGCTTGCCTTGCATGCCTGAGGCCCTGGGTTCGATTCCTCAGCACCACATAAGCAAAAAGAAAAAAAGCCGGAAGTGGCGCTGTGACTCAAGTGGTAGAGCGCTAGCCTTGAGCTGAAGAGCTGAGGGACAGTGCCCAGGCCCAGAGTTCAGGCCCACAACCGGACCCAAAAAAAAAAAAAAAGAATCAAAGTCAGCCCAAGTAGGAAAGTCTGTGAGATTCTTATCTCCAATTAACTACCAGAAAGCTGGAAGTAGAGCTGTGGTTCAAGTGGTAGAGCACTAACTTTGAGCAAAAACCAAAAAGCCAGGGGACAGTGCCCATGCCCTGAGTTCAAGCTCCAGGACTGGTGCATGCATGTGCACACACACACACACACACACACACATGCACACACACACACACAGCATCCTGGGGTTAAGTATCTTCCAGAAAGCAAGTAGCAGCTGGAGTGTCATCTCCTCATGCTTGGTTAGCCAGGCATCACTGTCCCCACTGGACAAGTGCACTGAAACCGTGTCACCTGACACAGAATGTGATGAAGAGGGGGCAGCGTGATGGAGAGGGTTGAAGGATGAGGGCTGGGGCCGCTGCAGGAGCCACGGGTGAACTCTGACTCTATCTGGAGCTATGTAAGCGCAGTCAGCCCCCAGGCCCCGCTGTGGTAACATCTTCACAGCTGTCACTGACTCCTGTGTTGTCAGCCCAAAGCCTGAGGGCTGGGAATTCTGGGAAGGCTGCTCAGGCTTTGCCAGGCTCTGCCAGTCCTGGGCCCATACCTATTGAAGATTATGGTTCCAAAGGATGGGTGCTGGGAGCAGGGGTCTGCACCCCAGTTCTGCCCCTGACTATCCCTATAACCCTGGGTAAGTTACAGGCAGGAGTTGGTCCCTTCATGCCTCAGTTTCCTAAACTTGTAAGACGTATACAAAAGTCAAGACCTTTTACAGAGATTAAAAAGAGACAATGAACCTGCCTTATGTAACTGTAACCCATCGGGACATAACCTTTATAATAACAATGATTTTTTTTTAAAATGATTTTTTTAAAAAAGACAGTGAGCCCCTCATGGCAGCTGACACGTCTTAATCAGTTAGCTAATAATGATTGATATTCATACTGAAGAGTTTGGCATCTAGTTTGCTGTGGGGAAATAAAGAATCATTGTCTTAAAAGATAAGATCCAGCAGTTCCCTTTATACATGATTTAACTTTGTGTGGTTTATCACCTGGGGTTAATCACAGTCTGAAAATGTTAGTGTTTGTCATTTTGTTTGATTGTAACAGGGTCTCACTAAGTAGTCCAGGCTGATCTCAAATTCCTAATTCTACTTCAGCCTCCTGAGTGCTGGGATTACAGGCATGCATCACTATGCCAAGTAGAATATTTGTCTGGATTCTTCCCAAAGAAACCAGGTTTCTATAAATTTTAGTGCAGCATAGTGTTACTATTAATTGCTGTTACTCTCTTCTTGTGCCTAGTTGAAAAGTTAAACTACACTATACATATATAGGAATGTGGGGGAGGGAACACCATACATGTAGAGTTCAGGATTATAGATGCTTTCAGGCATCCCCTGGGGGGGGTGTCTAAGACACATATTCCGTGGATAAGTAGGAACTATTACCCTAAGAAGTTATCTAACCAGGTCCCAGCAGCTCACATCTAAAATCCTAGCTACTCAGAAGAATTAGATCAGAGGCTTGAGATTCAAAGCCAGCCTGGCAGAAAAGGGACCCCATCTCCAACATCATCAGCAAAAAGCAGGGCTGGAGGTGTGGCACAGCCTAGCCAGCAAGAGGCTCTAGAGTTCAAATTCTGATATTGAACACCCCCGCCCCCCCCAAAAAAAAAAGAGGAAGAAAGAAAAAAGAAAAGAAGAAACATGTTACAGAATCCGCTCTTGACTGAGTCACTCATCGGGTCAGTCTTGGAAGAATCACACAAGCCATCTTCCCCAGCAGCCCTGAGTGCCAACACGGACATGAGATGCTCACCTCCCCCATCCCTGCCAAATTAAGGGAAAATAACAAAGTTGTGCCTCAACCCCGTGCAGATGCAGTGGCTGCTAATGAAAAGAAAATACTTCCTTTGAAACGCGGTGCATGAAAAGGAAGGCCTGGCAGCCAAGCTGGCATGGAGTGGAAGCCAGAAGGTTGGTGGTCAGCAGGTGGTTGCCCAGAGCCAGGGGCCCTGAAGAGCTGGGAGCTAGGAAGGCCAGGTGGGGGCCCTGAGGGGTGCAAGGCCGAGGGCCCAGAGGACAGCGGGCTCCCTGGGCTCCTGGCGCTCAGAGCGGTGGAGAAAAGTGAGTGGGATTTGTCACCAGCCTTTGGTTCCACAGCCATCTCAGTACGGGGCCTTGTTTTCAGGTCTGCACAGAAAGAAAAGCAGATTCTATGTAGTTGGAAGAATAGGGCAAATTGGCCCACTTGAGGGTGTTGGAAGCTTGTTTCTGGCTCCTGCTGGAAAACAAGGCCCCTTGGTTTTCTTTTTTAGCCCCTTTAGCCTAGTTCTGAGGATTGTTTTATGTTGGTGGGTTGTTGTTGTTTTTTCCTCTCTGAACAACTGGCCATTTCAGATTGCAGCAAGAAATCCAAATGCATTTGAGACTGGCCGGTGTGCACCAGCAGTGGAGGAGAAGGGCAGTGTTCCCAGGGCCCAGCAGGTGGACAGTGTCCAAGAATGGAGACCAGAGCTCCTGAGACTCAGGCAGGTGGATGTGGAGTAGAGGCCATGTGACAATCTGGAAATGATTTTAAAAAAACAAAAAAACTGTTCACATCTCTGACTCCACCAACTCACTTCTGGGAATTTCTGTGCCATGAAGTTTGTGACACATACATCAAAAAAAAAATTGCTTGCAACTAGGGGAAAAAATAGAAGTAGTCCCGATCAACAGGAAATTCGTTAACTAAATTATTATGGTGACATCCATGAGTGGAAAATTACTTCTTTTGGTTAAAATGTTTCAGTCATGGGGCTTAACCTCGGGGCTTGGGTGCTGTCCCTGAGTTCTCTTTGCTTAAGACTAACACTCTTGTTGAACCACAGTTCCACGTCTGGTTTTCTGGTGGTTAATTGGAAAGGAGAGTCTCACAGACTTTCCTACCCAGGCAGGTTTGAAATTGCAATCCTCAGATCTCAGTCTCCTGAGTAGCTAGGATTACAGACACGAGCCACCAGAGCCCAGCTCTCCTTTAAACATGTTTTTTCTTTTCTTAATTTTGTTTCAGCTTCTTCCTCTGTCAGCTAGGTGCTTCCTCTGTCCCACCACAGAAGCAGGTTCTGAGCTGGATGCAGCCACCACCATATCTCATGAGGGTTCTTCATGACAGGGCCTTGGTGATCTTTCTCATCTTTCCGTTCCATGTCTACACACCGCCAGTGCTCCCAGCCCCAGTGGCTTTGTATATTGCTCAGGGTTAAAGTCTGACCTCCTAACCGGAGCTCTCAGGCCCTGCTTCCTGAGACCCTGGCTGGATCCATGCACATCATGGCAAAAGCGCCAGTCCTCTCCCTCCTAGAGCTTTATTTTTGTGCCTGACCTATGTGTGCCTTATCCTTCTCTTCCTCCAGGGGGCAGTGTAAGCATCATCTAAATGGTCCCTGCCCACCCTCACCCTCACTCTGCCCATGTTATTTTTTTTTAAAGAGCATTTGCATAAAGTGACATGGTCCCCATCGCTTATTTGTGTTCCTATTCATCTTAACTTCCCATAGAACTGGAAGTGAGGACCTCACGGGTCGTGTGTTCTTGCTTGATGTACAGAACTTGCCCATTCTACGCACTGGTGGAAGTCGAGACACAAGGTGAGACTCTGAAGCTGCTTCAAAGGACAAGGGTGACTTTCTATGTCTTAGTTGAAAAGTGACCCAAATATAGACCACAGATACAAACCCATCTGTGACAAAGTCAAGTTCATACTCAGAGCCCAGCCATTGTTTGAGTGCTCACAATCTCTCCTGGGCCCGGTCTACAGACTTTTACACTTATTGATTTGCGCCATTTGATCTTCACAGTAACTTTCCGGAGTTGCTGTGGTTTTGAGAACCATTTGGGGAAAGAACTGGAAGAAACTTGAGCAAGGTCACACAGCTGGGAAGTGGGGAACCCAGGAAGTGAGAGGGGCTGGTGGGGCAGAGGGTCATCTCAGGAGATAGGAGGCAAGACCAGGAAGAAGCTGTGAAGTCGGGGGGGGGGGCTACAGATGCCGATCTATTCCTCCAGTGCTGAGTGACCTAGGGTGGGCCACCCACCTTCTCTGTGCTCCCTGAGGAACCAGAGGTGGTAGCCCAAAGCTACGGAGAACACACTGAATGATGTCCCCAGCATGCCCAGGGGGCCTCAGCACAGGGTAGCTGCCAACACAGCATAGCAGCAAACATGTCCCAGTTCCATGAGCCAGGGTCCCACAGGACTCCACAGGCCTGGCGGCATGGCTCAAGGCAAAGGAACTTCATGGGGCTTCACTCATTCCCAGCTGTCATCATGCTGCTGTCCCCATGTGCTGGAATGTGAGTCTGGGTGCCCCACCAAAGAATTCGCAGGGGACATGTTTGAAATGGCTGAGCTCCTGGCTATAAGTGCAGGCAAATGAGTTCAAAGGGCTTTGGCAGTGGGATCTGGAAGGTGAACCCTCATAGCCTGCCCTGCCCTGCCCTGCCCGGCCCTGGGCTTCCTGTCAGTAGGACACATGTGGAAAGGAGAAGAGTAAGGAACCGGGAACTTGGTACTTGCTGGGCTGGGCTGGGTGGCAGCAGCTCACTTCTGCAGAAATGCAGGATGAGGGCGTGGCTGGGGGCAACTTGGCTTTACCATCCTCTGGGCACTTAGCACAGCTGTGATTCATGTTTCTTTTTCTTTTCCTTTTCTTGGCCAATGTGGGGGAGGGGGGGTTTAAGTTAATCCTCCCATTCAGCCTCCCAAGTATTGGGTCTACAGACAACAAACCCCTTCCCTTCCCTTCCCTTCATTTTTCACCTTCCTTCCTTCCTTCCTTCCTTCCTTCCTTCCTTCCTTCCTTCCTTCCTTCCTTCCTTCCTTCCTTCCTTCCTTCCGTGTGTGTGTGTGTGTGTGTGTGTGTGTGTGTGTGTGTGTGTGTGTGTGTACGTACGTGTGCGCACGCTTGCTGGTACTAGGTCTTGAATTCAGGGACTGGGTAATGTCCCTTAGTTTTGTTTTTGTTTTTGTTTTTCACTCAGAACTGATGATCTGGGCTGGGAAGGTGGCTCAGTGGTAGAGCGCTTGCCTTGCATGCCTGAGGCCCGGGTTTGATTCCTCAGCACCACATAAGCAAAAAGAAAAAAGCCAGAAGTGGCGCTGTGGCTCAATGGTAGAGTGCTAGCCTTAAGCTGAAGAGCTGAGGGACAGCGCCCAGGCCCAGAGTTCAGGCCCCATGACCAGAGTTCAGGCCCCCCCCCCAAAAAAAAAGAACTAATGATCTACACAGCTCAACGTGTGGCTTTTTGGTGGTTAATTAAAAATACAAGTCTCATGGACGTTTCCTGCCTTGGCTGGCTTTGAATCTCAATTCCCAGCTTTCACCTTCCCATGTAGCTAGAATTACAGGCACCGGTGCCAAGCTTGTTTCTTTTCCTGATTATTTAGGGATTCTCCTTTCTTCCTGCTTTGTCCCCTGACAAGGGCGTGGATTTGTCTGTTGCTAGTCACATGTCTGCAGATGGATCTATAAGAAAAGTGCTTAAGGTGTGAATGAGTCAAGAGAGTCAGACACAGGAGCAACCCTAGCAAGAGACAGGTTTTATTAAAGAAGATCGGAGAAGTACTCTCCTTTTCCTGGCTTTGGCTATGAGAAAGAGGGCACTGCCTTGCACAGGCCACGAGGCTTCATGGAGATGGAGGAGAGGAGGGAGACAGGCATGTGTGCAACCGATGAGGAGACAAGGCTGCTGCAGATAGTTCAGCCTGGAAACCAGCACTGACGTCCAGTCGTGGTGATGAATGAAAATTCCTCAGCAGGCCTAGGGCCGTGAGGTCTGGCAGCAAAAGCTGCTTCCTCATTTCCATCATGACCTAAAATAGACACTGAGTAAACCTTTTTCTAATGAATGGGTGGATTTCTCCTTCTGCTAGTTTCATCACGTCAGGATGGCCCTGGGATTTTAGTCCCACCTCCAGATCGATGGTTGAGTAATCTTGGACTTTGTTTTTAAGGTTTAGGTGCAGGGATCAAAGGCTGTCTGAATGTGAACTCAAGCTCTGCCTTTACTAGCTGTCACCCTGGTAGACAGTCTCAACTTTTCTGTGCCTGTTTCTTCATCTGGGAAATGGGTGACACCTGTCTCACCGACAGAGGTGAAAGGTAGAAATGCCTAAAAATATAGAAAGTGCTTATAAGAAGAGCTAGTCCATGGAAGATCTACATAACTAAATATTAGCTTATTATTATGCTTTTTGTTTTCATTCCTGGGGATTGAAATCAAGGTCTTGACCTTACTCTACCACTTAAACCATGCCCCCAGCCCTTTTCACTTTAGTTTTATTTTTCAATAAATTCTCTCTCTTTTTAAATCCAGGCTGGTTTACAGCTTTACACCCCTACCTTCCCCTCCCCCCAATCCTCCTACCTCTGCCTTCCACATAACTAGGATTACAAGCATGCACCACTATACCAGCAGAGGCTGCAGCTTCTTTTAAGACTGGTTTTGTTAAGGCATCGTTCCCAAAGAATCAAGTGCACACACAGTTTGATTCGTACACTTCCAAGCTGGTTCTTTGAGCTCAGCCTTATGGTTTGGTTGTTTGTTGTTGTTGTTTGGTTTGGTTTTTGCAATTTGCCCCTTTTATTTACTATGAATCTCAGAAAACGTGCTCCTTTTGATTGTGATAAGTCACCTTAAGTACAAATTATTTTCTGTCTGCGTTCCCTCATCAGCCAGTGAGGTCAGTTGCTTCCACCTCATGGAATGCAGAGAATGAACAAACCAGACCACCAGTAACCATTGCTTACACAGCCTGCATTCCACACTAAGCCCAAGCTCTCCTCCACAGCCCCTTCCCCTACATGACAGAGGGTCTGGAGCCCAGAGGGTGCAAGGACACCACGGAGTTGACGGGGGGAGAGGCAGGGAGAAAGTCTGAATAGCTGCACAGCTGTGGAAGGATGGCCGTGTTTATAAAGCAGATTGTTATTTTTTAATTCTTTGCTGTGTGTCCTTTCCCCTACTTCCCTCTTTTAAGGATAATTAAAATGCAAGCTGGCACTCCCCGGTGAGGAGACAGCTGAAGATTTAATTGCCCCAAGAAAAAAAAAATTTCCAGCAAAAGGTCCTGCAATAATGACAGCTCCTAGCCTGGCTGCTCAAGCGCTCTCTGTGTCCTGCACATAATACCAGCGATAATGCGTTAATCTGCATGTGTGCCGGGTCCATTTACTGGCACGGAGGGAGACGCAGCGGCGGACAGCCGCAGCCAGGCTGCAGGCTCCTCACCATTAAACTCTCACCCGGCCTCATTCTAGAGATGGGTCCGTGGCCCTGATTCACTGACGGGCGGCCACATCAGCTGACCCTGCCCTATGGGGGCAGAAGGTGGGGGCTGTGGGAATGGCACCTTCCACCACAAGGGCCTGACTTCTCGTCCTTGAAATGAGGCCAGGAGGACGTGTCTGCTGGGTGACGGAATCCAGCAGCTCTCAGAGTTGGCCAGCTCACCAGCGGGGCTGGGTTGTACAATCTCAGGATAGGCAGCCCTCTGCATCTTTCATCTGCGTTTCTAAGTTTAGGACTCTTTTCTTTAGATGACACAACAAAGACCTAAAAGATCATTGGCTCCTCCCAGTTGGGGAGCGCATAGCAGGTCATGATCAAGGGCAGAGGACCTCAGTGGGACAAGCCAGGTGGGCTGGGATTTGAATCTAGTTTTAAAGGTGTCTTTGTTTTTGTTTTTGTTTTCTGGTGGTTTTTTTTTTATGGTGCTAGGACTTGAACTCAGAGCCTGGGTTCTCTCCTTTAGCTTTTTTGCTCAAGGCTGGTGCTCTACCACTTGAGCAATACCTCCACTGTCAGGTTTTTGGTGATTAATTAGAGATTGAGTCTCATAAAATTTACTGCCTGAGTTGACTTCAAACTACCAATCCTCAGATCTCAGCCTCCAGAGTAGCTAGGATTATCAGGATAAGCCACCAGTGACTGCCTTTAAATCTAGTTCTAAACTGCCAGAGAGCCCATCAGTTCTCCTAAGATGCCAATCTGTCTTTAAGTCCTTCAATCTCCCATTTTCTCCTTTTCCTCCTTTTTCTCCCTCCCTCCAGCCCTCTCCTCTCCTTTTTTTCCTTCCTCCCTTCCCTCTCTTCTTCTTTTCCTATCCATTTATCCATATACCCTCTCATCCATCCATCCATCTTCTCATTAATCTATTGACCAGTCCCCTCATCCTCCATCTTCCCCTCATCCTCTACCCATCCTCTCATTTCTTCAGCAAGCATTGGTTAGGTGCTTCCTGGAAACTAGGCATGGGAACTCTGTCAAAGAGCAAATCCAACTATCTCTTTATCCCTAGGAAATTCCCAGAGCAGTGGAAGAAAGAGAGATTAATCACACAGCACAAGATCAGTGTATAATTACAAATTGAAACATAGGCTCCAAAGAATTGCTATTAAATGTCTAACAAAGGCATTAAGCTCAGTTTGTGGATCAGAAGCAAGCAGGGAAGAAAAGGAATGTGTGCAAAAGTCCGGTGGCTCATTTTAGAAGTTGTCAGAAGGCTGATGTTACCAGTGCAGGGTGATGGAGAATCGTATAATATGGGATACAGGCAAGTTCAGTGGGCCAGCTCATGCAGGGAAGACTGGCCTCGCCCAGCACCGGGCCCTCCACTCTGCCTGATTCTTAGATTTTCTCTTTGGAAAGTTTTCTGCCTCATGCAGGCTGAGCACGGCCTATGCATTTTTTCTGTAATAAGAAAAGGCATCCCCAAGTTGGAAGTAAGGCAAGAGAAGGTGCCGTTTCCTTTCATTGTCAACCTGGGACAGTTGGAAAGTGAGGAACTGAAGGATTTCTTAATTCTGCCTAGGAATATACCCAAGTTTGTCAGCCCAGATTTTCTAAAGCTGTGGGTGATGCTCATTTGTAGATTTTTGTCTGGTAGTGGACAAATGACTTCTGTCTGGCAGAAAAGACCACTTGCAGGTGCAAGTACCTATAACACGTTGACCAGTTGTCTCCAATGTAGATCTTTTGTCCTCGAGTCCCTTTCCCACATCTTCCAGTAGGCCAGCTTGTGAATGGTGCCTCTCTCTCTACCTTGGGGCCACCCTCTGACCTGGCTTCCTTGGGCCTCATGCGTTCATATGGGTGTGGTTCATCTGAGCTTTGCATGGGTCTGCTTTCCCAGAAGAGCTTGAGGCATAAATTGTGAGCTAAATAGCTGCTTTTGAGCTTCTCCCTTCACCTCTCTGAGCCTCAGCCTTCCTACTTGTGAGTGGACACCACAGCACCCATCTACAAAGGAATACTCAAGGCTCTGTGGAACAACAAATCTCTGCTGTGATCCTAGCTTCTCAGGAGGCTAAGATCTGAGGATCATGATTCAAAGCCAGCCTATAGCAAAAGCTGAAAGTGGTGCTGTGGTTCAAGGGGTAGTATGCTTGCCTTAAGCAAAAGATGCTTAATTAAGGACAGCTCTAAGACCCTGAATTCAAGCCCCAGGACCAGCAAAAAAGAAAAACAAGAAAAAGAAAAGAGAAGGGAATTTCAAGGGAGCCTTCTGATCTTAGACTGAAATCTCTAAAGCCAGGAGCCAAAATAAAAACCTTTCCCCTTCCTCATACTGTCTTCTTAGGTCACAGGGATGAAAAGCTAGCTAGCACATGGTAGGCTTTCTCCTGTCTCGTCCTATAGACTGGATTGCAAAGGCAGGACATAAAGTTCTGGGAGTGGGGAGCTCAGGGTCTGGGTTGGAAGACAAGGCATGTGGGGGCTGGACCCTTGTGCAGGGCTCTCAAAGGTATTTGGCAGAACAGGACGAATAGAAAATGTCTCTTAAAGGGTCACGCAAGACAGAGGGAAGAGGATTGAAAAGCCACATGAGGGGCTGAGCTCCCAAAGGTTGGCAAGAGGGAGCTCTTGGGGGCTAGAGAGGAAGGGAGGGCCTGAAGTCTTTCCTGTCATTTAATTCCTAAGTTGCACCCCATTTCACAGGCAAGAATGCCAAGGGGTAGAGGTGCCAAGGTTGCAGTACAGCTACCTCTTGGCTTCAGAATGGAGGATAGGGAGCAGAGGGTGGAGGTAGAGGGAGGAGGAGTGGAGAGGATGTGAAGACAGTAAGAGGGCTTGTCCTTGAGTTGTCCTTGGTCTTCATGTCCGGTGTGGCGCTTTGTCTCTCGGTGCCTCATGTGGTCACCAGGATGCTATCTTTTAGATGGACTCATCAGTACTCCCAGAATCCCTCACCTGGACCAGACACTGGGGCTGGGTTTGGGATGGAAGATAAAGCATTGGCTTTTTTTTTATTTTTTAAAAAAAGAAACTGTCAGCCTGGGGCAAGCATCACGTTTGGGGAAGGTGAGGCAGCCCTGTTCTAAACAGTTGAGGTATAATTTGTTGCATGGGTGAGTTTCATTGGTCTGGCATCTGGAGACCTTCAAGAAACCACTTCTGGAGAGGAAAGGGGGTACAGCACATCTGCTCCCCATCAGGCTCCTTCTGCTCCTTGCCCCAAGGGTAGTGAACTGTCTCATCTGTCACCAAGGTTTGGCTGTGTTGTTTTTTGTTGTTGTTGTTGTTGTTGTTTGTGCTGGTCCCTGGGGCTTGAACTCAGGGTCTAGGTGTTAACCCTGAGCTTTTGTGCTCAAAGCTAGCACTCTATTACTTGAGCCACAGCTCCATTTCCATTTTGGTGGTTAGTTGGAGATAAGAGTCTCTCGGAGCCTGGAGCTAGTGGTTCACACCTGTAATCCTAGCTACTCAGGAGGCTGAGATCTGAGGATTATGGTTCAAAGCCAGCCTGGGCAGAAAAGTCTATGAGACTCCTCCAATAAACCACTAGAAAACCAGAAGTAGCGCTGTGGCTCAAGCGGTAGAGCAGTTGCCTTGAGCTGAAGAGCACAGGGACAGCGCCCAGGCCCAGGGTTCAAGCCCCATGACCGAAAAAAAAAAAAAAAAAAAAAAAGAGTCTCATGGACTTTTCTGCCTGGGTTGGCTTCTCAGCCTCCTGAGTAGTTAGGATGACCCATGCTACCGGGGTTCTTGGTAATGTGTTTTATTTCCTTTTTTTTTTTTTTTTTTTTTTTTTTTTAGGCATTTTCAATGTCTTGTCTTCACCAAACAAAACAAGACCCTGGTAGAGCTATGGTGCTATGTTGATTAGGGTGGAGGACCAGCAGCAACAGGCTGAGCCCATGGAAGATTCCGACTATCTCTGCCTGGATGGTGACCAGGCTGTCACTCTGACGCTTTCCTGATGAGACTATGTGGTATTTCTTGACTTTCAACGGTCAGATGCAACCTGAGCCCTTAAAATCCGTGCCCCTCATATCTATCCACCAACCCTCACCTCCCTAACCCCCATCCAGTGCCTGACAGCACCCCTCCATCAGCATCTCTTCCTGGATAGAAGCCTTCGAATATGATTATTCGAATATGATTATTGTTGCCATTTCCTTATTCGATTTTGGGGTTATCACAGTAGTTACCTAAGATAGAGGGAAGTCGCTATTTATACGGAGGATTGGATATGCAGTATTGTAAAATTATGTATTTATGTAAATAAACCATGGTGGGATCTTGGCTGTTTGGAATATGCTAGGAGATGTGGGTTTCCAAATCAGGCATTCTTTAGGGGGAATGAGATTTTCCTGATCATCGGGTAACGCAGGCTCAGGGCTTCTAGGCAGATCCTCACAGAAGGAGGGGTCATCTGCCCAGGGAGTTGCCAATAAATGGCAAATGCTTGACTGATTTCTTGGTGGGCAGGAGAGAGCCACTTGGTGCCCATCCACTTTTCTATCACCTGCCAGCCTCCAGCCCTGGAGATTTGGCCTGCAGTTGAAAGAGGCTCAGGCGCTGCATAAAATATATCTCCCAAGCCTCCTCGCCTGGAAGCGTAGTCTATCATTCTCTCCCTTCCTAGGAAATGGAAAGTATTTCCTCACCCACTCGGATAGATTCAGGCCTTGAGCACCCCATTCTTGGGAGCTGCACACATATTTCATAGACTGGACCTCAAGGGGGAGAGAGACAGAGGGGGGTCAGGGAGAGGAACCAGGACAGGGCCAAGCTGAGTTCTCAGTCACAGTCCAGGATGTAGCCTGGGATGTGGGTGACCTGCAGGAGACTCCTTGGCTCAGGTGGTAGGTCCCTGATCACAAGCCAAGCCAAGATTACAGATGATTACAAGTGGGCTTGGCTGGCTAGGTGACATGCTCTAGTGATGTCCAGGATTGAGGAGGAGGGCTGTGAGGGTCAGACCCCCTAGTTGCTAACCCAGGCTTGTGGGGACACTGGGAAATGACTTCTCTTTGTCTGTTACCTCATCTACACGCCCACCGGGAGTGAGACCGTCCATCTCACCTGGCAGCCAGGATGATGAGACGATTGAGCAAGTTAATGACTGTCCAACACTTTACTTCCCATGGCGCTCAGCAGCCAACATTCATTTGGTAGTCAGCGCCTACTTGAAATGTGATACCTATAAAATAGGGTCCAACCAGGTACCTGTGACTCACACCTATAATCCTAGCTGCTCAGGAGACTGAGTAGCTGAGTTGCTTTGAACTGAGAATTGTAGTTCAAAGCCAGGCCAGGCAGAAAAGTTTGTGAGACTCATTTCGTTAAACAGCAAAATGCCAAAAATAGTGGTAGAGCGGGTAGAGCACCAGCCTTGAGCAAAACAAACAAACAAAATCCAAGTGAGACTATAGGGCCCTGAGTTCAAGGCCCAGTACTCACAACCAAAACAAAACAAAAAACCAGTAACTGACCTCATTGAATGATAAGGGTTGAAGGACTCGGTCAATGTAAAGTGCTGGCAAACAGTAAGCACTATGTATATTGCTATGTTAATACACTAGGGATTGCAGCATGATTATTGATTGTACTGATATTAATACTCTAATGCAAAGAAGGTAAAAAACAAGCATTTATTGAGCACCTACTACATTCATCCAGCAAGGGCTATTACAGGACAGGAATCAGATTCAGCGTTTGCTAGGGAAAGGCTCCAGGAAGAAGGGTACGGGGAAACAGGCCAACCAATACTCAGGGAGCCTCCCTTGTGCCAGGCCTGGAGCTCAGCGCCCTGTATCCTGCCTTCATCCCTATACGGGCGGGGAAGCACAACTGTCCCCATTGTACAGATGAGGGAGTCAAGTCTCAGGGGGTGATCTGTCCAAATGTCCACAACTACAAAGCAACAGAGCCAGATTCCAAACTTGGTGGTCTGTCTAGATTTACATCCCACCCCAAGCTAGGGAAAACAGAAGCTCCCACTGGAGAGGGAGGGGCACTGCCAACAGTGTGCAAGGCCTGGGCGCCTTGTCTCCCCCTTCCCCCACCCAACTCCTGGGACAGGCAGACGACAGCCTTCAAGAGGCCCCAGAACTTGATTCCCAAAAGACAAGAACACCACAAACACACGCACGCACGCACACGCAGTACCCAATGACATCAGTTAACCCAGAAATCTTTATTACAAAAATATTTTGCAAGCCAAAAAGTTTTAAGTTGCAACTATATACAAAAATGGGGCCTATTTCCTTCCCAACAGTCTGAAAATAAACTCCTGAAACCACCCTCCTTCCGCAGGGTTGTTTCAACCTCTTCCTTTTCCTCTGGGGTTCCATAAGACAGAGATGTGGGGACCCTCCAGGCTGCCTGGCTGAAGCTAGAGCTAGCCACATTCCCTTATATCCCCCTCCAAAGAGCAAAAGAAAATGAAATGAAAATGGCACCAAGGAAACGTCCTTTTAAAATCGTGTGTGTGTGTGTGTGTGTGTGTGTGTGTGCGCGCGCGCGTGTGTGTGTGTGTGTGTGTGTCTCCAAACATGCATGTGCTGTCTGGGCCAAAGAGGAAGAAGGAGGTTTACAAACCAACACTTTGGAACTGGGGAACCAGCCCAAGCAGTGGCTGAGCCACTGTGGCTCAGATGTATGGGAGCTCAGGCTTCTCAGCTAGTGTTATCCACATGGCCTGTGGGCTCAGCCCATTCCTGGATGCCACCCTGTAAAACACCAAGTGACCCATCCTACACAGCTGTCCTGTTGAACTCTTGGGGTTCCCCCCACCCTGGCCTCTACCCCCATTACACCTGCAGAAAACAGACAGGATGGCTCAGCTTTTCGCTTGGAAGGCTCAAGGCAGGAATCCCTCTGGCTTCCAGCAGCATCTGTGTCTGAATTCTAAGAGTTCTCCATGGAGGCTGAATGGGCAGGGTTACAATACTTGCTTGCCTGCACCCAATGAGGCTCAGCTGGAAGGAGGAGGAAGGGGTCAGAGGGTAACTGGGTCACAGCCTCTGCCCAACCTTCCTGAGACAGAGGGACAGCGGGGGATACATTCTGGCCCACCACTGGGCTATCTTGGCTGTGGTCAGCATGGATTCCAGTTTAATTCCCATGGAGCTTGGGAGCACACACACACACAAAGGAAGCATCTTCCTGGGGAGGGGGGGGGTCAGCTCAGAGGGAAAAGGGGTGCTCTTGCTCAAAGAGTTGGGCAGATGCCAGCTCAGTACCCCTCCCCTCCGCCTGTCCCTAAAGTGCTTGAGAGACAGTGGCCAGGGACATCAGGATTTCCCTCCCCTCTCCTCTTGGAAAAAAGAGCAGAGGGAGCTGAAGAAATGCACTTAGCATGGTGAGACCTGCTGACCTTAGAAGGGAGCAAGACTAGCCCCGTGGCTCAGCCCAGAACAAGGCCAAGTTAGTCCCAGAGAGATGGCAGAGCCCCTCCATGGAGCTGCCCCAGAGAGATCCTCCTTCTTGTCCTAGAAGAACCCGGACTCAGTTTCGGTAGGAAATCCCCTCCAGGGTAAGAAACTGTTAAATCTCAGACTGCACAAGACCCAACCAGGAACTTCAACACATGACAAAGAGCCAAGATAACCAAGTTGTTGTTTTAAGGGGAGAAAAAAAAAACAAAACGAAAACAAAAAAAAAAACAACCAAGAAATTTAAAAAAAACCCAAAACATAACACCACAGATCAAGTTTTCTAACACCTTGGCTTCAAGATTGCACGGTTCACATTTCTCAATAATTTACAGGCGTCCACAGCGTGCTGCTGTTAGTGCTAGCTGGAGGAAGCAAGCTCGGGTCTAGAAAGGAGATGCGGAGCACCCCAGATGGGTTTGATGGTTGTCCCAGGAGTCACCGCTGGCCCCGAGGAACAAGAGCGAGTCCCCCGCCTCCTCCAGGGCTTGTGGCTCATCAGCCCAGGGAAGGGGGGGTACACCAGGGTTGTTAATAGCAACCTCACCAGGTCTCCGATTGCAGGTCTCAAGGGTCTTTTTTTTCCAGCTTCTCCATGGATGGGACAGTTTGATCTAAAGGGCAATGTTCCCAAAGCCCCCAGTTGGGTGAAGGTGGTGGGCAGGAAGTGAGATCATCTTCCCTCCTCACCTGGAAGATCAGGCTCATGGAACATCAAAGGAGGTAGCCCTGGGGTCTCTCAACAACCACGACCCAGACCTGTGCTGGAGGTGGACAGAGGCAGGACAGTCCTTGGACTCTCGAGAAGTGCTGGCCAGGTCCTCGGCTGGTTGGATGATCTCCTCCTTCAGAGGTGGGGCCAAGATGGAGGAGGCATGAGCTGGAAATGCTGGAGAGCCAAGGGGGATAGATGGACAGGCAGATAAGAACCATCCCCATTCCTGGTCCTAGGGCCTTCTGGAAATGGGGCTGGCTGTCCTCGTCATGGCCGCTCCATGTAGGGCACAAGAAAGCTTGTGGGGCCAGACCCTAGAGCCGACGGGCATCTTGTTCACTTCCTCTGGACCTGGACACTAGCATACTCTGAGAAGGACGGCTCGGGCTTGGGGGCTGGCGGTTTGGGGGCCCGGTTGAGGTGGACCATGTCCAGGTCTGCGTAGGTGAGGGTGTCCTCCGACTTGGGCGGGGGGCCGCTCTGAATGCTGGCATACTCTGTGTGATTGTTTGGCTCGGCAGCCCGGGGGGCCGGCTTCTTCTCCTTGGGCAGGTTCAGGTCCGCATAAGTGATATCATTGATGTCATTGGTGTCCTGGATCTGAAAGACATCGCTGGAGGTCACTTTGGAGCTCTCAGCCCACTCACCCACCGAGTACCAGGTCTGGATGCTTCCGTCCCTCCGGTTGTCAGAGGCTCAGCCCTAGTGCAAATCCCTCTAGTCTTGAGAAGGAAAAACCACCTCTAGCCTTCCCCCTTTCACCCCACCTTCCTCCTCCCACAGCCTAAGGGATCTTCCTGAAATGCCCATAGAGTCACCTCTAAACTGTGGAACTGGGGATCCTTTCCCATGTCCACCCACCTGCCTGGTACATGCACCCTCCTCCTCATAGTAGGTATGTATCTTCCATGCACATCTCAGCCCCAGCATTTCTCCACCCTGAGATGCTTCCCTGACCCCATGTCCTTGGCCCAGGGCTCAGCCTCCACGTTCCCCGGCCTCACTCCCTGCATCAGTGTCACCACCAAGACTGTGTCTGTTTTGTGCCCTGAGTATATGTGATCTCCCGGGGAGTGGAGATACTCATTCATGTATATATGTACTCAACACATATTTGCTGGGTATTTCTTATGATGCTAATATCAAGAACTGGCACAGAAGCCCAATCTATTAGAATGGAGGGGAAGGAGGGAGGAATGGATGGTTGGATGGGTAGATCAATAACTGGATGGATGGATGAGTAATTGGATGATGGATGGGTGAGTGGCCGTATTGGGGAATGGATAGATAGATGGGTGGATGGATAAACGATATGGCAATACTTCTAACTCCACTCTGGGTGAAGCTGGAGCCTGGGAGACAGAACAAAAGCAGTGTGGGAATGACGTCTCCCATCAGTGGATCCAAAAGGCCTGGATTTCAATCCCAATTTTGCTTTGCCTAGCTGGGGGCCTTTGGGTAATCCATTACAACTTTCTAGGCCCCAGTTTTCCCAGCTGAAAAGTAGGGACACATAAGTAGTATCTTCAGCCAAGTACCAGTGGCTCACACCTGTAATCCTAGCTACTCAGGAGGCTAAGAGCTGAGGAATGAGGTTCAAAGCCAGCCCAGGCAGGAAGGTCCATGAAACTCTTATCTCCAATAAACTACTCAAAAACAAAAGCCAAAAAATGAAGCTTCAGCTCAAGTGGTAGAGTGCTAGCCTTGAGCAAACAAGCTCAGGGATAGTGTTCAGACCCTGGCACGCACGCATGCACGCACGCACGCACGCACGCACACACACACACACACACACACAGAGCACTATCTTCTTCACTGTCATCCTTTCCCTCAGAAAGCTTCTAAGGGAAGTCCAAAGGTAAAATGACTACTGAGAAAGTTTCTCTCTGCCACACCTGGCAACTGTCTTGTATTTGCTAATTGCCATCCAGGTTTGTGTCCAGGATTGCTGGGCAATCCTGGGGGAGGAAGACGGGGACGAAAGAGCAGGCCATGGTGTCTAGCGTATGAGCACCATGCTTCTCATAGCACAGCTCCTTGGACAGATCACATCTAAAACAATGCCAACTGCCTGGGAAATAAACAAGGGCAGCTGGCATTCTCTCAGTCAGGGTGTAGAGCAGGGCCTATCTCATTACAAGTGCTAAGGAGCCCAGAGCCTTTGGGGTCTGACAGCGTACATTGGTGACAGGCAGGGCTTCAGCTGCCTATGAAATCTCAGCAATGTGCTGGGAAGAAGCTGCCAGGTCAAGGGCAGGTGCCCCCAGGTGGGGTAATTAATAACATGTTGTCTTTCCATCAGCAAAGGCCAGAGAGGTCCTGGCAGGCTGCAGTGTACTGCTTTTCCAGGTGAGAGCCAGGCTGCAGGAGGAGGAAATAAAATGCTGTGGTTGGAGGAACTGGCTTGAGCAAAGGCTGGGTGGCAGGAAGGTAAAATCCACAAGTGGAGACTGAAACCAGACTTCAAAGCACACTGACACAGGCCGTACTATGACCGCTGTCCCCTGGAGTTGTGCAAAGGGGCAGCCATGATGCAAGAAGGATGCAACCAAGTCTGCAGGCTAGAACACCACCACAGAATTAGAGGAACTTGGGGAGGTACAGAGAGATCTGCCCTTCCCTCATCAGGGGCAGGTCTTAATTTAGAACCGGATCTTCAGCTTTGCCTGATGTAAGGAAATCACACCCGGAGTTTACCAGGAAGGGCGGCTCACCAAGGACTGTACCTGGGTTATTTCTCTGGCATTCTTCTCTGGCTCATGCAACCTAAAAAGGAAAGAGACGTACAGATAAAAATAACCGGGCTCTATCTCAAACGCTCATGCAAATCGATAAGAATAACATTTAGGTTCCACTTCCTATATTGAAAGGAAGGCAGGCATGAATGAATCATACACAGACCTAAGCAGCGTATCCAATGTTTGGACATGAGGGCCAATCTCACAAACAAGTAATTTTCAACAAGGCACTGGCTGTGTGTGTGTGTGTTTAAAAAAAATTGTTGGCCTGAGTCTCCGAGAAAGCTATTACTCAGAGAAGGAGTGGGGAGACAGGTGGGTATTCTCCTACACTGCTAATAGGAGAGGCAGCCAGGGCAGCCCTTGGGGAAACCCTTCCTATTTTAACTCACAATTCTACTTTCTTGGGGGAGGAGGCTCTCTGCCAAAAGGTAAGGTGGAAGAGAGAAGAACTTGTCAACTGGGACCAGTTTAGGAAATAAGGATAAATCTAGATGTTGAATTTTTTTCTTTAATTTTTAGGCTTTTAGATCGTAACTTATAATCATGCCTGGAAGCTTAGCTACTCAGGAGGCTGAGTCCTAGAGGATCAGGGTTGGAAGCCAACCTGGGCAGAAAAGTTCTGGAGACTCCATCTCTAAAAAAAATTACCAGCAAAAAGAAAACCAGACTGGAGGCATGGCTCAAGTGGGAGAGCACCAGCCAAGCAAGCAAGGGGAAGCCTGGGAGCTCAAACCCCAGTACTACATAAATAAATAACTAGATGAAAGTAAATTAACTGAATGAAATTACAAGGTATAAGAGGAGGGCTTCTTTATTTTTGTTATTAGTGTTAGGGATCAGAGCCAGGGCCTCCTACCTGCTAGTCAAAGGTTCCACCACAGAGCTACACCTCCAACCCCATCAGATGTATATGATAAGTTACAAACGATCACATTGGAATGGTCAGGGCAAGAGCTTAAGGCTGTGGGATAATCTCTATGATGACAAATGTACGATTAACCCTGGGAGGAAAATGCTAACAGCAGGGATCTTTATAGATTATTTTTCTTCCTTTTAGTTCCCTATGTTTTCCAAATGTTCTGTATTATAAATATCTATGTATTACTGGGGTTTTGTTTTTGTTTTTTTAAAGAGGAGAGGGAGAGAGATGTTCTGATTAATCAAAAAAGCTGTTCATGCACTTGATTCTGTAATTGGAGGCTGGGTCACGGTCAAGGTGATGAGCAAGTCAGCCACTGCCCCGGGTCGGGCAGCAGTTTGTGTAAATTCTCAAGCCAGCAGCTCCGGGCACGTGAGCCTGGATAATGTCAGACATGAGCACTGGGGCTTGGCAGTGGGGTTATTAATGGAGTTGGCTTGAGGACTTGGCTCACAGGCAATTCTGGGGCATGACAGGGCCCCACGTGGCACAGAAACAGCTTGCTAGGATCACAGAGATCAGCAAGCCTCGCCCCACCCCCTCCAACTTGAACACCTCTGTGGACCCCCACTGCCGATCCCCTTCAGGTTCAACTCACCCAGTGGAGTGCTGGGTAAACTCCCCTACTGGGCCCATTCATTCTCTCACTCTCGTGTACACTGTACTGACCATTTCTTGAGGGCTTCTTGATTCTTCACACTTGGTGCTTTCTGACCCCCTTATTCCTGGTGAACTTTCGGGCATCCTTCAAGACTATTCTGATGTTGCTTCCTCCAGAGGTTTTGCTAATGGTGGGCTGGGCTGCCTCTCCCTCGCCACCTCATTGTATTATCTCTGCTTTAGGCTGCTGTCTGCATGCTGTCTTGTCACAATAGTCAAGGCTGCCCAACAGACTTGGAATGAATGGCGGTCAGGTCCCAGGACCTTTGCATACTCAATGCTCTTACCTTGTCATCACCTGTCTTACTCTTCTTCCTCCTCTAAGTCCTAGTTTAAACATCCCATTTTAGGGGAAACCATCCCCAAACCACCAAACTCCATTCTCAGCAGATCCAGTCATCTCTTTCAAAGCATTATTTCACACTGTAAACAATTATCCGGTTTCTTGAGTCCATTTCTCCCCTGGTCTTTCTACCTCAGTGAATGGGACCACCAGTGTTCATACCAGGCTCAGGTTAGAGGTTGCAATATCCCCGATTCTCTCCTCCTTTACAATCCAGGTCTAACCAATCACAAGGCCAACCGGCTACTTCTAAAATCTATACATCGGATTTAGCCATTCTGTCACATCATTTCCCATATCCTGGCTTCCTGGGCTGCTAGGGCAGGGGGTAGGGGCTGTTTTTAAGAGGCATATATGCAAGCCAGGTATGGTGGTACATGCTTGTAATCCCAGCTATTTGGGAAGTAAAAACACAAGAATCATCATTTGAGGCCAGCACAGACAAAAAAAAAAAAAAATCAGCAAGACTCCATCTCAAAAACAAACTAAAAGCAAAAGGACCGAGGGTTCAGCTCTAAAAAAAGAAAAAAATTTGCATCGACGACGTCACATTGTTTCTTTGCTCAAAACACTCATGGTACTCCCCTGCACCACAGTGACAGCAGGGCTCTGCTTTCTGCCTGCCGTCCTCCCTTCCTCTCTCACTCCCTCCTTCCCTCCACCCCAGCAACTGAGGCCTCCTTCACGCTCCATAAACATGTCCAAGGCCTCAGGGCCTTGGCACTGACCGCTCCCTCCGTCTGGCCTAACTCCTGCCCCAGATGGACCCACAACTGATGCTCCCCATCCTTCAGCTGTCTTCTAAACATCACCTCCTTGGAGGAGCCTTCCCTGCTTGCCCCTAAGTCTCACCTCTGAGCTCGGCTCCATCCCTTGCCTGCCTTCATCTCATCTCCTCGGGCCCTGCAGCACTGTGGTGTCTGATAAGCTGAAAGACTGTGCATGCGCCCTGTGCAGAGTGACCGTGAAGCCACCACGCTAGTGCTGGGCTAACATACAACTGGCACTCCATAAATATTTATTTGTTGAGTGAATACTGAGCATTTCTCCTATTCTGTGCCAAGGACCAAAAGGCCAGGCTTAGCATATCCCCTACCTCCTTCTGTCGGCCCCCAGCTCAAATCTGGCACAGAGCTGGGCTCCATCCAAAGGAGTAAGCGAGGGAATCAGGAAAGCACTCATAGTCTAAGAATAAACGTAGTGATTGTGTGATAAGCGAACAAACGGCCACCCGAATGAACCCCAGTGCCCAATTAATGCAGCTGCCATGCTTTCTCTCGTCTGAGCCAGGAAGGGTGGTGGGCGGTGAGCTGCCAGTTATTCCTAACCAGGGAGTTAGGAGAGCGGGGTCCCTGTAGGGTCTCTGTGCTCAAAAGCAGCAGCGGTCTCCCCAGACACCTACCCCGAGGGGCCAGGTTGTCCCCTAAACCAACATCCTCGGAAAAGCGTCTGATCTCAGCAAGCCAGGCCGGAGCCGAGGCTGAACGCAAAGCCATCACGGCTCGCCAGCGACAGCTTTGGTTTCGAGAGATGAAAGGAGCGAGTGATCTCTCATGGCTCCCTGGGTAGCTCACGCTGGAAAAATATGAAACAGCCAGAAAACGGTTGGCTCCTCTGGGGAGGCAGGAACAGGAGGCAGGAGGCCCGGGAGCCGGGATGCAGAGCACCAGGGTTAATGCCAGCACGGGGTGGGGGGGTGGGGGGCGGGTGGGACCCAGGCTTCTCTGAGCCTTGGTCACTTGGTCACTTGCATCATATGATGGAATGAGGGCTCTGGAACTGCAGCTTGGACCAGCAGCCCCTAAGACAGGTGTAGAACCTGGAGGAGGGAGGGTCTGACTGCAGCTGATGTGCAAACACCATCCCCTCCTCTCCCACCCCCATCCGCAGCAGTACTTTCCCACACAGGTCTGGAACCACTGTCCTGTGACACAAAGTAAGAAGTCTCAGTCTCTGAGAAGTCAGATCACAAATGGATACATGCATAAAGGGGCAGATGGGTGCATAGGACATAGCAAATGATCAGTGAACAGCAGGTGAAGGCTGTTGGTCACTTCCCTTATGGACCCTTGTCCCTTTCATCCAGAAACTCACCATGTAACTTGGACAGGTAAGATGAGTGAAATATACAGACAATGAAGACAGAGTGGGTGATGGAGACGGGGGCAATGGGGAAGAGCTCAGAGGCTATGCAGATCTTAGCTGCAGCAGTCAGTCTGTTTGGTTACTTGTTCATTCAACAAACCTTGGCTGAGCACCCAATGGGAACATGAGGGACATAGGGGCTAAGTAGGGGACAGATACAGAGTCACCGTGAACACACTGGATATCAGGACCAGCCCAGAGGAGGCTCCCAGGAAGTTGCTTAGCCTGGTGAAGAGGCCATGCCCTCCTACCAAGCTCAGAAGAGCAGGAGGTGATCATGTTGCCTGCCATGCCACAGAACTCAACAGGTACAGTCCCTACAGCCTGCTATGTCCTCAGAGAGGACACAGGGAAAGGTCCTGGGTGGTGTGTGCAAAGGGGTTTACCTTAGTAGAGGCCACTCACTGTCCAAGAGCCAGGAGGTGCTAGGCACTGGTGGCTCACACCTGTAATCCTTAGCTACGCAGGAGGCTGAGATCTCAGGATTGACTCAGTTCAAAGCCAGCTCAGGCAGTAAAGTCCGTTACTCTTATCTCCAATATACCAGCGGAAAAACTGGAAATGGAGCTGTGGCTCAAAGTGGTAGAGCACTAACCTTGAGTAGAACAGCTCAGGGACAGTGCCCAAGCCATGAGTTCAAGCCCTACAACGGACTGAAAACAAACAAAAGAGCCAGGAGGAGAATGAGGATCCTGTGAATGGAAGAAGGACACAGCAGATATCATCCACTTAATGAGAAGACCACAGGATGGTCAGAACTGATGGTCTAAGCCAGAAGGAGGCAGGCCAAAGTCCTGGACCTTGAAGGCCAGGAGACACTGAGGCCTTTGGGCAGAGGATGGAGAGGAGTCTTGTCCCCAGAAAGGAGGAGCAGGTAGATGCTGCTTGTTCTGGGGAGAAGGCAGCCAGGAGGGTGGCCCAGAAAGTGGCCTGTAGAGCTGCATCCCAAGGGCAGCGGGTGCCCTTTCTCCCTTGCTGGCAGGGTGGGGCACACAAGCTCCCTAGAGCCTCTGGGGCAGGGGAGACGCTCTTGCTATATGCAACCTGGGAGCCTAGTAGTTCCTCCATCCCAACACCCAACGCCTACAGTTCCCTAACTAGGGTACAGTTATCCCCTCCCTCCACCCCCAACCCTGAGTTGAGCCTGACTCTACATCAATCCATCAGCAAACCCTCTTTGCTCTCCAAGATACTTCCCGAATCTGACCATCTGTCATCTTCCTCTGCTTGGACCACTGCAGCAGCCTTTCCACAGGCCTCTCTGCCTCCACCTTCACCACCTACATCCAGATTTCCACTTCCAGAGAGGGTGAGAAGAAAAGTAGGACCACAAGCCAGGCACTGGTGGTTCATGTCTTTAATCCCAACTACTCAGGAGCCTGAGATCTGAGGATCACAGTTCAAAGCCAGCCTGGTCAGGAAGGTCCGTGAGACTCTCATCTCCAATTAACCACCAGAAAACCAGAAGTGGAGCTGTGGCTCAAAGTGGCAGAGTGCTAGCCTTGGGCAGAAAAAGCTCAGGGACAGTGCCCAGGCCCTGAGTTCAAGCCCCACAACCAACAAGAAAAAAGTAGAACCACATTCTGCCTATGATTTATCATACCCCCCTTCTCAAAGTCCTTCTTGCAGCCACAGGCCCTGGACTACTGTCTCCCATTCTAAGGTCACACAGCTGCTCTGCAATTCTGAAATCCAGGACACTTAAAAAGCAACCAATAAACACACACAGAAGTATCTGCAGTCATGGGGCAGTAAAACCCTGCCGGCCCCCACAGGAGGCTGTTCGATCTTATCAGTCACTGTAGTAGGGAGTATGGAAGCACACAGCACACTCGCCGGTGGACCCGTACCCGGTTAGGCTGGGTGGAGGCTCCTTCCTAGCAAGCCAACGAGGCCTTACTAAGAGGCTGCAGTATATGGGGCTGCTACTAAGAGCCCAGGACCTGCTCCCCTCCCCGCTGTCCCCCTGCCCGGCCACATCCCACACCATGACCCTGGCCCTCCCTGCCTGCTCTCCTGCTCCTGAAGCTGCCTTTGTCACACCCTCAGTTCCACAGCTAGAGGATCTGCTCAGACCCCCTCTCCAGGCAGCCGCTCACTCTGCCTATGACCTCTAAAACCTCTCCCCCTTCCCCCCTCCCCCACCATGGTAGACCTCCACCTTCATGCTAGATCAGACCATCATCTAACAGAACTTGCTAGATCATTTCACATCCATATTTACCACGTGTGCCCCTCCTCCCCACATCTCAGCCCCACGGCAGCCTGGGCTCATTCTGGTTCACAGACCTATCCCCAGCACACGCGACAGTGACACATAGTAGTGATTCTGCAACAAATCACTGCCAACGGGAATCCACACAGATGTGCCCTCTCTGTGACAGCGTCGCCCCAGAGCCCCTGGCCAGGCTGTGAATTTCAGGGGGGCTCGACATGACTCCATCACCCTAGCGTTCATCCCAGCCACGCCCACCGGGGTGCTCAGCCGACAGCCGCTGAAGAAAGGTAAGAGAGACGCCCACTAGAGCCTGCACACAGGGTGTACGCGAGCGCCACAGTCCACGCAGGATTACAAACCAATGCGAAGAGGTTACAAAAGCCAACAGGATGTGGACAGGCACCTGAGTGACAGTCAAGTGACAAAATGTGGCTTTGGGGACCACAAAAAAATAAAACAAAAAACAAACACTTGTGTCCCCCCTTCCCCTCTCCGCCCCCCCCCCCCCCCCAGCCCAGTGATGCACTTACCTCGTGGAAGAAGTAGAGCCCTTGGCTAGAAGAGAATAGAAAAGAAAAAGCTAGTTAAGCACAGTTCGTTCACCTAAGTATCTTCTGGGGAAAGGGGTGGGGCGGCAAAGGTTTGCCTGCAGGGCTGTGGTGAATTCCTTCCTTGAACCTGGACAAACCACCGCCCCCTCCATGCCCAGCCAATGGGTGGTCCTCTCTCTTCCAGGAAGCAAGAGGCAGTGGAGTGAGTCAGGCCCTCCCATGCTTCTGGAGATTTCCACAGCCCCCAAACAGCTTTCAACCTTGGATGGGTCCAGGCTGAACCTTACCTGTGCTTGAGCAGAAACCTCTAGCAAGCCCTGTTAGGTTTCACAGCAGGAGATGGGGAGCAGGTGTGACCCCCAGGCTGGCCACCCATGCACTTTGCTGTGTGACCCAGGGTAGGACCCTTCCCCTCTCTGAGCTTCTTAAAACGCCTAAGATCGGCCTGCACATCCATTTATGTACACATCACCATGTTGCCAGACAGCAAGCGTCCGCCTGGCACAGAGGTTTTCAGCCTGTGATACGGGGTATCCCACAGAGCAGGCTCCGAGGCTCCGCAGCCATCTGACTCCCATTTTACAGTAAATTTGTAATTAAAAAGCAACACGCGTGCTCAAATGTGCCTGGCGCCACACTCCAACAGGCTGGAGGCTGCCCTGGTGTGGGAGCTCCAGCAGCCTGGGTAAGCAGGCTGGGGCCTGGACAGGGCCTGGCTGTGGGAGTGAGCTGGGGTGGGGGGCAGGGGGAAGGCTGTCCCTCAGCACCCCACATCCACATGGAGGCCCAGGAGTCCAGATACTGAGTCACACATCATCTCAAGGGCAGGGACAGGATGGGGGTGGGTCCTCATTTCATACCAGAGACTGGTGTCTCCCCAGACTTAACGTTGGCAAGTGTTAGGGTTGAGATGGGGATAGCCCCCCCCACACACACAGGTGAGGTGGAGGCGGGGGGGGGCCCCCCAGGGTCCAGGGGGTCCCACCATGGCTCATGGCTTTGAATCCTAGCTTCATCTACGAGCTGTCAGGCCCCAGCAGGTTTTGGATTGTTCCCAGGCCTCTGTCACCTCGTGTGTAGATTGGTTCAGTAAATCCTTCCCCTTCCCCAGGAAGGACAGAACCTGGGGTTGGGGGCAGAGGAGGAAGAGGGGTACAGAAACAAAGCGTGACATGCACAACCAGCCAGGGCCCACGCACAGGATGGCTCAGGGCCGTGGCGTGGCTCATGGGGGGCAAGGGGCGTCACAACCAGCATTTTTAATAGGAAAAAAAAAACCCCAGGATCTGACCGAAAAAAGAAAATACCAGTTTCATTTTTATATAAAGGGTTGTGTTGGGTTGAGACGTGAAATGTTATTTCTATGGTTTGTGGTTAAAAAAAAAAAAAAAAAAAAAGGTCTTGGAAATATCAATTTAAAATTGCCTCCTGAGAGCGTGAAGAAGGAAACCTGCAGAATGAGGCTCTAGAGTGTGTGACAGTAAACTTGAGCCCTGGAACTACCCTCCGAGACAGGCAGGGCTGTACCCATCTTACAGATGAGGAAACCAAGGCGAGAGACGCAGAACTGACTGTGTAGAGTAGATGCCAAGGACCTGGAGACTCGCTGCCAGAAACGAGGGAGAGACTGTGACTTCAGGAGCCTGTGCTGTGAGCCAGGCTCCTCCCTAACCTCACAGCCTCCATCCATCCCATTGGCCCAGCCTTGGAGACGGCTGGGAGTACTCACTCTGCCTCTGTCTGGTCTCCTACCCAGGGCAAGCATGCTACCCAGCCAGGTTAGAGGAAAGCAGAGCTCTGCCAGGCAGCTCCTGGGAATGACTGTCCTCTCTGAGTCTCCTCTCGCCACCCTGGCAGCCCTCTGCTCTCATCTCCTATGAGGTTGTGAGACCTGGGGCAGTGACAGCCATGTCTGTAGCCATGAGGAGAAGTGGTGAGGAACCCTCCCAACTCCAACATGGTGAAGCTACTGCACCAGTCACTGGCTTTGCATTTCTTATCCCTAGAAGTCACCAACGCCCCTAGAGTACCCAGTGGCCACATCCTCCAGGAAGGACAGACGAGAGCAAACTCTGAGAAAGAAGAGGGGACTCCACCTACCTTTCTTCTGTTTGATTCGGAGGAGGTAGAGGACTGCCATCAGCAGGACCACCAACAGGGCACACACCACACCCACCACGATGAAGATATTCCAGCTATTTGTGCCATCTGAAGATCACACAGAAGAGAACCTTCACCGGTACAGATAAGAAATGGGGAAAAACAGAAGCCCACCGCCCTTTCTTACTACACAGGCACTGCTGGCCAAGAAGCTGGGTCTCCTGAGACATCAGGAGCCACCTGGGCCTCTCAGTGAGGACTGGCATACACTCACCTACATGGGTCATCCATGATGGTACAAATGTCATACCTAGGGGGCCACCAGGGAAAATACTGCTAATGGCAGCCCCTGAAGGAAGCCCCAACTTCCTCTCCTGAGGAGCAGAGATCTGTCTATCCCCCACCTCCATCTGAAATGACCTATGCTGGGCAGCCACCGCTGGAGCCTAAATTCCCCTGACACTTGAATCAGCAACTGACTATCCTTGGCCGGGATGGGGGAGGGGTCCTCTGTAGAGCAACCTGGGCTGGCCACTCATCTAGGAGCTCTGAGTCAGGTCACCAGAGACAGAGTCAGTGGCTGGGGCAGGCAGGTGGGTTCAGGGCCCAAGCAGAAGGTTCTAGTCTAGAACATAGCAGGAAGTCAGTAGGGCTCTGTACCATGGAAACACAGGTTCAAATGAACACCCAAACACATTTGTTTCACAGGCTCCACAAGTAAGCTGAACCCTCCTGGCTTCCCCCTGCTCAGGAAACCAATAATCATCTCCACCTGAGTGGAAAGTTATAAGAATCATCCAAGAAACCAGCTGCCCACTGACTCCTGTGCCCTCTCTTGAAAGACTGGAGGGCCTACTGTATACCCTAAAGCTAAAGGAGCAAGGGGAGGCTCAGAGAGAGCACTGATTGATCCAAGGTCACACAGCAAGTCAGTGACAGAATCACAGTGGACACGCATGCGTCCCTCACCAGGAGCTGTGTGCTATGAAATTCGGGTACTGGGGACATCAAAGTATATCTGACATGATTTTGGAGGACACTATGTGGGGCTTCACAAAGAACGTATGAAGACATAGTTCTAATCCATTCAAAGGCTTTGCTATGGACAACTCATCAGCCATGGTGGTGACAGGTGCCAGAACATTCCACTGAAAAGCCACCAAGGTGCAGTGCTTTTCAAGGACAAGATGGGAACCAATAAGCCATGAAAAGAGGGCTGAGAAAACGCCACCCTGATACCCTGGCACTGACACAATATGACCTTTATCCTAAACCACTGTGCCCTTGGCCTACAAATGCACCTCTAGAAATGGTCTCCAAGGAGACGGTCACACACAGGACAGAGCACATGCAAGGAGAGCCAGTGAACCACAGCCAGTGGCCTGCTCCACTCCTGAGGGCAGAGGGTACCGAGTGAGGGCAGGACAGGAGAGCCATGCAGAACGGACGTAACAACTGTCAGATGAAGGAGGCACAAGGATCCAACTCCCCTCTCCTTCAATATATGTTTATGTCCACAGATCCACGGAGCCATGCTAGTTCCAAACTGCACCAAACTCCTACAGTGCCACTCGGTGTGTGAACTGACTTTAAAACTCAACGTTCTAGACTTCTAGATTCATCTATAGTCAACACTATACACTACTTGGAACATTTAAACGTGTTAAATGGAAATAACATCTAGTGAAACATTCTAGGAGCCGGTCCTCTGCCGTGGAGGGCTCACCAGGGGTTGTTTCTGCACCCTGCTCCTTTTGCTGGGCAGAGGCCTCCAGGGTGAGGTTGGCAGTGATGGCGGGCTGGCCCTCGTGCTCCACCTGGCAGGTGAGCACCACGTTCTCCCTGTGTGCAGAGACGTTCACCAGCAGCCAGCTCGTCTGGTTGTAAGTCCCATCCTTGTTCTCGGTGCGGGCCCAGCTGGTGTCTGTCCGCGATAGGTTTCCATTCTCCATCCAGGTCACCTGGAGGCTTGAAGGGTAGAACTTGGACGCCAGGCACGTGACATTCACCTGGTTCCCTGCCATCATGGGCTGCTGGCTGACCTCCAAGGTGGGCGGCACTAAAACAGCACAGGCAGAGTCTCTGACCTTGTGGCTCAGAGACCCCAGAGGAAGGGCTGGAGTGCTAAGCCTCCACAACAGGGCACAGGAATCACACGGGACAGCGCTGGGCACTGGGTATGTGCTCCAATACTGAAGGGATGGATGTGGACATAATATAATCACTAAGCACAGTAAGCCCTCAAGTACTCAGGGCTGTTGTTAAATGAATAATAAGTGAAACCAACACATGCAGGCCTGGCATGCAGACAGATGCAGTGATGGCAGCTAAATGAATGAGAGATGGACATGCACACGGGCCCAGTACTTGTAGCTGCCCTGGTAAAGGAAGTGCAGCCTCCAGCAGAGCGCTGGGCACAGGTGCTTGGCATCAGGACTGCTGGGTACCATTTCCAGGCCCTTCAGACTCCACAGCAAAAGCCCTAGGGAGGGTCAGGCTTGGTGGGCAGGCAGGGACTTGGGCTGGGACTTGGGGTCATCTACCTCGAATGGCGTCAGACAAGTTGGCAGTCCCACGGAGAGGGCTCCCGGACAAAGTGGCATGGGCCACCTCACAGATGACCTGAGAGCGGACGTCCCCAGGGGTCAGCACCACCTTGGCTGTGCTGGAGATGTTGTAGGAGACACTCTCTCCCTTGGGGTCCAGGCTGGTCTGGGAGTCAGGGAGCTGCTTCCCATTTTTGAACCACTTCAGGGTGATGTTCCGAGGGGAGAAGCCGTGGGACTTGCAGGTGAAGCTCACTGTCTGTCCAGGTGTGGCCCTGGCTGCAGGGCCGGAAACCACGGGAAGAGAAGGTCTGGCTACAAAGGAGCATTTACAGACAGAGATGTGATTGCAGAGCCTGCCCTGCCGTGCAGGAGAGATGCTATGAGTAACCTTCCCACACACTGCTGCTATTAGTACTACTATACACTATTGTCATTATGACTACTACTGTTCTGAACACCGAGTCCAGGGCCTCATGCCTGCTACATCCCCAGACATAGACAGGACATTATTAAACCTCCTAATAAGGCTGGGAGGGTAGTGTCCTTAATCTGGTATTACAGCGAATACAGAAGCTCCAGGAGGTGAGTGAGTCAGTAAGAAAAGCAGGCATAGGTCGACTCCAGGCTTGAAGTCAAAGTCCTTCTCTCTGCTCTAGGTGAACAACCAATCTGGGTACCAGAAGGAAATTACTGACTTGCCTCATGCTGTAGGCCTGACTGGCCACCTAGGTAGGAGTGGTATGTATTTCATGCTGCAGCTGTGAAATGAGGCAAGGGCTACCTGGCCCCCTGCCTGCCTATTTTCTTCCTTTCCTCTTCCCTCCCTCCCTTACTCCCTATTTCTCCCTCCCTCCCTCCCTCCTTCCTTTTACCCCTTCTCCCCTCTCTCCTCATTTCTTCCTTTCCAGGCTGCAGTAAGGATGCTATGAGGAGCTTTTGCATCACACCCAGGAGATGCTTCTCAAATACGAGCATGCACAAGCACATGCACACTCATGTGTGCAATTGCTCTTAACCAGAGTTCCCCTGCAGAAACATGTAACTCCCTCTACATTTTTCCTTCCTTCCAAAAACACGCCAGAAGTTGTAAGCTGTGCCAAGTCATGAATTTGGAAGGAAGAGGCTAAGGTGTTTTGTGAATCCGGAGGCATCTCTTGGGTCACTGTGAGACTGGAAACACAGATCACTTGGATGCTGAGGAAATCAAAGGTAGTTCAGTTCTTGATCCCTAAGTCATTACAAGACACTGAGACCCAGGCTCCTGGGCAGGCAGAAAACACTCCTGATCCAAGCCAGGTGAGGTGGCTCACACCTCTAATCCTAGCTATTCAGGAGGCTGAGATCTGAGGATCACGGTTCAAAGCCAGCCCAGGCAGAAAAGTCCGTGAGACTCATCTCCAATAAGCCACTAGAAAACTGGAAGTGGTGCTGCGGCGGTAGAGCGCTTGCCTTGAGCTGAAGAGCGCAGGGATAGCGCCCAAGCCCAGAGTTCAAGCCCCACGACCAAACAACAAACAAACAAACAATCCTGATCCCAAATCAGAAGAGGGTAGCTTGCTGGGTAGACCAGTCCTAATGGTGTCTCCATATTGTTAATTATTCCCTGCAACTTTGATAACAGCTGCCAGGCAGCAAATGTCAGACATATTCCTATTTGTTAATATTTAACTGGCTCCCTTGCAGCCATCAAAAACTTCCAGGGTTCAAGGAGGAGGCTGACACTTGAGGGAAGTCAGGCTATCAAGATGCAGGCTGAGACAAGACCTTGGAAAGATAAGGAGTTGTGAAGTTGTTCTTACATTCAAGCAACTACAGACAGAAAGGCTATGAAGTTGTAGTGAACCTGTGCAGACTTTTCTCTTGTCATTATTCCCTACACAATATGGTATACATAAGCTATTTACTCAGCACTGGCACAGTATAGGATGGTACTACTCTAGAGGGAGTTTTAGGCACAGGGAAAAATGCCATAGGTTAAATGCACATTCTGGGCCACTTTCAATGAGGGGTTCCAGCATCCTTGGATTCTGGAATCTTCCACTATCCAGGAACCAATCTCCAGAGATATGCTAAGAGGGTACAGCTTCAGGAGTTCTTAGAGCCCACCACTGGCTGTGTTGTGCACTCACTAGCCTTGGGAGGAGTCTGAGTGTGGGCACCTTTACAAGGTAAGCGTCACACAGGGGTGGGGCTGGTCCTGGACATGTAGTGGGGAGCAGGTGGGTCAGGCCACCGTACTCTGTTCTTATCTGTCTCAGCCTCAGGGCCGCCTTCTATTACAACAAGCCCCCTCTGTCTCAGAAGCTGAGTAAGGACTAATCAGGGCACCGAGCCTGGTGTCTAGACAGTGCTTCACGAGGGACACCTAATTACACATTCATTCTATTCTCTCTCTCTCTCTCTCTCTCTCTCTCTCTCTCTCTCTCTCTCTCTCTCTCTCTCTCTCCTTTCTCTCTCTCTCTCTCTCTCTCTTGCCAGTCCTGGGGATTGAACTCAGGGTTCTGGGCACTGTCTCTAAGCTTATTTTGCTCAAGGCCAGTGCTCTACCACTTGAGCCACAATGTCACATCCAGCCTTTTGAGTAGTTTGTTGGGAGTCTTGTGGCCTTTCCTGCCCACAACTGGTTTTGAACTGTAATCCTCAGATCTCAGCCTCCTGAGTAGCTAGATTACAGGCGTGAGCCACCAGTGCCTGGCTACACATTCATTCTTTGGGCAGCCAGAGGCACAACAAAACTGCCCAGACATTCCAGGACCTGTCCCCATCCTGCTCCTGCAACTTGCTATGAAAAAAAAAAACAAATTGGGGCAAAAACAACTCAATCAGGACCCTCTTCACGGATTAATAATCCTCTAGGAGCCAAGTATGCAAAATCGCTTTCTAAACACACACAGGGGCTCAGGCATTCCCCCCAGAGTGGCTGTGCGCAGACAGGAAGAACCCTGTGTCACTGCGGCTCGTGGAGGTGGTGGGGTAGGAGTGGGGAGTCCTCTGGGAAGAATGAGGGCTTTCTGGGCTCCACAGCCTGTTCACACACAGAATATAGAGGGAAGATCCCACCCTGAGCCTGGACCTGAGCAGGGCTCTGACTGTGCGGACCCCAGAGAGCTGTGGCTGCTGGTATGTGCAATTCTGAAAGAGCCACTGAAAAAGGGTCTCTTGCCTTGCCAAGGGGTACAAACCCAACTTTCCCCACCTCTGACCTCAGGATGCGGGTGAATCTCAGAGGTTCTCAGTCCTGGCTGTCGTTTAGACTCTTCTGGAATAGTAAGTTCAGATACCCACCCCCACAGCAGAACAAGTACAGCTGAACTCCTTGGGTGCAACCTGAGCCTGGGCTTTACTTCAGGTCCCCAGGTGGTTCCAGTGAGGAGTCAGGTGGGGAATCACCGACCCCACCTGTCCCATTGACTCCTGAAGCCCAGAGAGGGAAAGTGACCTGTCCAAGTCAGGTGGCCTCCGCCCATCAGAGCTCACATAGATGGGTCATCTCCTACAAGCAGGCATTCTAAATGCCAATAGCACTTCCGTCCTTCTGTCCCCATGCTTGAGGAGGGGCATCAGGGCCAGCTGAGGACACAGAGGCCCACTGTGTGCAGCACCTTGTCCCAGTTCACAAGCTGGGATGTGGGACCAAGCAATCAGGCCGTGACTCTCATGACCTCTAAACCCCAGAGGCCCAGCAATGACCCTGACACCCCCATGTCCTCTCCATCCTCACAGGACCCACATTCAGTGGGCCATGACTTTCACCATCTTCCAGAGAAGGAACTGGACTCCACAGATGCTGACCCTCCGTAAGACTAGATGATGGACTTTCTGCGGGTTGGCCCTTCAGCAGGTTCCCTACATCCACAAGCATGGAAGGACTTACTTAGAGAAAGAGCTGCAGCGCACACCACATTGCCACCCTGCCACCTCCACCTCCCCTTTTCTTATCCTTTAGGCCCGGATATGGCCAAAGGGAAGAAGCACTGGCTAGGAGGCAGCTGGCTGAGTCGTACCTGAGCCACCTGCTGGCTACAATTGCCCAGGCATGGCAAAATCAGGATGAAACCATCTCTCCTCCATCTGGCTTAGTGAGGAGGCTTCATTTATAACAGAAGGGAAACGATATCTACATAAATGAAAATGAACCTAATATCTGCCATGGCTGACTTCTTGCAGGAGCATCTCTGTCCATTCACCATAACACAATTTCAACAGCTCAAGGTTGGGACAACTGAAGGATCCACTCACAGAACACTGCCCAGTTCATTATGACCTTTTCACATGTGGGAGTACAATGCAGCTATGTGTTTTTTTATTTTATTCATGGGGCTTGAACTCAGGGCCTGAGTGCTGTCTCTGAGCTCTTTTGATCAAGGCTAGTGCTTACCACTTTGAACCATATTGCCACTTCCGGTTTCCTAGTAATTAGTTGACGAGTCTCTCAGACCTTTCTGCCTGGGCTGGCTTTGAACTGTGATCCTCAGATCTCAGCCTCCTGAGTAGCTAGGATTACAGGCATGAGCCATAGGTGCCGAGCTAAATGTAATTATGTAAATGATAGAGTGGCTCTCTGTGTCCTGACAGGGGATCTCTATGTAGACTGAGGAGGTGGAGTAGCTTCTCCAGTCACTGAGGGCCTCAGGGTCTCCCTGGGAGAGGTATTCTGAGCCTGGGGAAGACCATGAAGAGCAGAGGGCTGGTGAAACCATGTTCAGCTCATGAAGTTTTTAGTCAGTACCTGCTGGGCCTCGCTCCTCTGAGATGGTGTTTAGCATCTACTGTGAATATGGCTTGGACTCTGATCCTAGTTCTGATCCTGACCATGTCTGGGATTTGGCTCTCACCTGTGAAAAGGGGGTTAGGCTGGGTGGTGGATGGTCTATGTGTGCAGACAATCACAGGGTCAGGAGGTAAAAAGATCCTGAGCCTGACAAGAAACCTAAGGGATGCATCTCTGCTGCCTTACCTGGGTCCCCAAGTCACCCCTATGAGAACTGAGCCTGGGTGGATGACCCAGCTCTGCTCAGAGCCTCAGCACCTGGAAGAGCAAGTACCTAATGCAGGGTGCAGACACAGAGCCAGGGCAGAGGCCCAACCTCCCAGCCCCTCCCAGCAGGGTGGACCTCAGCAGGGAACCTGGGCACCCAGGAGTATCCTCAGTGCTGCAAGTGAAGACGACCTGGGAGTGGAGGGACCAGGCACAGCTTAGAGGTAGCAGGGGCTCAGCTTGGGCTGCTTCCTGTTTCCCCATGGCGTGTGGAGCAGAGCCTGGCAGACAGTAAGTCCTCAGAGCTGTGGCATGAAAAAAGACTTGGGCCACCAAGGAGAAGTGCTTCCTGGAGACGGCAGGCCTCATCAGACCTATGATGGGAAAGTCACTCACACTATCTGGTCTTTCTTCTTCAGGGGCAAGGAGTTTGGTTGTGGAGCAGGAAGACCAGGGCCAAATGCCCCCACTGGCCAGCTGTGGAGCAGGGAGAACAGAGGACAGATGTCCCCACTGGCCAGCTGTGGAATGCTACAGCAGGTCCTGTGCAGACCTGGGCCTCCCTGGCCCAGAGGGGGGACCAGAGCATGAACACCAGCTCAGCACCCAGCACTGCCCCTGCTTCTAGGCTGCTGCTCACAGAACTGAGGGCGTTATTCTGCACATACTGTCACACTCTAGGAGACAAAATAAACCGCAATGTACTCACCACTCACAGACAGCTCAGTGCCTGGTCCAGACTTAAACTCCTTGTCCCCAGTGGCTGTCTTCTGGAACTTCACACAATAGTAGGTGCCCGCATCTGCTGGGGTGACGTTCCTGATGCGGATGGAAAAGTCTATGTTTTCTCTCTGTGTGGGATCTGAAACTGGTGTGACGCGTGGGTTGTGGGGTTCTTTGAAATGGAAGATCGGCTCCTGTCTTGGTCCTTTCCCCCTGAACCACTGGATGGGCCCCACAGGGAGCAGGGAGGTCACAGTGCAGCGCAGCATGGCCGTCTCTCCAGCAGCGACAGATACCGCCCTGTCAGCCTGGATCACCTGCAGCTCATCTGCAGCGGTTCCTGGAGGAAACACAGTAGTCATTCATCCTGACGGGACCCTGGGAGGTTCCTCAACTCTGACATTTACTATCCAAGCACAAACCAGGAGATGAACGTGAACCCAGCACACTGCCCATGATGACGGTAAGCCCCCATCTGGGCCTGGAACACATGTACTATGAATGCAGAAACTGAGGCACAAAATGCAGACTCATAAACTTTACAGACCATGATAGACAATTTGCCCCATGAAGGTTTGTTACTTTAACTAAGCATCACTATCCCACAATACTGTGAAATTTGTGAATTACATAATCAGAATAAAAAATCTGAAAAAAAAAAGGGCTGACTTTAAGTCACACAGGCAAGTGTGAGCTGCTTGCCTGGGCCCTCTATCCAGGCTCTGGTGGGTCACACCTGTAACCCTAGCTATTCAGGAGTCTGAGGTCTGAGGACGGTGGTTCAAAGCCAGTCCAGGCAGAAAAGTCCATGAGATTCTTACCTCCAAAAAAGTACTCAGAAAAGGCCAGAAGTGGCGCTGTGGCCCAAGTGGTAGAGCAACTAGCTTTGAGCAAAAAGCAGCTCAGGGACAGACACTGAGTTCAAACCCCAGTACCAGCACAAAAGTAGTCACCTCTGAGCTAGGGTTCAAATTTGTATTTACCAGGAAGGAAGAAGCTGGGTGTTCCCCCAGTAGAGGGAATATTGGGGAAAGCAGAGAGGTAGGACTCCACAAGGGGGAAGATTCTGTTTCCAGCCTGGACAACTGCTAGTACTCAGCAGCAGGAGTGGTAGTAGAGTCGGAGAATCCCTATAGGCATAAGCCTGTGCTGGGTGGTGTATGGCTGTCATCTGGGGCCATAAGAAGAACCTGGGGTCAAGTGCTGCCCTTCTGGGCAGGATCTTTCATGGCGCTCAGCCTCAGTGCCCTCACCTGAGCCCACTCAGTACTAAGTCCATGTCCACCTGTCTCTGAAGGGACTGAGTGCCAAGGCTGGGGACAGTGTTGAGAAGCCACATCTGGCCCTGAAGGTCACCTGGCCTGGCTTGACACACCCCTGGGTCACATGTGACCCTAGTCTATCCATCTGTTTTGAGTCCTTGTTTCTTTTTCCAAATGAGTGAAACATCCATGTGGAGATTCTATTTGTGGGTGTTCTAGAATATCCATTTGAGGGCGCCCTGCCTTCTGCCTTGTTCTGGAAAGAAAACAAGGTCATGTATGTAAGTCCCTCCATACAGAGATTACACAGGAGGGGGCTGATGCCCAAACTTCACCCCATAATCCCTCATTGACGCTTCTTGGGCCAGCTTGTATTTTGAGGACTTGTACAAGGACCCCATCAAGATCTCCATGCTGGATACCTTGTGGGTAGGCTCCTGAGCACCATAGGGAACCACTGGGTTCATGAAACAGGGACCCCCAGGTAGAGTGACTAGCGGGTGAAGGCAAGAACAGATCCAGGAAGATAATGGGGCAGAATGGGGGTGATGGAAGCCATGCTATAGACACCCAAAGGAACTTGCCTGGGAGCAAGATGGGAGGTGGGAAAGAAGGATAGATCATAAAGCCTTGGAGTCACTTATTTACCCCTCAGTACTTACGGCAGGAATGGGGAGTGGTTTGTTCCAGGTTCTTTCCTGGAAACCCAAGTATAAGCGTACTTAAGTCCCTAATATAAAATGCAGTACGTGCATATAATCTATCCCCATTCTCACTTTTGCAATATGTCACCTCTTGATAACTCTGTCATGTACTGCTCAATGACTGAGATGGTCATTAGGCAGTTTTATCATCGTGCGTGCACTGCGGCGTGCCTACACAATCCCAGACGGTCCGCTCTACTGCATACCTGGGCTGGTGGTGTATACCACTACAGATGTGGCCCATCGTTACCCAGAATATCATTACACGGGACACCTAATGTAACACCTGACACAAAAGCCCTCATCCTGATCATTTAGGGAACAGTGGCTGGAGAAGTGTGTAGCTATTCAGCACAAATGCTGCTGTGGTGGGGCTAGGGTTAGAAGGGCTAGTCACAAGCACAGAGCTTAATACAGAGTCAGAGGGAGCCTGGACGGGGGCAGGGAGAATGAGGAAGACAGCAGCAGGTGTGGCAGCCTGGGTCCCCAGCTGGCCTCCTCACCCACCCGCAATGTGACCTTGTCCATCTGCTCCACAGCTCCTCCTTAGAAGGAAGGATGGAGGAAGAGTCCCTGGGAGGTGTCCACCAGCCCATGGACGGCTCCCACTGGAGAGGGCGAGTTCCCTGTGTTAGGGTGGTCACAGGATCTTTCTGCTCTCACTCCTTCTTCCCACTGTCCTACCTCCTTCTACCTCCCAGCCAGGGCTCCCTGGAGGCTGGATTTTTACAGCCCACCCTGGAAGGTGGAAGTGGGGCATAAGAGAGCATCTGGAGGACAGGGGCTCAGCCAGCAGCATCAACCCACCCAGAGGGTAAAGTTGCAGGTCAGGTGCATGAAGGAGGACATGGCCCACCTGGGCCCATGAGGGCAGAAAACTATCTGGGGACATCAACAGGAAGTCAGGATCATTCCATGGGTCCCACTGGATCAAGGGAGACAGTAGGGTAACCACAGGCTCCCCTAAACCAGCTCAACCCTTACTTCCTGGACCCCCATTCCACCATCTATGAAGTAGGTACATGCAAGTCCCTCCCACAGCCATGAGGTTAAGTGGGAATTCTGGAGTTCCTAGCCCTATTACGGTGACATAGCTCTCTATTATATACATAGACTTTTCTCCATTGTTCTAACCCCCCCACCCCTAACTACTCTGGTGGGTCCTCAGGGACTATTTCCAGCCTTCATCCTAGCACAGCACCGGGCACACAGTAGGTCCTCCACAAACACGCGCTGACAAACACCCTGGTGGAGACTTGCTGTGACCCTGGCGGGTCCTCTGAGAGTCTCTGCCTTCCTTGGTTCAATGGAGCTCATACTGGACCCCAGGGTACTGAAGCCGGCTCCTGGTTATTATTATTCTTATCAATAACTGCATGCTGGGGATGGTGAGTCAGCAGCTGGCGAGGAGCACTGCGCTCAGGAGGGCTAAGGAATCCAGAGTACGAACACTCTCAGCTCCCATGCAGGCTGCAAGTTGGAGCAGGGCTATTCTTGTGCAGCCAGAGGCCCGTCATCACACCCCAGGCAGGCGACAATAAAATCTGGAGTTGGGTAGGGCTAGCTCCCCCTCTTTCTTTTTTTTTTTTTAATTTTTTTATAGCTCCTCTCAAGCTCTCCACCAACTACAAGCCAGATTTAGGAAGTTTAATTAATTAGCTAGTGTTTATAAAGCGTTTGAAGAATTTTAAAAGTGCGACGTAAGTGCCAAATATTATTTTAATCTGGGTATGTGTGTGTGTGTTTTTTCCAAGAGTGCTTTTTCTTTCCTTTTCTTGCTGTCTTTTATTTTTCTCTACAGGTTCTGTTCTGGGAACTAGGTTGAAAAAAGAAAAAAGAAAATCACTCCTTGAGCCAGGTGCCTAGGAGCTCACGCTTACAATTCTAGCTACTCAGGAGGCTGAGATCTGAGATAATAATTTGAATTCAATCCAGGCAGGAAAGTATGTGAGATTCTTAGCTCCAATGAACCAGCAAAAAACTGGAAGTGGAGCTGTGGCTCAAGAGGTAGAGTACTAGCTTTGAGCGGAAAAGCCAAGGCCCTGATTTCAAGCCGTAGTATTGGCAGTGGTACATACACGCACACACGCACGCATGCACACTCACATGCATACACACAAACACACACACACCCACTGTTCCTGGGGTCCAGCCCTAGGGTCATTGGTGCTGATGCAACTCTCCCTGGCTGGCCTGGCAGAGCAGAGAACAGACCCGCAGGTGTGACCTGGCCTGGGTGGGTGTGGCCTGGCCTGGGTGGGTATGGCCTAGTCTGGATTGTGGGGGGGACATTATATAAGAAAGAAAACAAGTGGAGTTGCTCACCAGCCCCTTGCTGGGCAGGGTCACAAGGACCTGATCTCAGAGTGCATCACCTCTAAAACAAGAGCATGGAAAAGGACAAAAGCAACCCAAAGGTTGTTAAAGTGACAGAATGGTTAAGGGAATGACAGCTTATCCCATATGGGAAATTAGGGACAGATATAAAAAACCATTACCACAAAAACCTTGGGACTGTGCATGTTTTTCATGGCAGAATTTTAAATAACATGGTGGTTATGCAAATAAAACCATTCCCTGCAAAGCATTTAGAGGAAACAAAAAAGTAGAAAAACAAAATAATAATCTCATATAATATCATCAAAGATAACTGCAATCAACGCTTCACCGTATCTTAGTTAAAATACGAGCCAATAAAAACAATGTAAAAAACATACCTTCAGATAGCTAAAGATATGTGCAAACATTGTGCTTCACTCACTTAAGATTATTCTTATTTAAAAAATGGAAACTGAGATGAGTCTGGGGGGGGGTGGTTAATTAAAAAAAAAGGAAACTGAGAACCTCTACTATTCAAGAAAAGGAGACTGGTTAACTCTGTCCAAGGTCATTACAATGGTGGTAGAGAGTTACAATGAAAATATATTCAAGTTCAGCGTTGTCCAGTGACAGAGTCAATAAAACCCAAGCTTCTAGTTTTAGTGGTGCAAAAGACAGTAAGGATTATCTGTGATTACTTTTTTGTCTGTGCTGGTCCTGGGGCTTGAACTCAGGGCCTGGGCCCAGTCCCTAAACCTCATTATGGTGGAGGCTACTGCTCCACCACTGAGTCACAGCATCACTTCTGGCTTTTTCTGAGTAGTTTATTGGAGATAAGAGTCTCACAGCCAGGGCTGGCTTTGAACTGCAATCCTGAGATTTCAACCTTCTAAGTAGCTAGGATTACAGGCATGAGCCACTAGCACCTGACCACATGGTTACTTTTGAGTGGTAGATTTACACAGGATTTTGTTTTCTGTTGTCAATTTGCATTAGTTGTGCAAGAGAAAAGATAAACTGCTTTCAAAGTGACTTTGTAAAACAAAATGAAACTAGTTACGAACAACTGCAAGTGCTATCCAAAGCTCTTTGGATTCTGAATCTAAAACAGATGGGAAGGCCAGGCACTGGTAGCTCACACCTGTAATCCTAGTTACTCAGGAGGCTGAGATCTAAAGATCATGGTTTGAAACCAGCCTGAGCAGGAAATTCTATAAGATTCTTATCTCTAATTAACCACCAAAATACAGGATGTGGAACTGTGGCAAGTGGTAAAGTACCAGATTTAGGCAAAAAATGCCTGGCAAGGATATGAGGCTCTGAGTTCAAGCCCCAGTACTAGCACCAAAAACAAACAAAACACTGGTAAGATTACTCTTTCCTTTTTTTTCTTTCTATTCTGGGCATTTTTCAGATTTTCTATATTAGACGATCATTAAGTACCACATAACAGTATTGTGGGCTGTCGTGGGTTGTATAGCCGAGTGGGAGAACACTCACCAAGTATGTGCAAGGCCCTTCGTTCAATCTCAAGGACTCAAAAGTAGAAACAAAAAGAAAAGCGCGCGCACACACACACACACACACACACACACACACACACACACACACACACACACACACTACCGTATGTTACTCATGCAAGGTGAGAGCGAGTTTTTTTGTTATTGTCAGTCATGGGGCTGGAACTCAGGGCCTGGGTGCTGTCCTTGAGCACTTTTGCTTAAGACTAGTGCTCTACCACCTTGAGCCACAGTACCACTTCCAGTTTTCCGGTGGTTCATTGGAGATAAGAGTCTCACGGACTTTCTTGCCTGGGCTGGCTTTGAACTGTGATCCTCACACCTCAGCCTCCTGAGTAGTTGGGATTACAGGCATGAGCCACCAGAGCACGGCTGGGAGCCACAGGGTTTGACTAAATCTCCCTCACCAAGGATTCCATCTGTTTTGTTCAAGGCTGTCCCATCGTCCTGTTCTCCTGCCTCCCCTCCCCCCCCCCCCCCCCGCCAGCAACTGCTACCGAGTACTGCTCAAGAAATCTCTGCAGATAGGGCTGTCCAATGGTGTGTCCAGAATAAGAGGCCTCGAATGGAAACCCTGACACTGTCATGTGTGGTATTCCACACATGGAAGGAGACTGGGGATAAAATACACATTTTCTTGTCATCTTATAGTAGGTATTCTCTTAAGTCTTTTTGTTTCATGAATACTTCAGGCTTTGAAGAAGTACAGGAATGAAGCAAAATACGTGAGGACCTTTTCTAGGGGAGAAGGAGCCCCCATGGGTGGTGCAAGGGGTAGAGGATGTGGTCGGTGATGGATTACTGGCCCCACCATGTGCCACGCCCCGAGCCAGGGCTGAGGATGGCGGTGTCCCTGCCCCTGTGGCGCTTGCACTCTAATTGTGAGAATGGAGTCTGAAGAAATCACTCACAGACTGCAGTTGGGGTGGGCACTGGACCCCTTGGAACGAGGTACAACTCCATCTCCCCCCCGTGCCTACTGTCCACCTTCTCTGCCTCAGTTGGCTGAGATGTCAAAAGTTTGACCGCCTGTGTCAAATGCCACGCACACGGGCAGCAAGGCAGAAGGCAGAGCACTGACGGCAGCACGTAGGAACACATACCTTCAGTTCTATAAAGATACAAAGGGTGGCTTTTTGAGATGAAGAAAAGAGGCAACTGGTTGTCAAAAGTGAGAAAACAGTATGGATGAGAAAACAATACAACAAAGCAAAACAAAACAAAACAAAAACCCTTCCAACTTAGAAGTGAAGCCTGCAGAAAAGAGGCAGGATGGCCAAGCAGAGGGCAGGGAGGCCGGGAGGCCGGGAGGCCAGAAGAGCTGGCAGTGCTGATGAGCAGAAAGCTGGCTTCTAATGGAACCTGGAGGTGACGGAGCAATGCTTGCAGCAGCGTGGCCCGCTGGCGCGGTGACAGGAAAAGCACTGTAAAAGCATGTGTTCTATAAACACCCTTTGTACTGCAATGGCCTCCAGGGACCAGAAGAGGCAGGGAGAGAGCGTGCAGAGGTCACCAACACCACATCCACTTGGCTTGGTGCCTCAGCAACCTCAGGACCTCCTTCCCACCTCTCCTAAAGCAAAGATGAGGAGGGAGGCCGGGAGGCAGAAGCTATCTCCTCTGAACCTCCAGGTCCTGGCTTGCTCTGAGCCAGGCCCCAGGCTGCACGGCCGCCCCCTCGTGAGGCAACGGGCAGGCCAGACAGTGCCTCCAGGCCCAGGCACCTGTCACCATCTCCTTCCTACGGGGTAGAAATCACTCTAGGCTCCCAGGCAGGAGTCTGGAACCCTTCCGTGCGGCTGCTTCTGCCTAGACGGGGTCCCCTCCAGCTCAGGCCTCCGCATTCTCAGGCTGCCAAGGACACATTTTCCCCAGCTGAGAAAAAAGGTTCTCTTAAAAGCAACACACATTTATTAAATGGCATTTGCCAAGGTTTCTGAGCCCTGGCTGCCGGCAGCAGACAGTCTCTGGGTGGGAATTTTCCCCGAGCTGACACTACTCACTGACTTTTTATAGAGCTTTCAGCCGCCTGTAAAAGCTCTTTCCAGGCAGGACGCTTAGCTCCCTGAACCCACACGGTACTTGTGCAGGGAGCAACAGGTAGGCAGTCCATTTGGCAGATGGGGGAAATCAAGGCAAAGGGTGGGCTCCAGCGTCAGTCAGGAAGAGACACATGGCTGGCTTCACACTCAGGGCTGAGCCCACGCTGAGCCCTCCAAACCCTGAGGAAGTGCAAAGGCCCTGGGGTGAGAGAGAAGATAATGGATGAAAAGCCCACAGGGAAAAGGACATGACAGGATATGATGCTGGGGAATGCTGGGTTAGAAATGCCCCTCCAGCAAGTGCTATATTGTAAAATCTAGGATGTTATTCTACAAGCAGTGGGAATGCCGAGCAGGACCAAAGACAGGCTCACTGCACTTCACTGGGGCGAAGAGACTAACAGAGAAGAGGGCAGAGGCAGCAGTCAGAAACTTAGGGTCTCACATCTTAGCTCTGCACAAAAAGCTGTGAGACCTTGTACAAGTCACTTTACCTCTCTGTCTCCCTCTCAACTACCCGATGAGTAAAGTATAGCTGCCCTCTCTCAGAATCATGTGTCTATTAAATGAGGCATTTGATCCTGTCATGTTCAATATCAGGTACTCAATAAAACAGATCCTTCTTGGCCTGGCCCTGACTTCTGTTAACTCTTTGCATCTCCTCTCTCGCCTCTCCTCTTCTCCCCCCTGACCCCCGGCGGGCTGAGATCTGAGGATCGTGGTTCAAAGCTAGCCTAGGCAGGAAAGTCCCTGTGAGACTCTTTTCTCCAATTAACCACCAGAAAACTGGAAGTGGTGCTGCGGCTCAAAGTAGTAGAGTACTAGCCTTGAGCAAAAGAGCTGAGGGTCAGTGCCCAGGCCCTGAGTTCAAGCCTCCCCCTGCCCCAAGAAAAACAAAACAACAACAGGGAAGAAGATCTCCATGCTTTTGGGCCCCAAAGTGAGGACATGAGGATCAGACGATGATCCTTGAAGAGATGGAAGCCCAGTCTGGACGGGAAATGGCCTGGGCATCCAGCATTCGCTTTCTAACTCTCCCCACACTGATCCCTGGCACTGGGGGCCGGGAGAATGAAGATCAGCTGACTGGTGTCGAGGTTTGGGCCTCATGACATCATCCCTCCTCATTCTGCAGATCTGAAATCTTCCAAAATGAGATTCACAAGAGAACATGTGTTCCAGCCTCAGCCTCTGCCAGGCACACATGCACCGAGTACGTACGTCCTTCCACCCCAGGCTTCCGATTCTGGCGGAAGCGATGGTCAGCTTGAGGAATGGGGCAGGAGAGATGGCCCTGGCATCACCACCCACCTCTCCGCTCCAGCCGGCCCTCCCCGCCTCCAGTCTCCTCCTGATTGGAGCACCTGGTCTCGGGTTCCTGCACAGATCTGCAGCATCTAACACCCTGCACCCCCATGTGGCTGTGCCAGGAAATCTGACAGACACGGAGAGCCAGTGCTGTATCTCACTTCCACCTCAGCCATTTCCTCTCTCCCTGGACCCAGGGCCTGGCCAAGGCACCTGACAGGGAGACCCAACCCCAAGAAGTCACCATCAGGAGGCCGGCGCTCTTTTAAGTTAGCAGGAAGGCAGCATCAGCTGTTAAAACAGACGCTTCCCTCCCCGACATGGATGAAAGGACAGATGGGGTCAGAAACCCATCTTGGAAACCTGCTGCCCTACCATGGACACACTGATTGAACCAGGAAGAGGAGAGCCAAGCCAGCAGGGTGTCAGCAACCTGGACCTCAGTTTCCTACCTACCCAGCGAGGCTAGGGGAGGACAATGAAAGAATCACATGACCGTCACAGCTGGGCTCTGTGGTCAGACTGATCTGAATGGCTGGCTGGCCACTGGATTCTGACACTGTGTGACCTTAGGCAAGTCTGGGCCCCTCTCTGAGCCTCCCTTTTCCCAGTGTCCTGACAGGACACTTGATAATGGGACACACCACCCAGGATTGCCACAAGTTCTTTTGAAGGGTTAGGGGAGGCACACACCAGGTCCAGAGCCCAGCAACATGCCAGAAACGATGGTTATCTGTTAGTATGACTTCAGCGTTTGCTTAGGGAACTCAGGATCCCATCAGATTTCCAGCTTTCACAGTGGAATTCTCCAGCACAGCCTTGGCCTGCACCCTCAGAAGCTTGGCGTGACCCCCACCCCTTCCTCATCCCTGGGGCCTAGCCTGCCAGCTCAATCAGCCACTTTCTCCCCTGGCTGCCCACTTTTGGCTTTTGGTTCTAGTCATCCACAATTGTGGGTTCACACAGAGACACCTAGAGGCAGATGTGCCACAGCACAGCACTCAGTCCCAGGGGGCAGGAACAGGCAATTCCAGCCCAGCCTGCCCTCCCCAAGGCAGCAAGCCAGGGTGGCTTCAGGGAAGAGCCTCCCTGGGTGCGGCAATGGCCTGCCTCAAGGGCACTGGCTCTTCTTCTCCCTTTCCTTCCCCCACCTCTGGCCCCGTGCTTTCTAGGTATCGGGCCCTGCCAGTTGCTTTCCAAAACTCAGACCCAATTTCACAGCTGCAGAAACCAAAACAGAAGACAGCAATAGCCACGCACATGCGTACTGAGCACCAACTGCACCCTAGGCAGACGTCAGGCATCATACTTGTGTGAATGGGCTCAGGCCTGGCGCTAGCACTGCTAATAGCATTTCACAGAGGAGAAAACTGAAGCCCAGAGAAATTCAGGAAATCATCTGACGACACGGTTGGCTGGATATCCTGGGTCCCAGGACCCACCTCAGCATAGACTATGCATGCCTCTACATGGAAAAGCCTCCAAAAGGAGATCTATCTGATTAGCCGATGAGGCACACCAGCAAGGAATGTGGAGGAAACAGCCAACAGCCTCAAGGAGGGGCAGGAACAGGATGGACTAAGGTAGAGAGAGAGAGGTAGGGGTTTAGCATAGGGCCTGGGTTTGTACAGTAGCCAAACTTGAGCCAGGCACCAGTGGCTCACGCCTGCAATGCTTGCTACTCAGGAGGCTGAGATCTCGGTTCAAAGCCGGCTAAGGCAGGAAAATCCATGAGATTCATCTCCAATTAATCACAGAATAGGCCGGAAGTGGTGCTATGGCTCAAGTGGTAGAGCACTACCAGCCTTGAGCAAAAAGGAGCTCAGGGACAATGCCCGGGTCCAAAGTTTAAACCCCAGGACTGGCAAAAAAGCCAAAATGGGTCAGGTTGGGTGTCAGTGGATTCTGTACAAATGGAAACTCCTCTAGTTCACACGATCAGCGACACGGGACAGAGCAGCCTACAAGGCTCCTGTCAGCCACCTTGTAGCATCCTGTGTGCAGAAACAGGGCTTTGCCAGCAAGGACATCCAGCACCGGCTGGTGCTTTGTTGGTTTTTTTTTTTTTTTTTTGAAAAACTTGGACCAAGAGCGCAACAGTTTTGAGCTGAGGAGACATGACGAGAGAGGTGTTGACAAGTCAGGAATGGAGCACAGTTAAAAAGAGTGGTTGGGGGGGAGGGGACCCCCATCAGTCCAAGATTACAAATAAGAAAATAACCTGTCGCACGGAGCCCTTGGAAGCAGCGAGCGAGCGTGTGGGATCCGAACAACACTTTTAGACTCCCTTCCTCTACCACACCCCCTCTCCATCTGTCGCAAAGGGCACCAGGAAGATGCAGGAGGAACATTCCAGCTCTTGAGGGCTCCAGAGCTCGGCAGCCCAGATGGGGGGGAAGGGAGGGGCCCCTCTCACAGAAGCCACATCATCTGTGGGGCCAAGGGGCTGCCAGTGTTCCCCTTAGCATGCTGTCAAGAACAACGCCCCTGACTCAGGCAAGAATTTCTGCCCCATCTACCACTCTCCACCTTAGCACCGAAATGGGGGAGGGGGAAGGCTCCTCACCCCTCCAGGAAGGGAGGGAGTAATGCTGGCCAAGTTTTACTCATCTCGCCCATCAGAACCCACCCAGTAGGAAAGGCTGCATCCAAGATCCTGGCTCCCTCACCACTTAGTCCTGGGACGAGTATGTCCCCAGTCTTTTTTTTTTTTGGACTCGGTTTTCCTCATCTGTAAAATGGGGATGAAAGCCAAGTCAGATGATGCATGAGTTACTTAATAACCATTGGCTTGTGTTCCTCCCTCCCTGAGCCCAGGGTTCACGTCAGGACTTCACACATGCCCAACGAATGAGTCACACCACAAATCTCCCAGGGGTTGGTAAAGGGATAATGAAGAGCCAGAATGTACCCAGAAAGCCCCGTAGCATTAAGGACCTTGCAAGAGCCAGGCACACATGGAACCACCCCCCACCACACACACACACACGCCCTTTCTTTTCCTATGAAAGAGGAAGTGAGAACAGTTTTACCACTGTGGAAAGCACAGCACAGCCACCCAGGTTGCCACATTCTACCCTACCCGGTGTCACACACTCTCTGGGCACCCCACTGCTCCCCAAAACCAAACCCCATGTGAAGGACTTCATCCAAGGGTTATTGGGAGGTGTCCCCGAGGTCCCAGGGCCCAGGGAAGGCCCGGTGAGTATCCAGCAGGGTCAGGGTCAGTCCCCAGAACCAGGCTCTTCCAGTGCCCCCATATCCCCCTGTTCAGGGACACCAAGAAACAGACTTTCCACAGGGTCGGAGCACACTGGGTGGTGACTTCACCAGCATCATTTTAGAATTTCCCTTTGGCAGCATCTGTGCCAAATACAGTCTTTAGCAACTTCTTCCCCTGTCTTTCCCCACCAAGATAATTCACATGACCGGTCTCCCCCCCCCCCCCCCCACCATGGGGATCATGTGAAGCCCCAGCTGTCACGTGATGCTTTCAGGATGACAGCTCTGCCTGAGACACAAGCCTGCCACCAGCGGTCCCTCAATCTACAGCCGTCTCCGAAGCCTGACATTTGAGTTTCTCACTCGAAACAAATCCATTTTCTTAGAAAATTGGACAACTGCCTTTTCTACCTTCTTGCCTTTCTAAGCTTGTCTCTCTACGACTTTGCCGTAAATTCGATGCCCCAAACCACAGGGATCGACCCAGACCTGGAGCCCCTGTTCCCCCTCCCCATTCTCCAGGCAAGCCTTTCAGTAAAGTCCATGCCTGGGCCCAGAGTATGACTGGACTCCCACAGGACCCCAAATGAGGGGTGCAGGAAGGCTCAAGCTCTGGGCACCCTCCCTCCCCCCACCAAGGGGTCATCATTCTCCCCTCCTAGGATGTATTTATTTCAAAGTTAACTGGGCCCCTCTGCTGCATCCGCTTTTGTGGGTTATTGATGCCGAATGGATTGGAACGGAAGTTTTATGGCCCAATCTTTACCATTTTATAGATTGTTTTTATAGGTTGGGGGGGGGAGAGAATGCTCACAGGAAAGGTACTGGTGTTTCTAGGCAGCACCCCGGGAAAGGGCAGGCTGCCCATCTGAACACTTGCTAATCAGTGGCATTGGTCCTCATTGGTCCTGGTTGGAGAAGGGTCTGGAATAGATATTTAAAAATTAACTTGGGCCCAGTTTCCTGCTTCAGGAAAATGAAGCACTTTTGGAGAGATGCGTGTGCATTTCCCAGCCATTGAGGACAGCAGGGCAGAAACTGGGACTTTTTTTTTTTTTTTGGTCACAGCACAAATGGCCAGCTTGGGCAGACAGGGGCACAGGAAATCAGAGAGCCACTCACAGGAGAGAGAGGAAATTTATCAGTGTTCTGACCACCGGGCAAGGACCGATTTGTAACTGAAAACCTTGGAGGGTAGGAGAAGGGGGGGGGGCTGCTTTGTGGCTCTTGGGTTCAGGGAAACTGCAGGGCACAGAGAAGCTGCCGGCCAGCCCCCACGTCTTCCACCCACTCTGCTATCAGATGGCTACCGGGCTCCATACACACACAGAGGAACAGACCCTGAGCCCATCTTCACCTCCCCACTCAAAAGGAGGGGTGACGGGGACCCCCCTGACCATCGAACACTGCTCCACGAAGCCAACAAACTACATCTCCCTTCTATCCCTGCCCAGCCCCTTGAACCCCATTTATCTCCCGGCCCCTCCTCCCTGGAGACTGGGGATTTTGCAAACCCTCTTTAAGAAGCAGGACTCTTCTAAATGGTGACCTCACCCCTTGGCGAACATACGTTTGCTTTCAGAGCCGCCTGCCCGCCTGCCTGCTAGAGACAGCCAGGTGTTTGATGTAGGCCAACAAAAAGACATGCTCCGAGCCACAGGTAACAGCCCCGCAGAACACCTGAACTGCAGGGAGCTGCCTCCGCCAGGAGACGGGCAGGAGGAGAGCCGGAGCGGGCGGGCGAAGCCAGCCCGGGAGGGAGAGCCCGGGAAGGCTGAGCCGCCGCCGGGCAATCCACCCCGTCTTCCCCGAGGATCTGTTGATCGCGGTGGCTCACCAGGGCCTCCCTTCCTCGCCCCCCCCCCCAAACATCTCTGGACTCAGCTAGCCGCGAAGACGGCTCACTCTCCCCTAATTCCAACAGCCTGTCTCCAGCGGGCTCGGCGGCCACCCGCCTCTCTCAGACCCCCTAGTCTAACCTGTGGAAAGCTGAAGTCTAGCGAGAAAGCTTCCAAGGGGAGAAGCCAGGAGCTCCCGAGCCCTAGCCTGCGCGGGCAGCCACTGCTGCTGCCTCTTCCATCAGACTGGGCAGGGGCTGGGTATAACAACTCACATCTATGTCCCGGTGCCCGGCGGGAGGGCTGCACCCCGAGCGGGCAGGCAAGCCCCTTCTTAGGAAGAGTTCTACCCTAGGCTGTGTGACCTTGGGCAAGTGGCTGGCCCTCTCTGGGCCTCAGTTTCTGCATCTGTAACCCTGGTTTACAGAGACACAACCACCACCACCACCACCACCACCCCGCATACACACACACATACACCGGGTACACCACCGGGACTGCTGGGCTGGAGCCGAGCGGCTCCCGGGGGCCGTCGGCGCGGCGCGAGGCCCGAGCCCCGCGGCTCCGGGAGGGAGTCGGGGCGCTTACCTGACCAGGCGCAGGACGCGGCGAGCAGCAGGCAGAGCAGCGGCCGGAGGCGGCCGGGGGCCGGGCCGGCGGGCTCCATGGGCCGCGGCTGCGGAGCGAGGAGGGAGACGGCGGTGAGTGCGCGCTCGGGCGGGCGGGCGGGCGCGGGGAAATGACTAAGGCCCCCTCCCCCTCCCCTCCGCCCCCCTCCCGCCCCGACCGGAGCCCGGAGCCGCCGCCGCCGCCGCGGGATCGGAGACCCCCCCGCCCCCGCCCCGGGAGAGATGGGGAGACCGAGACGGGGAGACACCCCGAGAGCGCCAGCCGCGGCCGGGGACGGCGAGGGGAGGAACCAGACCCGAGGGAGCCAGGCGGAGAGCCAGAGACACAGGGAGGCGATCGCGGGGGGAGAGCGAGCGCGGGGAGAGGGAGAGCGCGAGAGGGAAAGAGAGAGAGCGCGAGAGGGGGGAGAGGGAGAGAGAGAGAGCGAGAGAGAGAGAGAGAGAGAGAGAGAGAGAGAGAGAGAGAGAGAGAGAGAGAGAGAGAGAGAGAGAGCGCGAGCGCGGGGGAGCGGCGCGCGGGGCGCAGCGCGGGAACGCAGCGCCGGGGCCAGGCGAGGGCAGCGCGGGGACCCGGGCCGGGACCGAGCGCCGCCGCCCCCGCCGCTGCCCACCTGCCCCGCCCGGCTCCGCGCCGCGATCCCGCGCCGCGCCCGGCCCCCTCCGCCCGCGCGCGCGGCCGCCCTCCCGCCTCCCCGTCCCCCCTTCTTCCCGTCCGTCCGGAGGCGGCGGCGGCGGGGCCCGGGCCGCCCTCACCTCCTCGCCCCGCGCGCGCCCGCGCGCAGCCGCCCACGGCGCCCCGGGAACCGCGAGGGCAGCGTCGCCCCCGCGCCGCGCCCCCCGCCCGCGCCCCGCGGCCCGCGCGGACCTGCGCCGGCGGGAAGGACGCCCAGGCTCGGGAAGCGCCGCCCGGGCCGCCCCGAGGCCCGGCCCGCTCCACTTTGCGCAAACTTGTTTTTCTAAGGTCGGCGCTGCCAGCTGCCTACATCGTCCTCTTAAGGTGGACTGGGGAAGTTGCGGCCCGACCCGCCCCGGGCCCCGGCCGCGGGGAGGCTGGAGACGGGCGGCGCGGCCCGTGGCAGGGAGGGGCGCTCGGGGGAGGAGGGGGGGTTGCCTTTAGCCCCTCCCCAAGGGGCCCTGCCCTCCCCGGATCCCAAAGCTGGAGGGGGAGAGGGGTGGCTGGGGCAGGAGGGTGCGTGCGGGCCCCGGGGACCCTGGTCTGCCCGCGCTGGGCCGAGGTGAAGCAAAAGCAGGAAGTGAATGCAAGGGAAGGGGGAGAGGAAGGAGAGAGGGATGGTACAAAAATAGCGCGTGTGTAGGAAGGACTTCAGTGCCGCCTGGAAAAGAGGCGCTGGGGGAGAGGAGGGGAGCAGGGGGGGCAGGGAGAGCGGAGGGACCGGACCGGCTTCCCTGGGCGGGGGGGGGGGGGGTCTCTGGATGGGGGCCTGAACTTCATCCCGGGCAGACTCGGGGTGGGGTCAGCTTTAGAGGAAGAGGAGCAGGAGGAGCCTGAGGCCCGGGGTCCCGGAAGATGGAGCTCTTCTGGAGGGAATGCCCTGTTTACCAGCAAAAGCCAGGTCAACGCTGGGATCCGCCGAGCTGCGGGTCATCGGGCCGAAGGCTCTGGTGGGAGGAAGGGGAGTTCGGGACCCTCTACTCTTCCTGGCAGAGTTTCCGAGCTGGAAGTAAGCTCTGAGGTAGCCGATTGCATCTCACCGTTTACGGGACTTAATGAAGCAAATTGGGGGTGGGGGGGTTGGTACTGTTCCACCTGTGACTGGAGGCTCTCGGAAGGAGGATGCTGGCCTAAGGCTACACAACGAGTCCTGGGGTTAAAACAAAAAAGCAACCACTGTGAAGCTATAGTACGCACTAGACACTGTTGAAAGTGAACTATACAACTTGTGGGTGGGGATAGGAGGAAAGCACAGTGCAGAAACTGGAGACATTGCCCAAAAGGAAATGTACTCTGCCTGACTTAGGTAACTGTAACCCCTCTGTACATCACCTTTATAAGAACAATTACAGAAATTAACAACAATATGAGCCAGGCCCGCGTGGTTCATGCCTGTAATCCTAGCTACTCAGGAAGCTGAGATCTCTAAGGATTGAGGTTCCAAGCCAGCCTGGGCAAGAAAGTCTGTGAGACCCTACATCTCCAATTAACCCCCCAAAAGCTGGAAGTGAAGGTGTGGCTTCAGTGATAGAGCACCAGCCATGAGTGAAAAGGCTAAGAGATAGCACCTAGGACCTGAGTTCAAGTCCCAATACCAGCTCAAAAGAAAAAACAGATAGGTGATTTTTTTTTCTCTCTCCCTCAGGCTAAGGACCTCTGCAGTGATTCCCCTCCTTCCTCAGGCCTCCTGGTAAAATGTTTGGTTCTGCTTTTTTGCCAAGACAGAGAGGCAGGCGGGGCCTAGCTGTTCTGAGCAGGGCCCAGTGTCTCTGGTTGGTAAGCTTTTCTTAGGTTTCTGAGCTGTGAGAACTGGGGAAACACTTGGTTGTTTCCCAGCCTCAACTTCCTCATCCAAAATGAGGCAAAAGGGGATACCAACCTAGAAGGGCCAACATGAGGCTGAGCTGACCCCTATACTACATGCACCTAGCATGATCTAGCATGCACCAAGGAGAGTGTTGGATAACCCCGTGGTTCTGGGAGTTATTGAGAGTGCAAAGGAATTTTTGTTTTCCTAGGCATGGGAGATTATCACAGGGAGAATTCACATTCTAGGGGAGGAAACAGAAGTAGGAAAGAAGGAACAATGAATGAACCCAGCAAATCAGTTTAGAGAGTGAGGGGCCAAAGTGAGTCCATTTAAGTTAGGGCAGCAGGTAGATGAAGTCCTCCCTTCCATATGGAGGCTGAATCACAGTAAAGCCAAGACCTAAGAACAAAAGGTCCAGGAAGAAAAGACACAGACATAGACTAGGATCCTGGGGTCAATTTAGTTGGAGGATGGTCTGGCTGGGTGGCTTTGAAAGCTAGGTAGAGAGCCTATGTTTATTCTGCAGATTGGAACCACTGGAGGGGTCCAGGCAGGAGAGTACCAGGTCTGATTTGTGTGTTCCAAGTGCTTCTCTACTGGGGGGGGGATTAGGGGTGGAGGGTTGGGAAGAGGGGATCAGACAATGGAGGTATGAGGAAGGAGGCATTACCCTGGGGTCTGGGGCCATCCCGGTATCTGAAGTGGGCTGCAGGGAGACTCTCCAGCTTTGCAGGTGCGCTGGTAGGACCATCAAAGTGTCCAGAGAGACTGACGAAAATCAGTCACCAGACTATGTTTAGGGTAGGAGGGTGCTGGGCCTCCAGCTGAGGTCAGAGATGAGGCAACCTCCTGCCCTGGGCTTCCAGAAGGCTGTGTTGCTAATGGCATCCCAGGACACACACACACACACACACACACACACACACACACACACACACACACACACACACACACACACACACACACACACACACACACACACACACACACACACACACACACACACACACACACACACACACACACACACACAGACCTGCCTGGGATTAGGAACCTTGGGATTAGAAGGATAATAATCGAACCACCTGCTATTTATACACAGCACCTTTGTCAAAGGCAGTCAGCAATGCTTTCCCTCCCAGGGCCTTTCTCATCCTCACCTCAACCAGAGGGCGGGGCTTGCGCTCTGACCACATAAAAGCTCCCCTGTGCCCAGCCACTGAGCTGAGAACTCAGGGAGGCCCATGGACAGATGGGCAAAGCAAACAGGTGGGGTTCAGCCTGTCTGGTCACTCCAGGGAAGATTATGGCAGACCATTGATAGGGATCAGCAACTCATTCCTACAACAAGACTAGCTAAGCTGCCCTGGATCCAAATCTAACAGCCTTCATACATACATCATCCTTCCCATCCACTTACCAATATTTATGAAGCGTCTACATCCATACACCTACCAAGATTCATTAACCATCTCCTGTGTACAGACACTGTGCTAGGAAAAGCAGTCTAGTAGAGGAAACAGACAAACCAACAGGTAAGGTATTTAGTCCATCTGGTAGACACAGGTGGTGGAGGGAGGAAAGGACCTGAGCATTAGTGACCATGACAAGGACAGGAGTGGGTATGATTTTGACAAAGTGACAAGAGCTGTCTCCTGGGGTCAAAAGGGGAAGCCAGTGGCCACTCCACCCCTGCCCTGGCTTTGGACCCTTTTCCTCCTGGGTGTTGGGATTCTGTCTGGGAATCCTGCAGCCTCGGCTTCTCACCACATCCAGGACCCAGCCAGTGCTCACTACCAATACTGCTTCCACCATCTCCCCATGGCCCCCCTGTTCCTCCCCTCTGTTCCTCACTCAGCAGCAGCCTGAGGACTGCTTTTCCACACAGCAGATGAGACCCTTCCCCTGATGTCTCAAGCTACCAAAACAGAGACCCGGACAGGCACAGGCAAGGAAAGATCAGGAGCTCCACAAGCCAAGACTCAGGGAATTACACTCAGGCAACTGAGCTGAGAAGGGTTGTTTTTAGTTTTGATCTGTGAATAATAATAACAGGAAGTCACTAGTGGAGCAGATGTCAAAGCAACCATGTTAGGAAGCGTCGGGGGGTTTGATTCTGAAGGATGGGTAGAGGCATCCTGGCATGTACCCGGCCCTTCCATACACATCCCTCATCTTATCAGAGCCCCGACATCAAAAGATCCCAGAGGTAAGAGAAGAAGCCAGAGACAGAAAGCAGCTTGACGGGGCCACTCAGCTTGGGCATGCCGGGACCTGCGGAGATCCAGCTCCGCTTGGCTTAGCTTTGCCCACGCTTGGCTCCTGAGTGCCCATCTCCTTCGGCTGGCATCAGCGGGCAAGCCTGCCAGGCTGCCTTTGTGTGGGGCCTGTCAGGAGGCTGGAGCTGCCAACGACCTATTTTTCTGGGCAAGAGGAGCCATTTGGAGTTAGAGGCCTGAGCTATGGAGCCAGAACAATAAAAAATTAAAAAAAAATAAATAAAGCACAGACTCCTGGGTTGCCTGGACTAGGGACTGGCTGGTCCAGAAGGGAAGCTGCTGACCAAGCTGGGGGTGGGTTAGGGAAGGCCTGATGAGCCCTGCTTGTTCTCTGACCCTGAGGTGGCTCATCACCAAGGCCCATCTCTGGGGGTGGATGCCATTGTGTAGCTATGAGAGCCAAAGCTTGGGGTGGGGAGGGGCAGGGGACTGGGGGAGTGACTTGCCTCAGGTTCAGATTTGAACTTCATTCCTCCCAAAATAATCATAGTTCATCTGTTTAGCATCTTCTGTGCCTTACAAGTTCACTCTCATGACTCACGATCCACCTGGGAGGAGGCTCGGCTCGTAACTCCCTCATCTTACAACTGACACAGCTGAGACTTTGAGGTGCTCCTGCTCACAGGCCTGTTAAATTCTCATCCCGGTTTTTGTCTTCATAGCCTGTGTTGTCACCTGTCATTGTTGATTAAACTGCATGTGTACTGCAGTTGGCCAGTCTTCCTAACTAGAGACTGGTCAGTCCAGCCCAGAGGCTCTGCATCTGGCTCTGAAGGCAGAGTCAGATCTGAGAGTTTGAGCCCAGGCTCCGCCTCCAGAGATGCCCATGCCTTCTAGGGCAGATGCGGCCAAAGATATTATTGTAATTGTTTTGTTTTGTTTTGTTTTTCCCTCCCCAGGGCCTTCAGTAGTAAACAATAGGTTGTCAATAAATAGGAGCTTTTTGTTGTTGTTGTTGTTGTTGTTGTTTTTTGCTTTTTGCCAGTCCTGGAGCATGAACTCAGGGCATGGGCACTGTCCCTGAGTTTCTTTTGCTCAAGACTAGTTCTCTACCACTTGAGTCACAGCACCACTTCCGGCTTTTTCTGTTCATGTGGTACTGAGGACTCGAACCCAGGGCTTCATGCATGCTCTCTACCACTAAGCAACATTCCCAGCCCTGGTTTTTTGGTTTGTTTTTAAGTGATCTGCCCCATTTACAAGAAAGGGAATCAGGGGAGCAGAGATTTGGGGATTCGAGGGCAGCATCTACAAATCTGTGCTTCAAGTCACCCCACTTTATAATCACCCCAGCCTTCAGCACAGCTGCCCAGGAATCAGAGCTGAAGTTCTACCACTTGAGTGGATCTCAGCCTTGCCTGAAGCGATGTTAAAACACAGGCCTCAGGGCCCTGCCCCAGAGTGGCTGATTCAGTAGATCTCTGGTAAGGCCCGAGGACTGCATTCTAACAAGGCTCCAGTGCCTGTTCAGGGAACACACAGTTGAGAACCACCAAATAGACTGTTCATCAAGCCCAGTTGAGAAGGTTCATGAGCTCAACCCCAGCATTCTGGCTGGCTGGCCAGTCTGTCCATCCCTCTGGATCCTGTCTCTACTGAGGAAGAAGGCAAAGAGCAGGACAGCCCCAGCTCAGAAACTGCAGCCAGCGCTCCAAGGCAAGGCTGTGACAGATCATCCAGCCAGACCCAGAGGGAGCCGTGCGGTAATTAGTGCTTTCCTAGTAAAGTCAGAGACGAAACCATCCGGCAAGCAGGCAGGCAGGCAGGCAGGCAGCTAGTCTGCTGGAGCTCATCAGGGGTGGGTGGCGGTGCTGTCAGGCCCTAAACACTTCTTAAGCTCTGGGGGTCTGTCTCTACTCAATGCTGAGCCCAGCTGTGCTGAGCCAAGCCTTCCCCGCCAGCTCTGGGTACAGCGAGGAGGGGGGTGCTGTCCCTGAAGGATGGGAGGTATTGGCAGAGAGCCAGTTGTCTCCACGTGCATCCAGAGATCTGAGTTCAAGGGCAGACTGCCTAATAGTACTGATCATGGTTAATACAAGGGAACCTACACTAAATCCCAGCCCTGAAGCACTTCAACAGACTCTTCTACAACTCTCCTTACATTGACAGAAGTCGTGTCCCCTTTTTCCAGGTGAGAAAATCAAGGCAGAGAGCAATAAGTGAGAACACACAGCCTGAGCCAGGCATAGGTGGCTCATGCCTTTAATCCTAGCTCCTCAGGAGGCTGAGATCTGAGGATGGCCAGTGGTAGAGTGCTAGCCTTGAGCGAAAAAGCTCAGGGACAGCACCCAGGCCCTGAGTTCCAGCCCCACAATTGACAAAAACAAAAAACATAAAGAAAAAAGAAAACTGACAGCTGGAGAGCTACAGAGGTAGGTTCTTTGACTCCAGGATTGCTCATCCTCAGCCTTGCTCTCCATGTCTGCAAATTCTCCTTTGTGATGCTATCAGGACCACCTAGCCCTCTCTGGGTCACCACTGATTGGCTGGTGTGATCACCTCCAGTGCCCTCTGTGGTGCCCGCACTGGGTCTTCTGGTGGTCAGGGCATACCAGAACTAAGTGAGCAACATAGTAAATGGAATCATGACTCTTAACTCCTTCCTGTTCTGCTGGGACCATCAGCTCTCAGGCTGTGACTCAGGTTCATTCCCTGCCTCTGCCTCTCATTCACTAACTGTGTAGGTGGGTCTCAGCTTCTGTGTCCTCATCTGAAAGCAGGTTGAGAGTGGGATTCATGCTGGAGGTGGCAGGGGCAGCGGGGGAAAGGGAGGAGGGAGACCTATCAGCAAAGGCAGCTGTGTAGTACCTACTTCCGCTCATCTTCATCTCAATTCTGCTTCTGTGGTTTCCAGGCACACCTTGGGGGCCCTCTTCACTCATCTTCTTTCTCTCCCTGCCACCTCAGAGCCATCATCCAATCCTCTTGGTTTTACCTTCACTATCACCTGAGAATTCCCCACCCTACCCTCTGCTCTACATCACCCACTGGTCTCAGCACCTGCATCTCTTACCATCTCTGCTCCCCTACTTCCTCTCTGAACTCTCCATTTGTCTTTCCTTCCATCAAAGCCTCCCATAGTTTTCTATCTTAGCTCTTGAAATGAAACCCAACAGTCTCATATACCTTATAACCTCCGTCCCCCTGTGATCACCCTTTCCCCCCTCATTCCAGCCATACTCGCCCTCTCAGTATTTCTTGAACATGCCCCAACAGGTGCCTACCTCAGGGCCTTTGCACTTGATGGTGCCTGTGCCTAGAACCCTCTTTGTATAGCTAATTGGCTAGTTCCTTCCCACTCTTCATTTTGGGCCTCTATTCAAATGTTGCCTCTTTGAAAACCCTGACCAGGCTGCTCTATCTAAAACTTCTTGTCTCCTTCCCATTTTTATCTTTCATGAAACTACCTATACTTGCTGGTGGCATATCAAAGTATATATCATTGGTTGTTGTAGCTCTCACCCGTTCAAATTCGGGCTCCATCCGCCCTTGCCTTTATTCCCCTGTGTTGGCTAGACGCCAGTGAACACAGAGAGAGCCTCCTATTAGCAGAGTGGAAGGAACAGAGCAGGAAGCAGGAAACAGGAAGCGGAAAGCAGCTCTGTCCATGGGGCACTGGCAGCGTGGCTGGCTGAGAGTTGAAGCTCCTGAGAGTTTGATTACCCTGGTTTTCCTCAGTGAACTCCTAACTGCTTTCCCAGGCATGGAGGCTACACCTCCAATTGGCCTCATTTCTGTTCCAACAGGAAGTGTCCACCCTTGGGCAGGACCTCAGAGGAAAGCCCAGAGATGCATACCACTTTCTCGATGGTAGCCACCGAGGAGAGCCACGAGAGCAGTGACCACACCGGCCTCTAGATAGCCACTGCTCCTAGAACAAGGAGCCAGGTGGGCAACAAGTCTAGAATTCGATTCCAGAGCCTTTTGGCCCCGTACATGATGGAGCCCTAGCCACACTATGAGAGACTGAGTTCAGATGCTGCGCTGACTCGGCAGAGGTTTCTCCTCACCTTGGCCCATTTGCACAGGTGAGTCAACAGAGACTGTATAAGGCTGTGTGAACAGAAAGGCTGCCTGGGCCATGTATAGGATGAGTGGCAAAGCAAGACAAATGAGCCTAGACAGGTTGGTACCTAACCCCTGACTCCTCTTTTATGATCTCTTAAGTCCTACAGGCCTGGAATCCCAGCCTAAGTTTCCTCTCTCCCTGAGGCTCATTTCCCCCTTATGCACGGAAAGTACTCACTGTCCCTGTGGAAGTGAAGGAGGAGTTGCAGAGAGAACTGGTAGACCTCCCAGGACTCCCAGACCTCCAGTGCCTGGAGATACCACAGAGGAAGTATGAGCACATTCCAGTGGACTGGCCTCTGGATGGTCTCCCAGCTGTAAGCCAATAGTTGGCTTTAGAGAAGAGGCTCTGCTAGGATTTAGGCCAAAAGCAGCCTCAAATTAGAGGCTGCATCTCCAAGAAGGTGGAAAACCAAAGCAATGGGTCATCAGGAGAGCAGGGAGGAGGGAAGGAAGAGTATGTTGGAGGTAGGGGTGTTGCAGGCTAGCAGAAGGTGTCATCTGTACCCCCCACAGGCCCGAAGAAGGGACATGGCCCTCCCACGCAGGCCTCATGGTGGCCCCAGGGAGCCATACCTGTGTCCAAGGCCTCTACCCTCAACTACCGGCCACACAGTGGCTTAGTGTTGCTGAGCTAGACGCATGGCCCAGGAGCCAGGGAGTTCAAGGACAGTGGGCGGCCTGAGACTAAGTCAGAGCAGGAGAGGCACAGAGCAGGGCCTAGGACAGGGTCACCGATTGTCAGCAGGGCCTCACAGGCCCAGGCAGGGCACTTAGCCCCCACTCAGCTCCAAGCAGGACTGAACCTGAGCAGCTGCAGAGCTAGCAGGTCAGACAGATTCCAGAAGCCTGAGATGCTCAGGGAGAAGGGAGCTCCACCAAGATTGGCCACTTCCCATGGTCCCTGTGGGATGGTATCCAGACCAAAGGAATTTAAAACGTCCAGGTTTCCAGTTGTCCAGCACCCACAGACCTCTCTGCTGTACTAGACTGCTGCCACTGGTGGGAAGTCACTACCTTTTATGGCCGTACTCCCCACCCCCACTCCATCCGACCCCAAACTCAGCAGCCTTGTGCTAGCTCAACTCACCATACCTTGTAGCTCAGTCTTTTGCTGATCATTTTGGAGTTGGAGTCTCCTGGACTTTACTTTGAACTGTGATCCCCTGATTCTCAGGCTCTTGAGTTGCTGGAATAATAGGAGTGAGCCACTGGCCACTGGCTCCATTAATCTAATTTTTATAGATCTGCATGTACCCCAGTTGTCTTTATACCCCTGGTGCTCTGTCTCCTGACCCACCACCATTGTGTCTGTGCCCCACTGTCTCCCACGAGCCTAGTGCGAGGCTGTCTGCAAGGCATTCCACTTCCTAGCAATCTCTAGCTAATGTGCCACAAATGAGTGGGGGTGGGCTTTGGGGCAGGGAAGGGGGGAGGTCCTGCCATGTCTTAAACAGCGAGCTGACATGCAGCACTGTGGTCCCTGGGGAGTAGGTGGGTCTCTAACTGAGTATGTGGCTGGGATTGTTTACATGTATTTGTCCAGAGCTGTCTGTGTGTCTGCCTGTGTGTTTTGCTAAATAGACGTGTCTCTAATGGATGCAGATATGTCTGCAGGTCCAGCTGCAAATACCCCTGCATGCTGTGTGCACACACGTGTCTGTGTGTCGCTGTGGAGTGGCATGTCTTTCTCATTTGGTTGTTTGTATGCGTGCCTGAGTATGTTGCACAGGTGTGAGCATGTTGTCTGAGCTCTAGGTTGCAGCTCGCTACTTCTCTCCGTGTCTTTCTGTGTGTGTGCTGGGTTTCCTTTGTGTGGCTTGCTGTGGGCCTCCTTTCCTGCTTGGCCTTCTGAGGAGCTGGGATGACTCCCTGCAGCCTGGCTGACTTAAGGCCGCCTGACTGGCAGGCAGCGAGGGCTCCACGCCCCTCCCCTCCTTCTCGAGGCGCTAATCACTGGGTTATATGCAGATGGCAAATGTGTGGCTGCCAGGCTTAGAGGAGGGACTGCAGAGGGGGTGTGCAGATGAACACACCAAGAACGAGAGGAGAGAGTGAGAAGACAATTTAGAGGCAGAGAAGGGGGGACCAATTTGGCTTTCCTTCAGAGCTATAGGTGTAGGGTTCTCTCTAGAGGCGTGAAGCTCGCAGGGGGGAGGGTGGGTGGCTGTTGCAGTGCTGTGATTTTCCTTCCCTGATCACTCTGGGGTCTTAACACCACAGGATTCGAGAATCTTAGCCTTATAGGTCTATGGAATTCTCAAGTGTCGGTCCACTGTAATTCCAGATTCCTAGTACCACGTTCGGGGACTTGAATCTTCCTCCCGGCATTTTCAAATATATTCTTGTCATTCTTCTTCCTCTCTGGTCTTTGTTCCTTTGTATAGTCCTGCCAGGGAAATGACCTTGAAAATTCAGCAGATCCATCCCCTGGCTCCCGGCAGGGCAGTGGAGAGTTCTATCAGTTTGGACATTCTTGGAGGTGGTGAACTGGAAGTATCCCAGACAAAGACTGAATGGTCTGTGGTCTCGTGTTACACCCTTCCCTTCTTCCTTCCTTCCCTCCCCACGGGGCAGTGCTTCCAACAAATACAAAGGCACCCGTGTTCCTGGGATATGTTTGCGGTGGTTCAGCAAACTGCAGGTGTGATGGGACGTCATCCAGACCAAAGGAATTTAAGACATCCAGACCTCCCAGCACTCACAAACCCCTCTGCTGTACTAGGCTGCTGCCGTTGGTGGAAAGCTCACTACTCTTTATGGCAATCTCCGCCCCCACCCCCACCCCAGGACCAGGGTTTGAACTCAGTGGCCTTGTGTTCACTCAACTCTTAGGTGGAATAACTTCAGCCTGGGCTCAGGGGGAGGTGTAGGGGTGGCATGGACAGCCAGACAAGCAGCAGCCACATTCTCCAGGATGAGTCCCCATGGGCACCCTGGGAAATCCTAGAGGATTTACCCAAGCTCTTTAGCATGGCAGCCCTTTGAGCTCTGCTAACTAGCCATCCCATCCCCCCACCCCATCCCTACAAACTCAGCCACGCTCAACTCTTTCATTTGTACAGACAGGTTCCACTTCGCCGCTCCTGGTGGTGCCAGCCCTCATCCATCCACGGAGTGCAGGCTTCCACTCAATTGTAAGGGCCACAAAAGAAAGAGTGAGGCAATAAGCCTCACTGCTTTCTCAGAATCTACAGCATTTTGGAACTTGGGAGGCATGGAACGGATGCTGAACTGATCGAAAGCGGCAGCTCATTTCCCCCTTGGAAATTTCAGTTCCCCGCCTCTACCCTTTCCCTAGCCTCTCTAGGTAGATTCCCAGGGCTACACTACCCTTAGGCAGTCTTGGCTTTGTCCTCTTCAGCAGCAGTGGAGCACCTGGAAGCTGACACCATGTCTAGTCAATTTCCCTACCTGTAGGGTTTGTTTCAAGGCAGGCACCCAGCAGGGGCTCAGTAAATGCAAGGAAGTCACCAGCCTCTCGGCTGGGTGACTTCAAATCCCCTGTTGGTCCCAACTGCCAGCACCAGTCCAAGCTGTTGGCAACATCTGCTTCAGAGTCTCATTTGCAATTATGCGTTCCCAGGCTCTTGCCACTTAATATTTAATAACCAGGCGGCTGGCCTTCTCTGGCAGCCACTTAAGACCCTGATTGCCTCTTGTTTGAACTTGGCCTTGATGGAGGCAGGGGCTGTTTGGGGGTTAATCATAAAGCCCATATCCCTGAGTTTGGGGCTAGCACAGGGCCAGGCCCTCTGGCCCTGGAAGGAGGGTACCTGTTGGCTTGTGGCTCCCAGTGACCTTACCGGAAAGACTGGGTTTCAGCTACAGCTGGCTGCATGTTTCCTGCTCCTGCCTGTAGGGCTATGCCTACCCATGCTGCCACGGCTGGGGAAGAGGAAAGAGGAAGAGGACAGTTGGACATTGACTGACTCATATCCGAGCTGGCTGAGGAGGGGAGGAAGGGGGATTCCACGCGGGCTGTGTCCCAGCAGGAAAGTTGGTTCCATCCTGTGTGGCTTGGTCACCAAGATCCAGAGCCAGTCCACATGGAAGCCTGTAGTAGCACAGAATATGGCTCAGGCAGCCATGCCAGCCCGCCCTGGCAGAAGGCTGAGAATGCCTTCCAAGTTGGCTACGGGAGGACATGAGGTAGTAGGGACGACTGATCCCTCCCGATAGCCTGGGGAACCCCGCTGGCCTTGCAAGGCTGGGGTCTGCTCAGAAAGCTGATCTTTACAGGACCACTGGGGACAAGGGGAGAGGTGCCAAGTGCTGTGTGGCCATGGGGTTCAGGAAGTAGAACACCAAGCGCAGAAGTTCTGAGATTGGTCTCTACTACTGACAGCCAGGGGTCGGGAGAGGGGCAGGAAACAGACTCCAGAGCTCATGTCTCAGCGGATATGGCCGAAGGTACTGCCAGGATTCACACTGGGGAATCACATGGGCTTCTCGGATCCCAGAGAGGGCTTCATAGGGTCAACACATAGAGCGGATCTTGCCCTACCCCTAAGAAGCCCAGTAACCATGATAGATTGTCACTATGTATATTAGACAACATAGTCACCAGACCACCCCCTTCCCCTAGGATTGAACTCAGGACGTGGGCACTGTCCCTGAGCTTCTTTTTGTTGTTGTTGACCATGGTCATGGGGCTTGAACTCAGGGCCTGGGCATTTGCTGTCTCTGAGCTAATTTGTTCAAGACTAGTACCCTACCACTTTGAGCCACAGCACCTTCTTCGGTTTTCTGGTGGTTAATTGGAGATAAGAGTCTCAAGGACTTTCCTGTCTGGGCTGGTTTTGAACCACAATCCTTAGATCTCAGCCTAGCCACCAGTACCTGGCCCTCAGCTTCTTTTGCTCAAGAAGAATTCTCTACCACTTAAGCTATAGCTCTACTTCTGGGTTTTTGGTAATTTATTAGCAGTAAGAGTCTTATAGGCTTTCCTTCCTGGGCTGGCTTCCAACTGCCATCCTCAGATCTCAGCCTCCTGAGTAGCTAGGATTACAGATGTGAGCCACCGGTGCTCAATTCTCCTCTTCCCTTTTTTGGTTGTGTTATTGTTTTATTTTGTTTCTTGTTTGTTTGTGCTTGGCCTGGGGCTTGAACTCGGAACCTCATGTTCTTGTTTGGCTTTTTCACTCAAGGCTAGTATTCAACTGCTTGAGCTACAGCTACATATCCAGGTTTTTGGTGGTTACTTAGAGATAAGAGTCTCCTGAACTTTCCTGCCCAGCCTGGCTTTGAACTGTGATCCTCAAATCTCAGATACCTGAGTAGCTAGGATTACAGGCATGAGGCATCAGAGAGCTTGTAGCACAGTGTTCTTCACTAGGAGATCAGCCAGCCCAACCCTGGAACCCGGAAAGAGAAGTGAGCTCTTGTGCTCTGCAGGGCCCATCCCTTTACAAGCTGTACTCATGCAGAACACGAAGCTCTTGCAACTGGCAGTGTTTATCAAGCACTTACTATGTGTAAGGTACACACTAAATAAGCTACTTGCCAACATGCACAGTTGCGTATAATCTCACTGTCTTCTTTCTCCACCTCCTCTCCTCATCATTCCTACATCCTGTTCCTAGTGCCTGTAGAGCCCAGCCCCCGTCCACCACCGCTCTTCACCACCTCCCCTTGCAACACCCTCGTGAACAGCCATCTGAGTCTCCTTTCAGCAACTGAAATCAGCTCAAATCCCTCCCTGGCTCTGACCTTCTGAGAGTTGCTATGGGGCTTGAAATCTAACCCAGATCCTAGAGCTGACACTGTTCCATATGGGCCTTCCCTCCCTCCTCTTCCTCCTCAGTCACCTTCCTGGTCCTCCTGTGACACTACCTTCTTCTCGGAAGAGCCCACAGAGTCTAACCTGGAGCTGTCCTGTGGTGCATGGGGGCCACCTGAGCTATACCATTCCATGTCACCTGCTAGGAACAGCCTTCCTCACTCTCTAAAATACCCGTACCCCAGGAGTCCAGCCCCTCAATGTCCCATTTCCAACACTTTATATCTCTGATCATCATTTTTCTGATCCCGTTTGACTGGGGAGGGACTTCAGTTCTGGTTGGTTCCTACTGGAACCCCAGGACCTAGAAGGTGGCTGCTGTGTCCCATGGACTTTGTGGAATTTGTTATAGGACTGCAAAGGTGGCTTCCTAGAGCACTGCGGTCTCATTGTATAGAAACCCCAGCAAGGCCAGTCTGAGCACAACTCGCTACACCAGCCAACCCCTACCCACCAGCTCAGTGCCTGAGTACCCTACCATAGTGCTCACCAGAGCCCTAGGAACCCGTCAGGAGATGCAGGGGGTACCAGGATTATGCATCTTGGATTTGCTGCCCACCTCCACCCCCATCCCCACCCGCAGCTGAGTCTCTGCCATGTGGCTAGGGCTGACGGTCTAGGATGAAAACCAGACTCACGGATGCCCCTTCTACCCCACCTCAACTCCCACGGAAGCTTCTGGCTGATTGGCGGTCAGTAATCCCAGCTCCTGCCCACCCTAAGGTTTCCAGCACTCCCTCCCTTCCTCCCTCCCTCTGCCGCAGTCATTGCCGCACAGTTAATGGAATAACAAGACACTTTACCCATTATCAGATGCAAATATCTTTTGTTGTCGGCTGTGCTGGCTCCACAGCTGGGATCTCCCTAAGACCCAGAGAGACCCAGCCCACGGCTTCCTATTGCCCCAGAAGTGGGGGCCCAGCCTGGCTCACGTTCAGCTGTCCCAGTCTCTGCAGGGCTAAGTGGGGGGGGCAATGAGGAGTTCTGAGGTACTCTGCATTGTAAAGATGGCTATGGGGTGGGTGGCCCCCAATCCTTGTATACACAGAGAAGGAAAAAGCAACACCTGAGAGGGTGCAGGAAGACTCACTGTGTGCAGGCCTTTGTATGTTTCATCGCCAAGTGATTGCATCCAGGGTGGACCCCTATTGTGCAGAATTAGAGGACGGAGGCAGGAAACTGAGAAGGTGATGTCTTTATTGGGGTTAAGGGGTGGGACCTGGGGAGGTGATGGTAGAAAAGCTTCCAGTGTTCACCTTCTTGAAGCTTCTGTCCTAGGGCTGCACAATGTCCAGGCATCCCTGGCCTGGCTCGCCTTACTTTGAGTATTTCAAGGAAGCATGGAAGAGTATCTGATAGGTGAGGGGTCCCCTGGAGAAAGGGCAATCCTCCCCCAAGCAACTGTGGTACTCTCAGAGGAAGATGCCTTCCTCACCCACTCCTGGATGTGGAGAGGAGAGGGGGAGAGCTAGAGAGTGACAGGAGAATGGAGCCACCTGTTAGGGGCCAAGGTTGGATGCTGGAAACAAAGAGGATGTTGTGCTGGTGGCTCACCCAGCCCTGTTTATCTGCCTGTGGGCCCCTTGACTGTCCCCCAGACTCAGAGGTTGGCTTGATTCCCACCCAGACATGTCCAATTCTTCCTGGTCTCCTCTCCTGGATGAGGGTCAGGTTTAGCACACAAATAAGGAATCAGCATCTCCCCCTGCTTGCTCCTTCCTCGTTACTGCCTCCTTCTCCTGCTTTCCTGAAGAATTTCACAAGCCCTTCTGCCTACCTCCCTCTCCTCCCTCTCCACAGAGTCCTGCCTGGTCCCGCCTGGGCTGCCTCTGAGGGGACTCCTAACCAGCTCTGCCCAGCTGTGACCTATGAGCCTTCCGTCTTTCTGCCAGAACTTTATCAAGGCCTCTCTGTGACCAAGATCCCTCCTCATTCCCACCACTCTGCAACGGTGTGGCTGTCACATGATTTTCTCTGAATACCTCTCCATATATTTGTACATCCACGCCCTCTGCCAAGATCACCATTCTTCTTCTTGGTGTTGGTCTTGGTCTTAGGGCTTGAATTCAGGGCTAGGGCACTGACCCTGAGCTATTTTGTTTAAGGACAGTGCTCTACCACTTGGAGCCACAGCACCATGTCCAGTTTTCTAGCAGGTAATTGGAGATAAGAGTCTCATGGCCTTTCCTGCCCAGGGTGGCTTTGAACTTCAATTCTCAGAATTTAGCTTCCTAAGTAGCTAGGATTATAGGCGTGAGCCAGCAGTACCTAGCTCCAAGAGCACCATACTAATTACATCCACTCAGCAAACTCCTACTCACCTGTCAAAGCCCAACAGAGGAGCTGAAGGCCTCCTCTATGAAGGTTTGTCCATCAAGACCCATTCTAGAGGCTAGAGGACCCTTTGTGCCTCCCCAGCCCATGCATGGCCCCTCCCACAGAAGGTGCTTCTTCCTTTCCACTCAGCTGTGGGCTCCAGAACAGCGATCCTGGTGACAGGGCTCAGGAACTTCCACCTGGTTTCAAATCCTGACTGGCATTTTCTAGTCGGGCAACACTGTACACGGGAATTCCTGTACTCTAGGCCTCAGGGATCTCATCTGCAAGTGGGGAAAGAGGGCTACCTGCCCCACAGCATGTGGAACCCTTTCCAGAGGGTTTGGTACACTCACGAAACTGGTTTATTGTCAACTCCCAATCACTTCCTCAGTTCTCTGAGGGTCTAGCCACCTGACAGAAGAGAAGCTATCTCTGTTTAGCTTGGGTCTGTTTCTAAGCCAGTAGTTGTCAAATTTAGGCCTGCCTGAAGGCATTCAGAATAAACCAGAACTAAAGGAAGAGTTTTAGGGCTGGGATGCAATTCAGTGACAAAGTGCTTGTCTATCAAGTACAGTGCCCTGGGTTTGAGTCCCAGTATCAAAAAAGAAAAGACGAAAAAAAATATTTAAAAAACACCCAAACAAACAAACAAACCCTTTAAGCCAAGTGCTGATGGCTCATATCTATAATCCTAGCTACTCAGGAGGCTGAGATCTGAGGACCACAGTTTGAAGCCAACCCAAGCAGGGAAGTCCAAGAGATTCTTATCTCCAATTATTAACTACCTAAAAACTGGAAGTGGTGCTGTTGCTCAAAGAGGTAGAACACTAGCCTTGAGTGCAAAAGTTCAGGCCCTGAGTTCAAGCCCAAGAACCACAAGGGAGGGGGAGTTTTAGAACCTAAACTCTAGGAGTTCTATATGTCAGGCCTGGCCATTCACCCCTACACACCAAAGAAGGATAAAGGAAAGACTATTACATGGCTGCTATGGAAGACAGTACGTTAGTCCATCTTCAGCCATCTCTGGGGTACAGACATTTGTCTTAGGTTAAATAGGGAGAATTAGGGGAAGTAAGTGAAAAGGTAAACATAGATAAAACAGTCCCAAGCCACAGGCAGGTTCAGAGGTGGTCAGGAGTGGTCGGAGGTGTCCCCACAGTCCCTTGTCTCAGGCCTGGTCAGGTAGGACCCTGCTGGATTCCAAGATGGCTGTAAAGTGACTGCAGGCGAGAATGGCTTAGGACAAAGAACATAGATACAACACGGGGGAGGCAGGATTACCTATTTTATCCTGCTCCAAGGAAGGAGTCAATGTTTCTCGGCGGTAAGTAGCTTTGAAGCACCTCTCCCAGAACTATGTGAAAAAGACAGACTGGCCAGCCCCAGCAGGCTTGAAGTGGGCTGGGAATGAGCTTTCTAGAAAGTTCTCTGATGAGCTTTCTAGAAAGTTCTTTGTACCTTATTCTGATGCAGGTCCTCTGCAGCTACACTCAGATCTGTTCCACGGGGGTGATAAATGAGACTTTGCCATGGTAACGTGACCCTGGGGAGCCTCTGCAGAGGGAGATTTGGAGTGTGGCAGAGCTGGCCAGATTCTGTCTCTGGAGCTGAGCCAGGGTCCTGGGTTCAAGTCCCAGTGACAAGTGGTTTCCTTTCACATGTCTCATTTTTTTTCCTGGAGAAGTGGAGGTGCCCCCTCCACCTTGCTGCTGTGAAGGTTAGACGAAGCCTCCTCGAGCCATCTTGAGCGCTCGGCAAGCCACCGTGGCTGGTACCCACACTTGCCCACAGCCATTTGTCTTCGGAGGCCGCTCTTCCTGAGTGTTTTATTTTCTGCTGATGGATTCCAGCTCCTGCTTGGGGACTGCACCTGCATACAAATGCCCAGAGCCTTGGCCCGCCCTGATCTGTCCTCAACTGCTTGTAGCCAAGCACCAGGCTATGAGTTCTCAGCAGGGCTCGGAAGACGTAGGGCCTCCCTGGAGGCTGGGACCACCCGTGCCCATCCAGCCTCCCTGCCTGTGGCCGGAAGCAGCCAGGCCAAGGCCCCTTTGACAGTGAGTGTCCCTGTGAGAGAGTGGCCACTGGGAGGTCTTCAGGGAGGTACCAAGACAATCAGTAGCTGTTTGGGGGTTGTGAGGTTGGCAGGGCACTTGCCCTTGGCACTGAGCCCCTGCTAGGCCCCTGCCAAGCCTAGGCCTGGTTTCCTGCTGCCTAGGGGTTCCAGGGCACAGGAGGAAGAGGCCCAGGGCAATCCAATGCCCCTCTCCTGAGTCTTTGCTATGGAGGAGGCCTGGGTGGTGATTGTCTCAAAGTCAGCAGGTTTGCACAGTCCTGGACATAATTTGCCAGTCCTGGTCCTTGCTGTCTGACTAGCAAGGACTAGAGGATTCAGAGGCTTTGAACCAGTTGGAGATGAAGGAGTGGGCATACATCTTTCAGGCTGCACAGGCCAGGGAGGCTCTGAGGCCTGGCTTGAGACCCAGCGGTCTTGCTAACTCTGGGTGCCTTGGCTGGGAAAGACTAGCAAGGAGAGCAAAGCCTCAGCCCTCTGCAGCAGGGCAGTGGGCCTAGGAGCTGGTGATTGTGGAGGGGCTGGCACCCAGAGTGGCACAGGGCTGATCAGGGAGGGTCTCTCTGAGTAGAGATGGGTAGATGCATGGAGGAAGCATGTTCACACAAAGCAGCTGGGGGGAGAAAGGGATAGGCCTGCCTATGTGAGAAGTGCCTGGAAGTCAGCAGGTCAGAGCCAGATGATGGAGAGGGAAAGGAAAGGCCAACAGGCCTGAGCAATGAAACTCCTCACGTTCCCCACCACCATCCCCATACCACTCACTGATAGGAAATGGAGATCAGAGAGATTAGATCATTTACTGGAGACCACACAGCTGCTAACCCCAAGGTACCTTGCTAGACACCCATACGCTGTAACATCTGGCTACCTATCACAGGCTGCTAAGACGCTCTGTCAGAAGTGCAGGGAAGCCAGGCACTGGTGGCTCACGCCTGTAATCCTAGCTACTCAGGAGGCTGAGATCTGAGGATCATGGTTCAAAGCCAGCCCGGGCAGAAAAGTCTGTGAGAATCTTATCTCTAATAAACCACTAGAAAACCAAAAGTGGTGCTGTGGCTCAAGCAGTAGAGCGCTTGCCTTGAGCTGAAGAGTGCAGGGACAGCGCCCAGGCCCCACGACCGACAAAAAAGAAAAAGAAGAAGTACAGGGAGTAGTACCTGGTAATGGGTGATGCTGGCTCATTGGGTTTTTCCTTACTAACCAATTGTATTCAGCAGGGCCACAGGCTGGGCCTACAGAAGCTGGGTCATTACTCAAGACTTTATTAGAGATGTCAAGTCTGGCAGCTTTCTGTTCAAATCCTCTCTCAGAACTCAGTTGTCACTGGACTTTTCCAGGCCTTGGTTTGTTTATCTGTAGACTGGAACCAATTATACTGGCCTCAGAGGCCTGGCAGGCAGATGAGCACATGCAAGAAGTGATGAGTGATTTTTAAAACATCCTTCCCCCCCTCCCCCTCCCAGGTCTCCAGTGGTCCTTACATCCCACAGGGACCTTCCAGGGACTTGTGTTTGGGAAGAAACAGCCTCTAAGATGTCCAGTCTGTAGACCTAAAGCCTTTATTTATTTCTTTTCTTGTACTGGTCCTGGGGCTTGAACTCAGGGCCTGGGCACTGTCCCTGAGCTCTTTAGCTCAGGGCTAGGGCTCTACCACTTTGAGCCACAGTTCCACTTCCAGTTTTTTGTGTAGTTAATTGGAGATAAGTGTTTCCTGGGGATTTTTCTGCCCAGGCTGGCTTCAAACCGTGATCCTCAGATCTCAGCCTCTTGAGTAGCTAGGATTATAGGGATGAGTCACCAGCGTCCAGCTCCTAGAAACTTTTAAAAGGAGATTTTTGTGCAGGAGCTGAGGGACCACTCTGGGGCCTGCAAAACAATACAAGTAGGAAACACTGGTATCCCCTGTCTTCCCCTCGCTGGGACTCTGCTGTTGCTGTGTGCATCCATCACACTTGTAATTACTTGTTTAGCATCTGTCTGCTTCTCTGGGCTGCAGTACTTGTTCTCGGCTGGCCTTGTTCATGGCTGGGTCCCCAGCACTGAGCAGCCTGCCTGGGGCGTAATAAATGTTTGTTGGGAAAACAAACAACAGCCTGGCTGGCGGGATGAGCGCTGGCTGGCTCGATCGGGATGCTCTTAGGAGCAGCTGGACTCGGCGTCCCCTGGAGGTTTGGGTTCTGACACGGGCTGGACGGCCACACATGTTCCGTGTGTGATCCTGGACAAGTCACAGAGTTCCCTGCAAAATGAGGTGGATCAGTGAGGCCAGGCTCCAGGATGGTGAGGGAGGAGCTCAGGGAGTGCTGGAGGAAGAGAGAAGCCCACAAGCAAAGGCAGGAAGGCATCCAGTGTGTCCCGCAGGATGTACACCCGATGCACACAACATTTCTTATTGGGGGGGGGTGTCTCTCTCTATGTTTGATGACCGTGCATCCGAGAAATTGTGTGGCATAGTACTGTGGATAGGTGGGTATGTGTGAGAAACACAAGGTAGGCAAAGGCCTTCTGATGCCCCCTTGGGATGGGAGACAAGCAGTTCCCAACTCATGAGCCCATGCCTTGATCTCTTATCCTCCTTAGAAGACTTCCTGCCCTTCCAGGGAGCCACTGGATGTCTGGTGGTGACAGAAGGTTATACCTGCATAAACCCAGTGAGTTGTGCCTGGAGTGGGGGGGGGCGGGTAGGGGCTGGGGGTGGTACAGAACAGGAGTGCTGAGGGGCTCTAAGGTCAAGTCATTGAACTCCAACTTGGGCCTGGAGGCCTGAGGAGCCTGGGAGCATAGCATGGGCACCTTAGAGCAGCACTGGGTGGGCACGGGTGGGCGAATGAGTTCACGTACACGAGTGGAGCCTGGGCCTCCAGGAGAGGGAATTCTATCATGGAAATAGCTTGCTGGCCCTCCGGTGGCACAGGGTCGCGCAGCAAGCTGGCACGAGAATATTTTGAGCTCGCGGTAATGAAAGCAAACGGCAATTTGGCGTGTCTTCAGGCTTGAAAGCCGCAGCGCGCCGTTCAGTCATCAGGCCCATATTACCCGCTGCTAATGGGGGCTGCTGCTCCCAGGCCGGTGAGGGAGAGGAGGGCTCAGAGAGGTTAAGTGACTTGCCCAGCACCACACGGATGGTAATGGGAGGGCAAAGTTCAAGGTGCAGTTTGGCCTCTCCCCTCCCCCAAGGCCATGCTGCTGCTCTCCGCGCCCCCCCCCCCCCACTTCCCACCCCACTGGATCTTCTCTGCGGTTCCTGAGTACTGGTTTCCATAGCAGCAGGCCATTCCTACACAATGGATCCCCCATCTTCTCGGTGCTTGAACGGCTGTGGGGCTGCAAGGGTGGGGACTCTTCGATCTTAGGGGCACTGTCTGAGGAGCTGGACAAGCCACTTGGCTGGTCTTAGAGCCTGCCAGCCCTTACAGAAAGGCTACCCTTGCTCAATGCTTCATTTCTGCCCTGGAGTTCAGGCCATTTCCAGGTAGGGAGTAGAGAAATTATGAGAAAGAAGGAACTACAAATGCATTAGAAAGAGAATGGGGCAGACAGAGACAAAAGCAGTCATGCCAGAGCCAAAGCACAAAAAAGGATGTTTGCTTTGCCAACAAATCATTTCTCCATTTTACAGATGGGAAAACTGAGGACAAATGGGGAGCTTCCCAGAATGCAGCTGAAGAAGAAAGTAGGGTATAAGCACGTGGAGGGGAGGGGACTGGTTAAATATAGGGATTTAGCTGGTGCTGTTGGTTCACACCTGTAATCCTACCTACTCAGGAGGCTGAGACCTGAGGATTTAAGTTTGAAACTAGCTGGACAGGAAAGTCCAAAGCTAGCCCACGCAGGAATACCTGAGAGACTTATCTCCACTTCACCAGCAAAAAAGTCAGAAGTGAAGGTGTAGTTCAAGTGTAGAGTGCTAGCCTTGAGGGAAAAAGCTAAGGGATAGTGCCCAGGCCCTGAGTTCAAGCCTCATTACTGAGAATAACAATAACAATAACAACAACAACAACAACAATAATAACAACACAGATTTCTTGGCCTACCCTGGGATTCCAAAACCCAGTTCTCCAGAGTGGAGCCGGCACTTGACAGACTTCCCAGGAGACTGTTCAAGAGTATAACTGTCAGGACAACCACTGCCCATACGGGCGGCTCTGCTTAGCTCTGCTTAAGCATTTATGCAGCATATAAATGCAAAGCTAGGATTTAGGACCCAGAAGGGAGCCAGAAAGAGAGGAAAGTGACAAAGAGAAGCCTTTCAAAGCAAGACAGATATGCCTCAGAAGAGATGGCAGCAAGCAAGAAAAACAAGGAAGTCAGAGACGCATGGTAAAGTGAGCAGAGCTGAGAGAAGGGATAATCTGGTAAGATAAGAGTGAGCTTTTAGTGCCGATGGATCGCTTGTCACTACAAACACAGCCCCTCACTTTCTGCACACGACAGCTCTGAGAGGGAGGTCCTATGGATTCTGTTTTCTGCATGAGGAAACAGAGGCAGGGGGCACAGAGGGTCAGGCCTAGCTTTGAGTGCTGTTGGTCTGGCTTTGGAAAGGACAACACTTTTCATTGGTGGGCTAGCCAGGCTGTCACTTATGCAGAAAGCTCTGGAATTCAGACCTACACACTGGCATCTTGGCTTTGCCACTTATTTCCTGTGTGACCTTTTGTGTGCCTCTGTTTCCCTACCTGGAAAATGGTGATATGAATACCTATCCCAGTGGCTTGTAAGGGACTCAGGAAGCTGCTGCAAAAGCTGAGAGACAGAAGGTCCTCAAGTACGAGGCTTCTTTGGGCTTTTTCACCCTGGACTGGGACATGGACCCGAAAGGTTTCCAATAAGCAGGTCCTGCCTCTCTTTAAAGACCCGATCTCATTCTTTCTTTCTTTTCTTTTTTTTTTTTTTTTGGTTAGTCGTAGGGCCTGAATGCTGTCCCTCAGCTCTTCAGCTCAAGGCTAGTGCTCTACCACTTGAGCCACAGCGCCACTTGCGGCTTTTTCTGCTTCTGTGGTACTGAGGAATTGAACCCAGGGCCTCATGCATGCAAGGCAAGCGCTCTACCACTGAGCCACCTTCCCAGTCCCAAAGACCCAATCTCATCCTGAGGCTCTGTCCTTAGGACTTCAGCACATGAGTTTTGGCAGGGGACAGAGGAGAGGACACAATTCAGCCCATACTTGCTTCTAGAAGATTCTGCACAAGGCAGTCACCTGTGACAGAGCTGTTTCTCTCTCTTCCACTGCTAGAACCTAGGATTGTGGCCAGTGGCCTGGGCCTGGCCAGTAGACCCTTAAGGAGAAATCAGTCATCAGAAGTGAGCTGCTAGGTGAGAGGGAAAGACTTTGAACTGGATGAGCCCTAAGGCAGGCTCTCTGTTGGACTTAATGGCCCGGACCATCCCTCTTTTCTAGATAGTTCTTTCCTGGGTTAGACCTTTTCTACCTCAACTTCCAAAATGGAGAAGACGGCTAGCAAGCTTGGTGGAGGTAAAATGAAATGCTGGGGTGCTGTTTATCTGTGCAGCGACTTCTTTTACTGAGCACCTACTATGTGTGGGATACTATGCTGGGTTCTGAGGGTCCAGGAGAAGGGGGGCGGGGGACAAAAGGCAGAGTCCCCAGCTGATGTCAGACACAAAACAAATAAGTAGGTAAAACACTCGCCCATCAGTGGTGATACCCATCACCTCCGGGGAGTGTGGGGAAGAGCAGGTGTGGAGGTGGGGGCTTGCAATTTATGATGGGCAGGGGTGACCTGTTTAGCCAGGTAAGGGGTCATGGTGATATCTGAAAGCAGAGCTGCTCCCCTCCCCGCAACCCTTGCATGGTGGGAGGAAGGACAGGTTTTTGGAGCTGGCTGCAGGGAGACAGGCTTCAGGCCACATCAGAGCAGCAGCCCGGGGTCAGCCAGGGCAGGGCCTCACAGGCAACCATGAGGACATTGCTCCTCCTCTGCCCACCATGGGGAGCCTCGGGAGTGTTCTGAGTGCCGGAGGGGGCGTGACCTCACTTTGATTTTACTAACAGAGCGTAACCCTGGTGACAAGATGAGATTGCAGCAGCTCGTGGCGGGCTCCTCGGCTCCGCTCACAGAGCCCTGCGGGCCTCTGCAGGCTGCCTCTGGTTCTGTGGCTGCTTCCTACCCAGCCTCCTGCGCTGGTGCACTGCACCCCAACAATGGACCCCATCCTGTGTGCCTCACTCCTGGTCTTCAAGCCTCAGTCTGTATAGCTCACCTTCCTCCTGGAAGTCAGCCCACAGCCCCAGATCTGCCCTCATCTCTCCCTTCCTGAGAACCAAGAAGCAGTTAGAGCTCAGTAGGAGAATTGGTGGCACAGAGCTGTAATTCCAGTTACTCAGGAAGTGGAGGAAGGAAGATCCAGAGTACAGGCCAACTGGGGCAAACAAAATATAAACAAAAGGGCAGAGGGTATAACTAAAGTGGTACTGTGCTTGCCTAGCATGCTCCAAGCCTTGGGTTCTATACCACCACCACCACCACCACCATCACTACCACCATCACCACCATCACTACCACCATCACCATCACCACCACCATCACTACCGCCATCACCACCATGAAGGCAGTTAGGGAACAAGTCTGATCACCCAAGGCCAGGGTTCAAATAATCCTCTCTGTCCTCTCTCGGTGGAAGTGTTCAGCCTCAGTAAAGTAAAGGTGGAAGTAGTAAAATAACTACAGATCACTAAAAAGCCACTTGGAGGAGGGGCTGTGGGGAATCTGTCACGAGAAAGGCAGGCCAGTGCAGTCGGGTTAAGGAGCATCAGCATTTTCAGCTGCTTGAGGTTGTGAGAATGTGAAGCACACTGTTATCACCAGAAGGAGGTCAGTCTGGTGATCACAGGCTTTTGTTTTGTTTTATTTTGTTTTGGTGCCCATCCTGGGGCTTGAACTCAGGGCCTGGGCACTGTGCCTGAGCTTCTTTTGCTCAAGGCTGGCATCAGACCACTTGAACTACAGCTTTACTTCTGGATTTCTTGGTAGTTTAGCGGAGATAAAAGTCTCAGGGACTTTCTTGCCTGGGCTGGCTTCAAACCGTGATCCTCAGTTCTCAGCCTCCTGAGAAGCTAGGATAAACAGGTGTGAGCCACTGGCACCAGGCTTATAGGCTTTTTTTTTTTAACACCCCCTCAGTCCACCCACACAGGAGAACTGGGGCTGGACCAAGTTATACTCGCTCCTGCCCAGAGGGCTACATGTAGGGAAATGAACCCACACAAGAAACGTCCTTGGGTGGGAGAGTACTCAGTAATAGTAGCTGAGACCACAGATTCTACCAAGGCCAGAGGGTAAAGTTCTCCATCTAGTTCCTGGCAGGGGTCCACAGACATAGCAATGCTTATCTGAGCAATGATAACATCACGGCTGGGCAGACTTGGGGAGTGAGCGCTTCTGAAGCTCGGGGTACGGACCTGCTTGGGACCAGATGAGGCTCACCAGGGTCAGATGACCTGGGCTGGATCTCTAGTTCTTGTCTCATGATGGATTCTGTGTTGGGGCAGGGGTGCTTAATCAATAGGGTGATGTTATTTTTGAAGGAGAAGATCAGGATTCAGATGCCCTGGCAATTCACAGGGAGAAGACGGCCATCTACAAGCCAAGGAGAAAGGCCTCAGAATAAACCAACCTTTAGACCTGGATCTAGGACTTGGATCTCCCAGGATTGTGAGGAAATAAATTCTTGTGGCTGTAGCCATCTGTGGGCTTGTGTGACAACAGCTCTAGCACTGACACAGATGCACAGCCAATCCTTCAAGGCTCTGTGTGGTCAGGGCTGGAATCACCCCATTTTGCAGGTGGGGAGAAAAGAAAATGTGACGTACAGGGCTATGCAGTTCAGAGCGGTATGAAATGCAAAAGCAGAAGCAGCAGCTCCTAGTTGGGGAGGTGGGGGCTCTCCCCAAAGCAATCCTGTCACATAGGGTGTCCACCCCCACAATGGGGCAAGTACCATGTGAGCTGAGGACCAAAGCTCTCTCATGATTGGACTGACCAGCCAGGCCACCTGGGGCCCAAGAGTGACCAGAGCTTGAAGCTGAGTAGGGTTTAGTTAAGGGCAGTGGCATGGCAATATTGGAGGTAGAGAGCTGCTGTCTGGGATGGCAGGATAAAGCCAGGAATCTTCAGGCCCTCTTGGCTAGGTGCTTACATTGGTCAGCTGGATAAAACTGGGACTCGGAGGGAGGGAAGAAGGCAGTCAACTGATACCAGACTAACAGTAGGCCCTGTTCAACAGGAAGTTATCACATGAGAATGGTTTCCAACCTTTTGGTCTCAGAATCCCCTTAACTTCCTTTAAAAGTCTGAGGTGGGCTGGAGGTCATGACGTAAGTGATAGAGCACCTGCCTACCAAGCTTGTGGTCCAGAGTTTAAAATTTGAATACTGCCACCATCAAACAAAAATGACTAAGGAGTTTCTATGGATGTTAATTCATTAATAGGTATCAAATTAGAAATTAAACTACAGGTATTTTGAAAACCCACTCCTTTAGTGGTCAAAGCAATCAAGTCATCATCCCAAGCACCCAACAATTATTATCATCCCATTGTGCAGAGGAGAAACGTGAGGCTCAAGTTGTGCCAAGTAGTCCCTGATTCCATAGCTAGTAAGTGTTCAGAGCCAGGATTTGAATGCTGGCATTCGGGCACCAGAACACCAACCCAGTATGCTATTTGGATCCAGGGTAGCCACCCCTATCACCATGCCAAACATGGTGTTTGGATAGTCTCCTGGGAGATTACATTCAACCCTGAAACCTGCATGGAGCAATGACAGAGTACAAAGAGTGAAAAACTTTCCTGAGTTAAGACTTGCTGATGTCTACCCAATGGGTACCATCCCAAGAGGCACACCAGATACCCCACAGCTCCTGCCATAGCCATGCAGGGCTGACACATCTGCTCTTATGGCCAAAGCCTCAGAAATGTTATGTCCTCGAGTGTCCCCATCCCTTACCACAACCCAGAGCCCCTGGGATTGTGGGGGGTAGGGGTGCTCCTTTGGAGAAGCAACCATCCCACCCTTTCCTGGGAAGAGAATCTGAGACTAGCCAGGTACCAGAGACAAAGGATTTCTTGGGTAAATCTTGGCTTAATTGCTGCCCCCTCCCCCTTCTTCTGAAAGTTTGGCTCAGTTCATTATTGAGCATGTTTTCAGGAATGGACATTGACTGAGAACCTTCCGTGTGTCCCGTGTCCCTTCGTAACCAGAACCACACAGTAATTTTGTGCATCTGGTCTCTCTGTAAGTCCAGCTGGTCAGTACTTACTGAGTGAGCACTTACTGGATGCCTGGAAATGCATTAGACACCCAAAACACTACAGAGGAAGAAGGCTGGTGAGGAGCTGTTTCTTGGGAAACGTGTACTCCATATGGAGACCACAGACGAGGAGAGAGGCGATCGTGGGCAGTGTAGGGTAAAGAGAAGCTCGGGGAGGGGCTACACTAGCACACCCGAGGAACTCAATAAATACTCATGGTCAGATGAAAACTGAGAACACCTCTGAATAAGAACTCTGGGTAGCTTTCCACCATGACACCCTATGGCAAAAGAACCCCAAATCACAATGACTTACCACACTGTTTAGTTGTCACTCAAGTCACACTTCCACATAGGCTGCCAACTCCTCCCCATCATTCAGGGATCTAGGCCCTGCCATCCAGTGGCTCTGACACCTTTCAGGATCCTTGGGTCCTTTCCTAAAAGAAAAGAGGAGAAATCAGGGCATGGAAGAGAATGGGAGACAATTTAAGGCAGGCTGGCAGGAAGTCACGGCCCATTTGCCTGGTCTGCATGGGGACCGAGGTATAGTGACCTAAGAGCAAGGGTCATGGGGGTACCAGCATTGAAATCCTCCAGATGCATCCAGTGAAGGGGACATAGAATCCAGATGGCCACAAGCCACTACTGTGTGGCCGTTAGAGCTCCTTCAGTAACCATTGACAAAGCGCAGCCTCAAACCACTAAAGATTGTCTCCTGAGGAGACAACTTCAGGAATGGCTGGATAAAGAGACTGGACAAAGTCATCCTCTCTGCTTGCCTGCAAGCCAGCTCCCAGTGTGTGGTAGGGAACGTGGACCCCTGCAGGAGGACATAAACTCACCTGCTGCTCTGAAATCAACAAGCCCAGGAGAGAGTTCCTTCCTCTTACAGGTCTTCTGGGTATCTTATATCCACGCACATTAAACCCTGAACATGACTTTGATCCTGCATGGGGCCCATGACCACCACTGTTCCTGTGGTCTTTCTTTTTTTTTCTTGGTGTGTGCTGGTACTGAGGATTGGACTCAGGGCCTTGTGCTCTTGCTTGTCTTTTTTTTTTTTCACTCAAAGCTGGCACTCCACCACTTGATCCACACCTCCACATTCTGTTTCTGTGGTCTTCGTAAAAGCCCATATGGAGGGATGAGGGACTATTTTCCCCAAAAGAAACTCGGACAATACTATTAAGTCTACTATGGAGGGGTCTTACCGGAACTTTCCAAGAGCACTGGACCTACCTAGATGTCAAAGAGGACAGAAGAGAAACAATGGGTAGTTAGTAGCTTTATTAATAACCAGTTTTTAGGAGGCAGGTGCAGGCCACATGATTTTATAGTGTCAGCGTATAACTTTTCTTCCTCCTCCATCTTCAGAAGCAGTAGGAGACCCAGGGGCATGCGATGAAGAACGAGACGTCAGCTTGTTAAAGATGAAGTTGTTTAGAGAACGTGTCTTGGGCAGGCATTCGGATGGAACTGCTCACAGTGGTGCTGAGAATTGGACAGCCATTCCCCTGCAGTCACAGGTGGATGAAGAGCAGGAAACTCTCTGCTGTACACCCCCCTCCTCCAGGACAGTGGGACTTCAAAGGTGCTGGCCTCGGGTGGGGGAAGGGGAGCTCAGCTGATCTTCTCTATACTCACCAGTCAGCTCAGGGCTGTCTCCTCCCCCAGTCCTTTTCCATTGGTACACTGGGAGGTGTGTGCGTGTGCGCATGTGTGCACGCATATTGCACATGCGCGTGGGGCAAGGAGGCCTGGTGGGCACACCCTGGAAGGTACCAGCAAGTGTCCCCTGAGGAGTTTCCTGAGGAAACAGATGGAATTTGTGATAGGCAAGGAGTCAGGAGAAAGGAGTGTGCTTGTTTTCCTTTCTTTAGAATAGTAGTCGTAATAATAATAATAATAATAGCCATTCAAATAACACAATCCACTGTGAACATTTGAAAAGAAGAAGAAAAAAAATTGTAAAAATGCGAGTCACCTTCAACTCTACTATCTAGTGTTAACTCTCATTACATGTTGCTGTATCTCCCTCGGGCCGCTGTGAGTGTGTGTGTTTAAACAAAATTAGAATCATGCTTTCTGCATATGTGTGTGTGTGTGTGTGTGTGTGTGTGTGTGTGTGTGTGTGTGTGTGTGTGTGTGTGTGTGTGTGTGTGTGTGTGTGTGTGTGTGTATTTAAATTCAGCTTTTTGTATAAATCCTTTCAGCTTGTCCACAGGCTGTGGGTGGCAGGAGGGCAGAGACTATGTCTGCTTGAAAATTGCAGGGCCCCCGGGGTCAAGCATGTGTTCCAGACTCAAACAACAACAACAACAAAACCTACATCACTGAGAACCACAGTCACAGGTAACTTTCGTGACTTGGAGGCATCATGGTGCGTTATTTAATTACATCCTTGCAACAGGTTGATAACAATAATCATTTTTATGAACCAGGTCTTCTGGAGGAGGAAACTGAGTCCAGGTGAGATTAAACATAGCCTGGTTTCCCATTAGTTCTGTAGGAGCCTGACCCTGTAGGTACCTTCTCCACTCAACACATTTCTTGGTTGTGACCCTTTTAAAATCAGACATTGTGCGGGGACGGCTCTGCTGCCCTACAGACAGGACTCTGTATTTGGGTGGGAGGTTTAGCTCAAGGGGGTGGGATCCTGAGGCTGTACTTGGGTGGGCCGCTCAGCCTTTGGTCAGTTCTATTCTTGGGTGTGGGGCGGGGAGGAGTCCTTCACCCGCTCCTGGGGGGCCTACGTATAAGATGATCCTCATCTGTCTTCACCATAACACGGTGCCCATGTCCTGCCTTACCAACTGAATCTCTGCCCACCTACGTCTTAGACATCGTGGTAGCCGAGCATGTCCTCCCACTGGGCATCTATCCTCATTTGCCATACCCTCCCTTGGCTTTCCTTTCCCATTTCAGAGCACACTGGGTCTGTGTCTAGCTGTCAGCGTGAGGGTCTCTGCACGAGGACTTCCTTTGGCATCTGGAATCAGCTAGGTTCCCAACATCCTTTGCACCTCAAGAACTGAGCCACTCACACCCCTGTTTCCCCCCCCTTACCTCCCCCCCACCCCAACCAATGGCTGTAGGACAAGTCATTTCTACACTGCAGCTCTGAGCCACACCCAGCACTGGCTTCCCAAAGTTTACAGCAGAGGAGACTCTAGATGCCCATGTGGGAACCAGGGGCCTTCCCTGCTCGCTTCCCTCTACCCTTCCCCACATCAATGAACCCTTGGCTCCGGGAAGCCAAACTAAGACTTCCATTCTCTTCCTCCACCCTGAAGCTAGCTTCATGGAGGTCCCGGATTCTACTCATACCCGCTCCCTGGCTAGCCCATTTCTGGACTTGGGCCCAGAATCTTCTTTGGAAACCTTTCGTCCACTCTGCTTTCTTGGCTGATTTTTCCCTGACCTCCAAGCTGAAGTTTTCACCTTGGCATTGGAAGCTCTATGAGCTTCCAGTCTGTTAGGCTGTCTGGTTCTTCTAGAAGCCCAACTTTCATCTTATTAACCTGCTTCACATGCTTCTGCCTCCCCAAGTGCTGCTGGTCCACCCGCCAGCTATGCTGTTCCCTGTCTTGTTCATTTTGAAACATTCTCCTTGTTCAGCTCAGAAATCACCTCCTCTCTGAAGCCTTCTTAGACTACCCCAAGTAATGACAACCTCTTGTTTTCTTTGGGTACCATTTCCACATTATGTCATCCAAGATTTCCCTTCTTGGCATTACGAGCTACTGGATCTGTTGTCCCAACAGGACAGTGAGGTCCTCAGGGGCAGCTCAGCCCCTTCTCTCTTACACCAAACTCTCTTACAGACAAACTTTCCTATCTGCTCAAAAGCCAGATCCAGATAACATGGCGTCCCTCACGATCCTCAATCCACTTTCAGCATCCTGTTACCCCAAGACAGGGTTCCACGCATTGGCTGGCAAGGGATACTTGTGTATGAATGAATGCTTGCATGAATGAATGAGGGAGCCCAAAGCCGAGAATGTTCGCCAACTCTGGGCACAGACCTGCGTGAAGTTGGTGGAGGAGAGAAGGGAAGGCAGGAACATGGAGATGCCGAGCTTGAGCCAAGAAAGTTGTTTTGCTTTGGAATATATTATTTTTGCAGGTTGCTATAGTTACCGCTGTGAAATTAAAAATTAAAACCTTGTGAAAGAGAGAGGGTTGACTGAGATGAGGCAGTTCCTTGACAGGCTGAGTTATTTATCTTTTCCCCATGTAACATCTGGTTATGTGCTTGCAAATTTATTTTTAATTCAGAGCTCTAAAAAGGATTTCGCGGTGGTGTGCGGTGCCCGGATGCACAGTTGGGGAGGGGAAGGTTGTTAGTGGGTGGTATCCAGGGACAACGGGTGACCCCCGGCTTGTCCCTTAGCCCTTGCCCCTGCTTCTCAGGCAACCTCTAGGAAGCAGGGGGTGGCTGGAAGGTGTCTGGACCCCCTGCCAATCAAGCAGCAGCCGTAACCATGGTTCCCAGATGTAGAACCAGGCTGAGGCTGCTCTCTGCTTCGTGTGGTTCTCTAAGCAAGGGGATGCTAGCTCGCGGCTTCTTGTTCCTATGTCTCCTGCCTACCTTTCTTAGCATAAGTGACTCTCAGTGCCCTGAGGGGGGATCTTCTTGGACCCCTTAATCTGTTATCCAGAAAGATAATGAGTAAAGCAACACTAGCTTGAATTAGGAGATGTGGGATCTGGGTCTAGCCCAGACAATGCTAGCTGTGTGTCCCAGAAAAATCATCTTCCCTCTCTAGTGCCCATTTTTCCTAGTTTTTCAGGAAGTAGCTGGAGTCTGCAATCCCATTCTATGGGTCTGGGGGCTGCCAGTCATACTTAGTGCCAACCCCCAAGGTACAGGCTGGATTCCAGAATAGCTACCTGTAGCTCCTTCCCTAGCTTATCTATTTGTCTGTCTTTCCTTTTTTGTGGGAGGGGGGTGGTGGTGGTGGTGGTACAGAAGTTTTGAACTCAGAGCCTAATATCTTGCTAGGCAGGTACTCTATCACTGAGACACACTTCTAGCCCTTTCTTGGACTGCTTGCGTTTGAGATGTGATCTTACAATAAGCTATTTTGGTCTCTCAGGCGTAGCTGGGATGACAGGCGCAAACCACCATGTCCAGATTTCAGTTGAGAAGGAAGTCTTGTGAACTTTTCTGCCCAGGCTGGACTCAAACTGCAATCCTTCCAGTCTCAGCTTCCTACGTAGCTGAGATTATAGGAATGAGCCACAGGCTCCTGGTGTCCCTTGCCAATCCGCCTCCTGATTCAGGCCTTTGCCCTTGGTGCATAGGGCTCCCTACCCCAGATATTCATAGGACTTCCTTTTCCACTCACCCAGGTTGCTGCTTAGTGAAGGCACTGCCCCTCTGCAACCTCCTCCCCAGCCAGCTCTGCAGCCCTCTCCCCTCCGCTCCTCTCCTCTCCTCTCCTAGGACCCATGCCTGCCCAGGATACACCCCTCCCCTTACCCCAAACTAGTTTGGTGTGGCCTCAGTTCCCAGCAATCCACCAGTGTCAGCAGAGCTCAGCTCATGATTCCACATTCACATAACCTTTATCACAATGCACTGCTATGAAGGTTCTATTTTACTGTTGCTACTGTTGCTTCTCTCTTACTCTTCTCACTTTCTGCACCAAGTTTATCACAGGTAGGGTGTGTGCACAGGCAAACCAGTACATATAGGACTTGGTCTTATCTACAGTTCATATACCTTGTGAGAGTCTCAAAGCACATCCCTTGTGGATACAGGGAGGCTGCAGGCATGTCCTTTTTTTTTTTTTTTAGAAGATAGACTGTATAAGAGCAGAGACCATCTGTCTTAGTCACCGCGGGGTCCCCTGTGCCCAGAACAAGGCTTGATACAACACAGGACTCAGTAAATATTTGTTGAGTAAATGAATGAATGAGTGAGTGAATGAAGAAAGCATTGATTAGTCCTTATTTTATGCTAGGCTGGCTGATTAGAACTGGAGGGAAATAGATGAGACAAAAAAAACAAAAAAACTCCCAGATCAGAAGAAAAAAAGGGGTTGGGAAGGGATGTCAAGAAGAAATGTTGTTAAGAAGAAATAAAGGGCTGGGAAGGAAGCTCAGTGGTAGAGTGCTTGCCTTGTATGCATGAGGCTCTGGGTTCGATTCCTCAGTACCACATAAGCAGAAAACGCTGGAAGTGGCACTGTGGCTCAAGTGGTAGAGCCCTAGCCTTGAGCTGAAGAGCTGAGGGACAGTGCCCAGGCTGGGAACTCAGGCCCCATGAACGACAAAAAAAAAGGAAATAAAGTCCTCACAATGCTGTGTATGTGAGTGTGAGTGTGAGTGAATGTGCATGCATGACTATATTTGTGGCAGGTACCTTTACTTCAGATATAATCATGACCAAGATATATGCCAGAAAACAATGTTACATATAAAGTCCAGATTCTCCTTTGGTAACAAAAGCAGTAACAGCAACCAGGTACAGAATTCTTAGTCTATAAATATCTGACCCAGTGGTTTAGGAAAATGAACTCTGATCTCTGCAAAAATCCTGTGAAAAATCACATTTATTTAATTGTTTATTCATGTATTTGTTTATATTTTGCTGCTGGATCCCTAGCAACCAACACGGAGTGTGCAGAAGACCCAAAGACATCCTTACAGAGTGAACAAATCTCCAGGTGCATATTCCAGGTGCCTGATGAGATAGGGGTGAGCGATTTGTCTCAGGACCCACAGCTAGGATGTTATAGAACCAAGACTCTCCTCAGGTCTGTGTGGCTCCATCTACATTGAAACGGGATTTGTCTCAGGACCCACAGCTAGGATGTTATAGAACCAAGACTCTCCTCAGGTCTGTGTGGCTCCATCTACATTGAAACGGGAGGTTTCTTTCCTCCTGTTGGCTTCCTTGGTTGTACCCTTCCCTTCCCCAGCCACCCACTGCCCTGAAGAAACTGACTCTCCCGTCCCCCTGCCCCACCCCGCATCAGCTCTCATGCATCATCTCTTTCTTGCCCGACACCCTGTTTAGTTCAGAGTCTGAAAGATCCTGAGTTCGGTGGAAAGAAATTAGGGCCTGAGACCGTAGCCATCAGCATTGCGAACACAGCCTGGGCCTGGTGCCTTTGAAGCATCCTGGCTGTTGTCATCCTCCGCCCTGCCTGCCGGGACGATGTGGGAGGAGGGAACATTTTGTGGGCAGACGGCTTCCAAACTTTTTGACAGGTCTGGACTCATTACCCAGGCTCTCCCCATGGGTGAGCTCCAAAAAAGCATGGCTGAAGCCCCGGGCCTGCGTGTTCAGCGGGGATGAATAATTAAAGAACCATCAGGAGCCAACAGCTTGATGCAGGAGGGTGTTGTGTAGCTGGCAGTGCTGTGTCCCAGCCTGATTTGCTTTTGGGGAGAGGCTGTTGTTTCTGATGATTCATGTGGTGGCACCTAGAGCACACACATTTCCTTGGCAGGGGAGCCCAGGTGTCTATTCCAGAGGACAGAGGCAGAGTTGGAGAGCAAGAGTCAGGGAGACCCAGGTTCAAATCTCATTGCTCCTGGGACACAGTGGTGACCTCATGGAGGTCTCCGCTCCCCATCTGTGCTTTATCTCTTCCGTCCAATGGGAACGCGGCCTTTGCTTTGACGTGTGATGGAGGAGATGCAGGTGGTAAATGGTAAAGTGCCTTGGAAGAGTGAGAGGTGGAGTTAGGACAATCTGCCTGCTGCTTTCCTGCCTGTCTGCTCTGGGGACAGGGTCTCTGCTGGCTTTGTCCACCTGTGAGCACCCAGAATTTGGTATCCCCTGAGTCCATCTCAGGAAGGATGGAGGAACTTGGAAACTGAGGCCCAAGTTTGATGGGCTTTCTGGAAGTCTTGTGAGGCAGGGAGATTCACAGAGCCACAGACTTGGCTCAGGTAGTGCCTGAGTGCAATCTAGGCTCATGCCTTGTGAGATTTAGAACTAGACTCAGCTACAAATAATAGAAACTATCGCAGGGGCATAATCGCATTGCTTCTTACAGTCATGTGTGACAAGAAGGGAAAGGCCATTCAGACTCCATGTGGCTCTTGCTATGTTAATAGGGACCAAGGCTCAGTGTGCCATTTTGTCTATTTATCTATCTATCTATCTATCTATCTATTTCTAGTTCTGGAGCTTGAACTCAAGATCTAGGCACTGTCACTGAGCTTCTCTTAGCACTCTGCTGCTTGAACCTCAGCTCCACATCTGGCATATTTTGGTAATTTATTGATGAGAAGAGCCTCACAGACTTTTCTGTTTGGGCTGGCTTTGTATTGTGATCCTCAGGTCCTTCAGATCTTCAGAATCCTTAGCCTCCTGAGTAGCTAGGATTACAGGCATGAGCCATTGGCATCAAACTACCATTTGGTCCTTTTAACCAGTGGCCTTTATCCTCATTCCTAGCGCCTCATGGTTGCAAGATGACTGCTGGCTCTCAAGCATTATACACCTAGTCTATGTAGAGAGAATGGGGAAGGAACAGCATTAAAGAACATACTCTCAAACTTCTACTTAAGTCTCATTGGCTGATCAGTGTTCTATATCACTCTTAGTTCAAAAGGAGGCTGAGGGTCAGGTGCAGGTGGCTCATGCTTGTAATCTTGCCACTCAGGAGGCTGAGATCTGAGGATCGAGGTTCAAAGCCAGCCCATGCAGGAAAGCCTGTGAGACTATTATCCCAATTAATGACCAAAAAACGCTAGAAGTAGAGCTCAAGTGGTAGACCGTTAGCCTTAAGCAAAAGAAGCTCAGGGACAGCACTCAGGCCCAGAGGAGTACGAGGAGGAGGAGGAGGAGGAGGAGGAGGAGGAGGAGGAGGAGGAGGAGGAGGAGGAGGAGGAGGAGGAGGAGGAGGAGGAGGAGGAGGAGGAAGAGGAGGAGGAGGAGGAGGAGGAGGAGGAGGAGGAGGAGGAGGGCAGCTAGTGTTTGGCTTCTCCATGGTTGGTGCGAGAGGAGCTGTCAGTGATGTGGAGGGCCACTGCCCGGGCCTGGTTTCTGCTCCCTAGAGTGGACTGTGAAGTCCCCTGTGCCGCTAGCAGAAATCCTCGCCTGAACTTCTGGAAAGAAAGTCATCTCATGTATCTGCATGGTGTGAGCTGTGCAGCCCACCTGCTGGCCTCAGTCCTAGTTCCATGGAGACCCAGCTAGGTGGCCGCAGGCAGGGGCTGTCTCTCCCTGGGCCTCTGCTTTGCTCCTCTGTCAAATGGATCACATGCTCCCCTAGGGCGTGGTTTTACCAGGATGGAAAGTGGGTCCAGCACATGAGGGGCTTGGAGTTGCTCTCCCCCACCCCATCCCAGTAGACATTAGAAAAACAACTAAGGCTATAATAGCTCAATGTGGCTATTTCTTGATGACTGTGGTTACCAAGATACGGCTTTGATACCAGTGGAAACAATTAGGCCCCAGTGCCTGAGGGGTGACCCAGCTCTGCCCACTCTCTGGGCTGGAGAATCCTTACTGGATGCTAAGGGAGAGACCTCAGAGAACCCCACCCCCACCTGACACTCAGACATGGGCCTTGTTGGGGGAAGAGGCAGGGAACAGAAGGAGAAAGTGGCACATTTGGGGACTTTCCTAGGATTGCTGACTCCCAGTTTCCCAGGTGCATGCCGTGCCCCCACCGGATGCACCTGGCAGGACCCTCAGCCTGTGCTCCACCCCCACAGGTTGCTCTTGGCTCCTGCTTGCTCCCCAATTGCTTTCCCTGCTGTTGCTCCCCTACTCTGACCACTGTGGAGGCAGCCCCTCTCAGAGAGGCACACCAAGGAGGGCCAGGGTCTCTCTGAGGTAGTAGCCAGAAAGGACTGTGACCCCAAGGTGGGTGGCATTTACTGGGAAGGTGGCTGTCAGAGGCCCCTCCACACTCCAGAGAGAACTTACTTTTCTAAGCCTCAGTTTCCCCATCTGTGCAATGTGGCAGCTAATGCTGGATTTGGAGGAGCCTGAGCAGATTGGAGTTTTTGTTTTTGTTTTGTCAGTCATGGGGCTTGAAGTCTGGGTCTGAGTGTTGTCCCTCAGCTCTTCACCTCAAAGCAAGCTCTCTACCCCTTGAGCCATAGCACCACTTCTGGTTTTCTGGTGGTTAATTGGAGGTAAGAGTTTCATGGCCTTTCCTGCCTGGGCTGACTTTGAACTGTGGTCCTCAGATCTCAGCCTCCTGAGTAGCTAGGATGACAGGTGTGAGCCACCAGCACCTGGCTGCAGATTGGGTTTTGAGGACAAGCTGTGTCCACATTGGCCCCCACTCCCTTGATGTAGTGTCAAGGCAACCATGGGACAGAAACAGATGTGACAGGGATCCAGTAATCCTGCCCCTGCACCATTGCACCATTCCTCCTCCTCCTCCTCCTCCTCCTCCTCCTCCTCCTCCTCCTCCTCCTCCTCCTCCTCCTCCTCCTCTTCTTCTTCTTCTTCTTCTTCTTCTTCGTCTTCTTCGTCTTCTTCGTCTTCGTCTTCTTCTTCTTCATCTTCTTCTTCTTTGTCTCTTCTTCGTCTTCATTTGTAGTACTGGAGATTGAACCAGGGCCTCACTGGCAGAGTTATGCCCCTTTGTTTCTGAGATAGGGTCTCTCTAATATTTTGCCAAAGCTGGCCTCAAACTTAGGATCCTCCTCCTTCCTCCCTTCTCCTTTGGAGTAGCTGGGATTACAGGCGTGAACACCACCATGATCCACCAGAGCAGCTCTACTTCGTTGTATTTCTCACACAACCTCTACTGAAGCTTATATCACAAGACAGGACTCCAAGGATTAAATGAAAAGTTGGAAAGTAATAACTTGCACTTTATAGATTTACCATGCGCCAGACGCTCTGCTAAATGCTCCACACATATTAATTTATGTAATCTTGCAGGAACGCAGCGAGGATGGAGGAAGAACTATTATTAGTTCTGTTTTCAAGGCAAAGAAATCAAGCAGAGAGGCTGAGTAACTCACCCAAGGTCACTCAGCAAAATAGGCAGGAATGGAAGCCAATCATGCTGACTCTTAGCTGCCTGCCTGCCTGCCTTCCTTCCTTCCTTCCTTCCCTCCTTCCTTCCTTCCCTCCTTATTTCTGTCTCCTTCCTTTCCTCATCTTCGTCCTCCTTTCCTCCTCCCTCTCTCCCCCTCCTTCTTCTCTCCTTCTTCCTCTCTCTCTCCTCCTCTTCCCTTTTTCCCTCCCTCCCTCTCTCCCATCTGGTGTTGGAATCCTTGCTACATTCCCTGGAATTCACTGCTGACTTCAGCTTGTCGGCCTGCAGTTTTGGGGAGCTCACTACTTCCCTGGAGATCTGTGCCAGCTGCTGTACTAGTTTGAAAACTCTGCCCAGGTTTGTGGACTCCTTAATAAGTCCTTTAGACTCAGAGTGGTTTCCTGGGAAACAGAGCTGTCTGCTCAGCCCCCAGGGAGCTGGTATGGTCTGGATTACCAATGGAGAAATTTAGAGAAAGCCAAGGAGCCTTACTTTGTGTAGCTGGGAGGTGGGGGGGGGGAGGTTGGAGAATGGGGCGGGGGATGGAGGACACAGTGTGGACACTAATGCAGAGGCTTGTTCTAAGCTGGAGTTGCTCTTCTCCCTGAGCGTCTGGTGTGTTTATACTGATGTCTGTAAACAATAGAAGTTTATTTGGAGCTCAGTGTGGTGACAGATGCCTGTAATCCCAGCTACTTGGGGGGGGACACATATACCAAGTTAGTTTGGCTCATGAGGCTCCACAGTTAGAGCACAGGCATGTGGGGACGGTCTTCCTATTTTGTCATCCATAGCCCTTCTTAGCCCTCCTGTAATCTCAGCTACCACCTCACAAGGATGGAGCTCTTAGGACCCAATGCCTCCTGTCCCGCCAATCTCCTGACACTTAAGGCTGTGGATTGCTTCTTACACACCCCTTTGGGGAAAAGTCAAATCATAGCCCTGAGCCGCAGCCCCGTCAGAGAAATGGCATGTACAACACCACATTGTTCCTAAGGTACCCATGAGGATTATAAAAATCAGTCCACGCTGGGTGTCTGGCACACAGACAGTATCACAGAGGTTAGCATGTGTCTTGGCACTACCATCATCATCACCATCTGACCCCTCTTAGACACATGAGGTCAGAGGTCAGAGCCAGCTCCCTTGGAAGATAGGTGGGCTGGCTCTTTGGTCCCAAGTGTGGTGGAAAGCAGTGTTGGAAGGAAGGAAGGCTGAGGTTCAAGTCCAAACATCCAGACATGCTGTCTGACTAGAAGCCTGTATGCTACATCGGAGTGTGTAATTTAGAACAATCCAGAGGGCTGTAATTTAGAGCATTCTGGAACGTCTTTTGGATGGTTTGGAGACACAGAGGGGCAGGATACCTGGAGAAAGCCAGGGCTCCAGTGGGCTGGAACCCCAGTTATGTTACCGTTGTTAGGTGGCTGACTTCTCTGAGCCTCATCTAGAATGGGGGAACAGCATCATCAAAAGAGTTCAAGGTGAAGACATTAACTTTTCCAGCTGCTAAGCTACTGAACAAGTTTCCACCTCAGAATCTACTGTTACCATATTTACAGATGAGGAGCCTCTATCTCTCAGAAATCAGGAAGGTTCAGCCCCGTTGAACTGCTTTCTCAAGAAGCCAAGCTGGAAGCCAGGCACTGGTGGCTCACGCCTGTCATCCTAGCTACTCAGGAGGCTGAGATCCAAGGATCCAGGTTTGAAGCCAGCCCTGGCAGGAAAGTCCATGAGATTCTCATCTCCAATTAAGCAGCAAAAAAAAAAAAAAAAAAAAAAAGCTGGAAGTGGAGGTGTGTATCAAGTGGTAGAATACCAGCCTTGAGTGAAAAAGACTAGGAAGAGCTCAAGGCCCTGAGTTCAAGCTCCAGTACCATCTGAGTTGGGTCACTAACCCCTCACAGTCTCTGATCTGCCACACTATCAATCTACCCTCAATCCCAGTTAAAAGGCCACCTCCCTACCCTAACAGCTTTCTCCCAGGCTGTAGAGGTAGCAACTTCTGCCCCAGGAGGAAGCACCCCTGGGAGAGGAGCACACCCCATCCCTGGAGGTGTTTGCTTAGAGCTTCCAGGATGAATATTTCCTTTCATAATGTTGCTAATCATTTTCCCCTCCAGGCAGGAGCGGAGGCTCTCCCTGGCTCCTGCTGGCTGCGGCTGCCCTGTGGGCTCTTAATCAATGTTACATGGTAATTAATAATAGATCCCCCTGCTTGGGCTCCATCACTCGCAGCTCCCCACTCCCTCTGACAAGCTGGCATCTTCCCGGCCAGATGAGGATGAAATCAAAGGCCTGAAATTGCAGCTGAAAACTTGGCGTCCGCTAGCTGGTAGGAAGGAATCAGGACAGCCTGAGCCCCTGGCGGGTCCAGCCCTGGGAGACCTTCATCTTTTATCTTGTGTCACAGGACAATCAGCCCTGCCTATGGGACAGGACAGATGTTTGGAGAAGCACAATCCTTGGTCTCTGGTTTGGTCCATGACTCGAAACATTTGCCTGTGGAACCAGAGGGCCTCTGTTTATAACACTCCCATGGGAGGCTGGCGCTCCTGGTTCATGATGGCACACGGGCTCTTTGGGAACTACTGATCGATTAAATGCTTACCTATAGCAAGTGAGTTAGCGTGAGGCGTGGGAAACACAGGAGTGAATGAGACAGATGTAGCACCTGCCCTCTTCCCCGAGGGGAGTTGATCTGCCAGGTAGGAAAGTAGATGCTCGAATCAAACATGCTCCATTCTTGCTAGGGTGTCGATGGATTATGCCTGGTAATCCTAGCGACTCAGGCAACTGAGATCCGAGGATTGCGGTTCAAAGCCAGTCCAGGCAGAAAAGTCCATGAAACTCTTGGGGCTGGGAAGGTGGCTTAGTGGTAGAGTGCTTGCCTTGTATGCATGAGGCCCTGGCTTTGATTCCTCAATACCACATAAGTAGAAAAAGCCGGAAGTGGCACTGTGGCTCAAGTGGTAGAGCGCTAGCCTTGAGCTGAAGAGCTGAGGGACAGTGCCCAGGTCCAGAGAGTTCAGGCCCCTTGACTGGCAAAAAAAAAGTCCATGAAACTCTTATTTCCAATTAACCAGCAAAAAGTCAGAAGTCGAAGCATGGCTCAAGTGGCAGAGTGCCAGCCTAGAGCCAAGTGCAAGTGTGAAGCCCTGAGTTCAAAGCCTCAGTACTAGCACCTCACACACACTCCAAAACATGCTTGTGTTTTGCAGCTTTTGAATGGGAATAACTGGAATAAGGCTGATGTGAATTAAGGATCAACTGAAGAAAGGAATGTAAAAATACATGCTCAGAACACATATGCACTTGTCATCACATTAGGGCCAAAAGAATGAAAACACACTCCCTGACCTCAACAGCCTGGGCCAACTTTTAGGAAAGTGGAAGAGGGACACCATGGTGACTGGAGTGATGGGGGCAGGAGTGGCTGCGGGTAGCTGGAGGGTTCCAAGAGTTTTGTGTGTTTATGGTGTGGGCCTGGCTTTGGGAACCTATTGTTTGTGCAATTCCCTTCTTCACCAGGTGTGGCCTGTTTAGAGGAACTCAGGTGCCTATCACCTGGGGGGGGAGGGGCCATGCAGGGTTCCCCCCCCCCCCATTCACCTTTAGAGTAAGCTTCTGGGCTGGAGAATTTCAGGAAGGTACTCCCAGGAGGAAGGTAGTCAGTGGACCAAGCCACGGAAGCAATGTTGAGTTATGAGAACAAAGCAGATTCCCCTCTGTTGTTGTCGGTCATTGTAGCGGGTTGTATGATTGGGTGCTGGGGATGCTGACATTTGTTTGCTTATTTATTAATTCACTGGACACAAATGTCTTGAACACCAAGAAGGTCCCAGGTGTGGGAAGCACAGAGGCAAAGTTACAGCTAAACTCTTCTCAGGGAGAGGTGTGAGGAAGAGGAAATGAGCCAGACAGGATAAGGGAACTTGAGCCTAGTAAGAAGCTGGGTCAGCTGAGGCCACTGTGAGAAGAGGATCTTTGAACAAAGAGCTCATTCAGCAGTTATCACAAGCCTGGGGTATCTGTGTGTGTTGGGGGGAGGTGGAAGGAATGCCCAGGCAGAGAGGCACTGTGCCTACAAAGGCTAGGCAAAACCAAAGGCCTACCTGGAATCTACCTGCACCCCAAGCTAGGTGGCCTAGGACAGGTACCCAGCAGCCCATATTAGCCCTTTATTATGCACTAACCCTGAATCTCATAAGATCCACAATTCTCTAGCCCTATTGTGATAAGCCTGAGCCATACCACTGGCTTGGAAACTAGCCAATCACACAGTATGCTCTGGGAGGCCACTTCCTTCTCTCTGTGTACCTTAGCATGCCTGCTAGGTGAGGGCCTCATCTCACCTACACTTTCAGGTAAGGGCGTGAGTCAGAGGACCTGTGAGCTGTCAAGATGCTTTACAAGCTGGACACTTAGTAGGTCCTCAATGAGCGATGATCATTCTCCTGTTTCCTCCTCTCCCTACCCTTCCCCCTGCTCAGTGACACCCTCGGAAGCCAGGTGGGAACACAGACCCAGAATTCTCGCCTAGCCAGGGAGTGTGTCTCATTTACATAGATTTACATAAGGCCTGAAATGGTATATACCTCTTTTTGCCTTTAGTTCCTGTGAGCTCACATCACCATTTAAAAATAGGGTGTTGATCTCCCCCCTTTTTTTCCACTACTCCATTTGCCTCTTGAAAGAATTTCAAGCTATTAATCAAATATGCTGGGTTTGGAATCCGTTTTTTATTTTGGCCCCTTTTCTCGAAGGGGGTCATCTGTTCGCTGGCTTGCTCAAGGCAGCCCTTGATTACCTGCTTTACTGGAGAGGAGACAACAGCAATGATCTCACACAGTGGAAGGTCCTGCAAGCTTGAAAAAGTCAATTCTATTCTTTCTGCTCACAAAAGTAGAACATACAGACAAAATGGAAAAAAAAATATAGAGAACAGCAGGAGAAATTCACCAACAAAGTACTTAGAATAACCCTAACCAGACAAACCACTCTTAACATATTAGTATATTTCTTTCCTGGTTTATTTTCCCCCCCAGTGCCATTTTTAGAGAATTGAAACCATATCATATATATATATATATATATATATATATATATATATATATATATATATATATGTTACAGCTGGCTCTTTTCCCTGTTCTGTTACAAGTTGGTGAGCATAATTTTTCACAACCACATAATATTCCATCGAGTAGAATTTTTTTTTAAAAATCATTTCCTGTTGTAGGGCATTTAGATTCATCCAGGAATTTAAAAAAGAAATTTGGCTGTGGTATTTGTGGCTGAAATGAATGTGAATGTATATGTTCCTGTCTTCCTCTTCTTCTTCTTCTTCTTCCTCCTCCTCCTCCTCTCCTCCTCCTCCACTTCTTCTTCCTCCTCTTCTTCCTCCTCCTCCTCTTCCCCTTCCTCCTCCTCCCTCCTCCTCCTCCTCCTCCTCCTCCTCCTCCTTCTTCTTCTGCCCATTTTGAGGCTTGAACTCAACCAGGGCATTGTCCCTGAACCTCTTCGTGCTCAAGGCTAGGGCTCTCTACCACTTGAGCTACAACACACACATCTGGCTTTTTCTGAGTAGTTTATTGGAGATAAGAGTATCACGGACTTTCCTGCCCGGGCTGGAATCGACCAAAAGCCTCTCAGCCTCCTAAGTAGCCAGGATTACAGACAAGAGCCACCAGTGCCCAGCTATGTTCTTGTCTTTGACTCACCTAATTTGGGGGTTATTGTCTCAGGAGAGGTCCCAGAAATGAAATGACAGGAATGGGAAGGGAAAGGTTTTGGAATGATTTTGAGAGCTAAGTATCTGGATTCAGGGATGTGCCTTTGTCTTGGCATCACAATGAGCCTCTCCAACCTCCATCACAAGCTCCATCCAAGCTCCATCACAAGCCTGGGGAGCCTTCATGGCGGGGCTGGGGTGGGGCCGGGGCAGGGCCAGGGAAGGCGGCCACCACTGCTCCAGTTGGCCCCTGGCTCATCCACGGGCTCTGAACCCTTCTCTGAAGGATGCAAGCAGGGCTTGGCCCAACTTCTTTCTTGCAAATATCCCTTGGGTGGTATATGGTTAAAAAAGTATCTGAGCTGGCCACCCAGATTGTATCTGTAAGTCCTGGATATTCAGGAGCTAAGATCTGAGGATTGAGATTCAAAGCCAGCCCAGGCAGAAAAATCCAAGAAACTCTCCAATTAACCAACAAAATGCTAGACGTGGAGACTGGAGATGTGGCTCAAGTGGTAGAAACTCTGTGTGTGTGTGTGTGTGTGTGTGTGTGTGTGTGTGTGTGTGTGTGTGTGTGTGTGTGTGTGTGTGTGTGTGTGTGTGTAAGCTGCACAAGAGCTCAAGGCCTTGAATTAAAGCCCCGATGCCAGCATGTGCACAAGCAAGCTCAAGTACATGTGTGTACACGCGCGCGCGCGCACGCGCGCACACACACACACACACACACAAAATGTATCTAGGATTAAGGAAAAATTCAATTATGTCTTCAAGACTGTGTCTATGTTCTCACAAGATCTGAAAGAGAGAGAAAGAAGAGAGAGAAAGAGGAGGAGGAAGTGAAGGAAGGAAGGGAGGGAAGGAGGGAGGAAGGAAGGAAGGAAGGGAGGGAGGGAGGGAGGGAGGGAAGGAGGGAGGGAGGGAGGGAAGGAGGGAGGGAGGGAGGGAGGGAGGGAAAGAAGGAAGGAAAAAGGGAAGAAGGAAGGGAGCATGGGGTGGGGAGAGAAGGAAAAATGACTTGGCCTTTTGTCAGTTAGGAAAGCCTTTCTAGTTAAGATGCCAAGAGGTACAAGAGATCACATCCAGGGTGCCTGCAGCTGCCCAATGAAGCTGTTTTTGCCCTTGGTTTACAACTTTTCTGTTCTGCCATCACTGGGGAGGTCCCAAGATGGGTGTCATACCTCCAGGTGCCACATTCACATTCCAAGAATGGAGAACAATGAAAGGTAAAGGGGCATCAAGTCTGTTCTTTGTATCAGTGAAGCATTTATGTGGTCTTCTCTTTCATCACACTAGCCAGGACCAAGTCACATGGCATGCCTGAAGCAACTGTTAGAGAACTGAATCAAGGTCGCTATAACCTTTGGACCAGTCAAGATTCACCCCTGAGGCTTGAGTAGGGGGCTACTCTTAGCAGAGAAGAATAGGATAGGATAAGTGAATGAGTCTTATTACATGACCACAGATTCTGGGAGGTGTGTTGATTTTGTCCCAGAGACAGGTTTTGTCCCAGAGATATATTTCTCTTGCCTAGTGATTGGCTCAGAGATGTGTATGTGGTCTCAGTAGCGCCAAGACATCTGCTCCATAATGAAAAGACAAGGTTCCACCTTCTTCTACGCAGTGGGGTACGTGAGTGTTTAATGTCTGGAACTGCAGCAGCCACTTTGCTCCCATGAGAGAATCCCAGCTGATGAAAGAACAGAGATTCAAAGGATTCCCCGAGAGACAGAGCTAAGACCTTGATCTAACTATACCAGAGGCCCTCCTGACCTGTAGACTTTTCGATCACAAAATCTAGCATATTCTCCGAGTTGTGCAAACCAGCTTGATCCACTTTTTCTGATGCAAGCGGAGTGGTAACTGCAGAAAGAGGAACTTGGGAGGCAGAGGCTATGTGGTTTGCACAAGTTTGAAGAACTGCATTGGGCAAAGCTTGACAGACTCAGTGGGAGCTTGACTTCGATGGTTTCATCTGCTGCTGGGCAGTGTGAAGTTTCAGCAGGGTGGGAGTGGGAGTGGTAGATCACATGCGGTGTTTCCAGAATCTCCGTGTCCTGGGACACACTCTATCAGTGGGTGTGCTGACCGGCCTGAACTTTAGGTTCAGACCGAACAAGTTCACATGGATGGAGTTAGGAAACACAAGAAGAGGATAAGGTTTCGGTTCCCCAAGGCCTCTCCAGAGTGGAGTGTCCTCCTGAGGAAGGCCTTGTCCCAGAGGGCCAGGAGGGCAGCCTGATTCAGACTGGGCAGGAAAGAAACCCTAGCAAGCTCCTAGGAGCCTGGCCCACCCCCACTGGTGGAGAGGGGAGAGCGAATGGGGTGTCTGTCCAGGTCAGCTCTCCTGCTTGTCCTTTGAGCTTTGGGTGTTGTGAGGGGAGTTTCCTCTGGGCCTTAGTTGATTGTGTCTGTGAAGTGTGGAGCCAGATCATCAGGGACAGTCCTTCTAGTTGTCTCTAGGACACAGACAGGGCTGGATTTATGGGCATTTTCTTAGTGCCAGGCCTGCGGTGGCCTTCTAGGCCAAGATATGAGAAAGACACTTAACCTTGCCCTCAGGTCAGCCATGATGGGAAGATGGTGGGGGCGGGGGGTGCTCCTGTGTGTGTGTGTGGAGGACCTGTGCGTGTGCTGCATTGAATTGTCAGGCAGTAGGCATGAGAAGTGGGTTGAACCTAGCTGTTCACCTCTTTCCAATGACTATTAGCGCTAGAAGACCAGGCTCTGTGGCCAGCCATGTCCTGGCGCAGCAGGAAGATGCGCCATGCTGGAGAGGCTCTGCACAGGCAGTGGGCACATGGCTGCCCATTGAGGGGAAGTCTTCATCCCCTTAGTACAATGGGAGTGGAGTGAGGGGCTGAAGCAGGAGGGACAGGGGGCTCCCATCCCAGGGTTCATTCACCCCAAAGACATTCACCCCAAAGATGATAAGGAAGCTGGGTACTGTCGGCTCACACCTATAATCCTAGCTGCTCAGGAGGCTGAGATCTGAGGATGACAGTTCAAAGCCATCCTGGGCAGGAAAAGCCATGAGACTCTTATCTCCAATAATCTACTCAGAAAAAGCCAGAAGTGGTGCTGAGGCTTAAGTGGCAGAGTACTAACCTTGAGCACAAAGAGGCTCAGGGACAGTGTGCAGGCCCCCGAGTTCAAGCCCCAGGACTGGCAACAAAAAGAAAGGAAAAGGCAAGGCAAGGCAAGGCAAGAAAAGAAAAAAGAAAAGAAAAGAGGGGAGTCAGCCGGGTAGGAAAGTACGTGTGTGTGTGTGTGTGTGTGTGTGTGTGTGTGTGTGTGTGTGTGTGTGTATGTGTGTGTGTTGGAGGGGGGTGTAATGGTTCAGCTCTGTCTGGGTGACTTGGCACAGCTCTCTGTCACTGTTGGGGAGGAGGAAAGAGAAGGTCACCAGGGATGATGCTAGATCACATGGGTCCCGAAGCCCTTGCTACCAGAGTTGTGCTCTTACCAAGGCTCAGACCACAGTGGGGTTTCAACACTGGGTGGTGTGGTGTTTTGTGCAAGACCTTCCCCTTGCTCCTGGAGGAGGATGGCTGCGGGGAGGGTGGCACCTGCAGTAGTGTGTAAGGACCGGCTGGACCTTGCTCTGGGGAGGAGAGAGGGAAGCAGGCATGAGTGGGAGTCTAGGAGCAATGGTGCCTTCCGTTCCCGGGCTGCAGGATCAGCCTCTCAGATGAATCCGCTCTTGACCTTTGTTGACTTTGAGTAAACAAACAACTCGAGCCCCTGCATGCTGTGCAGCTGGGGGCTGTTCAGAGCAGACCTGCTGCTGCCCTAGCTATCCAGGGGCTTGAAGAAGCCTGCAGGGGCAGAGGAGATGATCCTTGGTGACCAGATTCCCCACCACCACCCATACACACAAGATGGCCCTGGCAGGAGAGGTCAGGAGGGAAGGGGCTCCTGAAAAAGCCTAGGGAAGATGGGGGTGGGCAGTGGTCTTCAGGGCAGCACTGGTAATAGTGAGGACTCTCTTCACATCTGCCTTCAATGCCCCACCACTGAGTCCTCAATCCCAGGTACCTAAGTCACAGCTGGATGCCACCCCAGACACTCCCATCAGCCCTCTCTTCTTCTCTTGGGTCCCCTCCCCCCCACCTCAGGCTGTTCTGCCACAGCAGGAGGAACTCTTGGCCCAGAGCTCTTCCATCACCCACTTCCCTCCAGCCTTCTTCACCTGCCTTTCTGACCTTGTCTGCCACTCTCCAAGGTCACTCTACTCTGGCCACCCCGGCCTTGTGGGATTTCCTCTAACTGGCCATGGAGCACTCAGGCCCCAGCTGTTCATCTGAGGTAGCACAGTTCCCTCATTCTCCCCCTTTCCCTCCTTTAGGTCTTTGCTCAAATGTTACTTTCTTGTGGAGGTCTCCCTTACCACCCTATTTCCAATGGCGTTCCCCAATGCCACATCTCCTGCCCCCACTTCGATGCTATTTCTCTGCCGGCTGTGGGAAGCCCCAGTGCTGAAAGGGCTTGGGAGCTCAGCACAGAATTGCTCACTGGGTTCCTTGGAGCAGCATTGTGTCCTGTGCTGGGCTTTAACGTTTCCTTGCATCATCTGGGAAGCTTGGAAGTGATTATTCTCATTTTCTCCTTCCAGATTGAAGAATTTTCAGGAAGCCCCATCACCAGGTTCATCTTCCTCTCCTGTGTCCTGTTTGGCTGCCAGTCTCATCGGAAGCACCCTTCTTCTCCAACATCGTGTCTTGTACCCACATTGCTCTCTCTCTCTCTCTCTCTCTCTCTCTCTCTCTCTCCCTCTCTCTCTCCCTCTCTCTCTCTCTCTCTCTCTCTCTGAACTCTCTGTGGGCTTCTGCATCCCTGTCTACTTTTCTCCCTTCAAGTTCCTGTTTGCTAGCGAGTGGTCATCTGCTGAAGACCAAATACCAGGAATTGGGATGATGAAGTTTTTGTTTTGTTTTGTTTTTGGGTCCAGTCGTGGGGTCTGAACTCTGGGCCTGGGCACTGTCCCTCAGCTCTTCAGCTCAAGGCTAACACTCTACCACTTGAGCCACAGCGCCACTTCCAGCTTTTTTCTTTTTGCTTATGTGGTGCTGAGGAATGGAACCCAGGGCCTCAGGCATGCAAGGCAAGCGCTCTACCACTGAGCCACCTTCCCAGCCCCAATGATGAAGCTTTCAACAAGTGGATTCAGTGAAGAAAACTGAGGTGCAATAACAGGAGATAACCCCAACTCCCCTTCCCCACCCCCCCCCACCCTTCTCCCCCAGTCGGGAATGTCCCAGTCTTCTTGTTCTGGAATCCCACCCCAGTCTGGCTACCAAGTCTTTCCCCTAACCAACTCTGCCAGTCTGCCAGCAGCCAAGGTCTTCCCCAGACACCTGGGCTCCAGTCACCGCTTTATCCACAAGGAAGGATCCAGGTGGCTTGTCCGCATGGCACCTCGCTGTGGCTCAAATTCAAGCCCTCCATTGGCCCTGCCATCTGGCCCCATCCCCCTCTCCCTTCCCCTCCCCAGGGCTCCCTGCAGGGCACAAGCTGGTTCCCTTCCCCTGCCAGTTAGATGGATAGTACTTTGCCTCCAATTTCCTTGGGTCTCTCATTCACCAGCTTGTTCCTGTCAGCAGTTTGAATTCTCCAGCTGCGTGATGTAAGTAAACCATTCACCTCCCCGGGCCTCAGTCTCCTCATCTGTAAAGCAGTGACGATGGAGAACCTAGTTCAGGAAATTCGTATGCCAGTTCAGCCACCGCAGTCAGCCTAGGGCAAGGCCCAGTACTCAGCCAGCCTTCAGTAAGTGTTATGGGTCCTAAGAAATAATCCCTGGGATGCAGGGACTCACAGGAATCACAGACCCAAATCATCTCTCTATGCTCCCTGTCCCCAGGGCTGAGCAGCATGGGAACCAAATTCCTATGGTTGGGGATGGCACAGGCCTGGGGCAGGGCCTCTCCTTTGTCGGCCACTTGGCCCATCAGAGGGACATAGTCACTGGGCTGTGAAAAGCCCAGCTGGCCAGAGCCCCTCGTGCCAGCCCTTCTGCTGCCCCCACCCCAGCCAACCACGTTTGCTCTCATCACGGACAGGGCATATGCTCAGACCTGCCAATTTGCACGTGTACAGGCACACATACACACAAGCGCACATACACACTCCTGTGTGTAACATGCTCCCCATGGTGTTTCTTGTGTGTGGGGTACCATTCTATGTATTTCACATGTATTTATTCATTTGATTCCAGAACTAGCAGTGCTGGAAGTTCTCTGGTTTAGGGTTTTATGCAACAACCTAATGAAGAAGGTTGTGTTAATGTCTCCATGATACTGACAGGGAAGTGGAGACAAAGAGGGGTTTAAGAATTTACCCAAAGCCAAGCGCTGGTGGCTCATGCCTGTAATCTTAGCTACTCAAGAAGCTAAAAATCTGAGGCTTGCAGTTTGAAGCCAGTTGGTCAGGAAAGTCCATGTGATGCTTATCCCCAATATACCATCAGAAAACCAGAAGTGGATCTGTGGCTCAAAGTGTTAGAGCACTAGCATTGAGTGAAAAAGCTCAAGGACAGCGCCTAAGCCCTGAGTTCAAGCACAACTGACTGCCTCCTCCCACAAAACAAAGGGTTTTCCCAAGATCACACCAAGTAGATAGGTGATAGATCCATGTCACAGTGCCCACATAGAGCCTTACCACAGGCGACTGTGTGTACATGTGCAATGATACATATGCATTTGTAGATCCTAGGGCCTGAACTCAGGGCCTGGGCCTTGACCCTGAGTTTCTTTTTGCTCAAGGCTAGTGCTCTACCACTTGAGTGACAGCTCCACTTCTAGCTTTTGGGTGGTTAATTGTAGATAAGGGTCTCATGGATTTTCTTACTCAGGCTGGCTTTGAACTGTGATCCTCAAATCTCAGCCTCCTGAGTAGCTAGGATCGCAGGCATGAGCCACTAACATTGGCTCATTTGTAGACTTTTGAATGCAGACTCATGGCTGCCCAGGACATGGGTATCTTTCTAGGGATGCAGAATGACAAGGATGCCCGCACTCATAGTTGGGGTTGCAGACTCAAGATCTCCCCTTCCCCTTCCTCCCTAGCCATACACACTCACATGAGTGAGCTTCTTTAGAGCTGGAGCTCCGGCCAGGCAGGGCACCCTGTGTGATTTCCACCAGGCCTGGTGCAGTGACTGGTACTGACATATGCTCAGCTTGCCCTTGTGGCTTCCTCCAGGGATAGGGGTGGGGTGGGGAACATCAGACCCTTCTCAGTGAAGAGGAAGAGCTCTGGCATAGTCCGACAGCTCCATGATCCTACTTTTGAGTCAGGTGACTTCACCATTCAATCCCAGCCTACCCCCAGAGCAACATGTTCTTCCCACCCCAGTGGCCGTCTGGCTACTGCATCAGCACGAGGGATGTCCTCACCTGAGGGCCTTGGCACTGGCTTTAGCCTAGATGGAGCCCCACATCTTGGCTTCCACCCTCACCTCCTAAGTCTTGCTTAAATGTAGTCCCACCCCCCCCACCACCCCCGACTCCGGGCTTTCCTGATCTTGTTATGTTGCCACCTGTCCTTGCTCTGCCCACTCAGCCCCTCTCCCCGCTTCTCTGCACGTTTCCATAGTGTTCGTCCCCCACAGGCTCTTTTTAGTTTCTTATTTATCATTTCTCCCTCCTTAAAGTGTAAGCCTGGTGACTTACACTTTAGAAGGTGGAATTGTTTCTTCCTTCTGCTGTGCTTCCCAGCTCAGAAGTGGGCCTGGCACATAGCAGGAGCTCCATGACCCTGGGGAGGGAGGGAGGATGGGCTAGAATGAGTTCACTGTGACAGAGGTGTGTGTGTGTGTGTGTGTGTGTGTGTGTGTGTGTGTGTGTGTGTGTGTGTGTGTGTGTGTGTGTGTGTGTGTGTGTGTGTGTGTGTGTGTGACACAGAGAGAGAGATGGCCAGCTTGCTGGGATCACACAGGCACTTGAGGGGACAAAGCATTGCATCTCTTCTAAACTGTCACCCAGGTGCCAGGAAACTTTGTCTCTGCAACGCCTGAGCAAATGGTGCACATGCGCAGATGGGTGCAGAATCTATTTGGATACAGAGGACAGGGTGGCTACAAGCTGTAAGCAAAGAGAGGGAAAGAGGCACAGGGGAGCTATGGGAAGGTGCTAACCAAAGGAAAGCCTGATCTAGGGGCTTGTTTCAATGCCAAAAGGGCAGCCCGGTCCACCCTGTCTCTGCTGGCTACAAGCCTGGGTCTCTTTCCAGGTCTTTCCATATAGTCATAGCTACATGCATATAACCAAGGGTGAATGGTGTGGGGCACCAGTGGCTCAGGCCTATAATCCTAGCTACTCAAGAGGCTGAGATCCAAGGATCTCAGTTCAAAACCGGTCCAGGAAGGAAAATCTGAGACTCCTATCTCTGCAATTAACCAGCAACAAGCCAGAAGTGGAGCTGTGGCTCAAGTGATAAAGTACCATCTTTTTGAGGGAAACAGCTAAGGGACAGCATCTAGATCCTGAGTGCAAGACTCAGTACTGGTAAAAGAGAGAGAGAGAGAGAGAGAGAGAGAGAGAGAGACAGAGACAGAGACAGAGACAGAGACAGAGACAGAGACAGAGACAGAGACAGAGACAGAGACAGAGACAGAGACAGAGAGACAGAGAGACAGAGAAGTCAGAGATACAAACAGAGAGACAGAGAGAGAGAGGAGGGAGGGAGGAAGGGAGAGAAGGAGGAAGGAAAGAAGGAAGGAAGGAAAAAAGGAAAGAAGGGAGAAAAGAAAGAAGGGAGAAAAGAAAAAGAATGAATGGTACAAATCCTTTCTGTTCACCAACAGATCATCCTCCATTCATCTACTCTCTATATGGAGTACTCATGGGCTCTCCTAGCCAAGCGTGACTCAGGAGTCATGAGTGACAGTGTGCCCTCCAGAGCTAGCATCATTGCAGAGCCTACAGGATTCATTCAGGTGGTCAGGATGCTCTGAAGAGAGGGGTTTGGGCACAGAGGTGGAGTGATGGGGCGAGGTTGGGGACTTTTGGTCTCTGAGGTCAGGAGGTATGTCTGTGGAGGAGGCACATGAGACCAGGAGGAGGGAGACCAACCAGCTCCTGAAATCTGTGGCAGATTCTCTGCAGCAGAGGGACAGTGAGTGCCAACGCCTGGAGGCTGGCATGGATTCAGTGCAGTAGACAAAGAGCAAAGAGGCCAAGCAAAGGCTGGAGTGCGTGCATGAGGGATAGGGGGTAGGGGAGACGGGTACAGGGGTGGGTGGGAGATACAGGGACACTGCAGGAAGACTCTGAGCCAAGGAGAGCTTGACCTAGTGTGGGTTTTCCCTCTACATTCTTTTTGCTAGCATCAATTAATTATACAAGAGGATGTAGTAACTCTCCCCACCCCAAGATGCAATTGCGTTTGTGGTTTATTTGTTTATTAGAGAATGGATCTCACCACCTAGCCCAGGTTGGCCTTGAACTCACCATCCTCCCTCCTCGGCCTCTCGAGTGCTGATGTGTGACACTGTTCTGAGCTGCAAGCTTTTTTTCTTTTCTTTTCTTTTCAAGTTGATGCAAAAAGAAAATATCCATTACATCAAATTTCCCATTTTAACTATTTTCCAGCCTACAGCTCAGTGGCATGAAGTGCGTTTGCATTGTTCTGTAATCATCGCCACCATCCATCTCCGCAACTTCTTTATCCTTCAACACTGAGACTCTGTGCCCAGGAAACACACACCCTCCCTCTCTCTCCCCCAGCCCCTGGCAACCACCATTGCACACACTCCGTTGCTATGGCTTTGCCGAGCCTGGATCCCTCAGAGAAGTGGAATCACACAATATTTGTCCTCTCGTGACTGCTTATTTCACTTAGCACACTGTCTTCAGGGTTTATCCACATGGTAGCAGGTGAAGGCATTCCATTCCTTTTAGAGAGTGAATACTACTCCATTGTGCACAACGCACTTTCGTTTCCCCATTCATTTCATTTGTCCATGGACACTGGGGGTAGCTTTCAGTTTTTGGCTATTGTGAATGAACACTACGAGCACGGCTGCACAGATATTTTTTTTCTTGTTTTTGAGACTCTTCTTGGCGTTCTTTTTGTTACACATCCCGAATTGCAATTGCTGGGGCACATAGAATTCTCTGACCTAGGGCTTCGTGCTGCAGAATCCAGGGAGACCAACGAGGCGGCTGTTCCGTTGCGTGACACTTAATGGCTGGGCCTTGCAGTCTGCTCTGTGGAGGCCCAGCTGCCTCCTTAGCTATTCAGGGCACTTCTGCTTTTTCTGCTTAATTCAGGCTCACCCTGCTCTGGGAGTCTGGTGGGATGAAGCCTCTGAACTCCTTTAGTCAAGCAAGGACAGGGATGGGACATGGGGAGGGAGGCTATCACGGCCAAGGTCACTGGGCCACGGGCGTAGTAAAAGCCTCCAGGATTGCCACGAACCCTAAGCCTGCCTTGAGGCTTACTTTTCAGTGGATGGCCAAGCCTTGTGAGCCTCCCTTCAGTTCCCCATTCCTGAAGGGAGCTAAAGTCAGAGGAGTCTCTGCCCATGTGTGCCAAGATACTAAAGAGCCTAGAATCCAAGCTGGGGCACCCCTGGGCCTTAGAGAGGCGCTTTGTTTACCTCCAGTGCCTAGGAAATCCATTCGGGGGTCTGCTCCACTGCAGTGGCTTCCCATGGCTACCTGCACAGAGGCCAAGGGTTTCAGGCTGCTGCCCCCCACCACCCCACGATCCCCCTCCCAATCTACTGGCTGGAGAGTTCTTCCCTGTTTCCTCTTTTGGCCAGTTTCATTACATCCTTTAGTCTTAGGCTAATGTCCCCTCCCCAGAGAAGTCCTCACTGGTTCCTAAACCCCCCCCCCTACCAAATCACTCTTACCCCACACACAGTCTCACTACTGACCCTCCATCTGTGTGCTTCTTCACTGTTTTGTGACTGTGACGGACCCATTTCTTCAAGGTGGAAAAAGACACAAGATGCACAGTAGGTGCGCAGTGGAAATGGAGGCCCCTGGCCACACAATGGAGTGGGGTGTGTCTGTGTGTCTGTGCATCTGTATGTCTGTGTGTCTTCCTCTGTGCATCTGTGCCTCTGGGACTTGGGCGTGTATCCTGGATGTGGGTGCCCAATGTACCCTCTGGATTTGTGTGTGTCGGCCTCCGTCCTTCCCAGCCCTGACTGTGGGCACATCTTTCTTTCTGTATGTCAGTGTGACCCCTGTGTTCCCCTCCCACGGTGGGCTGTCCCTATGTCTGTGGGTGTCCCTGAGCTGGCGGGTACACAGCCCAGCTCTGCAGGCTTTCCAACTCTCCACTCAGCCGCCCATTTGATTCCCTGCAGGCCCCAGGTCCCTCCAGGGTTCTCGCCACCCCTTCCTCACTGCCCCCCCCGCAGCTGTGGGGTACCTGAACACTTTAGAGAGGCAGGTAGACCCCCATGCATCCCCAGGACCCACAGACCCCAGCCCTTGGTTCCCATGCTAACCCCAGAATCAGTTCCATAGTTAAAATTACGCACCCCAGGTTGGGGCTGCCAGGAGCCGGTGCTGGGCTGGTTCCCATGGCAACATAGAAGCCGCCAGGCCTCTGGCTCATAAAACAGGTCATAAAACAGAGAGCTTAGGAGGAAGAGGGGGGCCGCTGGGCTGAACTGAGGGAGGGGCTGTTTTCCCCTGAAACCAGGCCTGGGTTCTGCCTCTGCCCCTCCTCATGTGGGGCTCCTTCGCCTCTCCCCTCCCGCCCCAGCCTCAGCTTTCCTCTTCACAACTGGGAGTAGTAACAGCCCCGTAGTTCTGCCTTTAGGCGCCGTAGCCTGGATTTGAGGAAGGCTCTCGCTGGCAGGGCATGCTGGGCATGAGGTCTCAGAGCCTTGGGTTCTTCATCAGTAGAGAACGAAGGGGAAGTACATGGTGCATTGTAAAGATCCAGGTTTGGAAGAACACTGGGTTCAAATTCAGCTATGGGCTGTGTGCTCTGGAGCAAATGGTCAAAGTCTCTGAGCCAAAGATGTTCACCTCTAAAATAGAGACCAAACTGTCCTAGGGTTTTTGGTGTGAAATAAATCCAGTTTTACAGTCCACCTCACATGGTGCCCCATCCGATGCCCAGGGGAGGCGGTGAGTCATCCTAGTGGCTATCAGTAATCACAGCCATTCCGTGCCAAGCGCCCTTCCAAACGTGGTCTGGTCAGTATGCATGGGCTCTAATGCTTCTTGTCTCACGGATGAAGTGACTCACCTCAAGTCGCCCAAGTGCCCAGACAGAGCTCAGACATCTCAGCCATGCCTCAGTACTGCTTCCGACCGGGTTGGAGCCCCCTTCTGCTCAGGGGTGATGGTAAAGATAGGGTGGCTGAGCCAATCTGTGAGCCAAAGGCCTCTGTAGGGGGACCTGGATGGGGAGGAGGGCATGGTAGGCCTGGGCTCCATCCTCCGGAAGGACTGCTACCCCCTTGCTACCACTCAGACAGACACACAGAGGCCCAGAGAGGGCTAGCAGCCTGTTAGGATTCAGCCCCAGGACTCCTTTCCAGAAAGCTAGCCACACTCCCAATAAAAAAAAAAACTGCTGCCACCCGAGTATTCCCTGGCTGTTGTCCAAGTTGAGGTGAAGCAAAATGAGAGGAGTCCTGGCTGACACTTGTTCTTCTAGGAGCGGCTCCCAGGATCAGCTGTGCTCCTCCTGTGTGCCATCTTGGTCCCCAGGCTGGCCCCATGAATGACAAGGTGTATCTATCTGACCCTAGCAGCAGCCCCATTTTACAGATGAGAAAGTTGAGGATCAGAAAGGTGATTCACCTAGTTCCAGGTCACAGACCTACCCAGGGGGAGCAGAGACACGAATCCAGGCTGTGGATCTCAGAGCCAAGCCCAGTTCCTCCATCCTGGAGTCTTTCAGTTCTCGGTGGTGCCCAGGGAGGTGGTCTTGGACCCTTGAGCAAAGTCCTTTTGATAGCAGAGATGGGGAGAGCAACCAGCACCTCTCCTGTCTACCTGCTGCGGCCTATTCACTTAGACACTTGGTAGGTATTTACTAAGGACCTGCTCAGAGCACAGAGCAGGCAGTCTCTGGCTGTGAGGACTCCGGGGTCCCAGTGGGAGAGGCAGACAGGAACAACCATGGTACAGCGGGCCGGGTGGTAATCTTGCTATGGAGAAAAACAGCAAGGAGAAGGGTCAGCCCAGGATACAGGGCTATGAGGCAAGTCTTCCCAAGTGTGGCTAGCTGGAAGAGCCAGTCAGGCCGAAGGTCCTGAGGTGGGCACATATCTGGCATGATGGAGGACCGGGGAACAGGTCTGTGAGGCTGGAGCAGATGCCAGAGGGGAGATGGGTCAGTGGTCATGGGGCCATGTTTGGCCTGGCAGGATTCTGTTCTGAGTGAGATGGAGATCCTTGGAGGTTCTGAGCAGAGGAGTGGAATAATCTGATTTGTTTTAAGGAGGAGCCTGTGGCTTGCGGGGCGTAAGGCAGCACTGCAGGGAGAGAGGCTGAGCGAGTTGCTGTTTAATGTGGGGTCAGATGGCAGAGGCTGGGCTGGGAGTGGAGGAGATGATGAGGGGGATGGGGTGGGGAGTCACATCAGGGTCTAAGAATCCTGATCTGGGATGGCTACCATGGGTTTGGCTTGAGCAAGAATAAAGCTGTTTTTGGAGCCACAAAGACACCAGGAAAAGCAGCTCTGATAGCACATCTCAATTTGCTTAAGCCTCACCCAGAACCAGTGGTTCACACACTCCAGCGAGCAACATGAAGTCACCTGAGGGATTTGTCAGAACCTAGCTTGCTGCATCCCAAGGCCAGACTTTTCAATTCAGTAGAGCTGGGGTGGGGCCTAGGGAATTGGCCTTCCTCATCAGCTAGAGGAAGGCTGGGGCTAAAGCTGCTGTTGGGGACCTCACCAGGGACAGCTGGGAGTTAGATGGAAAGAGCCAGAGATGAGATGGAGCCTTGGCCTCTCCATCCTGGGCCTGATGGAGAGAGAAGGGAGGCTGAGCCAGCTGAAGGAGGAGGATGGACGGCTGAAGCCAGAGCTCCTAGGGACCCTCCCCTCATCTCCAGGTGGTAGAGATCTCTGGGCCTTAGCTTCTCCAGAGACCAGGACAAGGGGCCATTTCTCTACCATTGCTCCCCGGACACGGCAGGGAGGCTGGCTGTGAGATGGGCAGTACCGTCCTTCCTTTGGGTCACAGTCACCTGCTGTGGGCACATCCTGCAGCTGTCAGACAGCACTGGCAGCCATCTGGGTCCATCTCTGGGTGTCCTCTTGTGGGATGCAAGGTGGGATCCCACTTTATCTTTTTGCCCAATTGAAGTCAGGCCCAGTACCTGAGGTAGGCCAAAACTTGTCAGCAGAGGCCAGGTGCCTCATTTGGTGGAAGTGCTCTCTCTCTCTCTCTCTCTCTCTCTCTCTCTCTCTCTCTCTCTCTCTCTCTCTCTCTCTCTCTCTCTCTCTCTCTCTCTCTCTCTCTCAGCTGGCAAGCACTTTGCATTCTTCATCCCCTTGGCTGGAGCCCCCTACATTCCTTACAAGCGTGCCCCCCTCCCCTGAGTGTGCTCCTGATTGCCACAGAGCAGGATCTGTGCCAGCTGGAGGTGGACCTGTCCACATGAGGGAGGAACAAATCTTGGTATTCTGTAGCCAGGGGTCGGCCAACTTTCTTGGCTAGGAAATGAATACTTTCGGCATAGCTAGTTAACACTACCGTGGGAGCAAAAACCTGATCTCCCAAACCAGAATGAGGCACTGGGCTGGCAGCCTGAAAATCTGCCCTGCTTTGAAACCTAGAGACCTGAGGCCACTGGTGCCCGCAGCCAAGCCATGTTCCTCATGATCTCCTGGGCCTGTGTCATGGAGAAGGAAGCTAGAGGAAGCATTTTGACTTTGCTGGTGGGCTGTGTGGCCTTCCTCCCAGGTCCCCTCCCCACCCTTGGACTCTATGCTAGGAGAGAGACCCTTGGGACCATGACAACAACCTCGCTTGTCCTCTGGCTCCATTTGGGTCAAGCCCATGGGGAAGCTGGGCAGGATGCAGGGGGAGGAAGGAGGTGGAGGTTGGGGCATTTATTTTCCTAGTCCCCTGCTGTAGGGCCATCTCCTGCTGGCTGTGTCCTCTCACCGAAGGCCACAGCTCCCACTGGGGACTCTGGCCAGCTTTGGTGATAGTCCCTCCTCTCCTGTGTGCTGACAACAATTCCATCCCAACCCCGGGGTCCTGCTGGATCTTCAATGGATTCCTGTAGCCTCTACATTCCTTTGTAAGTCATCCCTCCATTAACCTTGAATCGAATGGCCCAACTTAGGGTGCCAGCTCTCCTGCAGGGGCCCTGACTGTGATTGTTGTGAGGCACAGATCTGGGCTCGGATTCTGATCTGGTTGAATCATCGTACCTCTCTGAGCTCCCTGGGGTTTCTCCTGTGCAGACTGGGTCAAAAATAACATCCACAAGAGGAAGGGCTTCCTCAACTCCAACATCCGGGCAGTGCAGACAGGCACCACATCAGTGTTGGGAAGAAGGGATGGAGGAGGGAAAGATGCAATGGCTGAGAGACACAAGTACCACCTGGTGTCTGCCATTGCCCGCAGAGCTCGGCTGTGGCTTGGGCACTTTAAATACCAATAGGTTGGCTAAGATGACGCGTGGCTGAAGTCAACCTTCACGTGACCCTAGACCATCTTCACCCTCCAGGACCCTCAGTGACCCCATCTGTGTAGCGAGAGGTGGCAGCCAAAACGGGGGATCTCCAAAGCCCCTGATTTCTTGCATTTGATTGAATATGGACCACTCTCCTGCCTGAGCACCTGCATTTTTATGTCTCCTGTGTGCCCAGGAGAAGGGGCATGTGGGTGAGGACAGCCCTGGGGCAGGGGCAGGGGCAGGGCCCTTGGTAGGGAGAGAGGAATGGCGTGACAGTGCACTCTTAACTATGATGGCATTGAACCGTCTGATGGTGCTAACATCTCCAGGACCTACCGTATCATCTGCACAACGAGGAGGAGGGAGGGAGGAAGGAGGAGGGAAGAAAGCTCCCGGAAGTGGCATTTCTATCTTCTGGGTCCTGATTGCCCATGTGCAATGGTGGAGGCCAGCTTCTGGGTACAGGGGAGGTGGCAGCCAGTGGTGCTTAGAGCTGGAAGACAGGCTCCTCACCAGTGCCACCCGGCCTCCTCTTTCAAACCTCCATGAGCTGAGAAGGGTCAGTGCCTCTCTGTTCCAGCGGCCGTGTAGGTGCTGAGAGAAGAGGGGTACAAGGTGGGGGCTTGGCTGAGGGAGAAGAGTCTGCAGCCTCAGAGAGTTGCAAGGGAGGCCTAGGACACCTGCCAGCCGCCCTTCCCCCCCAAACCTGAACCCAGCATCCACCCCATCCCCCCCACAACCTGAACCCAGCATCCACCCCATCCCCCCCACAACCTGAACCCAGCATCCTCCCCATCCCCCCCACAACCTGAACCCAGCATCCACCCCTCCCCCCACAACCTGAACCCAGCATCCACCCCATCCCCCCCACAACCTGAACCCAGCATCCTCCCCATCCCCCCCACAACCTGAACCCAGCATCCTCCCCATCCCTTTAAAAAATTTTTTTATTGTTATTATAAAGGTGATGTACAGAGGGGTCACAGTAATGTCAGGTAATGAGAACATTTCTTTGTGGACAAAGTCACCCCTTCCCTCTCTCTCTCCCCCCCAGTTTTTCCTCTCTGGAGTAGTTGTCCAAAGGGATTTCAGCTCAACACATTAGTTTATAAGCGCAATGCATCTTGGTCCATGTCATCCCTTCCATCATTCTCCCCCATCTTTGATGGAGGCCCAGTACCCCCTGCCCGGTTCCTCTGCCCCATGCATTGATTCCTCCTGAGGGCCCCGGTGTTGCACAAACTCAGTGATGGGCTCTGCAGGGTCTGGAGATGCTCTGGCTCCAGGGTCAAGTCTGCAGCCCCTGTGTGTGCATCCTGTGCTGCTGTCAGCCAGCACTCCGCATGGTGGGGTACCCAGGAACCCCCATTCTTGAGGGATGCAGAACTCCTCCAACAGGCCACCGTGTCTGCAGGGCTAGACCTTCCCTAGGGGTTTAGTGAGCACCTACTGCAGGCCAGCAGCATCTCCTCACATCCTTCCTGAAGCTTCTGAGGGAGGGGCTCTGCCCACCACCTTTGACAGTGAGGAAAACCGAAGCTCTGAGCAGGAAGGACCTTACTCAAGGCACACCCAGGGAAATAACGGTAAGCCTGGACCATTTTTCTTACTCACCTTTATGATGTAAGCCCGGAGGTATGGGAACCAAGTCGCCTTTTGTTCACGATCCTGTTCCCTGCTTCGAAGCCTCGCATGTCCCCAGAAGGTTCATAGCTGGATAAATATTCCCTACAATTGCAAATGAACAAATGAGCCACAAAAGAGCCAAGCAATAACCACGGGGTGACTCCGCGTCACAAAAAGGCTGCAAAAAGAAGTTTTTTGCTTGAAAGTCCTCAACCTAGCAAAACAGGAGCATGTGAATTTCTGCATTTATTTAAGCACAGTTAGCTCTTCCTTTCTCTTTCAGGGACCCAATCCTTGGGAGGAAGAGAAGAAGGCCGGAAAGAACTCTTGAACCCAGCAAGACTTCTGACTCTGCCACTCACAACTTTCTGAGCCTCAGTTACCTCATCAGTGAAATGGGGTAATAACATCTACCTCATCAAAATGCCTAGCCGAGAGAAGGTTGACCTTAAAGACACATTAAGGGTCCCCTTCGCCGGTGCCTGTTGGGTAGGGCACCGCTCCAGAGCCAAGCCTGGTCCACATGGGCACCTCAGTCCCCCGAAGCTTTAGGAAGCCAGCTACTGGCAGCGTGCTGCTTTCCCCCAGCTGGGAAGAGGCATCTTGCCAGCCCTTCCCAAGCCGGGGCAAGTCTCAGGCCCCTGGCTGTCCCAGTTTCTGCTGACAGCAGGGGGCCCACGTGTGAGTCACACATCAGCCCCAGGTTTCTGCAGCTGCCCTGGGGCCGCCAGGCCTGCCAGGATTAGTAACTGGATCACAGCCCCCACCCTGAGAAGTGCAGGGCTCAGAGTGCAGGACGGCTCCTCCCTGTGGTCCCTCAGAGCCAGCCGCTCCCTCCTTCTCAGGCCTGACTTCACAGAGGGGGAAGCTGAGGTCCAGAGAGGGGAAACAGATTTTTCCCAGCATCACACCGAAACTCTCAATGGGAGAATATGGGCCAGTCTAAGTTTCCTAGCTCCCCACATTCATTCATTCATCCCTCCATCCATCCATCCCTCCATCCATCCATCTATCCATCCCTCCATCCGTGCTGTGAATCCTAGGCTCTAAAAAACTCTCCCTCAATTCTGTCACTCTCCAGCCCCCTTTGGCTGTTGCCTTTGGGCTCTGCTGTCACTCACCGAATGGCTGCGGCAGCCTTCATCCAGTCTACTTCCACACAAGGGCAAGGGAGGATTCTTCTCTCTCTCTCTTTTAAGTCATTTCTGTATTCACATTTATTTTGGGTGGCACTGGGGATTGAACTCAGGGATGGTGGTGTACCATGTAAGCCATGCCCCAAGTCTTTTCCTTTAGTTGTTTCCCCCTCCACCCCCCCCCCCAGACAAGGTCTTAACTTTTGCTCCAGCCAGTCTCTGTCCTACCATAATCCTCTTACCTATGTCTCCTGGTTGGCGGGGATTCCAAGTGTGATCCATCCCCCCTGGCTCAGGGACATAAATGTAAATAAAAAAACATTAGATCATGCCACCCTCACACACGCCTTCAGGCTCCCATCTCATGCAGAATCAATGTCTGAGGATAGGACCAAGCACCACCTGGCCACACAGATCAGCCCTGGCCACACACAACCCCCTCCCCCTTTCTCTTTCCACTCGGACACACGCATATATGCACATAAACACACATGCATACTACATGCACAGCACTTACACACATGAACATACATCCCTCCCACATACGCATTCTCACACATACTCAGGATACACATTCACACATACTCATACACATTTACACACACATACACACATGTACAGTCACATTGGCCCATGTGACCTCATGGACTCCATACCCTGGGCCTTCATTGGTGCTGTTCCTTCTGCCTGAACACTTGTCCCAGCCTCCTATGCCTTCCATCTCAGCGCAGTCATCCCTTCCTCAAGGAACCCACTCACCCAGCCCTACCACCTTCCAGCCACCCAGCCCGCACCCCCACAGCCCTGTGCCCCCATAGTTCAGCCTCCATTGAAACCACTGAGACGTGGCCCACAGGGCAGCACACTAGCACTGTGGCTGCAGAGGGACTCCGTGCCCCTGCACAGAGCAGGAACTCAGCTAATGTTTCCTGACTGAGCAAAGGCTGAGTGTGGATGGGGAAGAACCAATCTACCAAAGAAAAAGTCTGCTTTTATTTCCTCCTCTCTTGATCTCCCTTTATCTCTGGACGGCATCCTCCTCCTCCCTCCCCGCCACCCCCTCTGCCGCTTCAAGTGGCCTCACTTCTAACACTTGCTCTCTCCTGCTACTGACTCACCTCTGTTCTCAGGAAAACTAATTCACACTCAGGTGCAATAACAAGGCACTCCTATTCAAAGGAAATTTCTTATTTTTAGCTGCCTTCCAAGGTGAAAGCCAAAGAAATGGACAGCTAATAGTGGAATTGTGCCACGGAGTACGGTTGGAGGACTACCCCGAGCCCCTGAAATTACATTTGGGGGATGCAACTATTCCTCCCTCTCCATCTGAGGGGAGCGCCCACCCCCAAGCCTGGCTCCGTGGATGGCCTGCTGGATTGTGTCTGTCTCTGTCACCTCACTCCCCTCCCTCACCCACCACTTTCCCAAGATAAATCAACCAGGTCAGTCAACACGTTTTAATGAAAAAGAAACAAGTAAGTCTTTTGACTGGACAAAGTGGGCCTTTCTCAAGGCAGAGGGGCTGGGGCAGTCAGGAGCATGTGGAATCAGGACTGCCGGGCCAAGACAAGGCCTCTTTTGTGTCCTGGGACAAAGATAGAGTGTCCTGGCAAGATGGGGCCAGGGCCTTTCCAATGCCAGCTCCTTCAGCTCCGATTGGCTGGCGGGAAGACAAGCCCACCCCGTGACTGGGCAGCCCAGGATCCCTGTCCCCGCCTACCTCTTCCCCTCCCTGTGGCAAACAATTGAGTCGGGAGACAGTCAAAGCATGAAACCAGACTGTCTGCCCTGTCCTGGCCACCTGGCACTCACAGGCTAGGAATTCTCAACTCTACAGACGTGGCTGAAAGGCTTTGCCTTGGCTACTGGAGATGAAAAGACTTGACTTTGGCTGCAGGTTAGGTGACCTTGAATAAGCCACCCTACCTTCATGGTTAGCACTTCTGCAAGCCACCCTACCTTCATGGTTAGCACTTCTGCTTACCATACAGGAGTGGTTCTGAGATCCGGCCCTTCCAGCTGTTGTAAAGACTCAGTGGTACACTATCACTAAGAACCAGGCACATGCCTGTATAAAATGGACACTCTGGCTTCCCATGAACAGCCCTTTAATTCCCCTGTCGTTCGTGGTGTGTGTGGGGGGGGGCATATGCACCCATCCTAAGGCTCAGACTCAGGGCCTGGATGCTGTACCTTAGCTTTTGCTGCTCAAGGTTGATGCTCTACCACTTGAGCTATAGCTCTACATCTGGCTTTTTTCCCCCTGGTTATTTGGAGATGAGAGTCTCATAGACTTTCCTGCCTGGGCTGGATCTGATTTGTGATGATCTCCAGATCTCAGTCTCCTGAATAGCTAGTTACAGGTGTGAGCTGCTATCACCCAGCTTGTATGTCTCTTTTGAGGGGTGGGGGAGGAAGCGTGAGTCAGTCACAGGGCTTGAACTCAGAGCCTGAACACCGTCCCTGAGCTTTTTCCCTCAAGCTAGTGTTCTACTGCTTTGAGCCAAAGTGTCACTTCAAGTTTTCTGGTAGCTCATTGGAGATGAACTGGACTTTTCCTGCCTGGGCTGGCTTTGAACTGCAATCCTCAGATCTCAGCCTCCTGAGGAGCTAGGATTCCAGGCATGAGCCACTGGCACCTGGCTTTTGTATGTCATTTTCTATCTAGTATCTTGTTAGACACTTGAATGGCACCCCACCTCAAGAGGCAGGGTGATTGATTTAGAGAGCAAACCTCTGGGGAAACTGAACTTGCTGGAAGAACACCAGAAAGGTTCAAATGGCCCAGGTTGGGAGTCTGAGCAAGATGATGAAGGAATCTCCCCAGAGGAAATACTTGAATACCAGAGATGAATGCTGGACTCTACCTCCTGGCCTTTGTACATGCTGTGTCCTTCTCTGTTTGAGAAAAACTCCGTGTAATGATGCCTTGCTTTTGAAGACAACATAACCTAGGGAAGAAGAAAATTCACTTTGGATTGGGGAACTTTTTCCTGTGTTGTTTAAAATGTTTGCTTTGTGGAACAATATAAAATGGAAATAGTTAAGTGAATGGTTCGTGTATTGGATAGATTCTTGTTGAGCCAACCATTTGCTGTGTGTCAGACCCTGTCACCAGACAACTGTGTGGCAAGATAGAAGAGGTGCTGGCTCTCCGGGGAGCTGACATCCAGCTCAGGGCTCCCAGCTTTAGCTGCACAACAAAACCACTTGGGAAATGGGAGAATTTTGGATTCCTGGCTCTGCTCAGAGATTCTGATTCTATCAGTCTGCCACAGGGTGTCAAGACTTTCAGTAGCTTCTCGGCCTGCCCTGTGGAGAACAGTGCTTTGGGATGAAGGAAGAAAAGGGACCAAGCACTGAAGTGCACGTCAGGAGGACCTGGGTACAGTGGAGGAAATGGACCCAGGGAAGGGGCTCCAGCAGGCCCATGGCTCACACCTGTAATCCTCACTATTCAGGAGACTGAGACTTGAGGATTGCATTTTGAAGCCAACCCTGAGCAGGGCAGTCTATGAGACTCTTATCTGCAATTAACCACCAGAAAACTGGAAGTGGAACTATGGCTCAAAGTGGTAGAGTGCTAGCTTTGAAGTGAAAAGGCTCAGGGACAGTGTCCAGGCCTTGAGTTCAAGCTCCATGACCAGTTTATATACATACATACATATATATATATATATATATATATATATATATATATATATATTCTAGCCCCAGGGGCCACTTGGAGAGGGAATATTTTAACATAGATGGGCCCAAAAATTAAGGGAATGACTCATGGGAAATCTAGGGGGGGGAATAGGCACAGGCACAGCACACAGCACAATCAGGGATAGGGAATGGATGGTGACAGAGAGCAAGGGAGCTGGGAGTGGCTGGCAGGTGACAGGTAGCTGCAAGTTTGAGACACCTTGTGGGTCCACCCTTCCCCCAGGTCAGAAGAGGTGATCAACTTATCTTGCTTTTTCCTTACAAATCTCAGGGACAAGGAAAGCCTTTCTCAGTGTGCTTGAGATCCTCTGCCTCGTCCGTCTTCCTCTTCCTCCTCCCTCCTCAGGTGCTGCCACCCACGACGCAGCCCACAGAAGCTTGAGGCTTGGAGGAGAAGCCCTGGGGCCTTGGAAAGGCTGCCTGCCGGACAGCTGGATCTGTCTGCCCTGGGCCTTGGGGTGTGTGGGATGTAGGTTGAGGAGTGAATGTCTTTGTAACTAGGCCATGAGTGGATCCATGAGACTCAGCCTCAACTGATCCAGTGGAAATTCCAGAGGCTTATACTCCAAGAGTCCCTGATATTAAAGTAATAACTTAGAAAATTATTTGAGAGTATTGTGTTAGAATTGCAGTCAGATAATAGGGAAATGTCTCATTGTTGTGAGCAGCCCAGTTTGGAATGTTGCTGCATCTTCGTTAGTGTTAGGACGTGACGGAAGGCTGTGTCTTCGAAGGGTTGTAGCCGTGGAGTGTTAAAATGGAATGAGAGTTCGAATTGCGCCCTAATGTTGAATTAGAAATATTAATCCATGTTAGCACATTCTATTTGAATGCAATGTTATAATAGGATATTAAAATGCTCTACTAAAATATGATATTGTATTGGAATATTCTGTTAACCTGTTTTCTTAGAATGGTACATGAAGCCCACATCAAGTCTTAAATGCAAGAGAGCTCTGACAGCAGGGAGAATGATGTCTGGCCTGGGAATCCAGGGCTACGTGTGGACTCAGGTTTGACATCAGCTCCTCTGAGATTGTTTTCCTTTTACCTGTGTTGCTTTTCTCACTTTTTTTTCCCCCTTTTGTGCCAGTTCTGGGGCCTGAACTCAGGGCCTGGGGCTTTTATATTCAAGGCAAGGCTGGTGCTCTACCATTTGAGCTGTAGCTTCACTTGCAGCTTTCTGCTAATTAATTGCAGGTATAAGTCTCAGGGACTTACTTGCCCAGGCTGGTTTTGAACCCTGTTCTTCCAATCTCAGCTTCCTAAGAAGCTAGGATCACAGGTGTAAGCCATGGACACCCAGATTCCTGCCCCTCTCAAAGGTAGCATTCTACCACTTAAGCCACACTTACACTTCTGGCCTTTTGGTGGTTAATTAGAGGTCAGAGTCTTATGGACTTTTCTGCCTAGACGGTTTGAACCAAGAACCTCAGATTCAGCCTCCTAGATGTGAGCCACTGGTGCCCAGCTCCCCCAATCCTCTCATTTAGTTAGTAGAAGAGGCTTTTGGACGGTATGGCTCCTAGGCCTCCCCCCCTCCCCCCACTGTATATGAGGATCTGAATAACTGGAGGCTCACCCTTTGCCTCCTCCCTGGAGGAAGCAAAATGCTCGTTAACAATGAAGTTGATCTTATCTGGGATAAATGACTTTCTGGGAGTAAACAGCTTCCTCATAGACAGGAAAAGTAAGAGGATCAAGTGACCAGGGTGAGAGAAACTCTAGACTATGGGGGCAGGAACCTGGCCCCCAGCCAGCTGCTCACACACCTCTGAGACACAATGCTGGACGGGAACCAGGATCTCCGCCTTCCTCCAGGAACCCACTCTACCCCCAGCACAGCCAGGCCTCTCCAGGCTTATGCCTGACCGCTGGCTGCTGCTGGCTTATAGGAGCAAATCCTACATTCTGAATGCCTCCTCCCCTCTCCAGGTCTCAGCCAGAAGAATCCAAACTCAGGAATGCTCTGAGCCAGGGTTCCATGCAGCCCACCACCAACCCAGTGGGCTGTGTGGTCCAAGACAGAGCCTGGGCCAACCAACCAAGGACCAAGGGTGCCTGTTTGGTTGGTTTTGTTGCTTTAACAGAATGCAGGAGAGCAATTGACTGATAAAGGGAAACGGTTTATTTAGTCAAGGGAAGGTCAGGAGCAAAGCCCCAGCATCAGCTTGGTTTCATGTGAGGGCCCTGTACAGCTGCACACATAGAGGGGAAATGGGAGGGAAGTGGGTACACACAGAAGGAGGACAAAGGAACCACATGTGTCACACCAGCCTGATCTAATGATAACTCACACTGTCTTGTGGGAATCACATTAATCCCTTCGACGAGGGCTGAGCCACCATGACTGACACCTGTGTGTGTGTGGGTGCGTGTGTGTGCGTGTGTGTGTGTGTGTGTGTGTGTGTGCGCGCGTGCACGCACGTGCACCAATACTGGCAGCCTGAGTGCTATCCTTTAGCTTTATTTTTTTTGCTGGCATTCTACCACTTGAGCCACAGCTTTACTTGTAGCTTTGGTTTTTGTTTTGTTTTGTTTTGTTTTGTTTTTGCTGGTTAATTGGAGATAAGAGTCTCATGGAGTTTCCTGCTTGGGCTGACTTCAAACCAGCAATCCTCAGATTTCTGCCTCATAAGTAGACAGGATTACAGGCATGCACCACCATGCCGGTCTGAAGGATCTCTTAAAGGCTCTATCACATTTCAGTTATTGGGGACCACCTCACTACAAATTTTGGTGGAGACCATTCCTGTTTCCAGCCATGGCAGAGCTCTTGTACAAGCCACCTCCCTTCTGTCCCTGTGTCTTTCATGGCCAACTGGGGTGAAGGTTTTGACCACATAACACATGTTATGCACAATGTTGAAACTGTATCCGCTGGCTGCATTGAGCTCTTAGGACTTGTCAAGATGGATGTGGTACAGGCCCTAGCGCACCTCGCGCTCTCCTCCAGGTCTCCAGCTTGGAGTCTAGGCCACAACCTCTCTGCCAACTCTAATGGAGAATCATGCTCATATTTCATGATCATCTCCTCCACCACCACCACCCAAGGAGATGCCCTATCCTTTGAGGGATGGCCAGGCTAGCATCTGTGAGGTGTGTGTTTTTCCAAGGAGAATTGGATGGTTGAAGCAGAAGCCTGAGGGGGACATGGTCAGGAACTCACCCACTTTAGCAGGGGAAGGGTGTGTGTGGCAGTGAGTCAAGGACCACATTGCTCAGTTCCTATTCAAATTGAAACATCAGCATTCTTAGTGTGTCTGAAGTTAAACGCAGGATTCTGGGGGATGGCTGGGGTCTGGCCAGCATCCTGGTCCCTGGCTTGCAGTGTAAGGCTGTGCTGGCCACTGCCTCTTGTCTGAACCTGGTTCCGCATCTGTCCCATGGAAGTGACCATAGTCCCAGGGCAGTGGTTAGCGCGAACTATGTAATGTAACATATGCAGAACAATCAGCACGCTCCTAGCTCCTGGCTCCAGGCAGGACATTGACCTTGAAATTATGATGGTAGCTTGTAAGAACAATAATATATAAACTATATTTGTAGGGACTGGGGTTTGAACTCAGGATCTTCTTCTTTCTTCTAGGTTGGTGGCTCTATGTGAGCTATGCCTCTAGTTTTGTTTTTTTAAGCTGATTATTTTGGAGATGGAGTCATGTGAACTTTGCTACCCAGGCTGGTCTTGAACCACTAGATCTAGCTCTCTCTCTTCTTGAGTAGCGTGAGCCACTAGTACCAAGCAGAGAGCTGTAAGCGAGTGAGTGTTACACATGAACGCAGGCGTCCAGTAGAGCCACAGAATCTAGTTTGGGCCCATTTCTGAGGAAGTAAGAAGGGTTCCTTCTTGTTTCTCTCATCTTCCCCCGGGGATGCACCTGTTCTCAGGCCCCTGCACCTGCTGGAAGTCCCGAGTAAAGTATCAGATCTGAAAGGGAGGGGGCAGATAGTATGCGGTGGGGAAGACCATGGAGCTCCACAAGCAGGTGGCCAGACCTAAGGGTTTGCGTTGGAGCCATATGCTATGATGACAGGATGGCCTTACACAGGGGTGGGGTGGGGAGGTGGAGGGAGACGTCATGGTTGGCAGGTGGAAAATGTCTCATCATTTGGGGGCAGATAGAAAAGAGAATGACTAATTTCAATGAAGAACTTGAGATGGGAGGTCTGTGGCTAGATCACCAGTGCCTGGATGGGGAGAATTTGATCTCTCCTTGGAGGGCAGAGGGCTGTGATTGAACAAGAGCCCCAGAATAAGCTCCAGGAACACTATTTGGAGGCGGGGTGGTGGTGGTGGTGGTGGTGGTGGTCTGAACATATGTCAGGAGGCACAGAGGGCTGTCCAGACCACCCCGGTGGTTAGGCCAGGGCTGTGGAGACCTGCCTCAGCTTGGGGGAAAGATGTGCCAGGGGTCAAGTGCAGTAGAAGCAACGTTTCTTGCCAAAGAACTAGAAGAGGCTGACTTTCAGATCACCAGCTTGGACGGCTGGACAGTTGAGATGCAGACAGAGGGTGGAGGGTAGATGGCAGGGTAGATTGCCCCTCTCACTAGCGGGGAGGGGGCATCTGGCAGGCATCTGCCTGGCCCAGGTGATTCCATAGATCCAGACTCAGACAAATCCGAGGTGTGGGGCTGAGTATTTGCCAATGGTTCTAGCTCTGAGTCTGGCCGGGTTGTTGGGAGAGAGAAAGGAGAAGAGAGTAGGGAGGGAGAGCGACTTTTGCTGTCACCCAGCCCACAAATGGCCCCATCTCAGCCCCAGGACAGGCTTGTCCTTGTCCTCTGTCCCCATCCCCCACTTCCTCTCATCTGACTTCCTTTCTGGTCTTACTTAGCTGCGTCATTTTAGGGAACTTGGAAACCAGGCCTCGCGCGTCTTTAACTTACAAAATTATACACTCCAATGAGCCGGAAAGGGGTTTTTGGAATAATTCTATTGAAAATATGTGGGTTTTTGCCTTGAAATGATCTTCCTGAAATTATCCCCTTTCTCTCTTTATAAATATTAAAAAGAAGGAATCAGAGCTTAGTGCTTTAAATCCCTATTCAGGGTCTTTCTCTTCTGCCTCCCAGGGAAGCAGGCAGTCATTTCTGTGGAAGAAAAGGAGGCTGGCTCAGTTCCCTCTAATGCGATCTCCTACCCCACCCTGAAATTCACATTTCAGAACACCCCTGAACATCCCTGGCCAACCCCCCTTCTTCCTCCCAGAGCCGAGCCGGGATCTGCCTTAGTTCCCTCAGAATACTCTGTGTCCATGTACTGGGGCTAGGGAGGGGAAAGAAGCAGGGTCCAGAAAGGGCAGATAGAGAGAAGCAGAGGGAGGAGGGGAGGGGAGATGAGAGAAGAGGAGAGGAAAGGAAAGAGGATAGGGGAGGAAAGGAGAGGTGAAGGGAAAAGAGAGGAGAGGAGAGGAGGGAAGGAAAAGAGAGAAGGAGATGGGAGAGGAGAGAAGAGAAGAGAGGGGAAGGGAAGGAAGAGGGGGGAGAGAAGGAGAGGAAAACTGAGGAGAGGGGAGGAGGGAGGAGAGAAAGGAGAGGGGAGGAGAGGAGAGGAGGAAGGGAGGAGAGGGGCAGAAAAGGAGAAGAGGGGGAGGGGAGGAGAAGTGAGGAGAGGAGAGGGGAAGAAGAGAGGAGAAGAGAGGGAAGGGGAGGGGAGGAGAAGAGGGAAAAGGAGGGGAGGAGGGGAGGGGAGCAGGGGAGGGGAGAGGAGAGGAGACTCATAGCCACACATACATACACGTGCGCACACACATACACACAGGGGTGTGAGGGAAGTTTCACAGAGAAAGGCAGTGACATGGATTGACAGCTTGGTAGAAAAAAGCCAGAGACAGTACTTAAGTCACAAGCACCAGAGAGACACACACACTGAAACAGAACGACCTGTCTGTCAGGCCTATGCACCGGCTGGAGCCTGGGACACCTGTGCATGAGGTGTGACTCAGCCTTGCCAACCTCTGATTCGGCAGGAGGGCAGGGCAGACGGGGCAGGGGTGTGGCTTCACAGACAGCTTAGTGCACGAGTTAGCTCTGCAGTAGCTGCTCTGGTCCTTTTAAGACACTTGGTCTTCTCATCTGAGAATTGGGGGGTGAAGATACTGGGAAGTGGGGTGCCATGTGCATCCTGGGTCCCAGTTGCCCTTAGGAGTCTATGGAGGTTCATCCTGGAATCTGGTCTTACTGTAACCACAGAGCAACCAGCACCCACCCTGGAGACCAGGAGTGAAAGTCTTACCCCACAGCCATCTGGATAGGAGAAATTAAAAGGAGGAAAGGGATCAGGAGGTCTTTGAGGGTGGGAGCAGGCCTGAGAGGGCTCTTTCAGGCTGCTGTGGTGGGAGCAATAGGAGGAGAAGGGTTGGTGTATAAACTATAACCTTGAACCCATCCTGGGCTTCTGCCCTCCCTGCCAGCTGAGCAACGCTGGACTCCAGGCTCCGTGCTGGCCTTTGAGTTCCTAATGTTCCAGGTTCTCAAAGTCTACGACTGTAAGCAGCCTCGACCTGGGAAGGGGTGGGGGGTGGGGGAGGGTGTCCCCAACTCCCCCTACCCTGCCCTCCTGCCAAGAGTGCGGCAGGAACAGAGGCCGCCAGCTCTGAAGGATCTGTCACAAAGCGCGGTGGTGGGTTACCGGTTACCACATAAGCCAAGCCCTTGATCTGCCGTGTTTGAGGAAACCCTTTGTTCCTTTCAAGTCTCTATTCTCTCAGCCAGGGCTGGTACAGGGACCCAAGCAGTGAGTTTTCTCTTTCTTCCTCTTCTTTTTTGGAATTTATAAAAATAACTGGCTCATGTGTTCAGGCAGTGATTCAGAATCGGGTTCCCAGGCTGGGTTCAGGACTCCTGCAGCCTCTTAACCCCTGAGAGGCCTGGGAAGGGGAGGTGCCTGCTGACAGAGAGGAAATACACAGGAGCTCAGGAGAGAGGTAGACATAGGCAGAAGATGGGGGTTCCTGTCTTGGCTGTAGCACTCCAAGATGCCTAAACTCAGTTCACCTCTCTCTCTTTCTGGACCTCAGAGTAGAGACCCAAGCAGACACGGATACCTCTCTCACTTCTGGGTCCTTGGCAGACATTGTTAATCAATCACCTTTCCACACTCACTTTGGATGAGCTCTAAGAATTCTTTTCAACACAAGGCTCTGGATATATACTATCAACTGCAAAATGAGGTCTTTCTCCTGAGATGCCATTATCTCCAAGGGACCAACTCGCAACTGGTATGCAATAAATACTTGGACATATACACATATATAATTTTGGGGGTTGGTCATGGGGCTTGAACTCAGAGCCTGGAGCTGTCCATGAGCTTTTCTGCTCAGAGATACCACTCTACCACTTTGAGCCACAGCTCCACGTCCAGTTTTCTGGTGGTTAATTAGAGATAAGAGTCTCACAGACTTTCCTGCCTGGCTGCCAGGGCTGACTTTGAACTGCGTGCTTCAGATCTCAGACTTCTGAGTAGTTACTATTACAGGTGTGAGCAGCACCTGGTGACAAATATATTTTCTAGCCTTTTCTACATGCAGAGCACTAGGCATGTTTGTTTGATTTTTTTTTTCTGAGTACTGGTTACTGGAGATTGAACCCAAGGCCTAAGCAAATGCTTTACCACCTGAGTTACACTCCTGGCCCTTTGGTTTTTGAGACAGAATCTTGTTAATTTGCCCCTGGCTGGTCTCACAGTCTCAATCCTCCTGTCTCTGCTTCTTGAGAAACTGGGATTATAGGCATCTGCCACCATACTCAGTTCCAGGCAGTGTTCGAAGAAAGAAGAAGAAGAAGGAGAAGGAGAAGGAGAAGGAGAAAGAGAAGGAGGAGGAGAGAGAGAAGGAGGAGGAGGAGGAGGAGGAAGAGAAAGAAGAAAGAAGAAGAGGAGGAGGAGGAGGAGGAAGAGGAGTAGGAGGAGGAAGAGGAGGAGGAGGAGGAGGAGGAGGAGAAGAAGAAGAAGAAGAAGAAGAAGAAGAAGAAGAAGAAGAAGAAGAAGAAGAAGAAGAAGAAGAAGAAGAAGAAGGAAGAAAAGAAGAAGAGGAAGAAAGAAGAAGAAGAAGAAGAAGAAGAAGAAGAAGAAGAAGAAGAAGAAGAAGAAGAGGAAGAAGAAGAAGAAGAATCACGTTCCTGACCTTAATCTCATGTGGGAGAGACAGACAGTCAGCAAATAAGCAGAGAACTGTATTGCATGACAGGTGGTGACGGGCACTAAGAAAAGAAAAATGAACCAATGTAAAGCAGAAGGAAGTGACAGGGCTCTGTGGACAGGATGCTAAGGCGAAGTCTTCCGAGCTGGGGATCTGAGAATGCAGAGCTCAGCGAAGCCAGGGTCTCCGGGGGTGCCATCCCTCTAGACTTTGAGTCTACATTGGTCTGGCTGTAAGATTTTTAATTTCTGTTGAGTAAGACTGGAATCCCATGATTACAGATTTTTTTTTACTGTGCTCATATTCTGCTGCAGTGATTTCACTGCTCTGTGGCTCTGAGATTCTAGGACTCATGGAAGCGTTGTTTTGCTTGAATAGACCAGCGTTCTTTCATTCGTTGCCTACCCTCTCCCCACTACCCCTAGGAAATGGAGCCAAAAATAGAAACAGTCAAAACAACCAACCATTCCAGCTCTAAGTGCCATAGTAAACAAATGGCCCGATGTTGCTCTGATAGATTAATTGTAGCAGTTTCCAGACAAGCCCATTCATGAAGGATCTTCAGTTGATGGGGAGGATGAATAAGCATGGGGGGGGGGGAGGAAGAGGGGGGAGGACAGCTTATGATTGGCCCAACAGGGAGGCCTGGGCCACCACCCCACCTGCAGCAGATGCTCTGGAAAACAGGCTGGATTTCATCCTCCAGAGCCCTGGTGGGGCTGGATCAAGTTCCTCTGCCTTGGGGTGAACATGGTGGTGGGTATTTTAACTGGGAGGGGCCCTTAAAGTCTAGCCCTGAAGATGGGAGAGAAGGCCAGGTTGGTAGAAATCTGGGAAGGTGAGTTCCAGGCAAAAGGAAGGGCCAGTTCAAAGGTCCTGAGGTAGAAGAGAGCTGGGCAGGTTTTCTATGTTGGTGGAGCATAGGACTGTGAGTTGAGATTGGAGGAGTTGGGAGGGCAATATATCACTTTGGGGTTTGAAGGTCAGGATTAAGATTTCAGAAGTTATGGGAGGTTTGCACCAGAGGAACAATGTACTCAAAATCCATACTTAAAAGATGATTCCTAAGTTCTCTGAATCAAATGGACTTACATGGGCAAATGCAGAGCTGGAAGCCCAGTGAGAGACAGTGGTATTTGTCCCAGTGAGAGATAATGGTGGCTTGGATTTAAATGGTAGCAGAAGGCCCTCTATTCATCTATGTTTTCTTCCTTCCTTTTCATCTGTTGCTGTGTCCTTCCATCCCTCAATCCCTCCTCCTCTCCCCTCCATCTGTCCATCATCCATGCAGGCATACATCATGCATCCGTCCATGCATCCATCCATGCATCCATGCATCCTTCCAACGGAACACTTACGCATCAGTGGGGATCCAGGCCCAATGTTGAGGTTCCAAGCATGAGTTATACATGGCTCCCAATGAAAAGGCCTTCCCAATTGGCAACATCATAGCACAGACGCTGTCATCAAGGAATGCACAGAGTGCCAAAGAGAGCTCCCAGGAGACAAGGGAAGTTGGGAAAGGCCTCTTGGAGGAGGCATTGAGGTTTTAATTGGGGTTCTGGGAGGACAGTTGAGTTGGCTAAAGGAAAGAAGTTCACCCAAGAGAGCCAGGGCCTGTTCAGGGAGTCTCGTAGAAGTCCAGGTTGGCCGGCTCCAGGGCAGTTGTGTGTGGAGGAAGAGCATGGGAGAGGCTCTGGGGTCAACTTGGGAAGAGGTGGCACGCATGCGTACCCCTGCCTGAGCCTGCCCCTTCTCGCTCAGCTCCGCCCGCCCATACCAAAGCCGAGCAATTTAATTACGTGCCAGCTCTTCAACAAGATGCAGCTGTTTAGCAGATGTTGCCTTCTGCCCCAGATGGAGGTGCATCTTGGCGACGGGCACAGCCTTTCCAGGGCGTCTAATTTGTGAGGCTATGGAGGGGAAAGAAAGGCAAGATGCTGCCATTATTCTTTAATGACTGTGGTGCTTTACACACATCCCTTTCCCCAGCACCACCATCACGTGTCAGATGTTCCCTTCCGCCTGGCTTTGGGACTGGAGGCAGAGCAGCCCCAGCAGGAGGGTTGGAGGGAGCCGGCCTTGATGACTGTCACTCAGAATGAAAAGTGGCCCATCCACAGAGCCCCCAAGAACATTAATGATGGTGGAAAATGACTTCTCTCCATCTTCCATGAAAGAGGTCCAGGTAATAACAGCTTTCTATTGAGCATGTTCTCAGAGCCAGGCGCTGTGCCAGCTGCTTCGGGTCTCAGATCCTCGCAACATCCAGACACAGTCCCCCTGGGAGGAGGGGAGCCTTGTCTCCTGGTTGGAGATGTACTTCCTCCAGACACCTTGAGGACTTGCTGAAACGTCGTCATCTTGGCCAGGCCTTCCCTCCACACCTACACTAAAGAACTCCCTTCCACACTAGTCTTCTTTGTTTTTTCTCCCTATCAGTCATAGAGTTTGAACTCCCAGCCTGGACGCTGTTCCTGAGCTTTTCTGCTCAAGGCTATCGCTCTACCACTTTGAGCCACAGCTCCACTTCTGGTTTTCTGGTGGTTAATTGGAGATAAGAATCTCACGGACTTTCCTGCCCAGGGTGGCTTTGAACCACAATCCTCAGCTCTTAGTTGCCTGAGTAGCTAGGGTTACAGGTGTGAGCCACGGGGAGCCTGGCTCTATACCACCATTCTTTGTTAGGTTTTTAAAAAGAGGTAGCCAAGTTAAGAACGGCACCACACACATGGTATTCAGGTAAGGGGTAGGTTTATTCATCGTTCCGGCTGGCACCAGGCCATCTTGGTCCTCCACGTGGTGGGGAAAGGTCTGGGAAAGAGAGCTGGGAGAGCTGGGAAAGAGAGAGAGCTGGGAAAGAGAAAGGAAGGAAAGAGCTAGAAAAGAGCAGAGAGGGCAGAGAGAGGGCATCTGGGCCTGGGCTAGGCCTTATCTAGGGTATGGGCGGAGAAAGGTATGGTCACATCAAATTCAGATGTGACCTCAGCGGATGCAGATGTGACCTCTTCCAGGTGTCCCAGTTGCCTAGGTAACGCAGGTACTGGGTGGAGACTTTGCTGCAAGGAGGGTGGAGTCTGCTTGCCATCCAGGAGCGGACCTTACATTCTTTAACCTCCTTCCCTGGCTTTATTTCTGTCAAAGGTATACAGTTGATCCCCACTCTGGGCTCTGATCTACTGACTCAATCAAATATGGGTCTAATTTGTTAAGCCTTTTTTCTTTCCTTGCCATTATTCCCTAAACAATACACTACCACAATTACGTGTAGCTAGAGTTGTATAAATATTTGTTCCGTGGGTGGGAGAGCCCATTGAACATACAAGAGTGGTCCGGAAGATAAAATCACCATCCCAAGAGTTCTGCAGCCATCCAGGGACAGGGCTGGATTTGAATTAGGGTCTGTCTACTCAAACCTCCAGCCCTTCATTTCTTCTCCCAAATACTTGGAGATTCTTTCTCACTCTTGTGTTTGGTTTCTATCTCTCCCGCCAGCATGGCCAGCCCCATGGAGCGCAGAGGTCATCTGTTTAGTTCACAGCAGAATCCCCCAGCACCCAAGAAGCAGCTCCCAAATACGTATTGGATGAACAAAGGCCTGGAAAGGCCATTGGGCTCCACACTCTTTGCTGTGTTCTGATTGGATTGGAGGGTAGGCACCTCCCAAGATGCTTTCCTCTCTCCTAGCTCCTCCCCCACACGCCCTTTTTATATCATCTGCCAGTTGTCAATCAGGCCATTTTACAGGTGGGCATATTGAACTTCATCAGAGATGACTTGGTCCCAAACCATCCAGCTAGTGAGTAGCAGGGTTGGGATTTGAACCCAGGTCTCAAGAGCTCATCTGTGTCTTTTATCTCTTACTAGCACCTACCTAGTCTACCCCAAGGCCAACAGATGCCTGTGCCTCCCTGTCAAGGTCGGCGCAGTGAGGGCCCAATGTGAAATTCACCTTTAATTCACCAACTCTCTGGTTTTGTCCATTTAAGTGAAAACTTTCATGTTATTTAAACTGAAAATCCCCCGTTGACTTCAATGGAAGCTTTGAAACCATGAGGAAGGTCAGAAAGTTTTTTTTTTTTTGGAGGTGGCACAAGCAGCCTGATGGAAATCACATTAGCATATTCATTATCATCAGGGCTCTTTGACTGTGGTTTGTAGCTGTTCTCTTCCAGTAACCTGGGGGCAATGGCACCTTTCCACTCAGGAACTCCTGGGTGTAAGCAGGACTGTCCTGACTCCCCTGTGCTGCGTGGTGCTTTCCAAAGGCCCACAGCTGACCCCCGTCACACAGGGTGAGGAGAAGAGTGCCCCCAGTGGGAGTTGCAGGAAGAGTGGAGTTGGCTCCATGGGTCTGGAAGAAAGTACTCTCTTAGGCCCAGAGCCAGGGGCTCACGCCTGTAATCCTACCTACTCAGGAGGCTGAGATCTGAGGATCATGGTTCAAAGCCAGCTGGGGCAGCCAGGCAGGAAAAATCAGTGAGACTCTAATCTCCAATTAACTAACAGAAAACTGGAAGTGGCACTGTGGCTCAAAGTGGGAAAGCGCTATCCTCAAGCAAAGGAGCTCAGGGACAGTTCCCAGGCCCTGAGTTCTAGCCTACCACCGACAAACACCAATAACAGCAACAAAACTTCTTTAGTCCTTTGGGCACCTGTGGTGGATCCCAGGCTGCATTCAGGCAGACTGCCTTCTGAGGAGGCTGGACCTTGTTAATTGAGAGTGGAGGTTAGGTCTTGGCCTCTTGAGGTGGTTGCTTAGTGCTTGTAGGTACCAGGATCATTGCGGGGGGGGGGGGGTGCGGGGGGGGAAACGAGGTGGGGGGGAGGGCTACCAATGTGTTTACCAACAACCAAAGCCCAAAGCCCAGCATGGCTCACTGGATCCTTAGACCCAAGGCTCAACAAGTGCCCTAGGAGAGATATGTATATAGAGGATTTCCTTGATGCTTGGGTTGGACCCATTCTCTTCTTCCTTGGGGTGGGAGGGGAAAGGGGAAGTGGGGGCTGAGGTAGAAGAAAGGGAAGTCCTCTGGGGATGTGCTGGGAGGGGTAGAGGAAGAACTTGGAGAAAAACTTCCTTCTTCTTCTTCTTCTTCTTCTTCTTCTTCTTCTTCTTCTTCTTCTTCTTCTTCTTCTTCTTCCTCTTCTTCTTCTTCTTCTTCTTCTTCTTCTTCTTCTTCTTCTTCTTCTTCTTCTTCTTCTTCTTCTTCTTCTTCTTTTCTTCTTCTTCCTGCTCCTCCCCCCACTTCTCCTCCTTCTTCTTTTTCTCTTCTTCTTCTTTACTTCTTTGTTCTAAACCAGAAGAAAATGGCCCGGATACCTCTTAACAGCCTGATTGGGGCAGCAGGGGTGCACTGTGGGATCCTTCCTGTTGTGCGTTTTCAGCTGAGTGTCCTGGGAAGGCCATGTGCCTGGCTGCCTCCTGGACACCTGGGAAAACAACACTGCTATTCTCCACTCCTGCATCTTGGGGGAGAGGTCACATCTTAATCTGATGTGGCCACACCTGGTCCCTCCTCTTACTTGGTCCCACTTCCCTTTATCTGGACACACCTTTTTCTGTCCCTACCCTACCCTATATAAGGCCTAACCCAGGGCCAGACACCCCCTTTGCCAGCCGCGTGGAGTGCCAACCTGGTCCCAGCAGGTCTACTAAATAAACCTACCCCTTACTAGAATACCACGTGTGTGGTGCTGTTCTTACTTGGCTACCTCTTTTTAAAAACCTAACACCCAGGACCCCCTGCTCTCAGGGGAGGACAAACCTTGACAGGAGAGCAAGCAGCCGGAACACAAATCCTTTCGCATTCAAGGCAATAAGCTAGTTACCATGAACAGGAAATCTCTAACGGTCATTCAGTAACATGATTCAAGAATAAAGGTTTATTTCCTAGATTAAAAGAAAGAAAAAAAATCCCCTCCTTGCTTGCTTCCCCTTGGTTCTCAGGCTTTGGGGCTGTCCAGCCCGAACAGCGTTAAGGGAGGGAGTGGACCAGTGTGGAGCCAAAAGCACCTGGAAGGTAGCCACTTAGATGTGTGACTCAGGCTGGGATGGCTCCAGGAGACCTTGATTGTGCTGCTTTGTGCATTTGATGGTGACTCACTGAGCACCTACTATGTGTTGGGTGTGATGTTCTAGGGAATGGGAAGACAGACATAATCCTAAACAGTGTGGAAGATGGACAAGAAACACTAAAAAGCACACAGTGCATGACAGTGTTAATTACTACAGAGAAAGGCAAAGCAGGAAGGAGATGGGAGGCCATGCCAGGGTGGGCAGCAACTGTGAATAAAGGGTTCAGGGAAGGCCTGTCTGGCAGGTGACAGAGATATTGGAACAGACCCAAACAAAGGCGGAAGTTCTCTAGGTAGAAAAACAGCAAGTGCAAAGGCCGGGTGTAGGAGCTCCTCTTTCAAGAACAATGGGCACCCTTACAAGGCTGGAGAACAGGGACAGTAGGAGTAGGGAAAGGAGAGGACTGGTCAGTGGGGAGAAGGCCTCTAGGGGAAGTAGGGCCTGACCATGTTAGACCTCAAAGGCATGCATAGATTCCATGTTCCTTTGAGAGAAGAGGTGGGCTTGAGCAAGAGGACCGAGCGTCCTGACTTAGTTCCACAGCGCTCTCTGATTGCTGAGCTAAGAATAAGCTGCAGAAGGAAAGCCAGAGCTAGAGGTGCTGGCAGATACTGGCAGCCAAAATGGCGGTCATAGTGGGTGTGGTCAGAAAGGGTCAGGTAGAGGTCATGGAACTTGCTAGCCAAAAAGAATGTTGGAGAATTGGAGGAGAATGGAGGAGAGCAGTCAGGACTGGAATCGGGGAGTTGATGGGTGTTTCCTGACATGGAAATCCTGTAAAGGGATAAGTTGGAACTATAACTAGGAGTGGGTTTTGGATGGGTCAGAAGTGAGGGGTCTGGGGCATCCAGTGGAGCTGTGATGTTATCTGTTGGTTGGTAGTCTGTAGCACAGGGGAGGGTCCTGGCCCAGAGTCCTGCCCCCGCCACCACCATCACTCCCCCCCCCCCCCCCCCCCCGCCATGGTAGGGACATCATAAAGGATGTCTTTGTACAGATGGAAAGCTCATACCAAGGACTGCGCTGGGGATTGTGGTCAAGGGACTGGGCCAGGCCACATCTCCTGGTTCTGTGAGGAGAGAGGGCTGAGCTGCCCTTACCTGATCACACAGGGCAGAACCTCTCTCTCCAATAAAACTTGGTCACAGAGATATTGCAAAGTTATCTGCAGAGATTGGAGGGCAGGGGGTTCTGACCACACATCACCAAATACCGGGACATCACTTAGGATGCAGTGCTCAGGGCCTGAGCTGGTTCACAGTGTTCCTGGGGACAAGGATGGTCGTCACCTCCCTTTGTACCCCCCCTCCCCCCTCCCCCCTTCCACGGGGAGTTTTGGCTTTCTCATTGGCCTGAGCCTTCTTGTTGTCTGTGAATGATCTGATCTGCTGGGATTTTTCCTCTCTTGTGTGATGAATCCCAAACTCTCTGTGGTCCATATTCAAACTGGCAGCTCCAGATGTTCTTGATGGGGTGGGTTTAGCTGATTGCACTAAGTCACCCTGCTGAGTGGGGCTTGGGGACTGGGGCTCCATCGTTGGCTCCCTTTGGGTCAGGTGGCTTCTGCTACTCCAGTCATCAAAATATGTAGTAGTCATGGAGATACTGGATATGTAATAATATGGGCCTGGCCTATTCTCTGATGGCAGCCTGGGTTCAAGTTCAGTCCCCATTCCCCCAGCATTTTTCTAGCTGTGTGATTTGGGGCAGTGTGTTCAACCTAACTGTAACCTTCATTGCTACATTCATAAGAGGGAAATACTATTGCTACCTATACTTTAGGGTTGTGGAAAAGGAATAGATAATTGAATCAACCAAATGCTTTGAGCACAGGATATAATTAGGGGTCACTTTGCATCGACATCGGGGAACAGCTCATCTGCATTAAATGAGGGGTATGAAGGCGTATTATCATTTGATCCCTGACAACCTCTGAATGAGATAGGGTACCTTATGAGAAATGGAGGTTTGTATAGAGGAGTGCTGTGATTTATCCCAAGGGCCTTCGGCTAGTACCTGCAGGGGCCAGGGTTCAGAGGCAGCTCTGTGGGGCTCATAGTCACTGGGCTACCCACACAGCTCCTGGGTGGAAATGCTGTCTCTGGGCCACCTGCCCAGTGATACTGTGGTCAGGAGCCCTCCTCTCCTTGGTCCCCAGAAAAGGTACACTATCATCCTTGACTTTCCCTCAAGGCCCAGATCTGTCTGCCTTCCAGAGAGAGAAGCCTTGCGTTGGTGTGGGGACCGAGCTGCCTGCTGGCTCTGGTGGGCTAAGGTCGGCCCCGTTCCTGTCCTGCTCTCCTCCACACTCTGCTTAATTAGCAGAGTGGGGAATTATTCCCTCCCACCTGACCACAGAAGCTGCGAGACCAAAAGAGTTGATCGTGATTCTGTCTGTCCCTTTCCACCCAGCCCCTCACAAGAGCACTTGGAGAAAGACAATATTGACCTTGAGGGGAATCTAGGCACGTAGAATTGGGGACGAACAGGGTCAGAAGGGAACCTCAGAGCTGCAGGTAGAAAGAGCCTTGTTTGTTTAAGTGGCTTGAGGTAAGCTTCCTGACCGAGGGCTGCTGGGAAAGAGAGGGAGGCAGCGGGCTCTTGGCTCACGGGCACATCCTGGAGTCTTAGACACCATGCACAGGCTTTGTCCACCCTCGCTGCCCCTGGGCTTCCATGCTTGAGAGTGGCTCGGAATCTGAGTCAGGGATTTGAATCTTGGCGTGCACTTGGAGGACGTCACCTAACCTCTCTGGTCTTCCCAGTTCCTCTTCTATGATGCTCTGTCCTGAGGTGACCGTGAAGACAAAGATGTGAGTACTGAGCGTTGTGTGGCACCTGGTGACCAATGTTATTGTCATTTCAGGCATTAAAGTCCTGTGGCCCTCATGAGAGTTCCAGATTCTTACCATTGGCATGAGAGGGACTTAAATTTTTACCTTTTAGGAAGTCAAAGCATGATAATAAAGGAAGGATGATGAGGATGATGATGATGATGATGATGATGATGATGATGATGATGATGATGATGATGATTTGGGGGAACTTTAGAGGCAGGGTCTTACTATGTAGCAGCCAAGGCTAATCTCAAAGTCATAACCCTCCTGCCTTCCCCTCCCCCCTCAAGGGCTGGGATTACACACATGAACCACTGCACTTGGCTAAGGAAGATTATTTCAATGGCAGCATGGTGGATGCAGTAGAAGGGGCAGGGCGGGTAGATGTCTCCTAGGAATGTGTCCTGCTGTTTCCTCTTCACCCCCACCCCCAAGGTTAAAACAACTTTCTACTTTTTCCTCATACCCACTTTTCCCTTCGGCAACACAATCCCTAATTTTAGCCTAGGCACACAGCACCTAGAGTAAATATTAGTTTTCACCCTCCCTTTCATCCCCTACCTGTGTCTGTATGAGTTCTGCCCAGTGGGAAATGCTATGTGTGATTTCCAGAGAATGTCTCAGAGTGCAAACATGGAGTTTCTTTCCTCCTCCCAGGCAGGGACTATGACAGGTGCTGACTCTATCTTAAGTAGCCATCTTGAGCCACGAGACAAACTACAGACGATTGCCAATTCCTTGACTCACCTCCCTTTGAGAGGAGTCTGTGCAGTTTAGGTCAATAGAATATGGCAGAAATGATGTTCTAGCACTTCCCGGGACTCACGTTGAAGGGAAGTTGGAGGCTCTGCCATGACCTCTTGAAGCCAGGAGGTCTCTGGATGAAGGCCAACTACCCTGCCAGTGACCCCCTGGAGAGGCCCCCCAGGGTACATGGAGCTGGGGAGAGGCCAGCTGAGCTCAACCCCTCATTCCTCTCCCCAAAGCCTCCCCCCACCCCGTCCCCCACAGCACCAGCTATCCACGGAAAAACATCTGACATTTCACATGGCCCAAAGATCAGTCAACTCCCACTGAACAGCCCTGTTCCCACCACCCTCTGAGGGTCAGGAGGGACCAGCCCCACGGAGCCCTGCCCAAATTCTCTGGAGGAAAAAAAAAGGCTGATGTTTGGAAGCAGGCTGTGGTGCAGCAGGACACACCCAACATAGACCAAGAAGCAGAGAATGTGCAGCAATCGCTCCAGCATCCTCTGCTGAGAGAAAAAAATAAATCAACCCTATGGGCTAAAGCTTTGATAACCTTGACTTTGGGCTCTTGCTCAGGGCCTCTATTTTCCCACCATTGGTAAGAGAAACATTTAACTCCTCTGATTATTTCCCAAAGGGGCCTGGGAAGTTGGAGTCAGAATCAAGACAAGGCCCTTCTCGTGGAATATAAACAGTGTTGATGTCTCAAAAGACCAATTATCGACACGCTCCAACATTTGTAAGGTGTTGAACATGTTCATAAAAAAAAAAAAAAGTAGAAGCTTGTCCAGAACCAATTGTGATGGATTTTTAGGATCAGAATGTTTGGGCTGAAGTGGCACATGCACTGTTACTTTCTAACCGATGGATCCAACCAGTCCCTAAATCTCTCCAAGCTTTAGTTTCCTCATCAATAAAACAGTGGCGTCGTGATTTCCCTCCCGGAGTCTGTGTGAGGAAGAGATGGAATGAGATTAGTCCATGTATGCGATAAATGTTCGATACTGTCTGGGCACTAGCCCAGACTAGCCCTGGCATGGGAGAAGCTGGTGCCCACTCACCCCTAGATCGAAATATTTAAAAGCTATAAATCAAGTTAATCCCTTGTTTAAAAAAAATGAAAGTTCTGTCCTCCCACTGGCTCAGCAGGACAACTTTAGAATGCCCGGGTTTCATTCACACACCTCTGTCTTGTCAGATAGCGACCCTGAAGGGGGTGATGGGCGGATGGGGGGGTGCCACCTCTTTTCCCAGCCTGGGACCTGCCCTCCCTCTCCTCATTCCATCTCCTCTCCCACCCTGTCCCATGCTGTGCACATCTCAGACACCCCATCTCCATTCAGACCCCATACTGCACATTGCCCAGTGGCACAGAGTTTGAGGCCCGGGGTTCTGCTTCCAAACACCAAGCCAGGTAGATCCAGCAGGCTAGACTCTGCAGCCAGGAAAGACAGGGACTCCAGGACCTGTAATATTCTAGCAAGTGGGCATAGGCTTGGGTGGACATTCCTTTTGCACATTGAGATGGTGGCTAGAGGGACCTTTGTTGTTGTTGTTGTTAGTCATGGGTCTTGAACTCTGGGCCTGGACACTGTCCCTGAGCTCTTCAGCTCAAGGGGAGTGCTCTACCACTAGAGTCACAGCCCCACTTCTTGTTTTCTGGTGATTTATTGGAGATAAGTCTCACGGACTTTCCTGCTCCAGCTGGCTTTGAACCTCGATCCTCAGATCTCAGCCTCCTGAGTAGCTAGGATTACAGGAATGCACTCGGCAAGAGGGACCTTTTTTTTGCGGGGGACAGGGAGGGGGGAGGGGAGGAGGGAGAGTCCGGTTGTGGGGCCTGAACTCTGGGTCTGGGCGCTGTCCCTAGCTCTTCAGCTCAAGGCTAGTGCTCTACCACTTGAGCCACAGCACCACTTCTAGCTTTTTTCTTTTTGCTTATGTGGTGCTGAGGAATCGAACCCAGGGCCTCATGCATGCAAGGCAAGCGCTCTACCACTGAGCCACCTTCCCAGCCCCAAGAGGGACCTTTTAAGGTGTCAGGGCTGGGGCTGGTGCCAGATCCTGGGTGGCAAGTAGGGGGGAGGCGGAGTTACTAACTCTGCCCAGGAAGATGGACACGCCTTCTTCAACCATAGCCCTAAGAAGAGGGCTTAGATGATCTGACGTTTCCAGATCTGTATTGGAGACAGGACCAGCAAGGAAGCTGGGAAGGAGGCAGGGAAGCCCAAGCTGGCCCCCATTATGTAGTCCCCTCCGCGTGTGGGTACAGAGTCTGTAGCAAGCTCAGGGACAACAAGGTGCACCATGCCCCTCCCCATCTTCTCACACCTCCCATGTCCCCCGTCCCGCTGCTCCACTCAGGGGCAGTGGAAAGTCCCCCAGCCCTTCCTTCCTGAGGTTTCTGAGATACTAAGCCAATCGCCCCACCACCCAAAGCTTTTGCCCTCAAGGTGGGGTGCCCTGTACCCCCAGAAGTGCTCTTTACCTGCCTGGGACCTGTCTCCCAGTCAGGCCTCAGCCAGATAGCCCAGGGGTGCTGGGAGCTGCCCAGCCTCCCTTGAGCATGGTGACATGCCGCCCTTTCCCTTCTAGCATGTTCAGTGGCCTCCATGTGGGCCTGGATTGCCTGCCCAGATCCAGGCTCCATCATCCACCCCGAGTCTGAGAAAGTTGTTGGACTGTGTCCCCCGCCCCCCCCCCCCCCCCCCCCCGCCAGGGCCGTGTTCTCCTTCTGGTTCGCCCCTGAGCGGATGCCTCCACGTCCCGTTCCCTATCTGCACAAGGTGAGACCACCTCGCGGCTCCTGGGTTTGTCCTGGGACTCCGGGGGCCCCGGAGCACACGTGTAACGCTCGGGGCGCACGCAGGGCTGCGCGTGCCGGGGGCACGCTGGTTGCCCTTCGCCGTGGTCGGGTCGGCGTCTGGGCTTGTTGATCTCCGGATCTCGGCTCTGCCAGGCTAGGCCAGCCTCCCGCCGGCCGCCCGGCCTGCCCGGGAGCTGCCCCCGCTCGATCCCTCGCTGGGAGCGCCTCCCGGGGTGGGGGACGGGGCGGGGGACGGAGGCAGCGGCGGGCTGTGTTTTGTTCCCTGCGGCGCGTGGAAGTCTTTCAGGCCGGATGAAAGCGCAGGCGGAAAGCGGCGCCGCCGCGCGCTCAGCTGCGCCTGGGTCCTCCGGGCCCGGTGCGCGAACAAAGGCATTTGCATGAAAACAGGAACTCCGTGTGTAAAAAGGATCGGTGTGTGTGTGGGGGGGGGGGGGTGCGACGCACACCCCGGCGCCCCACAGCTGTGCGCCCCTCACCTCCTCCTCCACCCCAGGAAAAAGCGGGGCGCAGCGGCCCGGGGGGGCACTGCGGTCCGAGGGGGGAGGGCACTGCGGTCCGAGGATCCCCCCCCCCTCCGCGGGTGGAAACGGCCGTCCGGGACCCGGAGCGCGCTCCGCAGACCCAGCCTGACTGCTCCGGGGAGTCTCGATTGGGGCGACGGGAACCCCGGCTCCCCCCCCCCCGCGCCCCGGCTCCCCAGGCTCCAGCCCAGCCCGCTGCAGCTCCGGGCCTCGGCCTCGTGGCGCGTCCCCCGGGGCGCCAACGTGTCCCCCGCACCGACTCCCGGGGCTGCGGGTTCCCCCGCGCCCGGCGCGCCCGCGGGCTCGGCCCCGGCGGGTGAAACCCTTCCAGCGGCACCCCGAGGGTGCGTTAGCGACGGGGTTCCAGCCCGGGGAGGTGGGGTGGGGTAGGGGGAGTGGTTTTGCCACCTCGGAAATGGACATCCGAACCCCGCCGCTCCCCCTTTACCACTGCGCACCCAGGGCGGCTGGCGTGGGCTCTTGGACGCCTGTTTCCCTCTTGGCAAACGGGGTGGGGTGGGGAGGCGAGGGAAGGGCTAACGAAGTGCCGGGTGCTCGGTTCCACGCCGCCAGCCAGGCGCTTGGTGGCACCCGGAACCATCTCCAACCCTGGTTTACAGACGCGGGACAGGCGCGGGGGAGGAGGCCGGGGCGAGGGCTCGGCTGCCCCGGACCCCACGAGGGAGGGAGTGCAGAAGTGTCCTGCCCGCAGGGCTTGCACCCCCAAAGGCTTGATGCACCGAGGGAGGGGCCGGAGCTGCGGGTCCTCGCCTTCCCTGATGCGCGCGGGATCCAAAGGACAGCCCTGGGGGGTCCTGGCTCGGCCGGGCTCTGGCTGGGGAACGGCCGCAGGGGCCACCAGCGGCAGTAAGGCGCTGGGGTCGGCTTTCCTCCAGTGTCGAGACTATCATTATCATCATCATCATCATTAGTATTATCATTATTGTTAATTATTGACAGTCCGAGGCCTTTTCTGCAGAAGCCGGTTTGCTATTCAGAGCAGACTAGGGCTCGGCTCCCCCCAGCAGCTCCCCGGGAAGGAAGCCTCGGCTGCCCTCCCGTGGCCGGCGCGGTTATGGCAGCCTACGAGGCTGCAGGCAGCCGGGGGAAGCCCCCCTCGCTCAGCTTGGGCTCTCTGCACCAGGCCTGGGACTGTCCAGGAGAGAGGAAGGAAATAAAAGAGCCCATGGGTTCCTGGATTGCTGTATTTTTTATTCCCCGAGGATCCTGGGAATCTCGGAAGCAGGAGAATCAACTCTGGAGTGGGAAAGGCATGGGAGGTTCCATAGTCTGCTTTTATGTGCTTTTGAATGGATAACAGGCCTCTAGGATTGGAAAGATTAAAAAGGAAGAGAGAGTGCAGGGAAGCCTCTTTTACACACAACAGGTGAGTATTAATTACTAATGATTGACAGCCCACCCATTTCCCCAACAGTCCTCCCCGGAGTAAGGGACTCTGTGCAAATACTAATATTTCCAGGCCAGAAGCTTTCCCTATGAACTCCTGGGCATCTTGTTGCTTTATTTAAAAATGTAGCAGGAAAAGCTGGGCACCAGTGGCTTGGGCCTCTTATCCTAGCTACTTCAGAGGATGAGATGTGAGGAGCGTTGTTTAAAGCCAGCCAGGACAGGAAAGTGGGAGAGACTGTTTAATCTCTGATTAACCACCAAAAAGCTAGAAGCAGAGCTGTGGCTCAAGTGGTAGAGCACCAACCTTGATCCTGAAAAAAAAGCTAAGAAAGAGTACAAGGCCCCCGAGTTTAAGCCCCAGTACTATCATCCCCCCCCCAAAAAAAATAAACTTTCAAAACTTTTTCAGCACAAATGGGTATTTTAATGGTGGCCTAAGTAGATAATCTAGCATTTGTCACAGCTGTTTAATAAATAATTCTGTAGTGTTCAAGAGGCAACAGGAAAAAACAACAAAGCTCCAAACTAACACGTTCATATGACTGTCCCTGAATCCAACAGAGGCAGTTTCTACCAGATGCAGCACAAATAAACATTCACTTGGTGACTCTGGGAACTTTCCTAATTACACATTCATGTGACCAAACAGCTCAGCACGCTTTCACTCGCCAGCATTGCTTCCACACACTTTGGGTGAGAGGAATTTTGTGTGTGCCACCTCATCAGTTTCCCCTTCTGTGAAGTCAAAAACTTTTCAACTGTAATTTGTCCACAGGCAGTCAGAAGAACTCTGATGTTCTGATCGTAGACATTAGACACCAACAGACATTAAATCTCGAAACCAGGAAATGGCTTACTTAACGCAAGAGACTGTACAGGTCTGAGAATTACTGAGATCTATAGAGATGTGAAAATACTACAGAGTTTCTGTATGCCCCTGACCCCTTGTTCACATATTACCCTGTAACTTCCTACAACTGAGCTTCATGCTTTATCCACATTGTGTAGGCTCTTCTTCAAGGCCTCCTCTCTTTATCCCATCCAGAATAACACATTGCACTCAGTCATCCGGCTTTTCTTGGCTGTGACCATTTCTTACCTTTCCAGCATTTATGCGCTTGAGAGCTTTGAGGGAGCACTGGTCAGGTACTGAGTAGAAAGTCCCTCTGCTTGAGATTGTCGGGTGTTATTCTCATGATGAGTGAAGGGTCAGTGGGTTTTAGGAAGGAACACTCTAGAGGTGACAGGTCTGCTCAAGATGTGATATCAAGAAACATGTCATCAGCTCCAGATAACATCAGTGATGTTAACCTGAATCAGCTGGCCAAGGTAGTGCTTGCCAATTTTCTCCACTTTTTTTTTTCTTTTCTCTTCTTCTCCCTTTCTGTGTGGTTCTTGGTCACAGGAGGTCAGCATACAACCATACACAGCTCCACTTCAGGGATGGAGGGCTTCTCTTCTCCCCTTCCTGGTAGGCTAAATGCCTCCGTAAAACACAGAGAATGCTGTTACTTCTTTATTCAATCATTTATTCAATTACTGGGCACTCAGGGATATTTATTTTGTACTTTGTGTCATACTTCATTACTATGTGATTTGTTTTGCATTCACGTGATTCCAATTTGTGCCACTGAGCACTCTTCCTGTGGGTGTCGCTTTGGTGCAGTTCTGTTTGTGAGCTCTTCCCTTACTTTCTGGTAGTGAGGGATAGTCCAGGGTCTTGGTGAATTATTATTATTACCTTTTTTTGAGCCATGTCTTCAAGAAGACTGGCTCTTTGGTTTTTGTTTTTGTCAGTCATGGGACTTGAACTCAGGACCTGGGTTCTGTCCCTAGCTTTTTTACTCCAGGCTTGTGCCCTACCACTTTGAGCCACAGCTCCACTTCTGATTTTTGAGTAGTTAATTGGTGATGAGTCTCATGGGGACTTTCCTGATTGGGCTGGCTTTGAACCTCAATTCTTAGATCTCAGCCTCCTGAGTAGCTAGGATTATAGGTGGGAGCTACCAGTGCCTGGAAACTGGCACTATGTTATTGGAGACTGGGATTATAAAACAAAATTTGAACACTCTGTGTGTTTCTTGTTACCGGAAACCCACACCCAGTATGCTGAGCTAGGAAATGTGTGTGTGTGTGTGTGTGTGTGTGTGTGTGTGCTAGCTCATGCATACACATAGCTACTTATTTCTGTTTCTCTTTGGAATCTATAGTAAGCTAAATGAGAGCTCATGCTAATGTGTCTCATTCTTACCCATTTCCACGGCTCTCTCCTTTTCCTCTCCTTACAGATAACTTCTTACTTCTATAGTGAGAAATCTGACCCCTACCCCCTGCCGTCCATTTACCTCATTGTTCAGTCTGACACGTGTGCTTGCACTTCAGAATTGTTGACCTGTACTCCTGAGAAACAGCTTGACTAACTAAAGGGCCTACAGACAGTTGTTTTGGTCTCCAGTGTTTTAGCCTATAGTTATTTTCCATGCCATTTTCAGCACCTCTGTCCCCCACCCCTGCCCCAACCTTCTAGATTATGTCATATGTTTAAAATACAATCAGCTTTGTCTGCCATTGTCCTCTATCTATCCGGTGATCCTGAACTTTCCTGTTAGATTGTTTTGAAGTTTGAATGCATTCCTTTTTCACTTTGTGCTATGGCTTTTGACAAATGGATTGTGATAAATGGATGCCAAAGAGCTCCGCATATGTTCTATTAAACTGGTCTTTCTGCTAGTTACCTCACTACCATGAAGAATGGTTTCATGGCTCCTGATATCCACTGTAATTCATGTTCAGCTTCCGGTCTCTAAACCTCTGGTAATCACCGATCTCTTTTTCCATCTCTATCATTCTGCTCTTTAAAGAAGTTGTATAAGTGAAATTGCACATACTGTGTAACCCTTAGTAACATGCATTGAACAATAGATGAGTTTGGGAAGATTTGGTAGCTCAATAAAATAGAGCCTTCCAATCCACGGATACACCATACCTTCTCATTCTTGTTTGTTTTGCTTTCATCTCCAAGTCTCTTCCCCTGTCCCCAAGCCTCTGGTAATCCACATTCTACACTGCTTCCAAGGGTTCAACTCTCTTAGTTTGTACCTATAAGTAAGGTCACATGGTATTTGTCTTTCTGTGCCTGGCTTATTTCACTGAGTTTCTCCAGGTTCATATAAATGGTTGCAAATGGCAAGATCTCCTTTTTAGACACAGGATGGGGTTCCACTGTGTGTAGCTGTGCACTACATTTTCTTTATCTGTTGATGGACTGTGAGGCTGATTTCATATCTTGGCTATTTTGAATAAGGTTGCCCCAAGCATGGGGTAGAAGATGTCTCTTCAATGTATCACCTCATTCCTTTTGAATATACACGCAAGAATGGGATTGCTGGATCCTATGATAATTCTAGTTTTAATGTTTTTTTAAAGTAGCCTCCACACTGTTTAACATAAAGGAGTGTATTGTCTATTCCGACCAACAGTGTGTAAGGGTTCCTTTTTTGTCTACAACCCCACCAACACTTTTATATGCTTCTACTGTCAATGAGATCCAAAGAAATGGCCACTCTTGTTCTTGATGTTGGAAGTCTGTGTCCTCTTACTTTCTTTCTTGGTTAGTTTGGCTAGAGGCCTATCCATTTAGTTAATCTTTACAAAGAACCAACATTTGGTATCATTGATTTTTCTCTATTGTTTACATGTTTTCAATTTCACTGATTTATGCTCTAATTTTTTTTTTATTATTTTATTCCTTCTATTGCCTTAGATTTAATTTCATGTTCTTCCTCTGGTTTTCTAAAAAAGAAGTTAAACTATCGATTTTCAGAACTTTCTTCTTTTCTAATATACACATTTAATGCTATAAATATCCTTCCAGATACTGTGTCAGCTGAAACCCACAAATTTTGACAATTCATTTTTCCATTTAGTTCCGAATATTTTCTAATTTCTCTTGAGACTTCTGCTTTGACTCATGGTTTATTTAGAAGTACATTGTTTACTTTCCAAATAGATTCTACTATCTTTTTGTTATTGATTTCTGGTTTAATTCTTTTATGGTCTGAGGATATCATTTCTGTGATTTCTAGTCTCCTAAATTTGTTAAGGCATATGCCCTGGTCCAGGAATGTGGTCTATCTGTGTGACCGTTCCATGAGCCTTTGAAGAGAATGTATATCGGGCAGTTATGGGAAAGAAACGTTCTGTGATTGTTCATTAGATCAATTTCATGGATGGTGCCATTTGGGCCATTTATGTACCTTTCTGGTTTTCTATCAGCTTCATCCGTTTATGACTGAGACGAGTTGGAGGTCTCCAGCTCTAAGAGCAGATTTTGCTGCTTCTCTTTTCGGCTCAGTTTGTTTTGTCTGTGGATTTTGACACTTTGTTCTTTTGGAGCTTAAAACCCATCTAGGTTTGACCTGCTTATTGCTTAGTAATGTCGTCGTTTATCCCTGATAATCTTCCTGTTCTAAATGAATACAGGCATACCAGTAGTCCTTTGATGAATAGAAACACAGTACCTCTTCCTCCATTCTTTTACTTTGAGAAGCAAAAAACAAAACAAAACAACCAAAAACCCCAACCAATCCAGAGATAATTTACACCCACCATAAATTTCATTCCCTTGGAGTTTGTTTAAGCAGAAACTATTCACCGTGATCAGTTCCTTTTTTTTTTTATTACCCTCCCCCCAACAGAAACTCCACAGCCACTAAACAGTACCCACTCCCCCCCTGCCCTCCCTCACCCAGCCCCTGGTAACTACTAATGTCACCAATGTTCTCCTGTCTCTATGAATTTGCCTGCTTCTAGCCATTTCAGGTGAGTGCAATTTGTTTGTCACTTTGTCTCTGGCTCTCTTAGGGAGGTGTTTCAAGGTTTCCCTTTGTCAGAGCATTTATCACAGCGTGAGGCCTCTCTGCCATGGAGTGAAATCCCTTTATGTGTGTAGAGGTCCTGCGTGTTTATCCTTCATCAGTGGAGGGACACAGCCTGCTCCCACTTTTTGGCAATTGTGAATCATGCTGCCATGAATATTTGGTGGATGACTTGTCTGTTTGAATTATTATTTTCCGTCCTTTGGGGGCTTAAGGCTAAAAGTGGAATTGCTCTGTCATCTGCTGATTCTCTGTCTAGCTTCTGGAGGGCCTGGCAAACTCGCCTACAGAGGCTTTACCATTTTACATTCTTACCAGCAGTGTACAAGGACTTCAATTTTTCCATAGCCTTGCCTCCGACACCTTGATTTCCATAAAATATTGATAGGTATGAAGTGATACCTCATTGTGGTTTTGATTTTGCATTTCCCTAATGACTACTGACATTGAATGTCTTCCCATATATGTATTAGACAATTATATATCTTCTTGGAAGAAATGTTTATTCAAGTCTTTTAGTCTGTGTGTGTGTGTGTGTGTGTGTGTGTGTGTGTGTGTGTGTGTGAGTGTGTGTGTCCCCAAACAGTGAACTCAAGGCTTCACACTCTCCTTCTGCTCATGCCTGGAGCTCTACTGCTTGAGCCATGCCTCCAGGTCCAGTTTTTTGTAGATTAATTGGAGATTAGAGTCCCATAGGTTTGGCTGCCTTGGTTGTTCCTCAGATCTCAGCCTTCTGAATAGCTAGGATTACAGGCGTGAGCCACCGGTGCCTGGCCAGATTGATTTTTTCTTCTTTTTTTTTTTTTTTTTGTCAGTTGTAGGGCTTGAGCTCAGGGCCTGGAAACTGACCCTGAGCTCTTTTTGTTCAAGATTAGTGCTCTACAAAGTTAGTGCTCTACAAGTGGAGCTATAGCACCGCATCCAGTTTTCTGGTGTGATTTTGGAGATAAGAATCTCACAGACTTTTCCTGCCCAGGTTGGCTTTGAACCATGATCCTCAGATCTTAGCCTCCTGCGCATCAGTGATTACAGGTGTGAGCCACCAATACCTGCCCTGATGGATTTTTTTTTAATGTTGAACCTTCCTTGCATGTCTGGGATGACTCCCACTTGGTCATAGCATTTTGCTGATTTTACTCACATTGTTATTACTAACTCAATCTCTTGTTATAAGTCTGTTGAAATTTTCTATAACTTCAAATTCAGTTAAGGTAATTTGTTTCTTTCCAGAAATTTGACCATCTTATCCGATTATTCAATTTATATTCACAAGCTTTGTTCCTTGTACTGGCTTATAATCTTCTTTTAGTTCTATAAAATTGGTAATAATGTTCCTATTTTTAATTCTGATTTGAGTCATCTTTTTTTCTCTTTTTTTCCCATCTAGCTAAAGTTTGCCTATTTTTAATCTTCTTTTGATGAACTGACTTTTGATTTCATTGATTCTGTATTGTGTTTCTAATCTTTATTTCTGAGCTCAGCTTGGAGTTTCGCTCGTTCTTCTTTTTCCAGTTCAAGTTATTGATCTGTTATCTTCCCCCCTTATTAATGTGGATGTTTATAGCTATAAAATTCTCTTTAGGCAGTACCTTTGATGCACCCCATGAGTTTTAGTACATTATGTTTTATTCTTGTTTGCCTCAAGGTATTTTCTAATTTCTTTTGTGATTTATTTTTCTTTGACTCATTGGTTTTTAAGAGTATTTGCCAGATACCAGTGGCTCACACCTATAATCCTACCTATTCAGCTGAGATCTGAGGATTGAGATTCAAAGCCAGACTGGGGAGACAAATCCAACAGATTCACCAGTAAAAAGCCAGAATTGGAGGTTTGGCTCAAGTGGTAGAGTACCAGCCTTGAGTGAAAAACCCAAGCAAGATTGCTAAGTTTCAGCCCCAATACTGGCACAAAAGAAAAAAAAAAGTATGTTGTTTAGTTTCTGTATTTTTATGAATTTTCTAGTTTTTATTCTGTCATTGATTTCTATTTCACTTTCTTGTGATCAGAAAAGATACCCTTAAAAAAAAAAGACAGTGTTAAAGTACTAAAAGGACTAGTTAATAATAATTAAAAGACAGGACAGGAAATCAAAGTAAGAAAAGACACTTTATATAATTTTAATCTTTTAAAATTTAGTAAGATTTATGTTGTGGCCTAACGAGTAGCCTTTTTGAGGAAACATGTTTCCATTATAACTGTTTTTTTGTTTTTGTTTTTGGTCAGTTGTGAGGGCTGAACTCTGGGCCTGGGTGCTGTCCCTCAGCTCTTCAGCTCAAGGCTAGTGCCCTACCACTTGAGCCACAATGCCACTTCTGGTTTTTTTCTGTTTATGTGGTGCTGAGGAATCGAACCCAGAGCCTCATGCATGCAAGGCAAGCACTCTATCACTGAGACAACTTCTCAGCCCTCCATTATAACTTTTAATGTACTGATAATAGGTATTAAATTGGCCATCTGGGAATTCTAAGATCTATGTTATATCTTATTCTGCTTCTGATGGTTGTTTTGTCTCTATCCTCTGTACTTTTCCTGGCTTTTTGGCCTATATGTCAGGCTGAATAATGGATCTTAAAATGAGAAGATGATCTTCAATTATCCAGGTGGAACTTAAATACAAGCACATATTTCCTTATAAGAGACAAATAGGGCCAGGCACCAGTGGCTTATGCCTGTAATCCTAGATATACAGGAAGTTGAGCTCTGAGGATGGTAGTTCAAAGACAGCCCAGGTAGGGAAAGTCCATGAGGTTCTTATTTCTAATTGACCATCAAAAGGCCAGAAGTGGAGCTGTGGCTCAAGTGGTAGAGAGCTAGCCTTTAGTGGAAAAAGCCTAGGGACAGCACCCCGACCCTGAGTACAAGCCACAGGATGGGCACAAGAAAGGAGAGAAGAGAGGGGAGAGGGGAAAAAGAGGAGAGGAGAGAAAGGAAAAAGAGATGAGACAGGGGAGAAGGAAGAAGGGAGAGAGGAAAAGGGAGAGGGGAGAGAGGAGAAGGGAAAGGGGAGAGGATGTGATCACAGAGACAGAGATTCCTATGGATTGGCCCCAAGCCAAGGAATGTTGGGTTTGGAGGCGTGGCTCAATTGGTAGAGTGCCAGCCAATGAATGAAAGTACCAGGTACCCAGTTTGAGTTCCGGACTGGGGGTGGGGGTGGGGGTGGGAAGGAATGCCAGCATCCGCCAGGAATTGTAACAGGAATTACTGGCCCAAGCCTTCCAACTGGAGCACAATTGGCCAACCTCTTGATTTTAGCTCAATGATAACGACTTTGGATATTTGGCCACCACAGTAAGAGAATAAATGTCTATTTTGAGTCAACTTGCCATGGCAATTTGTTACAGCAGCCTCAGGAAACTCATACAGCATACCTTGTTTACTTTTGGTTGAAAGTTGGACACGTTCTGTGGGGTAACAAATATTGAGGAAAACAGACCTTCAGGGTGAGGCTTGATGTGAATCCTGCCGGGACTTGGGCTCCATTTCATCTTGTGATAACAGGTGCTAGGAGTGGCTGATTCCTTTAGGGTCCTTGTTTCCTCTTCTTCTCTTGGCTTTCCTTGAAACGGTTCCTCAGACTCTGTCTTGCAGCTGTCACTCATGACATTATCCTGGAGCCTGATTGGCAGATGGTAACATGAGGAGCTTTCTGGAGGGAAAACCTATAAACCCTGACGTTGTCTCTCTCCTCCCTCCCTCCCAGAGCCTTACATGCATGCTAGTCTGCACTGAGGCAAATTGCCAGAACGGCTAAATAAATGCTCCCCTGACTTGTGGTCTTGCTCCGGGTAGCAGTCTTGGCAGTCAAGGTTTCAGGTGGTTGCCTGCCCTACAAGCTGTATTCTCTGATGGTTTCAAGAAAAGTCATGGATTTCTTTCAGCTTCTGTTACTTGTCCTTATTCTGATCTGAAAAGAGGAGTAATGACATCCAAGCTCTCTACATGTTGGAGTGAGAACCATAAGCCACTACCCTGGCCATTTTAATGTCAGTCTACTACAGCAAGTGAGAAATATTAGGAGCCACAAATATCATAGGACTTATACTCTTGGAGTTCTAAAAACTGGGGCATGTAGACTCAGAGTTTTATAATGGAGGAATAGTAAATTGGTCTTCTTTAAGTTTTTCATTGTTATTATAAAGGTGATGTACTGAGGGGTTAGTTACATAAGTCAGTAATGAGTACATTGTTTATCTTTTTCTTTTCTTTTTGTCGGTCCTGAGGCCTGAACTGAGAGCTTGGGTGCTGTTCTTCAGCTCTTTTCCTCAAGCCTAGAGCACTTTGAGCAACAGTGCCACTCCTGGTTTGTGGTGGATAATTAGAGATAAGAGTCCCACTGACTTTCCTGCCAGGGCTGGCTTCAAACTGCAATCCTGTCTCAGCTTCCTGAGTAGCTAGGATTACATTTCTTTATGAACAGTATCACCCCTTCCCTCATTCCCTTCCAGGTTTTCAAGAATCATAAATTGTAAGAATAAAATATTTCCTTGTTGAAGACCTTCCTTGGCTGGCTTGTGCTAACAGATAATCAGACACAGACTGTTCCCTTGATCTGACACTGGTCTAACCTCCATGGCTCTCAGATCGCTCGCAAAGCCTATGCTCTCTCCCCAACTCCCTTGTTAAACCAGGGTTCCAACCACATGTCAGAATTCTATAAAATAAGCAGGGCACTGGTGGCTTACACCCATAATACTGGCTACTCAGGAGGCAGAGATATGAGGATTGCAGTTCAAAGCCAGCCCAGGCAGGAAAGTCTATGAGCCTTATTTCCAATTAACCACTAGAAGGCTGGGCATGGAGTTGTGGCTCAAGTGATAGAGCACCAACTTTGAACACAAAAGTTCAAGGACAGGGCCCAGGCCTGGAGTTCAAACCCCAGGACTGGAACACACACAATTCTAGGTTACACCCACCCAATTGATTTCATGTCCAGTGAAGGTGTTGGTTTGAACAACAGCTTCTGTTCAACTTGGCAGGCAGAGACTCTCTCCCACATCCCTATACTCTAGCTCCTATGCTCACTTCCCCTCAGAGGTGGAGTTATTAGAAAGTGTTTCCTCTAGTAAAAGCTGACATGAGTCTCCGTACTTTCCATCAGCCTCTGCTCTGTGATAACCATCTGTGCTATCACAGACTCTGTGGTATGATTGGGTGTGATAACAATCATGTCTGTCTCCTGTCTTGCTGGGTTCCCCCTCCCGCACCCACAGGTGTCTCACGGGAGGGCAGAGAGCCTGGAAGTCCACCACTGAAGCCACCGGTGTGTGCTGATGTTCGCTATCTCCTATCAATCTGCTCTTTTAGGGGCCAACAACTGAGTCATGGTTGAAGTCTTAAGCTCCAGGACCACAGAAGTTAGCTGGAATTGTGGGAAATACCCAAAGAAGGGGCTTCTTTAGCCCCTGTTTTGTTTTTCTCTCCCCCCCTTGTTTCTTTTCCTCGACTCATTGAGTTTTCTTAATGAGTACCCAGTTGGGTTCACTAAGACCATTTCAGGAATCACATCTAGACAAAAGTAAAGCAAACAAACAAAAAACACTTGGCAACCTTTCACATCTTAGTCTGACCCAAAATGAAAGAGAGTGGTTAGCCTTTCACATCTTTGTCTGAAATTTCTCCCAGCCAGTCTTTTCCTCTCTCACTGTAGGATCAACCAGGGGGGCTGGGAGTTCTGAGGACCACTCTCCAAAGGGGTTTTCTCAGAAGTGGGGCCAGGGGCAGTAGCTAGCCCTCTCCTGAAGCGAGTGTGAGTTCTTAGGGTGGAATGCTTGATACCTTGGCACCGTATGCACAGGCATTCATGAGAAAATACTTGTTGAGTGCTTTCTGTGTGTTGAGCCTTGTGCGCAGTCTCACCTCGACTTCTCTGGAAGTTGCTAGAAATTCTCTGTAATAAAGTATGGTAGGCGCTCCTCTCAGGTCAGTGGCTGAGGGGCCTCTGAGTTGGGACTCCGCAGCCCACTGGGGGGTGAGGTCAGGAAGGCTTCCAAGAGGAGTCATTTGAGACAGAAGCTGCAGGACAAGGAACTCATGGCTGAGTGATCAGCCTCTCTCCAGCTCCATTCTTTTCCCAGAAGGCCTCACTTTGCAGTGTCCTTGGAAACCGTGACAGGCCACCGAGGTGTGAATATCTATCACCCAGTCGCTATGGGCCTTTCCCCCAGCCCCAGACACCTGCCCACAGTTGCAGCCACCTCTTCCTCTCCCACCAACACCCCCCCCCCCTCCGCCACCAGCCACAGTGTGTGTCTTCCAGCTGGGGGTTGGATCCTGCCAGCCCTGCTTCCAGCCCATGGCATTGCACACAGTCCACCTCCTTCCCCCAGGAGGCACCCTGGGATCCTGAGATTCCAGCCATTGCCCCTGCCCCCTGACTCTCTGCTCCCACCATAGCGATCTTACTGTGGCTTAGAGATGCATGCTCTCAGGCCCGGTCCTGCACCTTCCATTCCCCTCTCTGGATCATTCCCCCTCCTTCTAGAACTCTCCATGGCTCCCCCTGCTCAGGTCCCAGCTCACATGCCCCCTCCCCAGTTACAGCTTCTTATACATCCCGCTCTCTGTCTCCCGTCTTCTGTATGTTCCTTCATGTCCACCCGGAACAACACTGCCCAGTTACTCCTGATGTCCACCCATCTCTTTGGAATGTGGCCTCTGGAAGGGCAGAGGCCTGTCTGGCCCACTGCCTACTTGCTCCACTAGTGCCTGGCAGGTACCTGATTGGTTTCCTAATTGAGGAAAGAGTTGAGGTAGGAACGAGTCAGTGGGAAAGAACATGAATTCCCTGAGTGCGCAGCTCTGCTAGGCACTGAGGATCTGGGATGGAGAGAGTGGCCATGGAGGCCCCCTGCCCTCCAGGCGTCCAATCACCATGGGGGCAGGGAGATGGGTCTTTGATTACAGAGCCTTAGACTAAGGCACAAATGCGTCATCCAGGGGGAGTCTGAGGCCTGTATGAGTCAGGGTGAGGATGAAGGATCATGGATCATTGCAGCAAAGGGTTGGACTTTAAAGACCATTGATATACCCTTTTCTGAGGAACTGGAGGTTCTCTGTCATTCTTTGGTTCCACTTGGCTGGGCCAGGGGTCCAGACTGGTGACAAGGTCCTTCAGTTTCTAGAAAGACTTTGTTTCTGGAGCAGGTGAGAGTCAGTTCCTATCTGTGCTAGAATCTTGAAGGAGACCCTTGGGACTCCATGCAGGAAAAACCAAGCCCAGCCCAGTGGCCCAGCCTGGGGAAGCCCTGTGGATGCCTGGTCTCTCCTCAGACCATACACCGGAGGACTCTCATCTCCCCATTTCTCCTTGAGCTTTCCAGCCTCACCAGGCAGGCACCCTTAGCTCCCCACCCCCATGCAGGAGACTGACTGGTGTGTCAGTCTCCTCTGTCTGTGCAGATGGTGTGATTAATACTGAAGTGCCAATGCAGGATCCCTTTAAGGCAAACCTACTTCCAAGAAGGATACCTTCTTTGCTATCTAGCTGGGACTGGTTCTCTCTTCCCTTACTCTATAGCACATGACCTTCCTGTTGGTAGAGTCATGGACTTATCTGTGTAGTTGTAGATCCAAATCATACATTCTGCAATCCATCCATCCATCTGTCCATCCATCCATCATCCATCCATCCAGTCAGCCATAGATCCATCCATTCATCCACCTATTCATCCATCCATCCACCTATCCATCCACCCATCCATCCATTCACCCACCCATTCATCCATCCATCCCTCTGTCATCTATCTGTCCATTCACCTATCCATCCATGTATCCAGCCATCCAACCAGTCAGCCATAGATTCATCCATCCATTCATCCATCCATATATCCATACATCCATCCACTTATTGACCCATCCATCCATCCATCCATCATCCATCCATCCAGTCAGCCATGATCCATCCATTTATCCACCCATCCATCCATCCATCCATCCATCCACCCAACAAACATTCACTGAACACCTACTATATTTCTGACATTCTCATTAGTGAAGCAGGATGTGATGTGGTTCTTGCTCTCCAGGTCCTAGAGTCTAATAAGAGAAAGCGTCATTATGCTGCTAATTGAAAATTAAAATTTAATATAACTGCGATAAATGCTAAGCAAGTAAAGTGCCTGCACCCAGGAGACTGACGAAGGAAGTTTGTTCCTCTTTCCTGCTTGGTGGCGGCCGCCACCTGTGCCTCTAGCAGTGAGAACAGCACCAACAGGCACTAGATTTGACATTGTATTTAATTTTAATTGATCAAAATAAAAACTCAAGCAGTACACATGTTTTTGTTACTGTTGGTTCAACACAGCCTCATTGTTTGGGAAGGGCTGGTTTTCACTTTGTAGGAAATGCAAAGACAAAAGGAGAAGGCACATTAAATACCACAATATGGCTGGCATGGTGGAATATATCTGGATGTTAAATTAAAGGTTATAGTCATTAAAATTAATTTCACCTGTTTCCTTTCCTTTTCATTTTTTTACATATGGATTTTAGAAAATCTCGAGCTCTGTATGTGGCTCCCACAATATTTCTGTGGACAGAGTTGAGTGAAAACAGAACATAGTGGAGAAATTAACCAGAGAATGGAGAGGGGAATGGCTTGGGAAAGTGTATTTCTTAGGATGAAACACATTTGCTAAGCTCTTATTTTCTAGTTAAGACTCCAGCCTTTCTCTGTGTAAAAATCAAGCGGTGCTAGGCACGTATCACCAGTCCCTTCCTAAGGGCGTAGAAATAGGCTCAGGAAGGTTCTATGCAGGTGCTGGCCCTTTGTTGAACAGATCAACTTTCCAGGTTACCCAGTTGCACTGTTTGTGTGTGTGTGTGTGTGTGTGTGTGTGTGTGTGTGTGTGTGTGTGTGTGTGTGTGTGTGTGTGTGTGTGTGTGTGTGTGTGTGTGCACGCACACACACATGCATGCACACACACATATACACAACAGTACCAGGGCTTGAATTCAGGGCCTGAGCTCTATCTCTGTCCTTTTTGCTCAAGGCTGGCACTCTACCACTTGAACCACAGTTCCACTTCCAGCTGTTTTGGTGGTTAATTGTAGATACAAATCCTTGATCTTCAGATCTCAGCCTCTTGAGTAGCTATGATTACAGGCAGTGCCACTGGCACCTAGCTCTCCAATTCCTTTCTCTTGCTCAGTGAGGTACAAAGACAGACCAGTAACTCCATGTGGAAAGAGGTGCCAGCCTCCTCTCTGTGAAGGCACCCAGACCTTTTGGGGTGGCTTGCTTGGTTGGGTGGAGTAGGGGGCAGCAGTAGGCAGCAATAGGCATCCGTAACAAGCTCCCCCCTCCCCCCACTGGCAACTCCACTGGGTCTTTTCTCCCACATTAGTGGAAGGGGGCCTTGAGGGGGCGGAGACCCCCGGCTATTCTGAAGTTCCTAATGTGTGCACAGAGTGTGCCACCGCTGCCCACAGCCAGGAAACAGAGGCAGCATCTTCAAGACAGATCTTTTCCATAGGAGGAACCGGACAAAGGCCTGTCTGTCTGTGTGTCTGTCTGTCACAATGGACCATGGGAAAGCTGGCTGAAGTGTGATGAGGAGTAGAGAGAGATTGGGGGTGAGGGAAGCTTATTTTCCTAGGCTGGTCAGGAACTGACTAGTTGGAGCCTGACAGACAATTCTGGGCAATAGAATAGGTCCATGGTAGAAGCTAGATCAAAAATACACAGACATAATAAATTATACAGGTCTCTTGGCATTCACACACAGTGAGACCAAAGGAGGATACTTTTAGGAGAACACAAAGGCACAATGCCTATGTGCATCTGATCATACAAAATAATATTTATCAAAATGGAACTCCAGGAAATGGAAACAAGAGGTTTTTGTCTTTGTTGCTGTTTTTCTTTTCTTTTCTTTGTGTCCTGTTTGTTCATGTATATGTCTTTGGGAAGGTAATAGGGGACACAAAAATGGAGGGATACAGGGTGAACAAATGCAGTAGTGGTACTTCCTGGACACTATGTTGAAAATGAACTATACAACTGTGGATGGAAAGGGGAGGGAAAAACTGAGAGACAGCGAAGGGAAGGGGCGATATTGTACAAAAGGAAATGTCCTTTTTACCTGACTCACGTAACTGTAGCCCCTCTGTAGAGCACCCTCATAGTAACAAACAAAAAAACAAAACTAAAAAACAAAAAGGCCCAAGGGACATTCTTGGCCCCTAGTTAGGTAGAGGGACAGCGAGAGGTTTCAACCCCCCAACCTCTGTCTTTGCTGCCTTTGGTCTTATTTGTGAATGTGCTTATCCAGGACCACCGCAACCCGCCGCCCTGGGACCCTGGGCTGGGACTGGACAGCCTCAGGGGAGGGGACCCAAGACTCATTGCAGCCAAGGCAGCTCCGCAGCATGAAGCTCCAGGCAGAACTCAGTCCCTCCATGGAGCACAGAGAGCATTACACTGGCCAGAGGCCGCAGCCCAGCCCCAGCTGTGGGCCAGTGGAGTGTGGATGGAGATCTTGGCCACAGAGACCACTTCCATTCTAGTGGCTCACATTTTGGGGGCAGAAACCCACACAAGACACCCCAGGCTCATGCACAGTCATGTCCACGGGCTCAGATCGGGGACGTGGGGCACCTCTCTCGAGGTCTGCCACCCCCAGGCAGGGCCTAGACCCCTTCTTGCCCGCCCTTCTGCTGGGACTCACAGGTGAGTTCTGCATATTGCTCAAGGATACCCTCAGAACAGGTAAGAAGGAGCCTCCGAAATGACCAGCTCCCCACCACCACTATCTTGTGGCCCAGGGCGGGGAGACTGAGGCTTGGAAGCCCTGCCCGGGCTGTTTCCTGCGCCTCAGTGCTGTTTTACATTTTCTCCTCAGTGTGGACCTTGTGGGCCAAGGGAGGTAGAGGGAACTTGGGGGTCCGAGGAGGGACATGTGATATCGGGGAAGGGGCTGCAGGGAGGCCAGGCGGCAAGAGCGGACATGTTTCCTAGGTTCCAGCTCTGGGCCGAGAGTGTGAGATCTGAGTTGAAAGAGGGTGTGAAGGCAGGAAGCTCTTCTGGAAATTGAGGCCAATACCAGCAGTCTCCTATGACTCCTGTGGGGAAAAATAAGAACCTTTGTGTGTGCATGTGCACGTGTGCCAGTCATGGGACTTGAACTCAGGGCCTGGGTGCTGAGCTTTCTGTGCTCAAAGCTACTGTTCTACCACTTGAGCCCCAGTTCTACTTCTGGCTTTTTGGTAGTTAATTGGAGATAAGAGTCTTCTGGACTTTCTCATCCAGGGGGGCTTTGAACCATAGACTTCCAGGTTTTTTGGTAGTTTAGTGGAGCTAAGAGTTTCACAGACCAGCCAGGGCAGGTTTCCAACCATGATCCTCAGATCTCAGCCTCCTGAGTCACTAGGATTACACACATGAGCCACTAGTGCCTGGCTTCATGATGCTTCTTGATTTTGAAGTCTTCATAAACTTATACCCCAAAACGGAGAGCATGGTTCCTTACCTTCCCATCCCAACTCAATCCATCTTCTGACTGTGTGCTCCCCAAGGCTGGAGCCACATACAGCATAGTAGGCCCACAGGGCCTCCTCTTGCAGATTGCTATACGTTGGACCGTGACTCAGTGGGCACGCAGTCGCCATGTCTCTCTTTTGCAGCCGGGCAGCCTTTCATCTCTCTCAGGGGCCCCGCTGAAAGGACAAGCCCTGGAACGTCAGCCCCTTTCAACTGCACCACTGGCCCCTTCAGCTCCAAGGACTTCAACGTCACTTGACCAAGCAACGATGAGTGGCCCGCAGTGGACCAGCACCAGCTGCTCCAAGATGACGCTCACTCTATCCCCAGCAAGGCCTGGGTGGACCTGACCCCACACAACATTTTGTCCCAGGTCACCTGTGAAGTCACCCACAGGGACCTCAACAAGCCCCTGAAAGCCACCATGAATCTCTCTCAAGTGCTCCAAGAGGTGTGTGTGTGTGTGTGTGTGTGTGTGTGTGTGTGTGTGTGTGTCTGTCTGTCTGTCTGTCTGTCTGTCTGTGTGTCATTTGTGGGGTGGGCATGGCCAGATTGGATTTGAATCCTAAACCCTTAGGTTTACCTAAGGGGGGAACTGAAATTCCTCAGCAACACCTCTGAGCACTGTACATATAGACTTTAAGAATCATAGGTCCCAGAGGCTGGCTGCCTGTGTCATTTTACAAGTTGAATGGCTCTGAGCACATAAATATTTTCTGCCTTGGTTTCCTACTGGGGGGTGGGGGGGATGGGAATAAAATGTAGACTTCTGTTGAAGATGAGTTTTCCTTATGAAGGTCCTAGAGGGGTGCATAGTAGGTGCTTTATAGATGCCCCATCTTCTTGTTCTTACCTGGTTGCAGCCTCCTGTTCCAAGCGTCTCCCTTCTATTGATAATGTTGCTATTGTAATTGCTTTTAGGTGTGTTTGTTTTTGTTGTTGTTTTTTGGGTGCTGGTACTCAGACTTGTACTCAAGAACTGGGCACTGTTCCTTTGGGTTTTGGTTTTTTTTCTTCTCAAGTCTGGCTCTCTACTACTTGAGACACAGCTTCACTTCCAGCTTTTTTGGTGGTTAATTGGAGATAAGAGTCTCACAGACTTTCCTGCCCAGGGTGGCTGTGAACTGTGATCCTCAGTTCTCAGCCTTCTGAGTAGCTAGGATTAAGTCATGAGTCATTGAGGCCCAATAGGTAATTCTTGTTACTCTGATATTTCAAAAAACAAATCACAAAAAAACAAAACCCACATACCTCTATCTATATTGAATGAATATCAACGTTGAGCCCTACTTGCCTTATTTGAGCATGTCAGAGAGAGAGAAAAAACATTTGCTTAAAAAAGAGTGAGAGATGTTAAGACAGGTCTCTAGGACAGAGAAGCCTCAGGGTGATGCTAATTTTACCAGCTCTTACTTTTTATTCCTCTGCTCAGGTATTCCTTCTTTGAAAATCACATCCTCTGGGGTCTGTATCCACGTGAGCCTGACCTGTGACATGAGCTCCTTCTACCCACCTCACCTGGATGAAGAACAGACACAATGTAGACTCTTCCCAGGCCAGAAGAAACCCAGATGAAACATTCTCTCTGGAGCACACAGTGCAGGATGAGGTCAGAGAAGTGAGTTTGTGTGCTGGGTGATTCAGGATGACCAGAACTCTGTAAAATCCAACATCACCCTGAGAGGACCAGCTAAGGAGAAAGGTGGGCTTCTTTGTCTCTTTCCCATTTCTCCCCCCTCCCTTCCTCCTCTCTCTCTGGGGTAGCATTGGCCTGGAGCCCTGGAAGGTAGTTGAAGGCAGGCAGGAAGACCTGGTTCATGAGAAAGTTCCCACACAGCTATTTATACATTCTTTCCCCTCCCCTCAACTAAGGAGTGAGTGGGTTTCTCCATCTTCCCATTCCATGCGGTTCTCTGCCTTAAGGCTTGATTGCAAGAAACAGTGGAGATTAAGAACTGCTGTGCCCCCAAACCCTTCTAGGAAAGCCATTAATCAAGACTAGTTCAGCTGGAAGTTTCTGGAAATCAAGGTAATTCAAAAAAAGGTTTTGGGCAATTCTGAAGAGTCAGCTCAGGATCCTGTGTTTACAAGGCAGGTGCTAGACTACTAGAACCATGGCTCCCACCCCCTTTCTTGCCTTGGTTATTTTCAAGGGAGGGTCTCACTTGGTGCTGGGATTGGGCGGGGCTGTCCCCCAAGGATGACAGGTGCATACCATTACACCCAGCTACTGGTTGAGATGGAATCTCGAGAACTTTAATACCCCTATGCAGACCTTAAAACTTGAGCCTCCACCCCTCAAGTAGCTAAAAAATATGATGATGATGATGATGATGATGATGATAACGATGATGATATAACTATCCACCTAGGCTTGAGACACTGCCCCTGGCTTAGAATTCTTGACTCCCTTAGTACACCTCCTAGCCCTAATTTTCTCCATCTGTGGCTGCAGATATTTTCTCTCCACCAGGGGGCGCTGTCCGCTGACAGAAGGGCCCAGAGCCTGACATAATTGGCCTTTAGCTGACTGCACTAGGAATTCTCAGAGGCCGATGATCCCATTTCTCTTTAAGTTTCTCTGTGTCCTTCTTTTGTTGCTCATTCAAAGTGAGAAAAACATCCGCCCAGCAGGATGTACAGGTCTGGGTGAAAAACTCCAATAATGGGAAGCAAGGTACCTTGTGCCTGGATGACTTCACCCTGAGGGTTTTTTCTTCTGTCTTATTTTTTTTTTCTCCACATCTACACACACACACACACACACACACACACACACACACACACACACACACACGGGGCCTGCCACTGCAGGGCCTCACTCAGATGGCCCTGGTCTCTTGTTCAGCTTCGTGACACCCCAGGGCCCACAGCTGGAAGGGCAATCAGGCCCTTTCCTATTTGCTGTAAATATCCTTTTGCATCAGTGTCTTGCTTATGAGCCCTACTTTGTCAGCGCCCACTCCTTGCCCTGGCTTCTATTTGGTGCACCTATATAGCACTAACAATATACCAGACATGTTTGCCTCATTGTGATCATCAGCAGAGGGAGCGAATTCCAGTCTCTGCAGCGCTGGGTTTAGGATCCAGCCATCTGACCACAAAACCAGTGTTTCCTTCACTTCCCTTCTCTCCCGTCCCAGCATACAAACCTTTGTGTTCTCTCCCATGAGTTTCCAAGTCTCCACCCTAAGGAGCTGACTTCTCATCACACCGTCCACAGCCTTGGGCTGCCACAAGCAGCTTTCCCCGTGGCACCAGAACAGGGGCAGGCTTTTAGGGCTGGGTGTGAATGGAATTGTGTCCCACAACAGGCCCCTCGCCCTTCCCTTTCCAAGTCTTTGCTCAGCTTTGCCCTGACAAGGGCAACATCCTCATGCGGATCTGCCAAGGAGGCTCTCCCCCCCCCCCCCCGCCCTCCAGCCCCCTCGATACCCTGTGTGGCATCTGGACAGGGGAGCGCAGGGTTGGAGGGCTTAGCCCCGGTTTAGTCTCCACCAGCCAGAGTTAGGCTGAAAGCCAAGCAATCGTTAAGATCACCAGCGAATAGAAATCCAACCTTGGAGAATTAGAAGTTAATGTAGCAGAAAATTCCCCCGACTCCGGGTCAGAGCCCCTGGGTCGCAGTGTCAGTTTTGTTGCTTAGCCAAGGAGGCCGTCAGGTGACGTGGCAACCCTCTCAGAGACTTTTCTGTCTCTGGTCACATTCAAAGTGTGATTGGTGGGCTGGAGGTGTGGCTCAGTGGCAGAGTGCCAGCTGCAAGCCAGAAAGCCAAAAAAAGCTCAAGCCTGTAATCCTAACTGCTCAGAAGGCTGAGATCTGACAGTCATGATTTGAAGTCAGACTCTTATCTCCAATAACCAGCAAAAAGCTGGAAGTGGAGGTGTGGCTCATGTGGTATGGCACAAGCCTTGAGCAAGAAAGGAATGTCTGTGAGACTCTTTTCTCCAATAATCTATTCACAAAAAGCCAGAAATAGTGCTGTGGTTGAAGTGGTACAGCACTAGCCTTGAGCAAAAGAAGCTCAGGGACAGAGCCTAAGCCCAGAGTTCAAGCCCCAGGACCAACACACACACACACACACACACACACACACACACCAGCTGACATTTGTGGAACAACTACAGTGCACTTCGAAGTACAACAAGCTCCTCGCTTCATTTGGTAACTCTACGTCAGGAATCTTCCCCTTTCTCAGATGATGAAATTGAGGCTTGGAGAGGCTCAGCCAGAGGGATGGGGATGTGGATGTGGGCAGAGTGGGTCCCCTGAATCTGTGCTCCTTCCCCTTCCTGGTGAGATGTAAAGGAAAGTCTCCCCTTTTCGGGGACTGAGGTCGGAGCTGAGCAGTGGCCAGGGGCACAGACCCTGTGGCTGGGGTACCTCGCTGAAAACCCCTAGCTTTGTCCACTGACTAACTATGGACTTGGCATGTTGACCTAGCCTGCCTGGTTCTCCCTTGCATCAAGTGTGGAATGAGTGCCCCCTTGGGGCTGTGTGGGGAAATGCAGGATGCTGTTTGCTTAGGGGTATTTGCTCTGTGGTGTTGGCCTGTGTATGAACTGGGTCTTGGATCCCCTCTGGTCCCCTCTGCTGGTATCTGTAGCAGCCTTGGAAGGCTGTGGCTTCTCAGCAGGGAGGCTGGGCAGTCACAGGCATCAGGCACCTGCCGGACTCATGGCAAGCTGTTCTCCCACAGGGAGGATGGACCACGATAGGAACCTGAAAGGCCCTGGACAGCATACTGAGCCCCGCACAAGCATCCGGCTGAGCTACACATCGTTCATGGCGCACACACACAGCAGGTGATGGTGACCTGGTTCAAAAACATGCACCAGCTCCCTCAGTCCCACACCAGCATCGTCTCCAGTAGACACACATTCACCGTGACCAGCAACGTGTCCATCCCACTGCAGGAAGACAATGTGTTCTCCACCATCCTCTGCTCCATGAAACATGAAGCCATCCTGGTCTTCCAGAAGGTCATCAACCTGAGCCAGTACCTCTGAGGTAAGGACACCTCCCCCACACCCCCACCCCAGCCCCTCTGGCGGCAGGCTCCTCTGAGCACTATGGGGAAATAATTGGCATGGCTTTGTGGTGGCAGGGATTCAGTGATGGTGCACCTGTAGTGACAGCTCACAGGTGGTCATTGTGGGTGCTGGATTTGTACTCTGTACACACATACCCATACCCACAACCTGCCCCACCACATACATCTCTATAATTTAATTGAGATACTATTAGAAACATTGAAGGGGTTGGTGACCTTCTAAATTTTAGTAGCTGTGATAGTTTTCTATCATTTCTCTCACCAGGGTGTGGTCTAATGTTTCTTTATCTGTTTTATTTGTGTTGTTGATTGGCCTGGGCTTGACTCATTCTTGTGAATTGAATGAAACCGTAAGCTTTTGCTGGTGATGGTAGTGGTGGTGGTGGTGGTAGTGGTGGTGGTGGTATGTGTGTGTGTGTGTGTGTGTGTGTGTGTGTATGTGTGTGTGTGTGTGTGTGTGTGTGTATGTTGTTTGTTTGTTTTGTGCCAGTCCTAGGGCTTGAACTCAGGGTCTAAGCTTGTTTTTTTTTCCCTCAAGGCTATAGCTCTACCACTTGAACCACAGCTTCACTTCTGGCTTTTTGTGGTTAATTGGAGATAACAGTCTCATGAACTTTCCTGTCTCAGCTAGCTTTGAACAGTGATCCTCAGATCTCAGCCTCCTGAGTAGCTGGGATTGCAGGTGTGAGTTGGTGCTCAGCTGCCTCTGCTCTCTTTGGCTGTCAAGAAAACTCATGTTCCTATCTGCCTCACCTGGGTATTTATTACATAATTTCCTGGAGCTGGGACAGTGTGCGGGGCAATCAGAGCCATGCACAGCACAGACATTCATGAATGGATCGCTGCAGTAGAATGATGCTCCTCCGAACTTCGCCCGGCCCAGCGCATCGTGGCACAGGGTGTCTCGGTTGATTGGTGCTGAAAGCGGAGTCTGAGCACAGGGCTCTGGGGCTGGGGCCTGAGGGGTGGCAGTGAGGAAGCAAGGGGAATGGCTAGGGCAGGGTGAGTTGCTGGCCCAGGAGATGGCTGCTCTGGGCAGTGGTGGTCTCCACCATTGTGCCTCAGGGCGTGGGAGACCAACTTGCCCAGGTGGCTCTTCTTGGCTATAGAGAAATCACTGGCAGAGAGGCGGGAGGGATTCTGGGAGACTGAGGTGGAACGCTGTACGTGTGGCTGGGGAAGATGGACTTGGAGCTCGGGAACCGCCTGCTGGGAGGCCAGCCCCCTGCTGGGAGGGGGCTCAGCCTCCATCGAAGAGTGGCCCCTCATATCATGCTCCGCTGAGAATCCACACCCATGACTGAGTGGCTTTTGAAAAAAAATCAGATTAAAAAAATGGAGGCACATGATATTGGGGAGAATGAGTAGTTAAAAAGAAGAGGAGGAGGAGGAAGAGGAGAAGTAGGAGATAGGACGAAGAGGAGGAGGAGGAGGAGGAGATGATCTCCAATGCTAAGGAAACTGGGGACACTGGTTTGTTTAAGGAGTCCCCTATAAAAACAGATTCACCCTCATTTCAGATAGTTTCTCCATGTTACCCTTCCACGATTGTGCTGTGGATGTGAAGGTGAAGTATTGATTGGGTCACAAGCACAGTTTGGGGTGAGAAGTGGGGTCAGTTTCTTTCTACTCTAAGCATGCAGTCCCTCTGAAGAATTGGTATAGGTAGCTGCAATCATAGAATATAATCAAAAAGCAAATTAAATAAAACCATGTCATGATGTAAAAGGGTTTCAGGATGAAGTTTCAGCCAGTTCCTTCTTAAAACATTGTATGAAAATAAGGCCTGATTTTGTGTAGGTTCAGTTTTGGTCAGTGTGTGTGTGTGTGTGTGTGTGTGTGTGTGTTTAGTGCTGGTCCTAGGGTCTGTGTGATATATCTGAGCTTTTTTGCTCAAGGCTAGTACTCTACCACTTTGAGCTGCAGCTCTACTTCTTTTCTTTTTAAATTTTATTTTCTTGTAAAGATGCTGTACAGAGGGGTTACAGTTACATGAGTAAGGTAATGAGAACATTTTTTGTAGAATCGTTACTCCCACTTCAGCTCTACTTCTTGTTTTGTTTTTGTTTACTGATGGTTAATTGGAGATGAGAGTCTCATGAACTTTCCTGCCCCACCTGGCTGGGAACTGTGATCCTCAGATCTCCCCCTCCTGAGCAGCCAGGATTACAGGATTACAGGTGTGAGCCACCAGCTCACTTTCCTTTTCTTTTTTCCTTTTTCTTTTTGTCACTCATGGGGTTTGAACTCTGAGCCTGGCTGCTGTCCCAGATCTCTTCAGCTCAAGGCTGGCACCCTACCTTTGAGCCACAGCGCCACTTTCGGTTTTCTGGTGGTTACTTGGAGATAAAAGTCTCATGGACTTTCCTGCCCAGGCTAGTTTTGAACCACAATCCTCAGATCTCAGCCTCCTGAGTAGCTAGGATTACAGGCGTGAGCCACCGGCATCTGGTTCCAATTTTTTCTTTAGTATTAGTATTGAACTCAGGGCCTCAAGAATTCTACTCTTTGAGAACCACATCCTCATTCCCTTTACTGTGGTTTTTCAGGTAGGGTCTCATGTTTTTGCCCAGGCTGGCCTCAGATCATGATCTTTCTATACCTGCTGGGATTATGATCATATAAACCAAGCCCAGCTATTGTAGAGGTTCCTTCTAACTGCGGCTTTTCTCCTTTCCTTTTCTCTTCACACCATCTTTCTATGTTTATGTACTGGCTCTTGTGAAGATAAAATATGAAAATGCATGCAGGCTGCCCTGAACACTGCTGTGCACACAGAAGGTTCCGTCATCCACTGTGTCTAGCTGCTGGTGAGAGTTGATGCTGCACTGGACTTGGTACTTCCCCGAGTTCGCTTGGTTGATGGCACCACCCCCAGGCACCACCCAGCACCACCCACCAGGCCCCCAGTGACCTGGTCCTCCCTCCTCAGGTCTTGCCCTTGCTTGGTGAGAGCCCCTGTGTGGGCAGGAAAGAAGGATCACAGACAGCAAGCTTCTGGGCTGGCATCTCGCCTTGGTCGTTCACCCCTGGGGCAGCAGCACTGAGAGCATTCTGCAGGGCTGGGAGGGCTGAGAATAAGGAAGGACTATTTGGGAGTCAGAGGCCCTCAGTTCTTTCCACTTGCTCAATTAAAGGGCTTTCATTCTCTATCCTAGACCAAGGGCTGAAATCTGCTGTGACCGAGAGAGCTGATTTGACTTTAGAGAATGTCATCATTTCAGTGTCAGAAACAACAAATGTAGTCATAAGGTCTTGTTGGCTATAGGGTCATTTACTTCCTTCTTTCTGTCTATCCACACACCCATCCACCCACCCATCCACTATTTTTCCATACATCCATTCACTCATCCACTCATCATCCATCCACCATTCATCCATCCATCCATCTATCCATCCATTCACTTAACCACAGTCGTACATCCCCCCACCAACTCACCATCCATCATCTATCCATCCACTCCTCTACTCACTTATCCATCCACCCATCCACCATCCCTCCATCTGTTTGTTAACCACTCATTCATCCATCTACCCACCATTCATCCATCCATCCACTCTTCTACTCACTCATCCATCCACCTATCCACCATCCATCCCTCTATCTCTCACCCATCCATCCACTAACCACTCATTCATCCATCTACCCACTCACCATTCATTCATCCATACATTCACTCATCTACTCACTCATCCTTCCATCTACCCATTCACCTACCCACTCACCCACCATCTATCCATCTATCCACTTGATCATCCATCTACCCACCCACCCATTCATCCACCCACCCACTCCCCATCCATTCATCTACCCATCCTGCCATTCATCCATTCATCTATCCACCTACTTACCATCCATCCATTTACTCATCCATCTACCCACCCACCCACCCATCCACCCACCCATCCACTTACCCATCCATTCAAATATGAATTCATTTTTTTTTTTTGGTCGGTCGTGGGGCTTGAACTCTGGGCCTGTCCCTCAGCTCTTCAGCTCAAGGCGAGCGCTCTACCACTTGAGCTACAGCGCCACTTCCGGTTTTCTGGTGGTTTATTGGAGATAGGAGTCTCACGGTCTCTCCTGCCCAGGCTGGCTTTGAACCGCGATCCTCAGATCTCAGCCTCCTGAGTAGCTAGAATTATAGGCGTGAACCACCAGCACCAGGCAAATATGAATTCTTTATGCATGCACACTCTCCTTTATCACAACATTTTTTTTTATTATTCACCTTTTAACCAAGATCTAAATCTCCTAGGTGGAATGCTGGGCTGATCGTAGGCAAATAACCTAGTCCTCTAGGAACTCCCAGTGGATTTTGCACTGTAATCATCTGCTTTCTCTGGGCTCTGCCAGTTCCCCCTACAGTGACAGTGTCCCAGTCATCCACTCCTCTGGCTTGGTGGCAGTTACCTGCCATGTGCAGAGGTTCTACCCACAGGATGTGCGTCTTACCTGGCTGGTGAACTGCCAGGTGGTCAAGGACACCACGCTGCCTGAGCCTGTGCAGAATAAGATGGCTTCTGTGCCCTGGAGAGTGTGTACTGGACGAATACAAAGATGCAGAGGTCTGGGCACATATTCACCTGTGTGGTGGAGCATGACTCACAGCCTCCCCTCGGGGCCAGCCTCATACTGTATGCAGCACCCACCACCTACAAACATACAAGGAGCCCAGGTGAGTTTGGGCAGTGGGGCTTACCTCCATCTCCTGAGTGGATTTGGTGGAAGAGAGAGGGAGGCTGATAGTCTCCAAGGTTAGCTCCAGCCCACCAGCCAATAGGAGTGCTTGAATAATGGGCATAGAACCCAGCCAGCGACTTCCTCCAGAAGAGGCATTCTGAAAGGTTCTTTCATATCTGTGCAAAGAGTGGTTCGCAGCTCAACCTCCTCAAAAATGCCCTAAAAAGAGCCGAGTAATCCTAGCTACTCAGGAGGCTGAGATCTGAGGATCATAGTTTAAAGCCAGCCCAGGCAGGAAAATCCAAGAACACTGGAAGTGGAGCTGTGGTTCAAAGTGATGGAGAGATAGCCTTGAGGAAGAGAGTGTAGGGACAGCATCCAGTCACTGAGTTCAAGCCCCACAAACAACAGAATAAATGAATGAATGCATGCATACATACATACATAAATCACCCTAAAGAGACTTCGGCTTGGTGCTCATCACTGTGGAGGCAGAGTGGGTTTAGCAGTTGTCAGATGGGTTTAGCAGGGAGTGAGCAGGCTTGCCTGCATGTTGTTCTGCAAGGCTGCACCTACAGGGGCAGGACGTCTGCTCTGATCACAGAACAGGCTCTTTTTGTTCGTGGCCCTGGATTTGAATTCTAAGCAGGCATTCCACCAATTGAGCTATGCCTCCTGCCCTATCCCCACCCCTTTTTTAGTTATTTTTCTAATAAAGGTTGGTGTTATTTGTTTGGGGTCATCCGTGACTGTGACTGCCACCTTCATAACTGGGGTTACAGGAGCGTGCCTCTATGCTTATCTTATTGGTTGAGAAGTGGGATCTTGATAACTTTTTGTCCATGCTGGCCTCAAACCATAAACCTCCTGATCTCTGCCTCCCAAGTAGTTGAGATTATGGATGTGAGCCACCATACCCAACTTTCCACCCAACATTCTTACACATATATATATAAGTCTCCAGGCTCTACTTTGTTCCTTTGTAGATAGGGTGTAAGGACAGTTACTGATTTGCAGAGTCCTTGTGAGGATTAAGTGAACTAATATACCTGTACCCCATATACAGTCAAAATGTATGTTGACAACACTGTCATTTGAGTGTAGGTAAACTTGAACTTTTAATTTCCAGTAAACTGAGGCAACAGTCAGTGATCTCTCAGAGACTCAGTTTACTCACTTATATGATATTTTTGTAAATGGCACATTTAGAGATCATAGCACAGATCATGTTAAATGACCACAAGGCTGTAAGGACTGGCATTGGCGAAATTCAGATTTATGCCTTAAAGCTAAGCACCTAATTGTTGGCTTCCAGATATTCAAATAAGCATGTGTTGGGAGAGGTTCAAGGTGAGATTTCTGCTTTTTTTTCCCCCACCAGTACTCGGCTTAGGAGTCAAAGCCTTGTGCTTGTCATTCTATCACTGGATCCATACCTCTAGCCCTATTGGGATTTGGGTAAGGTTCTTGAGATTATTTTGCCGGGGTTGGCTTTGGACTGTCATCCTACCTATGTCTCACACATAGCTGAGATTACAGACATGTGCTGCCATGCCCAGCTTCTTTGTGGAGACAAGGTCTTAGCTTTTTTCCGGGGCTAGCTTTGAACTGTGATTCTATTGATCTCTGCCTCCTGAGCAGCTAGCATTTACAGCTAGGAGCCACCATGCCAGTCCCAAAGTTATCTCTTATTTAGGAGTGAAAAGTGTACAGAAAAGAGCTCAGAGCTGGAATTAGAGTTAGATCTGGCTCTTTGGCTCTGAACATTCCTGGCTCTTCATCCCAGATGAGCGAGCATCTAACCTCACAGAGCCAATCTGAAGGGCTTTCGGTTCTGTGGCTTTTAGATTCAGAGATGTCTGCCCATATTTTTGTGGCTTTGCTCCTGTGCCTCAAGGTGCTACTGCTGATGAATCTCATCATAGCCTATGTCTACAGGTGGTAGACTCTGTGACAGGTGGGTTTGGGGTGGGCCCTTAGTCTTAGGGTGGGAGGCCAGGGCTGCAGGCAAGGGCAGGCAAAAGGAGTTCAGAGTGAGCACACAAAGTCATAGGGTATCTGTAGACTGCCTGCAAGTCCAGTCCAGTAGCAAGAGAAGGTTGTGCACGCTCTTACTTTCTCCAGATGTGTTTTGAAGTTCCAGATCTATGCATAGCATCTTGTCCTAGAGTTGGGAGGTTTTAAGTTAGAGTCAAAGGCATAGGAGTGGAATGCAATCAAAACCCCAAGTGTTCACATGATACATCTACCACTGTGATCTGGAAGAGGGTGTATCTGAAGAATGGGAGGTTCTGATCAGTGGCAGGTGGATGTGGGCATGGGAGGGAATTCAGAATCTAGGAAGAGTGCAGTGCATAGGGCTTCACTTCTGATCTGCATCATGAGCTAAGACTGAGCAGAGTATTTGACACACAGTAGGTGTTCAATAAACACGTATAACAGCTCATGAATGAACCAATGAATGAATGATCTTCCCCTACAGCTTCTGCATGGGCGGTGACACATTGCTCAAGTGGAGAGAAGACCCTGCAAGGACCTGTAGGTGACCCCAGAACCCTGCCTACACTCTGTTGTCCTGGCACAGACATGATCCTTCTGCATACCATCTGACGTTCTACCCTCAGGGCTTTGGAGCTGAGTCAAGGGAAGATGTTGGGTGATGGACTTGGGGGTGTCTCTACTCCGAAGTATGGAACTTCACATGACTTTGCTTCTATTCGAAAGAGAATATAAGCGATCAAGTCAAATGTTGGTGGCTTGTATCTGTAATCTTAGCTACAGAGGAGGCTGAAATCTGAGGATTGAAGCCAGCCCAAGCAGGAAAGTCTGTAACACTCTTATCTTCAATTAACCACTAAAAAGCTAGACATGGAGCTGTGGCTCAGTGGTAGATCATCAGCCTTGAGGGGGAAAAAAGCTGAGGAGTGCCCAGGCCCTGAGTTCAAACCCCAGTATTGGCACCAAATTAAAAACAAAACAAAGCAATCCAAGTAGACAGATGTGAACCCTCTCCCTGATTGTGAACAGGTCTTAGTTTTTCACATCCCTGTTCATTATTATCCAGGGTTCCTGAAAGTGTGATTATATTTGCATAGACAGATGTTTTTAAAATTCCAGGTCTGCTGGGTAAGCATTTAAAAAAATCCTGAAATACATAAAAAAATAATACAAAAATATCCTCAGAGATACCATTGTAGATTTACAAAATCTTGCCATTGCATTGTTGTCTTCTTTAGTTTCCATTTAAAAAGTTTTGTCCCGAACTTGGTGTTAATCCTCCTTCAGCAGGATTGTGTACTTTTACAACATGTGTATTATGTTTCATGTTTAAACACCATACTCTTCTCCATGCTTTTATGTTGGACATAGCATTTTGGAACTTCATTTTCTATTGCATGTTGAAACACAAATTGTATCATGCTGATACATGTAGCTCTGCTTTATTATTTTTCCTTTCTCCTTGGGTCTCATATGGTAAAAATCCACCACGTTTCATGAACGTATCTCATCATGAATGTTACACTTTATCCAGCATCTCTGCTAGCTTTGTGACAAACATTTTGTGTTTTAAAACATTTTTTATTGTAAAGATACTGTACAGAGGGGTGACAGTTATATGAGTAAGGTAATGAGTACATTTCCTATTGATCATTGTTACCCCCTCCTTTGTTTTCCCCCACTATCCCTTCCCTCCCATCTCTCCAACTCCTCCCTCCCCCTTCAAGTTATAAAGTTCATTTCCAACATAGTGTCTATTATATGTCTCATTGTTACAATGGGTCAACCTGTATCCTTGTTTCAGCATTTTATTTCTCTCCCCCACCCCTCCATCCCCGCAAAATTAGAATAATGTATATACAAGATGCTGGGCACCGGAATCAAATACAGTGACAACAGAGGTTATACCATGGGGGAAGAACATAAAAAAGAAACAAAAAAATCACATAGTACATTAAAAACAACAGTGACAAAGAAAATACCTCTTGTGTCCATATCTTGGGGTTCATTTCACTTAGCATCATCTTATATGGTCATCTGTACATAGCTTTTGACCCTTTCTGCTGTGTGACAAACACTTTTGTGTTTGTCTTCCCTGGGTGCACAAGGCAAGCCCCTCTTGTTTCCTAGGTAGCACTCCAGGTGGTAGTATTCATACCACCTGGGAGTTTTTGTTGTTGTTGTTGTTATACACAAAACAGGTTTTCAGTTTTTGCTCAAATTATGCCCTTCCTATTTTATCTTTAGCTATATATTTTTTTTCTGGTGCATGAGTGGCAGGTGATATGTAGAGCTTATTTTTTGTCTACAATAATAAACTTTATTTTTAATTTTATTTTTTGGTCTTTTTTTTGAGCTGGGGCTTTGTGCTTATTTGTAATCCTAGCTATTCAGGAGGCTGAGATTTGAGGATCATGGTTTGAAACCAGTCCAGGCAGGAAAGTCAATGAGATTCTGATCCCTAACCACAAAAAATAAGTCAGAAGTGGAGCTGTGGCTCAAGTGGTAGAACATTAGCCTTTACCTTTAGGGATAACACCTAGGCTTTGAATTCAAACCCCAAGACCAGCACAAAAAAATCAATAATAATTCATTAATTTTTATTGCTGAAGTAGTATTTCATTATATGGATGCACAATTTGCTTGACCATTTGCTTGACCATTAGCTTGTAAGTGAATGCATTTTGATTGGTTAGTTCTTGTGTTTTGCTGTTCCAAATAAACCTATTATGGATATTCAAGCATATGACTTGTTTTGTTGTTTGTTTTACTGTGCTTCATCTTCCAATCCAAGAGTTCATGTGTCCCTGTGATGATGAATTTTCAGTGTCAACTTGACCAGATGAAGGGACCCACATAGCTGGTAAAGCATTATTTCTGGGTTCATCTGTGAAGACACTAGAATCAGTGAACTGAATCAGGAAAATCCCCATCACTCAGTGTGGACATGCAACCATCAAATGGCTGAGAACTAAAGATCAAAAGGGCAGAGGAAAGACAAACTTGCTCTCTCTTCTCGTGCTGGTACACCATGTTCTCCTGACTTTGGACATTAGAATCTTGATTCTGCTGCCCTTGGGTTTGAGACTTGCCCCAGCACCTTGTCCCCTCCCCCACCAGGTCCTCAGAACTTTGACCTCAATGAGATCAAAGCCACCAGCTTTCTCATGTCTCTAGTTTGCTTATGGCACATCACCTTATTCTCTGTAATTGCTTGAGTAAGACCCATGAATCTTGTCCTACCTACCATTTATCTCTATTTATATATCTGTGTATCTATCTATCTATCATCTATTCATCCTATTCATTCTCTTTCTGTAGAGAACACTGATTAATTATATTTGATTTTTCTTTGAGGAAAATATCTTCTGATTTTTTCATCAATGCTCGTAGGTTTTCACATGTTTTACATATCTAGATATAGATATAGTCAGATTTATGACCCAGATTTCATTTTTGAGCAATTCAAATAGTGTGAAGGTTTTTAAAAGTATTTTAATTTATTCATTGTTAATATGAAAGTGTTGTACAGAGGGGTTATCATCTTATTGGTTAGGTAATGAGTACATATTTTTTGGTGTGAAGTTTTTAATTTTTGCTTTCACAAGTTTGTCCATGCTATTCACAAATGTGCTTCATTTTTGTAACGTTGGTCATTTGCCTGGAAATCAAGAGCTTTTTGAGTAAGTTCTTTGGAACTTCCTACCAAGACTATTATGCATCATTTGCATTACAGTTTAATTTCTTTCAAGGCCTTTTCTTTTCTTTATGTCCTATCTTATTGCTTTGTCAAGTACTTCTAGTATTGTGTTAGAGTGCTCAGAGAGGAAGGAAAGCTGTCAGGAGAAATCATGTGGAGCTGGGCTGCCCATTGCACTCCTGGTGCACACAGTAGCCAAAGGGAAACCATGTGTTCAACACAAAACTATATCCAAATGCCAAGTGTAACATGGATGAATTCAATAGAATGAAGTAGGTAAGAATGACTTTCTATGAACTTAAATAGATTGAGCCTGGAACTGGTGGCTCATCTCTATAATCCTAGCAACTCAGGAGGCTGAGATCTGATCATCAAGGTTTGAACATGGCCCAGGCAGGAATGTCCATGAGACTTCTATCTCCAATTAATTATCTGTCAGTCTTGGGGCTTGAACTCAGGGCCTGGGTGCTATCCCTTTTGCTCAAAGGCTAATACTCTTATGACTTTGAGCCACAACTCCAGTTCTGTTTTTTTTCCTTCTTTCTTTCTTTTGTGCTGGTCCTGGCTTTTGAACTCAGGGCCTGACTGATGTTCCTGAGCTTTTTGCTCAAGGCTAATGCTCTACTACCTTAGTCATAGCTACACTTCCAGCTTTTTGATAGTTAATTGAAAATAAGAGTCTTACAAGGTAGGAGCCAATGGCTCATGCCTGTAAACCTAGTCAGGAGGCTAAAATCTAAGAATTATGGTTCAAGCCAGCCCTGGCAGGAAAGTTCATGAGACTCTTATCTCCAATTAATCACTACAAAATTGGAAATGGGGCTGTGGCTTAAAGTGGTAGGGCACTAGCACTGAGCAAAAGAGCTCAGGGACAGCACCCAGGCCCTGAGTTCAAGCCCCATGATTGACAAAAAAAAAAGTCTCACAGACTTTCTTGCCTGGACTGACTTTAAACTGCGATCTTCAGATCTCAGCTTCTTGAGTAGCTAGGATCACAGTGTGAGCCACTAATGCCTGGCCCCATGAGGTTTCTTCCCTTTAGAGGAACAGAACAGTTGGAGAGTGTTGGAGCTGCACACTCTCTTTCTCCACAAGGAAGATCAAAGATAGTTGGAGTTGGGTATTTCTCTAGGTAAATGCATCTCTAGTGGAGCCCACCAGGTTAAGCTCTGGTAAAATACTCTCTTGTGGTGAACATGTAGGAGTCTAGAAGTCCCCAACTGAGGGAACATGTCCCAGACAGAGCTGATGAATACAGCCAGGCGGGGACAGGATGTGGGAAAGTTTCCAGGAGGAGCAGGGCAGGCCTGGAGAGTTCCATGAAGTTCATGCCACACAGAGGGATGATGCATCTCCCCTTCCTGCAATCTGCCTCCCCCAACCCTGAACACTAGCAAAGCAGGGGTGTAGAAACATGTGCATGCCTCAGACATCCACACCTTAGCCTTCACATATGCAAGTCACATGATGTGGCCAGGTGTAAACCAGGAGGCAGATGAGGCCTCAGGTGAAGCAGCTGCCCCTTCCATGTACCATAAGGAATTTGGGAGTCCCAGAGGAGACAACTGATCTCAGAAGGTGGAGACGACAGGGATGGCACACAAATTGAGTTTAGGAATTCAGAGAGGTGAATTCAGGCCATTGGTGAGCAACTGGTCCTTTGAGATAGGGGATCCTTGAAAAGTTGTATTTGATCTTCCTGTCTCCATCTGGTACCAAGAGCACCAATAATGCCCTATGGTTATTTTTGTTTTTGTTTTTGTTTTCCTCAAGAATATTCCAGACAAGATTGCCTTTAATATCTGCTACCACACTTCAGGGCTAAAAAATACCCAAACAATCAGAAAAAGACTTCTTATCCCAGGTTGGAGATGACAAGATGAAGTGAGGGGTGACCTGCCCAGCTCCTGGTCAGGTCCTCACCCCAGTCACTCACCCTGCCTTCCTCCTCAGCTCCATCTGGCACAATGGGAAATGGCCTTGGTGCTTTCTATATAGAAAATACAGAGTCTGTGGTTGGAGGTTAGCTCAGTTGGTCACGCTCTGCCAGTGAGCTAATGCATCAGATACTGAATTTGAATCTGGTCTTGGACCAAAGAAACAAGAGAAAGAAGAAAGAAAGAAAGAAAGAAAGAAAGAAAGAAAGAAAGAAAGAAAGAAAGAAAGAAAGAAAGAAAGAAAGAAAGAAAGAAAGGAAGGAAGGAAGGAAGGAAGGAAGGAAGGAAGGAAGGAAGGAAGAAGAAGAAGAAGAGAAGAGAAAGAGAAAGGAAGGAAGGAAGGAAGGAAGGAACGAACGAACGAACGAACGAAGGAAGGAAGGAAAAGAGAACACAGAGTCTATGAGGTGATGTGCCTGCCCCAGGACTACAATATGCATAACCCTAGCCGCTTATATTAACCCCTAATCCCCAGCTTGCCCGACCAAGAAGCTAGCCATCTAAACCCACTTTCTCCCCTGGAATGAATCAGCAAATGGTTCCTTTTGTTGAATACAGGGACGCAGATCCCTTTGGTCCACATCACACCAACTTTGGGTTATGTGAACCAGTTATCTCAGCAGAGGGGTTACAGCAGCATGGCACTTCAGGAGCATGTGACTTCTGCTCCAACACTGAATGGGGCTGGGGAATGTTCCTTCTACCTCCATGAAGCAGGTACAAGACAAAACCACAAGCCAACCAACCATATCTGAGGCTAAAGACTTAAGGGTAAATTCTTCGTAGCCAAGCAAGAGCTCAAAAACCTCAAGGTGGGGTACAGGTCTTAGTGGATGGAGCTCAAGCCCCAGTGAACAAGAAGCATTCTTTCCATGAGGTGAATATTCTGAACTGTACCCTCGATAACTCCTCCTTGTGTAGCTTCCTGTGTTAGTGGATTTCTATTTCCCAATACCAAGACAGACTCTATGACAAACCACTTCCTCTTTCATGGAGAGAGGCAGGGTGCCTCATCTTTGCACACAGCAGAGTCTGGATTCTCCCCAACACTGACAGCAGGACACAGCAGACTGCTGAGGTCTCCATGATGCTCATTCCTGATTCCTGGCCCCAGTCTCCTCCTCCTGGCCTACTACTGATCCTCCTACTGGGATTCACAGGTGAGCATGGCCCTGAGCATGTTCCCAGTTCCTAATCCAGCCCTGCCTGTGGACTTCCAGATAAACCCAGGCACAGCCACAGGAGACAAAGACAGGGCACTGAGAGCCTATAGACTAGACACTTGAGCACTGTTTGTAGAGTCATCACCTACAGCAGGTGACCAGAGGCATCCAGTCAGAGAGCTTCTAACCATAGTCATGCCTGTGTAATATTTTAGATGATAACCTCTTTTCAATGGGATTATTATATTATACATAATATATAATAATACTTATTATTATTATATTTACCATTCCTCATCTCTCGATGAAGCAACCTGCCCAAGGCCACAGAGAAAGCTTAGGGACAGCTGCTTGAGTCTGTCTAGCTCTAAGGCTAGAATTTTCTGCTCATCCTCTGAAGACATGAACTCATTTGTCAGGCCTGACTATAACAATGCCCACTGTGCTCAGTGAGAAAAGAAATAGATATGTAGTTCCTTGGCTGGTGGTCCAAGATCAATGTGTTGGCAGGGTAAGCTTCTCGTCTTGCCTTGCCCTGGGCATCTTCTCCTGTCTTTGCACGTGGTCTGTCTTCTGTGTGTTTCTGTGTGTCTTCTTCTAACAGCACCAGTCCTTTTGGATGGCCCTCCCCCCACAACCTAATTTAAATTAGGTTAGTTAAATTAGCATCTGAGTAACAGCTCAGACCTTGTCTCCAAATAAAGTCTCATTGAAGTAAGGGAGCTCACAGGACTCACAAGTCAGCAGGTAACAGGTCTCCACAGACAGCCCTGCTCATCTCGCTTTTCTCATGGGAACTTTGTTTTCCCTCTTTTAGGACAGCAAGATGGAGGCCTGTCTTATCACAGGCCAGGACACCCTGCCCTGCTCACAGCTCCCCAACAACCTGTTTTGCCTTTGTCCCCCTTTTTTCCATAAAGCTGACCCCAAGGACCAAGTCCTGGGCATAACAGGCTTTCTGGCTCCACAGGTTTGGCCTGTGGTAATATGACCCCACAGTTCCTAAAGGGCTGGGGGCCAACTTTTACAAGTATTTCTACTACATACATAATGCACCCAAATGAGCAATGAGAGGCGACTGGCTGAGCCCATCTGAGGGGCAGGCAGGGCTGTCAGAACTTTGTTTTATTCATTTGCTGAAAGCCTGCCTCATTCCTGTGATAGATCCTCCTAGTATCCCAATAGCAGATGGGGAAACTGAAGCAGAGAGTGGAACTTGTCCACTGTCACCTCCCCTGGTCAGTGGAGATGCTGAGATTGAAACGCAGTTTTATAAGCATAGGTTTATTTCTTTTGTCCCTTCCTTCCTTCTTTCCTTCCTCTTTTTATCCTTCCTTCTTTCCTTTGTCCTTCATTTTTTCTCCTTTTTCCTCATTCTTTCTCTGTCTTTCTATCTCTGTTCATGCCTCTGCCTCTGTTTCTGTCTTTGTCTCAATACCCCTCTCTCTGTCTCTGTCTGTCTGTCTGTCTGTCTGTCTGTCTGTCTGTCTGTCTGTCTGTCTGTCTGTCTGTCTGTCTGTCTGTCTCTCTCTCTCTCTCTCTCTCTCTCTCTCTCTCTCTCTCTCTTTCAGCTGGATATTGAGCAAAATGGCCCCATTCATGTTAAGCCATACCTTACCACTGGTGATACCCACAACCCCCTAGATATCCAGATTTCTTTCTTCTTGCCGTGTTACGTTACTCAGCCTTTCAGTGCAGGCTAATTGCAGGAAGGAAGGTAGGAAAGCAACCTGCACTGTGACCACTGCCTGTTGCACAACTCAGAAAAAAAACAAAGTTAAAACCCAGTGTTGTTCCCATGTAATGTGTGATGTGTTCTTTACCTGCCAGGTATTTTATTCAACTTTCAATATGTAGCTTCATTAGCCCTCCAAAAAACCTTATATACTAGCACGGCAGATTACCCTGCTACATTTATGACTTGTGTGTGTGTGTGTGTGTGTGTGTGTGTGTGTGTGTGTGTGTGTGTGTGTGTGTGTGTGTGTGTGTGTACTAGTGTTAGTCTTTTACCAGGGTAGAGGTAAGGCGGAAATGAGCAGATGAAAGACACTGAGACACCTGCCTGCAGTACCTACGTCTATGCTGTCCTTTGGATCTGAAATCTCTCAGCTCCTGTGTGTTAAAAGCTTGGTCTCCAGAATGGTCCCACTGGAAGTTTGTGGACCTTTAAGAGTTGAAGCCAGTGGGAGTTCTCAGATCATGGTGGGGACACATTGTTGAAGGAGGAGGAGGGACCCTGGTCTCTTCCCTTTCTATCTCATGTTCCAGCATTGAGGTGAACAGGCTTTGGATCCCCTCATCCTCCTCACCATGAGGTGCTGACTCCCCATAGGCCACGGAGCAACAGGGACATCTTAACCTTCACTGAATCCTCTGAAGCTGTAAGCCAAGGCAACCCCTTTTACTTGACAGGTTGATTTGTCTCAGGCATTTACAGTCACACGAATGGAAAGTTGGCTAACACAATCTATAATACATCCATGTTTGTTATCTATATGTGTGTCTATTTACACATACCCATCTATATCATCTAAGATAACTGAAAACTTTTTGTGGGCAATCTGGAGTGATAACTCCCCTCTCTACGTGTCAGACACTGTCAGAAATGGTGTATGACTCTCTACCTCATGTGGTTAATATGTCCCTGTCACTCTACTTCACCAAAAAGGAGACAGGAACCCAAAATGCTCCAAGGCCACTCGATGAACTATCCTAATCTGAGATCCTCATGAGTGTTTATTGACATTTTTTTCCTTTTGATACTGAACTCAGGGCTTCATCCTTTTGAGGCAAGTATGCTATCATTTGAGCCATGTCCTTAGGACTTTGTTCTAAAGTTTGTTTTTCCAGTGGCATCCTATACTTTCTCCCTGGTTAGCCTTGGACTGAAATCCTCCCTCTGCATCTCCAGCAGCTGGGATTACAGGCCTGTACAACCACACCCAGTGGGAATGGTTTTAAGCATTAGTTTGTTAGACAGTGTGCCCAGATATGACACATGATCTTTCATGGTTTTAAGCATTAGTTTGTTAGACAATGTGCCCAGATATGACACATGATCTTTCAACAGTCTCTGTCAATTATGTGGAGGGGGAAGTGAGTTTGTGGTGTTCTTAGCAGGTCCCTTCTGCTTCCGGATATGCAAATAACCATTGGTTTTGGCCAAACTATTTACATAGGAAAGTCACTTTGTTACTGGGTCATTTCCACAGAAATATCTCCAGTGGCCCATGGAGATCTCACAGTGAGCAATCTATACACGACACACATGAATACTAGATATCTACTACATGCTGGTAATTCTTATAGGAACATGGATGCATTGGTGAGTAAAAGAGGCAGAGTCATTGTACTAGACTCTACTAGGGCAAATGACAGGAATCAGTACACATTACCACCACCACCACAAAATAAGGATAAGTGTGGTAAAGAAGAATTCACAGCTGGGTAAAGGGCTCAGAGAATCCACATGAGAAATGCACAAAACCAGAAGTATTTGGGTGGTCATCACTGAGGGGAAAATCTGAGTGAAATTTAGAGCAGGTGCCCAGTAAAGGTTCTGGCTGCCTGGGGGAGGGGCTTCCTGATGGGGCACAGGCATGTAATGCCAGAGAATCATTTTGGCTTTCACACTTCACGTGGTCTGGAACATGAAATTGTATAAACTGAGATGAAGTACTGGTTTGGATTTTGGTTTTTTGTTGTTGTTTTTTCTTTGTACTGGTCCTAGGCTTGAACTCAGGACCTGTGAGTTGTTCCTGAACTTTTGTGCTCAAGGCTTTAGCATCTGAGTACCAGCTCCAATGGAGAAAGATGAGACAGTGTGAGTGACTTGCCCATCATAGGTCAGATGAGGCCTGCTGCCTCCAGGAAGCACTTCTGCTTGGTGGCCAAGGCCTCTTTCAGGCCACAGCTCTAAGGACTCACTGTGTGCCAGGCTATACAAGAAATTCATGGGAAGCAGCAAGTGGCCCAGGCAGAGGTTCTGCTCCCTCCAAGCTGGGCCTAGGCTCATCCTCACCTCCATGATTTCCTGATGTCTTCTTCACAAGCAGCACTGAGGAGACTCCTGAGGGCTCAGGTTCCCTGCTCAGTGCCAGCCCTCAGGTGGAAAGGGCTGGGAGGTTGGGCCTCTACCCTAGCTCTGTGTCCGCATCCTGCATTAGGTACTTGCTCTCACAGGTGCTGAGGCTCTGAGCAGAGCTTTGTCATCCACCCAGGCTCAGTTCTCTTGTGGATGACATGGAGACTCAGGTGAGGCAGCAGAATTGAATTTTTCTGTCAGGCCTAGGGACTTCTTACCTCCAGACCCTGTGATTCTCAGCACACATAGGACCATCCACCACCAACCTTAACCCCCTTTTCACAGGAGAGCGCCAAATCCCAGAAATGGTCAGGACCAGGAACTAGGATCAGATCCAAGTCATCTTCACAGCAGATGCTAGAAACCATCTCCTCAGAGGAGCAAGGCCCAGCAGGTGCTGAATCAACCAAGAAAACAAAGGAAGTAAAACAACACAGCAACAAAGAGAAAAAGTCCTCGTGTTTCCATTTCCAGGAGTTCATGTAGACAAATATTATTTGATATACAACATAGCTTTGCACCTGTATGACCCTAGCCTCACCCTGCATAAATGTCTAGAGACTTGAATAATTGATCATGGCCCAGCTTATTTTTTCTTTTACTTGTAGATTTTTGGAGGGTAAGTGAGGCACAGAAATGGTGGGACAAAGGGTGAGCAAATGAAACAGTGATACTCACTAGACACTATGTTGGAAATCAACTATACAACTTTTGGGTGGGGATGGGAGGGAAAAACTAGAAGAGAAGTAGGGAAGGGGTGACATTGTCCAAAAAGAAATATACTCTTCATGTGACTTATTAACCCCTCTGGACATCATCTTTATACTAAATATAAATAAATTTAAAAGAATAAAAAGGGATGGTAGGGGAAAAAAACAAAGGAGGAGGCAACAATGCTTGATAAGAAATGTACTCATTACCTTGCTCAAGTAACTGTAACCCCTCTGTACAGTATTTTCACAATAAAAAACTTATTTTTTAAAAAAGAAACAAAAGCTTCATGAGATGGTCACTGAGAAAGGGCCAGCACTGTGATCTTCATGAGCTTCCTGGGGCTCAGGATCACTCTCCTCAACTCATTCCTGTGATAGCTACTCTTATTATTTCCTCATGGGGAAACTGAGGCAGAGAGTGGAAATTGTCCTTTGCCAACTGCCTTGGTCAGTGGAGACACTGAGATTAAAATTCACGCCCATATTACACAGGTTTATTTCTCTTGTCATTTCCTTCCATTATCTTTCCTTCCTTCTTCCTTCTTTCCTTTACCCCACCATCTGTTCTTCCTACAATTTTTTGGGGGTCCGGTCGTGGGGCATGAACTCTGGGCCTGGGCGCTGTCCCTCAGCTCTTCAGCTCAAGGCTAGCGCTCTACCACTTGAGCCACAGCGCCACTTCTGGCTTTTTTCTTTTTGCTTATGTGGTGCTGAGGAATCGAACCCAGGGCCTCAGGCATGCAAGGCAAGCGCTCTACCACTGAGCCATCTTCCCAGCCCCTCTTCCTACAATTTTATCATCACTCCTTTCTTTTTATCTTCCTTCCTCCCTATCTTCCATCTTTTTTCTTCTCTTCATCCCTCTTTTTGATCTTATTTCTCTCCCTTCCTCCCCTTCCCCCTCAGCTTCTCAGCTGCACATTGAACAAAGGACTTCACTCATGTTAACTCATACCCTACCACTAGCTACACCCACACCCTCCTAGATTCCAGATTTCTTTCTTCTAGCCATGTTATATCACTCTGCCTTTCAGTGGAGGTGAATCGCAGGGAGGAAGGCAGGGAGGCAAACCCCAGTGTGATCACTGACAGTCGCACAACTCAGACAGGACCAAAGTTAAAACCCAGTGCTGTTCTCATGGGTCACAGTGATGGATGTTTTTTCTACATGTCAAATATTTTGACTTTCAAAATATAGTTCATTGAACTCTTGATAAAGCCTTACATAGTAGCATAGCAGATCACCTATTACAGATATTTGTGACTCTGTGTGTGTGTGTGTGTACTAGTGTTCATCTACCAAGGTAGAGGTGAGTAGGAAGGAGGAGGTAAAGATACAGAGGCGCCTGCCTGCAGTATCTACCTCTGCTATACTTTGGATCTGAAATCTCCTCTCATCTGCCGTGTGTTAAAGGCTTGGTCTCCTGAGTGGCCCCACTGGAAGGCTATGGACCTTTAAGAGTTGAAGCCAGTGGGAGTCCTCAGATCATGGTGGGGACACATCCTTGAAGGAGGAGGAGGGACCCTGATCTCTTCCCTTTCTGTCCCAAGTTCCATTCTTGAAATGATCAGGCTTTGGACCCTCACATCCTCCTGACTATGAGATTCTGACACCCCATATGCCCCAAAGCAACAGGGTCAACTGATCCTGAATGGAAACTATCTTGAACTCTGAAGCCATAAGCCATGACAACTCTTTTTTACTTGATAGGTTGATTTGTCTCAAGCATTTGTTATAGCTCATTCGATATAAGGTATCATGGGCTTTCCTTCCTTAGCTGCCTTTGTTCTATGATCTTCAGATCTCAGCCTACTGAATAGCTAGAATCACAGGTTTGAGTCACCTCTGCTCGGCTTGAGATGAGTTTTTAAAGGATTATTCTAGTGCTTGATTGAACACAGACCATCACAGGACAGACAGAAGTCACCAGAACATGCAGAAGGAGAGTAGACAGCCAGTGCCTATATCCACACACAAATGGTGGTTTTGCAAAGGACAACAGCAAGTAGAGCAAGGAGAAAGAGCTCAGATTATTTGTGTACATGTTGAAGAGGAACACTCATAGAGGTGGAAGAAACTCCAGGGTTTGGTTGGGTGTGTTGTACGCATGTATGGACATGTTATGATGAAGCCCCTTTTGTACAATTAATGTGTACTGATATTAAATGTTTTAAAACTACACTGTACACAAAAGTTGCCATGTCAGGATTTCAAGTCAATGACATCGACCACACTCACTGTATTGTATAACCATCACACCCATTTCCCATTTCTGAAACAATATCCAAACTGAGTTCTCTACACACATGTATCAACTTCCCCTCAGGCCTGCTAGCCTCTGCACATTCTGTCTTTGTGAATTTGTCTGTGTGAGATGGAACCAGACCTTTGCCTTTGTCTTGGTAATAGTGATTCTAAGAGATGGGAATGGCTTCTTATTGTCATGAACTGTCCCAGCAAGTAGATTTGTCTAGCCTCTTTCCATGTGTTCATTGACTGCTCTATAGAGAAACATATGCTCCTGTGCTTTGTTCTTTTAGAAGTGAAGTGTGAGTTATTTTGTCATTCAGTTGTAGGAATTCTTTATATATTCTTGGTAACAGTCACCGTTGACATAGATATTTGGCAAATATTTCCTCCTTTTCTATTCTCTCATCTGCTTTTAAGCACAACATATGAATTTATTAATGTTTATCACTTTTTTCTGATGTGAAAGAAATAGTTACCAAATCTGATACGATAAAGAATTTACTTGCATTTTGTGTTTACTTAAGTTATCTTTTTTCAGAGTTAGGGGCATTTTTTAGTTTTAGAGGTTACATTTAGGACTTTGATTCATTTTCAACTAATTGTTGCATTGAATACAAGATAAGGCTCCAATTCATGCTCTTGCTTGTAGACATTTACTTTTTCCAGATGATGGAATTGAACTATATGGAGTTCGTTCTACTTCTTGGGTCTGTGGGGTTATGTTTGATCACATTTGGCGTGATATTTCATTGGGAGTTCTGACCACCACTGTCACTCCAGACTGTGGTGCTCTGGGGAGGAGGAAGCTGACCCTGAGTCTCCTGCTCCCAGACCATTCTCTGGGCTGTCACCCATGCTCATTTCTTCATGGCCCCCAGGAGTCACAGGACCCACCCACTATCATGGACAGGAAGTACAACGTTCCATGGGAACAGAAACCATGAGTCCTACAGAGGACTCAGGGACTCAAAGCTGAGCTCTCCCATGTGTATAGCCCTCTCTGTGCCTCAGTTTCTGCTTTGTATTACAAGCTCCTGTGAAAGTTCACCCTGGCCACATAGGCAGTGTGACAAACTCATGTTGTACACTCAGTCAGTGAGAATCAGAGTTGATTAAATTTTGAGGAACTTCACAGAGTCCCATTAGGATGAATAACTTCTGTGTTTCCTCCAGGAACTGCTGCAGATGAGCTGCAGGTGATCCAGGCTGACAGGGCGGTGTCTGTGGCCGCTGGAGAGACGGCCATGCTGCGCTGCACTGTCACCTCCCTGCTCCCTGTGGGGCCCATCCAGTGGTTCAGGGGGAAAGGACCAAGACAGGAGTCAATCTTCCATTTCAAAGAACCCCACAACCCACGCATCACACCAGTTTCAGATCCCACACAGAGAGACAACATGGATTTTTCCATCCTCATCAGGAACGTCACCCCAGCAGATGCGGGCACCTACTACTGCGTGAGGTTCCGGAAGACAGCCACTGAGGGGGACAAGGAGTTTAAGTCTGGACCAGGCACTGAGCTGTCTGTGAGTGGTGAGTACAGTGCGGCTTCCTTTGTCCCTAGAGTGTGACAGTATGTGCAGAATGACGCCCTCAGTTCTGTGAGTCACAGCCTAGAAGCAGGGGTGGTGCTGGGCAGTGGTGTTCATGCGCTGGTCTTCCCTCTGTGGGCCAGTGAAGCAGAGGTCTGCACAGGACCTGCTGCAGTGTTCCGCAGCTGGCCAGTGGGGACCTCTCTTCTCTGGTCTTCCTGCTGCACAGCCAAGCCCCTTGGATCCAAAGAAGGAAGATGAGACAGGTCAGATTGGCTCGCTGGTTCCAGAGAGCATTCTGCTTGGTGGCCCAGGTCTCTTTTCATGCCACAGCCCTGAGGACTTACTGTGTGCCAGGCTCTGTTCTGAAATGCATGGAGAAGCAGGGAGCAGTCAAGCTGTGCCTGGTCACTCTGGTCTGTCCCATGAGGACCACTGTGGCCAGGGAGGTGAGGGGCACGGCCTGATTTTCTGATGTCTTCTTCAGTGGCAGCACTGAAGAGACTCCTGAGGGTTAGGTTCTCTGCTGAATGCCTGCCCTGGTGGGAGGGGCTGTGAGGTTGAGCCTCTGCCCTGGCTCTGTGTCCTCACCCTGGATTAGGCACTTGCTCTCTCAGGTGCTGAAGCTCTTGGCAGAGCTGAGTCATTCACCCAGGCTCAGTTCTCCTGTGGGTCACATGGAGACTCAGGTGAGGGAGCAGTGAGGGTTTCTTGTCTGGTCCAGGGTTTTCTTTCTACCTGACCCCATGATTCTCTGCACACGTAGGACCATCCACCACCCATCCTAACCCCTTTTCACAGGTGAGAGCCAAATCCCAGACATGGTCAGGACCAGAACTAGAATCAGAGCCCATGCCTTATTCACAGCCCATGCTAGACATCATCTCAGAGGAGCAAGTCTCAACACATGGCAAGTCAACCAACCAGACAAATGAAAACAAAAACAGAAAGAAAGAGAAAAAAAATTCTTGTTTCCAATTCTTGCAGTTCATGTCAATAAATAATGCTTTTAAAAATTATTATTATCATTATTTTGTGGTTATGGGGCCTGAACACTTGGCCTGGGTGCTGTCTCTCAGCTCTTTAGCTCAAGACTAGCTCCCTAGCATTTGAGCCACAGCACCACTCCCAGCTTTTTCTGCTTATGTGGTGTTGAGGAATGAAACCCAGGGCCTCAGGCATGCAAGGCAAGTGCTCTACCACTGAGCCCCCTTCCCAGCCCGATAAATATTGTTTTATGTGGTCAGATGCACATAGCTATTGCACCTAAGTGATCTTCTCCTTAAATATCCTTCTTTGGCTTATAGAGTAGAGAGTATATATGTAGGATAGTATAATTTTTCATATCCCAGTATATTTTTTCTTTTTACTATGCATTGTGTTTACTTGTAGATTTTTGGAGGGTAAGTGAGGTGCAGAAATGGTGGGACAAAGGGTGAGCAAATGAAACAGTGATACTCACTAGACACTATGTTGACAATCAACTATACAACCTTTGGGTGGGGTTAGTTGGGAAAAACTGGAAGAGAGGAAGGGAAAGGGTGACATTGTCCAAAAAAAAATACTCTTCATGTGACTTATATAACTGTAACCCCTCTGGACATCATCTGTATAATAATAACTAAATTTAAAACAAAGAAAAAACTTCATGAGATGAGCCCCTGGGAAAGGCCAGTACTCTGATCTTCATGAGCTTCTTGGGGCTCAGGATCACTCTCCTCAACTCATTCCTGTGATATTATCCAATTTCCAGATTGGGAAACTGAGGCAGAGAGTGTAAATTTTCTAATGTCACCTACGTTGTGTCAGTGGATACACTGAAATTGGAACTCAGGCCCATATTGCATGTTTATTCCTCTTGTCATTTCCTTCCTTCCTTCGTCCTTCTATGCCTCCCTCACTCCCTTTCATCATGTCTCCTTTCTTTTCTTTCTTTTATCCTCCCTTTCTTTCCTACTTTTTTCCTCCATTCCTGCCTTCTTTTTCTCCTTCTTTCTCTCTATCCTCTCTCTTTCTCATTCCTTCTCTCTCTTAGCTTCTCAGCTGGACATTGAATCTAGGGCCTCACTCATGTTAAACCATAATTTACCATTGGCTACACCCACAGCCTCCTAGATTTCTAAGTTTCTTTCTTCTAGCCTGAATACCAGATTTCAAACTCTGTTACAACACCATATTTTAAAATAATATACATACTGCAACGAACTTCAAAGATATGGAAACAAAGGACCTTTTTCTTAATTTTTTTTGTCTCTGATGACTCTGTATTCTTTACCTTTTTGTGTATTCACATGCACATCTGTGGGAGGGCCGGGGGAGGACACCAAATCTGAGAAAAGAGGTGAAAAGTGCAGCAGTGAAACACATTGGCTGCATGAGATATTGATGAAAGTGAACTATGCCACTCGTGGATGAAGATGAGAATGGAAGAGAATGAGGGAACAGATGACACTAGGCAAAAGGAAATGAACTTATTACCTGATGTATGTAAAGGTAATCCCACTGTTATTTCTGGGTCTTCTAATCTGTTCCATTGATCTTTGGATCTATTTTTATGCCAATACCAAGGTGTTTTTGTTATTATGGCTCTATAGTGGAGCTTGAAATCTGGTATTGTGATATTGCCCCATTACTTTTTTTTCTTTGCCTAGAATTGCTTTAGCTATTCTAGGTCTTTTGTTGTTCCATATGTATTTTTGGATGGTTTTCTCTGTCTTGGTAAAGAATGTCATTGCAATTTTGATGGGGATTGCATTGAATTTGTTGATCATTTTTGGCAGCATTGCCATTTTCACAATATTGATTCTACCTATCCATGAACATGGAAGGTCTTTCCATTTCCTGATGTCCTCTTTGATTTCTTTCTTTAGATTTTTATAGTTTTTGCTATAAAGATCTTTTACATCTTTGGTTAGGTTATGTTTTTTGAGACCATTGCAAATGGGATTTTTTTTTATGATTTCTCTTTCTGCTTGTACATTGTTGGCAAACAGAAAGACTACTGCTTTTTGTGGATTAATTTTGTATCCTGCTATTTTTCCAAAGTGGTTAATGAGTTTGGGGGTGAAGCTTTTTGGTTCCTTTAGGTATAAGATCATGCCATCTGCAAGTAAGGATATTTTAATTTTTTCTTTCTGTATGCGGATCCCTTTTATGTCTTTTTCTTGCCTTATTGTTCTGGCGAAGAGTTCCAGAACTATATTGAAGAGGAGAGAAGAGAGTGGGCATCCTTGTCTTGTTCCTGGCTTTAGGGAAATAGCTTTAGTTTTTCCCCATTTCGTATGATGTTGACTGTCTGTCATATATAGCCTTTATTGTTTTAAGGAATGTTCCTTATATTCCTAGTTTCTCTGTGAATGGGTATTGTATTTTGTTGAAGGGTTTTTTTGGCACCTATTGAGATGATTATGTGGTTCTTGTCTTTGGCTGTGTTGATATGGTGAATTACATTTATTGATTTGCATATGTTAAACAAGCCTTGCATCTGTGGGATGAAGCCTACTTGGTCATTTTTTTATTAATAAGTTTTTTATTATGAAAATACCATACAGAGGGGCTGTAATTACATGAACAAGGTAATGAGTACATTTCTTATCAAGCATTGATGCCTCCTCCTCTGTTTCCCCTTACCATCATTGCCCTCCCATCCCCACCCCCTCAGCCTACTTGGTGATAATGTATGATTTTTTTTTTGCTTGTGGGCTTGAACTTGGCCTGGACACTGTCCCTCAGCTCTTCAGCTCAAGACAAGTGCTTTACCACTTGAACCACAGCACCACTTCATAATGTATGATTTTTAAGATTTGTTTCTGGGTTCTGTTGGGAAATATTTTATTGAAGAGCTTTCCATCTGTGTTCATCAGACAAATTGGTCTGTAGTTCTCTTTTTTTTTTTTGTTGGATCCTTACCTGGTTTGGGGGTTAGTGTAATATTGGCTTCATAAAATGAGTTTGGGTTTGTTTCCTCTGCTTCTATTTCATGGAAAAGCTTGAAGAGTGTTGGTATTAGCTCATCTTTAAAAGTCTAATAGAATTCAGCAGCAAGTCCATCTGGGCCTGGGCTTTTCCTTACTAAAAGACTTCTGAGCCGGGCGCCGGTGGCTCACGCCTGTAATCCTAGCTACTCAGGAGGCTGAGATCAGAGGATCTCGGTTCAAAGCCAGCCCGGGCAGGAAAGACCGTGAGACTCCTATCTCCAATAAACCACCAGAAAACCGGAAGTGGTGCTGTAGCTTAAGTGGTAGAGTGCTCGCCTTGAGCTGAAGAGCTGAGGGACAGTGCCCAGGCCCAGAGTTTAAGCCCCACGACCGACAAAAAAAAAAAAGAAAAAAGAAAGACTTCTGATTATTTCCTCTATCTGGTTGTATGTTATTGGTTTGTTTAGCTGGTTTTTATCTTTTTGGTTCAGTTTAGACAACTTCTTTGTTTCTAAAAATTCATCCATGTCTGCTAGGTTTTCCTTCTTTAGTGAGTATAGGTTTTGAATCATTTGGATTTCTTGGATGTTGTAATATTTCCTGTGGCATCTCTGATCTCGTTGATTTGAATTTCCTCTCTTCTCTTTTTCATTAATCCTGCAAGTGGTCTGCCAATTTTATTAATTTTTTTGTTATTGGAGTTTCTTTATTACACCACTTCATGTTACCATCAATGATTGCCAAATTCTACATTTTATTAATTATTTTAAAGAACCAGCTATTTGTTTCATTAATTCTATGTATAGTTTTTTAGTTTCTGTTTCATTGATTTCTGCCCTAATCTTTGCTATCTCTTTCCATCTACTAGTTTTAAATTTGATTTTTTTGTTTTTCTAGCAGTTTTAATTGCATCACGAAGTTATTTATTTGAGATGTTTCTGTTTTCTTTATGTGTGCACTTAGGGCTATGAACTTTCCCCTCAGTACTGCTTTTGCTATACTCCAGAGGTTCCATTACAATGTGTTTTTGTTTTCATTAAATTGTAAGAACTTTCTAATTTCTTTCTTAATTTCTTTTGTGTGTTATTTAGCCACCATGTGCGGGTGATTTCTGCAGTCTATTTTGTTGTTAAGAACTAATTTGATTCCACTGTGGTCAGAGAGGATGCAAGGACTTATATCAATCCTCTTGTATTTGCTTCGGTTCTTTATGTGTACTATGATATGATCTATTTTGGAGAATGTTCCATGGCTGCTGAGAAGAATATGTATTGGGTATTGTTGGGTGAGAATACTCTGTAGAAGCCTATTAAGTCCATTTGGGTTATGGTGTTATTTAGTTCAGAGGCTTCTTGGCTTAGGGTTTGTTTGGTGAGGTATTAAAATCTCTCACTATTGTCTTTGGGTCTATCTTGTTCTGTATTTGTTTAATGTATTTAGGTGAGCCATTGTTTGGTGCATAGATATTGACCACTGTGATTTCCTCTTCCTGGATCATTCCTTTTACTAATATGTAATGATGTTCTCTGTCTCTATACTGATTTTAATGAAAAGTCTATTTTATTAGATATCAATATGGCTACTCCTGCCTTCTTGCAGGTAGCATTTGCATGGAAGACCTTTTTCTACCCCTTCACTCAGAATTTGTTTTTTGTTTTTTGTACTTTTGGTCATGGGGCTTGAACTCTGGACCTGGGTGCTGTCCCTCAGCTCTTCAGCTCAAGGCGAGCGCTCTACCACTTGAACCACAGAGCTACTTCCGGTTTTCTGAGTGGCTTACTGAAGATAAGAGTCTCATGGACTTTCCTGCCCTGGCTGGCTTTGAACCATGATCCTCAGATCTCAGCTTCCTGAGTAGCTAGGATTCCAGGCGTGAACCACCAACGCCCGGCTCAGAATTGGTTTTTATCTTTGTGAGATGGGTCTCAAATGGATGGATATTTATTTGGAACCAATCTGCTGTCCTTTTTCTTTAGATTGGAGAATTGAATCCGTTAATGTTTAGGGTTAGCATAGGGAGATGTGTTGTTTCCTGATATTTTCTTGATTTCCTGTATTTTGTTTCTTTCCTCTTCCTGTGCTTACTAAATTGGTCTTCTAGTAACTTTTGTCTGATGTGTTTCCCTGATTTTGATGGTTTTCTTCAGATTGTATTCCTCCCTTTAGTATTCTTTGTAATGCTGGTTTAGTTTTCATGAATTCCTTTAATTTTTGTTTCTAATGGAAGATTTTGGTTTCACCATCAAATGTAAATGATACCTTCACTGGATATACCAGTTTGGATTGGCAGTTGTTGGTCTTCAGGGTTTGGGTTATAGCATTACAGGATTTTCTTGCATTGATTTGTGTACAGAGGTCTGTAGTGATTCTGATTTTCATTCCATTATAATATAGCTCCTTCTTTGATTTTTCAGCATTTAAAAGCAATTTCTTGCTATTACAAATCTAATATTTTCACTATGATGTATCAAGAAGTGTTTCTTTTTTTGAGGGGGAGGGATCCGGTCGTGGGGCCTGAACTCTGGGCCTGAGCACTGTCCCTCAGCGTTTCACCTCAAGGCTAGTGCTCTACAACTTGAGCAACAGAGCCACTTCTGGCTTTTTTTTCTGCTTATGTGGTGCTGAGGAATCGAACCCAGGGCCTCATGTATGCAAGGCAAGCTCTCTACCACAGCCACCTTCCCAGCTCAAGAAGTGGTTGGTTTTTTTTTTTTAATCCTGTCTACTAGGAATTCTATATGCTTCTGTTAGATAGGTGAGATTTTATCTCTTAAGATTGGGAAAGTTCTCCATTATTATTTTACTGAATAGATTTTCGATGCCTTTACTATTAAATTCTTTCCCCTTGCCGATCCCAATTATGCATTAATTTGATCTCTTAGCTGAGTCTGTAAATTCTTGGATTTCTTTTTTTTTTTTTTTGGGGGGGGGGGGTCCGGTCGTGGGGCCTGAACTCTGGGCCTGGGCGCTGTCCCTTAGCTCTTCAGCTCAAGGCTAGCGCTCTACCACTTGAGCCACAGCGCCACTTCCGGCTTTTTTCTTATGTGGTGCTGAGGAATCTAACCCAGGGTCTCAGGCATGCAAGGCAAGCGCTCTACCACTGAGCCTCCTTCCCAGCCCCTTGGATTTCTTTTTGGTAGTTCTGAGTGTTTTTCCCATACCTTTGGCTTTCTGTTCTGGCTCCACTGTTTTATCCTCAACTCTTCATTGTCTATTTTCCATTTCACTTATTCTGTTACCTATGTGGTTTGCATTGTGGAAATTGAACCTTTTATGCTTCTGAGACCAATTCTCATAGTGTTAATTTTATCTTAATGAGGTGTATAGTGTGTCTATTTTGTCCCATTTCTTTTTGGGAGTTCTGGATTTATTTGTCATTTTTTCTCTGTACTCTTGAAATTGTTTTTGCATCTCCCTTTATTTCATTGGCCATTTCTGCCATCATTTCTTTAATGGTTCTTTTGTCCTCCATCTCTTCTTCAATCTTACTGCGGTCCTTCACTGAATTGTTGTTGGCTTTTGAATTTGGCTTATTGTCTTTATTGTTCATGAATCTTGTAATCTTTTATTGTGATTTATGCATTTGGGTTCAGAGATTGTCAGGACTGTGGCCAGAGCTTGGCTTTGTTTGCACCCAACAGATGACTGCCCTTGCTTGGCCCAGGCTAGCTCATACTGGATGGAGTAGACCGCACTGGGTCCCTGGGTCAGCAAGCACCTATGTGGGTGCTTGGCCCAAGGGTAGCTGAAAAGCTCTCAGTCCCATATGCAGCAGGCCTGGGAAGATCAGGGTCAGGTCTTGGGATGAGTGCATGCTTCGGAAGCAGAAAGGAAGTTTGTTTGCACTTTGGCCCTCGTTTGGTTCTCCCTCTCAGGTGGCTGTTGCCTGGTGGCTTCTGCATGTGTGTGTGAGTTTGTGTGTGCAAGGGTCCAGGGCAGTGTGTGTGTATGTGCAAGGTTCCAGGGGTAAGTGTGTGTGTGTGTGTGTGTGTGTGTGTGCAAGAGTCCAGGGGAGTGATCCGCCAGCAGCTGCTCAAATGAGCCTGTTTGCTTGGAGGCTGGGGAGAGTAGCTTCAGGCCACTGGGATGGGCCAGATGGGCGTGAGGCTTCAGAAGGGGCAGCCGCCCATTGGTGCATGGAATTTTGTCTATGTTGTTTTCAAACAGGCCAGGTTTCCCTGCTGCTAGGGTTGTGGAGGATGCAGGGACCTCGGTCCCACCCACCATAATTGTGATGGCTTTCTGCTGGAAGCTAGTAGGTGGAGTGGGAGGAGCGAGGCAGGGCTCTGGCCCCTTCATCCTCTTCCACTGTAGTGCCCCTTCTTGGGCAGGAGGAAGTCATCTGGGCCAAGCTTCTGTGGGTGACCACCAGTAGTGGTCTCCTGTGGGCAGAGAGGAGGGGTCTCAGTAAGAGGGTACTTACTGATCCTGGGATGGGCTATGGACTGACCAGCAGCCCAGTGGCAAATCTCTGTGTCAGAATACTGCAGCTTGCAGACCAGGTCCAGAGGCCTGGGGAGCCGCAGAGTCTTGTAACTCTGCCCCATTGGTTGTGGGCTGACTGGTGGCACCATTGAAACTCTCTGGGTCATCACAGTGCCTTGCCACTGGTCTCTGTCTCTTTATGTTTCCTTGATTGCAGTCACCTATGACATAGATGCTTTGCAAATATTTGCTCCTTTTCTATTCTTTCCTCTGGTGGTAAGTTTGTGACTTTGTTGTCATATGAAAGAAGTAATTGCTGAATCTGATGTCATAAAGAGTGTACTTATGTTTTGAGTTTACTTATATTTTCTTTTCTCAGAGTGTGAAGTTTTTTATTTTATTTTTAGTGTTGTCATTCAGGTCTTTGATTCATTTTGAGCTATTTTTTGCATGTAGTACAAAGTAAAGCTGTGAATTCATTCTGTTGATCGTAGACATTCAGTTTTCCCAGATTACTGAGTTGAACTAGATGGAGCTCATTCTACATCTTGGGTCTGTGGGGTTATATTTGATCAAGTTTGGCATGACTTTATCCTGGGAGTTCTGAGCACCACTGTCGCTCCAGCCTGATGGGAAAAAGCCATCCTGGTACCTGTGGCACTCTGGGGAGGAGAGAAGCTGACCCCGAGTCTCTTGTTCTCAGACCCGTTCTCTGTGCTGCTACCCATGCTCATTTCTTCATGCTTATTCTTCACATGACCCACCCACTATCATGGACCAGGAAGTACAAGACACCATGTGGACAGAAACCATGAGTATTGCAGGGGACTCAAAACTGAGCTCTCCCATTATATTTTCTTCTCTGTACCTCAGTTTCTCCTTTCTATTACTAGCCCATATGAGATTTCATCCTGATCACACAGGCAGTGTGCTCTGCTCATGTTATATACTTGGTTAGTGAGAGTCAGGGTTGATTAAACTTTGAGGAACCTCACAGGGTCCTGTCAGGAGGAATAACTGCTGTGTTTCCCCCAGGAGCAGCTGTAGATGGGGAGCTGCAGGTGATACAGCCATACAGATTAGTGTCTGTCACCGCTGGAGAGATGGTCACACTGCCCTGCACTGTGACCTCCCTGCGCCCTGTGGGACCCATCCAGTGGTTCAGGGGGAAAGGACAAAGCAGAGAGTTGATCTTCCAGTTCCAAGAGCCCTACCATACACGCATCACACCAGTTTCAGATCCCACACAGAGAGACAACATGGACTTTTCCATCCGCATCAGGAACGTCACCACAGCAGACGTGGGCACCTATTACTGTGTGAAGTTTGAGAAGACAGCCACTGAGGGGGACAAGGAGTTTAAATCTGGACCAGGCACTGAGCTGTCTGTGAGTGGTAAGTAGTGCGGCTGCCTTTGTCCCCTAGAGTGTGACAATATAACCAGAATAATGCCCTCCGTTCTGTCAGCAACAGCCTAGAAGCAGGGGTGGTGCTCATGTTTATGCTCTGATCACCTTCTGTGGGCCAGGGAAGCCCAGGTCTGCACAGGACCTGCTGCAAGGTTCCACAGCTGGCCAGTGGAGACATTCATCCTCTGGTCTTCCTAGACCATTGCTGGCCAGTGAGAACATCCCTGGTCTCCCTGCTCCACAGCTGACCAGTGGGGACATCTAGCCCCTGGTCTCCCTGTTCCATGGCTGTCCAGTTGGGACCTTCACCCCCTGGTCTTCCTGGGCCACAGCCAAGCCCCTTGGCTCCAATGAAGAAAGGCCAGACAGTGTGATTGACTTTCCCTTCACAGGTCAGGCAAGGCCTGCTGTCTTCAGGGAGCACTTCTCCTTGACGGCCGGGCTCTCTTTTCACACCACAGCACTGAGGACTGACTTTGCTCTGAAAGCCATGGGGAGCAGGGAGCATCCCAGGCTGAAGCTTTACTCCCTCCAAGCTTTACTTCATCCCTCCTGTCCCTCCTCTTCTCTGAGGACAAGCTGCAGCACCAGGACGAAGAGGGACAAGTCATGATTTCCTGTCTTTTTCACAAGCTGTACTGAGGAGACACCTGAGGGACTCAGATTCCCTGCTGAGTGTCGGTAGGAGCCAGGCTTCCGTATGACCAGAAGTGGTCACAAGAACAGAGCCTCAGTGTCTCCTGATTTGTGATAATGGACCCAAATCCACCAGGACCCTCACTATATATCCACAACATGGAAAGAAACGTTTCTGTTTGAGCTTCTGCCACCTTTAAACACCTTATGAGTTAAAGGTTTCACAGACAAGGAAACTAGGACTGGGGAACAGTTGGGGTGCTGTTGATGACCCCTTGCCCTTAGAACAGGGGATTACATGAGCTTATCAAGGGACATCTGAGGTTCTTGAGGACCTGGCCACCAGCAGCCTGTAAAGCCGATGTGTGCTGATGAATGAAATGCTCCCCTCCAGTGCTCACTGCCCCAGTGGCTGGCTACAATCCTTCCTAGAACCACTCTGTGTTATTTCCCTGCCATGGAATACAGGAGCGCTTTTCCTCTTTTTGAAAAGACCAGGATCCTCCCAGCACAATGAGTGTTGTGAGACTAATCTTCTGGGTCAATGCTGGGTCAGTGGTATGATTGTGGGAAAAGTAAAGATAAGAAGCAAAGAACAATTTCATTGCTAGAGAAATGAACAGAAGATGCATAATCACATCCACTAAGAGTTCAGGCCTGGCTGGACATCCAATGCAAACAGAGTCCAGAGTTGGGTGACCAAGTGATTAAAGACATTGTCCTACAAAAAGAATATCACTCTCATAGTTAATAAGATTTAAAATCATTCTTCCACATCTAAAAGAGAGTACTAGGTACTGGTAGCTCACATTTGTAATCCTGTGTCCTAGGAGGCTGAGATCAAAGGATTGTGGTTTGCAGACACTCTGGGCTGAAATGTCTGTGAGATGCTTGTTTTCAATTAATCAGCAAAAAACTAGAAATGAAGCTGTGACTCGATTAGTAGAGTACTAGCCTTGGGCAAGAAGACTAAGGGATAGTGTCCAGACCCTGAATTTAAGCCCTAGTATGGAGATTAAACTAACAAACTAAATAAACAAGTAAATAACAGTACATATTTTTCAAAACAATTTTTGTTTTAATTCGTGTGTGTGTGTGTGTGTGTGTGCGCATGTGCATGCCCTTCCTGGGATTGAATTCAAGTCCTTGATACTGTCTCTGAGCTTTTATGCTCAAGGTGAGCACTCTACCACTTGAGCTACAGTTCCACTTCTGGCTTTTTGATGGTTAGCTGGAGATATGAATCTCACAACTTTCCTTGCCAAGGCTGGTCTCAAACCGTGTTCCTATGAGGTCAACCTCCTGAGTAGCTAGGATTACAGGCACCAGGGTTAATTCATCTTTAAATGGTAACATTTTCCTGTGAAAGTATCTGGGTATTAAAAAATCTTTGAAAACCAGGAGCCCATCATTCATGCCTGTAATCAAAGCTAATCAGGAGGCTGAGGTTGGAGGATCATCATTCAAAGCCAGCCCAGGAGCCCTTGAGACTTTTTTCTTTTTTTTTTTTTTTTGGTTGGTCATGGGGCTTGTACTTTGGGCCTGGGGAGACTCTTATCTCCAATTAAACACTCAAAAACCAGAAGTGGTACTATAGCTCAAAGGGGTAGAACACATTAGTCTTGAGCAACAGAGGCAGGCATTGTCCCTGAGCAATGCCAAGGCCCTGAGTTCAAGCCCTCAAACCACCAAAAAAAAAATCAAAATTGTTAAAATGATGAATTCAGCATCCCTTAATATTCTGGGCCACATAGTACTCCCTCTTATGTCAAATGCATGGTCCCTAGCCACTGATGCCATTTGAGGAGGTTCTGGAAACTTTAGGAAAAGGGGCCCAAATTGGAGGGATTAGGTCACTGGAGCATGGTTTAGGAAGCTCCGTCTTGTCCGAAACATTTTTTTCTCTCTCTCTTTCTCTGTTTCCCTTAATAAACCCCATGACACATCCTGAGTAACCCATATCACATGGATTCCAAGGCCAGGATGCTCTCTACCCAGGTGTCAAGAGTCAACAGAGCCCGGAAACATGACCTGAAACCTCTGAAAATGGAACAAAATCAATCCTCCCACCTTTTAAATTGGATTTCTTGGACATTAACAGAACCATTCCCATTAACTACATTAGGTTGAACCAATTGTAGGGAGTGGTGTTTTTGATGAACTGTTTCCTCTTCAGGGTCAATTTTCTGCATGCAGAATTCCTCACTACATACCCTTACCATCCCTGTGATTTATCTAGGATCAGCCATGGGTCCCCTGGTTCCATCCTGATGAGATAATGTGTCCATTTCTCCTGGGCATCATCAGTCTTACTAGAAGATCTCAATTTTACGACTTTTCAATGACCCAACTTCATGTTTCAGTAATCTTGGCCACAGTTTCTCTGTTTTCTACTTTCAGCTACTTCTAAAAAATTATTCCCTTTCTGTTGATTTTGCTCTTCAGTTTGTAGTATTGTGAGGTAGGAGATTTTGAGAGTGGACTTTAGACTTTCCTCTTCCTTTTTCCTCCAGCTTGAACCAGGGTAGCCAGGACAGGGCCCAGGTTCAAAGTCTTCAGAGTGTGGTAGGCCCAGGTCACTGTGGATGGGGCAAGTGCTGGCTCTGGGGAGAAATAACTCCGGGGGGCTCTCTAATGGCTCTTCCTGTGTCTTGATTTTTCAGGTACGATGTATTTTAATCTTGCTGTGCTCCTGATAGTTCTGCTCCTCAGCTCCAAGGTGTTGCTGGCAGTTGGAGTCTCTGCCATCTACATCCACAGGAAACAGATGGTAAGTTGAAAGGGAGGGAGGGCAGGCAAAGGAAGGGTCAGCTGGCAACCAGTTCACTGTCACACAGTGTCAGAGTCATTGGAGTCTAGAGGGGACAGAGACCCCTCCCCAGCTCAGAAGTCTCATGGAGCCTTGTGAGAGGTGCCCAGTTCCCAGAGCGAGTGTGAGTGCTTGCAGGAGGGGTGAGGTCAAGGGTTTGGAAAGGGTGTCCACAGGGTCTCAGGGGCTGCATGGAGGAGATGGAACAAAGAGTGGGAAGAGGGACAAAGCACTCCATAGTCCCCTTGGAGGCCATCACTAGATTCCTTCAAGGCTGGGACTCCCTGGGACAAGGAGAATGCAACTTGGAACAATGTGAAAAGTTTCAGGTGTGCAGATTAAGGGCTGGCCCTTCTCTGGCTGAATGGATAAAAGAGAGCCATTTGACCCAACACAATGGAAAAGAGTGAGCATGCAAACAGGAAGCTGAGGGAAGGGCACAGTGCTGTCCCAGGGGCTCCTGTCCTCTCTGGACAGGGGCCCAGGAGTGAGCAGCACCAGGAACATAAGAGCACTCAGGAGATACTTCATGAATGAGGCGAGGACTCAATGTGACATCTCCTCCACAGCGCTCTCCTTCCTCCAACTCTGCCAAACAGGACTCTCGGTCACTGACATCTTCACACTTGAAAACATCCAACCTGGGGTAAAAAGCAGACCAGAACTTTTCAAGGACTCTGCTCCAGATGCCCCCAGATTTCTGTTTCTCATCTGTATGGAGACTTGATGCCCACCCATAACCCCCACAATTTAGACTGCATTCCTGCTCCTGAACTGAAGCTATAAAACCAGCTTGAGGACTGACTCAGAACATTGCTTCAGGATGTGAAAGATGAGCCCAGCCTGAACACATTAAGAGGATCCCACCCATCACTTCTGGATGACCCTCACCACATGACCCATCAGTTATGGAAGCATGATTGTGTACCTAGGGCAATGCTCATGTAAGATAAGGTGTCTTTGGATCTGTGGTGGAGAAATTGAGGAGGTAAATATAATATAGCTGGGTAGCAGATAGACATGAAAGGATGAGTGTGATTTTTTTCTGAGTTTAACCAACCCCAGGAGATGACAAGACCACACCCTCAACAGGAATAAGGTAGGAGATTGTAGCTCCATAAGAGCAGACGTCAGATTCATATCTGAATAGTTGATTTACACAAATAAAGATGTCAAGAAGGCTGAAGAATATATGTCCACATCATGAACTCAAATGACTCAAATAGCAACAGGTAGATTAAAAATTTTGCTTTTTTGTATTTGTTGGTACTCTAGTACTCTACTTCTTGAACCACAGCTCTGTTCCTGCCACTTCTGGCATTTTGGTAGTTCACAAGAGTTAAGACTCTCATAGACTTTCAAACCATGATCTTCAGATCTCAGCCTCCAGAGTAGCTGAGATTACAGGTGTAAAGGACTGGTGCCTGATGACAGGATTTTAACCCGGGTTGTATCTGGTTCAAAAACTGGGCCTCTTGCACATTAATTCATTACCCACCCTCTACAGAGACACATGAAAGCAGTGTGGGATGATGTAGAGACTGACTATGTGTCTCTTGGAAGAATGTAGCTTTCCAGAACAATGGGATGTTCAGTAGGGGGGGTGACATCAAAGGGAGAAAAGAGAGTTATCTTTGTACATTACCTAACAGCAGGTGTAGCCTCTGCTTTCCTTTCTTCCCTTGTTCTAACTGCTGGCTCGAAACTTAGTGGGAACCAGAACAGGAGACATTTGTCCCAAAGACACCATGGATAGGAAAAGTGATTAATAGGAATGCTTGGTTGTTGAAGGCTTAGCAGCTGAGTATGAGAGTCTCTAGAAATAAGCTTGGTGATTGGGTAGAGCCCATTCCAGGGTTGAAGGAAGGAAGAAGGTTTATGCTGGTTCTGGTTTTGTTGGCATTGTGTTGCCTTTATTTTTTTTGCTGGCACTGGGGTTTGAACTCACATCCTCATCTCTCACGGCTTCTTTTGATCAAGGCTGGCGCTTAACCATTTGAGCCACACCTCCAAGTCTAGCTAGTTTTCTGGTTGACAACAGTGTCTCAGATTTGTCTACTCCAGTTACCTTTAAACTATAATTCTCAGCCCCCAGGCTTCTCAGTAGCTAAGATTACAGGCAGGAGCCTTCTGTACCTGGCTTCGGTTCTGCAATTTCTTAGCTTTTATTCTGCTTATTTTTCCTTCAAAAGTTGGCACTAATTGGAAGGATCAACATCGTGAAAATGGCAATTCTTCCCAAGGCTATCTACAAATTCAATGCGATACCTATCAATATTCTAACCTCATTCTTCAAGGAAATAGAAGAGGCAATCCAAAAATTCATATGGAACAATAAAAGACCCCAAATAGCAAAAATGATCCTTAACAGAAAGAATAGTGCTGGAGGAATATCAATACTAAATTTCAAAATCTACTAAAAAGCCATAGTAATTAAAACAGCTTGGTACTAGCACCAGAACAGACCTGAGGACCAATGGAATAGAATTGAAATCCCAGAAGTGAACCCACAGACCTATAGCCATCTAATCTTCAATAAGGGAGCTAAAAAAATAGAATGGAAGAAAGACAGCCTCTTTAGTAAATGGTGCTGGCAAAATTAGTTAACTACTTGTAGAAAACTAAAACTAGATCCTTATATTTCAGCCTGTACCAGAACCAACTCCAAATGGATCAAAGACCTTGGAGTCAAAGCAGACACTCTGAAAACATTACAAGACGGAATAGGAGAAACCCTAGGTCTCCTTGGCACAGGCCGAAATTTTCTTAATAGAGACCCTGAAACACAACAAATCAAAGAAAGGTTGGACAAATGGGATTGCATAAAGTTAGAGCTTCTGCATGGTAAAGGACATAGCTAGCAAAATCAATAGAAAGCCCAGGGATTGGGAGGAGATGTTCACTAGCATACAACAGATAAGGGTCTCATATCTAAAATATACCTGGAACTCAAAAAATTAAATCCCCCAACAACAAATCCTCAAAGAAACAACTGCCCAATAAGTAAGTGGGCTAAAGACTTAAAAAAACTTCTCTGAAGAGGAAAGAAGGATGGCCAATACACACATGAAGAAATGCTCAACTCACTAGCCATAAAAGAAATACAAATCAAAACAACATTGAGATACCACCTCACCCCGGTTAGAATGGCTATAATCAAGAATTCTAATAACAACAGATGCTGGAGGGGATGTGGACAGAAGGGAATCCTACTGCATTGTTGGTGGGAGTGTATTCTTGTTCACCCACTTTGGAAAGTAGTATGGAGGTTCCTCAAAAGACTCCACATAGAGCTCCTTTATGACCCAGCAATCCCACTTTTGGGCATTTACCTGAATGATCACAAACAAGACCATACTAAAGCTACCAGCACAACTGTGTTTATTGCAGCATTATTTACCATAGCTAAGATATGGAACCAACCCAGATGCCCCCTCAGCAGATGAATGGATCAAGAAAATGTGGTATATATACACAATGGAATTCTATGCCTCTATCAGAAAGAATGACATTGCCCCATTTGTTAGGAAATGGAAAGACTTGAAAACAATTATATTAAGTGAAATAAGCCAGGCCCAAAAATTAATATAGGTCCCATGGTTTCCCTTATTTGCAATAACTAGTATATATCTGAGACAAACAGAAACTGTCAGATAAGTTGATGTTAGGCAAAACGAACCACAAGATAAGGATTCAAATGGTTTTACTTTCTTATGATTGTTTCTAACATATTTATAAGAGGATTTCTTTGTTGCTTTGTATGTCCTTCCCCTCACGGTATAACCCCTGCTTTCATTGTATTTGATGTTGGTATAATTTGTGGAGGGGAAGATAAAAAACAAATTGCTTAACTAGGAATACAGGTGGACCCATTGCAACAATGATATGTACAAGACGTTATGTGGAAAAACGAACTTTACAACTTTGGCGGGAGGTGGGGGGTGGAGGGATGGGGGGGTGAGGGGAAGGGATGGGAAGGGGAAACAAAGGAGGAGGCAACAATGCTTGATAAGAAATGTACTCATTATCTTGCCCATGTAATTGTAACCCCTCTGTACGGTATTTTTACACACACACACACACACAGTATATACATATATGTATATATATGTATATGATTAAAAAAAAGTTGGCACTAGAATCAGTGAACTCATTCAGGAAAATCTCCATAATCCAGTATAGATAGGTGACCTTCAGTTGGCTGAGAACTGAAGAACAAAAATGCAGAGGAAAGGCAATCTTGCTCTCTCTTCTGATGCTGGGATGCCATATTCTCCTGTGTTTGGACATTAGAATCCTTGGTTCTGCCGCCCTCTGGGTTTGAGACTTGCCCCAGCACCTCATCCTCTCCCCCACCAGGTTCTCAGAACTTCAACCTCAGAATGAGAGTTATGCTACCAGATTCCCCATGTGTCTAACTTGCTTATGGCACAGCATGGGATTCTTCATTCTCTGTAGTTGTTTGAGTAAGTCCCATGAATCCAGTCATACCTATCATTTATAATATCTGTCTGTCTGTCTGTCTATCTATCTATCTATCTATCTATCTATCTATCTATCTATCTATCTACCTGTTTACCTACCTACATATTCATCTATCCATCCTATTCATTGTGTTTCTCTACAGAACTTGGATTAATTTAATTTTATTTTTTTGGGGGGTCCAGTCTTGGGGCCTGAACTCTGGGCCTGGGCGCTGTCCCTCAGCTCTTCAACTCAAGGCCAGCACTCTACCCACTTGAGCCACAACGCCACTTCCAGCTTTTTTTCTGCTTATGTGGTGCTGAGGAATCGAACCCAGGGCCTCAGGCATGCAAGGCAAGCTCTCTACCACTTAGCCACCTTCCCAGCCCCTCTTTCTGTGCCTTTTCTTGTCTTTTTTTCCTATCTTATTGCTTTGTCAAGTACTTCCAATACTGTGTTAGAGTGCTCAGAGAGGAGGGCAAGCTCTTAGAAGAAGTCATATGGAGCCACGGTGACACTGTACTCCTGGAGCACACAGTAGCCAGAGGGAAACCAGGTGTTCAACACTAAGCCTTATCCAAGTGCTAAGTGCAATTGCCCAAACCCACCCACTAAATGCACACAGAAAGGATGATTACCAACTAGGCTGTTTTGATGTTGAAGACCATCATAATAAAAGCCCAGACCAGATGATATTTATTATGCTAAGGCAACAAGGTCCCAGTAACAAAGTTGGAGTCATTAAAACTGAGAAGCTGGGGCTGGGAAGGTGGCTCAGTGGTAGAGCACTTGCCTTGCATGCCTGAGGCCCTGGGTTCGATTCCTCAGCACCACATAAGCAAAAAGAAAAAAGCCAGAAATGGCGCTGTGGCTCAAGTGGTAGAGCGCTAGCCTTGAGCTGAAGAGCTGAGGGACAGCACCCAGATCCAGAGTTCAGGCCCCACTACCGGACCCAAAAAAAAAAAAAAAAACTGAGAAGCTGACTGAATGGAATAATAAATTGCCATCAAGTAAGTTAGAGCTATACACAGAGCACCGTTGAATGGAGAAGCAAAGAGTTTGTGTTGGAACATGTTGTTTTCAATGACCTTTCAATATCTGTGAAGATATTGAAGTTAGATATCAATCTGGACTTTAGGAAATTGTATTGGGTTTGAGGTGTTAATTTGAGAGGTACTGGCATAGAATGATTACTAATAAAGGAATGGAGACATAATGCTAGAAGGTAAAAATCTGAGCCCAGAACTCCTCAACATTAAAGTTTCTCCTGCTAGTTACTGCTTTATATCTAATGGCCATAAAGTTCAGGGGTATAAAACAAGTAGCTGTAGCTCAGCTGATTGAGGCTGGTCTAGGCTGAGATTGATTCGTTGAGCTTGGCTTTAAGCTGGGTTGTGGCTTAGGTTGTGTAACAATGGATTTGCTTTGTAATACAGGCTAGCTGTTGCTCAAGCCACATTTATTAGCCCCCATGGATCAAGGCAGGTCAAATGGATGAGTTCAATAAAATAAAGCAGGCAAAATTGACTTTCTGTGGAGTTAGAGAAAGAGATTGAGCCAGGCTCTGGTGGCTCATGCCTGTAATCCTAGCTACTCTGCACCCTGAGATCTGAGGATAGTGGTTTTATGCCACCCTGGGTAGGAAAGTCCATGAGACTCTTATCTCCAATTAGCTACTAAAAAATCAGAAGTGGAGCTGTGGCTCAAAATGATAGCACACTAGCTTTGAGCATGGAGACAGTGTCCAGGACCTGAGTTCAATCCCCACGACTGACAAAATTTTTAAAAACAAAAGAGTCTCACAGACTTTCTTGCCTGCACTGACTTTAAACTGTGATCCTCAGATCTCAGCTTCTTGAGTAGCTAGGATTACATTGTGTGCTACTAATGCCTGGCCCCTCTGAGGTTTCTTCCCTTCAGTGGAGCAAAACTCGAAGGCCCTGGAGCTGCACACCCCCTTTCCCCACATGGAAGACCAAAGGCAGCTGGTAAATCAGGCTCTGGTGGAGCCCACCAGGTTACACTCTGGTAAAATACTCTCTCATGTTGAACATGGAGTCTACAAATACCATGGGGAAAACATGTCTCAAACATGTGAACAGAGCCAGGCAGGGGCAGGATGTGGGAAAGTTTCCAAGAGCAGAGCTCATAGTTCACACCACACAGAGAGATGATATATCTCCCTTTTCAGCAATCTGCCTCCTCCAACCCTGTACACCAGCAAAGCAGGGAATGTAGAAACCTGTGCATGCCTTAGATGTCCATCTCCTAACCCAAATGTATTCAAGCCATGTAATGTGGCCAGGCTTATACCATGGGGCAGCCAAGGCCTCAGGTGAAGCAGCTGCCCCTTTCATGCACCAATAAGGAATAGAGGTGCTGAGAATCCCAGAGGGCGCAATTGATCTCAGAAGTAAGTTCTTTGAGATAAGGCATCCTTGAAAAGCTGTATTTTCTCTACCTACCTCCATCTGGTACCAAGCGTATCAATAATGACCCATGGTTTGTTTGGGTTTTTCCCAAGAATATTCCAGACATGTTCCCTTTAATATCTGTTAAAACACTGTAGGAGTGGAGGGATGGTGATGGATAACTCCTTATCCCCAGGTTGGAGATGACAAGATGAAGCCAAGGGTTACTTGCTAGCCCCTTGGCAGGTCTCCATCCCCAATCACCCTTCCTTTCTTCCCAGCTCTATCTGGCACAGCAGGAAAAGGCCTTGGTGAATTCTATATAGAGAACCCAGAGTCTGTGGTTGGAGGTGTGGCCCAGTTGGCAGAGGGCTAGCCAAGGAGCAAAGGCATCAGACACTGAGTTTGAATCCCATTCTTGATCTTTAAACAACAAGAACATAGAGTTCCCAAGCAAATGTGCCTGCACCAGGACTTGCCCACAATATACATAACTCTGGCTCCTCATATTAACCCACAATCCCCAGCTTGCCCGAACAAGCAGCTGTTCATCTAAACCCACTTTCTCCCCTGGTACAAATCAGCAAATGGTTCCTTTTGTTGAATACAGGGACGCAGATCCCTTTGGTCCACATCACACCAACTTTGGGTTATGTGAACCACTTATCTCAGCAGAGGGGTTCCAGCAGCGTGGCACTTCAGGAGCATGTGACTTCTGCTCCAACACTGAATGGGGCTGGGGAATGTTCCTTCTACCTCCAGATGAGTGGCTCTTGGGGAAGCAGGTACAAGACAAAACCACAAGCCAACCAACCATATCTGAGGCTTAAGACTTAAGGGCAAATTCTTCATAGCCAAGCAAGAGCTCAAAAACCTCAAGGTGGGGTTCAGGTCTTAGTGGATGGAGATCAAGCCCCAGTGAACAAGAAGCATTCTTTCCATGAGGTGAATATTCTGAACTGTACCCTCGATAACTCCTCCTTGTGTAGCTTCCTGTGTTAGTGGATTTCTATTTCCCAATACCAAGACAGACTCTATGACAAACCACTTCCTCTTTCATGGAGAGAGGCAGGGTGCCTCATCTTTGCACACAGCAGAGTCTGGATTCTCCCCAACACGGACAGCAGGACACAGCAGACTGCTGAGGTCTCCATGATGCTCATTCCTGATTCCTGGCCTCAGTCTCCTCCTCCTGGCCTACTACTGATCCTCCTACTGGGACTCACAGGTGAGCATGGCCCTTGGGTAGAATTCATTCTTCCATCTCCTAATCTAGCCTTGCCCCTGGACTGCCAGATAAACCCAGACATGGGCACAGAAGACAAGAACAGGACACTGAGTGCCTAAAGAGCCAGACACCTGAGCATTGTCTGCGGAGCCATCACCTACAGCAGGTGACCAGAGGCTTTGGGTCAGAGAGTGCTTCCAACAATAACCATGACTGTATTACATTTCAGCTGATAAGTTCCTGTTCCAATGGGATTTTTATTTGAATCCTGGTCATTGCTCATCTCTTGATGAAGCAACAAGCCCAAGGATGTGGAGCAAGCTCAGGCAGCCACTGGGTCTCTCTAGCTCCAAGGCCAGAATTTTCTGCTCATCCTCTGAGGACAGGAAGTCTGTCATGGGGCCATCTTGATGTGGGCAAGGGTTTAGGGATCCCAGATTCTCAGTCATTGCCATTCTACAGTGGGAGTCCTCTGGCTCCACAGTCTCTACCTCTTTAATATATCTCACATTTTGTGCTGCACAGTTCATGTGTTCATTTGTCAGGCCTGGCTATAACAATGCATGTTGGTCTGGGTGAGAAAAGAAATAGACATGTATTTCTTCACAGCTTCTTGGCTGGAAGTCCAAGATCAATATGTAGTCAGGGGTGGCTTTTCTTCTTGCCTTGCCTTTGGCACCTTCTTCCTGTCTCTGACACATGGTCTTTCTTGTGTATGCTTCTGTGTATCTTCTTCTTACAGTACAAGTACCATTGGATGGCCCTCCCCTACAACTCAATTTAACCTCAGTGATCTCTTAAAGGCCTGATTTCCAAATACAGTCCCATTGAGGTAAGGGGGTTCACGGCTTCCACATATAGGACACACAGGTCAGCACATAACACGTCCCCACAGACAGCCCTGCTCATCTTGCTTTTCTCATGGGAACTTTGTTTTCCCTCTTTCAGGACAGCAAGATGGAGGTCTGTCTTTTCACAGGCCAGGACACCCTGCCCTGCTTACAGCTCCCCAACAGGCTGTTTTGCCTTTGTCCCTTTCTTTGTCCATAAAGCTGACCCCAGGGATCAAGTCTTGAGCATAGCAGGTTTTCTGGCTCCACAGGTCGGGCCTGTGGTAATATGGCCTCACAGTTCCTAAAGGGTTGGGGGCCAACTTTTACAAGTATTTCTACTACATACATAATGCACCCAAATGAGCAGTGAGAGGCGACTGGCTGAGCCCATCTGAGGGGCAGGCAGGGCTGTCAGAACTTTGTTTATTCATTTGCTGAAAGCCTGCCTCATTCCTGTGATAGATCCTCCTAGTATCCCAATTGCAGATGGGGAAACTGAAGCAGAGAGTGGAATTTGTCCACTGTCACCTCCCCTGGTCAGTGGAGATGCTGAGATTGAAACCCAGCTCTATAATTATAAGTTTGTTTCTTTTGTCCTTTCCTTCCTTCTTTCCATTCTTCCTTCCTTCTTTCTGTTGTCCCTTGTTTTTTCTTTCTTCCCATTCTTTCTCAGTCTCTCTGGATCTGGCTCTTATTCTCTGTCTCTGTCTCTCTGTCTCTCTGTGTCTCTGTCTCTGTCTCTGTCTCTGTCTCTGTCTCTGTCTCTGTCTCTGTCTCTCTCTCTCTCTCTCTCTCTCTCTCTCTCTCTCTCTCTCTCTCTCTCTCTCTCTCTCTCTCTCTCTCTCTCTCTCTCTCAGTTGGATTTTGAACAAAGGGTCTCACTCATGTTAATTCATACCATAACCACTGGCTATAACCACAGTCCCCTAGATTTCTAGATTTGCTTTTTCTAACCATGTTACATTACTCAGCCTTTCAGTAATGACTAATTGCAAGGGGGAAAGGCAGGGAAGCAATCTGAATTGAGATTGCTGCCAGTTGCACAATTAAGAAAGGAACAAAGTTAAAACCCAGTGTTACTCTCATGTTCCACAGTGATGCATGTGATATTTTCTCTTCCTGCCAAATATTTCATTCAATTCTTAACATGTAGTTTCCTTTAGCTCTCCCCAAAACTTGCATACTAACATAGCAGATCACCCTGTTACAGATATTTGTGGCTACATGTGTGTGTGTGTGTGTGTGTGTGTGTGTGTGTGCATGTGTACTAGTGTTTGTCTTCTACCAAGGTAGAGGTGAGTAGGAAAGGAGGAGATGAAAGACACAGAGGTATCATCTGCAGTACTTACCTCTGTGCTGTACTTTGGATCTGAAATCTCCTCTCATCTCCCATGTGTTAAAGGCTTGGAGAATGGCCCCACTGGAAGGAACTTTAAAAGTTGAAGCCAGTGGGAGTCCTCAGATCATGGTGGGGACACATCCTTGAAGGAGGAGGGTCCTGGCCTCTTCCTTTTCTGTCTCAAGCTCTGGCCTTGAGGTAAACAGGCTTTGGATCCCTTCATCCTCCTCACTGTGAAGGGCTGATTCCCCATAGGCCCCAGAGCAGCAGGGCCAACTTTTCCTTCACTATATCCTCTGAAAATGGAAGCCATGACAACCCTTTTTACTAGATAAGTTGATTTGTCTCAGGCATTTGTTACAGTAATGGGAAGTTGGCCAACACAGTCTATAATACATTCATGTTTGTTATCTGTATCTATTTACAAATACCTATCTGTATCATCTAAAGCCACTGAAAACTTGTCATGGGCAATCTCCTCAATGATAACTTCCCTATCTATGTGTGAGACACTGACATAAATGGTGTATGACTCTCCACCTAGTGTGGTTATTATGTCCCTGTCACCCTACTTCACCAAAAAGGAAACAGGAATCCAAAGAACTCCAAGCCTACTCAATGAACTATTCTAATCTAAAATAATCCTGAGTATGTTTATTGTTAATATTTCCTCCTTTAGAAACTGGAGTTAGGGCCTCGTGCATTTAGGAAAGTGATCTATCTCATGAGCCAGGTCCCTAGGACTTTGTTCTAAAGTGTGTTTTCCAGTGGCATCCTACACTTTCTCCATGGTTAGCCTTGGGCTGAAATCCTCCCTCTGTACCCCTAAGAGATGTGATTACAGGCCTTAAGCTACACCCAGTATGACTGGTTTTAAGCATTATTTTTCTTAGACACTGCTCAGATATGGTGCATAATCTTTCAACAGTCTCTGTCGGTAATACTGAGTGGGAAGTGAGTTTGTGGTGTTCTTAGCAAGTCCCTTCTGCTTCCTGCCTATTTGCAAATAACCATTCATTTGGGCCAAACTATTTACATAGGAAATTCACTTTGTAACTGGGTCATTTCCAGACAGAATTCCAGCCCAGAGAAGTATCACAGTGAGAAATTTATACATCACATACATGGTTACTAGATACCTACTACATGCTTGTAACTCTTAGGGGAACTTGGATGCATTGGTGACTAAAAGAGCCAGAGTCACTGTCCTAGCTCTACTAGGGAAAATGACAGGAATCAGTCCCCACCACCACCACCACAACAAACTAAGGGTAAGTGATGGATTATCTTGAAAAGTCAAGAGTGCTAAGGAAGAAATTCACAGCTGGGTAAAGGGCTCAAAGAATCCTCATGAGAAATACACAAAACCAGAAGTATTTGGCTGGTCACCACTGAGGGGGAAATCTGAGGGAAGTTTAGAGTGGGTGCTGGGTGAAGGGTGTGGCTGGCTGGGGGAGGGGCTTCCTGTCAGGGACACAGCCATGCAATGTCCAGAGAGTAGATCTCATTCAGCTTTCACACTGCAGAAGATGGGAACCTTCGCATGGCCTGGAACCCTAAGAGGCATAAACTGAAATGATGTGCTAGTTTTCATTTCGTTTCCTTTTGTTTTGTTTTCCATGCTGGTTCTTGGCTTGAAATCAGGATCAGGGTGCTGTCCCTGAACTTTTTGTGCTCAAGGCTTTACCATCCGAGTAGCAGCTCCAATTCCAGGGTTTAGGGTGGTTATTTGTGTGTAAGAGTCTAATAGACTATCCTGTGTGGACTAGCTTTAAACTGTGATCCTAGGATTACAGGTGTGAGGCTCAGTGCCTGGCTTGAGATGGGTTTTTATTTTATTTTATTTATTTTTGGAGGGGTCCGGTCGTGGGTCGTGAACTCTGGGCCTGGGCACTGTCTCTCAGCTCTTCAGCTCAAGGCTAGCGCTCTCTCACTTGAACTACAGCGCCACTTCCAGCTTTTTTCTTTTTGCTAATGTGGTGCTGATGAATCGAACCCAGGGTTTCATGCATGCAAGGCAAGCACTCTACCACTGAGCCACCTTCCCAGCCCCGAGATGGGTTTTTAAATGATTATTCTAGCACTTGGTTGAACCCAGACCATCACAGGACAGACAGAAGCCACCAGAGCATGCAGAAGGAGGAGGGGGCAGCCATTGCATGTGTTCACGCACAAAGGGTGGTTTTGCAAAAGACAACAGCACATGGAGAAAGGAGAAAGAGCTCAGATCATTTGTAGAGACTCCAGGGTTTGGCTGGGTGTGTTGCATGGGTGTGCGGACATGTCATAATGAACCCCCTTTTGTGCAATTATCGTATGCTGATATAAAAGCTTTTAAACATGCACAGCACACAAAACGTGCCCTTTTGCAATTTCAGTTCCACAGCACCTACCACATTCACTGTGTTGCTTAACCATCACCATTATCCATTTCTGAAAAATCACGTGAACTCTGTACACATACGTACCAACTTCCCCTCAGGCCTGCTAGGGTCTATGCCTTCCGTCTCTGAATTTGTCTGTGTGAGGCACTTCATATAACTGTACCTATATTATCCTTCTGTGTCTGGTTTATATACATGCCATGATATTTTGAAGGTTCATCTGTGAAGGATGTAGTAGAATTATTTTGCTTGTTAGGCCTGAGTAATATTCCATTACAAATGTCCATTCATTCACCTGTATAGGACTCTTTGAGGTGTTTCTACCTTTTGGCAATTGTGAATACAATGCATCTATGAAGATTATTTCATATCCCTGCTTTGAACTTGTGGAGTATCTGCCTAAGAGTAGAATTATTGCACCACTGGGTAATTCTATGCTTAGAGTTTCTCAGCACTGCCACTGTTTCCCACTGCAGCCACACTGCTTTCTTTACTTTCCCGTCAGGAAGGGATAAAGGTTCCAGTTGCTCCACACCCTTGCCAATGCTTATTATTTTCTGTTTGCTGTTTTTCTCTGCGTGTGTTCCATTTCTCTTTTGTCTTGGTAAGATCCGTCCCAAGAAATAGGAAGGGAATTTTATTGTTGTCTTGTTGTGCCCTGTCCCAGAGATGTCTGGCATTTTTTCCATGTGTTCATTGGCAGCTCTATAGAGAAATAGGTGCTCCTGTGCTTTGTTCTTTTACAAGTGAATTGTGAAGCTGAAGCCTGTGGCTCACAACTGTAATCCTAGCTACTCAGGAGGCTGAGACCTGAGGAATGAGGTATGAATTCAGCACAAAAGTCCCCATGAGACTTTTTTTGAATGATTACAATTCTTTATTATTATTATTATTGTGGAAACACTGCACAGGGTGTTATAATTACATGAGGAAGGTAATGAGTACATTTCTTATCAAGCATTGTTGCCTCCTCCTTTGTTTCCCCTTCCCATCCCTTCCCATCTCCCTCACCCCCCTTCCTCTCCTGCCCCCCCATGTCAAAGTTGTAAAGTTCATTTTTTGACATGACATCTTGTACATCTCATTCTCATTGTTGCAATGGGTCCACCTGTGACCCTATTTAAACAATTTGTTTTTTCCCTTCCTCTCCACAAATTATACCAACATCAAATACAGTGAAAACAGGGGTTATACCGTGGGGGAGGGACATACACAGCAACAAAGAAACCATCTTATACATATGTTAGAAACAATAGCAAGAAAGAAACACCATTTGAGTCCTTAACTTGGGGTTCATTTCGCCTAACATCAACTTATCTGACCATTTCTGCTTGTCTCAGACATATACTAGTTATTGCAAATAAAGGAAACCATGGGACCTATTTTTCTTTGGGCCTGGCTTACTTCACTTAATATAATTGTTTCCAAGACTTTCCATTTCCAAGCAAATGGGGCAATATCATTCTATCTGATGGACTCATATCTAATTATACCTGGAACTCAAAAAATTAAATCCCCCAACAACAAATCCTCAAAGAAACAACTGCCCAATAAATAAGTGGGCTAAAGGCTTACAGAGAAACCTCTCTGAAGAGGAAAGAAGGATGGCCAATACACACATGAAGAAATGTTCAACTTCCCTAGCCATAAAAGAAATACAAAACAAAACAACATTGAGATACCACCTCACCCCAGTTAGAATGGCTATAATCAAGAACTCTAATAACAACGATGCTGGAGGGGATGTGGACAGAAGGGAACCCTACTGCATTATTGGTGGGAGTGTAAACTTGTTCAATCACTTTGGAAAGTAGCATGGAGGTTCCTCAAAAGACTCCACATAGAGCTTCCCTGTGACCCAGCAATCCCACTTTTGGACATTTATCTGAATGATCACAAACAAGACCATACTAAAGCTACCAGCACAACTGTGTTTATTGCAGCATTATTTACCATAGCTAAGATATGGAACCAATCCAGATGCCCCTCAGTAGATGAATGGATCAAGAAAATGTGGTAGATATACACACAATGGAATCCCCATGAGACTCTTATCCTCAATTGACCACCCAAAACCCACTGTGGCTCAAGTGGTAGAGCACTAGCCTTGAATACAAAGAGGCTCAGGGACAGCATTCAGGCCCTGAGTTCAAGACTCACACCAACCAAAAAAACCTGAATTGTGGGTTCTTTTGTTGTTAAGTTATATGAATTTTTTATGTATTCTTCATAACAGTCACTGTTGTCATCCATCCTTTGCAAATATTTTCTATTCTCTCATATTAATTTATTCTATTAATATTAATTTATATTAATTTATTCAACATATTAACTTATTCTATTCATGTTCATGACTCTGTTGTCACATGTAAGAAATAATTGCCAAATCTGATGTCATAAAGACTTTACTTATGTTTTCTTTTCTTGGATTTTGGAGTTTTTTTAATCTTAGAATTTGCCTTTTGACCGTTGATTCATTTTGAGCTAATTGCTACATTTTGTATAAGGTAAAGCTCCAAATTAATTCTCTTGCTTGTAGACATTTAGCTTTCCCTGATTATTGTGTTGACCTACATGGAGTTTACATCTTGGGTCTGTGGGGCTGTGTTTGATCACGTTTGGCATGACATTGTACTGGGAGTTCTGAGCACCACTGTCACTCCAGACTGATGGGAAAAGCCATGCTGCCACCTGTGGTGCTCTGGGGAGGGGGAACTGTCCCGGAGTCTCTTGCTCTCAGGCCCACACTCTGTGCTGTCACCATGCTCATTTCTTCATGGCCCCCAGGAGTCACATGACCCACCTGCCCACTGTCATGGACCAGGAAGTACAACGCACCATGTGGACAGAAACATGAGTCCTGCAGAGGACTCAGGGACTCAAAGCTGAGCTCTCCCCTGTGTATTTCCCTCTCCGTGCCTCAGTTTCTGCTTTGTATTACAATCTCAAGTGAGGGTTTACCCTTACTACCCAGACAGTGTGCTGTACATTGGGTCAGTGAGAGTCAGGGTTGATGAAACTTTGAGGAGCCTCACAGGGTGCTGTCAGGATGAATAACTGCTGTGTTTCCTCCAGGAACCACTGCAGATGAGCTGCAGGTGATCCAGGCTGACAGGGCGGTGTCTGTCGCCGCTGGAGAGACGGCCATGCTGCGCTGCACTATGACCTCCCTGCTCCCTGTGGGGCCCATCCAGTGGTTCAGGGGGAAAGGACCAAGACAGGAGTCAATCTTCCAATTCATAAAACCCCCCAACCCACGCATCACACCAGTTTCAGATCCCACACAGAGAGACAACATGGACTTTTCCATCCGCATCAGGAACGTCACCCCAGCGGATGCGGGCACCTACTACTGTGTGAAGTTCCAGAAGACGGCCACTGAGGGGGACAAGGAGTTTAAGTTTGGACTAGGCACTGAGCTGTCTGTGAGTGGTGAGTACAATGTGGATGCCTTTGTTCCCTAGAGTGTGACCATAGGTACAGAATAATGCCCTAGTTCTATGAAGAACAGCCTAGAAGCAGGGGTGGTGCTGGGCACTTGAGTTCATGCTCTGGTCCCCTCTCCCTGGGCCAGGGAAGTCTGGGACTGCACAGGACCTTCTGCAGCATTCCACAGCTGGCCAGTGGTGACATCTGTCCCCTCCTCTTCCTGTTCCACAGCTGGCCAGTGGGGATATCTATCCCCTGTTCTCCCTGCTCCACAGCTGGACAGTAGACATATGCCCCTGGTCTTCCTAGGCCACAGCCAAGCCCCTTGGTTCCCAAGAAGAAAGATCAGATAGTGTAAGTGACTTCCACTTCACAGGTCATAGGCCTGCTGCCTCCAGGGAGCACATCTCCTTGGTGCCAGAGGTCTCTTTTCATGCTACAGACCTGGGGACTTACTGACTGCTCTAGTGGTAGGGGCTGTGAGGTTGGGCCTCTGCCCTGGCTCTGTGTCCGCACCCTGCATTAGGTACTTGCTCTCACCGGTTCTGAGGCTCTGAGTAGAGCTTTGTCATCCACCTAGGCTCAGTTCTTCTGTGGATCTGTTGAAGCAGTAGAGATGCTCCCTTTGGATTTCTTGTCAGGCCCATGGTCTTGTTTCTAGCTCCCAATCCCATGATGATTCTCAGCACACAGAACTGTGAAATCACCCAACCCAGTCTCCAAGTTTATGGTTTTTGATGGGACTTAGCCTCCCTCCAGTTGTCAGTCTCCACCCTCCTCATCTGTAAGATGATGGATGCCATTGCCCTGGACTATCAGTGTTCTGAGAACGTGGAGACACACACACCAAGAGTGTCAGGGTCATTGCTGTTGTCAGTAGCATAAGTGTCAAGAGGACTAGAGATGGAGCCTCATGGCTGGTCCCACATCCCAGCCCAGCCACTTGCCAGCCTGTGGCCTGGGACAATGTACTGCCCACAGTGGCCTTGATGATCCCTCTTAGAGCATGCATGGTAGGACAGAAGGATGCAAGTCCTGGGGTACTTAAAAAAGTGCCTGGTGTGTAGGAAATGCCCCATCTATGTGAGTGTGATGGGCCGAGGCCAAGGGACCTTGTACAGGTCACTTTCCCTCTCTGAGCCTTACCTGTCAATGGGATGGTGTGAGGTTGGTAGTTCCCCACCTGACTTCTCACTGGAACCACCTGGAAACCTGAAGTAAAGCCCAGGCCCAGACTCCACCCTGGAAATTCAGCTGTACTTGTTCTGCTGTGGGTGTGAAGTTTCCAAGTATGGCAGAAGAGTCTAAAATACAGCTAGGATTGAGAATCTCTGAGGTTCTCATGTTCACCTTCAGATCAGAACAGAAAAGTCGATGGGCAATATGGTATGAGACCCTGTTCCTTGTGGTTGAGTCAGAAAGCCATGTGCCAGACACAGCTCTCTGTGTCACCGAGGATTTAGGCACCCCGTCCCTCCGCCCCACCACCCACACACAGCGCTCCCAGCTTTCTGTTCACAGCTGCTCTGGGGAAAGGCCCTGAGCCCCATGTTTTTAGAAAGTTACATGTTTCCTAAAGGATGATCCTTTCACCGAGAAGGTACTGACCTGGTGCTTTCTGCTCCATTCTCATTCGGGTACCTGCAGGAGCAGGATGGAGCCTTGTCCTGCAATGCCTGAGCAGCTTGTTGTGAATGAACGTGTAGACATGGTGTCACTCATGATGTACCTACTATACATCAGATGCTGTGTCCAAATCAGTCCTCACTCACTACCCGGGGGGTAGGGGTGGCACAGGCAGGGTGTTGTATCCATTTTCTTTTGTTTAGTTTTTTGTTGTTATTATATAGAGAGGTTACAGTTACTGAGTCAGGTAGAATACATTTCTTTCTGGACAGTGTCATCCACTATCTCACAGTTTTCTCTCCACCCCCACCCACAAATTGTAAAGTTCATTTTCAACATAATGTCTAGTAAGTATCACTGCTGCATTTGGTCAGCCTTTGTCCCTCTGTTTCTGTGCTCCTCTTACCCTCCCCAAAATGGATAAGTGAATGAACAAGTCAAAAAGAATAAAAAGCAAACCAGTAATGAAGAAAAACACCTCTTGTTTCTATTACCTGAAGTTCATTTAGACAAATATGATTTTATATGTGTAGATGGACATAAGCATTGTGCCTTTGTGTTCCTCTCCTAAGAATATCTTCCTTTGGTCTCACTGTGTGGGAACACCTAGAGTTCTGTATTCTTTATCCACTGTGTTTAGATCTAGCTACTGCATATGAACGCAAACATGCACCATTTGTCTGAGCTTGGCTTGCCTCACTTAACATGATGTATTCTAGGTCCATCCATTTCCCTGAAAATTGTGTAATATTATTTTTCTAATGACTATATAAAATTTCACTGTGTATACATACCACATTTTTTGTTCCACTCATCTATTGTAGGGCATCTGGGCTGTTTCCATAGCTTGGATATTGTGAATAATACAGCAAGGATCATGGATGTGCAAGTGTCTTTATGGTATCCTGGCTTGTGATGTGCTGGGTAGATGCCCAGGAGTGGTATGGCTGGGTCAAAGGAAGATCTCTGTGTATCTACTTTTTATAGAAGGGGACACTTAGGCTGAGATGGAGAACAGGTATATGGGGAGGTGGGCCAGTGCTAGAACACTTGCCCACATCCACATGGGCCTGTGTTTGATCCCCTACTGTAGTGCATGCACATGAATATACAAAGTGTGTGGTGGTGTCTGTGGGTATCTCTGTGTGTATGAGAGGTGGAGGGCAAAGGAATGTGTATGTAATTGATCAGACTATATGGGATAGATGACCTAGGTGCCCTATGCCAGATAGAACACTCATCCTTATTCCAGAAAGAATCAAACACTTGTAACCCCTCCCCCAACATTAACATGATGGAAGAACTGAGGGGCCTAAAGCAATTGGGCTGGCATCAGGACCACAAACATTTGATATAATGAAGGTAATGACAGCCTCCCACATTCCAGTATCTGGTGGGCTACTGGAGTCTTGATGGCCTGGAGTCCAGCTGGCACATTTTTTTGACTTCTGTACCTCTTAGAGCCTTTGCATCTTCTTCTGAAAGAAGAAATTAAGTGTGTTTCTTCCCCATCTTTATTAGAAGATCTAATAACATCTTATCATCGGTGTCTGGGGACAGAGCTCAGAGGTAGATCCTGTGCTTAGCAGGCATGAGGCTCTGGATTCGGTGTTCAGACAGTAGTAGTCATAATGACAATAGTGTATAGTAGTACTAATAGCAGCAGTGTGTGGGAAGGTTGCTCACAGCATCTCTCCTGCACGGCAGGGCAGGCTCTGCAATCACATCTCTGTCTGTAAATGCTCCTTTGTAGCCAGACCTTCTCTTCCCGTGGTTTCCGGCCCTGAAGCCAGGGCCACACCTGGGCAGACAGTGAGCTTCACCTGCAAGTCCCACGGCTTCTCCCCTCGGAACATCACCCTGAAGTGGTTCAAAAATGAGAAGCAGCTCCCTGACTCCCAGACCAGCCTGGACCCCAAGGGAGAAAGTATCTCTTACAGTGTCTCCAGCACAGCCAAGGTGGTGCTGGCCCCCGGGGACGTCCACTCTCAGGTCATCTGTGAGGTGGCCCATGTCACCTTGTCCAGGAGCCCTCTCCGTGGGACTGCCGACTTGTCTGATTCCATCCGAGGTAGGTGACCCCAAGTCCCAGACCAAGCCCCTACCTGCCCACCAAGCCTGACCCTCATTAGGGATTTTGCTGTGGAGTCTGAAGGGCCTGGAATTGGTACCCAGCAGTCCTGCTGCCGAGCAGCCATGCCCACCACTCTGATGGAGGCTGCACTTCCTTTACCAGTGGCAGCTACTCGTACTGGGCCCACGTGCATGTCCAGCCCCCTCATGCTGTGGGTCTCATTGGTTTTGCTGTCCTCATTGCATCCGTCTGCATGACAGGGCTGCATGTGTTGGTTTCACTTATTATTCATTTAACAACAGCCATGAGCACATGAGGGCCTACTGTGCCGGTGCTATGCTTAGTGATTGTGTCCATGTGTATACCCTCAGTAAAGGAGCATCTACTATGTGCCCAGCACTGTCCTGGGTGTTGCTCTGGCGTTGGGGGTCAGTACTCCAGCTCCTCCTCTGGGGTCTCTGAGCCACAAGGTCAGAGACTCTACCCGTGCTGTTTTAGTGCCGCCCACCTTGGAGGTCAGCCAGCAGCCCATGATGGCAGGGAACCAGGTGAATGTCACGTGCCTGGCGTCCAAGTTCTACCCTTCAAGCCTCCAGATGACCTGGATGGAGAATGGAAACCTATCGCGGACAGACACCAGCTGGGCCCGCACCGAGAACAAGGATGGGACTTACAACCAGACGAGCTGGCTGCTGGTAAACGTCTCTGCTCACAGGGAGAACAATATGCTCACCTGCCAGGTCGAGCATGAGGACCAGCCCGCTGTCACTGCCAACCTCATCCTGGAGGTGCAAAAGGAGCAGGGTGCAGAAACAACCCCTGGTGAGCCCTCCATGACAGAAAACCAGCTCCTGGAATGTCTCATTAGCTGTTATTTCCATTTAACACATTTAAATGTCCAAAGTAGTGAATAGTGCTGATGATAGACTAATCTAGAAGTCTAGAAAATAGACTTTTAAAGTCAGTTCTCACGCTGACTCATAGATCTGGTTGCACAGCTCTATGGGTCTTTAGACATAAACATGTATTGAAGGAGAGAGGAGAGGGTTGGTCCTGCCCAAGCATTAGGCCTCCCGTCTTTGTTATCTTCAGTTCTTCTGTTCTCCTTCCTCATGGCCCTCTCCCTCTTCTTCAGTATTTTAACCTCCATCCAGTCTCCCTTCCATCTTAGACTTGTCCACACAGCTGGACCCTCACCCAGCAGACACTGGCACCTGCTGACTTAAATCTAAAAAGTGTCCCTGGGAACATGGGGTTGAAAGAGGAACCAGGCTTCAAGATGATCAACAGTGGTCATACAACAGAGCCTCCATGTTTCCTGATTTGTGATAATGGGCCCAATCCACCCTGGCCCTCACTATACATCCATGACATGGAATGAGAAATTTCTCTTTGAGCTGCCACCTTCTAGCACCTTGTGAGTTAGAGGTCTCACAGACAAGGAAACCAGGACTGGGGAACAGGTGGGGTGCTGTGGATCACTACTTGTTCTTAGAACAGGGGATTGCACAAGCTTATCAAGAGACATCTGAGGTTCTGAAGATAAGGCACTACCAGTCTCTAAAGCCAATCTGTGCTGATGAATGAAATGCTCCCCTCCAGTGCTAACTGCCCCAGAGGCTGGCTAGAGTCCTTCCTAGAATGAATCTGTGCTATTTCCCTGCCATAGAATGCAGGAGCATTTTTCCTTTTCTTTGAAGGTCTAAGATTCTCCCATCACACTGAGTGTTGCAGGACTAATCTTGTGGGACAGTGCTGTGTCAGTGGATTCACTGTGGGAAAGTAAAGATAAGAAGCTGAGGATAACTGGGCGCTGGTGGCTCAGGCCTGTTAGCCTAGATACTCAGGAGGCTGAGATCTGAGGATCATGGTTGGGAGCCTACTGGGAAGAAAAGTCCCCATGGAGCTCTTATCTCCCAAAAACTGGATGTGCAGCTCTGGTTCAAAGTGGAGAGCACTAGCCTCTCAGGAATAGTGCCCAGGGCCTGAGTTCAGCCCTAGAGAGAGAAAAAATGGAGTCAAGAACAGTTTCATTGCTAGAGAGATGAAAAAAAGATGCATAATCAGATCCACTAAGAGTTCGGGCCTGAATTTTCTTAATAGAGACCCAGAAACACAACAAATCAAAGAAAAGTTGGACTAATTGGGATTGCATGAAATTGCAGAGCTTCTGCATGGCAAAGGATATAGCTAGCAAAATTGATAGAAAGCCCATTGATTGGGAGAAGATCTTCACTAGCCATACAACAGACAAGGGTCTCATATCTAAAATATACCTGGAACTCAAAAAATTAAATCCCCCAACAACAAATCCTCAAAGAAACAACTGCCCAATAAATAAGTGGACTAAAGACTTACAGAGAAACTTCTCTGAAGAGGAAAGAAGGATGGCCAATACACACATGAAGAAATGCTCAACTCACTAGCCATAAAAGAAATACAAATCAAAACAACATTGAGATACCACCTCATCCCAGTTAGAATGGCTATAATCAAGAACTCTAATAACAACAGATGCTGGAGGGGATGTGGACAAAAGGGAACATTACTGCATTGCTGGTGGGAGTGTAAACTTGTTCAACCACTTTGGCAAGCAGTATAGAGCTACCTCAAAAGACTCCACATAGAGTCTCCTATGACCCAGCAATCCCACTTTTGGGCATTTACCCAAATGATCACAAACAAGACCACACTAAAGCTACCAGCACGACTACGTTTACTGCAGCATTATTTACCATAGTTAAGATATGGGACCAACCCAGATGCCCCCTCAATAGATGAATGGATCAAGAAAATGTGGTATATATACACAATGGAAGTCTATGCCTCCATCAGAAAGAATGACATAGCCCCATTTGTTAGGAAATGGAAAGTCTTGGAAACAATTACATTAAGTGAAGTAAGCCAGGCCCAAAGAAAAATAGGTCCCATGGTTTCCCTTATTTGCAATAACTAGTATATGTCTGAGACAAACAGAAACTGTCAGATAAGTTGATGTAGGGCTAAATGAACCCCAAGATAAGGATTCAAATGGTTTTTTCTTTCTTGCAATTGTTTCCAACATATTTATGATTATTTCTTTGTTGCTTTGTATGTACCTCCCCCAGGGTATAAGCCCTGCTTTCACTCTATTTGATGTTGATAAAATTTGTGGAGGGAAAGGGAAAAAGCAAACTGTTTAAATAGAGTTACAGGTGGATCCATTACAACAATGAGATTTACAAGACATTATGTCAAAAAATGAACTTTACAACTTTGGCGGGGTGGGGAGTGGGGGGTGGGGTGACGGTAGGGGTGGTAGGGGGGGTGGGGGTGGGGGGTGAAGAGGGGAAGGGATGCTATGGGGAAACAAAGGAGGAAGCAACAATGCTTGATAAGAAAATGTACTCACTATCTTGCCCATGTATTTGTAACCCCTCTGTATGGTATTTTCACAATTAAAAAACAAAAAAAGAGTTCAGGCCTGGCTGGATATCCAATGCGAAAAGAGTCCACAATTGGGTGATCAAGTGATTAAAGACAATTTCCTACAAAACCAACATTACTATCATAGTTAATAAACTACAATAAGTACCAGGTGCTGATGGCTCACAGTTGTAATCCTAGATACTCAGGAGGCTGAGATATAAGGATTTTGGTTTGCAGCCACCCTGGGATGAAATGTTTGTGAGACTGTTATTTTCAATTAAGCAGAAAAAAAAACTAGAAATGAAGCTGTGACTCAATTAGTAGAGTGCTAACCTTGAGCAAAAAGGCTAAGGACAGTGCCCAGACCCTGAGTATAAGCCCCAGTATGGAGATTAAACTAAATAGAGTACTATTTATCAAAAATAATATTTACATTTTTGCTAATTTGTTTCCCAATAATTTTTGTTTCAATTCATCTGTGTGTGTGTGTGTGTGTGTGTGTGTGTGTGCGCGCGCGCGTGTGCGCCCACATACACATACCCATCCTGGGGCTTGAATTCAGGGCCTGGATTCTGTTCCTGAGCTTTTGTTCTCAAGGCTAGCACTATTCTATGAATCTCACCTGTGCTTCTGGCCTTTTGGGTGGTTAACGAGAGAGAAGAATCTCACAAATTTTCCTGCCTTGGCTGCCTTCAAACCATGCTCTCAGCCTCCTGAGTAGCTAGGATTACAGGGTGAGCCACTGACAAATGTTTGAATTCATCTTTAAATGCTTGGTCACAGCTTCCTGTGAACACATCTGGGCACTAAAATATCTTTCCAGGACTAAAATGACTAATTCAGCTTCCTTAAGGGTCAAGTTCACAGAGTGCTCCCTCATATGTCAAATGCATGATCCCTGGCTATAGGCCATTTGAGAAGGTTCTGGATACTTTAGGAAATGGGACCAAGCTAAAAGAAATAAGTCACTGGGTAATAGATTCAGGGGCTCCTTCTTGTCCTTAACTCCTTTATCTTTCTCTCCCTTCTCCTTTCTCCCTCTTCCTTTCACTTTTCCTCTCCCTTATCCTCTCCCTTTCTTCCTCCCTACACTGTCTCCCTTAATGAACCCATGACACAACCTGAGTAGCCTCCTTCACATGGTCCCAAGGCCAGGGTGCTCTGTCTACCCAAGTGTCCAGAATCAACAGAGCCCAGACACATGGCCTGAAACCTCTGAAATGAAGAGCAAAATCAACCCTAGCACCTTTAAGTTTGATTTCTCAGACATTAGTAGAGCCATTCCCATTAATTATGTTTATATTAGAGGAATTGTGGTGAGTTGTGCTGGTCATGAATTTTTTTCTGTCTCTTCTCCTGAACTTTCTGCATTAAGAATTCCACACTACATACACTCAGAGCCCTGTGCTTTCTCAAGGAACAGCCGTGGGTGCCCTCATTTGATCCCGATGGAAGAAATGTGTGCCTATTTCTCTTGGACAGCATCAGTCTTTCTAGAAGATCTCAATTTTATGGCTCTTTTCAATGCCCCAACTTCGTGTTTCAGTGATCTTGTCTCAAATCTCTACTTTCATTGACTTAAAACTTATTTTCATCTTCTGTTGATTTTGCTCTTTGTTCTGTAGTTTCTTAAGGTAGGAAATTGACAGTGTTGATTTAGACTTTCCTCATCCTACTTCCTCAAACTTGAACCAGAGTAGCCAGGACAGGGCTCAGGTTCAAAGTCTTCAGAGTGTAGTAAGCCCAGGTCACTGCAGATGGGGCAAATGGTGGCCCTGGGGAGGAATGGACTCCAGGGGGCTCTCTAATGGCTCCTCTTGTGTCTTGATTTTTCAGATACTATGTGTTTTAATCTTGCTGTGCTCCTCATAGTTCTGGTCCTCAGCTCCAAGGTGTTGCTGGCAGTTGGAGTCTCTGCCATCTACATCCATAGGAAACAGATGGTAAGTTGAATGGGAAGGAGGGCAGGCCAAGGAAGGGTCAGCAAGCATCCAGTTCACAGTGTCAGAGTCAATGGAGTCACCACATGAAGCCTTCTGAGAGGTGTCCAGTTCCCAGAGCGTATGTGAGTGCTGCAGGAGGGGTGAGGTCAACGGTTTGGAAAGGGTGTCCACAGGGTCTGAGGGGCTGCATGGAGGAGGTGGAACGAAGAGTGGGAGGAGGGACAAAGCACTCCATGGTTATGTGGAGGCCATTGCTAGACTCCTTCAATGTCAGGACTCCCTGGGACAAGGAGAATGCAATTTGGAGCAATATTAAAAGTTTCAGGTATGATCCTATGTACATGGCTTTTGATCTTTTCTGCTTGTCCTAGACATATGCTAGTTATTGCAAATAAGGGAAACCATGGAACTTACCTTTCTTTGGGCCTGGCTTACTTCACTTAATATAATTTTTTCCAAGTCTTTCCATTTCCTAACAAATGGGGTGATGTCATTCTTTCTGATGGAAGCATAGAATTCCATTGTATAAATATACCATATTTTCTTGATCCAGTCATCTAGTAAGGGGCATCTGGGTTGATTCCATATCTTAGCTATGGAAAAGAATGCTGCAATAAACATGGTTGTGCTGGTAGCTTTGGTATGACCTTGATTGTGATCATTTGTGTAAATGCCCAAAAGTGGTTTGCTGGGTCATAGGGGATTCTATGTGGCGTCTTTTGAGGTAGCTCTATATTGCTTTCCAAAGTGGTTGAACAAGTTTACACTCCCACCAACAATGCAGTAGGGTTCTCTTTTGGCCACATCCCCTCCAGCATCTGTTGTTACTAGATTTCTTGATTATAGACATTTTAACTGGGGTGAGGTAGAATCTCAATGTTATCTTGATTTGCATTTCTTTTATGGCTATAGAAGTTGAGCATTTCTTCATGTGTGTATTTCCTCTTCAGAGAAGTCTCTCTTAAATTCTTTAGCCACTTATTAATCAAGCAGTTGTTTCTTTGAGGATTTGTTGTTGGAGGATTTAATTTTTTGAGGTCTAAGTATATTTTAGATATGAGACCCTTGTCTGTTGTATGGCTAGTAAAGATCTTCTCCCAGTCTGTGGGCTTTCTATTGATTTTGCTAGCTATGTTATTTACCATGCAGAAGCTCTGCAGTTTCATGCAATCCCATTTGTCCAACTTTCTTTGATTTGTTGTGTTTCTGGGTCTCTATTAAGAAAATTTCAGCCTGTGCTAAGGAACCCCAAGACAGGGACACAAGTGTTTTTTTTCTTGCTATTGATTTTAAGGTACTTGTAATGCACTGTGTGATTCTTTTGTTTCTTCTGTATGTTCTTCCCCACAGTATAACCCCTGTTTTCACTGCATTTGATTTGGGTGTCCTGCATCTTGTATATACATTTTTGTAATTTGAAGAGGGGAAGGAATATAACAATATGCTTAATTAAGTGGCTGGGAAGGTGGCTCAGTGATAGAGCGCTTGTCTTTCATGCATGAGGCCCTGGGTTCGATTCCTCAGCACCACATAAGCAAAAAAGAAAAAAGCCAGAAATGGCGCTGTGGCTCAAGTGGTAGAGCGCTAGCCTTGAGCTGAAGAGCTGAGGGACAGCACCCACGCCCAGAGTTCAGACCCCACGACTGGACCCAAAAAAAAAATGCTTAATTAAAGATACAGACTGACCTTTGGAACAATGAGATGTACAAGACACTATGTTGAAAACAAACTTTACAATTTCGGGGTGAGGAGGAAGGAGTTGGGGAGATGGGGAGGGAAGGGATGGTATATGGAAAACAAAGGAGGAGGTAACAATGCTTGATAGGAAATGTACTCATTACCCTACTCATGTAACTGTAACCCCTCTGTACAGTATTTGTACAATAAAAATGTATATGAAAAAAAGTTTCAGGTAGTAGATTGAGGGCTGGTCCTCCTCTGACTGAATGGACAAGAGAGAACCATTTGACCAAACACAGTGGACAAAGAGTAGGGATGCAATCAGGAAGCTGAGGGAAGGGAACAGTGCTGTCCCAGGGGCTCCTGTCCTCTCTGGACAGCTGCTCAGGAGTGAGCAGCACCAGGAACATCAGAGCACTCAGAAGACAATTCATGAACGAGGCGAGGACTCAATGTGACATCTCCCCCACAGCACTCTTCTTCCTGTAACCCTGCCACATGGGACTCTCAGTCACTGCAACCTTCACACTTGAAGACATCCAACCTGGGGTAAAAAAGCAGACAGGAACTTTTCAAGGACTCTGCTCCAGAGGCCTCTTCTCCCGGGACAATGCCAGTCCCCAGACTTCTGTTTCTCCTCTGCACAGGGACTTATCCCTACCCCCAGCAGTTGGGCTGCTTTTCTGCTCCTGAACTGAAGCTATGAAATCAGCTCTGAGGACTGATCAGAACACCGCCTGAGGATGTGAGAAATGGGCCCAGCCTGAACACATCAGAAGGGTCATACCCGTCACTTCTGGTGACCATCACCGCCCCCTCAGTCTGTCACGGAAGCAGTAACATTCCTTAGGGAAATTGCTCATGTAAAAAAAGTGCCTTTGGACCTGTGGTGGAGAAATTGAGAAGGTAAATTTAATAATGCTGGGTAGCGGGTAATTTTTTTCTGAGTTTAACCAACTCCAAAGGGGGACAAGAACACATCCTTAAAATGAATGAGATGGGAGATCAATGCTATATAAGAGCAGATGTCAAATTCACATTTGAATGCTTGATATATGCAAATAAAGATGTGAAGAAGGCTGAAGAGTATATGTCCACATCATTAACCCAAATTAATCAGATACTAGTAGGGGATTCAAGATTTTACTTTTTTCATATGGCTAGTACTGGGGCTTGAACTAAAAGCCTGGGCACTGTCCCTTAACTTTTTTTCACTGAAGTCTAGCACTCTAACTACTTGAGCCACAGCTCCTCCTCCAGTTTTCTGAGAGGTTAACTGGAGATAAGACTCTCACAGATTTTCCAGCCAAGAGTCTCAGATCTCAGCCTCCTGAGTAGCTAGGATTACAGGTGTTGAGCTACCCATGCCAGGCCTGGATATAGGATTTTAACCTAGTTTGTATTTGGTCCCCAAACTGGTGCTCCTGCCCATTAATCCATTATTCCTCATCCTCTAGCGAGCTCAGAGGCACATGAAAGATGTGTGGGATGATGTAGGAGATTGGTTGGGCAACTCTGCATAGACTGTAGCTCTGGGACAGGATTATGACATCACAGGGATAAAGGAGACTTAACTCTGCACATAATTTCACAGAAGGTGTGTAGCCCCTGCCTTCCTTTCTTCCCTTGGTCTAATTGCTGGTCCTGAAACCTAGTGGGACCCAGACCATGAGATATTAGTCCCAAAGACACCATGGATAGGGAAAGTGATAATAGGAATGCTTGGTTGTTGAAGGGTTAGCAGTTAAGTATGAAAGCCTCTAGAAATAAGCTTGGTGATTGGGTAGAGCCCATTACAGTGTTGAAGGAAGGAAAAAGGTTTATGCTGGTTCTGATTTTGTTGGTATTGTTGATGTCTTTGCTACTGTGCCATAATGGGGCTTGAACTCAGAGCCTCATGCTCTCACTTGGCTTCTTTTGATCAAGGATGGGTGCTTAAGCATTTGAGCCACACCTCCAAGTCTAGCTTGTTTACTGGTTGATAACAGTGTCTCAGATTTGTCTACTCCAGTTGGTTCTAAACCATTATTCTCAAACCTCAGACTCCAAAATAGCTAAGATTGCAGGTAGCAGCTTCCTGCACCTAGCTTTGGTTCTGCGATTTCTGGGCTTTCAATCAGCCTCTCTATTCCTTCTCCAAAAGTTGGCACTGGAATCAGTGAAGTGAATCAGGACAATTCCCATCACCTAGTGTAGAGAGGCATCATTCAAGTGGCTGAGAACCAAAGAACAAAAAGGCAGAGGAAGGCAACCTTGCTCTCTCTTTTGGGGCTGGGATGCCATGCTCTCCTGCCTTTGCACATTAGAATCCTTGGGCTTTGAGGCTTGCACCAGCACCTCATCCTCCCCCCACCAGGTTCTCAGACCTTTGACCTCAGTTTCCCCATTGTCTAGCTTGTTTATGGCACATGATGGTATTCCTCATTCTCTGTAATTGCTTGAGCAAGTCCCATGAATCCTGTCCTACCTGTCATTCTGTCATCTATCTATCTATCTGTCTGTCTGTCTGTCTGTCCGTCCGTCTGTCTGTCTGTCTGTCTGTCTGTCGGTCTGTCTGTCTGTCTGTCTGTCTGTCTGTCATCTGTCGTCTATTCATCTGGACTTTGGGAAAATGTCTTGGGTTTGAAGTGTAAATTTGGGAGGCACTGGCATAGAATGATTACTAATAAGCAAATGAAGACATAATGCTAGAAGGTAAAAATCTGAATCTAGGCTCCTCAACACTAAAGTTTTGTGTGCTAGCCAGTTACTGCTTTATAACCAATGGCCATAAAGTTCAGTGGCATACAACAATAGGCATCTGTTACTCAGCCAAGTAGCTGTAGCTCAGACGATCGAGGCTGATCTAGGTCAAGATTGATTAATTGAGCTTGGCTCTAGACTGGGTTCTGTCTTAGTTTGTGTGACAACTAATTTTCTTTGAAACACAGGCTAGCTGTTGCACAAGCCACTTTGATCAAGGCAGATCATGTGAACGAGTTCAACAAAATGGGGTAGGCAAGGATGACTTTCTCTGGAGTTAAAATAGCGACTGAGCCAGGCACTTATGGCTCATCCTTGCTACTCTAGAGCTTGAGATCTGAGGATCATGGTTTGATGCCACCCTAAATAAGAAGTCCGTGAGACCCTTATCTCCAGTTAACTGTGAGAAAATTGGAAGTGGAGTTATGGCTCAAAATAGCAGTGCACTAGCCTTGAGCAAAAGAGCTTAGGGACAATGCCCATGCATCTAGTTCAAGCCTTTGGACCGACAATTTTTTTTTGGGGGGGGGGGGTCCGGTCGTGGGGCCTGAACTATGGGCCTGGGCGCTGTCCCTCAGCTCTTCAGCTCAAGGCTAGTGCTCTACCACTTGAGCCACAGCGCCACTTCCGGCTTTTTTCTTTTTGCTTATGTGGTGCTGAGGAATCGAACCCAGGGCCTCAGGCATGCAAGGCAAGCACTCTACCACTGAGCCACCTTCCTAGCCCATGGACCGACAAAATTTAAAGAAAGAAAGAGAGAGGGAGAAAGAAAGAGAGAGAGAAAGAAAGAAAAGAAAGAAAGAAAGAAAGAAAGAAAGAAAGAAAGAAAGAAAGAAAGAAAGAAAGAAAGAAAGAAAGAAAGAAAGAAAGAAAGAGAAAGAAAGAGGGAGGAAGGGAGAGAGAGAGGAGGAGGAGGAGGAAAAGAGGAGGAGGAGGAGGAGGAGGAGGAGGAGGAGGAGGAGGAGAAGCAAGAGGAGGAGGAGGAGAAGGAGGAGGAGGAGGAGGAGGAGGAGCAAGAGGAGGAGGAGGAGGAGGAGGAGGAGGAGCAAGAGGAGGAGGAGCAAGAGGAGGAAAGTCTCATGGACTTTCTTGCCTGGTCTGACTTTAGGCTGTGATCCTAAGATCTCTTGAGTAGCTAAGATTACAGTGAGATCCACTGGCACCCAGCCCACATGAGGTTTCTTCCCTTCAGTAAAACGGAACAGTTGAAGCACACATCTTCCACATGAAAGACCAAAGACAGCTGGCATTGGTGTTTCCTTTCCTCCAGGAAAATCAGGCTCTGTTGGAGCCCACCAGGGTACACTCAGGTAAAATAGTCTCTTATATTGAAAATGTAGGAATCTACAAGTCCTTAAGGGGAAAATAAGTCCCAGACAGAGCTGATGAATACAGCCAGGCAGGGGCAGGATGTGGGAAAGTTACCAGGAGGAGCAGGGCTGGCCCGGAGAGTTCCATGCAGCTCACACCACACAGAGGGATGATACATCTCCCCCTCCAGAAATCTGCCTCCCCAAACCCTGAATACCAGCAAAGCAGGGAGTGTAGAAACAAGGGCACGCCTCAGGAATCTATCAACCTTCACATATGCAAGTCACGTGATGTGACCAGGTGTAAACCAGGAGGCAGCCAAGGCCTCAGGTGAAGCAGCTGCCCCTTCCATACACCAATAAAAGAAAGCAGGTACTGAGAATCCCAGAGGGTGCAATTGATCTCAGATGGAGCTCCTTGAAAAGCTGTATTTTGTCTTCCTGTCTCCATCTCATACCCAGAGTATCATAATGACCCATGGTTGATTTGTTTGTTTTTTCAAGATTATTCCAGACAAGTTCCCTTTAATATCTGCTAAAACACTGTGGGAGGAGGGGGAAACGACCTATCCCAAGTTGGAGACGACAAGATGAAGTCAGGGGTGACCTGCCCAGCTCCCTGGCAGGTCCTCATCCCAGTCATTCACCCTTCCTTCCTCCCCAGTTCCATCTGGCACACTGAAATGGCCTTGGTTCTTTCTATACAGAGAACACAGAGTCTATGTGGCTGGAGCTATGGCTCAGTTGACAGAGGGTTAGCCAAAGGACGAATGCATCTGATACCTACTTTGAATCCCAGTCTTAGACTTAAAAGAAATAAAAGGAAAAGAGAACACAGAGTCCCCAAGCTGATGTGCCTGCCCCAGGACTTTCCCACAGTATACATAATCCTAGTCCTCATATTAACCCATAACCCCCAGCTTGCTCCACCAAGCAGCTACTCATCCATCTAAACCCACTTTCTCCTCTGGAACTAAACAGCATACAGGGATGCAGATCCCTAAGGTGCACAGCACACCAACTTTGGGTTAGGTGCACCAGTTATCTCAGCAGAGGGGTTGCAGTGGGTGACATTTCAGGAGCATGTCACATCTGCTCCAACACTGAGAAAGTCTTGGGAATGTTCCTCCTGCTTCTACCTCAGGGGCTCTTGGTGAAGCAGGTGCAGGACAAAACCACAAGCCATCCATATCTGAGACTCAGTCATAAGATTTAAGGGCAAATTCCTTCTTGGCCAAGCAAGAGCTCAAAGACCTCAAGATGGTGTGCAGGTCTTAGTAGATGAAGCTCAAGTCCCAGTGAAGAAGAAGCATTCTTTCCATGAGATGAATATTATTAAGAACCTCAACTGTACCCTGGGTAACTTCTCCTTGTGTAGCTTCCTGTGTTGTCAGATTTCTATTTCCCAGTTCAGAGACAGGCTCTATGAAAAACTACTTCCTCTTTCATGGAGAGAGGCAGGGTCCCTCATCTTTCCTCACAGCAGAGTCAGGATTCTCCCCAACACTGACATCAGGACACAGCAGATGCTCATTCCTGACTCCTGGCCCCAGTCTCCTCCTCCTGGCCTACTACTGATCCTCCTACTGGGACTCACAGGTGAGCATGGCCCTTGGGTAGAATTCATTCTTCCAGTTCCTAATCCAGCCCTGCCCCTGAACTTCCAGATAAACCCAGGGACAGCCTCAGAAGACTGGACAAAGCACTAAGTGCCTGTAGAACCAGATACCTGAGCATTGTCTGTGGAGCCTTCACCTACAGCACTGACCATAGGCATGCAATCACAGAGTGCTTCCAACAATAGTCACACCATTTCAGCTGATAACCTACTTTTCCGAAAGGATTATTATTTAATTCCTTGTCATTCTTCTTCTCTTGATGAAGCAACCTGCCCAAGGCTTGGAACAAGCTTGGGGGCAGCCAGTGAGTGGCTCTAGCTCCAAGGCCAGAATTTTTGCTCATCCTCTTTGGACAGGAAGACTCTCATGGAACCATCTTGAGGTGAGCAAGGCTTTGGGGATTCTGGATGATCAATTATGATTGTTCTTCGGTGAGGGCCTTCTGCCTCACTTTCCTCCACAACCTCTTCCTCTTTAATACATCCCATGCTTTCTGCTTCATGGTACATGTGTACATTTGTCAGGCCTGGCTATAACAATGCACATAAAGCTGGGTGAGAAGAGAAATAGATATGTATTTCCTCACAGGTCTTTGGCTGCAAGTCTAAGATCAATGTGTAGGCAGGGTTAGCTTCTCTTCTTGCCTTGCCCTTGGCATCTTCTCCCTGTCTCTGCACACGGTCTGTCCTCTGTGTGTTTCTGTGTGTCTTCTTCTAACAGCACCAGTCCTGTTGGATGGCACTTCCCAATGTCCAAATTTAACCTCAATGATCTCTTAAAGATTTTGTCTCTAAATACAGTCCCATTGGGGTAAGGGGGTTCACAACTTCCACATATAGGACACACAGGTCAGCATATAACACGTCCCCACAGACAGCCCTGCTCATCTCGCTTTTCTCATGGGAACTTTGTTTTCCCTCTTTCAGGACAGCAAGAAGGAGGCCTATCTTAGCACAGGCCAGGACACCCTGCCCTGCTCACAGCTCCCCAACAGGCTGTTTTGCCTTTGTCCCCTTCTTTGTCCATAATGCTGATCCCAGAGACCAACTCCTGAGCATAGCAGGCTCTCTGGCTCCACAGGTTGGGACTGTGTAATGTAACCCCACATTCCTAAAGGGCTGGGGCCCAACTTTTACAAGTATTTCTACTACATATACACTGCACCCAAATGAGCAGTGAGAGGCGACTGGTTGAGCCCATCTGAGAGGACTCCTCCTATTATCCCAATTGCAGATGGGAAAACTGAGCAGAGAGTGGAACTTGTCCGTTGTCACCTCTCGTGGTCAGTGGAGATGCTGAGACTGAAACCCAGGCCTGTAATTATAGGTTTATTTCTTTTGGCCCTTCCTTACTCCTTTCCTTCCTTCTTTTTGTCCTTTCTTCTTTCTTTCCTTCATCCCTATTTTTCTCCTTTATCCCCATTCTTTCTGTCTCTCTATCTCTCTGTGTCTATCTCTTTCTCTCTCTCTTTCTCTCTCTCTCTGTCTCTCTCTGTCTCTCTCTCTGTCTCTCTCTGTCTCTCTCTGTCTCTCTCTGTCTGTCCCTCTCTCTCTCTCTCTCTCTCTCTCTCTCTCTCTCTCTCTCTCTCTCTCTCTGTCTGTCTCTCTCTCTCTCTCTTTCTCTCTCTCTTTCTCCCCCCAGCTGGACATTGAACAAAGGGCCTCACTCATATTAAGCCATACCCTACCACACCATCCACAACCCCTAGAATTCTAGATTTGTTTCTCTACCCTAAACCTTTCAGTGATGACTACTTGAAACAGGGAAAGGCAAGGAAGCAATGTGAACTGTGATCACTGCTTGTTGCACAACTAAGAAAGGAACAAAGTTAAAACCCAGTGTTAGTCTCATGTGCCACAGTGATGTGTGTGATGTTTTCTCTTCCTGACAAATACTGCATTCAACTTTCAACATGTAGTTTCATTTAACTTCTAAAAACCTTAAACACCAGCATAGAAAATCACCCAGCTACAGATATTTGTGACACTGTGTGTTTGTGTGTGTGTGTGTGTGTGTGTGTGTGTGTGTGTGTGTGTGTGTATACTACTATTCATCTTCTACCAAGGTAGAGGTGAATAGGAAAGAGGAGATGAAAGACACAGAGGTATCTGTCTGCAGTACTTACCTCTGTGCTGTACTTTGGATCTGAAATCTCTTCTTATCTCCCATGTGTTAAAAGCTTGGTCTCCATAGTGGCCTCACTGGAAGGTTGTGGGTCTTTAAGAGTTAAAGCCAGTGGGAGTCCTCAGATCATGGTGGGGACACATCCTTGAAAGAGAAGGAGGGACCCTGGCCTCTTCCCTTTCTGTCTCAAGCTCCAGCCTTGAAGTGAACAGGCTTTGGATCCCCTCATCCCCCTCACCGTGAGATGCTGACTCCCCACAGACCCCAGAGCAACAGGGCCAACTTATCCTGCACTGAATCCTCTGAAGCTGTAAGCCATGACAGCCCTTTTACTGTTTAGGTTGATTTGTCTCAGGCACTTGTTACAGTAATGGGAAGTTGGCTAACACAATCTATAATACATCCACGTTTGTTTTCTGTATGTATTTACCAATACCTATCTGTATCATCTAAGGTCACTGAAAACTTGTCATGGGCATCTCCTGAGTGATAACTGCACATGTCATACACTGTCAGAAGTGGTGTATAACTCTGCATCTCATGTGGTTATTATGTCCCTGTCACTGCACCTCACTAAAAAGGAAACAAGAACCCAAAGAGCTCCAAGACCACTCAGTGAACTATTCGAATCAGAGGTCATCATGAGTGTGTTTATTGCTCATTTTTCTTCCTTTTGAAACTGTAGTTATGGCCTCATACATTCGAGGCAAGTGCTCTATCATTTGAGCCATATCTCCCAGACTTTGTTCCAAATTTGTTTTTCCAGTGGTAACCTATGCTTTCTCCCTGGCTAGCCAGTAGCTGGGATTACAGGTCTGTACAACCACACCCAGTGGGAATGGTTTAAGTATTTTTCCTTTTATATATTTTTATTGTAAAAATATTGTACATAGGGGTTACAGATATATGAATAAAGTAATGAGTCCATTTCCTATCAAGCATTGTTACCTCCTCCTTTGTTTTTCCCCTACCATCCCTTCCCTCCCCAACTCCTCCCTCCCCACTCCCCGAAGTTGTAAAGTTTGTTTTCAACATAGTGTCTTGTACATCTCATTGTTACAATGGGTCAACCTGTATCTTTGTTTCAGCATTTTGTTATTTCCATTCCCCTCCCCAAATTATAAAAATATATATACAAGATGCAGGGCACTGGAGTTAAATACAGTGAAAACAATGGGTTTACCAAGGGGGAAGAGCATACAAAAGAAACAAAAAAATCACATAGTACATTATAAATGCATTAAAAGCAATAGCAAGAAAGATAAAACCACTTGTGTCCCTATCTTGTGGTTCATTTCACTCAGCATCATCTTATCTAGTCATATGTACATAGCTTTTGACCTTTTCTGCTTGTCCTAGACATATACTAGTTATTGCAAATAAAGGAAACCATGGGACCTATGTTTCTTTGGGCCTGGCTTACTTCACTTCATGTAATTTTTTCCAAATCTTTCCATTTCCTAACAAATGGGGTGATGTCATTCTTTCTGCTGGAGGCATAGAATTCCAGTGTGTATGTGTCTATGTGTATGTGTGTCTGTGTCTGTTTGTGTCTGTGTGTCTGTGTATGCCACATTTTCTTGATCTATTCATCTACTGAGTGGCATCTGGGTTGGTTTCATATCTTAGCTATGGAAAATAATGCTGCAATAAACATGGTTGTGCTGGTAGCTTTGGTATGGCCTTGTTTGTGATCGTTTGGATAAATGCCCAAAAGTGGGATTACTGGGTCATAGGGGAGCTCTATGTGGAGTCTTTTGCGGAAACTCCATACTGTTTTCCAAAGTGGTTGAACAAGTTTATACTCCCACCAACAATGCAGTAGGATTCTCTTTTGGCCACATCCCCTCCAGCATCTCTTGTTATTAGATTTCTTGATTATAGACATTCTAACTGGAGTGATGTGGAATCTCAATGTTGTTTTGATTTACATTTCTTTTATGGCTATAGAAGTTGAGCATTTCTTCATGTGTGTATTAGCCATTCTTATTTCCTCTCCAGAGAAGTTTCTCTTTTAAGTCTTAAGCTCACCTATTTATCAAACAGTTGTTTCTTTGAGGATTTGTTGTTGGGAGAAAGCATTATTTTTCTTAGATAATGTGCCCAGATATGACACATGATCTTTCAACTGCCTCTGTCAATGATATAGAAGGAGAAGTGAGTTTATGGTGTTCTTAGCAGGGCCCTTCTGCTTCCAGCCTATTTGCAAATAACCACTGATTTAGGCCAAACTATTTACATAGGAAGGTCTGTGGATCATCTCCACAGAAAATATCTACTAGACATGGAATCCAGTGGCCAAGAGAAGCATCACAGTGAGCAATTTATGTGCCACACACATGATTATTAGATACCTACTACATGCTGGAAACTCTTATGGGAACTTGGATGCATTGGTGAGTAAAAGAGCCAGAGTCATTGTCCTAGACTCTACTAGGGAAAATGACAGGAATCAGTACCCACCATCATCACAACAACAAACTAAGGGTAAGTGATGATTTGTCTTGAAAAGAGAAGAGTACTAAGGAAGAAATTCACATCTGGGTAAAGGGCTCAGAGAATCTATGGGAGAAATGCACAAAACCAGAAGTGTATGGATGGTCACCACTGAGGGGGAAATCTGAGAGAAGTTTAGAGCAGGTGCTAGGTGAAGGGTGTGACTGGCTGGGGGAGGGGCTTCCTGTCAAGGAGACAGCCATGCAATGCCCAGAGAGTAGATCATTATTCAGCTATGCTGAAGTGTTTGGCTTTCACACTGCATGAGATTGGAGCCTTCTCATGGCCTGGAACCCCAAGAGGCATAAACTGAGATGAGGTGCTGGTTTTGGTTTAATTATTTTGGGGGGGGGGTCGGGTCATGGGGCCTGAACTCTGGGCCTGAGCACTGTCCCTCAGCTCTTCAGCTCAGGGTTAGCGCTCTACCACTTGAGCCACAGTGCCACTTCTGGCTTTTTTCTTTTTGCTTATGTGGTGCTGAGGAATCGAACCCAGGGCCTCATGGATGCAAGGCAAGCACTCTACCACTGAACCACCTTCCCAGCCCCTTGGTTTATTTTTTTGTGTGCTGGTTCTAGTCTTGAACTCAAAGCCTGGGCATTGTCCCTGAACTTTTGTGCTCAAGGCTTTACCAACTGAGTAACAGCTCCAATTCTGGGGGTTTTGGTAGTTATTGCTGGGAAGAGCCTCAAGGACTTTCCTGTGTGGGCTGGCTAGTACTGTGATCTTCAGATCTCTGTGTCCTGAATAGCTAGGAATACAGGCATGAACCACTGGTGCCCAGCTTGAGATGAGTTTTTAAAGGATTATTCTAGCACTTGGTTGAACACAGACCATCACAGGACAGACAGAAGCTACCAGAGCATGCAGAAGGAGGAGGAGGCGGCCATGGCATGTGTCTACACACAAAGGGTGGTTTTGCAAAGGACAACAGAAAGTAGAGAAAGGAAATAAAGCTCAGGTCATCTGGGTACATGTTGAAGAGGAACACTTGTAGGGTAGAAGGGACTCTAGGGTTTGGTTGGGTGTGTTGTATGCATGTAGGGACATGTCATAATAAAGCCCCTTTTGTATGTGTGTGCTGATATAAAATCTTCTAAAACTGCACAGCACACAAACCATGCCATTTTAGGCTTTCTTTCTGATCAACAGCTCTGACTACATTCACTATTTTGCTTAACCACCACCATTCTCCATTTCTGAAAAATTATCTGAGCTCTGTACATGTATGTTCCAACTTCCCCTCAGGCCTGCTAGCTTCTGCGCATTCTGTCTCTGTGAATTTGTCTGTGGGAGATGCTTCAGATAACCAGACCTATATTGTCCTTCTGTATCTGGTTTATTTACTTACCATGATACTTTGAAGGTTCATCTGTGAAGGATGTATTACAAGTATTTTGCTTGTTAGTCCTGAGTAATATTCCACTATAAATACCACCCATTCACCTGTATAGGAACCTTTGAGCTGCTTCTACCTTTTGGCAATTCTGAATACAACGCATCTATGAAGATCATTTTGCATCCCTGCTTTGAACTTGTGGAGTATCTGCCTAAGAGTAGAATTATTGCATCACTGGGTAATTCTATGTTTAGAGTTTCTCAGCACTGCCACTGTTTCCCACTGCAGCCACACTGCTTTCTTTACTTTCCCACCAGGAAGGCCTAAAGATTCCAGTTGCTCTACAGCCTTGCCAGTGCTTATTATTATCTCTTTGTTGTTGTTTATATGTTTCATTTTTGCTTTTGTTTTGGTAATAACCATGCTTAGAGATGGGAAAGGCATCTTCTTGTGGTCTTGTTATGCCTTATACCAGTGAGTAGATTTGTCTGGCATCTTTCCCTGTGTTTATTGATTGTTCTATAGAAAAATATGTGCTCCTGTGCTTTGTTCTTTTTTTAATTTTTTAATGGTAAAGATACTGTACAGAAGGGTTACAGTTACAGGAGTAAGGTAATGAGTACATTTCCTATTGAGCATTGTTACTCCCTCCTTTGTTTTTCCCCTACTATCCCTTCCCTTCCCACATCCCCAACTCCTCCCTGCCCCCCCCCTGCAAGTTATACAGTTCTTTTTCAACATACTGTCTTGTTTGTCTCATTGTTACAATGGGTCAACCTATATATCCTTGTTTCTTTGTTCTTTTAAAAGTGAATCATGGCTCTTTTTGCCCCATCTTCTGCGAGAATGAGGACCATTCTCAGTAATCAGACTGTAGACATTCCAGAAAACATCTACATCACTCTGAAGGGACACATGGTGATTGTGAAAGGTCCCCGCGGAACCCTGCGGAGGGATTTCAACCACATCAACGTAGAACTCAGCCTCCTTGGAAAGAAAAAGAAGAGGCTCCGAGTTGACAAATGGTGGGGAAACAGAAAGGAACTGGCTACCATGTGCACTATCTGTAGTCATGTACAAAACATGATCAAGGGTGTTACTCTGCGCTTTCGTTACAAGATGAGGTCTGTGTATGCTCACTTCCCCATCAACATTGTTATTCAGGAGAATGGGTCTCTAGTTGAAATTCAAAACTTCTTGGGTGAGAAATACATCCGAAGAGTTAGGATGAGGACAGGTGTTGCTTGTTCAGTCTCTCAAGCCTAGAAAGATGAATTAATCCTTGAAGGAAATGATATTGAACTTGTCTCAAATCCAGCTGCTTTTATTCAGCAGGCAACAACAGTTAAAAACAAGGATATCAGAAAATTTTTGGATGGTATCTATGTTTCTGAAAAAGGAACAGTTCAACAGGCTGATGAATAAGATCTAAGTTAACGCATCTTTGGAGACTATCCTGGATCCTGACCAGTTTCTGATACTTCTATGATGCAATCAATAAAAGAATTCTATTGGGGAAAAAAAAGTGAATTGTGAAGCTAGGTGCTGGTTTCTCACACCTCAAGTCCTGGCTACTAAAGAAGCTGAGATCTAAGGATCATGGTGCAAAACCAGCGTGTGCAGAAAAGTCTCCATGAGACACTTATCTCCAAAACAGAAAGTGCTACTGTGTCTCAAGTGGTAGGGCACTAGTCTTGGGCACAAAGAGGTTCAGGGACAGTGCCTAGGCCCTGAGATCAAACCCCACAATCCACCAAAGAAAAAATGAATTGTGGGTTATTTTGTCATTAAGTTGTACGACTTCTTTTTTTTTTCTGGATTGTGGGGCTTGAACTCTGGGGATGGGGACTGTCCCTGTGCTCTTCAGCTCTACTACTTGAGCCACAGCACGACTTCCAATTTTCTGATGGTTAATTGGAGAGAAGGGTCTCATGGACTTTCCTACCCAGGCTGGCTTTGAACGGAGATCCTCAGATCTCAGCCTCCTGAGTAGCTAGGATTGATTATAGGCATGAGACACCAGCACCTGGCTGTATGACTTCTTTATGTATTCTTGATTACAGTTACTGTTAACATAGATATTTTGCAAATATTTTCTCCTTTTTAGTTCTCTCTTCTAGTGGTAAGCTAAACATATGAATTTATTCTATTAATGTTCATGGCTTTGTTGTTATGTTTAAGACACAATTGCTGAATCTGATGTCATGAAGCGTTTACTTATATTTTCTTGTCTCAGACTTAGGAGCTTTTTTTATCTTAGAGGCCTTGGATTCATTTTGAGCTAATTGCTGCATTTAGTACAGAGTAAAGTTTCATTCATCCTCTTGCTTGTAGACATTTACTTTTCCCAGATTACTGAGTTGAACTACATGGAGTTTATTCTACATCTTGGGTCTGTGGGATTGTGTTTGATCACATTTGGCATGACATTGTACTGGGAGTTCTGAGCATCACTGTCACTCCAGACTGATGGGAAAAGCCATGCTGCCACCTGTGGTGCTCTGGGGAGGAGAGAAGTTGACCCCAAGTCTCCTGCTCTCAGATCCATTCTCTGTGCTGTCACCCATGCTCATTTCTTCATGGCCCCCAGGAGTCACAGGACCCACCTACTATCATGGACAGGAAGTACAACGCACCATGTGGACAGAAACCATGAGTATTACTGAGGACTCAGGGACTCAGACCTGAGCTCGCCTATGTGTATTTTCCTCTCAGTGCCTCAGTTTCTCCTTTGTACTACAAGCCTGTGTGAGGGTTCACCCTGACCACACAGGCAGTGTGCTGAGTTCATGTCATACACTGGGGTCAATCAAAGTCAGGGTTGGTTAAACTTGAAGGAACCTCACAGGGTCCCATCAGGATGAATGACTACTGTGTTTCCTCCAGGAGTGGCCACAGATGAGCTGCAGGTTATCCAGCCAGACAGGGTGGTGTCTGTTGCCCCTAGAGAGACGGCCATGCTGCGCTGCACTTTGACCTCCCTGCTCCCTGTGGGGCCCATCCAGTGGTTCAGGGGGAAAGGACGAAGCCAGGAGTTGATCATCCATTTCAAAGAACCCCACAACCCACACATCACACCAGTTTCAGATGTCACACAGAGGGACAACATGGACTTTTCCATCCACATCAGTAACGTCACCCCAGAAAACTTGGGCACCTACTACTGCGCGAAGTTTGAGAAGCCGGCCACTGAGGAGTACTAGGAATTTAAGTCTGGACCAGGCACGGAGCTGTTTGTGAGTGGTGAGTATAGTGTGGCTTCCTTTGTCCCCTAGAGTGTGACAATATAACCAGAATAACACCCTCAGTTCTACGAAGACCAGTCTAGAAGCACAGGTGGGACTAGATGCTCCATTTCATCCTCTGGTCCCGCCTCCATGGGCCAGGGAAGCTCGGGTCTGCACAGGACCTGTTGCAAGGCTCCACAGCTGGTCAGTGGGGACCTCTGTCCCTTAGTCATCCTGGGCCAAGGCCAAGCCCCTTGGTTCCAAAGAAGAAAGATCAGACAGTGTGAGTGATTTTCCTATCACAAGTCAGATGAGGCCTGCTGTCTCCAGAGAGCACTTCTCCTTGGTGACCAAGGTCTCTTTTCATGCCACAGCCGAGTACTTGAGGGCCTACTATGCTGGTGCTATGCTTAGTGATTATGGCCACGTGCATACCTTCAGTGTTGGAGCAAATACTGCATGTCCAGTATTGTCCCAGTTGATACCCATGCCCTGATGTTGGGGCTCAGCACGCCAGACCTTCCTCTGGGGTCTCTGATCCACAAGGTCAGAGTCTGTGGTTGTGCTGGTTCAGTGCTGCCCACCTTTGAGGTCAGCCAGAAGCCCACAATGACAGGGAACCAGGTGAAAGTCACCTGCCTGGCATCTGACTTCTACCCCTCAAGCCTGCAGCTGGCCTGGAAGGAGAGTGGAAAAGTTTCACTGACAGAAGCAGGCTGGGCGTCCACTGAGAATGAGAATAGGACCTACAACCAGACGAGCTGGCTGCTGGTGAGCCCTCTGCACACAGGGAGAATGTGGTGCTCACCTGCCAGGTGGAGCACGAGGGCCAGCCCGCCATCACTGCCAACCTCACCCTGGAGAAGGAGCAGGGCAGGGACCCCACCCCCGGTGAGCTCTCACTAGATGTTATTTCCATTTAACCTGTTCAAATATCCAAAGTAGTGTAGAGTGCTGGTTATAGATGAATCTAGAAGTCTGGAAAATAGAGTTTTAATGTCAGTTTGCACATGGAGAGGCGCTGGTAGGAGTGTGGTTCACAGCTTCACGGATCTTGAACCTAAACAGATACTAAAGGAGAGACAAAGAGAAGGATGGTCCTGCCCTAGGACCCAGCCTCCTGCCTTCTCCATAATTGTTCTCTTCTCCTTCCTCATAGCCCTCTCCTTCCTCCTTAGTCTTTTTTTTTTTTTTTTTTTTTTTTTGTCGGTCTTGGGGCTTGAACTCTGGGCCTGGGCGCTGTCCCTCAGCTCTTCAGCTCAAGGCGAGCGCTCTACCACTTGAGCTACAGCGCCACTTCCGGTTTTCTGGTGGTTTATTGGAGATAGGAGTCTCACGGTCTCTCCTGCCCGGGCTGGCTTTGAACCGCTATCCTCAGATCTCAGCCTCCTGAGTAGCTAGGATTACAGGCGTGAGCCACCGGCGCCCGGCCTTTTTAACCTCTGTCCATTACATGTTAGACTTGTCCACACACAGCTGGATCTTCACCCAGCAGATACTGGCACCTGCTGATTTAAATCTAAAAAAAGCCCCTGGGAACATGGGGTTGAAAGAGGAACCAGGCCTCACTGTGACCAGAAGTGGTTATACAATAGGGCCTCAGTGTCTCCTGTTTGGTGGTAATGGACCCTAACCCACCCGGCCCTCACTACACATCCACAACAGGGAAAGAGAAGTTTCTCTTTGAGTTGCCACCACCTTTGAACTCCTTGTGAATTAGAAGTTTCACAGACAACGGACTGGAAAAGAGCTGGGGTGCTGTTCATGACCCTTTTCCCTTAGAACAGGGGCTACATAAGCCTATCAAGGGACATCTGAGGTTCTTGAGGACCTGGCCATCACCAGCCTGTAAAGCCATTGTGTGCTGTGAATGAAATGCTCCCCTCCAGTGCTCACTGCCCCAGTGGCTGGCTACAATCCTTCCTAGAACCACTCTGTGTTATTTCCCTGTCAATGGAATATAGGAGCAATTTTCCTCTTTTAGAAGGGTCCAGGGTTCTCCCAGCATACCCAGTGTTGCAGGACTAATCATCTGGGTCAATGCTGGGACAGTGGTTGGACTGTGGGAAAAGTAAAGTTAAGAAGCTGAGGATAACTGGGAGCTGATGTCTCATGACTGTTATACTAGATGCTCAGGAGGCTGAGATCTGAGAATTGTGATTGGGAACCATCCCAGGCAGGAAAGTCCCCATGAGGTTCTTATCTCCAATTAGCTACTCAAAAACCAGAAGTGCAGCTGTGGTCCAAAGTAGTAGAGTGCTAGCCTAGAGCAAAAGAGCTCAGGAACAGTGCCTAGGGACTAAGTTCAACCCTACAGAGGAAAAAAAAAAAGCCCTGGACAATTTTATTGCTAAAGAGATGAACAGTAGATGCATAAGCATGTCTACTAAGAATTTGCTCGTAGCTGGAAATCCAATGCAAACAGAGTCCACAACTGGGTTGTCAAGTGATTAAAGACATTGTCCTACAAAAGCAAAATCACTATTATGGTTAATAAAATTTACATAATTCTTCCACGTCTAAAAGGGAGTACCAGGTGTTAATGGTTCACAGTTGTAATCCTTGATACTCAGGAGGCTGAATATAAGGATTGTGGGATGAAATGTCTGTGATACACTTGTTTGCAATTAATCAGCAAAAAACCTAGAAATGAAGCTGGGATTTAATTAGTAGAGTGCTAGCCTTGAGCAAAAGAGCTAAAGGACAGTGACCAGACAATGAGTCTAAGCCCAGTATGGAGATAAATCTAAATAAATAAACAAATAGAGTATTATTTTTCAAAAATTAATTTTATATTCTTTCTAATGTTTGTGCCAATAATTTTTGTTTCAATTAATCTGTGTGTGTGTGTGTGTGTGTGTGTGTGTGTGTGTGTGTGCACGTATCTGCATCCTGGGGCTTGAATTCATGAGCATCACCTGCACTTCTGGCCTTTTGGTGGTTAATTGGACATAAGAAAATCACAATTTTTCCTGCCTTGGCTGCCTTCAAACCATGCTCTCAGCCTCCTGAGTAGCTAGGATTACAGGTGAGCGACTGACAATCAGTTGAATTCATCTTTAAATGCATGGTCACAGCTTCTTGTGAAAACATCTGGGCACTAAAATATCTTTCCAGGATTAAAATGACTAATTCAGCTTCCCTTAAGGGTCTAGTTCACAGAGTGCTCGCTTATATGTCAAATGCGTGATCCTTGGCTACAGGCCATTTGAGAAGGTTCTGTACACTTTAGGAAATGGGACCAAGCTAAAAGAAATAAGTCACTGGGTAATAGATTCAGGGGCTCCATCTTGTCCTTAGCTCCTTTATCTTTCTCCCCCTCCTTCTCCTTTCTCCCTCTTCCTTTCACTTTTCCTCTCCCTTTCTCTCTCCCTTTCTTCCTCCCTACACCCCCTGTCTTCCTTAACAAACTCCTGAGTAGCTTCTGTCATGTGGCCCCAAAATGAGGATATTCTCTCTAGCCAGGTCTCCAGAATCAACAGAGCCCAGATAAGTGACTCTGAAACCAAAAGCAAAATCAACCCTAGCACCTTTTAAGTTGGATTTCTTGGCCATTAGTAGAGCCATTCCTATTAATTACTTTTATGTTAGAGGAATTGTGGTGAGTTGTGCTGTTTCATGAATTTTTGTCTGTCTCTTCTCCTGAACTTTCTGCATTAAGAATTTCATACTACACACTCTCTGAGCCCTGTGATTTCACTAGCATCAGCCATGGGTGTCCTCATTCCATCCTGATGGTAGAAAAGTGCCTATTTCTCTTGGACAGAATCAGTCTTGCTAGAAGATCTCAATTTTTTGTTGTTGTTGTTGGTCATGGGGATTGAACTCTGGGCCTGGGCACTGTCCCTCAGCTCTTCAGCTCAAGCCAAGTGCTCTACCACTTGAGCTACAGCACCACTTCCTGTTTTCTGGTGGTTTATTGGAGATAAGAGTTTCACGGACTTTCCTGCCTGGGCTGGCTTTGAACCACGACCCTCAGATCTCAGCCTCCTGAATAGCTAGGATTATAGGCGTCAGCCACCAGCGCCCGGCAAGATCTCAAGTTTTAGTTTACTTTTCTCCGATCTCTACTTTCATTGACTTAAAAAATTATTTTCATCTTCTGTTGCTTTCTGTTGATTTTGCTCTTCTTTTTGTAGTTTCTTGAGGTAGGAAATTGACTGTGTTGATTTAGACTTTCCTCTTCCTACTTCCTCAAATTTGAACCAGGGTAGCCAGGACAGAGCCCAGATTCAAAGTTGTCAGAGTGTGGTAGGCCCAGGTCACTGCAGATGGGGCAAGTGCTGGCCCTGGGGAGGAATGGACTCCAGGGGGCTCTCTAATGGCTCTTCCTGTGTCTTGATTTTTCAGATACTATGTGTTTTAATCTTGCTGGGCATCTCATACTTCTGTTCCTTGGTACCAAGGTGCTCTGGCAGTTGGAGTTTCTGCATCTACATCTACAGGAAATAGATGTTAAGTCGAAAGGGAGGGAGGGCAGGCCAAGGAAGGGTCAGCAGGCAACCAGTTCACTGTCACACAGTGTCAGAGTCATTGGAGTCTAGAGGGGACAGAGGCCCCTCCCCAGCTCAGAAGTCTCATGGAGCCCTGTGAGAGGTGCCCAGTTCCCAGAGCGAGTGTGAGTGCTGCAGGAGGGGTGAGGTCAAGGGTTTGGAAAGGGTGTCCACAGGGTCTGAGGGGCTGCATGGAGGAGGTGGAACAAAGAGTGGAAAGAGGGACAAAGCACTCCATGGTTTCATGGAAGCCATCACTAGATTCCTTCAATGCTAGGACGCCCTGGGTCAAAGAGAATGCAACTTGGAGCAATATTAAAAGGACTGGCCCTACCCTGGCTAAATGGACAAGAGAGAGCCATTTGACCCAACACAATGGACAAAGAGTGGGCATGCAAGCAGGAAGCTGAGGGAAGGGAACCGTGCTGTCCCAGGGGCTCCTGTCCTCTCTGGACAGGGGCCCAGGAGTGAGCAGCATCAGAAACATCAGAGCACTCAGGAGACAATTCATGAACAAGGCGAGGATTCAATGTGACATCTCCTCCACAGTGCTCTTCTTCCTCCAACCCTGCCACATGGGACTCTCCCATGCAACCTTCACACTTGGAGATGTCCAGCCTGGGGCAAAAAGCAGACAGGACTCTGCTCCAGACTTCTCCTCTCCCAGGATACTGCCAGTCCCCAGAGTTGTGTTTCTCCTTATCTCCACCCACCACCCCCAGCAGTTGGGCTGCTTTTCTGCTCCTGAACTAAAGCTATGAAATCAGCTCTGAGGACTGACTCAGAACACCGCCTGAGGATGTGAGAAATGGGCCCAGCCTGAACACATCAGAAGGGTCCCACCCATCACTTCTGGTGACCATCACCGCCCCCTCAGTCTGTCATGGAAACATAATTGTGTACGTAGGGCAATGCTCATGTAAGATAAGGTGTCTTTGGATCTGTGGTGGAGAAATTGAAAGGGAAATTTAATATGGTTGGGTAGTGGATAATCATGAACAAAAGAAGTGAGTAATTTTTTTCTGAGTTTAACCAACCCCAGTTCAAAGACAAGACCACATCCTTAAAAGGAATGAGGTGGGAGATCAATGCTGTATACAGGCAAATACTAAATTCAGATTGGAAAACCTGATGTAAACAAATATGGCTGTCAACAAGGCTGAAGAATGTATGTTCACATCATTAACCCAAACTAATAAGATACTAGCAACTGGATTCAAGATTTTACTTCTTTGCATGTGCTAGTACTGACTGGGGCTTGAACTCAAAGCCTAGGCTCTGTCCCTTAGCTTTTTTCACTCAAATCTAGCACTGTAACTATTTGAACCACAGCTTCACTTCCAGCTTTCTAGTGCTTAACTGGAGAAAAGACTCTCACAGACTTGAGCTAAGATTCTCAGATCTCAGTCTCATGAGTAGCTAGAAATACAGGCATTGAGCCACCATTGCCAGGCCTAGATACAGGATTCTAACCTAGTTTGAGTCTAGTCCCCAAACTGGTGCTCTTGCCCATTAATCCATTATTCCTCACCCTCTAGAGAGTTCAGAAGCACGTGAAAGTAGTGTAAGATGATGTAAGAGATTGGCTTGGCATCTCTGCATAGAAAGTAGCTCTTCAGAACAATGGGATAGGAGAGAGACATCACAGGGAGAAAGGAGAGTTATCTTTACACAATCTCGCAGGGCATGTATAGCCTCTGCCTTCCTTTCCTCCCTTGTTCTAACTGCTGGCCCTGAAACTTATTGGGACCCAGATCAGGAGACATTGGTCCCAAAGAGGCCCTGTGTGGGGAAATTGATTGCTAAGAATCCTTGGATGTTGAAGGGTTAGCAGCTAAGTATGAGAGACTCTAGAAATTCTCTTATAATTAGATAGAACCTATTTCAGGGTTGAGGGAAGGAAGAAGTTTGCCTGTTAGTTCTGGTTTTGTTGTCTTTTTTTTTTTTTTTACCAGTATTGAAGTTTGAACTCAGAGTCTTATGCCCTCACTTGGCTGGTGCTTAACCATTTGAGCCACACCTCCACATCTAGCCTGTTTGCTGGTTGATAAAAGTGTCTCAGATTTGTCTGTTCCAGTTGCCTTTAAACCACGATTCTCAGATCCCAGGCTCTTGAGTAGTTAAGATTATAGGCAAGAGCCTCCTGCATCTGACTTTGGTTCTGCTATTCTGGACTTTTATTCTGCCTATCTATTCCTTCTCCAAAAGTGGGCACTGGAATCATTGATCTGAATCAGAAAAATCCCCATCACCTAGTATGGATAGGTAACCTTCAGGTGGTTGAGAACCAAAGAACAAAAAGGCAGAGGAAAGGCAACCTTTTCTCTCTTCTGGTGCTGGTTGCTCATGCCTGTATTCCTAGCTACCCTAAAGCCTGAGATCTGAGGATCATGGTTCGATGCCACCCTGGGCATGAAAGTCCATGAGATTCATCTCCAATTAACTACCAGAAAAATTGACAGTGGAGTTGTGGCTCAAAATGGTAGCACATTAGCCTTGAGCAAAAGAGCTTTGGGACAGCACCCAGACCCTGAGTTCAAGCTCCATGACTAACAAAATTTTAAAACGAAGAGTCTCACAGACTTTCCTGCCTGGACCGAATTTAAACTGTAGTCCTCAGATCTCAGCTTCTTGAATAGCTAGGATTACATTGTGAGGCACTGGTACCCGGCCCCCATGAGGTTTCTTCGCTTCAGCGGAATAGAACAGTTGAAGGCCCTGGAGCTGCACACCCCCTTTCTCCACATGGAAAACCAAAGACAGCTGGAGTTGATGTTTCCTTTTTTCCATGTAAATCAGGCTCTTGTGGAGCCCACCAGGTCTAACTCATGTTGAACATGGAGTCTACAAGTACCTAAGGGGGGAACATGTCCCAGACATGTGAACAGAGCCAGGCAGGGACAGGATGTGGGAAAGTTTCCAGGAGAAGCAGGGCTGGCCTGGAGAGTTCCATACAGTTCACACCACACAGATGGATGCTGCATCTCCTCTTCCAGCAATCTGCCTCCTTCAACTCTGAACACCAGAAAACCAGGGAGTGTAGAAACACATGCATGCCTCAGACATCCATCTCTTAACTGCAAGTCACATGATGTAGCCAGGTGTAAACCAGAAGGCAGCCAAGGCCTCAGGTAAAGCAGCTGCCCCTTCCATACACCAATAAAGAAGAGGGGTGCTGAGAATCCCAGAGGGTGCAATTGATCTCAGAAGGTAGGTTTTTAAGATAGTAGCTCCTTGAAAAGCTTTATTTTACCTTCCTTTCTCCATCTGATTCCAAGAGTATCATAATGATCCATGGTTGATTTGTTTTTTTTCAAGAATATTCCATACATGTTCCCTTTAATATCTGCTAAAACACTGTGGGGGGAGGGGAAAACAACTCCTTATCCCCAGGTTTCAGATGACAACATAAAGTCAGGGGTGACTTGCCCCGTTCCTTGGAGGTCCTCATCCCTGTCACTCATCTTTCCTTCTCCCCCAGCTCTATCTGGCAGAGCAGGAAAAGGCCTTGGTTCTTTCTACAGAGAACACAGTCTATGGTTGGAGGTGTGGCTCAGTTGGCTGAGAACTAGCCAATGAAAGAATGCATGAGATACCTAGTTTGAATCCTAGTCTTCTACTTGAAACAAAAAGAAAAGAGAACACAGAGTTCCCAAGCTGATGTGCTTGCCCCAGGACTTGCCCACAATATACATAATCCTAGCATCTCATATTAACTCATAACCCCCAGCTCACCCCACCAAGCAGCTACTCATCCATCTAAAGCCACTTTCTCCCCTGGAATGAATCAGAAAATGTTTCCTTTTTTGAATACAGGGACACAGATCCCTAAGGTCCACATGTGCACCAGTTATCTCAGCACAGGGGTCGCAATGGGGTGACGTCGGGAGCTGTTCCAACACTGAGCTGGGCTTGGGAATGTGCCTCCTGCCTCCAGCTGAGGCACCTTGGTGAAGCAGGTGCAGGACAAACCACAAGCCAGCTATATCTGACATTAAGCAAAAGCTCAAATACCTCAAGAGCTCAAGCCCCAGTGAAAAAGAAGCATTCTTTCCATGAGGTGGATATAATTAACATTCTGAACTATACCCTGGGTGACTCCTCCTTGTATAGCTTCCTGTGTTGGTGGATTTCTATTTCCCAATATCGAGACAGACTATGACAAACTACTTCCTCTTTCATGGAGAGAGGCAGGATCTCTTGTCTTTCCACACAGCAGAGTCAGGATTCTCCCCAACACTGACATCAGGACACAGCAGACTGCTTAGGTCTCCATGATGCTCATTCCTGACTCCTGGCCCCAGTCTGCTCCTCCTGGCCTACTACTGATCCTCCTATTGGGACTCACAGGTGAGCATGGCCCTTGGGTAGAATTCATTCTTCCAGCTCCTAATCCAGCTCTGCCCTTGGACTTCCAGATAAACCCAGGGACAGCCTCAGAAGACTGGACAAAGCACTAAGTGCCTATAGAGCCAGAAACCTGAGCACTGTCTGTGGAGCCTTCACCTACAGCAGGTGACCAGACACTTCTAATCAGAGAGTGCTTCCAATAATAATCACACCTCTATAATATTTCAGCTGACAACCTGCTTTTCAATAGATTTGTTATTTAAATCCTTGTCATTCTTCGTCTCTTGATGAAGCAACCTGCCCAAGGCTGGGGGCAGCCAGTAAGTGGGTCTAGCTCCCAGGCCAGAATTTTTGCTCATCTTCTAAGTACAGGAAGACTCTTGTGGAACCATTTTGAGGTGGGCAAGGCTTTGGGATCCCAGATACTCAGTCACCATTGTTCTTCAGTGAGGGCCTTCTGTCTCACAATCCTCCACAGCCTCTTCCCCCTCAATACAGCCCACATTTTCTGCTTCTTGGTGCATTTGTTTAATTGTCAGACCTGGCTATAACATCGCACCTTGGGCTGGGTGAGAAAAGGAATAGTTATGGATTTCCTCACAGCTCCTTGGCTAGAGCTCCCAGATCCATGTGTAGGCAGGGGCAGCTTCTCTTCTTGCCTTGCCCTTGGAATCTTCTCCCTGTCTCTGACACATGGTCTTTCCTCCCTGTGTTTCTATGTATCTTCTTCTAACAGCATCAGTCCTGATAGATGGCCCTCCCCTACAATTTAACCTCAATGATCTCTTAAAGGCCCGCTCTCCAAATAAAGTCTCATTGAGGTAAGGACGTTCACATATAGGACACACAGGTCAGCAGGTAACAGGTCCCCACAGACAGCCTTGCTCATCTTGCTTTTCTCATGGGAACTTTGTTTTCCCTCTTTCAGGACAGCAAGATGGAGACCTGTCTTAGCAAAGACCAGGAGACCCTGCCCTGCTCACAGCTCCCCAACAGGCTGTTGCCTTTGTCCCCTTCTTTCTCCATAAAGCCGACCTGGCCTATCTTCAAATAACCATTCGTTTGGGCCAAACTATTTGCATAGGAAAGTTACTTGGTAACTGGGTCATTGCCACAGAAAATATCTACTGGACATAGAATCCAGTGGCCTAGAGAAGCATCAGAGTGAGCAATTTATATACCACACACATGGTTAATAGATACCTACTACATGCTGGAAACTCTTATGGGAACTTGGATGCATTGGTGAGTAAAAGAGCCAGAGTCATTGTCCTAGACTCTACTAGGGAAAATGACAGGAATCAGTACCCACCACCATCACAACAACAAACTAAGGGTAAGTGATGGTTTATCTTGAAAAGAGAAGAGTACTGAGGAAGAAATTCACAGCTGGGTAAAGGGCTCAGAGAATCTACAGGAGAAATGCACAAAACCAGAAGTATTTGGATGGTCACCACTGAGGGGGAAATCTGAGTGAAGTTTAGAGTGGGTGCTGGGTGAAGGGTGTGGCTGGCTGGGGGAGGGGCTTCCTGCCAGGGACACAGCCATGCAATGTCTAGAGAGTAGATCTCATTCAGCTATGCCCAAGCATTTGGCTTTCACACTGCATGAGAATGGAGCCTTCACATGGCCTGGAACCTGAGATGAGGTGCTGCATCTGGTTTGGTTTGGTTTTGTTTATTTTGCTGGTTCTAGTCTTGAACTCAGGGTTTGGGCATTGTCCCTGAGCTTTTGTGCTCAAGGCTTTACCCTCAATTCTGGAGTTTTGGTTGGTTAATTGGAGGTAAGAGTCTCACAGACTTTCTGGTGTGGGTTCTTCAGATCTCAGTATCCTAAATTGCTAGCATTACAGGCATGACCCACCACTGCTTAGCTTGAGATGGGTTTTTAAATGATTTTTCTAGTATTTGGTTGATCACAGACCATCACAGGACAGACAGAAGCCACCAGAGCATGCAGAAGGAGGAGGAGACAGCCACTGCATGTGTCCACATACATGGTTTTGCAAAGGATAACAGAGAGTAGAGAAAGGAGATAAAGCTCAGATCATTTGGGTACATGTTGAAGAGGAATACTCATGGGGTGGAAGAGACTCCAAGGTTTGGTTAGGAGTGTTGTATGCTTGTAGGGAGAAGTAATGGTGAAGCCCCTTTTGTAAATTAGTGTGTGCTGACATAATCACTTTGAAATGCACAGCACACAACATGTGCCATTTTAGGGTTTCTGTTCAACAGTGCTTATTATATTTGCTATGTTGCTTAACCATCAACATTATCTTTTTCTGAAAAATTATCTGAGCTCTGTACACGTATGTTCCAACTTCCCCTCAGGCCTGCTAGCCTCTGTGCATTCAGTCTCTGTGAATTTGTCTGTGGGAGATGCTTCAGATAACCAGACTGTCCTTCTGTATCTGGTATCTGATATTTTGAGGGTTCATCTGTGGAGAATATATTACAAGTATTTTGCTTGTTAGTCCTGAGTAATATTCCATTATCAATGTCCATCCATTCACCTGTAGAGGAATCTTTGAGCTGCTTCTACCTTTTGGCAATTGTGAATACAATGCATCCATCAAGATTATTTCGCATCCCTACTTTGAACTTGTAGAGTATCTGCCTAAGAGTAGAAGTATTGTATCACTAGGTAAGTCTATGTTTAGAGTTTCTCGGCACTGCCACTGTTTCCCACAGCAGCCACACTGCTTTCTTTACTTTCCCATCAGGAAGGGATAAAGGTTCCAATTGCTCCATACCCTCAATGTGCTCCACAGCTCATTACTTATTATTTTCTATTTGTTGTTTTTTTAATGTTTCATTTTGCTTTTGTCTTGGTTAATAGCCAGGCTAAGAGATGGGAAAGGCGTCTTCTTGCGGTCTTGTTGTGACCTGTCCCAGTGAGTTGATTTGTTGGCATCTTTCCATGTGTTCATTGATTGCTCTGTAGAGAAATATGTGCTCCTGTGCTTTGTTCTTTCAAAAGTGAATTGTGAAGCTGGGTGCTGGTGGCTCACACCTCAGGAAACTGAGATCTGAGGATCATGGTGCAAAAACAGCCTGGGCAGAAAAGACACTTATCTCCAATTAATCCCCCCAAAACAGAGTGCCGCTGTGGCTCAAGTGGTAGAGCACTAGCCTTGGGCACAAAGAGACTCAGGGATAGCGCCTAGGTCCTGAATTCAAACCCTATAACCCACCAAAAAATTGTGGGTTATTTTGTCATTAAGTTGTACGTCTTCTTTATGTATTTTTGATAACAGTTGTTGTTGGCAAACATATGTTGCAAATATTTTCTCCTTTTCAGTTCTCTCTTCTGGTGGTAAGCTAAACATATGAATTTATTCTATTAATGTTCATAGCGTTGTTGTTATGCTTAAGAAACAATTGCTGAATCTGATATCATAAAGAGTTTACTTATGTTTTCTTGTCTCCGAGTTAGGAGCTTTTTTAGTCTTATGGGTTACATTTAGGTCTTGGATTCATTTTGAGCAATTGCTACATTTAGTACAGCATAAAGCTTCATTCATCTTCTTGCTTGTAGACATTTACTTTTCCCAGATGACTGAATTGAACTACATGGAGTGACTTCTACATCTTGGGTCTGTGGAGTTGTGTTTTACCACATTTGGTGTAATTTTGTACTGAGCACCACTGTCACTCCAGACAGATGGGAAAAGCCATCCTGGCACCTGTGGTGCTCTGGGGAGGGGGAAGGCGACCTGGAGTCTCCTGCTCTCAAGCCCATTCTCTGTGCTGCCGCCCATGCTCATTCCTTCATGGCCCCCCCAGGAGTCATATGACCTACCCACTATCATGGACCAGGAAGTACAACACACCATGTGGACAGAAACTATGAGTCCTGCAGAAGACTCAGGGACTGGATATATATTTCCCTCTCTGTGCCTCAGTTTCTGCTTTGTATTACAATCTCACGTGAGGGTTCACCCTGACCACACAGGCAATGTGATGAATTCATGTCGTACACTTGGTCAGTAAGAGTCAGGATTGATGAAACTTTGAAGAACCTCACAAGATCCTATCAGGATGAATAACTGCTGTGTTTCCTCTAGGAGCCACCACAGATGGGGAGCTGCAGGTGATACAGCCATACAGGGCTATGTCTGTCGCCGCTGGAGAGACGGCCATGCTGCGCTGCACTGTGACTGTCCTGCACCCTGTGGGGCCTGTCCAGTGGTTCAGGGGGAAAGGACCAAGCCAGGAGTTGATCTTCAATCTCAAAGAACCCCACACTCCACGTGTCACACCAGTTACAGGTGTCATGTGGAGATACAGCATGGACTTTTCCATCCACCTCAGGAACGTCACCCCAGCAGACGCGGGCACCTACTACTGTGTGAAGTTCCAGAGGACGGCCACTGAGAGGGACAAGGAGTTTAAGTCTGGACCAGGCACCAAGCTATCTGTGAGTGGTGAGTACAGTGTGGCTGCCTTTGTCCTCTGGAGTGTGACAATATGTGCAGACAATAACGCCTTCAGTTCTATGAGCAACTGCCTAGAAGCATAGGTGGGGCTAGGTACTTGAGTTCATCTTTTAGTCCCTCCTCCATGGGCCTGGGAAGCCCAAGTCTTCACAGAACCTGCTGCAATGTTCCCAAGCTGGCCACTGGGGACATCTGTCCCCTGGTCATCCTGGGCCAAGCCCAAGCCCCTTGGTTCCAAAGAAGAAAGAGACAGTGTGAGGGGCTTTCCCTTCACAGGTTAGAGGCCTGCCGCCTCCAGTGAGCACTTCTCCTTGGTGCCAGAGGTCTCTCTTCGTGCCACAGACCTGAGGACTTACTGTGTGTCAGGCTCTGCTCTGAAAGCCATGGGGAAGCAGGGAGGGGCCCAGGCTGAGTCTCTGCTCCCTCCAAGCTACACCTCCTCCCTCCCTTCCCATCCCTCCCCTCAAGTGAGCACCAGCATGGGGGGGGGGGGAAGATCAGGGTGTGAATTCCTGATGTCTTCAGAAGCAGCACTGGGGAGAGTTCTGAGAGCTCAGGTTCCCTGATGAGTGTCTGCCCTGGTGGGAGGGCTGTGAGATCCGGCCTCTGCTCTGGCTCTAGTGTGCACCCTGCCTTAGGTACTTGCTCTCACAGGTGCTGAAGCTCTGAGAAAAACTCTGTCATCTACCCAGACCCAGTTCTCCTGTGGGTGACAGAGGGGACTCGGGTGAGGCAGCAAAGATGCTCCCCTTGGGTTTTCTGTCAGTTCCAGGGTCTTCTTTCTACCTTCTGACCCCAGGATGCTCAGCACTCAGAACTGTCAGATTCACCCAAGCAATCCCCAAGTTTATGGTTTTTGATGGGACTTAGATTCCCTTGAGTTGTCAGTTTCTACCTCCTTCGTCTGTAAGGTGATAGATGTCATTGCCCTAGACTATCTGCATTCTGAGAGAGTGGAGGGACACACACCAAGAGTGTCAGGGTCATTGCTGCTGTCAGTAGCATAATGGTCAAGAGGACTAGAGATGGAGCCTCGTGGCTGGTCCCACATCCCAGCCCAGCCACTTGCCAGCCTGTGACCTGGGACAATGTACTGCCCACAGTGGGCCTCCGTGTCCCCAGCTGGCCCTGATGATCCCTCCTAGAGCATGGCAGGACAGCAGGATGGAAGTCCAGGGGCACTTAGAGCAGCACCTGGCTTATAGGAAATGTTCCATCTAAATGAGCTGTGATGGGCAGAGGCCATGTGACCTTGCACAGGTCACTTTCCCTCTCTGAGCCCCAGGTGTCAATGGGATTGGTGGGATTGGTAGTTCCCCACCTGACTTGTCACTGGAACCACCTGGGAACCCAGGTGGTACCCTAGAAATCCAGCTGTACTTGATCTGCTGTGGATGTGAAGTTCCCAATTATGGCAGGAGATTCTAAAACAGAGCCAGGGTTGAGAATCTCTGAGGTTCTCATGCTCACCCTCAGATCAAAGGAGAAAAGTCCACGGGCAATGTGGTGTGAGACCCTTTCCCTGTGGCTGACTCAGAAAACCACATGCCAGGCACAGCTCTGTGTCACTGAGGACTTAAGCACCCACCCTCTACCCCACCACCCCCACACAGCGCTCCCATGTCTCTGTTCACAGCTGCTCTGGGGAAAGGCCCTGAGCTCCGTGTTTTTAGGAAGTTGCTGTGGTAAATGAATATGTCAACATGGTATCATTCAAGATGCGCTTACTGTATACCAGATGCTGTGCCCTGACCAGCCTTCATTCACTTCTGGGGGGTGGGGAGGAAGGGGAGAAAGGGACAAGCAGGTATTGTATCAATTTTCTGTTGTTTAGTTTTTTATTGTTATTATGGAGGTAATATACAGAGGGGTTACAGTTACATAAGTCAGGTAAAGAGTACATTTCTTTCTGGACAGTGTCATCAACTCTTTCACCGTTTTTCCCTCCATCCCCACCCACAAATTGTAAAGTTCATTTTCAACAAAGTGTCTAGTGAGTATTACTGTTGCATTTGTTCACCCATTTGTCCTTCCATTTCTGTGCCCCTCTTACCCTCCCAAAGATAGATACATGAAAGAATAAATTAAAAAGTAAACAAAACAAAAACAGCAATGAAGAAAAAACACCTCTTTTTTCTATGACCTGAAGTTCATTTAGACAAATATGATTTTATATGCTTAGATACACATAGGCATTGTGCCTTTGTGTTCCTCTCCTAAGAATATCTTCCTTTTGGTCACACTGTGTGGGAACACCTAGAGTTCTGTATACTTTATCATGTTCCAGTATGTTTAGATCTAGTTTCTGCATATGAAAGCAAACATGCCAGTTTGTTTGAGCTTAGCTTGACTCGCTTAACATGATCTATTCTAAGTCCATCCATTTCCCTGCAAATGGCAAAATATTATTCTTTCTAATGGCTGTATAAAATTTCACTGTGTGTATACATACCACATTTTTTTAGTCCACTCATCTATTGTAGGGCATCTGAGCTGTTTCCATAGCTAGGATGTTGTGAATAATACAGCAAGGATCATGGATGTGCAAGTGTCTTTATAGTATCCTGGCTTGTGATGTGCTGGGGTAGATGCCCAGTAGTGGTATGGTTGGATCAGAAGGAAGATCTATGTGTATCCACTTTTTATAGAAGGGGACACTTAGGCTGAGATGGAGAACAGTTGTATGGAGAGGTGGGCCAGTGCTATAACATGTGTCCACATCCACATGGGCCTGTGTTTGATCCCTTACTATGCTGTATGCACATGACTACACAAGGTGTGTAGAGGTGTCTGTATGTATCTGTATAGTGTATATATATGAGAGAGAGACAGAGACAGAGACAGAGAGAGAGAGGAAGGAGGGAGGTAGGGAGGGAGAAAGGGAGGGAAGGAGGGAAAGGGGGCAAAGGAATGTGTATATAATTGATCAGGCTATATGGGATGAGATGAGCCTAGGTGCCCTAGGCCAGACAGAGCACCCATCCTTACTCCATCAAGAATCAAACACTTGTAACCTCCCCCCAACATGAACAGGATGGGAGAACTGAAGAACTAAGGGGCCTAAAGCAATTGGGCTAGCATCAGGACCCACAAACATTTGACAGAAGGAAGCTAATGACAGCCTCCCACCCTCCAGTTTCTGGTGGGCTGCTGGGGTCTTGATGGCCTGGAGTCTACCTGGCCATACTTTTTTTTACTTCCTCACCTCTTAGAGACTTTGCATCTTCTTCTGAAATAAGAAATAAAGTGTGTTTCTTTTCCAGCTTTATTGGGAGGTTTAATAAACATGATCTTATCATCAGTGTCTGGGGACAGAGCTCAGAGGTAGATCCTGTGCTTAGCAGGCATGAGGCTCTGGATTCGGTGTTCAGAACAGTAGTAATCATAATGACAATAGTATATAGTAGTACTAATAGCAGCAGTGTGTGGGAAGGTTACTCACAGCATCTCTCCTGCACGGCAGGGCAGGCTCTGCAATCACATCTCTGTCTGTAAATGCTCCTTTGTAGCCAGACCTTCTCTTCCCGTGGTTTCCAGCCCTGCAGCCAGGGCCATACCTGGGCAGACAGTGAGCTTCACCTGCAAGTCCCACGGCTTCTTCCCCAGGAACATCACCCTGAAGTGGTTCAAAAACGGGAAGCAGCTCCCTGACTTCCAGACCAGCCTGGACCCCAAGGGAGAGAGTGTCTCCTACAACATCTCCAGCACAGCCAAGGTGGTGCTGACCCCCGGGGACGTCCGCTCTCAGGTCATCTGTGAGGTGGCCCACGTCACCTTGTCTGGGGGCCCTCTCCGTGGGATTGCCGACTTGTCTAACGCCATCCAAGGTAGATGACCCCAGGTCCCAACCCAAGCCCCTGCCTGCCTACCAAGCCTGTTGCCCAGTGCTCAGCAGTCCTGCTGTCGAGCATTCATGCCCAGCACTGTGCTGGCGACTGCACTTCCTTTACCAACAGCAACTACATGTACTGGACCCACGTGCATGCCCAGCCCCTCCATACCTGTGCCCTGATATTGGGGTTCATCACTCCAGCCCCTCCTCTGTGGTCTCTGAGCCAAAAGATCAGAGTCTGTGCCTGTGCTATTTCAGTGCCAGCCACTTTGACGGTCAGCCAGCAGCCCACGATGGCAGGGAACCAGGTGAAAGTCACCTGCATGGCGTCCAACTTCTACCCCTCAAGCCTGCAGCTGACCTGGATGGAGAATGGAAACATGTCGCTGACCAAAACCGGCTGTGCCCACACCGAGAACAAGGATGGGACTTACAACCAGATGAGCTGGCTGCTGGTGAACGTCTCTGCACACAGGAAGAAGGTGGTGCTCACCTGCCAGGTGGAGCATGAGGACCAGCCCGCCACCACTGCCAACCTCATCCTGGAGGCCTCTGCCCAGCAAAAGGAGCAGGGCGCAGAAACAACCCCAGGTGAGCCCTCCACGGCAGATGGCCAGCTCCTGGAATGTTTCACTAGATGTTATTTCCTTTAACAGGTTTAAATATCCAAAGTACTATATAGTGCTGATTATAGACAAATCTAGAAGTCTAGAAAATAGAGTTGTACGGTCAGTTCACACCCCAAGAGGAGCTGGTGCGAGTTTGGTGCACAGCTCCATGGGTCTTTAGCATAAAGATATTGAAGGTGAGAGAAGGAAAGGGACAGTCCTGCCCAGGCATCTGGCCTCCTGCCTTCATCACCCACAGTTGTTCTGTTCTCCTTCCTCATGGCCTCTCCTTATTCTTTAATCTTTTAACCTCCATCCAGTTTCCCTTCCATCTTAGACTTGTCCTCACACAGCTGGATCCTCACCCAGAAGATGCTGGCACCTGCTGATTTAAATCGAAAAGGTGTCCCTGGGAGCCTGGGATTGAAAGAGGAACCGGGCTTCAAGGTAACCAGGCTTGGTCACACAACAGGGCCTCAGTGTCTCCTGATTTGTGGACAATGGACCCAAAGCCACCCTGGCCCTCACTACACATCCAGGACAGAGAAGGAGAAGTTTCTCTTTGATCCGCTGCCACCTTCAAACTCCTTGTGAGTTAGACATTTTACAGACAAAGAAACCAGGACTGGGGACCAGGTGGGGTGCTGTTGATGACCCCTTGCCCTTAGAACAGGGGTCACACAAGCTTATCAAGGGACATCTGAGTTTCCTGATGACTGGCCATCACCAACCTGTAAAGCTAATGAAATGCTCCCCTCCAGTGCTCACTGCCCCAGTGGCTGGCTACAGTCCTTCCTAGAACCACTCTGTGTTAGCTCCCTGCCATGGAATACAGGAGCACTTTTCCTCTTTTAGAAGGGTCTAGGGTCCTCCCAGTACTCATCTGCAGGGTCAGTACTAAGTCAGTGGCTTGGCTGTGGGAAAAGTAAAGATAAGAAGCAGAGGAAAACTGGGTGCTGGTGGACCATGCCTGTTAGCCTAGATACTCAGGGGGCTGAGATCTGAGGATCATGGTTGGAAGCCATCCTGGGAAGAAAAGTCCCAATGAAGCCCTTATCTCCAATTAACCACTCAAAAGCTGGATGTGCAGCTGTGGTTCAAAATGGTAGAATACAAGTCTTGCCAAAACGCTCAGACACAGCTCCCAGGACTTGAGAGGGAAAAAAAGGCAAGGACAATTTCATTGCTAGAGAGATGAGCAGAAACTGCATAATTACGTCTACTAGAAGTTCAGTCCTAGTGGGACACCAGTGCAAACAGAGTCCACAGCTGGGTTGTCAAGCGATTAAAGACATTGTCCTACAAAACCAAGATCACTATCATGGTTAATAAAATTCACAGTAACTCTTCCACATCTGAAAGGGAGTACCAGGTGCTGATGGCTCACAGCTGAACTCCGAGATACTCAGGAGGCTGAGATATAAGAATTGTGGTTTGCAACCATCCTGGGATGAAATGTCTGTGAGATGCTTGTTTTCAATTAATCAGCAAAAACCTAGAAATGAAGCTATGACTCAATTAGTAGAGTGCTAGCCTTGAGCAAAAACTCTAAGGGACAGTGCCCACACCATGAATGCAAGCCCCAGTATGGAGATTAAACGAAATAAAGAGTACTATTTTTTTTCTTTTTCTTCTTTTTTTTGGGGGGGGTCTGGTTGTGGGGCCTGAACTCTGGGCCTGGGCGCTGTCCCTCAGCTCTTCAGCTCAAGGCTAGCGCTCTACCACTTGAACCACAGCGCCACTTCCGGCTTTTTTCTTTTTGTTTATGTGGTGCTGAGGAATTGAACCCAGGGCCTCATGCATGCAAGGCAAGCGCTCTACCACTGAGCCACCTTCCCAGCCCCGAGTACTATTTTTCAAAAATTACTTTTATTTTTCGAATTTGTGTGCCAATAAATTTTCTTTCAATTCATCCATGTGTATGTATGCACACGCACACGCATGAGCATGCACGTGTGCATGCACGTGTGCCTGCATGGCACACCCATCCTGGGGCTTGAATTCAGAGCCTGGATGCTATCCCCGAGCTTTTGTGCTCAAGGCTAGCACTCTACCACTCTACCACGAGCCACAGCTGCAGTTCAGGCCTTTTGGTGGTTAACTGCAAGTAAGAATCTCACAAATTTTCCTGCCTGGGCTGGCTTCAGATCTCAGCCTCCTGAGTAACTAAGATTACAGGTGAGCCACTGGCAATGAGACGAATTCATCTCTAAATGCTTGGTCACAGCTTCCTGTGAAAACATTTGAGCTTTATAAATCTTTCCAGGATTAAAATGACTAATTCAGCTTCCCTTAAGGGTTCAGTTCACAGAGTGCTCCCTCATATGTCAAATGCATGCTCCCTGGCTACAGGTCATTTGAGAAGGTTCTGGACACTTTAGGAAATGGGACCAAGCTAGAAGAAATAAGTCACTGGGTAATAGATTCAAGGGCTCCCTCTTGTCCTTAGCTCCTTCCTCTTCTTTTCCTCTCTTTTCCTCCTTCTCCTTTCTCCTTCTTCCTTTCACTTTCCCTCTCCCTTTTTCTATCCCATTCTCTGTCCCTTTCCCTCTCCCTGTCCCTTTCTTCCTCTTTACATCCCCCTGTCTCCCTTAATGAACACCATGACACAACCTGAGTAGCTTCTGTCAAGTGGCCCCACAAGTCCAGGATGCTCTTTCTACCCAGGTGTCCAGATCAACAGAGCCCAGAGACATGACTTCAAACCTCTGAAACGAAGAGCAAAATCAACCCTTCCACCTTTTACATTGGATTTCTCAGACATTAGTAGAGCCATCCCCATTAATTATTTTTATACTAGAGGAATTGTGGTGAGTTGTACTGTTTCATGAATTTTGGTCTGTCTCCTCTCCAGTGTGAACTTTCTGCATTAAGAATTCTACACTACACACACTCTGAGCCCTGTGATTTCTCTAGGATCAGCCACTGCAGATGGGGCAAGTTCTGGCTCTGGGGAGGAATGGACTCAGGGGGCTCTCTAATGGCTCCTCTTCTGTCTTGATTTTTCAGATACTATGTGTTTTAATCTTGCTGTGCTCCTGATAGTTCTGCTCCTCAGCTCCAAGGTGTTGCTGGCAGTTGGAGTCTCTGCCATCTACATCCACAGGAAATAAATGGTAAGTTGAAAGGGAGGGAGGGTAGGCCAAGGAAGGGTCAGCAGGCAACCAGTTCGCTGTCACACAGTGTCAGAGTCACTGGAGTCTAGAGGGGACAGAGGTCCCTCCCCAGCTCAGAAGTCTCATGGAGCCTTGTGAGAGGTGCCCAGTTCCCAGAGTGAATGTGAGTCTGCAGGAGGGGTGAGGTCAAGGGTTTGGGAAGGGTGTCCACAGGGTCTGAGGGGCTGCATGGAGGAGGTGGAACAAAGAGTGGGAAGAGGGACAAAGCACTCGATGGTCCCCTTGGAGGCCATCACTAGAGTCCCTCAATGATGGGACTCCCTGGGACAAGGAGAATGCAACTTGAGCAATATTAAAGGTTTCAGGTGTGCAGATTAAGGGCTGGCCCTACTCTGGCTGAATGCACAAGAGAGAACCATTCGAACCAACACAATGGACAAAGAGTGGGCATGCAAGCAGGAAGCTGAGGGAAGGGAACAGTGTGTCCCAGGGGCTCCTGTCCTCTCTGGACAGGTGCCCAGGAGTGAGCAGCACCAGGAACATCAGAGCACTCAGAAGACAATTCATGAACGAGGCGAGGACTCAATGTGACATCTCCTCCACAGCGCTCTCCTTCCTCCAACCCTGCCACATGGGACTCTCAGTCACTGCAACCTTCACACTTGGAGACATACAGCCTGGGGTAAAAAGCAGACAGAAACTTTTCACGGACTCTGCTCCAGCACCTCTTCTCCCAGGACAACACCCAGTCCCCAGACTTCTATTTCCTTTCTACTTGGGGACTTATCCCCACCCCCAGCAGTTGGGCTGCTTTTCTGCTTCTGAGCTGAAGCTGTGATACCAGCTCTGAGGACTGACTCAGAACACCGCCTTAGGATGTGAGGAATGAGCCCAGCCTGAATACCTCAGGAGGTCCCACCCATCACTTCTGGGTAACCATCACCATACCCCCAGTCAGTCACGGAGGCATTAGTATTCCTCAGGGAAAGGCTCATGTAAGATAAGGTGCCTTTGGGTCTGTGGTAGAGAAACTGAGGAGGTAAATTTAATATGGCTGGGTAGCAGATAGACATGAATGGATGAGTGTGATCTTTTCTGAATTTAACCAACCCGGGGGATGACAAGAACATATCCTTAACCTGAATTAGGTGGGAATCATGGCCATATAAGAGCAGATGCTAAATTCATATTTGCATAGCTGGTGTACAAATAAAGATGTCAAGAAAGCTAAAGAGTATATGTCCACATCATTAACCCAAATGAATCAGATACTAGCAGGTGGATTCAAAATTTTGCTTTTTTGTATGTGTTAGTACTGGGGCTTGAACTCAACGCCTAGGCACTGTCCCTTAGCTTTTTTCACTTAAATCTAGCACTTTAACTACTTAAGCCACAGCTCCACTTCCAGCTTTCTGGTGGTTAACTGGAGATAAAACTCTCACAGACTTTTGCTAGCCAGGCGCTGGTGGCTCACGCCTGTAATCCTAGCTACTCAGGAGGCTGAGATCTGAGGATCGCGGTTCAAAGCCAGCCCGGGCACGAAAGACCGTGAGACTCCTATCTCCAATAAAAACCACCAGAAAACCGGAAGTGGCGCTGTAGCTCAAGTGGTAGAGCGCTCGCCTTGAGCTGAAGAGCTGAGGGACAGCGCCCAGGCCCAGAGTTCAAGCCCCACGACTGACAAAAAAAAAAAACCTCTCACAGACTTTTGAGCCAAGATTCTCAGATCTCAGCCTCCTGAGTAGTTAGGTTTACAGGTGTTGAGCCCAGTGTCAGGCGTGGACACAGGATTTTAACCCAGATTGTGTCTGATCCCAAAACGGATGCTCTTGTGCATTAATGATTATTACTCACTCTCTAGAGAGCTCAGAGGCATATGAAAGAAGTATGGGATAATGGCTGGGCATCTCTGCATAGAATGTAGCTCTCCAGAACAATGGGATGAGATGGTGACATCATAGAGAGAAAGGAGAGTTGTCTCCACACATAATTTCACAGAACATATGTACCCTCTGCCTTTATTTCTTCCCGTGTTCTGCTGATCCTGAAACCTAGTGGAACCCGAGGCAGGAGACATTGGTCCCAAAGAGGGCATGGATAGGGAAAGTGGTTGGTAGGAAGGAATGCTTGAATGTTGAAGGGTTAGCAGCTAAGTATGAGTCCATAGAAATAAGCTTGGTGATTGGGTAGAGCCCATTCCAGGGTTGAGGGAAGGAAGAATGTTGCATGCTGGTTCTGGTTTTGTTGGTGTTCTCGTCTTTATTTTTATGCCAGAATTGGGGTTTGAACTTAAAGCCTCATCTTAAAGCTTCTTTTATTCAAGGCTGGTGCTTAACCATTTGATCCATACCTCCACTTCTAGCTTGTTTGCTGGTTGTTAAAAGAGTCTCGGATTTGTCTGTTTCAGTTGGCTTTAAACCATGATTCCTAGCTCCCAGGCTCCTGAGTAGCTAAGATTACAGGCAGGAGCCTGCTGCACCTGGCTCTGGTTCTGTTGGTTCTGGGCTTTTTTTTCTACTTCTGTATATTCCTTCTCCAAAAGCTGACTCCAAACACAGTTCAGACAGTACAGGCAACCCTCACTCTCCAAAGTATGTTGCTAGGTATGTTGCTTTTCCTCTTGGAGAGGGTTCCCAAAGCCCTACCTTCCCTCCTGTCCTCTACAGAACAAGCAATGGCCATCTCCAAAACTCGGGTCGCTCTTTCAGTTGCCCCTGATTCCTCTGCAGGAAGCAGGGAAGAAAGTCACTTCCGGTATTGTATGGAGGGATCCCAGCAAAACCCAGAGCCCTCAAAAGACATTCCATCAGAATTCGGTTTTGGTCTTTGACACTTCTGGAGTCCAAGGAAAGGGTTCATTGTAAAGTCCACCTCCACTAGCAGTGGGCAGCTCAGCAAGCTCCAGTTGTAGGGCTCCTGCATGAGTAGGATCCATCCTGCCCTTCACAGGGCTTTGTGCTCCTGGTGCAGCCCAGCTCTTCAGGGCTCCTGCCGAAGCAAGGGCTCTGGGTCTGGAGAAGCCTGCTGAGGTGGAATGAGGTTCTGGAACAGTATAGTCTCACAGGTCTGAGAACGGTCACCTAGGACAATCCTGGACTTTGCTAGCAATGACTTCTCAACTTACAGCAAATGTGTCTGTCCCACCTTATAATTCCAAAGGAAAAACTGTCTCTCCCCTATGGCCTTTCCCCTCATCACAATCCCCTTCCTCTGACATCATGGAGGCAGGCACTATAGTCTACCCTCACCAAGCCAAGTCCAGGGCCTCTCCAGGAAAGGCATTCAGATAGAGCAGGCTCTGCAGACCACCATGATACCCATTCCTGCCTCCCCAGCCCGCCCGCCTCTGCTTTCCCTCCTGCTGCCCCTGCTGCTGGAACTCAGAGGTCAGTGGAGTCTTGCTATGGTGTGGATGTCATTCATACCTCAAGGTTCATGTGCTGGAATCTCAGTTCTTAGTAGGGTGGTGATGGGGGATGTGTAGATCTTTAAAAGGTAGAGCCTACAGAGAAGTCATTAGATTCCTAGATACTGCCCTTGGAAGGGATTAAGGTGTTTCTCATGGGACCTTCATTGGCTGTGGTGGGAGAGTTATTAGAAATTTCCCAGGCTGGCCCCATCCTTCCTCTTTCTGGCTTCCTGTTTAGCAGTGGGTTGTCTTCCTCCCTGTCATGAGGACGTTCAGTCAAGAGGGTAGGGGACTGTTTGCAAGAACCTGTGCTGTGCTATTTGGACTTTCAATCTCCTGAACTATGAGCTACATAAATTTCTCTTCTTAAAGTTTGTCTGCCCAGGGGAATTTGTTATAGTCACAAACAAAACAGACTAGTAAAGTATAGGTATGGTAGGGACTCCCCCTCTACCTGTTTAATTTGCTTTCCTGATCTTTTCCCATAGACTCTTGCTTTAGAAGGTTTTTCTATGGTCCACCCTGGAACAGTTAGAATTTAGAACATCAAACTGAGATTGCCCCCAGCTTACAAAATCTGGCTAGTGTTCCATTCCTTTGTTCCAATAATGGACTCACACCCAGGGGTCACAAGGCTGAGTACCCACCTCTTCAAAACTCCTGCCTTCTAACCTCTGGAAATTTATTACCACTTCACCAATATGAAATCATAAAGCAAGGGAATACTCTACGGTGCAACAACCCGGAAATCATTGCTGGAATTTTTTTTTAAAGTTACTGCACTTGTGGAACATGGCCAGAAGTTTCTCCAGACCAGCAATAGTGCTTCCTGGTTCTGCTTCTATTCTGAAGCATCTTAGAGACCCCTGGAGTCTCTTACTCAAGCCTTTGTTCCACATTATTAGAAGCTTTGAGTCCCAATTTGCCATCGTGGGGAAAATCAAATGTTCAGAGCAAATGGAAGCAGAATCAAAACAATTACCTCAGTATGAAGAAGGAGCAGGAAACCCTGAGTGTTTGAGTGGGTGAGACCTCCCAGATCCACTGGGAAGCCTTAGCAAATACCAAGCTTATGTAATCTCTTCCAGGAAACAGAAAAGGACCGACCACTTCCCAAATCATTTTATGAGGGTATTATTATCTAAATAGCAAAACAAGATAAATATTGTACAAAAGAGAAAAAACACTATACCCCAATATCTCTCATGACCTTAGGTGCAAAATCCTCAACAAAGTGTTAGCGAATACAATCTGACAATGTGTAAAGTTTATAACACCATGACTAATTGGATTTATTCCAGGCATGCAAGGTGTTTCAAAACGGGAAAATCAGTCTTTGAAATCCACCATACCAAGAGGTTAAAAGAAGGAAATTTGCAAGATGATACCAATTGGTGTGTGGGAGAAAAAAAACACAAAATTCAACACCTGTCATGACACAAGCTTTCAGCAAACTTGAGAGGAAGATTCTCCTCAATTTCAGAGCTCATTGACAAAACCTGATCACTATAATAATACTTAACAATGAAAGACGGGATGTTTTTCCCCTAAGAAAAACTCACACATCTTGATGAATATTTTATTTTCCAGACAATGTATAGTATACATTGGGGACTGACTTTTTAAAGAGAAGGTGACAATGCATAAAGATCATAGACTTTATTCCTAGTTAACGTTTTTGAAGGGGGAGCAGAAGCCATCCTGAAGAGATCCCCTTGTGATGACTGAATATACCCAAGTGCGTGGATGACTCTTGGAATGATACTTGAATAAACCTGAATGCGCCCAGTCAGTATTTACAAGGACTTTGTAGAAGCAACCCATTGTAAGAAAAAGTAATCTTGGTTTTATGAATAGGAAATCCCTTTTTAAATGTTACCCTTCTATTTAGTTTCAAGGTTTAAAAAGGCTTCAGTGATTATCTATCTTCATATTGATTTAATTTAGGTCAAACAAAAGCTAGCCTCAAGGATGTGTGAATGTTTTATAGGCATCATAGAAGAGGCACTTCAGTGTTACACTGGAAGCTTACAATTGCTCATAACTTGCTGACGATGGAGACATATAGAGACACATAGATCTCTATAGAGACATATAGATATATAGATAATTTCAGGAAATGTAAATTTACTTTGGAATTACTGAACTGAGTACTAGTGGCTCATCATCTCTGTAATCCTCCTTGCTCAGGAGGTGATATCTAAGGATCAAAGTTCAAAACCAGTTCAGGCAGACAAATCTGTGAGACTCTGATCTCAATCAGCTAGCAAAAAGCCAGAAGTGAAGGCATAACTCGTAGTTGATCCCCAGCCTTGAGTAAAAAAGCCAAGCAAGAACATGAGACCCTGAGTTCAAGCCCCAATACTGACACAAAAGGAAAAGCAAGGAAGGAAGGAAGGAAGGAAGGAAGGAAGGAAGGAAGGAAGGACGGAAGGAAGGAAGGAAGGAAGGAAGGAAGGAAGGAAGGAAGGAAGGGGAGGAGGAAAAAAAGGGGAAATAGGAGAGAAAGGGAAAGGGGTGAATGAGCAGAGGGGGAAGGAAGAGAGAAGTAGGAGAGGAGAGAGAAGAAGAGAGAAGATGAGGAGATGATAGCAGAGAGGAGAAGAAAGGGGAGGAAAGGGAAGGGGAGGGGAGGAGAGAGGAGAGGAGAGAAGAGAAAGGAGGGGAAAGGAGAGGAGGGAAGGAGGAGGGGAGGTGCAGGGGAGGTGCAGGGGAGGGGAGGGGGAGAAAGGAGAAGGGGAGAGAAGGGGAAGGGGAGGAGAAAAGTTTACTGAACCTGAACTAAATAATTCCTTTAAAAACCAAAGAGAAGGGAGGCCAGAATTCTTGTGCCTACATTATATCTTTGGCTGTAGTTTTGCTTGCTTTTCCCCTCACTACTAGAGGCCTTTATTCTTTAAGCCAACAGTAATGAACAAGTTATAATTTTTATTTTTTCTGATTCTGAATCTTTGGTCCTCATAATCTACCCAGGGTTTATAGCACCAGTAGAATGGGAGATGGGAATCAGTAGACTTGGAAGGTTTTTTTTTTCCCTTTAGACATAAGGTCTTATCATGTAAATCATGCTTAAATTGTCATATCAAGAAGCTCTCTTCAGCTAAGTAAGGTGGTACAAGCCTGGAATCTCAGCTACTCAGGAGACAGAGGCTAACTCAGAAGGGAGAGAAGGGCACCACTGAGATTTTTCTCCCGGGCAGCTCCTCCCTCTCATGCCCATACAGGCCACACCCACTGAGATCCCTGCCCTAGTCACCATAGGCTGTCTGCCACAGGAAGAACAGGACAAAGGTGAGAGTGAGATCCTCAGCACAACTTCTTTTATAATAGCTGAGGTAAGCTTTCTGTTGCTGCTGACTACTGGGGCCTCTGACTGAACAGGGAGTAGCTCAACTACAGCATTGTTTTGTTTGTCAGTGGTGGGGCTTGAACTTGGGGCCTGGGCACTGTCCCTGAGCTTTTCTGCCCAAAACTAGTGCTCTACAACTTTGAAGCACAGCGCCACTTCTGGTTTTTAGGTGGTTTATTGGAGATAAGAGCCTCACAGATTTTCCTGCCCGGGCTGACTTTGAACCATGATCCTCAGATCTCAGCCTTCTGAGTAGCTAGGATTACAGGCATGAGACACGGGTACCCAGCTTAAGGCAGGTTTATCTTCAAACCTTTATTCCTCCTCCTTTCCTCAAAAACCCAAGCAGCCTGAGCTTCTCCAGGCCTGGCACAGTCTCCCACCACCCATGATGGACTAGAGGGTCAATGGACCATAAATAGGGGTCTGAGTGGCCACACAATCCACTTGGGACCACAGTCCCATCTTAGAAGTCCATGAGTGGAGTGGACCCTGCCAGGGACTACAGTTGCTTTGGAGGATTTCAGACAAAATGGAACAGGGATTCCCACCTGGCTCAGCTCCACACACCTTGATGACTTCACATCCCCAGAGCCAACCTTGGCAATGCTGTTGACTCTGTGCTCCAAGCTCAGCTCTCTGTCACCTTCCTCCTGAATTCACTTCAGAAGATGTAGTGACAATTCAGAGATCTATCCATGTGCTCAGCTTGGCTTCTCCCTCTAAGGCTTCAAATCCAGCCAGCATCCCTGCTATCTACTCCACTGGGGATAACTCACGGGTCCTAGGAGTGTCACACATAGGCAGGTGGTACAGTGCCATCTCCTTCTGTTTGGATGAGCTCATCCCCTTCTCTGGTTCTATTAGCCATAAGCTGTCTGCTTGGTTCACACTTTGAGAAGAAAGAAGCCCCCAATTTCCACTTAAAGGTGGAGAGATTATATGTTCAACTAGAAGGATCATTACAGTACAGTTTTTCCTGTGCTTTTGTTGGCTTTCAAAAAGCAAAGAAACTAGCCACGCACTGGTGGCTCACATCTGTAATCCTAGCTACTCAGGAGGCGGAGATCTGAGGTTCAAAGCCAGCCCAGGCAGGAAAGTCTGTGAAATTCTTATCTTCAATTAACCACCAGAAAAACCAGAAGTGGTGCTGTGGCTCAAGTGGTAGAGCACTAGCCTTGAGATGAGGGACAACATCCAGGCCCAGAGTTCAAGCCCCATGACCAACAACAAAAAAAGCAAAGAAACTGCCTCTGCCAGGCCCCTCATATTCAGGACCTGAAGGAAGCCCGTAGGAATTGAGAGTCTCAGTTCTACAACTACAAGGTCCACGATCCTGCCAACTGCGGGAGTCAACTTTAAACCTTTCCCAGTTGAATCTCCAGATAAGAACACAGCCCCAGCTAGCTCCTTGATTGGAGCTGGGTAAGTCTGAAATAGACACAGGCAAGATGTGACTAAAATACATACAAGATGAAATAGTTAATATGCCACTACATTTTTGGCAATTTGTCATCCAGCAACAGAAAACAAACACAATGAATAAGCAAAATCAATCAGAAGAAAGTTTTCCACAGTTTTGAAGACCTTATAAAGCCCTTTAAAAGCTTACAGTTTGATGTCTTTGAAGTCTTGTTTTCAATTCATAAATCATGTTTATATATTTATGGAACCCAGTGTGTTATGGGTATACATCAATGATCAAAGCTGGATAATATACCCATCACCTTACATAGTTATCATTCACCAGTGATGAAAATATAAAATCCGCTCTTTTAAGCAACGCAATAGCTGGACACAGATGGCTTATGCTTATAATCCTAGATCCTCAGGAAGCTGACTAAGCTCCCAGTTCAAAGCCAGCTTGACAATTAACTAGCAAAAAGTCAGAAATGGAGCAATGGCTTAAGTGGTAGAGCATCATCCTTGAGCAAAAATGTCAAGCAAGAGCTCAAAGCTCCAACCAAGTTCAAGCCCCCCAAAATTTTAAAACTAAACAATGCAATGTATTACTATTAACTTGTCATTTTGCTGTACAGTGAATCAGAAGATCTTATTCCTCCTGTCTAACTGAACCTTTTGCCTTTTGACTAGCATCTGCCATTTCCCACCTACTTCCTTCACCACCATCTTCAACATCTAGTTAGAAAAAAAAATCCATTCTATGTGGATTTGACGTTTTTTAGAGTCTGTATATAAGTAGAATCATGTATTATCTGTCTTCTGGACCTGGATTGTTTCACATAGCATAATTGAAGGACTTGCCTCTCCTCTCTGGCCCAGTCATTTAACGTATCTAAAGATGGAATATGAAGGATTGACCTCCACCCTATTATCCCAGGCGCTCAGGCAAAAACCCCAGGTAGGCAGGGCAATCTGACCTGAGCCTGGCTGTAAACATTCCATTTTGGGGCTAAGCCTGTAAGGCTCTGAAGCTGAACTGTGAGGCCAGGAAAGGGTTAAGAGGTTGGAAAATTAAGAACTGTATGCTGTGAAAGTCAACTCATCTAGGCAAGACAGATGTAGAGATTCTAAACACTAAAAAAAAAGTCTGATATCTTGGATAAGGGCCTACTTACCCTATTCTCTGTCTGCACCTGCAGTCACCCCCTATACCAAACTCATGGAACCCCTTCCTTCCTCAGATCCTATAAAAACCTCAACTCCAGTGCCCTGCCGCCCCCCACACACACACAGCCTTCAAGCCAGAGGGAAGGCTGTGTCACTTACTGTCCCTCAATAAACAGTCCTAGCCTGTGGAAGATCGAGTCCAGCCTATTTCCTTCCATTCTCCTCCATTTTCCTAACAATAATGTCCTCTAAGTTCATTCATGGTATTACAAGTAATGACTATATAGTATTGTACACACACTTATACGTATGACATAAATGTGAATATATAAGATATAAATATGATATCTATAAGTGATATAAATGTGAAATATCCACATTTTTATTTGTTTACCTCTTGGTGGGCACTTTGGTTATCTCCATACCCTGGTTATTATAAATAAATGCTACAATGTTGTACAATTCATCTTGTATACATTTTGTGTATCTTGCCTGAACTCAGTGTTCCTTGTGTGATACTCAAGAACACCTAATAGTGCACAGTGGCTGTTATCCTAGCTACTCAGGAGGCTGAGATCTGAAGTTAGAAGTTTGAAGCCAAATCAAGCAGAAATGTCCATGACATGGGCTATTATCGCCATTAAACTACCCCAAAAAACAGAAGTGGAGCTGTGGCTCAAGTGCTAGAGCGTTACTTAGCCTTGAGCAAAAGAAGCTCAAGGACAGCACCCATGCACTGAGTTCAAACCCCAGGACCAGGATACATACCATAGACAGACAGACAGACAGACAGATAGACAGAGAGAACCAGCTAACAAAAGCAATTAAGTACTAAGTGCTAAGGGAAGAGATTTTGTTGGACATGATTGACTATTGACAAACACAAACATTTCTAATGTCTATGACATTTTCACACTCCACAAAACAATTTTCACCCAGTAGGGAAAATATCAACTCCATTGAAAATGTGTGCCTCAAGGCTTGTTTTGAGAGAAGTGGATGAAAGGGCTTTCTCAGCAACAGATGTGATATACAAGGGAGAATCTTCCACATGGCTGTCTCTCTGAGTATGCTGTGTAGGCCTTCGCTTGAGGCTATATCCCTAATTCTGAGACAACTAGAAAAAAACTGCCTCAAATTATGCCTTGCATTTTTCACTTGATAAAAATGTATTTGTCTATTTACTAACAGGTTCAAAAATTTCTTGACAGAATAAAGGACCTATTTACTAACCAACACAACCCCAGTCCCTAATCCCACAGGCACCAAATACTAGAACTGTCTTATGACTGGTGCTTTTACAGAATGCTGTAACAAAGGTAATATAATGAGACCCCACCTTTATCTACAACCAGACCCTCAAATGAGACCTTTTGGGACAAGACGGAAAAACAGAGATGATTCTAGATTTTTTTTTTTTTTTGCTTGTCCTGGGACTTGAACTCTGGACCTAGGTGCTGTCCCTGAGTTTCTTTTTGCTCAAGGCTAGTGTTGTACCACTTGAGCCACAGTGCCACATCCAGCTTTTACTGAGTAATTTATTGCAGATAAGAGTCTCATGGATTTTCCTGCCCAGGCTGGCTTGAACCATAATCCTCAGATCCCAGCCTCCTGAATAGCTAGGATACAGGCGTGAGCCACTGATGCCTGGCTGATTCTAGATTTCCCTTCAGGAACTTCACATGAAGAGTTTAAGATGAACCAGCCTGACAGCTCAGTGTCAGTCATTGCTGGAGATGACGTCATCCTGTCCTGCAGCATGCCTCGTCAGTCACCGAAAGGGATCGTCTCTTGGTTCAAAGATGCCGAGCCAGAGCCACAGTTAATCTACAGTTTCAATGGAAGTCAATTCCCCCGGGTAACCCAAGTAAAGAAAAAAAATGCTAATCAAGCAGACTATTCCATCCGCATCAGCAACGTCTCACCCAAGGATGTCGGCACCTACTACTGTGTGAAATTAAAGAAAGGGGATCATGATGTGAAGCTCAGAGCTGGTCCGGGCACCTATGTGTCAATAAAAGGTGAGTACAGCTTGGTAAGCTCCATCCTCCGACTTGTGTTTAACATCCTTTCTGTGTATCACATCATGACTGCATGTGGACACTGCAGGCTAGGACTCCGCAGACAACCCTTCTGATAAGCTACAGCCTCATGTCAAATATTGAGTCAAGCCACATGCACAGGTCAGAGGCTCTTCTTCCAGGACCCAAAGACATGGAGATGAGAAGTTTCCAAACAAAAGTATACTAACTACGCACATGTAACTACACATGGTTAATGTGCAGTATAGACTGAAGGAAAACAGACCTAAAAGGCTAGTAGGCTTGTTCCTCCTCCTCCTTCTTCTTCTCTTCTTTTTTGTGCAGATCCTAGGACTTGAACTCAGGGCCTGGGTACTGTCCCTGAGCTTTATTTTTTACTCAAGGATAGCACTCTACCTTGAGCCACAGCTCTACTTCTGGATTTTGTTTTGTTTTGTTTCGGTGTTTAACTGGAGATAAGAATCTCGTGAACTTTCTTGCCTGAGCTGGCTTCAAACCACAATTGTCAGATCTCTTCAGCCTCCTGAGTAGCTAGGATTACAGGTGTGAGCCACTGATGCCTGGCTTACTCATTGTATTCATGACACTGTTTTAGCCCAGGCTGACCTCAAACACAATCCTCTTTCCTCAGCTTCTCAAGTGCTAGAATCATAAGAATGTACCACCATGCCTAGCTATGACTTATTTAGAACCTCAATCCTCAGATCTCAGCCTCCTGAGCATCTAAGATTATAAGCAGGTACCACGGGTGCCTGGCTGCCACTGTCCTATTTCTTGATGCCCTTTTTCTTCACAACTCTCCAGCACTGATCTCTCTACAAATTGCAATAGCTCTCACCCTTCTCACAAGAGATGAAGGCCAGTCCCATCCTCATGGGGTGGACCCGGGTGGAAGGAATAGCATTGCATATTTAAGTCCTGGCTCTTGGATGGGTAGAACTGGTCTCTGTCTATAAATACTAACCCTGCATCATGTCCCCACACCTCCTGTCTTCTTCTGGCCTTGGTTAGGATCCAAGAAATGGAAATGGGATGGTGAATGTGGTCCTCTGGACCACTGGAGCACAAGGCCTCTCTGTACTCACTCACTATGTGAGCAGTCATGTGTGTCCTACATAGAAATAATGAGTGAGACCCAACCATGGCCTGCATCCAGGTTCTCCCTAGGTTGGCCTGAGCCAGAGCAGGGGAAATGAGAAATGATTTTCAGTTTCTTTCCAGGAAGCAAAGAGGAAGTATCTCAGGTGCAACAGAACGAGATGTCACAGACTGTATCAACGGGAGAGACAGTCACCTTGAGTTGCACTGTGCCCGACACCCTCCCCAGTGGCCCTGTTGCGTGGTTTAAGGGATCCGGGCCAAATCGGAAATTAATCTTCAACTTCAAGGATGATCGCTTTCCCAGAGTAAAAGCAACTGCGGACACCAGCAAAGCTGACAACACGGATTTCTCCATTCGCATCAGTGAAGTCTCTCTTGCAGACGCTGGAACCTACTACTGTGTGAAGTTCAAGAATGGGAAGCCTAATGAGTATCAATCCGGTCAGGGCTCCCAGGTGTTCGTGACTGGTGAGTGACACTCCTCTACCCTTTGCTGTGTGCTTTATTCTCAGCAATAATCTCTGTGTGATAGACTCTCAGCAATCATCTCTTCCTTTTAATGATCAACTACAGTACGAAAATATTCTTAAAGGTCCAATACATTCTGATCTTATCCTTTTCCCAGTAAGCTATGGGTACTTTTTATACAAGGATAAAGACTTAGAAAGGTTAACTGGGTGATAAAGGGTATTTCTGTTGACTTCTCAATATTCAACCAATCCCAGGGAGCTAAACTGAAAACTAAGATAATCTTATATCCACTACCAGTGGTGGATCCAAGTATAGACCTCGTTAAATCTAGTGTATATCTCTCCGACAGAGAAACATAGCATCTAAAATAACTCTCCCCACAGTTGTCTGTGGGGAGCTAAGTGATCTAAACACATATCCAGACTGGCCAGAAAGGGAGCCAGACTGGAAAAATCTACTGTCGATGAAGGCAGTGCTGTTGATCTGCATTGCTTACATTTATTGTATAGTGATGCTATCTATGGCTCTCATACTGTCTGTGGGGACCCACTAATGAGAGAGAAAACATCTTTGTTAAGCCAACTTGTCCTAAGGAATGCCACATAGTAAAGGCCATACAGTCACAAAATACCGAGTCATAGGGACTTACCAATGTCATTTTCCTGCTATCAAAGCCTTACTGTCTCTTATTGTTTTGCTACTTAAGACACTTGAACTTTGAACAATGCCCTTCCTGAGATATTACCAAATTACTGACATAATAATGCTACCATTTATAGCACATTTACTATATTCCTAAGACTCTGTTTGACCTACACAGCAACCAGGCAGTAGAGAGATGTGCATGTTGATTGTATAGATAAGGAAACTGACTCAAGGAGGCTCAGCAACTGAGGTAGAGAGGGAATAAAGGTGGGGGGCTGTTTAGGGCTCAAGCTGACATGCTGTATCTTAGTGAAGAGTCTCTTCTTACAATGGATAAGAAGCTAATACTTGCCTGGTGTTGATGACTCATGCTTTGAATAATAGCCACTTGAGAGGTTGAGATCTGATGATCCCAGTTTAAAGCCAGCCTATGCAGAAAACATTTAACCAGTAGAAAACCAGAAGTGGAAGTATGGCTTAGGTAGTAGAGCACCAGCCTTGAGTGAAAAAGCCAAGTAAGGAACTCTGAGTTTAAGCCCCAGTTCAAGCACAAAATAATAATAGTAATAATAATAATACGTTAATCAAAAAGTAAGAATTGACTGAATAGTGAGGAGGATTCTGGATTCCTCATACATTCAGTGAAGAATTTTAGGGACCAGAGACTAAAATGTATGTCATGTCTCAGTGCCCCCAAATTCTCACTTCTATAATGCTCTCATCTCTATCCATCTGGCTTTCTTTCTTGGTACACATAGACCTTGTCTATACGTTAGAAAAAATAAATGCAGAAAATGCTGACATTCCATTATTTAAGCTTACAAACCAGAGTGGAAAGAGGTCTTGTTCCCTGCCCCCTCCACCAGCATCCACAAATGAGTAATGGAAATCACTTGGGTTGGTCTTTCCTGTGTCACAATGTCCAACATAGAACTCATAACAGAGGTAGGAGGTGCTGTGGTCTGAAACCCTTCAGCCCCATTCAATAAATCTTAAGCAGATTGATAAAAAAAAAATGTCTTAAACAGAATCAAGAACAAAAATCACATGACCGTCTCAATAAGTACAAAAAAAAGGTTTGGACAAAAATTCAACATCCCTTCAAAATAAAAGCTTTGAAGAAACTAAGAATAAAAGAGCATATCTCAACATAGTTAAGGCTATATGTGATAAATCTGTAGCCAACATTGCTTTCAGTGGGGAAAAACTAAAACTAGGGTCTCTAAAAATCAGAAATGAGTTGAAATGACCACTCTGTCCATTCTTATTCAATATAGTGCTCCAATTCTGAGCCAAACCAGTAAGGTAAGAGAAAAAAAAAAAAAGGGATATAAACAAGAAAGGAAAAGTCAAATTGCTCCTATATAGAGATTACATGAGGGGGCGGGGAGGCAGGTCTTGAACTCAGGACATTGTGTTGTCTTTTGGCTTTTTTTTTTTCTGTTTTTGGTTGGTTGTGGCGCTTGAACTCTGGGCTTGGGCGCTGTCCCTGCACTCTTCAGCTCAAGGCAAACACTCTATCACTTGAGCCACAGTGCCACTTCCGGTTTTCTAGTGGTTTATTGGAGGTAAGAGTTTCAGAGACTGTCCTGCCTGGGCTGGCTTTGAACTGTGATCCTCAGATCTCAGCCTCCTGAGTAGCTAGGATTTACAGGCATAAGCCACCAGCGCCCGGCTCCTTTGGCTTTTTGCTCAAGGCTAGAGCTCTACCCTTCAGCCATGCCTCCATTTCTTATATGATCCTATACTTAAAGGACCTTAAAACTCTATCAAAAAAACTCTTAGATCCAATAAACACCTTCAGCAAAATAGCAAGACACAAATCAGCATTAATTAGTAGCTAGGTGTTGGTGGCACATGCCTATAATCCCAGCTACTCAGGAGGATAAGATCTGAAGATCACAGTTCAAAACCAGCCAAAGCAGGAAAGTCTAATGAGATTCTTATTTCCAATTAAATACAAAAAGTCAGAAATGGAGCAGTGGCTCAAGTGGTAGAGTGCTAGCTTTGAGCAAAAAAAGCTCAGAGACAGCACCTAAGCCCTGAGTTCAAGCCCCAAGTCTGGCACCAAAATGAATTAGTAGCTTTTCTATAGATTGATGATGAACAGAGAAATAAACCAGGAAAACAATCCCATTCACAGTAGCCTCAAAACTATCAAGTACCAAGAGATGGGTGACAATGTTGTCAGACACTTTGTACTCATATACTGTTTTGTAGAATGGGAACTTCTTTGTACAATTACTTAAAGATAATAATAAAAAAATTTAAACTATCAAATACCTTACCAATCACCGTGGCTCACACTTACATCCTCGCTACTCACTTGAACATTCAGGCACAAGTAATGTTTTCCTAATAAAACCCCAGTTGCTCATAAAATAAGAACAAGAATTAAACAATGGGACTACATCTCTGTAGCAAAGCAAACAATTACTAGACTCACAAAAATCTGCAGCATGGAAAAAATTTTACCATCTATTCATTAGATCAAGAATTGATAACCAGAATACACAAACAGCTTCAACAATAAACAACCAAAAGAATAAACAACCCAAATTAATAAGTGGACAAATGAACTGAATAGTTTCCAAAAGAAGTCCAACTGACTAGTAAATACATGAAGAAATGACCAATATCATAGGCATAAAAGCAAAACAAATAAAAACATCATTGAGAAACCATCTCACACCTGTCAGAATGACCATCAGCAAAAGAAACAAATAACAGAGCCTGGCAAGAGTGTCGGGGGAAATGGACTCTTACACACTGTTAATGAGATGTAAATTAATGCAGCCACTATGGAAATCAGTGTAGATGTTCCTTAAAAAAACTAAAGATAGAACCACAATATGATCCTGCTATCTGAAGAAATACTAATTAGCATACAGTCAAGATACTTGCACACCTACGTTTATTGCAGAACTATTCACCATAGCCAAAATATGGAACTACTCTATGTACCCATCAACTGATGAATGGGTGAAGAAAATGTAATATGTATATATATATGTATATATATATATATATATGCACACAATGAATTATTTACTCAACCATAAAGAAATGAAATTACATCATTTGCAGGTAAATGGATGGAACTAGAGATTATTATGTATGACAAATGAGCCAGACTGAGAAAGACAAATATTGTATCTTTGCTCTCATATTCAAAATCTAGTCCTTAAAAATGAATGACAGGAGCTGGGGCACTGGTGGATCATACTTGTAATCCTAGCTACTCAGGAATCTGAGATCTGAGGATTTACAGTTCAAAGCCAGCCCAGGCAAGAAAGTCTATCAGACTCATCTCCAATTAGCCATCAGAAAACTGAAAGTGGAGCCATGGCTCAAGATGGTAAAACACTTACCTTGAGCAAAAGAGGTCAGGAACAGTACCCAGGCCCTGAGTTCAAGCCCCACAGCCAACAACAACAAAAAGATAAGAATGCAATCTGTTGAAATGACTTCATTCCCAGAATCCTTTGGGTTTCTGGCTCTCCCAACTATGAGAAAACCAGAGTTAAAGTGGAGGTAAAGGTATGCTTTAAAATGATTTAGGGGAGCAATGTGAATGGATTTGACCCCCCTTTTAAAACTCAAACTTTAAGGCTCAGAATGCTTTAATTTTATTCACACATAAATATTCAGATGCATATGTTTAAAAATACTGAGCACGTATTTGGCTGGGGAGGGGGGATGTATTGTAACTAATTTCCACAAACTTCTAGGTCTAAAAGAGCAAAGAAAATATCTCAGTGGAAAGATAACCTAAGAGGCTCTACCAAAAAACTAGTGAAATTATAGGCATAGTGGGGCATGCCTATAATCCCAACTATTCAAGAAGCAGAGGCAAGAAGATTACAAGCTCAAAAAATACTCAGCCAAGAGGTATACTCTGCTCTAAAAAACAGAATGTAAACAAAAGAGCTTAAGTGGAAGAGCATTTGTCTAGCAAACATGCAGCACTAATTCAATCCTCAATGTAGCAAAAAATTTTAAAAAGTAAGTCTTTGTTAGGAAACTGAGTCATGAGTGTTAGGAGAGATCAAGTGGATGTAAGAAGGAAACAGCAGAGGAGAGCAGACTTTAATCATGGCTGCAAAGGGGCTCCATGAAACACCAAGCAGGGTTGGAGACACAAAAAGTGGGGGGTAGGGGTGAGAAGGCTAGGTTTTTATACATTCTAGGGTGAAACTCTTCTTTGGAATTTCTTTGTCTTGTCCTGTTGGGGGTTTATGGCACAAACTGTCCTGTTTGGGATTTATGGGGCAAACTCTCTCATTTGGGGTATCATGCAGCAGTCCTGCACATTCAGATAAGGTCAGATGTGAGGTTTTCCTGAGAACCAGGAGGGGTCTCTGGAGGAGGGTGGTCAGTGGGCCCTGGGAGCAACATGGAGCTATGAGAACAAAGCAGATCCCCCTCATTGAGGAATGACATCAGCAAATTGACTAAGAGGCTCTAGTCCCTCATTCTCCCATGAAGACACAGAGTGAACGGCAATATACCGGAAAACCTTGGGGAGAATTTTAGAGATCAATTGAAAAATGGAAGTTACACCACCTCCCCCCCCCCCCCCCCCCCCGCAAACCAATGCAAACCAAGCAGGGATGCCAGTGAAAGTGTAGGCAAGCCTGCACATTTGGCCTTGCCCCTCCTCTACCCCTCCCACCCCCCAGGCATGACAGCTAGGAAGAAACCTCTCCTAGGGAAGAGCCCACCAGGGATGAACACAAGAGAGTGGACCCTGTGGTTGTCTGGGGAATACCCCAGAGAATTTTTTTTTCTGTCTCATCTGCCTCAGGGTGTTGACATGAACAACAGCACAGTTGGAAGCTGCCACAATCAGAGGCCATTACTGAGCCTCATTAGTGCTGCAGAGATTCTGCGTTCCACAGAAAGATGTGAGGGAGAGCAAGACATTCTGAGTTCTCAAGAAGGAACAAACAAACTGCTGAATATTTGAGATAATGAAAAGCCTAGGAATAAACCCATAGGAGACAACCCCTCAGAAAGGACAGAGATTTCAAAATCTCTAGTTTGGCTGATTATTCATTTTCCCCTACAACCCCCATCCCCTAAAGAAATGCAGATTTGGATTTTGGAGTAAGACAGTGAACTGGATGTTTCCTCCCTGTGACTTTATGCATGAAAAGGGTTAGGAAAACAAAGAAGAGCCTACATTCAAAATAGAGACCGCCAAGCACTGGTGGCTCATGGCTGTAATCCTAGCTACTCAGGAAACAGATCTGAGAATCACGGTTCAATATCCCAGGTAGGACAGCCCATGAGACTCTTATCTCCAATTAACCAACAAAAAGCCAGACTTGAAAGGAAAAGCCCACCTGAATTCAAACTCCAGTATCCAGGGCTGGCACACACACACACACACAAAAAAAAAAAAAAAAAGAAAAGAAAAAGAAAAGGAGCATCAGAGTATCAGGAATCAAGGAAAAGAATGGAGAAACAGAAGCAAGACAATGCAAAACTCCAGGCATCAGTGGCTCATGCCTGTAATCCTAGCTACTTAGGAGGCTGAGATATGAGGATTGAGGCTGGAACCAACCCAAGCAGGAAAGTCCATGAGACTCCTATACCCAATTAACCACCAGAAAACCAGAAGTGGTGCTGTGGAAGAGCACTAGCCTTGAGCAAAAGAGATCAGGGAGAGTGTCCAGGCCCTGAGTTCAAGCCCCACAAGCAGTCCAAAAAAAAAAAAAAAAGCAACAAGACAATGCAGAGAAAAGTCAGGAAGAGTTCATAGCTCCCACCCTGACTTCCCAGGGGGAGGAAGTGAAGGTTGAGCACACGTTAATGCAGGCAGCCCTGGTGACAACAGACTGTCAGTCCTAGCCAGTCTCGCAAGTCTCAAACCCAGTGCGGGCTTTGCCAGTCTCGCAAGTCTCAAACCCAGTGCGGGCTTTGATGTGACAGGGACTCCTTCTGCACAACAGGCAAACATTGGAGAAAACATTCATTACATCAATTCCCATAGCTCAGAGAGCTTTAGCCAGGCTCCATCTTGACACAAGCCTACTAGACTGAGCTAGTCTGGGGACATGAAAACAATGAACAATCACAAGCCAGGGATACAATTTCAATGCCATTCCCATCAAAACTCCAATAATATTCTTCATGGAAATAGACAAATCAATCCTAAAATCCATATGGAAGCACAGAATATCCCAAACAACCAAAGAAATTCTGGGCAAAAAGAGAAGTGCTGGAGATATCACAATATTTGACTTTAAATTATATTACAGAATCATAGTAACAAACAAAACAAAAAAAAAGCATAGGAACAGACATGTGAACCAATGAGATAGAGCTAAAATCCCAGAAAAGGTAGCTGCACAGCTAAAACATCTGATTTTTATTTTCATTTTTACAAAAACGTCAAAATCCTACATGAGAGGATTAGTACTGAGAAAACAGGGTTTCTACATGTAGAAGACTGAAACTAGACCCTACCATTCCCCCTATATGAAAATCAACTAAAATGAGTCAGAAACATTAGTCTAAAACTCTTAAACTGCTATAGAAAAACATAGAGGACACACTTGAAGAAGCAGATATGCATGATGACTCTAGTGGCTCTGGAAATAAATGCAAGAATTGACAAATGAGCAAATTAAAAAGCTTCTGCACAGCAAAGGAAACAGTTATTACCAAATAAGACCCTCTACAGAATGGGAGAAGATCTTTACCAGTTAGTTATAATGTATTTGTGATCTATATTTACAGTCTGTAAAAATGAGTCCTAAAGTCATATAGTAAATAAACATCTATTCACAAAAACTGGCAAAAATAAGTAATAACTAGGTATCAAAAATAAGAATCAGCAAGACAAAGTCCACCCAGACAGATAGGCCAAGAACATAGGGGTTAAGTATTAACTTAAAACAGTAATATTTATTTAAGAATAAAGAACTTGTAACCTTCACCTTTGTATATTTTCCTCTAGGGTTTAAGCAGGATCTGCAATGTGCTTCTATTCAATAGAGCCCAATTATAGCATAACTGATTACAATGACATAAGAGCCATCACTACTATTCCTTTCTCTCTTCTGATTGTCTTGAAGTAGAAAGAAGCCAGACATTTCAAGCAGTAGGGACTGGCTAGAAAGACCCACATGACAAAAAAAAAAAAAAAAAAAAAAAAAACTTGAGAGCCTCAGTCTTATGACATGCTCATGTTCTGCCAACACCGTGAGCAAACTGAGAACAAACCTTTCCCCAGTTGAACCTCCAGATGAGAACACAGCCCAGCTGATATGTTGATTGGTTCTAGGTGAGACCTTGAAATCAAGAACCAGCTTTGCTGGATCCGAGATACAGACTCACAGAAACTATGAAATAGTTCATAGGTGTTCACAGCCACTGTTTGTACCAGTTTGTTACCTAGCAACAGAAAACAATTATACTAGTTGAGTATACTAGTATACTAGTGATGCATGCCTTTAATCCCAGTTACTGGGGAAGTAGAGGTAGGAAGATCATGAGTTTGAGGCCAGCCTGGGAAAAAAATAGGCAAAACTTGAAAGCAAAATACAATCCGAAGATCTGGTGGTATTGCTCACCTGGTAGAAAACTTGCCTCATATGTTAGAGAGCCATGGTTTTATCCTCAATTCTAGGAGGAAAAAAACAACATACCAACATACTCTGAGTAAAATAAAGCAAACATGAAAAGAAAGTCTGCAGAGTTTTGTAGCACTTATCTGGCATACATCTTGTGTATCTTATGCAAACTCTGTCAGCGCTGCTTGTGATAGATACTCAAGGACACACATTGCAAGAGTAATTGGGTACTAACTAATACAATTGAGCTGGGAAGTATTGAGTTTTGCTGAAGGAAAAACAATCATCATATCTGAGATGCTTGTACAGCCAAGGAATCAAATTTCACCCCTTAAGGGAAATATCAACCTCATTAAAAATATATGTTTCCATGTTTATTTGGGGAGAAGGCGATGGATGAGTCAGACTTTGTGGGATGACAGAGCTGGTATACAATGGGAACTACCTCCACCTGTAGGCCATTTGTGGATTGTCTGCATAATACTTAACCACAAGTGAAATGTTTCTCATTCTAGGACATAAAGGAAAATCAGACTCAAATTCAACCTCACATTTTTTTTTTAAAATTCATTTGTGTATTCACTTAAAATGTATTTAGTGCTGGGTGTTGGTGGCTCACACCTATAATCCTAGCTACTCAGGAGGCTGAGATCTGAGGATACCGGGGCAGGCAAGTCCATGAGACTCTTTTCTCTAATTAACCACCCCAAAATCTGAAAGTGGTGCTGTGGCTCAAGTGGTTGAGTGCTAGCCTTGTTCAAAAAAAGCTCAGAGGTAAAGCCTAGGTCCTGAGTTCAAGCCCCAGGACTGGCATTTTTTTTTTTAATGTTTAGTGCCTGTGTTTCAGGCACTAAACATTTTGCCCAAAGGAAAAGGAATGAAATTCTATCTTAGCCTTGAGCCAGACACTCAAGGAACCAAAACAGGAAACATGAAAAATGATTCTAAGTTTCTTTCCAGGAAATTCATTCGAAGAGTTAAAGGTAGACCAGCCTGAGAGTTCAGTGTCTGTCGATGCTGGAGATGAAGTCACCTTGCCCTGCAGCATGTCTTCTCTGTCACCCAAAGGAACTGTCTCATGGTTCAAAGAGGACGGGCCCAAACGGCAATTAATCTACAGTTTCAATGGAAATCACTTTCCCCGAGTAACTCAAGTACAGAAAACAGTACCCAATCAAATGGACTATTCCATCCGCATCAGCGACATGTCACCAATGGATGCTGGCACCTACTTCTGTGTGCTGTTAAAGAAAGGGAATCCTGCCACGGAGCTCATGTCTGGTCCTGGTACCTACGTGTCTGTGAAAGGTGAGTAACAGCCTGACACACTTATTCCATTCCCTGGGCATGCATGTGCATGTGTAAAACTCTTCATGGTACCCTCAATGAATTATTACAGCTCATTGGTTAATAGGCCTCTTTTTGCACAAACCATTCTCTGGGGTTGGGTTCTACAAGAAAGGACCTTCCGATAAAATTCTAGAGTCAAATGTCAAATATTAAATCAATCCATATCTGGAGGCTACAGTCCTTCTTCTCTGATGGTCAGATCTACCAAGGTCCAGAGACACAGGGAAAGAGACTCCCATGGTAAAAGATAGCTCATAGCATGACCCAAATAATAGGGAAATGGAGACCCAGAGGCTTGACTGGCTCTTTGAAGGTCTCAGAACTATTCCTGGGCTCAAATATAGGCAAGGCACTGCACTAGACTGAGAGTCTTTGAAATTTTAGTCACAGCCCTTTAAGGTGTAATCTTGTGTCTGGATTAAGTTTGGCCCCAAATGTCCAACACATCCTGATCCAAAGGAAAGAGCGATCTCCAGGCAGACATGATTCCCTTCATCTACCTCCATTACCAATGGGGATGTGATTGGGGCTCAGTAGCAGGCTGCAGGTGAAGTCTGAGACCACAAATGATCATACAACAGGTCAATCACTAGGCGTGCAATTAATCACTCCACAGCCAGAGAATTCATCACTCCATGGCCTGGGAATTGTGGAGCCAGAGGAGGGGGCTTGTGTTTGACCATCTCCAGACTCTGGAGGGGCAGGATGTCTTGATGAAGGGCCCAATTGTATGTCTGACACTTGGGTTTCCCCAGGTGAGCCCTGAGCTTCCATGCCCTCATTCCTGATGACAACCAGTGTTTCATTCTGGTCAACTTCCAAATTCATGTCATGAAGGGCCCTTGAGGCCACAGGCCCCTCTGTTCTGCAGCAATGTTTCCCTGGAACCAAGGCACCTTTTCAAGGCACACAACTGGCCATGGAAAATCCACGTGTCCCTCAAACTCAGTGGTGTGGCTACAGGCTACTTTGCTTCTCTCCTATCCTGACCTCACCGGACAAGAGTTCCCTTCCCAGCTAACCTACTCTTTTGTCTGTGATTTTGATGTCTTGGAGGCACTGCTATTACCAGGGCCCATCACATCATGAAGTAGTAATGGCAGCTATGTTGAGAAGGGAGTGCGGGTCAGGAAAAGACTTCCAATTATGAGGATCCCTGAGACAATGGTTCTTATTTTTGAGAGAAAATGAGCCTTCCACTTTCCTTGTACCTCTTGAAGGATAAGTAATGGAACCATGCATAGGGTCAACCATCAAATGTTTCAGTTGTGCTATCTCTCCACTTTCCCCTCTCCAAAACTCTCCAGCACTAATCTCTCCAGAAATTGCAATAGCTCTCTCGCCCTTCTCACAAGAGATGAAGCCTGTCCCATCCTCACTGGAGGACCTGGGTAGAAGGAACAGAGTAGCACATTTAAGAATGTGCTGGGAATGTGGCTTAAAGGTAGAGTGCTTGCCTAGCATGCATGAATCCCTGAGTTCCATTTCTCAGTACCATATAAACAACAACAACAACAAAAAAGGTGGTTCAAATGGTAGAGTGCTAGCCTTGAACAAAAGAAGCTCAGGCATAGTGCCCAGGCCCTGAATTCAAGCCCCAGGACTGGCAAAAAAAAAAAAAAAGTCCTGGCCTTTGGATGAGTAGAAAAACCAATTTCTGTCTATGAATGTTAGCCCTGCATAAGATCCCCACACTTCCTGTTTTCTTGCCGTGGATAGGAGCCAAGAAATAGAAATGAGGGGATGACAAATGTGGTCCTCTGGACCTAACACTACCAGAGGACGAGCCGTCTCTACATAGAAGTCATGAATAAGACCCAACCATGGCCTGCATCCAGGTTCCCCCTAGGGTAGCCTGAGCCAAAGCAGGGGAAATGAGAAATGACTGTGTGTTTCTTTCCAGGAACTACAGACCAGACATCCCACGTACAACAAAACGAGATCTCACGGACTGTTGAAATGGGGAAGACGATCACCTTGAGTTGCACTGTGCCCGACACCCTCCCCAGTGGCCCTGTTGCGTGGTTTAAGGGATCCGGGCCAAATCGGAAATTAATCTTCAATTTCAAGGATGATCGCTTTCCCAGAGTAAAAGCAACTGCAGACACCAGCAAAGCTGGCAACACGGACTTCTCCATCCGCATCAGCGAAGTCTCTCTTGCAGACGCTGGTGTCTATTACTGTGTGAAGTTTGTAAAGGAGAACATGAACAAGGATTACCAGTCAGGCCAGGGCACCCAAGTGTCTGTAATTGGTGAGTATGTCCTCTCACTACACTTCTTGCTGTCTCCCAATCATTGAATGACTGTTACAGGTCAAGTATGATCAAGGGGAGAATATATATTAGATTTTCCCCCATCTAACACCTAACTTTTCAGTTAGGAATTTTACAAGAGGGGAAACTGAGATTTAGAAAAGTAAGTGATTGAGTGATAAGGGAGATTTTGGCTAACATCTCAGCATTTATTCTGTCTCCTACCATTCGGCTAAACCAGTTAAAGTAACCCTACATCCCCTATCACTGGCCAACTCAACTATGGGACTAACTTCAGCCAATTTGGGCTCAGGGTTTTGCCTACTCCTTAATACAAAGCCTCTGGTTAGCTTAGAGGTGGAATAGCTGATGACCGTTGCTTAGAAAAAGAAAATTGTGAATGAACCCAACATTCCTATTAACATCCAAATACTCCAGGCTAGACATGTACTAAATGTATGCCATTCCTACATAAAGAATAAAGTGTGCATACATTTTAAAATGACGAGCTATATATTCATTTCCTGGGGTCAGTGTAGCTAATGGACACCAGTAATGGATAACTGAGACAATAGAATACATCATCATGAGTCAGGACAGTGAGGAGTTGTCAATCATCCACTCCACAGAAACAAGTAAAAATTGTTTTTAAGACACACCTAACTGCTGGGCACTGGAGGCTCACCCCTGTAATACTAGCTACACAGAAGGCTGAGATCTGAGGATCACAGTGCAAAACCAGACTGAGGAAGACAATCCCTAAGACTTTTATTTCCAATTAACTACCAAAAAAGCCAGAAGCAGAGCTGTGGCTCAAAGTAATAGAGCACTAGCCTTGAGTAAAAAAGCTCAGGGACAGCTCTCAGGCCTTGAGTTCAAGCTCTACCACTGACCAAAATAAAGTTAAAAGGGGAAAGGATAAGAGAAAAGAGGAAGCTTAGAAACCGTAACATAGAAGGGGCAAATTTAAATAACTAGTATACATCTAGGATAATCTTAATAGACAAGTAGAAAAGGTCAAAAGCTATGCACATATGACTATATAAGATGATGCTAAGCGAAATGAACCCCAAGATAGAGACACAGAGGTTTTATCTTTGTTGGTGTTGTTTTTAATGTATTTATAATGTACTATGTGATTTTTTTGTTTCTTTTGTATGTTCTTCCCCCCGGTATAACCCCTGTTGTCACTGTATTTGATTCCAGTACCCTGCATCTTGTATATACAATTTTCTAATTTGGGGAGGGGAACGGAAATAACAAAATGCTGAAACAAGGATACACATTGACCCATTATAACAATGAGATGTACAAGACACTATGTTGAAAACAAACTTTACAACTTTGGGAAGCAGGGAGGGAGGAGTTGGGGAGGTGGGAAGGGAAGGGATGGTAGGGGGTAAACAAAGGAGGGGGTAATAATGCTCAATAGAAAATTTACTCATTACCTTACTCATGTAAGTGTAACCCCTCTGTACAGTATCTTTACAATTATATATATATATATATGCATATATATATATATATATATATATAAAATTCAAAAAAGAGCCAGGCCCAGTGGCTCTGGCCTGTAATCTTATCTACTTAGGAGGCTGAGATCTAAGGATCGAAGTTCAAAGCTAGCCCAAGCAAGAAAGTCTATGATACTCTTTTTTGGGGGGGAGGCGGGGGGTCAGTCATGGGGCTTGAACTCTGGGCTTGGGCGCTGTCCCTGCACTCTTCAGCTCAAGGTGAGTGCTCTACCACTTGAGCTACAGCACCACTTCCAGTTTTCTAGTGGTTTATTGGAGATAAGAGTCTCACCGACTTTCCTGCTGGGGCTGGCTTTGAACCATGATCCTCAGATCTCAGCTTCCTAAGTAGCTAGGATTACAGATGTGAGCCACTGGCACCCGGCTCTATGAGACTCTTATCTCCAATAAACCACCAGAAAACTAGAAGTGGTGCTGTGGCTGAAGTGGTAGAGTGCTAGCCTTGAGCTGAAGAGTTCAGGGACAGCACCTAGGCCCTAGAGTTTAAGACCTACAACCGACTAAAAAAAAAGGGGGGGGCATTTAGTCAAAGTGCATCATATATATGCATGCTCAAATTATCACAATAAAGCCTCTTTGTACAATGAATTTGAAGTACATTTAGTATTGCTGACTCACCAATCCTAACTGTCTATCCATCTTCCTCCTTGAAGCTCCACCTTCTCTGCCTGTGGTAATAGGCCCCTTGGAGAGGGCCCTGATTAAACAGGCTGTGAATTTCAGTTGCATGTCCTACAGTTTCTTTCCCAAAAACATCACCCTGAGATGGTTCAAAAATGGGAAAGAACTCTCCTCCCTCCGGACCCAGGTGATCGAATTGAAGTACGGTAGTGGTGACAAAGTCTTAAGTAGCACTGAGGTGGTGCTGGACCCAAAGGACTTCAATTCCCGTGTCACCTGCAACATGGACCACCCAAGCTTTCCACACCCTCTTCATGGGAAGACCGAGTTGACTGACACCATGCTAGGTAAGTGACATCAACCCTGTCCAGCCTTCTGGAGCACACACTTTCCCCCTAAAGATTGTTTTAGTGCCTTAAGTCTAAACCACAGAACCTTTCAGCTAGTAAGAGCATCTACTGTGTGCTGAGGACTGCCCCAGTGCTAGGTAGCTAGCAAAGTCAATAGCTATTAAGTAAGCCAGAATAGCTCTGATTATAGTTCCAGATCTGAGCCTCTGTCCTGTGCTCTTTCAGCTCCGCCAACTGTGTTTATTTTTCAACACCCCATCTCAAATGACAAGATAAACGTCTCCTGCAAGGTCAAGAAGTTCTACCCGCAGAATGTCCGCCTTGCCTGGCTGAAGAATGGAAACACCTCCCACATCGATGAGACCCTGATCTCCACCAAAGGCAGAAACGGGCTGTACAGCGTGCAGGGCTCCATCTTGGTGGCGAACGCTAACCACACGGAGGACATTCTCCTCACCTGCCAGGTGGAGCAGGACGGGAGGCCTGAAGTCACTGAAAAAACGTTCTTGCTCTCCTCGTACCTGGACAAGCCTAAGATGTAGCCCCTGGAACGGCCTTCACGATTATGTAAGGAGGCTGGGCTCTGTCTTCATTCCTCAAAGCTTGCTTTTTAAGAATATAACATTTTATCTTATGAAAGCAAAATCTACTCTTCCCTCCCTCCCTGTCTCTCTCCTTCTCTTCTCTGCCTCCTCTCCTTCTCTCTCTCACACATACATATATGCATACATATGTGCACATACATGTGCAATATCCTCTTTTGCTCCCTCTTCTCTCTCTCTCTCTCTCTCTCACACACACACAGCATGCATGCACACAAGTTCACACAACCCAAACTTGTCTCATTATCTATTAGAAGTATCTAGTAGAGAACAAATACACCCAATCCAACTCTGCAGATGTCTGATTTCATGATATTCTATCGATTCTTTGAAAATCTCATTGAGCTGGGTGCCCGGGCCTCATTCCTGTCAGCCTAGTTACTCAGGAGGTTCAAAACCAGCCCAGACAGGAAAATTCATGAGACTCATCTCCAATTAAACACCAAAAAAAAAAAAAAAAAAAAAAGCTGGAAGCGGCGTTGTGGCTCAAATAGTAGAGTGCTAGCTTTGTGCACAAATGCTCGGGAATAGTGTACAGCCCCTGAGTTCAAGCCCTGGGACTGGCATCGAAATCATTATCATCATCATCACCATCATCATCATCACCATCATCATCATCACCATCATCAAGTCACTGATCCATACAGTAGGCTTCAGGCTAGTGAGAGGACTGGGTGATGAATGAGATTCCTTGCCAAGTCATACAAGTCTAATGTTCTTTATGGTTTCTGGCTAGGAGGATTTTGTTTCCTCATTTCCAGAGTGAATCCAAGTACTGATACCAATCAAGTCAACCTTGAAAGTCTCCAAGAACACATTCATGTTCTTACCACACATGGCATAGACAAATAATACACAGCTTGATCAGAACTCAAGGGGTAATGTGTGACCTCCCTGGGGTGGATATCAACTCTTAATCCTCTGCTAACCTTCACCTGGGAGAGTGTTTAATAGAGTCTGGAGCCAGGGGCTGTCACTCACACCTGTAATCCTAGCTACATGGGAGGTTGAGATCTAAGACCCAGTTTGAAGCCAGCTCAGGCAAGAAAGTCCATGGGACTCGTATCTCCAATTAACCACTAAAAAGATGTTAGTAGAGGTATGGCTCAAGTGGTAGAGAACTAGCCTTGAGAAAAAAAAAAAGGCTAAGGAACAAAGTGCCCAGGCCCTGAGTTAAAGTCTCAGTACTTGTGCACATGCATACGTGCACGCACACACATACACACATACCATATACACTCATGGAGCAGAATCCAGCCCTAATCAAAAAAAACATGTCTCTTTGTAACTACTACTGTGCCTAATTATTGAGTGTCAGGATCTAAGGTCTTACTGAGGTGGGGGACCCCAAGAAGGGGAGAAAAGAAAGAAAATGCTCCTGTGGAATGTCAAAGGTGATCCTGAGGCTCTAGTGCCTTAGTGCTTCTAGTGAGAGTTAGACTGGAGGCCAACTCCTGAGGTTACCGCATATACTTATGGTGAACCATAAAGACAATTGCTGGGCATCCAGAGTGTGAGGACAGAGCTGGCCCTGTTCCCACCACATGGTCCAGTAGGCAAGGTCAACATCAAACACAAGCATGTGACTCTACTGTGCAGCTTTTCATCACTGCAGCCTCACAGCTGGGAGAACAGTTAAAACAGAAAAGATTTCTTCTGCCTATGGTTTCAGGGGCTCAGTCCACAGGTACTTAGCCCCATTCCCTGGGACAGAACTTCATGGTGGTGCAGGTGGGTAGTGAAGGAGGAAGAGGAGGTTCTTTACCTCACTGCAGCCACAAAGAGAATGAGAAAGGAACTTGAGACCTAGCCAAGCAATAGTGGCTCACACCTAACTATCCTAATTACTCCAGAGGCTGAGATCAGAGGATGGCAAATTGAAGTCAACCCAGGCAGGAAAGTACATGAGACTTTTATCTCCTATTATTCACCAAAAATCCAGAAGCAGAGCTGTGGCTCATGTGGTAGAGTGCTATGCTTGAGTGAAAAGGCCAAGTACAAGGCTGTGAGTTCACAATATCGGAGGCATCTCTCTTCTGGCCAGCTATGGTTGGCTAGGTGTAGAAGGAGGAAGAAGGCGGGGGAGAGGGGGGAATGTGTGAAGGAAAAAGAGAAGCCAAGTGCAGGTAGCTCACACCTGTAATCCTAGTTTCTGGGGAGGCTGAGATCTGAGGACTGTAGTTCAAAGCCAGTCCAGGCAGAAAAAATTCATGAGACTCTTCTTTCCAATTAACCACCCCCAACCAGAAATGGGGCTGTGGCTCAAGAAGTGGAGCTCCAGCCTTGAGCAAAAACAGATCAAGCACTGCTCCCAGGCCCTAAGTTGGAGCCTCTTAAGTAGCCCCCAAGAACGTACTACTCTGGGGCTGGAGGCTTGAGTCAAGTGGTAGAGTATCTGCCTAGCAAATGCAAAGCTCTGAGTTCAAATACTATTACTACCAAAGAAATAAGAGAACCACTTGAACTGCAGTGTGAGGGCAAGACTGAAAAAGAGTGAATGAGGCAAATTTAAGAGACTGTCAGAGACAGAGATGAAATGTAGAAAGAGTAAGAGAGAAAGAGATTTAAGATTGTTAAGCACTGTCCAAACTGGATTACAGCAAAATCCCAGCACTGGGGAGACTGAGACAGGAAGATTCTAAATTCAAGGCCTGTCTGGGCTACACAAAACCCTCTCTCAAAAACAAAACAAAGCACAAAAAACAACAGCCAAAAGAAATCCCTAGGAAGACTGAATGTTTGATCACCCCTGATTCATATGAAGTCCTAACACACAACGTAATGGTATCATGAAGGGGGCCTTTGGGAGGCTCATATGGCATGAAGGCAGGGGCCTTGGGAATGGGGCCCCTGGGGAGAGGAGCCAGGGAGCTGCCACACGATGACACAGTGAGAAGGCACCATCTGTGAACCAGGGAGCCGGCTCTCCCCAGACACTCAATATGTACTGCTGCCTTAATCCTGGCCTTCCCAGCCCTGGAACTGTGAGAAACAAATTGCTAAGGCTCATAAGTCACCTAGCCTATGATATTTTGCTATGGCAACACTCATCAAGTCAGAAGAAGATCCTTTTCCAATGAAAGTATGAATAGGGTTGAAGTAGATTGTTGGAATGTATGAAAATAGAATGATGAATCCGGCAGAAATTGTTTTAGAAAGGGAGAAGGGGAAAAGGAGAGTGAAGAGGAAGTAGTATTTATTAGAATACATTGTAAACATGTGGAAATGTCACAATGAAATCCCTCCTTGTAATGTGAGCTAGATAGACAGACACACAGATTGATTGATTGATTGATTGATTGATAATAAAGGGGGGGGAATAATAAGTGGTCAAAAATGGCATCAAGGTATTCCAGCATAACAGAGTAGATGGAGGGGAAGAGCACAATGGGTAAACTGAGTCACAGTAGGTGACCATCTTGTGATCAAGAGGCATATGCATTGCTCAGAGCTAAAAGAGGAAGTGTGTCTTGTGTGCACTTTCCCATCCCTCCACTCTTGTCTCCCCAGACCTAGATGCCCAGGAAAGCCAACCCTCTTCCACCCAGCAGAAAGAACATGCTAAGACTCACTCTCTCTCTCTCTCTCTCTCTCTCTCTCTCTCTCTCTCTCTCTCTCTCTCTCTCTCTCTCTCTCTCTCTCTCTCTCTCTCTCTCACACACACACACACACACACACACACACACACACACACACACACACACAGAGTCCTCCTATAGAACTGAGACTATCTTCCCCCTCCCAAAGTATAACTCCTTGCTCACCCAAAGCACTACCCCTAGGAAGACTCAAAGCCAGGATCCCCACCCAACTAGGCCTCAAACTCGTTTACCACCAATGCCTCAAGAGCTGAGAGGACAGGGTCCTAGGCCTTTGAAGCCCCATGCCCAGAAGACCTTTTCCTAACTCCAACTGTGCTGCTCAACTGAGCTGTCATACAAGGCCATGCACCTCATACACCATAGCAGACTGTGTCTTCAGGCTCCAGTGCCTGAATGAGGGGTCCATGGAATAAAGCTTGGATATCAGAGCATCTGCTAGGATATTGGCAATCACCTAGAAACATATATGTGTTCTATATAAATGGAGGATAAGCAGGAACTAAAAAGGTATTGGAGCCAGGCATCTGTGGCTCCTGTCTGTAATCCTAGCTACTCAGGAGTCTGAGATCTGGGGATCACAGTTCAAAGCTACCCGGGGCAGGAAAGTCCTTGAGATTCTTATTCCCAATTAACTAAAACTGATGCTGTGGCTCAAAGTGGTAGAACACTAGCCTTGAGCACAAAAGCTCAGGGACAGGGCCCAGGCTCTGAGTTCAAGGATGGCTTAAATATATATATATATATATATATATATGGGTTTAGAAACTCCTGGATTCCAGCTGCTCAGAAAGCTCAGGAATAGCCACTAAGCCACTCCAGAACAAGGGGCTGCAGGGGTATGAGGACCATCTTGAAATGAAAATATGGAATTGATAGAATATTCAAATAGTCTTCAATCTCATGTCTACTAGTTCTAATGCTGTTAACATGTGTTGCAGTCTTAAGCAATGCTTTAATAAGGGGAAAGGAATAAATATTAAGAATGATAAATTAAATTGGAAAAATATAAAGGAAAGGGTATAAAACATAGAATCAACACTAAACTACTAACAAACAGTAAGTTAGAAAAATCAACAAGCAGAAATCAATAACCTTTACTTGTGCAAGCAAAGATCCATTAGAAGACATGACAGAAGATACAAGCATATACACAAGAACAAATCAAGTTAAATAGACAATTTCCACCAAAATAGGGACCAGAGTCTGGATTTATTCTCTAAAAATCTGGGGAAACTATTTACAGTGATCATAGACATGACATTAGTCATGGAGCCAGAAAACTTAAGTTGCCCCATTGGATGGAACATCAATGAAGTAAGCAGAGATTGCCCTCAGATTGCTCCCTTAGAAAACATCACCACCATGTGAGAAGGGAGATCTTGGGTGGAGCCCAGAGGTTTCTCTGGGTTGAGAAGGAGCTGAAAGTCCATGGAGGCCACAGTAGCTGGAGTTCTCAGGGTGACACACAAAATAATAGACAGCTTCACACAGAGAGACCTCCCTGTACAAAAGGCCCCTTGAATGCTCAACAGAAAAAAAACTGGAAAATGTATTCACATGAGGGAACAACCCAAGGCAGAGGTGGGGGAGGGGGGCAGGACCTCACCCAAGGCTAAGAATAAAGCTTGATCCTACCAACCCAAGAGAAAAAAACCTCATCATTCACAGAACATTTGCTGGAGCAGACAAGTTCCCACTCATCACAGAAGAATAATGATCCCAACACTAAATGAGGTTGTTTTTCTGGCCCACAAAGCTTAAGCATGAGATGTAAAAAAAAAATGTAAACTGTTTTCATACAATTTAACCACATCCCCAACAAGTTCAAACCTATTTATAGAAATTCAAACCATTCAATACCCACTGCAGTAAAATTCACATTGTCTGACGTTCAATTAAAAAAAATTATCAGGCATGAAAATGGCAGGAAAATATGATTTAAAATAGGGGAAAAAATCAATCATCTGAAACTTAACCAGTAAACACAGATGGTAAAATTGAAGTACAAGGACATGAAAGTTACTATAAGTCTATTTCTGCGTGTTCAAGAAGCTAAAGAGGGTGCCGATAACTTAAATATGTAATCCTAGCTACTCAGGAGTCTGAGATGAGATCTAGAGGATTTCAGTTCAAAGCCAGCCCAGGCAGAAAAGTTCAGGACACTCATCTCCAATTAATTAGAAAAAAATCTTAACTCGGGGCTGGGAAGGTGGCTCAGTGGTAGAGCGCTTGCCTTGCATGCCTGAGGCCCTGAGTTCGATTCCTCAGCACCACATAAGCAAAAAGAAAAAAGCCAGAAGTAGTGCTGTGGCTCAAGTGGTAGAGCACTAGCCTTGAGCTGAAGAGCTGAGGCACAGCGCCCAGGCCCAGAGTACAGGCCCCACGACTGGACCCAAAAAAAAAAAAAAAAAAAAGAAAGAAAGAAAGAAAAGAAAAGAAAAAAAGAAAAAATCTTAACTGGAAGCATGACTCAGGTGGTAAAGCATCAGTTGTGATCAAGCTGCCCAAGTATGAAGCCCTGAGTTCAAACCCCAGTACCAAAGGGGGAAAAAGGCAACAAAACCAGAACCATCAAAAGTGAACAACACAGAGATAGAAGTCTAAAGAAAAATCAACAGAGCAGCACTCAGCGGTAGGAAAACTTCAAGTGGTCTAATAAACAAGTTGTGGGAGTCCCACAAAAATGGGAACAGACAGAATATTTGAAGAAATATCAGTTCCCATGAATGCCAAAGGTGACAGAAACCATAGGCCATAGGGCAGAAACCATATGAGTCCTAAGCCGAAGTAACAAGATAAAAACCACACCAAGGCCAGATGCCGGTGGCTCACACCTATAAACCTAGCTACTCGGGAGGCTGAGGTCTGAGGATCACCTTTCAAATCCAACCGGGCAGGAAAGTCCATGAGACTCTTATCTCCAATAAGCCACCAGAAAACTGGAAGTGGCTGTGTAGCTTAAGTGGTAGAGTGCTAACCTTGAGCTGGAGAGCTGAGGGACAGTGCTCAGGCCCAGAGTTCAAGCCCCACGACTACTACCACCACCAACAACAACAACAAAAAAAAAAGCACACCAAGAGTATCGTATCAGATTACATAAACTGGTCACATAAAAAGAATTTTAAATGAGACATGAAAACAGAACTGTTAGATTCAAAGAAACATGGATAAACAAGATAGCAGATCTCTCACTAGAATAATGCAGGCCAATTGACAATGGAAGGTCAAAAGTGTGTGACACAAATGTAAAAGAAGCCAGGCCAGGCGATGGTGGTTCACATCTATAATCCTAGCTACTGAGGAGGCTGAGATCTGAGGATCATGGTTTAAAGCCAGCTGGGCAGGAAAGTTCTTGAGACTCCTATCTCCAATACTGGAAGTGGTGCTGTGGCTCAAGTGGTAGAGCACTTGCCTTGAGCTGAAGAGCTCAAGGACAGTGCCAGGCCCAGAGTTCAAGTCTCAACAAGAAAAAAAAGAAAAAGAAAAAAGAAGCCAGGTGGCTCAAACCTGTAATGCTAGTTACTCAGGTGGCTACGATATGAGGATCATGATTAAAAACAAGCCCAGGCAGGAAAGTCCATGAGACTCTTACCTCTAGTTAACTAGCAAAAAACAGAAGTACTGACATAACTCAAGTGGTACAGCACTAGCCTTGAGCAAAAAAAAAAAATTAAAAAATGAAGCATGAGACCCTGAGTTCAAGCCCCAGTACCAGCACATAAACAAACAAACAAATAAATTGAATGTGAAGAAGAATCCGCATTCCATTTCAGAGTGTCCCACAGGATAGGATTGAATAGGAAGGCAACATTTGGCATAGTAGGCGGAAGACACCACCTTTTTTGTTTAAAAGAGTAAAATGTACAAGCATATAAAGTTGCTCATGTTTTTTAAAAGAGAAATAAAATAAAATGTTATGTATCTTAGAGGGAGGAAATAGAGTGGAAGGGACAGGAATGAGAACTAGATTTCCATGAATGTTGGCAGGGAGAGACTAGGAGAGGCTGAGGTAAGGGAAGCACTGTACAAAAAGAAAAAGTCCTGGGGCTGGGAAGGTGGCTCAGTGGTAGAGCGCTTGCCTTGCATGCCTGAGGCCTTGGGTTCGATTCCTCAGCACCACATAAGCAAAAAGAAAAAAGCCGGAAGTGGCACTGTGGCTCAAGTGGTAGAGCGCTAGCCTTGAGCTGAAGAGCTGAGGGACAGCGCCCAGGCCCAGAGTTCGGGCCCCACGACCGGACCAAAAAAAAAAGAAAAAGTCCTTACCTGACTCATGGAATCTCAAGCCCTCTATACATCATCTTTATAATGACAATAAAGTGAATTTTTTAATAAACATAGATGTATGCTCAAAATAATCTAAATTGATGATCATTGCTGTAACTGATTTGAGTTTTAGCAAAATCACCATGGCTTGCCTTCCAAGTATGAGTTGTTAAGTATTGAAAAGCCGAATTAAGGAGGCTACTTTTATAAGAGTAATGATAAAGATTTATTAAGAGAAGAACGCTGGAGTTGAGACCTTGGAACAAGGTGAACCAGGAAGGTGGATATTATGCTAGAGAATAACTCGCCATCTTCATTTCTCTTCTCTCTCCTTCCTCTCTCCTCCTTTGTCTGATGGAATCTCAGCCCTCCCTTACAGAGATGTCTGACCCCTAGGCACAGTGCCAGCCCGTGCTGGTAGCTGACCCTCATCTGCATATGAAGTGGCTTTTATCCCAAAGCCATCGATGTGAGACAGTTTGAGAATGATGTGGAGCTTCCAGATTTCATACCCTCGACTTCCTGCCTGGAGATGCTTCCTCCTACAGCTTGGTCAGCACTGCCCTGCTGTTCTGTGCCTCTTCCTTACTCCACTCCCTGCCAGGTAGTCCACCGTGAGGTGCAAAGGATCCTCGGAGCTCATTCCCTGGGTCCTCTGAGGCAAGAAACACACACACACACACACACACACACACACACACACGCACACACACACACGCGCACACACACAGTCAACCTTTGCAGCCACCACAGGCTGCCATATTTTAGAGCTCTGTGCCTGCCTCCTTGGCTTCACTCTCTGCTAACTCCCAGGGAGGTGAGCATGAGGCTCCTTGCCCTGTAGAACTGTCCTCCTCTCCTCCATGTGGGCCTTTCCTATCTTCCTTCCAAATGGGCCATGTTTAAACTTCCTTCCAGGTTGTGGCTGGGTTCAAAAGATGCCCCAATAGATCGATGGGTGAAAGCCAGATCCACTTTTGTGAAAGCCTGGGGAGTCACACACGCAGATGGCACATCTTCCACATTCTGTTTATCAGCAGTCACAAAGTCCCACTCTGATTCCAGGGATCTCTCTAGTGAGGAGTGGCAAAGTTATGGAAAACCACAGGGGGCTTGTTGTCACTATTTGTGAGAAACAAAATCTGCCTCCTACCGTTGCCTCCTATTGTGTTATCCTTTTGTATTTGCACCCAAGGGTCACTTCCTCCAGAAACCTTTCCTAGCCACACTAAGTCAGGGACCCCTATTGTAGACTCTCAGGACCCTTGTTCAGGTCATATGACTCCTACCTTTCCTCCTGCCCTCCCCATCCGAGTAGGAGCTCCCTGGGGACAGGACCACAATGAGTGCAAGCTTAGATGGGTATAGATGCTACTTGAGCATGTTTTGCATGAAGAGAGAATGTGGCGAAAGCTGGATATCGGTGGCTCACGCCTGTAATCCTAACTATTCAGGAGGTTGAGATCTGAGGACTGTGGTTCAAAGCCAGCCTGGGTAGGAAAGTCTATGAGACTCTTGAGTTAATCACAGAAAAAGCCAGAAGTGGAAGTGGTGCTGTGGCTCAAGTGGTAGAGCGCTCGCCTTGAGCTGAAGAGCTGAGGGACAGTACCCAAGCCTGGAGTTCAAGCCCCATGACCGACAAAAAGAAAAAGAAAAGGCAGAAGTGGTACTGTAACTCAAGTGGTAGTGCTAGCCTTGAGCAAAAGGAGCTTAGGGGCAGCACCCAGGCCCAGAATTCAAGGCCCAGGAACAGAGAGAAAAAAAGAATGTGAGGGAAGAAGGCTGTTGTTTCAGTTGTGCCCACAGTGAGCTGCTCGGCACACCATGTCCTGGAACTCCAAGCACTATCATCACATGTCACATGCAAAGCTCCTACTCTAAAGATGTACAAATCACCTGGCTGGAGAGGAACGTGGTGGGACCATTGATCTCTTCAAGAATTCAGATGGGACATTCAGCCAAGACAGTCACATCCTGGTCAATACTTCAGGAGGAAAAGATGTTTAGCTGCCAAGTGTTTCAGGACACCCAGGCATTGGAACAGGCAAGCAAGTTCAGAGACCAACCAGTGGACTTGGGTAAGTAGGAGTGGAATAATCAAGCAGCTAAAAGCTCAGATCTCCTGTCATACCAGCTATGTGGAAGATGAAGATGTGAGGACCATGGAGAAAGGAGCATAGTGTCGCAAAGCCAGCCCCAGAAAAAAAAATAGTTAATGAAATCCCCTTGCAACACATAAGCTAGGCTTGTTGGTGCACACCTGTGATCCAAGCTACATGAGAAGTGAAGATGAGAAGACTGTAGCACAAGACCTGCCCCACAGCAAAAAAAAAAAAAAAAATGTACTTGTAAAATAAAGAAAAAGGAGTTTGGGATATGGTTCAAGTGGTAAAATGCTTGCCCAGCAAGTATAAGGACCTGATTTCAAATTTCAGCATAACCAAAAGGAAAAAACAAAAAAACAATGAAATAGAGACGGGTACCAATGGCTCATACCTGTGATCCTAGCTACTCAGGAGCCTGAGATCTGAGGATCAAAGTGCAAAGACATTCTGGGAAGGAAAGTTCTCATGACTCTTATCTGCAATCAATCAACAAAATGGCAGAAGTGAAGGGGTGGCTCAAATGGCAGAATGCTAGCCTTCACCCCAGGACCATCACAAAGAAAACGAAATGGAAGGAAGGAAGGAAGGAAAAAGAGGGGAGAGATGGAGGGAGAGAGGGAGTGAGCAAGAGAGGAAAGGAGGGAAAGAAAAGGGGAAAAGAAGGAAGGCAGGAAGGAAGAAAAGAAGGGAACAGATCAGACTCCAGGCAAGGGAGCTAGTTTAGGCACTAGGTTCAAATCTCAGTCACACACACACACACACACACACACACACACACACACACACACACACACACACACACTCAGCAGACAAGCTAGATTCTCATGCTAACTGTACTATGCTCACTATGTGTGGTTTTACCTGTCCAAAACTCCCTTCTTTATTGTAAAGTGAGGAAGAAATTATAGCACCCTCTTCCTTGGATGCCTTTGGTACTGAACAGCAGGAAGTACTGTTTTCATCACTCAGCTGGATGCTGATACCACCTGCTCATTTTATCAAATGCTGTTGAAAATCACTACATTAGTAGGAGCTGTCTTTTTCCAGTTCTCACACAGAAGCCATCCAGCTTTAACAGGTACTGAGCATTATTAGGTACTTTTCTTAGCTGTTCTGTCTTCCTATCCCAAGTTTAAAGGTAAGGGAAATGGACCTTGGTACTAGTGTCACATGCCTTTAATTCTTACAACTAAAGAGACTAAGATCTGGAGGATCATGGTTTGAGGCCATTCCAGGCAGAACAGAGGGAAGCTAGATGAAGTAGTATGAGCCTTTCATCCTAGATAAGACTGGGAGCCTAAACTGGGTAGATAAAGATCCAGGTACATACCCAGGCAAGAGGTGAGACTATCTTAAAAATCACCATCATACCTAGCTACTCAGGAGGCTGAGGATCATGATTCAAAGGCAGCCTGGGCCAGGCATCAGTGTCTCACACCTGTAATCCTAGCTACTCAGGAGTTTGAGTATGAGGATCACAGTCAAAGCCAGCCCAGGTAGGAAAATCCAGGAGACTCTTATCTCCAATAAACCACCAGAAAACTGGAAGTGCTGCTGTAGCTCAAGTGGTAGATCACTTGCCTTGAGCTGAAGAGCTGAGGGAGAGCAACAAGGCCCAGAGTTCAGGCCCCAAGACCCACCCCACCCCCAAAAAAAGCAGCCTGGGCAGGTTTATCACTAATTAACCACCAGAAAGCCAAAAGTAGAGTTGTGGCTCAAAGTAATACAGTGCTAGCCTTGAGCATAAAAGCTCAGGAGCAATACACACCCAATCCCATGACTGGCTCAAATAAAAATAAAAATATCCAAAATAGCAGAGTGCTGGTGGCTCATGCCTGTAATCCTAGCTACTCAGGAGACTGAGATCTGAAGATCTCAAAGCCAGCCTGTGCAGAAAAATCCGTGAGACCCTTGTCTCCAATAAACTACTTTTTAAAAAAAAGTCAGAGTGCCAGCCTTAAGCAAAAGCAGCTCAAGGACAGAGCCTAGGCACTGAATTCAAGCCCCAGGGCTGGCTCAAAAAATAAATAAATAAACAGCATAAAAAAGACTAGAAATAGTCAGGCACTGGTGGTTTATACCTGTAATCCTAGCTACTCAGGAGGCTGAGATCTGAGAACGGAGATTGAAAGCCAGCCCAGGCAGAGAAGTCTCCATGAGACTCTTATCTCCAATGAATCACTCAAAAACCAGAAGTAGTGCTGTGGCTCAAGTGACAGAGTACTAGCCTTGAGCACAAAGAGGCTCAGGGACAGTTCCTATGCTCTGAGTTCAAGCCCCACAGCAGACCAAAAAAAAAAAGGCTAGAAATGTGTCTCAACAGCAGAATGCCTGCCCAACAAGTGTAAGGCACTGAGTTCAAACCTCGCTACTGCCAAGGGGAAAAAAGAAAAAACAAAGAAGATAAGGAAACTGAGCTGAGAGGAGACCACAGTGTTGTCTTGGCAACTGAGGCTGAGCCTGCCTGGAATGAAGGGATGCAAACAGGAAACAGGCCTGTCCTGACCATGCTTATCTTCCTGTCACTGGGTGGTGATAGATGGACCCTGGTAGGGAGGAGACAGGGAACATTTAAAGAGGAAGAGAAAGAGGAAGTTGACATTTCCCAGGAAGAGTTAAGAGACCATGGCTTTGCCTCAGCTCCCTGCGTCCTATTCAGGTTACGGGCACAGAAAGGACAGCCCTCCTCTGTGGCATAGGACCTTTCATTCCCTTCTGTCTTATCTACAGGGCCAGGGCCAGGAGGAAGATGTGCCTCATTACCTGTAGCTATGACACCACCCTCCACCTCCACAGCCCTCTGATGCCTGTCCCTCTCCCCTGTCATCTGCAGCTCCCAAAGAAGATGAGGGAGGCCTACCCCAGGAAGTGAAGCTTCCTGGCCACTCTTCACTTCCAAGTTCAAGACCATGATGGAGAAACTAACAGGGACTTAGGACTCCATCCCACAGGAAAACCCACACCTGTGGTTCTGGCTACTTCCTGAGCCTACGGGGAAGTCCACCATGGGCTCAAGGTTTGATGTGAAATTTTGACAGCCCCATTGAGAGAATGGATTGAAAGCTAATAAACTTAAAGGGCCCAGCTGCATTATTTACTAGGGAAAGGCAAGGCACAGCCCTACAGCCAGGCGCCAGGAATTGGATGTTTCTTGTAGGAGTGTCAGTGGGCATGGTGGCTTGGGACAGCAAAGGTTGTATTGAACATTCCCATGGCCTAGAGCCTAGTATTTCTGCTCTCCTGTTATACCCAAAAGGAACCCCCAGAACTTCAGCTTAGGAAGCTGAGGGACAAATATATACACTATAACACTGAGAGTAGCACTGGTTAAAATTAGCAACAGATACAAATATGTGTCTGCAGGGTGAGGGCAGAAAGGTTGGTTAAGCTCCAGGTGAGACCTATTCAACCATAAAACTCAGTGGATTCCAACTACACTTAGCAGTAGTCTAAATCTTAGCAATGGAATATCCATAGAGGATGTAAAGCATAAATCATGACACTCTTTTGTATAAAAACTCAAATGCATGGGGCTGGGAAGGTAGCTCAGTGGTAGGGTGTTTGCCTTGCATGCATGAGGCCCTGGGTTTGATTCCTCAGCACCACATAAGCAGAAAAGGCTGGAAGTGGCGCTGTAGCTCAAGTGGTAGAGCACTAGCCTTGAGCTGAAGAGCTGAGGGACAGAGCCCAGACCCATGACCAGCAAAAAACAAACAAACAAACAAACTTAAATGTATTTAAAAATATTCACAAATAGTATGTGACTCAAGAAAACACAGGAAAAAGAATTACAAAATATAATGAAAGCCCTGGAGGGAATACTGTAAAAGGGGGATTGCAAGCCAGGTGTCAGCTGCTCACACTTGTAATCCTGGCTACTCAGGAGACAGAGATCTGAGGATCACAGTTCAAAACCAGCCTGGGCAGGAAAGTCTGTGAGACTCTTATCTCCAATTAACCACTAGAGGGGCTAGGAAGGTGGCTCAGTGGTAGAGCACTTGCCTTGCATGCATGAGGCCCTGGGTTCGATTCCTCAGCACCACATAAGCAAAAAGAAAAAAGCCGGAAGTGGCTCTATGGCTCAAGTGGTAGAGCGCTAGCCTGGAGCTGAAGAGCTGAGGGATAGTGCCCAGGCCCAGAGTTCAGGCCCCACGACTGGACCAAAAAAAAAACAAAAAAACAATTAACCACTAGAAAACCAGAAGTGGTGCTGTCCTCAAGTGGTAGAGAGCTATCCTTGAGCTGAATTGCTGAGAGACAGCACCTAGGCCCAGAGTTCAAGATCCACAACTGACAAAAAAAAAAAAAAAAGACCTTGAGTTCAAACCCAAAGCACAAAAGAAATAATCGTTATTGTAATGAGAGTGCAATGATGCAAGTCTCCACAGGCTCAGAAACTAAATGGCTGCTAGCTGATGGGGGAAAAAAAGAGCAGCAGGGAAAGCCTTTCTGAAAAAGAGCATTTAAGCTGTTATCTGACGAGCTTGGGGAATACCTCCTAGCCAAAGGGAACCTATTGTGCCAAATTCTAAAGTAACATATGAGATTGGAATGGTCAAGGAAGAGAAGGGAGTTGGAGGCAATAATAATGGAGACATTAGAGGAACTCAGACCACCCAGAGATACTACTGGCCACAGGAGACATTTTTAGGATTTTAATCAAAGAATAGAAAGGCACAAGAGAGTTTTAATCCACAGAGCAAATTACAAGATCCAATGCAAAATTCTAGAAATTTCCACTGGCTCCTGTGGGGTAAGTAGATTAAAGTAAAACAAGCAATCAGAAAACTGAGGTTGTACCCAGAGGTAATGGGAGTGAGTAGCTGAGAGCAGAAGGCAGAGATGAGGAGAAAGTGATGAATGAGAGGAATTCATGGAAATGGAAATGGCAGGATGTGCTGGGGGTAGAAAGGGAATGGGGAGAGAAATTGAGGCCAGTTTGTGACTAGGCTGAGCAAAGGACCAGATAAAGAAGGCAAGTGGAAGGATAGATTCAATGGTGGGAATTAGAAGTCCAGGTTGAAATTTGTTAAATATAACATTTGTTCAGCCTCCAGTGGAGTTATGGCATGAGCAGACAAACAGATATGCTTGGGGTGCCGGAGAGAGGGGTCAGGGTGCAAAAGAGACTTATGAAGTCATGGAGTCTATCCAGCAGGTTACTAGAGTAACTGGTCAACAGAGCTAAAATATCCTGATTTCCCTTTTCTATCATTCTGGCCTCTCAAAAGTGTTTGGATACAATGCAATCTCCAGGCCCTGGTACAAAACAGGTATTCAGCAGACATGGGTTGAAAGGGGAAACCAAGAGATCAAATGCTTTCCGCTTGTTAGAATGGCCTGATTAGAGATATATGTGTTTCCTTTTCATTTTCCTATCTGCTGAGGATTATCAGCATGATTCTTCAACTGATGGGTTGTTCTGTTGTGATTTTTTTTTTAACAATTGGATGTAGTCTGAATTAGTGGCAGAAAAAGCAGCCTATGGTATCTGCAGGGGATAGAGTGTTGGGGTGGTCCCCAGTAGCTTTGCGGGAGCCTGCGGGAAGCTTGCTTGCAAAAAGCCTGGGAGGGACAGGAAGCATTCACAGATGAGCAGTAGCAGTGACCACCCAGGAGGTGCTGAGCTGGAAATGCTCTTGGTACCACTGAGTCCACCCTCCGCCCCAACCTGGTTACAGATAGGAAAGCTGCCCTCAAGAGCTCAGATGATGAGACCAAATGAGACAACGCCACCAAGTTTATTTCTGCTATACTGCACTGTAGAAATTCTCTACAATCTAACATTTCTAGATGTGCCGTTACTGGGGCTTGAACCTAGGCCTCTGGGTTTTTTTTGTTTGTTTTTAACTCAAAGTTGGTGCTCTATTATTTGAACTACAGTTCCACTTCTGTCTGTTTGCTGGTTTAATTGTAGATGAGAGTCTCTTGAATTTTCCTGCCCAGGCTTGCTTTGAACCAAGATTCTCAGATCTCAGCCTCCTGGGTAGCTAGAATTACAGGTGTGAGCCACTGGCACCTGGCTAATATTTGTGTTTTAGTCAATTATCCCCCGGTGGTTCTAGTGGTTTCTCCTCCATCCATTGGTCCTCCCACCATTCTTCTGCCCAGAGTATCTGAGGTGCCTTTGTGTGATACATCAGCCCATGCAGGCTTCTGCTAAGAAGGGCTTCTGCACTTGAGGGCAGATCCACACAGGTGCCAGGACTGGGGAACCCAGAACTTCCTGCCCATTGGCTACAGCTCCACCCACAATCCTCTTAAGCATTCTGGGACTTCAGCTAGCTCTGCAATGTGGTCTCAGGTCCTTTCCACACAGACAGAAAGCACCCTCCATCTGCACTTCTGTTACCAGGCAGAGAACAGAACTCTATGAGGCCTGTCACCCTAAAACCCCCTGACTCTCTTTACAAATTTGATCTACTTTCAGGAAGTCAGGGTAGGACTTTTCTCTAGAGACCACTCTGGGGTTCTCCTCCTCTCTCCCACATCCTGAGTAATGTCACCTAATCCCAGCAGGTAACTGAGGTGAGTGTGGGGAATGGTAAAGAAAGGGCTGACTCTTCCAGGGCCTATATTTTTCTAAACTTCTGCACCTTTCATCTGGACCTCAGCTTTTGGAACTCAAAGGTGCATTTGCTCTGTAACTGCAGGAGCAGCTTCCCTGGAGACTGATGCATGACATTTACCTGCTGACTGAGTCACAATAAAACACGCCAAGCAGAAAGGGATCTGTGATAAACAGATTGCAGAGCTCTTCAGCGCCACCTGCAGGCAGCTTTGTTAATGTTGCTGTCTCAACAAAGCTATCCAAGAAAAACAACAGGGGGATTTGCATAACGTTATTTCACTTTAATCCGTTTATTTGCTCATAAACACCGATTTGACTTGAGGGGATCTAATGTATCCAACCATTTTAAAAAAACACACAATTCCCTCTGTGTTTTCTTCCTATAAATTTCCAGTACTCTTCCACTAGTAATATATAGGAAGAGAGAAAATAATGAATTTCATTTAGACCATGTGCAACCCTCATTTTTCTTGGTTCCTAGTGGAATTCATTTCAAGCTTTGCAGAACAAAACAAAAAGAAAGAGATAGAGAGAGTCGTGTGGAGGGCAAATTCAGACAGTGGGCAGCCCGGCCTGGTCTCAGATTTCAAAGGTCTGAATGTTCTGTGGATGGTTTCCGTGAAACTTTAATAAAAGTAATTTTTACTTCTAAAAGTAGCTTCTATAATGCTTTAATACTGGTAAGCATTGGCTTCATCTTGAGAAAGTTTTATTTTTCCATGTCTACTGTTTTGTATTTTCAGATTTTCCAGTATCTCTTGGTGTCAGCTTTTGACCCTCTACGAAGAGTGTGTGTATGTGTGTTCAGGTCCTTTCTAGAACTTCTGTTGCTAAGCTGATGACACCTAAGCATTTGGCAAGAAAAACACTATGTACAGGGGCATGTCAAAAGGAGATCTGGAAGAATTTCATGCGCCACCCCAGCTCCACAATTAAGAGAAATCATTGCACCAGGTGTCAGTGGCTCACACCTGTAATTCTAGCTACTCAGGAGGCTGAGATCTGAGGATTAAGGGTCAAAGCTAGTCTGGACAGGAAAGCCTTCGAGACTCTTCCCTCCAATTAATCACCAAAAAGATGGAAGTGGAGCTGTGACTCAAGTGGCAGAGAGCTAGCCTCAAAAGTGGAAAAATAAAAGCTAGGGGACAGCCAAGCTCTGAGTTCAAGTAACGGCACAATAAGTGAATTAATAAATAAATAATAACAACAGTCTAATAGAGGAAAGAGTGCATGTTTGATCCTGTGGTCCTTAGAAGCAGGTGCCGCCAGACCCTGTGGAAACAAGGCTCAGCCTCACAGACACATAGATGAAGGCAAATAAAGACCACATGAGCCAAGCGGCCAGTGGCTCACACCTTTAATCCTAGCTACTCAGGAGGCTGAGATCTGAAGATCCTGGTTCAAAGCCAGCCTGGGCAGGAAAATGTGTGAAACTCTTATCTCCAATAACCACCAGAAAACCAGAAATGGCACTGTAGCTCAAGTAGTAGAGTGCTAGCCTTGAGCTAAAGAGTTGAGGGACAGCGCTCAAGCCCGCAGTTCAAGCCCCATGACCGACAAAAAAAAAAAAAAAAAAAGACCACATGATACAACATAAATGTGACATTCAACAACAGAGAAGAACTTCAAAAAACCTTTAAATAAGAAGGAGGGATGTCTGCAAATGGTGAAGTCAGAGGTCCCAGAGGCTCTCTCCTGCAAGGAAACATTAATTCTAACACCAGTGGACCAGCTGCCCTCATAAGAAATTTAGAAACTAGTTTGGAGGTTGCTGCAGGCCAGCAAGTTAGAAGCCAATTGCATTTAAACTCCATAGGGAGAAAATGGCCTGAAGTTACCAGAGCCCCACTCCCCACACCTCCATCACACCCCGAATACAAGGCAAGAAACACAGGAGGGACAACACAATTCCTGCCTTGTACCTGAGGGAAAAGGATGGTATGTTCACTCAGTAGTGTGTTGGCTTTACCATGACTGAATACCTGACATAGGCTACCCACGATGTAATGGATAATTTAGTTAGCTCACCATTTTGGAGGTTCAAAGACATGGTACAGCCTCAGTCTAGTTCTGGTGAAAGCAGAGGCTAGCAGCACAACATGGAGGGAGCATGTATAGCAGAAAGCTGTCAAGACTCAAACCAGAGCAGAAAGAGAAGAGAGAGAGAGGCTAGAGTTCCCTTCTAGGTCATGCCCCCAATCACCTAAAGATCTCCCACTAAGCTCCACCTTGAATTTCAGGACCTGGGCACTGTTCCTGTGCCACAGCACCACTTCCAGCTTTTTCTGAGTAGTTTATTGGAGATAAGAGTCTCATGGACTTTCCTTCCCAGGCTGGTTTGGAACCACAATTCTCAGATCTCAGCCTCCTGAGTAGCAAGGATGACAGGTGTGAGCCACAAGCACCTGGTTTGGGGCCCACCTTTTAAAGGTCCATCTCACTTCCCAGTATCAATACCCATAGTCAGGCGCCAGTGGCTCACGCCTGTCATCCTAGCTACTCAGGAGGCTGAGATCTGAGGATCGTGGTTCAAAGCCAGCCTGGGCAGGAAAGTCCGTGAGTCTCTTATCTCCATAAACCACTAGAAAACCAGGAGTGGCGCTGTGGTTCAAGCAGTGGAGCGCTCGCCTTGAACTGAAGAGCACAGGGACAGTGTCCAAGCCCAGAGTTCAAGCCCCACGACCAATCAAAAAAGAAAAATACCCAGGACAGCAAACCTTTACATGTGGACCTTAAGGTAATGCTCAACATCCAAGCCTAGCAGCTAGCTTCTGTCTTGTCAGAATCTAAACATTGACAAGAACAACCTGGTGTGTGTGGGGGGGCGGGGGCAAGAGGACAGGTATGGAAGTATTGAAAACAAGCCTTCAACCTGCTGGACATAGTATGACTGCAGTGTCACATACAGACACTAGGCAGTGCACCAGGACCATGGCTTACTACAGTACCAGAGGAGCCACATCATTGACAATAACCGCCAGAAAAACCGGAAGTGGCGCTGTAGCTCAAGTGGTAGAGCACTTGCCTTGAGCTGAAGAGCTGAGGGACAGCGCCCAGGCCCAGAGTTCAAGCCCCATGGCCGACCAAAAAAAAAAAAAAAAAACGAAAAGCCTGAGGAATAGAACACAGCAAACCTGGTCCCGAAAGAGAGAACAAGCACCGAAGGAGATACCCCAGAAGAAAACTGGGAAAATACCTAAAAAATCAGATGACTATAAAATAGGGTAGGTGTTATGTTTAACTTTTGTTTGTGGTGCTGAGGTTTGAACTCAGGGCCTTATGCTTGCCAGGTAGGTGGTTTTCTGGCTTGAGCAATACTTTCAGTCCTTAACTTTTTAAGACACTGCCCAGTTGTTTTCAAGGAAATTGTAACATTTTACAGTTCTTTTTTGTGCCGGTACCAGGGCTTGAACTCAGGACCTGGGCACTGTCCCTTAGCTTTTTTTGTTGAGCGCTGTACAGGAGTGTTCATAAATGTTGTATTTGCAATATTTCCAAATCACAAATAGCTCAAGTCTGCCAACAAGTCAGCAGAAAAGCAAGCTGTGGTTTATCCACACAAGAAATACAGATGACAGTCTCACGGTATTTTCTACCCAGGCTGGTTTCCAATCCCAGTCCTCAGGTCTCAGCCTCCTGAATAGCTATGATTACAGGCGAGAGCTACCAAGTGTCTGGCTCTTCTGATTCCTTACAGATTTTCCATTAAACAACTCTTCTCTCAGCCAGCCACTCCATCCCTTTTCCCTGTCCTCTCCAGCCACACCCCCTCTCCTGTCCTGGGCGATTGTTCCTGGCTGGATAATGAGTAGATTTCCCCCCCTCCCCTTTTCCCTTTTAGAGCTCCAGGTCTTCTTGTCAAGTGAAAGTCTGCCTCCATTGGTCCCAGGGTCCTCAGAGCACAGCAGAGAATGAACCGCAAGTGCTGCAGCCTGGGGGCCCCCTGCTGGTGGCAGAAGGTGACACACTCCTCCGACAGGATAAAATGGATCATGGTGAGCACTCAGGACAAACAAAGAGACTTACAACTTCCAGCATGGCGTCTTCCCTGGGGTCAGACCCATGAGCCAGCAAACGCTGGAGCCGCTGAGGTGCCATTACTCCATCCACATCCTCAGTGTCACCAAGGAACATGCTGGAACCTACCTGTGTATGAGGCTCCCAGAGGACTCAGCAGGGAAGGTGGATGGGGGCACCTGGGTGCAGGTGAGGGGTGAGTACAAGGCCCTGTGGCTTCAGGACTGATCAGGCTGTTACACAATAAAAAAAAAAAAAAAAAAAAAATCACAGCAGCTTGCTGAGTGCTGGTGGCTTGGCTCACATCTAGCTTTTCAAGAGGCTGAGATGTGAGGATCACAGACTGGGAGAGAAAGGCCATGAGACTCTTATCTTCAATTAAACCACCAGGAAACCAGAAGTGGCTCTATGGCTTAAGCAGAAAAGGCCATTGATAGCACCTAGGCCCTGTATCCAAGTACCACAACTGACCACCCTCCCAAACCCGTCCCCAGCTCTTTTGCTGGCAGCTGGGATGATTGTATTCCTTGAGTCTCATGCCAGGGCCCAGAGTAGAGGGGTAGCAGTCACTCAGGGTGTGTTTGTCTCATCGAGATGGCTGAAGCCCAAGAGGTCCCTTTGTAACTGCCCAAGTCCACCCTAAACACGTATTGTGTCTGCTAACAGCCCATTGGCTACAGCAAGTCATGGGGCTCAGCTCCTAGTGAAAGGACTCCAAGTGGAGTCAGAACCTGGGGCTGGTGACCTGACAGCTGGTGATGTGGCCCTGATGTCTAGAGTTCCACCCATGGTAGCTTGTATATGCAGGACTTAGATCTATCATTCTATAGGAGTGTGTACTGTTCTTTTTTCCTTGCCTTGCTATGTAAGCAAGCTATGTGAGTCCCAGGCTGGTCTGAGACTCACAGTTCTCCTACTTTAGCCCCCTGAGTGCTGGGATTACAGGTATGTGCCACCATGCCCAGTTTAGCAGTGTAGGACTTGGTTGATTGGATTGTCTTCCTGTTTATTTGTTTGTTTGTTTTCTCCGTAGTAAGGGTTGCTTTTGGATTGGTTTGTTTTTTTAGTTTAGTTTTGTTTTGTTGGTGCTGGTCCTGGGGCTTAAACTTAGGACCTGGGCACTGGTCCCTGTGATTTTTTAGTTCAAGGCTAGCACTCTACCATTTTATCCATAGCTCTACTTCTGGCTTTTTGGTGATTAATTGGAGATAAGAGTCTCAAAGACTTTCCTGCCCAGGCTGGCTTCAAACCTTGATTCTCAGTTCTCAGCCTCCTTAGTAGCTTGGATTACAGGCGTGAAGAACCACCAGCACCCAATTCAGTAGTTGGGTTTGAACTCAGCCTTGCACTTTCCAGACAGCTGCCCTGTCTAGTATATTCCATTGGATATCCACCTGCCTACATCCTCCCACTGCCCACATCCCTGGGATCATAGACACACACCACCATGCCTGGCTTATCGATTGAGATGAGGTTTCACTAACATTTTGCCTGTGTTGCCCTTGAACCTCACTCTTCTCAAACTCTGCCTTCCAAATAGCTTCCAAGGGATTACAGCCATGCCCTACCATTCCTGGCTGATCACTCTAAGTACAAGTACATAACATGTAAACTAGGCAGCAGTGTGTGCCTGACAACCCACTGGCTGATCAAGTAGAACAGTGGACACGAGACCACCCAGATGCTGTGGACAGTCACTTTCGCTTGATGCCCACATTGCCAAAAAATTTCCTGGCTCCTTCGAGGTTCAGGTGGTTTCTCCTCTGAGGTCCTGAAATCCCATGGGGTCCTAGGTCCTCTGTTTCCATCCCTGGGTACTTTCAGGCTCTCTCTACCAATACACTGAGAATGACTTCCAGCAGAAGGAATTCAACAAGGATGATTTTTTTTGCCTTCAGGCTCTGGGGACCTGAGTCAAATGTCTGGATCAGCCAGTCAGTCACAGGAGCTGGTATCTGTGACCAGAGACAATGACCTCCTGAGCTGCCTGGCCCTCCAGCACTGACTTCCATATTTGTCTACGTCATCTCTGCTGAGGATGCTGGCACCTACTGCTGTGTAAAAATCCAGAGGAAACCCAACAGGCAATACCTGTCTGGTCAGATGTCCTGAGAGTAAAAGGTAAGACAAACTGCAGGGGAGGTGTTGAGAGCAGGTGGTCCCAAAGGCCCGACCAAGCCAGCTCTGCGAAGCCTCTGTATTATTATATAAGCTGTTCCCTAGAAGGCTTTGTTTTGTCCTCTTAAAAAAAAATCTCCTATTCCTTCAGAACCCAGTGTAGAAACAAAATCCTCCTCAATGAATTTTTTGTCTCCTCCCAGCCACAGTTAACCTCTTCCTGTTCTGGCCATCATCAAACTCTGCATAGACCATTTAACCATTCAAGACATGTCTGCCACCTGCTTATTGAATGTCCTACTAAGAGCTGGAAACACTGATAGAAAATCAGACACCGGCTGTGCCCCATAGACACACTGCCATGACCTCTATAGCTACAGAATATGACCTCTGGCCCCACCCCAGGTAGAATCTAGGCTATCCTAGGGATGCCAGCTCTTGGCCCAGGGGCTCATAATGTGGGGACGGGTGAGGGGAAGCATGAGACAGGCCCTCCCTCTTACAGCAAAACCATCTTTCCCACGGAGAAAGACTTTTCCAGGAAACCTGCAACCCAGATAGCTCCAACAGATGAGAGTACCGATCATCTCCAATGAAGTTAATGGGAGCCCACGTACTCGACACAGAGGAGGCCACGGACAATTTCGCTATGGGAAGGGAGCCATTTCCAGCAAGCTCACACAAGTCCAGCTCCGCTGCAGAGCAGGGACTCAGAGAACCATGTTCTAGCAGCCTAGCCAATAGATAGACAGATAGAGCTGTCTGCATGGGCAGTCTTGCCTGCGCAGTTGTGAATCTCCCACAACAATGTATTAAATAAGGTTGAGCCATGAGGCTACTTATAACGGCACTGAAGGGTGTGGCTGTGGGGCAAGGATTCTGGGATGGAGCCTTGCTCCTTGATAGCTGGTGTCTGATTCCATGAGCAAAGGGGGAGTGGAGGGGATGAGAATGGAAAGCCAGCCTCATGGGCTGTGTGGTTCCAGTGAGATCACAACTGTCAAGTGCCAGGAAGTGTCTGGGACATCATCTGTTAACACGTGGTAACTCCACATGGTGACGTGGAGCTTGGGGTAGAGCCAGCCTGAGGCTTTGTTTCTCATTTAAAATTTGTTTCTTCATTCGTTCATTCATTCATTCCATAGTGCTGGGAACTGAATCTAGGCCCTCACCTTTACTAGGCAAGGGTTCTACCACATGAGCCATACTCCAGCCCTTTTGGTTTTTAGTTTGTTTTTTGAGATAGGGTTTCACAGGCTGCCTTGGAACTCCTGAGTAGCCTGCATTACAGGTGGATGTCACCATGGCTGGCTTTTTTTTCTTTTTGTACTGACACGTAATTGTATTAATTTGTAGGGTAGGGTGGGATAATTCAATCCATGAATAAGGTGTGTGATGGCTTCTTTAACATATGTGATCCTGTGCAAGGCTTGTCTCACTGTGGGTCTGTCTCCTCTCCAGAGACTGGGCCATTACTCTGTATGGGAGTGTGAGCTCCAGGATTGCGTTAATTAGGAAGCACATGGTATGGAGTCTGAGGCAAAGAGGTGGAGCAGCCAATGCATGAGAGCAGATTTCCACTGCTTTGGGAGGTCAGAGTTTGAGATGGCATTGGTCTAAGCCAGATGTCAGTCAAGGCCAAGGCAGAGGGAGGAGTGGTCTTTGATCAGTGTAGAAAGGATCTGGTTCCAGGGACTATACAGCAGCTGGGCCCAGCCCACCCCAGGAACACAATGAGGTGTGGGCTATGGGGGTACAGACCAGGAGCCCTGGTGTGGATACGCTCTCCCTTCTGTCCCTCAGGCCTCTTGTCTGTACTTACAACTGTGGTCCTAGGGATGAAGGCGGTGGCCTTGGCTGAACTTCTACTGGCCCTGGCTGCCTGCTAGTGGATCTATGGGCAAGGAAGATCCAAGACCTCACCTCCAGAAGAGCCAAGCTCAGCTCAGCAAGGGGTAAGAGGCAAGAGTAAGGGGTCAACCCTGGAGTAGATCCTCTGAAGTGGACAGGAGCCAGGGACTCCTACCATTGCTCAGCCTCCAAATCCAGCCTCCACATGCTCCCCAGGCCTGAGGACAAACTCTAAGATTTCTATATCTGTTTGGATTACTTGGTGAAACTCCTCTCTTGGTGCTGGGTTTCCCTCTATGGCCTTCTCTGCCCTCAGACTGTTCCAGTCCTCTGGTTCTTCAAGGCTTCCGCTGGCTGGGCTTCTCAGGTCGCCCAGCCAGACTACCTGTGCCCCTTCTTTTGCATATCCTTCTCTCTAACCCTCCAGGGGGTATAATAGTTGGGATGCAGGCATACACAACTGTAACAAAGCCCTTAAGAATATGTCTTTTTTTGTGTGTATGTGTAACAGTCCTGGGGCTTGAACTCAGGGCCTAGGGCCACAGCTCCTCTTTGGGGTTTATTTGGGAAGTTCATTGGAGATAAGAGTCTCACAGACATTCCTGGCCAGACTGGCTTTAAACCTCGATCCTCAGACCTCAGCCTCCTGAGTGGCTGAGATTAGAGGCACGAGCACCAGTGCCCAGCTTAAGTAAATGTCTTAAACCAGAAGAGCTTATTTCTCCAGCAACATCCTTCCCTAGGCATTCTGGTCAACACTGGTATGAAGGGCCAGGACTCTGTGATCTTGTGGGTACTCAGTCTTCATTCCAGGAAGCAAGACTATGGAGGGAAGTTGAGGAAAGGAACCTGCCCCTACCCTTCAAGGGCACACCAGAGACTTTGTTTGCCCTGCTCAACTCTCATTGGCTGAAATGTGGTCACATGATTACAACTAGCTGCAAAGAAGGCTGGGAAATGTAGTGCTTACTCTGGCAAAAATGTGCCTCATTGAAAATTTTTCACCAGACTAGAGAATGGATGTCAGGGAATAAGGTAATCATCTCCACTCTTGGGACATGAAGGTGTGAAGCCTAAATTGAGTTCCCAGCTGCCTCCCCTTACCTCCACTGGGGCAACATAAAGTGGAGTAGTACAGTAGTTCTCAAGGAGAAATTGGGTGTCAAATCATAATGGCTAAGCCTGGTTGCCATTACTTGGGCAGTTACTACTGCCACCTAGTGGGCAGAGGCCAATAGTACGCCCAACAGCTGATGGACACCTCTGAGGCTCCACCCCACTGCAAAGCAAGACCTTCCCTGACTTCTAACCCTAAAGCCTCTGAGCCTTCACTGGACGCTTTAGTGATTCATCTGTCACCTGAGTATGAAGGACAAAAACAAGGACTTCCCCGTGTGTGAGAACCCTTTTGTCCACCAGAGGCCGAGTTTGCACTGCCTGTACTATATGGACGTTGAATCCATGTGAATTCCCTTTTTCCATGTGTGCATTTTAAATAGCACCCACTGCAGAGGAAGTGGAGCAGTCTGCAAGGTTGTCACTATAACAAGCAGAAAATCAGCTCCAACTAAGTCAATGGTGATGTTAATTGAGACTGAAAAGGGGTAGGTCACCAAACTAACTGATATCCATAAAGATAGGAAGGTAGGATTTAAAATATCCACCACATCTAACCACATCCTAGTCTCTGCAACCCTTGAACATGTCCTTATATGACTGTAAGAAAAGCCTTCTTTCTATCAAAGTAGTTTGCTTCCTTTCTGTTAATATTGTGAGAAGTGTTTTTCTGAAAAGTGCCAGCTTTGGCCAGCAGGTTGGCTCCTGTTAATTACATTTTAGTTACATCCTTTTTTTGCTGCACTTTAAGACATCCTGTTAGCAGGGAGAGGGTGGCTCATGCCTGTAATCCTAGCTACTCAGGAGGCTGAGATCTGAGGATCGAGGTTCAAAGCTATCCCAGGCAGGAAAGTCCATGAGATTCTTATCTCCAGTTAACCACCAGAAAACAGAAGTGGCACTGTGGCTCAAGTGGTAGAGCACTAGCCTTGAACTGAAGAGCTGAGGGATAGCAACTAGCCCCAGGACTGCCAAAAAAAAATTAATTACATCCTGTTATCTAAACCACATCCCTTTGCAGATTGTGAACTTGAGCTCAGCCAAGCAGAGGAGCAGAGCCTACTGAGTTAGGGATAAAAAAGGGAGCTGTGGGCTAGGAAGGTGGCTCAGTGGTAGAGTGCTTGCCTTGCATGCATGAGGTCCTGGGTTCGATTCCTCAGCACCACATAAGCAGAAAAAGCTGGAAGTAGTGCTGTGGCTCAAGTGGTAGAGTGCTAGCCTTGAGCTGAAGAGCTGAGGGACAGTGCCCAGGCCCAGAGTTCAGGCACCACGACTGGAAAAAAAAAGGGGGGGAGCTGTGTGCTTAAGTGACTGATAGTGCACCCGTTGGCAGAAGTAAGCCTTTTGCCTTGCAAAGTTCTTTTCAAGTTAGTGTCCTTATTCCTATGTGACACTACAACAACTCAAGCTAATTTTAACAGTGACAAAGTGGGGGGTAGGGGGGAACCAGGCACAGGTGGCTCATACATATTATCCTAGCTACTCAGGAGGCTGAGATCTGAGGATCCCAGTTCAAACCCAGCCTGAGCAAATTCAAGACTTATCTCCAATCCACCAGCAAAATGCCAGAAGTAGAGGTGTGTCTTAAATGGTAGAGTGCCAGCCTTGAGTGAAAAAGCTAAGGGACAGTGCCCAGGCCCTGAGTTCAAGTCCCAGTAGCTACACACACACACACACACACACACACACACACACACACACACACACACACACACACATACAGGACATAAGGCAGAACAGCAGAGCAGTGGGGCCGCAGAGGCAGAGGTGGGAGCGACATGGCCTTAAGTTAAAGAACACCTGTAGCAGGAAGCAGCAAGGAAGGATGCTCCCTGGAGGCTGCCTGGGCAGCATGACCCTGCTGATGCCTCAGATGGTAGAAAAATACATTTCTGTTGTGTGAAACCACTGGGTTTGCAGTCATTTGTCAGGGCAGTTCCAGGAGGCTGATGCTGCAGGGGAGGAAGTGTGGAGCTTGGCCTGCAGAGTAAGTGCACTGGAGTCTCAACCTGCCCATGCAAGTCTCACCCTGCAGGCCTAGCCTGAGCTGGTCACAGCCACCCCTCTGACCTCACCCCCACTACCTCTTCTGGTGATTCTCCTCCATCACCTGCTTGGACCATGACTACACCACTGAGTCTCTGCTCAACTGTTTCCTTTGAGTTCCCTCCCTGGTCCATCACCTCCACCTTGCTCATCTTCCTCCCCCCTCCCACACACATACCACACACACACACACACACACACACACACACACACACACACACACACACACTTATTTTAATCCTAGCACTTATTGCTACCTGAAAAAAAGTGTATGTCTTGTGAATGCATGTGTACTAGCTGTCTGTTTTGTTTTCTTGATAGCTGTCAGTTAGTGGCTTCCACTAGAAGTTTTGTTCCGTGAGGACAAAAACCTCACTTTCCCCCAGGGTAGCACCTTTCATGCAGTCCTATAAAGTAATAGAGGGCTGACTATGTGCTAGGCACTGCTGCTTTGTGTTGAAGATTAAACGAAGTGTGCCCTCCGAGAGAGCTTACCTTCTTCCGGGGAGACAAGAAAACCAGGAAACAGATATAAGCCTCAGGTCATGTGATGGTGCAGGGTGAGGGGTAGGAAGTTCCCAAGGTGGGATGATTAATCCAGTTTACCAATTTGATTGTGGTTGGATCCAGAGCTGCCTGGGAGATTGCTAAAGTACACTCCTGGGTGAGTCCGCAGGGCCTTGGTAGGGAGAGACTGGAAGGATGGGAGGCAAAGTCCCTCATTCAGCCGCTCTGAAGGCTGGAACACTGCACTGGCAGGACTACCCACAGAGGTCTGAGTAGGACACAGGCCCCCAGGCTACCGCCACCTCCAAGGGCCACCTCACAGGACCTGGGAAGTCCGTGGGGTTGTGGGTACGGTCCTCCTTGTGTTTCTTCCTGTTCTGCAGCTTTTCATCTCTTTCCCTCCTTTCCAAGGCTCTTTGCCACTCCTGCTCTCCCTCACCTAAGATGATGCCCCAGGCTTCTGATAAGAGTCTATGCACCTTTGCCCTCCTCCAGCCTTCAGGCTCCTTTACTTCCTCCTGCAGACAAGATGTAGAGCTGAGCCAGCACAGTTGTAGCAACTCTGGAGGCTGAGATCTGAGGATCTGTGTTCAAAGCCAATGGAGGCAGGAAAGTCCATGAGACATTTTTTTCTTTTTTTTTTTTTCTTTTTTTTGTCAGGGGACTTGAACTCTTGGCCTGGGCTCTGTCACTCAGCTCTTCAGCTCAAAGCTAGCGCTCTACCACTTAAGCCACAGCGCCACTTCCAGCTTTTTCTGTTTATGTGGTGTTGAGGAATCGAAGCCAGGGCCTCATGCATGGGAGGAGAGCACTCTATCACTGAGCCACCTTCCCAGCCCCTCCATGACTCTTACCTCCAATTAAGCATCAAAAAAGCCAGAAGTAGAGCCATAGTTCAAGTAGTAGAGTGCTAGGCTTTAGCGAAAAGGTGCAGGGACAGCACCCAGGCCCTCAGTTCAAGCCCTCCAGGATTGGCAAAAAATAAAAAGGATGTAAGCTAGGCACTGGTGACTCATATCTGTAATTCTAGCCACTCAGGAGGCTGAGATTTGAGGATCACAATTTGACCAGCCTAAACTTTTATTTCCAATTAACCATTAAAAAGCTAGAAGTAGAGCTGTGGCTCAAGTGGTACAGGGCTAGCCTTGAGAAAAAAGAAAAACTCTCAGGGACAACATTCAGTCCCTGAGTTTAAGCCCAAGGACTGGCACACAAAATAAAATAATAAATTTAAAGATGTAGAGCTAGGCCCAGTGCCGGTGGCTCACACCTATAATCCTAACTACCCAGGAGGCTAAGATCTGAGAAAAAGCCAGACGAGGTGATGTGGCTCAAGTGGTAGAGTGCTAGCCTTGAGCACTAAAGCTCAAGGACAGTACCCAGGCCCTGAGTTCAAGCCCCAGGACTGACAAAAAAACAAAGTGTTTGTCCCTCCTCAACTCTGTCATATTGCCAAGTTATGTTACAAGGTCATTGAACTAACACATTCCTCTACACAAAGTCCTGTTGCCTCATGCCCCTGGCCAGTGCTTCATATGTTCACAGTTGTGAGCTCTTACCAGTGGCCATTGTGGTTGGATTTGGTCTCACGGTTGCCTAATGAAGCATCTTCCTACTATTTATATTTTTTTTTGTCAGTCATGGGGCTTGAACTCTGGGCTTAGGCACTGTCCTCAGCTCTTCAGCTCAAGGCAAGCACTCTACCACTTGAGCCACAGCACCACTTCCTGTTTCTCTGAGTGGTTTATTGGAGATAATAGTCTCATGGACTTTGCTGCCTGGGCTGGCTTTGAACCTCGATCCTCAGATCTCAGCCTCTGTAGTAGCTAGGATTACAGGCGTGAGCCACTGGCGCCCGGCACATCTTCCTACTAAAAAAAAACAAACCAAAAAAACCAAACAGGTTTTTTTCCCTCACAAAGGAAGAGACTCCCCACCACTGTCTCTCAGTCATGGAAGGATTGTGCACATTGCAGTGAGATGTGGGTTCTTTTCCCTAGAATGTACATAATAAAGGGGGCAGAAACTTTTTTTGGGGGGGAGGTCCGGTTGTGGGGCCTGAACTCTGGGCCTGGGCACTGTCCCTCAGCTCTTCAGCTCAAGGCTAGTGCTCTACCACTTGAGCCACAGCGCCACTTCCAGCTTTTTTCTTTTTGCTTATGTGGTGCTGAGGAATCGAACCCAGGGCCTCAGGCATGCAAGGCAAGTGTTCTACCACTGAGCCACCTTCCCAACCCCAGGGCAGAAAATTTTTTGGTTGGTATTGGGGTTTGAACTCAGGGCCTCTAGCTTGGCTGATGTTCACCACTTGAACAATACCTCTAGTAAGGTATTTTGTTGATTATTTTGGAGATCAGGTCTCATGGACTTTTCTGCCCGGGCTGGCTTTGAACCTCTAGTCCAGATCTCAGCCTCCTAGGTAGCTAGGATTACAGACCATGAGGCCCCAGCACCTGGCTAAGGATTTTGTTTTGGGCCTTACCTTATCCACAGCCTTGAATAAGCATCAGGCCATAACTCTCCGGCAATACTTTAACAAGGATACAGGTGAACGAGTGAATAATTTAATGAAATGAGGGGATGAGTCACGGACGGGTAATGATCAGACTCTTCCAGGGCCTTTCAATCCACAGGTTTTACTCCCACTGTCGCCGTTGGGCTGCGGTTCGGGCTTCGGCCGCCAGAGGGCGCGGAGCGGTGAGGTTTCCCACCCGGAAGGCTTTTCGTGAGGCGCCGCGCGGGGCGGGGCCTGCGGGGCGGGGCCTGTGGAGCCGGGTCGAGCAGAGCAGCGAGTGGAACGCAGAGGCGGGGCTGGGGCTGTGCAGCGGCCGCCGGAGCGGTTTCAGGAGCGCACGGGGCGAAGATGGCGGCGGAGCGGCAGGACGCGCTGAGGGAGTTCGTGGCGGTGACGGGCGCTGAGGAGGACCGGGCCCGCTTCTTCCTCGAGTCGGCCGGCTGGGACTTGCAGGTTCGCGCCGCGAGGCGGGCCGCGTCGGGCGGGCCGGGGGGCCGCGGGACGCGGGCGCCGGGGACCCGGGGCGGCCGAAGCGCACCGTCATCCCTGCCGGGCCGGGGCCCGACCCAGGCCTCAGGGTCCCGGGGCCGCTGGGCCTCGCGTCGCGGGCTCGCCTCGGGGCGGCCGAGGGACGCGGGCCGGCCACCGGGGGGCGGCCCCGCCGGGCCTCGGGGCGCTGCGGCAGCCCGCGTGGAGCGGGGTCGCCGGGGGGCGTGGCGGTGGCACCCGGGCCTGCTGCCGGCCCGCCCGAGGCCGAGCTGCCCAGCCTGCGGGGGAGGGGAGCCCCGGCCCCGGCGGCGACCCACGCCCCTGCGTACCCACCCACCACCGGGAGAGCTGGCTTACCTGTAAAATAGGAGTCTCGTGGAATGTCCTGTCCAGCTTACTGGCATGTGGTTTTTCAAGGCTGGGGATGAGCTAGGACACAAAACCAACGCCCTTATCCGGGTGCGGGTGGCTCACGCCTGTAATCCTAGCTACTTAGGCTGAAATCCGGAGGTTGGAGGTTCAAAGCCAGCCTGGGCACGTACTTCGCGTTCACTGCATGAGGAGGTGAGCTGTGGGAGGCCGGGATTCAACCATTACACACTGGCGAATCGTCACTACCTAAAACAATACCTGTAAGAAACACTCGATAATTAATAGCAGACAGGATTGCTTAGGTAGGTGGTGATAGTGGTGGTGATGATGATGATGATGACGATGATGACGATGATGACGATGACGACTAATGTTTATTGAGCATCTGCTATGAACCAGGCACTGTTCAGCTCTACCTCTACAGCGAAGGTTTAAGGAGGTTAAGTAACATGCTCAAGGCCTCGCTAACTACTAATCAGTCAGGTAAACACCAGCCCTGTTTGTAAGGGTGAGGAATTGGAAACTCAAAAGGGCAGGGGCAGTGTCCTAGGTCAACACAGCCAAGAATGAGTAGGGTGTGGTATTCAAACTAGATCTTGACTTCAAAATTGGAATTGCTTCCCAAATCTGAGTTAAATATGGTATCACATGCTTTTATAAGTAGTGTAAAACCAGTGTGCTGGACAGAAGTAAAACTAGAAGAAAGTCTCCTAAAAGCACATTGTGTTCTATATTCAGCAGGTTATCTGCTCCCTTCTCCTCGCCCTACAGGTGGACAAACAGGCCCATGCATGTAGTGGGACTTACCTAACATGGACGGCTAGGGCCTGAATGTTGGGTCAGTTCAAGTCCCAAGACAGAACACTACCTTCTGATTGTGTCCTCCAACAGCTCACTGCCTCCAGTGTAGCAGAATCTCATCTCACCTTACTATAGGAGCTGTGTCTTTTCACTCCATTGCTCTCTTATCTCCAAGCAGAATATGTAATTAGTAAATGTTGAGTTGGTGAGAGAGACAGAAACAGCCAAAGTATTCCCATATTCCTTAAGGATATATAGAGCTAAGACATAGAGAGGCATATCATTGTAATGAGTCATCTAATATTCAGGGTTGGTAGGATAAATGTTCCTATTCTACAGGTAAACTGGGCTTCAGAAACCGTGACCCATAGTTTCTGATTTTTGACTAGAAAAACTTAAGGACAAGTCTGAGCATACTGCCCAGGGTGGAACCTGGCTCCACTCTTTACTAACTGTAGCTTGGGCAATTTTCTTAACCTTCTCATTGTTTCTCTATCAACTGTAGAATGAGACAGGAGTACTAATTGCATGGAGTTCTGTGGGGATTGAATGAATGAGTCCATGTAGAGTGTTTTGAATAACCTAGCACATCAATAAATACCCAATAAATAGATAGATTTTACTTCAGAAGAATGTCTTTCACCTCACTCTTACCTTTTCTCTCCCCTTAATGGGTAGAATTTGACTAACAGTTGGCTAATTATGTTTCTGCCTAATTCTTTGTGGTCCTGGTTATAAGTCCTTTGTGCTCAAAGTAATATGTATTAGGTGAAAGACTGTTGAAGGGTCCCAAGGTACTACCTTTCTGTTTCAGATTGCACTAGCGAGCTTTTATGAGGACGGAGGGGATGATGACATTGTGACCATTTCACAGGCAGCCCCCAGTTCAGTGTCCAGAGGCACTGCCCCCAGGTAAGGGCCAACTTCAGTTACTGTTACATTAGTGTTTCCAGCAGTGATGAGGAACTCTGTTCTGATTTGATTAGGTTAGTCCTGCTTGTATGAAGCAGGAAGTTCCTGGGTGTGGTTATGGTTTAATTCTGGGAGAAAGACCAGGACCTACTTTTAAGATTCTTGGGGGACCTTTCACTTACAGATTATGAAGAGTGGCTACTACATCTCTGTAAGGAGTCATCTAATATTCAGGGTTGGTAGGATAGATTTTCCCATTATACAGGTAAGAAACTGGGCTTAAGAAACTGAGCGACCCATGGGCTGGGAAGGTGGCTCAGTGGTAGAGCGCTTGCCTTGCATGCCTGAGGCCCTGAGTTCGATTCCTCAGCACCACATAAGCAAAAAGAAAAAAGCCGGAAGTGGCACTGTGGCTCAAGTGGTAGAGCACTAGCCTTGAGCTGAAGAGCTGAGGGACAGTGCCCAGGCCCAGGCCCCACGACCGGACCCCCCCCCCCCAAAAAAAAGAAACTGAGTGGCCCATAGTTTTTTGAGTAAGAGCCAAAGGCAGTCCTTTGGAGGTGCTATAGAGGTAAAAAGTTAGGGCTGGTGAGTAGGAACTTCATTTGTGGTTTAGGATGCCTGCTACCCTACAAAGAATCCCGTACAAATAAATTTGTGTGACCAACCCTTAGTAGATGAGTTTTATTAATCTTTGGGATTTTTTTTTTTACTTTTTTACTTCACTTTTCCTGACCTCTGCCTTCCATGGAGATCACTCTTTTACCACTCAAAGCTGGCACTCGTCACTTGAGCCACACTTTCACTAGTGGCTTTTTGCTGACTAGTTGAAGATAAGAGTGTCTTAGATTTGTCTGATTTTGAATGGTGATCCTCAGATCTCAGTTGAAACCTAATCTCTAATACCAGTCATTTGCTTACTTCTCTCCTCCAATAATCCCAAAGTCCTGTCATGGCAGTAATTTATTAGAGAAAGGGCAGGCCCAAGAGCCTGGTTGCCCAGGTTCAAATCCAACTCTGCCACCATAGTTTTGTGATCTTGGGGAGTTTCCTTACTTCAGTTGTTCAGCTTTCCTGAAAATGGTAATCTTTCACATGGCAAATGACATGAATTAATACTTACAAAGCACTTTTTACTGTGTGTCTTGTGAAGGAGATACAGTTTAACATTAATCCTGAAAGGAGCAAGAGACTGGACACACATTCAGACCTAAAGACCTTGCCTTATCACTTTGGTTATACCTTAGATTTGCCCTGTCTACAAGGAACTGACTCCATTCTCAGGAGAGGTGAAGCAGGTTAAAGCTGCTGACCTCTCTCTTCCCTATGCCATCTTCTCACCATTTTTTCAAGTTGTTACTGCTTCTGCAGAACAGTACCCAGTCAGCAAGCTCCTCCTTTGAGTGGAACGTCTGGCCCCCTAAGAAGAGAGTAGAAAGGGCAGGAGAAGATCTTTAGATTACCTGAAACTGTAGGTGTGCATGCATATATCACATTGATTGATCTCTCTTCCTTGACTCTTGGTCCTGCTTTCACTGTGATGTTCTCTCATCTCATTTGCATATGCAGCTTTCTGGGAGGCTATACTTACTGTCCCCTTTCCTCCATAGCCCTACCACCTTTCATCCACCCATTTGCTTGCCTGCCATCCAAACATGATGTTTTTCTGATGTGTTTTTTTGTAAGTCCCCTCTCAACACAACCCTGAATAAGAGATTTGAGAATCTTAGTGTCCATGAGACCTGGTGTATTTCCTCTGTGACCGCTCCTATTCCTGAGCATTACAGTGGATAGCTGCCTGGCCACCTGTGACCACCAGCCTGTGAGACCTGTGCTGGGTTTCCTTATAGTTCCAGTAGTCAGTTCAGTCCCAGGCATATAAGCATTTCATCAGGACTTAAAACTAGTTAGTGGTAAACAATGATCAGAGGCTACACCCCATTTCACCACTCCTAGAACAGCCCAGATGCTACTGCACCTCAGCACTTTCTAATGTATGCTTGCTCAGTCCTGAGGGACTCAAAGAAATAAATGCCACATCATTTTGGCTATAAACTTAGGGGGCTTTGCCTGCCAAACACATGCTCTTCTCACCCACCACCTCACACAGATTCTTACCCTTAGTATCCTCATTTAGTAGCTAACAATGGGCATTACCTTTCTTTTAACTCTTCCTGAAATAATTTTGTTCCTTTCTGTCTCTAGTGATAATAGGGTGACCTCCTTCAGAGACCTTATTCATGACCAAGATGAAGACGAGGAAGAAGAGGAGGGCCAGAGGTAAGTCTGTTGGGAGCCCACAGGAAGTCCACAGTAGTACCTTAATGACCTAGAACAGGACATGGAACATTGCTGTTACAGTTGACCATTGCTACTGTAGGAGCGATACACTACTAGTCGCTGCAGCTTACATGTGATCCCCGTCCCTGTGCTTGTTTTATTTTGTCATGTTCTGAGTTGGTTTGTTTTAGGGTTTGGGGGGGGGGGTTGTTTGTTTTTAGTTGCTGAAATACAGAGAAATATTATTCATGGAAACCAGTAAGAAAGGAGAAGTCATTCCACAACCCAGACATAAGCTTGTGTTTATACTTTTGGTGTATTTCTTTCTAGCTTTTACTTTTTAAAATTATTTGTATATGTTCGTGCACTCCAGTCCTGCAGCTTGAAATTAGGGCCTGGATACTGTTCTGAGCTTTTGTGCTCAAGGCTAGCACTTACTTGAACCATAGCTCTGTTTCCAACTTTTTTGATAGTTAATTGGAGATATGTGTCTCATGGAGTTTCCTGCCAGGCTGGCTTTGAGCCACAATCCTTGTATCTTAGCCTCCTGAGTAGCTAGGATTGCAGGCATGAACCACTGGCACTTTTTTATAGGATAAAACAATACAAAAGTAGAATAATAGCCTTATAAATATACATTCCCCCAACACACCCGTACTGTTTTTATTTGTAGGAACATCATAATAAAATTTATGTTTACTGTGGAAAGTATAGTTTAGTATAATGGAAAAGTAACATTCACTTACAGTTTAGTAACTGTAGTTAATATTTGGTATATTCTCATTCTACCTTTGTTCTATGTATAAATACACTTGGTTTTATATGCTGGGTGTAATTACGTGATAAAAATATTTTTTGAAAAGCCGGGCGCTGGTGGCTCACGCCTGTAATCCTAGCTACTCAGGAGGCTGAGATCTGAGGATCGCGGTTCAAAGCCAGCCCGGGCAGGAGAGACCGTGAGACTCCTATCTCCAATAAACCACCAGAAAACCGGAAGTGGCGCTGTAGCTCAAGTGGTAGAGCGCTCGCCTTGAGCTGAAGAGCTGAGGGACAGCGCCCAGGCCCAGAGTTCAAGCCCCACGACCGACAAAAAAAAAAAAAAATATTTTTTGTAGCCAGCCACTGTGGCTCACACCTGTAATCCTAGCTACTCAGGAGGCTGAGATCTGAGGATCACTGTTCAAAGCCAGCCCAGGCAGAAAGTCCATGAGCCTCTATAACTCCAATTAATCACCAAAAAACCAGAAGTAGCATTGTAGCTCAAAGTGGTAGAGTGCTAGCCTTGAGCAGAAAAGCTCAGGGACAGTGCCAAGGACCTGAGTTCAAGCCCCATAATCAACAAATACTTTTTTTCTCCCCTTTGGCTGGATTAATACTATCTGTCTCATTAAAATTCTCCATAAACATTCTCAGTAGCTATAATAATAATTCATCAAACAGGATGTCCAGCATTTAGGTAAGTTTTAAAATTTGACTAAAGACTTTTTAGTCTATCAGGTAGAATAGTATCTAATAGGATTGAACGAGAACAAACTGGTTATGGCTTCATTTCATGGGTTTTGGTTCTTGTCTGTCTTGTTCTGTCCAGCATTCTTTGGGACCATAATACTATAATCATTGGAAATGGGTTTATCTCACAGTGGTCAGTGTATGAAAAGTGGGCAGAGAAATTACATGTGTTCTATGTTTGCATCCATATGGTAGCCTTCACACTACCTCAGGAATATATAATAGGAATGTATTTTAACATTTTACACTCCTCGGGTGAAAGGCATTATCATCAAGTAGGTGAACGTCCACCTCCAAGTGACCTTCTCCACCTTTTGCCAGGCCACATTCTCCAACCTATGACCCCCTCTTGGTTCACAGTCCCATCTTGAAACAACTCTCACTCTTGTCTCTGTCAGGGCCCAAGCTTTGCCAAATTGAAGGAATTGGAGATCGACTATTACAAGTTTTACTCTCCCCACTAGGGAATCTACTGTTGACTTAGCACTAGCAGACACCAAGAGTGATAGGAGGCAATTAGTTATATGACAGCTCAGTCTCAGACCCAGGCAAAGTCCTAACTATGTCTCAGTCTTAGCCTATTACAGCACCCAGTGTGGTGTTGAATGTTGTACTTGAGTTGGAACTTTCCTGCCTTCTCAATACTGTCTCCTCCAGGCACTCAGTATGTCACAGAATGGCAGTGGGTAGTGAGTCTCGCAAGGGCTCTTAGTATTGTCACACTGCCTCACATGTACATTCCTCTGCTTATTCTTTTGCATCCATCTGCTGATTTGAACTTGACGACCTTCACTTAAGGAGCAGGTAGGTAGGGCATGTGAAATCCTTCCTATGTCAAAGAAAGGAGAGTGTTCATAGCAGATGACACAGTGGTAGAGCCAGGACTTGAGCCTAGCCGCTTGTATTAACTATTCCACTGCCACCATTGATCCAGAGCTGCTAGGGTAGCTGCTTCTGACTAGGGCCTCATTTGCTGTCCCTGGAGAAGTGCTGGCCTCCAGATGGATGGTCCCCATTGGTACTCTCCTGAGCTAACATGCTGATATGCGTGCCTGGAATGCCTTTCTCCATCCTTCATCTCCTAATCTCATCTTAGACTAGCCTAGTAGATACTCTCTTGGCAGCTTTGGCTGTCTTTCCATGCTCATTGTGCCCAGAGACTTTACTGACTTCATGGCTGCTCACATTGCATTGTGCCTGCCTCCCTCCTTAACATGTGTACCCAGCTAGCTAGTAACTTCCTTGAAGATGAGCATCGTACCCTTTGCTTCAATGTGCCCTTGCCCAAAACTTGGTGCATGTGCTATTCATTTCCTAAGTGCATTTGGCTGCTGTTCATGTTTTGGTGTTAGAAGTCTGTTTTCTACACAGGTTTTATGCCGGGGGATCAGAGAGAAGTGGACAGCAGATTGTCGGCCCTCCCAGGAAGAAAAGTCCCAATGAGCTGGTGGATGATCTCTTTAAAGGTGCCAAGGAGCACGGAGCCGTAGCTGTGGAGCGAGTGACCAAGAGCCCTGGAGAGACCAGTAAACCAAGAGTGAGATAGGAGTCATTGTCTGTGCCCACACCACTGAGTTCCTAGGAGGGCTACTTCGAGCCAAGGACTGATTTGTCTGTTTTCTCATGTGTTCACTGGTTTCCTATGTAGAAGATGGGTAGTTTCTTTCACCCTTTTACAGGGAAACACAGTTAAGGGCAAAATTTCTAAATCTGTGACCTAAGTCCAGAAAAGGTCCTGAAAACATGTTTGCTTTGTCCTACTCATTATGATTAACTCAGTGAATGCTTTGCTTCATTTTGTTTGAATTGAAGTAATCACTACCAATTTATATGTAAAATCTGAGTATTTGATGTTGGGAAAATATAAAAGTCTTTAGTGTTGTACCCAAATTCTTCCATGGCCATAATTAACTGTTACTTAGTGGCAGGTATTTCCTTTAGCTGGGCGTCTTTGCTGTTTGCAGCTTTCACCCCAGTCCTGACCACTTGATTCATTTACCATACTCCTGGCCTTATGGCCCCTTGAGTTTGATTTCCACTGGTCAGGATCCTCGTCCTCTTTGCTCACTTAAAATGCATCACCGTATGAGTGATAAGCACCACCATATGTTCATGAACTCTTCTTTGACAGCCATTTGCAGGGGGTGGCTACCGCCTTGGGGCAGCACCAGAGGAAGAGTCTGCCTACGTGGCAGGAGAAAGGCGGCGGCATTCCAGCCAAGATGTGAGTGGGCCCCTCCCTTTGGTAAAGAAGCAGTGACTTGTGCATGAACCAGTGACCTCTGAGAGAGGCCTACAGAAACTGTTCTTGCTATGGTCTCAACTGGCGCAGTCCAGGGAAGGCTAAGGCATCTAATCTGCTGTGGGAGGGTGTGGTGCGGCTGGTGAAATGGGATGGGGAAGGTACAGATAAATGAAGGTTTCTGAGCATTCCACAGGTCTCAGGCAGAGGGACAGTGTATGGTATGGGCCTGGTTGAAGAACTTGACATTCAGAACACCAGATTAGGCCTAAAACACTTTTTGTTCATCTGTTTTCCTAATGTCCAGGACTTTTTTCCTGTGGAAGTACATAAAGTCTCTCCTCTTACAAGTGCAATCATACTGTATAATTTTTTTTTTTTTTTTGCCGGTTCTGGGGCTTGAAATCAGAGCTTGATCCTTAGCTTTTTCCTCAAGGCTGGTGTTTTACTACTGGAGCCACGGATCTACTTCTGGCCTTTTTTTTTTATTTTAACAGTTAATTAGAGATAAGAGCTTTGCGGACTTTCCTATCTGGACTGGATTCAAACCTAGATCCTCAGATCTCAGCCTCCTGAGTAGCTAGAATTACAGGCAGGAGCCACTGGTGCCCAACTAATTTTGAATCTTTTTAAAAAAATACTTTGGGGATTTATTCCAAAGTAAAAGGAAATAGGCTGAAAACAAATCTTACTCCCTTGTGGCAGCAGCTACCAGGGTTGTTAACAGAAATTGTAGGTACCTTTTCTTTTTTATTTTTTTTATTGTTATGAAGGTGATGTACAGAGGGGTTACATACAGTTACATAAGTCAGGTAAAGAGTATATATTTCTGGGGTTGGGAAGGTGGCCCAGTGGTAGAATGCTTGCCTTGCATGCATGAGGCCATGGGTTTGATTCCTCAATACCACATAAGCAGAAAAAGCTGGAAGTGATGCTGTGGCTCAAGTGGTAGAGCGCTAGCCTTCAGCTGAAGAGCTGAGGGACAGCGCCCAGGCCGAGTTCAGGCCCCACCACTGGCAAAAAAAAAAAAAAAAAAGTATATATTTCTTTTGGGACAGTACCATCCCCTTTCCTCGCTCTTGCCCAGTTTTTCCCTCCCATCCCCACCCACAAGTTGAATAGTTCCTTTTCAACATAGTGTCTAATGAGTACCATTGTACTTTCCTAGCTGGGCTGGCTTTGAACCACAATCCTCAGATCTAGGATTACAGGCATGAGCCACTGGCACCCGGCTGTAGGTACCATTTTTAATGACTGAAAATAGCCTAGGAGTAGTCTGGCTATGGCAGATGAGTAGAATACTAGCTGCATACATGGACTGGCAGCCCTACAGATAAGGGAACCATAGCTTTGATTGGGGCACCCACTCACAGCCACCCAGCTAGCAAGTCCCAGTGAAGACACAAACCCAGGTCTTCATAAAGCAGTGCCAGTGCTCCTCAACTGTACCACATTCCTTCCTATTATCAGCTAGTGCTTGGTTGGTGGGGTGGTCATGTTTCATTTGCATGCATGTGTATATTCGTATGTATGCTTGCCTATTAGTGTTTGAATGCTGCATAGCTGATAATAGTTTGTAAGCTCAAGTTGATGGGTTGTCAGGTTCCTGTCATTATGTTAATGGCTCTCACTGCTGTCGTCACAGGTTCATATTGTGCTGAAGCTCTGGAAAAGTGGATTCAGCCTGGATAATGGTGAACTCCGGAGCTACCAAGACCCATCCAATGCCCAGTTTCTGGAGTCTATCCGCAGAGGGTGAGCAGAAAGGCCTTCTTTTTAGTCTTGAGTTAGTGAATGTCATGGCAGGTAGGAAGAGAGAAGCTGAACATTTATCATAAGGTTTTTGAGTTAGAGTTAGTACAGTCAAATACATATTCACGGACCAGTTTCAGAAACTTTTTTCCTGTCGGTCTTGGGGCTTGAACTCTGGGCCTGAGCCCTGTCCCTCAGATCTTCAGCTCAAGGCTAGCACTTTACCACTTGAGCCACAGCAACCACTTCTGGTTTTCTGGTGGTTTATTGGAGATAAGAGTCTCATGGACTTTCCTGCCCGGGCTGGCTTTGAATCATGATCTTCAGATCCTCCTGAGTAGCTAGGATTACAGGCGTGAGCCATGGCACCTGGCTTAGTTTCAGAAACTTTGTGTCCATTCTTCCCTTTGGACCTAGAGCCAAGTGGCAAAGTAAGAAGTATTTGCTGTGGTGGAACAGGAAAGAGAGAAATGGAGCCTCTCCATGGCTGGAATGGAGCCTCTCCATGGCTGGCTAGCAGTAACTTCCCTCTAGAACAGAGTTTTCCCCTTTCTGGCATTTTTCCATCCTCACTGTGAACCCCAGCATTGCTTTTTTTTTTTTTTTTTTGGCTGGTACTGGGTCTTGAACTCAGGACCTAGGCACTGTCCCTGAGCCTCTTTGTGTTCAAAACTAGTGCTCTACCATTTGAGCCACAGCACTACTTCTGGCTTTTTCTGAGTAGTTTACTGGGAGATAGACATCTCACGGACTTTTCTGCCTGGTCTGGCTTCAAACCGCAATCCTCAGATCTCAGCCTCATAAGTAGGTAGGATTATAGGCATGAGTCACTAGTAGCCAACCTAACGCTACCTTTTGTCTCACAGGGAGGTGCCAGCAGAGCTGCGGAGGTTAGCTCATGGTGGGCAGGTGAACTTAGACATGGAGGACCATCGGGATGAGGACTTTGTGAAACCCAAAGGAGCCTTCAGAGCCTTCACTGGAGAGGGCCAGAAACTGGGCAGGTAAGAACATGGCTTGAGTTGTGTTGTTCCTGCGTGTTATAGTGCTTCCATTCTGGCAGGGGTTAACTTGACAGTTGGAAAAACTTCACCTGTTTGCCAACAACAAGAATACACTTGAGGGTGAGGACACTGCTTCTGGGTGAGACTTGGTTGCTTGCCAGGCCTTCTGCAGTGGTTGTTTTTGTGAAGGACATGGCTGAGTCCCAGAATTGTAATTGGGACAGTTTATTCCATTGTGAAGACAATTAGCACTTTGTTGACTGAAGCTCTTGTTGTGAGAAGGGCTGGTTTCCCGTGACTCAGTGTTTGCAAGGAGACTGCTGGTTGTGGAAGTCACCTCTGACTTTCTTGCTTCTGGGTGGATCGTCCTTACTGCGGCAGATAGCCAATTCTTTGGGGAGACCACCAGTTCTTTGGGGAGACCAGTGGCCGGAGGGACAGTATTCAAGAAGACCAGACTGAGTCCTGTCCTTGGTGTGTCCTACCAAATGAATAGAATGCTGGTGCTCTTACTGAGGAAGCAGAAGCTCAGTGTGTCAACCTCTGTCTGCTCCTCTTCTCAGAAGGTGCAACTCTCAGAAGGTGCTATGATGGTCATAGGTAGTTGGGAGCACCTCAGTGATTTGGGTCTCAGATTCACGTAAACAAAACAAGACAAGATCTTGGATAATGACAGCAAGCAGCTATTTGAGGGCTTGCTGCTATGTACAGAAAGAAACATTTCCATGTATTTATCTCCTTTAATCCTGTTTCGTCCCCATTCTGCAAGTAAGGACTGAGGCACAGTCACTGTCTAGCCTTGCCTGGGGTCAGATTGCTGGTAGTGCTGAGCTAGGCTCCCCGTCTGCTCTTGTTGGCCATGCTGTGTGTGGGTTTCTGGATGTTCTTGCACAGCCTCTTGGTGCCTCTATTATATGCTGGGGTGGTATGTACTTTCAGTGTTTCCTCTACTGTCTAGGAGATTTTACTTTTTAATTGGTGAGGTTTCTGGAATTCTGTCCTACTACCCTTCAGATCAATACTGGGCTCTTGAACAAGATGTTTCTTGTTTTTTGAGACAAGGTCTTAACTGTGTCACAGTGCAGGGTAGCCTCAAACTCACTATGTAGCTCAGGTTGGCCTCAAACCTAACCACTAATGCTGGTATTACAGCTGTGGGCCTCCACACGCTGTCTTCACCTGTACATAGACATAAGTCCCTGTCTTATGGACTGTTTTGAGGTTTAAATGAGTCTGTGTGCATTGGACCTTGGAGATGGTGCCTTACAAATAGCTATTGGGCTCATTGTGTGTGCCATCCCACCTCCCCTTGTAAAAGAAATGGTAGGTGAGAGCACCACAGCCAGGTCTGTGCATCGGACTTCTTCCGTGTCTGCTCCTTTGCCAGGCCCTCTGCCCATGTCCTCTCTCTGATCCTCCCAGCCAAACAACTTGTTTTATATAAAAACACAGAAGCCTTAGAAGTTGTGTGACTTGCTCTAGGCCACTCTGCTACTTCAGTGGTGGAGCTTGGGCCAAATGGCTGGCAGTACCACTGCAAAGGTTAGTGGTGGCCGCCACTCATTGGGCAGCCTGCTCTGAAAGGTATGCAAGGTGAGGAGTAGATCTCCATTTACAATAGAGGAAGGGTGAGGTGTAGGAACTACTACCATTCAGTAGAGAATTTGGGGGCAGTCTGTTCACCTAACAGCCTCTCCTCTCTCAGAGGTCATCTGCTAAGAGAAAAGCTAAGAACACGGTAGCTAGGTGGTTCACAGGGGAGACTTCCAAATGGCTATAGAGAGTTGGGTAGTGTGTGTGGACTTCATGTTTGTCAGCCACTCCCAGTGTTTTATATCATTCTCTAATCCTCACGAAAAGGGAAGTAGGTAGACTCTTCATCCTTTTAAAAGCCCCTTATTGAAGCTAAGGGAGTTTGAAGCAGTAGCAAAGAGCACACAGCTAGTTGGTGGTCTTAGGTCCTGGTCTGATTGTAAGATCTGAGCTGTAAGCTGGCAGATCTCCATTTGTTGTATAATTAATACATACACAACTTGGCCCTTAATTAGTCCCCAGGAATTCTTGTCCCCTAACCCCCATGGTTGGCACATAAGTATGCAGTGTATACTATGGGATGCCACCCTGAAGAGTGCATCACAACCAGTCACCTGCAAAGCTGTGTTAAGGCTGCTGAGGCCACAGGCTTGGAATGCCCCTTCAATCACTTCATGGAGCCTAGACTTAACTTGGTCCCCTGGGCCCTTCAGCCTCATGGCCTATTCTCTGCCACCCCAGACCCTTGATCAGGTGGAGACACTAAGGAAGAAGGGAAGTTAAGAGCTGACCCAAGGCTCCTCCTGAGGAAGCAGTTCTAACAAGTGACTCAGGGGAGAGGGAAATTCTTCTGGGTCCCATCTGTCTGCTTCAAGTCATTATGTGGCTCACCAAACAGGGTCATGTGCAGGACAGCCATTCAGTAAACATCAGAGTAAGGGCTGCCTGCTGGGGTCTGGTTTTTGCTCCTGACCTGATGTGCTCCCTTTCTCTCAGCACTGCCCCCCAGGTGTTGAATACCAGCTCTCCAGCCCAGCAGGCAGAGAATGAAGCCAAAGCAAGTTCTTCCATCTCAATTAACGAGTCAGAGCCCACCACAAACATCCAAATCCGGCTTGCCGACGGAGGGCGGCTGGTGCAGAAATTTAACCACAGCCACAGGTACCTTGTGTTGTCTGGCCTAGCTGGTGCTAGCAGTGTCTCTGGCACAGGTGTGGGAAGTTGGTATGGGTAATTTGTGCTTTTCCTGAGCAGTAGGGTGGAATGTCTGCAGGTCTGAAGCCCATGGTCCCAGTCCCCACTCACCCATCACAGTAGCCAAGGACTGCTCTTCCCTCCTGTGGGTCTCATTCTTCATCTCAGGTTCAAGCCCTGAACTCTCTCGAAAACAAATCTTAGGCTAAAGCCCAGGTACCAGTGAGACCTAATTAGAGCTGCTATAGCTGACAGGGGAGAGGAAATACAGTGCCCACACTTAACCAGCTGACTTTCTCTCACATCCTCCCTTCAGGGGCCTTTGGAAACCACTAGATTATAAGTTTTTCCTGGAATTGGTCTTTGAGAATCCTGCTGTATTGTCCCAGGCCATCTGAGATGGTCAAGGCAAACTGCTTCCTCTGTTTTAAAGATAGGGAAACTGAGTCACCAAGAAGTAAAGAGACTGGTGTTTTTTAGAGGGCCGTTGCCTGTGAAGGCAACTCCTTTCTCTAGAACAGAATAGAGTGTCTAAGCTTCATCAGTTGTGAGCTAACCAAGCCAGGACCTATGTGTGGGCCAGTGACAGGTTTCACAGCTGTTAAGTGTTAGCCAGGCTCAGGGTAAAGGTATGAAACAAGATAGGGATGAGGCCAGGAGCACAAGGAGGCCTCCTGGACTTTTCTAAACGGGTGGCATGACCCAGCTCACTGACCTGAGATGCTGCCTCACTCATCACCCAGCATGGCTGCTGCTCACCCAAGATGCAGCCGGTACAGAGTGGAGGAGGGAGAGAGCAGGACTACATTCCATACATTGTGCAAAAGCAAGAGGCTGTTGGAGGGAGGTGGCTATCCTGCCATTGCAAAATTGAGGTCATAGGCACCTTGTAGATAAAGGGATTCCTGGACAGCTTGCTGTTATTGTCCTGTGCCATTCTGGTCTACTGAAAGAGACAGTAGTCAATGATTGCCTGGAATTGTTTGCTTCCAATTCAGTGCCCTGGAACAGGGGAAATGCTGCCCTGTGGAAGTGTGGTCAAGATTAGAGGAAAGGAGACAGGGCTTACAGAACTGCACAGCAGAGGGTAGCTTGACGAAGCACTAAGTAAAATGAGAGGAGAGAGAGTAAAGGAAGGAGGCCTTGGACACAGTAGGAAGTTGGGAGCTTCCCACATGGGAGTGTGGCTAGTCTGTGATGCTTTCTGGTGACAGCTTTGCCAGCTCTGGAGGAGTAGGCAGAGAGGGGGCTCTGTAGGTAGTCATCCTTCCTCCCCAGGGTGGGAGCTGTGGGCATCAGCAAAGGACTCTGTTCACTGCTTCCCATTTACACCTTCTCCAGGATCAGCGACATCCGGCTCTTCATTGTGGATGCCCGGCCAGCCATGGCTGCCACCAGCTTTGTCCTCATGACTACCTTCCCCAACAAAGAGCTGGCTGACGAGAGCCAGACCCTGAAGGAAGCCAACTTGCTCAATGCTGTCATCGTGCAGCGGTTAACATAACTGCCCAGCCCAGCCTCCCCTCTCTCCTGTGTTTCCCATGGCCAGCAACCATGCCTGTGGGGACACCCTCCTGCCCCTGTGCATACCCAGCAGTCCAGTGCCACGTCTCCTCCGTAGCTCTGGGTTCTTAGACTTTGGTTGGACATTTTTTTTTTCCTTAGTTGCGTTTCTCGAGTTTTTGTGATGATCAATGGACTTTAAAGAAAAAAAAATAAAAAGAACCAAAAAAACTGAAGGGCTGTCACCACATGTTGTATGAGTATCCACAGAGGCAGCTTGATAAAGTCTTGCTTATCTTGAAGATGGGGACCTTTAGCTTTTGTAAAAATCATTAGGTGCATGCTGCTCACCTGCTGGCATGTCCTTCCACCACCCCTAAAGGTGGCTTGTGGGGATCCCCTTCCTAGGGAAGGAAGTGGGGAGATAGGGGTTGCGGCTTTGTAGCTCTCATTCCACAGGAGCACATCCCCCCTAAAGTGTGAGGGCAGACCTGGATGCACACAACCAGACACTGCAGGGCCTGCACCGGCCAAGGTACTGCCCTACCCACCCTGCCCTGTTCTCACCAGCTGGACTGCTCTCCCTGGTGACTCAGTTGCTGTCGTTGCTTTCTGTGTACAGTTCAGCCCAGAAGAACCAAAATGCCACTGAGCTGTTCACCAGTGATGTGGGAGTGGGTGTCTTCTGCCATAGCACCTCTGTTGGTGTCTGCTAGAGCTTTCAGTCAGACAGCTGAGGTGAATGCGGCATGAGCCTTTGGCTATGGTGTATACTTTTTCTCTCCCCACTTCTGACCAGTGCCTTAGGCTGCAGTTCTGGCCTGGTAAAGACCCTCTACCTGGCAGTTTGCTTCCTTGCTCAGGTCAGGGGTGGGGAGCCTCTTTCACCTTACTGTAATGACCCAGGAGTGAATGGATCCTTGATACTGTCCTCAGCCATTTACTTTTCTGCATTACCCACCACTCCAATCCAGGACCCTGCACAGGAGTGTACTCAGCTGCAAAGACTCATCCTGAGAACAGGCCTTGGCTTGATGCTTCCAGCCCAACAGCCACAGCAATTGCCTCCCATGTTTACTGCAGCAAGGTGGAGGTGACTGGAAAAACAAAATTGTCATCTTGACTATAAAAACCAGAATAAGAGTTGGGTGCCAATGAGATCTGAGGATCACAGTTTGGAGCCAGCCTGGGCAGACAAGTCTGACTCTTCATAGATAACTATCAAAAAGCTGGAAGTGGAAGAGTACCAGCTGTGAGTGGGAAAGTTGAAGCTCCAGTACTAGCAAACATAAAAAGGACCAGGAGCCAGGTACTGGCTCACACCTGTAAGCCTAGCTACTCAAGAGATCGAGATCTGAGGCTGATGGTTCAAAGCCAGCCCAGGCAGAAAAGTCCACAAAACTGGAAAGGAAGCTGTGGCTTAAAGTAGTAGAGTGCTAACCTTGAGCAAAAGAGCTCAGAGACAGCACCCAGGTCTTGAGTTCTAGTCCCACAACCAACAAATTTTTTTAAAAAGCCGGGCGTCAGTGGCTCACACCTGTAATCCCACCTTCTCAGGAGGCTGAGATCTGAGGATCGTGGTTCAAAGCCAACCTGGGCAAGAAACTCTGAGGCTATTATCTCAATAAACCACTCAAAATCAGAAGTGGCGCTGTGGCTCAAGTGGTAGAGCACTTGCCTTGAGCTTAAGAGCTCAGGGATGGCACCCAGGCCCAAAGTTCAAGCCCCATGACCAACAAAAAAAAAAAAAAAGATGAGGGTTGTATATTTTGTACTGAGCTCATTGCCTTTCTAAGTGCTATAGAGATTCCCAATGCCTCACTTGGCAGTATCAACCTAATAGCCAGGGCACAATTGCTAAGTAATAAGGTGCTGCCTGGCAGCTCCTGGAACCCATGCTCAACACCTACTCAGGCCCTGTATACACCCTGACCCTTGGGGGCGACTGCAGGGTTCCCACATCACAGGGCAGGGGAACAGACTCAGCCGGTGAGGGAGCCTCAAGACTGCTAGCAACCTCAGAGACTCCACAGTGCCAGGCCTCTGCCTCATACCTGGCCACTTGAAGAGCAAGAGAGGCTGCTAGAGTAGAGAGAACTGAGCATTTAGAGGAGCCCTACACCCCAGGAGTCTGTAGGACTTGCAGTGTCTCCTAAGGGCCAGAAGTAAACAAAGCAGCTGGACTAGGCTGTTTTGCATCCTGCTGTAGAAATGGACCCGGGTAGAGGATGGTCCTTGGGTTCCACCACTCAAGAGAGAAGCAAGCAGTCAGGGCCTCCAGGAGAATATGAGCCAGTGCTTCTAGCAGTGGACCAAGACCTGAAGATCCCGAAGACACCCCATTGAGAGTGTCAGAGCATCTTCCCCGGCCACAAGAAGCCAAGAGTTGCTTTCCTACTCCACCTCTCTGGCACCTGGGCCTTGATATGGCAGAAGCTGTACCTTTAAGAGAAGTTCCAAGTCAACTGGCATGGGAATGAGGTGGGTTTTAATTTACATAATGTATGTACAACCTAAATATATTGTTTAAGTTGGTGTTTCTTTTCTACCTCATCCATTTGAGAGACACCCTTCCTTCCCTCCCCACAATGTAGTTCTTAGGCAGCCATCCTTCCTGACTTCCTGAATATAAACCAATAATTGATGCGTACTCTAAGACATTAAATTCCACTTTTACCTGAAGCTTTGAGAAGGACAAGCTCGAGATGATCACAGCACAGTGACACAGAGGGAAGCATGCAGTGCTCTTGGTTGTGTCTGAAGCAGCTGTGAGCAGAATGGTTATAGGAAGAGAGAAGGGAAGGCCCCAAGAGCTCTGGACAGATGGCCAGCTCCCCAACAGGATGGCAAGGCCCAGCACAATGCCTGGCACATAGGAGGTGCTCAATAATTAGTCATCATTACTAAAAACAGTTGACCCATTCCTGTGTTTGTCCAACAAGTATCTGTGTACAACTGTTGGGTAAGTGAATTTATGAATGGTGAATAGCTAACAATAGAACATCAGCTGCCATTATGAGCCTTGGCTACTTGCCAGGTTCTAGTTTGCAGTCACGTGAAGCAATTCATTTCATCCTAACAATGGCCCTGGGAGACAGGTGTGTTAATCCTGCTTTAGAGATGAGGCAGCAGGTTGTCTGGCTCAAAGCCAAACAGACGTGGATGGGATTTCAATCTGGTCCAGGGAACTACAGACCTTTTGAATAATAGTACCATGGGATATTTTCCCTGGTGGTATACCCAGCTCCTTCCTGGGGCACTGTTGGGGCAGCAGTTAATCTCCATATGTGTTCAGCCTGTATGTGAGCCCCAACTTTGCCATTTTGCCTATGTGGTTTAGCTGTGCCTCAGTTTTCATCTGAAAAAATGACATGGGTGGTAGCAACACCTGACCTCCCAGATGTTGTAAGGCATTGAAGAGGTTGAAGGGCCTCTGGTGGCTCAGAGTCCTAGAGTAGGAACAGTTGGGGAAATGGAGCCAGTGGAGTTAGCAGCATCAGAGGGCACCAATGTAAGCTGGACTCAGCCATTGGATGGCTAGAGAGATGACAGTGGTCAGGCACCCGGCTGGAGGGAATAGCAACTGGGGGGGGGGGCGAGAGTCTAGAGTTTTCTCTAATGACCCCATAGGGCAGGCACTGCAGGAAACAATGTACTGCTCCATTACTTCCTGTGAACCCCAACAAGACTGGAATTCTCCAGCCAGACTCTCCACCCCTCAGTCCTCATGGACAGCTAAGGCCCAGTGAGCTGCCTACTGGCGTCCACTCATCCATCACCCCCACCAGTCCCCTCTTCCTACCTCACATGTAGCCCTCATGGTTGACAGTTGGATTGACCCAGCCCCAGAAACCCAGGCAGATTGAAGTGGGGGGTGTTCAGGCCCTGGACATAGTCCCTAGCACCTGCAGGCATGCAATGAAGGTGAGGGGCTAGTCCCCTTCACGGAGTTACTTACTTCTAACACAGTGGGTAAGATCCTAAGAACAGGAGTGTGGGGAGAGGGAACAACAGGGAAAAAGGTTTGGAGACGTGAAAAAGGCACAAGTTCTTTAGAACACATTAAGTCTGGTGTTTGTGGGTGTGAAGTGAGTGTGAATCTGTGTGACAGCAAGCTTCAGTGTGTATATGTGTGAGGGTATATCTGAGGGTATGTGTACCTCCCAGGCAGCTTATTGGCAGGACATGAATGTGCACAAGGGCACTCACCGTCACACAGAGGGCTGTCACACACCTGGCCAGGTGGCTTGAGGTCACAATCAGGCAGACACAGTGTCTTTAACTCAGTGTTGTTTGCAATTTCTCTTGTGATTTGCACAACAATGAAACCCCCCCCCTTTTTTTTTTTTTGTCAGTTGTGGGGCCTGAACTCTGGGCCTGGGCGCTGTCCCTCAGCTCTTTAGCTCAAGGCTATCGCTCTACCACTTGAGCAACCTCACCACTTCTGGCTTTTTCTGCTTATGTGGTGCTGAGGAATCGAATCCAGGGCCTCACGCATTGCAAGGCAAGCAATCTACCACTGAGCCATCTTCCTAGCCCGTGTCATTGTTTTTTGAGGGATATGAGTTTATTATTCAAAATTGTGCCACACATTGGGCTGGGAAGGTGGCTCAGTGGTAGAGCGCTTGCCTTGCATGCATGAGGCCCTGGGGTCGATTCCTCAGTGCCACATAAGCAAAAAGAAAAAAGCTGGAAGTGGCACTGTAGCTCAGGTGGTAGAGTGCTAGCCTTGAGCTGAAGAGCTGAGGGACAGCACCCAGGTCCAGAGTTCAGGCCCCACGACCAGACCCAAAAAAAAAAAAAAAAAAATTGTGCCACACTGATGCTGATGACTAGTATACATATGATCATGGCTTTTCTCTTGGGATTAATATTGTGGTGTTTCTATATACTAAAATATTTCCATAGGACTAAGACCGTTAAGAGAATAAGGATCTTAGGTGAAAATGGTCACTAATGGCTCTGGTGTTCTAACTCATGGAATTAATATTGAGCACCTGTGAATTATGTAGTATGGAGAGCACAAGGTCTCTTAGAACTTAAGACTAATTCTTAGAACTTCAGACTAGTTCTCAGTGAACTTAAGACTTCTTTGCACATTAATCCTTTTTTTTTTTTTTTTTTTTTTTTGTCAGTGGGGCTTGAACTCTGGGCCTGGGTGCTGTCCCTCAGCTCTTCAGCTCAAGGCAAGCACTCTACCACTTGAGTCACAGTGCCACTCCCAGTTTTCTGGTGGTTAATTGAATATAAGAGTCTCATGGACTTTTCTGCATGGGCTGGTTTTGAACCGTGATCCTCAGATCTCAGCTTCCTAAGTAGCTAGGTTTACAGGCATGAGCCACTGGTGCCCTGCTGCACTTTAATCTTTAGTTTTTATAATTTAACTTTTGTCTACCCTGGCCACCATCATACAAGACACCTCAGATAATTCCCATACTAAACTAAATCTATTTTAGAAGAATTCTATTTTTAAAAGAGCTGTAGCAGATTAGTGTACTAAGAAAAAGAAAGAGGAGGAAGAGAGGGAAAGGAAGGAAAGAAGGAAGGGAGAGAGGGAGGGAGGCAAGAAAGGAGAAAGGGAGAGAGGAAGGGACGAATGGATGGTTTGAAAGTGCAGTCTGAATTTTTTTTTATTTTGATTTGTTTTTATTATCAAGGTGATGTACAAAGGAGTTACAGTTATGTAAGTCAGGTAGAATACATTTCTTTTTAAAATGCTTTTATTGTTATTACAAAGGTAATATACAGAGGGGCTACAGTTACATAAGTCAGATAATAAGTACATTTCTTTTTGGACAATGTCAGCCCTTCCCTTTCTCTCTCACAGGTTTTCCCTCCCATCCCCACTGAATTAATTTGTTTTCATGTGTCATTTTTGTCCCCATCTTTTAGTCTGTGTTTATGATGGCAACTAAGAAGTCTGATGGTGTCTGTTAGAGACTCTAAGCACCTCCCTGGCACCAATTCTTGCTTCGGCCACCATGATGAGCCTGTAAGAAAATGAGTCCTAAACAAACAGCATTGGACATAACTTAATCTGTGCCTGAAATTCCTAGAAATAACTGGCCAATGTACTTGTAGCCACTGAATTTTTACATAATGCAAAGCTCTTGAGCTCACCTTATGGGCACTTAACATTTTAGTGTGCTTAACTAAAAGATTTTTGGCATGTGTTTATGCACAGTTGAATATCTTTTGATAGTTCTTATTGTAGGGTTAATACAAAGATCCATTTCCAGAAGAGTAATTAAGCTCAGCAATAAAAATGCTATGCTTTTTGTAAATTTATGACCCAGAAAAATTCAAGCCCCAGATTCCTTTCCAGGAAAACTTGGGACAGAGCCTGTAATCCTGCTACTACGGAGGCTGAGATCTAAGGATCATGGTTGAAAACCAGCACAGGCAGCAAAGACCACAAGACTCTTATCTCCAATAAACCACCAGAAAACGGGAAGTGGTGCTGTGGCTCAAGTGGTAGAGCACTCTGCTTGAGCTGAAGAGCTGAGCGTCAGTGCCCAGGCACAGAGTTCAAAACCCACAATTGACAAGAAAAGAAAAGAAAAAGAAGTCACCACAAAAATAGCAGGGATTGCATCTATTCTCCTGCAGATGACATTTCATTTTTCCTTATAGCTGTGTAGTATTCCACAATGTATGTGTAGCATTCTTTACCCATTCATCTGTTGTTGTGCACCTAGGTTTCCATCACTTATCTACTGCAAATTGTGTTAAAATAAACATGGATATATGAGTGTCTTTCTCCTATTTTGACTTACTCTCCTTGGGATAAGATAATGGCAGACATTTTTAAAGGTTACCTGAGAATGTTCCTTTTCAGAGCTAAGAGTGGACTCTTGAACACACCCTATGGTTCTTTCCTGTGGAGGCTCCATCTTTCTTTGTCAGGCTCTGACTGCTAAATTCCAGGCATCCAGTGTGCGCTCTCCTTTCAGGAATCCTTGCCCATTACACTACTAGTGCCCCAATTCCCAGGCCAGCAGCATCACTTGGAAACTTGTTAGAAAAACAATTTCTCTGGTTACACCTCAAACTACTGAATTAAATACTATGAATGAAATCCACCACTGGGTTCTACCAGATTGGCGCATTTCAGAGAATCCCGGAGAGCCCCTGTGCCCTACAAGTGCAGACTCTTCGGGTCAAGATCTGTGAGCATGGATCGTATTACCCCAGAGACTTCTAGTTGCAAGTATCAGAAAGTCCAGTCCAAACTGGCAGCAAGGAGAATTTATTGGCCCACAAATTGGAAAAATTTAAGAAGCTACTGAATTATAATCAGGGTTCTCTCTGAGTGAGTAACTGCACACATAAGGATGTGGAATTTCTTACCTCTGTGATATGACTGAATTGTGTCACCCCCATCCCTACCTCTACCCCCAAATTCCTCTGTTGAAGCCTGTTCACCAGTGTGGTGATGTTTGGCGATGAGGACTCTGTGGGGTAATGGGGCTGAGGTCAGAGTGAAACTGACCCCATGTCCAGATCCATCTACCCTTAGAAGAGGTCCCTGCATTCATTCTCTCCCTGCCTCTCTCCCCTTCCAGTCCCCCTTTTTTCCCACACACTCACAGATGCAGCTGAATCTAGATAAACTCCCTTCTCCCCCTACCCCCCCCCTTGTTCTCCTGTGGCAGATGACAGTAAGCCAAGAAGGGAAACTTATCAGACCCAACTATGCTGGAACTCTACTCCCAGACTTCCAGACTCCAGAAACATGAGAGACTTTAAAAAAAAAATTATGTATAAAATAAGGACAAATGGAAAGGTAGAAAGCTTGACATATAAAGAACAAAAATAGCCAGGTGCTAGTGGCTCAAACTAGCAATTCTAGTTACTTGGGATGCTGAGATCAGAAAGAGTTCAAGGCCAGCCCAGGCAGAAAAGTCAAGACTCCATCACAGCAGAAGAAAGCTGGATGTGGTCACACATGCCTGTCAGGTATCTATGAGAAGCCTGAAATAGCAGATCATGGCCTAGGCCCTGATAGGAAGTAAGATCCTATCTTAAAACCAAACAGTACAGCTGGGCACTGGTGGCTCACACCTGTAATCCTAGCTACTCAAGAGGCTAGGGGGTCTGCGTCTGGGAAGGTGGCTCAGTGGTAGAGTGCTTGCCTCGCATGCGTGAGGCCCTGGGTTCGATTCCTCAGCACCACATAAGCAGAAAAAGCCAGAAGTGGTGCTGTGGCTCAAGTGGCTCAAGGCCCAGAGTTCAGGTCCCACAACCAACCAAAAAAAAAAAGAGGCTAAGGTCTGAGGATCACAGCCAGCCTTGACAGGTAAGTCCCTGAGCCTCTTATCTTCAATTAATCACCAAAAAGCTAGAAGTGGCGCTGTCTCAAGTGGACTATCCTTGAGTGAAGACTATATGGAAGGGGAAGAAAGGGAAATGGAGGGGGCGAGGGGATTATGTAGATTCAGCTGGAGCTGAGTGTTGGGTGGGGGGGATGAGGAAGGAGAGGAGGACTGGATGGGGAGAGGGAGAGGCAGGGGGAGAATGAACTCTGGTGCCTTTTCTCCTAATGACATGTGGCTCAGACATGGGGGTCTGTTTCACCCTGACCCTGCTTAGGCCTTATCTCCAAACATCACTATACAATACCCAAGCCTTGAGTTCAACCCTTAGGAACTGTGGTCCCCTCCCCCCTCCTCGTGTGTGTGTGTGTGTGTGTGTGTGTGCGCGCGCGCGCGCGTGCGTGCGCGCACTTGTGCACAAGTACACATACCCTCAAAACCAGTGAACATTATGGCAAGAGGCATGGCTCAGTAATGGATAACTTGCCCCACAAGCCTGAGGCTCTGAGTTCAAACCCCAGCACCACCACCAAAAAGGAGAAGGAAGGGAAGGAGGAGGAGAAAGAAGAAGAAAATATTAAAACTAAAAACAACAAATACGTCCTTGGAGGCTGGGGGTAGAGTGTGTGGTTTAGCAGACACAAGGTCTTGGGTTCAATCTCCAATATCAAATTAAAAACAAAAGCAAAAACCTTTATACATGTTCATTAGGCAAATGTTCCTTGTGCTGTATAACACACATCAATCCTAGAGTCCAATTCATCTCAGGCCTTGCTGCATGTTGTCACAGGTCACTGAAATGATAGCCTCGTGCCTGCCTTCCTTTCCCCAAAAGCAGTGAGGAGGGAGTGTACATGTGAGGTGGTTGAGAAATCTTCATAGGAAGACATAAAGTCGACGTGGTGGAATGGCCACAGCCTCAAGGGTTTTGACCAGATGCCCAAACAGAGCCATGAGAGAACCTCCAGATCATAGGATGAAGATGAAGCATCTTCCTGCTCCAGCTAGGCTTGGGGGAAAATGGAATCCAGGAATTCTCTTAGCTCCTGGCTTCTCTCTCGCTTCATCAGGTATCTTCTATGCAGTCTGATTTTCTCTGTGTGGTAGGGGCAGGGTCTAGGCTATGTTCCCTCATTTTTTTTCCTTTTTTTGGGTGGTAGTGGTGGTGGTGCTGCTGCTGCTGGTCCTTAGGCTTGAACTAAGGGCTTGGGTACTGTCCTGTCCCTGAATTTCTTTTGCTCAAGGCTAACACTCTGCCACTTGAGTCACAGCTCTACTTCTAGCATTTTTATTTTTATTTTTGGTAGTTCAGTGGAGATAAGAGTCTCAGGGAGGGGCTGGGAAGGTGGCTCAGTGGTAGAGCGCTTGCCTTGCATGCATGAGGCCCTGGGGTCGATTCCTCAGCACCACATAAGCAAAAAAGAAAAAAAGCCGGAAGTGGCGCTGTGGCTCAAGTGGTAGAGCGCTAGCCTTGAGCTGAAGAGCTGAGGGACAGCGCCCAGGCCCAGAGTTCAGGCCCCACGACTGGACCCAAAAAATAAATAAGAAGAGTCTCAGGGAGCCGGGCACCGGTACCTCACGCTTGTAATCTTAGCTACTCAGGGAGGCTGAGATCTGAGGATAGTAGCTCAAAGCCAGCCCAGGGAGGAAAGTCCATGAGACTCATCTCCAATAAACCGCTCAGAAAACTGGAAGTGGCACTGTGGCTCAAGTGGTAGAACGCTGGCCTTGAGCTGAAGAGCTGAGGGATAGCGCCCAGGCTGAGTTCAAACCCCACGACTGACCCAAAAAAAGTCTCAGGGACTTTCCTGTTGGGGCTGGCTTTAAACAGCAATCCTCAGATCTTAGCTTCCTGAGTGGCTAGGATTAGTTGTGTAAGCCACTAGTACCCAGCCTATGTTCCCTCTTTTAAATATTTTCTCAATATTCGTTATAGACAGACCCCCAATTTTCACTTAGGTGTGTGTCCATCCAAAATGAAAAACGTGTTCCCAAAGCTTCCACTTTGCTAAACATGGCCATACCACTAAATTGTAGTCAAGCCAGGTGCTGGTGACTCATATGAGCCTGTAATCCTACCTAGTCAGGAGGCTGAGATCTGAGGACCATGGTTCAAATTCAGCCCAGGCAAGACAATCTGTAAGATGATCTCCAATTATCCATCAAAAAGCTGGAAGTGGAGCTGTGGCTCAAGTGGTAGAACACTAGCCTTGAGCACACCCCCCTCCCCCAACCAGGCCCTGAGTTCAAGCTCCAGGACTGGCGCGCGCACGTGCGCGCGCGCACACACACACACACACACACCAAGCTAATGAGGTGTGAAGAGATGTAAGTGGCTCTGATTTTATGATCTAGAAGTTTCTAATCCATGTTCTTAAAAGGGAAAGAGCTATTTTTTCTCCGTCCTCCTTTCCTTCTTCCCACCGTTGGATAAAACATGGAGCTGAGTAATCTTGGACCACACATATACCTCTAAGGATGTAGAGATACAAGCAGAAGCAGCCTGTGAGCTCCTGCCTGCGGGGAACACTCGAAACTGTTAAGAACCTTCCCTCTCGTTCCAGCGGATGATTTGTATCCTAACTAAAGGGCAGATTGCCAAGGCTCCCTCAAGCTCTAGGGAAGAAAGGAGACAAGGGATGGGAAGAGTGTCAAGAAGTTTCAGATGGAGTTTGCCTTAAGCAAAAAAGCTATGAGTTCAAGCACTAGGCCTGACACAACAACAACAACAAGAGATCGCAGTTTGGGTCAGGAGCTGGTGGCTCAAGCCTGTAATACTAGCTACTCAGGTTCGAAGCCAGCCCAGTCAGGAAAGTTCTAGAGACGCTTATCTCCAATGAACTACTAAAAGTCGGGAGTGGTGCTGCGGTTCAAAACCCACAAAAAACCCCATCCAAAACAAAATGAAACCCGCAGGAGCAAGCGCCGGGAGCTGGAGAAGCCTTAGCCCACATCTGCTCCCTGAGGAAGTCACAATGAGGCAGGCAGAGGAGCGGCGACACCACCCCAGCCCGGCCCAGCACAGCTGCATCCGGGGACCTGGAGCGTCCTGACTTCCGGCCCTCCCTCGCGGCCGCCGGGACTTCCGCGACGTGCGCGCCGCGTGGGGGCGAGCACGCAGGGCGGGGCGTGCGGGGGCGCGCGCGTGCGCAGGCGACGCGCGGAGGGAGGAGGCAGACTCGCCGAGTCGCCGCCAGGTTCGCTGCCGGTCCTCTGGCTCACCCGGTCTCGCCGCCCGCACCGCACCCGCCACCGTCGCTGCCGCCATGGGAGTGCAGGTGGAGACCATCTCCCCCGGAGACGGTGAGTAGACGCCCGCGGCCCCGGGCCTCCGCGCATCCTCTCACCCGCTCACCGTGCCGTCTGTCTGTCTCCGCAGGGCGCACCTTCCCGAAGCGCGGCCAGACCTGCGTGGTGCACTACACCGGTGAGTCGGGCGGGCCGCGGGGTGGGGGGTCCGGGACGGCGCCCCCTGCCCCAGGACCTTGGGCGACCGGCCGCAGAGGCCCGGGGGAGTCCGGGGCGTGGCGGCCGCGAGGCCCGCGTGGCTGGAGGCCGAGGCCTGGGCCACGCCCGGAGGGGGGCAGCCTGGGGCCTGCAGGACCCGGTCACTGTGAGCCCCGCCGTGGTGAGCGAGGCTGCGGCTAGGTGTGGCCTCGCATATCCTCATCCGGATCTGTGCCCGGTGTGCTTTCTTTATCGTACCCACTGCCGGGATGGGGAAACTGAGGCTTGAAGCGGCAGATGCTTGGGAATGGACAGAAACCTACTCGGAGACCCGGTGGGAAGGATTTGATCTACTTCTGTATCCCGATTGACACTAGCCCCGTGTGGGCTCAGCCCTTAGTGGCGATGAGTAGGGCGAGGTAACTTCAGGCTGTAGAGCTTCTTTACCCACCCACCCCCACCCCTCCCAACTCAGAGTTCCACCTTCTGCCGGCTCGGAAGCAACCCACTTCCGAAGTCTTCAGTGGGGCAGCACCTGGCCTTGGCGGGCATAGATGACCTCGGTCTTTTTCCTGAACTACTCAGCAGTCCAGACCTCGCTCACAGCGATGGCCCAGGGTGGACCAGACGCAAAACGTGCCACTGAACACCCCCAAGCCTACTAGGAGGGGAAGCTTTTCCTCATCTTCATGTCAAAGATAAGAAAACCGGAGGCCCAGGGAGGAAGTACATAGTGATTAAGCCAAAAGAAAATTTAGATTTTCTCACCCTCCACCACCACCACCCCGCGCCAAAATTTAAATATCAAGACTGCAAATCTTGGGACCATCTTTTACTCCATGCCCTTACAAGGTCCTCCTGGGTTGTATGCTGTGGGGAAAGGGGGAGGGCTGGGAGCTGGCTGTGACTCCATAGCTGTGGGCTGCTGGCTCCAGGAAGGGGGGGGGGCATGTTGCTGCCACAGTTGTTATGAATAACTTCCCTCCCCCTCCTTCCCCTTTCTTCCCCATCCCACCCTTTCCTCTGTTCCCCCTCCCCCTCCTTCCTCTGTTTCTTCTGCTCTCCTCCACCCTTCCTCCACCTCCTCCTCCTTCTCCTCCTCCTCCTGGGCAGTTCTGGCCAGACTGCTTGGGGACAACCCCTGTCCTTCCCTCCCTCATCTCAGGAGACTCCCTCTTTTCAGAGATGTGACTTCCATTGGAGGGGGAGCGACGGGGAAAGCTGCTAACATCTTCCCTTCCCAAAGCCTTTTTATTTCTCTAGCTCCTCTCCTTGAGTTGAAATGGCTGGGATGGAAGGCGTTAAGGGCTAGCTCCTTTAAATGCTGTCAGAGGAGGTGGGGTGTGGAAACTGCCTTTGGAGGGAACCTTCTTGAACAAAGCTGGAAAGTGGTTTGGATGTTTAACCAGCAGTCATTGTGGGACCACAGTTACCCTCTGAGGCTGGAAGCAGATAAGAGAAAAGCTCACCAGTTTGGCTGTTTATTTGATCAGCAAAGTGAGACAATAACCTTTGATTTGCAGTGCTTAGATGAGGGACCGTTCTTCGAATCTGCAGCCCCTCTGCACCTGTTTGTAAGTAGCCACATGAGTCTACTGGCTACTCCTGTCCCCCTCACGCTTGGCTGTTTTGGTGCTGCTGAAGGCTGGACACCATTGTGTGGGTAGAAACACATTTCACCACACTGCTTGGTGAAAAGGCCCCACACAGCATGTCTGGAGCCTTTTCCTAGAAGAACAGATGGTCGTGGGACCCAGAACACCATCAAGGCTCCCAATGCCTCTTCAAGTCTGTGTTTTCCTCGCGGGTGGCACCCACCCACACGTTCCCAGAACAGCAGGACCCTGGCATGCATTAGGACAAAAGCCTTCTTTTTTACTTCATTTTGATAAGCCTTACAAAGACGTCTTAGTGGGAAGCCAGCTTTGCCTCATGCTTACAGAATAGGCTGTTCTGCTAGCGGCCCGGCAGCTTTGTTCCTGTGGGTCTTGCCCCCAGCCTCCCAGGAAGAACCTGTTTGAGACCTGTGGGGGAGTGAGAGGAAGGGAAGGCTCTGTAGAGATTTCATCTGTAGCAGTTCAGGTTTTTAAATTACTGGGAACAGAATCCATCTTAAGAGCACAAGATCAGATGGGCAGGTTATCATAAAGATTTGGTGAGAGGGCCTATAAAGGCAGAAAGCTCATAGGCCCCAAGAAGCAGGAGAGACTCTGATGGATGCCTCTACTTCTCAGCTCGGGTTTCTTTCCCTATGACCTCAGTCCTGTTAGAGATTTTTCTGCTCTCCCAACTGGAGAGCGGTGAAAATTTCCTGTGTACCCACCCCTGCCCAGGTAGGTGTATGTGTTTGGCTCCATTTAACTATCTTGCTCAGATTACTAACTTTCCAAGAGTGAGGACCTGGACTGACCTGGGTTTGTGTCAGGTGTGCTCTCTTGATCATGTCTGCTCTGGCCAAGTGTCCTCTCTTCCGGGTTTGGGGGTGGGTCCAAAGGAAGAGCACTAGAAATAAGGTACTGGATTCGTCTTCCCCTCCCCACCCCCTATGGCCACCAGTGGATAGCGCAGTTTGACTTTTATCTCAAGGATATTTAAATGCCACTAGTGGCTCCCATTTGTAGCCTTGATGTCATTCTCAAGGCTCCTTTGGTACTTTGCATGACCTCTAGCAGAGCTCGGCATGAGCAGGTCTGCAAAGAAAGGCCTCCACCCCCTCCTTGTGGTGCCAGAGGGAAAATGTAAACTTCACTGACTATAGCCAGGCAGCTCCAGGGAAGGTGACAGGCATTGATGGAGGTGGGAGGGAAGAAGTGGGAAGGTAACCTGCCAATTAAGCGCCTAGAGGATTGAGTAGATTCCCACGGCCCCTCCCTGCCTCCAGTAGCTTGTCATCTTTACTGTGGAGCTTGTTCTGACACACCACGAGGTTCATGTCCCTTTTACTCAACATCAGCAGGCTGCGTGCCTGCCATGGTGAGAACAGCCTCAAATGGAGTGGAGGAATTCTTTTTTTTTTTCTTTTTATCCTCTTAAAAAGCAGTTGGACCTCTTATCCTTGGGAATGAGGCTTAAGACATCCACAGCCCCTTGCCTTCTGACAGGAAAGCCAAGAGTCCCTCAGCCTCATCTCTGCAAAGAGCCACCTGCTGGCCTGCCATGGCTTCCAGAGCAGGTGTGGCCGCTGGGCTGCAGCCCCCCAATCCTCTTGCTCTTCTTTAGCCTTTTCTGTCCCTCAGCAGCTGTTTCTCAGTAAGTGACCTAGTGTCTGGAGGGTGGTGTTGGGGCAGACTGACTGGAGCTGTGTGGATGGGCTATGAAAAAACAACCATCCAGGGAGGGGATGAGACCAACAAACTAAGTAGACTAAGACCTGCTGTGGTGAGGCTTAACTGATGGAGAGGACATTAGTATGGCAGCCTGTGTGACACGTCAGGTACTGAGAGATGCTGGGGAGAAAGTAAAGCTGGAAGGGGAATTTGTAATGAGGATGGTAGGAAAAGGGCTGTTACAAGTCATGTCTTACCACTCAGAAGGAAGTTAGAGACTGCATTGGGGCTATTGGAAGAAGAGAATTTGTATAGGGCACAAATTGTGTAAAGTGAATGTGGTGGGAAGTGAGAGATGGTAGAACCTGGTGAGTTGAACAATACATTAGATTTCCTGAGTCAGGTGGCAGCCAGTAAGAAGTACACGGCCTTAGGCTATAAACCTTTCCCTTCTGGCTCTTGTGGGGGTTGTGGAGGATCCAGGAGTCTGGTTGTATGTGTGGGACTATGCCAGCCCAGATCTTGGGCAGAAGTGGTGCCAAGTGAACAGTGACCCTCAAAGAGGGTGCAAAGGGCCTTTGCTGGGTTCAAGTCCATTACTGCAGAGCTGTGGTCTGGACAATGAAGTTTCCTCAACAGGGTCCTACATGGACCTGAGATGGATGGAGTTAGCTAGGGCTAGGACTGCCTCCCACTTCACATGTGGAGAAATAGATATCCAGAAAAGGGATGGAGTGCTATGTGGCTGCATGTATGGACATGGCCTCCAGGTTATGTTTGTGGCAAAAGCTATCGCTTTTCCCTTACATTTGGGGCCAGAGGAGGTTATTTGTAGGGCTGGGGTTGGCTGAAGCCAGTGTGGCGTGGTAGAGGTCAGTCCTGTTTCTCCTCCAGTTCATCTTAGCACATTGTGGTGTTGGTACTGTGCAAATGCTATGTTCCTCTGGGAAAAGTGCCAGTATCCTTCTCTTCCAGAAAGAGAGAGGAAGGCTCCCTTGTCTTAAATGAACCAAAGGCTCAAAGTATTCTTGTGTGTGTGCAGCTTGGTGTGGGAAGGGTTTCAGAGAAAGAAAAAGGAGACTGGAGCAAATCTGTGTGTTACCTCCTAAATTCCGCAGTTGGGGGCATCTTGTCCATGCCATTTCTTTCTACTTGCAGGATGTGCATTCCCATAATCTGGTTTGTAAACATCCTGGCACCTCACCTCAGAAGACTTGACCTCACCCTTGGAAACGAGGGCATTCTCTTCATCCTCCTACTTTTTTCTCGTCTGGAAAAATTTTATAGGGTCTAAAATCAAAATCAGACTCTGAGGCTACCCCAATTGTATGTAATGATCCTAAAAGGATCATTTTGTTCATATATTAGTTGTACAAGGAGGGTTTCTCTGTGATATTTCAGTTCACAAATACAACATACCCCCACTGTGACTCTTATCCTCTGGTTCCAGAGTTGTTGGGTGCGTGCGTGCGTGCGTGCGTGCGTGCGTGCGTGTGTGTGTGTGTTGGTCCTGGGGCTTGAACTCAGGGCCTGGGTGCTATTCCTGAACATTTTTACTCAAGACTAGCGCTCTACCACTTGAGCCACAGCTCTACTTTGGCTTTTTGGTGCTTAATTGGAAATGAGAGGCTCATGGACTTTCCTTCCTGGGCTGGCTTTGAGCATTGGTCCTCATATCTCAGCCTTCTGAGTAGCGAGGCTTACAGGTGTGAGCCACCAGCTCTGGGCTTATACAGACTTTTTTTTTTTTTTTTTTTTTTTTGCCAGTTCTGGGGCTTGAATTCAGGGTCTGGGCACTGTCCCTGAGCTGCTTTTGCACTCTACCACTTGAGCCATAGCACCACTTCCAGCTTTTCTGTTTTGTAGTACTGAGGAATCAAATCAGGGCTTCAGGCATGCTAGGCAAGCACTCTGCTACTGAGCTATATTTCCAGCCCACTTCACAGACTTTTTAACAGTCAAAGCTGGTTTTTATGAAAGCTTGTGGAGTTACTGGGCCTTGGAATTTTCCTTCCTGTCCCAAGAGCTCCAGTCACGTTGGCCAGTGATGGTTTTCATCAATGTACCAAGCCTTTTTTCCCAGGGGCAGGTGACCCCACACTGCCCCGTTCCCTGTCCCATGGCAGGCTTTTTCCTAATCTTACATCACCGTTTACATGATACCTCTGGCCCTTGACTAATGTTATTCCTTATACATACATGCACACATGCGCCTCTTATTCTCCCAACAAGAGAATTAGAGTCGGAGCTAATCTCTTACATTGCCTTTGTCCCCACCAGTTCTCAGTTCCCCAGAGGCCAGAACCCACTAGTGCTGTCCCTTGGGGTCACCCTGTGCTTGCTGTTGATGAACAACATCTTAGTGGGTGTTTGAATGGGAATGGGAGAGAGGAAGCCCACCTTTCTGTCTTGGTGGTACAATATTTCTGGGGGTTTTTTTTGTGTGTTGTGTTTTTTTTTTTTTTTTGTCGGTCATGGGGTTTGAACTCTGGGCTTGGGTGCTGTCCCTGAGCTCTTCAGCTCAAGGTGAGCGCTCTACCTCTTGAACCACAGAGCCACTTCCAGTTTTCTAGTGGTTTATTGGAGATAAGAGTCTCCCGGACTTTCCTGCCCAGGCTGGCTTTGAACCGTGATCCTCAGATCTCAGCCTCCTGAGTAGCTAGGATTACAGGCGTAAGCCACCGGTGCCTTGGCTTATTTCTATTTCTTTTAGGGTAGAATGTGTAAGAAAGGATTTGCACCTCCTTGGGCTTTGCTTAGTCCCTTCAGGTTAGGGGGTTGTGTCCAGGCACCCACTGCGCACAGGTCAGCAACCAAAGCCTGCCCTCAGTGACAGAGTTAGGAGATGGAGCCTCACTTTGCCTTAAAGGACATAATCAGCTACAAAGAGGTACCTGGAGTACAAATAACAAACAATGAGCCTGATTCATGTGCAGAGATGTCCATTAGCCAGTAAGTACTGGGGAAGGGCAGGGAATGTTGAGACTGGATTTTGGACCAGCAAAGGCCTCCATGAGAAAGAAACCTTTAGGCAGAGACGTGAGGAATGCTAAGTGAATGCTGATCCACTTGACTGTTGAGAACAATGTAGGCAATGCAAGTGCAAAGGTTCTGGGATGGGAGATTGCCCAGGGTGAATGCAGAACATAAGGAAACCATGTTCTGGGGTAGAGAAGTCTTGAGTAATTCGGTGAGGTCAGAGAAATGGTGGTGGTGGAGGTGGAGTGGAAGCTGTAGTAAGGTGTCAGCCACTTTAAGGGCTTCTTTTTTGAATGAAATGGGAAGGGTTTAATCCCACAGAAATCCAGTCTGACTTGTATTTTAAAGGAGTATCTAATTGGGCACCGGCCTGTAATCCCAGCACTCGGGAAACTAAATTCTTTGGGGAAGGGAAAGTTGAAGGTCAGCCTGAGCTATTTTGTCTCAAAGGAGAAAGGAAAAAAAAGAACTGGGAGAGTGAGGGAAAGGGGGACATTGTCCAAAAAAGAAATGTACTCTTTACCTGACTTATGTAACTGTAACCCCTTTGTATAGCACCTTTATCATAACAATAAAAAAAATTTTTAAAGCCAGTCCCTGTTGGCTCATGCTATAATCCTAGCTACCCAGGATGCTGAGACCTACAGGATCAAAGTTTGATGTCACTCTGGGCAGAAAAGTTGACTGGACTTCACCTCTAAAATAACCAGCAAAAAAGCAGAGCTGGAAGAGGGATTCAAGTGGTAGAGTCCCAGCCTCACAATCACAAGGTCCTGAGTTCCAATCCCAGTACCTATGAAGAATGAATGGATGTTTGGCTGCTATATCAAGTTTATGTTGCAGGAGAGCAAGGGCAGAAGCAGAGACTGGAGAGGGGTAATGATCCTCTGGAGCAAAGGAGCATGCTATAAACCATTAAACCCTACCTACCATTACACTTCCTGCTAGCTGCTGTTGTGACACAATGTAGCAGTCTTCTTCCGCCTATTAGGATTAAGAGGGAAGTTGAAAGACTTGCCTAAAAGTGTGCATTCCCCTCTGTGTTCTTTGTATTGCTGTTGGGATCTTGCCCGTTTTTCCTATCTTTGGTTTTGCCTTGGAAAATAGACTTTGGGTCATAGAATCTGAAGGGCGTTAGCCATGCTGCAGGTAAGAAATGTGCTGTCAGTCCTTGCAAACTCCAGAAAATGACAGTGAGGGGGAAGCTGGTTCCTCTCTGGTAAACCCTTGAGCTTTGGCCACACCATCGCGGAAGGTCCTCAGAGCCCCAGTTGAGAAGGTTACATTAGAATTCACTTGCAGAGCCTCAGAAATGGAACACAGTAACCTTTAAAGCCTTTTACCTGCCTAAGGGTAAAATCTTTTCCGCCATTATGATTGGACAAGTGCACGGTGATCTGTTAAACCTGAAAGCGGTGTGACTTCTCCAGGCAGAAGCCATTTCCTTTCCTTCCAGTGTGTGGGGAGGTGGAGTTACCCACTTGTCTTTGAGTTGGCTTTTTTTAAACTATAGTGAGAACTCATCCAAATACCATATCTTGTCAGATGTGATACCAGAGCATACAGTGATCTCACTCCAGTGGTCATTCACCAGCATATTTGGGTGACTCACCTGTATTACATCATTCCAGTCGGTCGGCTCAGGCCACTTCTCGTCATATAAATTCTTGAGTTATATGCTGTTTAGTTACTTCATCTGGTCACAATGAGCATAACCACCATGACCAGGTTGGGAAACAAATGCAGCTAACTGCCCCCTTGGAGAATGTAAAACTCACCGTGGGACTCGAGGAGCCAAGAGGGGGTGGAAGCTTTCTGCATAGCACTGGGCTGGGGTATGCAGGCTGTGGGCAGGCATATGAGTTTCTAGAAAGGCAGTTAGGTGAAACGTGGTTCAGAGAGCTTGTGTATCTGATAAAGAAGGGGATCAGCTGTGAGGCCTTGGGCAGAGCAGCCATCTGGGAAGGTACTGAGTGACTTCAAATGCAAATCTGCAGGCTCAAGCTCCTCAGTTTGGCTCTCCTACCCCATTCAACAGTTGCCCTGGTTATACTTTGGAAATGGAACTGTGTGTTGAAAGTGGAATTCCTCTCCTAACTGCAAATGATAGAGAAGTTTGGAAGGTATGGGGCTTGGGATGCTTTATTGTTTAGGGTTAGGTTTTTGCTTTTTAAATCTTTAATAAAACCATCCAACCAGGCACTGATGAGTCACATCTGAAATCCTAGCTACACAGGAGGCAGAGATCTAAGGATCTTGGTTCTAAGTCAGCCCGGGCAGGAACAAGTCCACGAGACTTTTTTTTGCTTATGTGGTGCTGGGGAATCAAACCCAGGGCCTCATGCATGTAAGACAAGCACTCTACCACTGAACCACCTTCTCAGCCCAAGTCCACGAGACTTTTATCGCCAATAAACTACTTAGAAAAAGCCTAAAGCAGCAATGTGGCTCAAGTAGTAGAACACCAGCCTTGAGCAAAAAGAACTCAGGGATGGTGCCCAAGCCCTGAGTTCAAGCCCTAGGACCTATGTAAAATGTGTCTGTGAGAAGCTGATTGGTGAATAGCTGCACACTGCATTGTGACTTGTGTTTTCTCTACAAGTGCTGAAGCCATGAGGTTCTAACTGCTGCCTTCACTCACCTCCCGTGACCTGTGTACACTTAGGAGAAATCCCTTTCACCAGGCAGAGTGCGCTGGAAATGACTGCCATTTCTTTTGGGTTATTAGTGAAATGGTAACCCAATAGTCATAGTAAATTTTAGGCCTGGGCCTGGGCCACTGCTTCTGTTGGCTGGGACCAAGAGCCAAGAACAGCCAGTCTGGGATTAATCTGTCTGCTCAGTATCATCTGCCCTGCCTTTGCCTTCTGCAGATTCCTTCTGAATCAGAACCTGCTCAAAAGCTGGAGTGAAACCTAGCATGGAGAAGGCCCTAGGTTCCAGCCCAGCACTGAAAACAAACAAGCAAACACAGAACCCATACACAAAAAGAAGTTAGCTTCAGTGGGAGAGACAAGCTCTTCCCACACCCTCTTTTGTTTTATTTCAAGCCTTGTCGCTCCTACTCCAAGGATTTGAGTCTGGTTCTTCACCTATGAACAGCTAAAGAGTTTGAAAGGAGACCCAGGCATAGGTGACCTCAACTCTACATGCAGCCAAAGCTTTCGGTCTTTGGTCAGTTGTATGCTTTTACCTGGAGACCCCTATATGTTCGCAGTTCCCCCCCCCCCCCCATAAGTGACTAAAGGTGCTGAAAGAAAAGATGGCCATTCTGGGATTCCTCCTCAGCTGCTTTTTTACCATATAGGGAAGAAGGTCTAAATATGGAAGCCTCCTGCTTGTCCTGCTGATTCTTAAAAATCATGCAAGTGAAGCAAATCCAAAAATGCTTGAGTGCCAAGGGTTAGTTCAGCTGAGTGCCACGGGGATGTAGTGCCGAGCCCAGCCCTGTTGTGACCCCGAGCTGCATTTAGCCCCACGAGCCAAGATTTCATATTTGCAATGAAGGAGATGAGCTCTTTCAGGGCAGGGCTTCTTGGTCATGCGGCCTCACTTGTGCACAGTGGGAAAGGAGGGGGACGGTGATCCACACAGGGAATGCTGGTAATGCGTTCTGCTAAGCTGGGCCTTTAGCGCCTGAAGAATGCCAGCTGTCATGTGGGGACCGTAGCCTTAGTTGCCTCCTCCCTGCAGAGCATACTTTCTCTAGGAAATGATGGTACTAACTTGGCAGGTGGTTTCATGGTTCAAGGGCTCCAGGTTCTGGCGCAGAGATGTCCAGAATTAAAATTGGAGCAGCTGCTGCGACTTGACCTGCTGCCTGCTCTGCCTGCTCCCTCCCAGATAGAGGAAACTCTTTTTACCCATTGCCAGGGTGGGTGTGGAGGCTGAACATATACAGGGTTTTAGTAAATGTCACTACATTTTAAAGTTTCCTTGAGGCACAATTGATATCTGCTAGACTGTACCTATTTAAAATGTATAGCTTTATAACTTTGAACTCAGGGTCTGGGCCCTGTCCCTGAGCTGCTTTTGCTCAAGACTAGCATTCTATACTACTTGAGCCACAGCACCATTTCCAGCCCTTTCTGTTTATGTAGTACTGAGGAGTCAAACCCAGGGCTTCAAGCATGCTAGGCAAGCACTCTACCAATAAGGCACATTCCCAGCCGTATAACTTTTTTGCATGTGTCAGTACTGGGGCTTAAACTCAGAGTCACACCTTCAGCTTTTTCATTCCTAGCTGGCACTCTCCCACTTTAGCAACATCACTACTAGTCTGAGGTTTTTGTTGTGTTTTTTTGTTTTTGCTCGTTAATTAGAGATGGAATATTGTGGGCTTCTCTTGCCCAGGTTGTATCAAACCAAGATTCTTAGGTCTCAGCCTTTGAGTAGCTAGGATTACAGGCATGAGCCTCTGGCCCTTGGCCAGTTTGATAACTTCAAATATATTTCTTGTCCTTTGAAATGCCCCTTTCTTGTTCTCTCCTAATCCCCTCACATGTGCTTTTCTATTCTCAGAAGTCAGTTTGCATTTTCCAGGTAGATGGAATTGTACAGTATGTACTCTGTCTGGCTTCTTTTACTCCCTATAACTCCTCTCTTCCATGTATCAGTTTTTTTTGTTTCCCTCCTCTTTTATTGCTGAATAATTTTCTATGTATGAATATACTTACCCACTCACCAGTTGGTAGATGTTTGGGTCGGTTCCTAGTTCAGAGCTCTTATAGCTAAACTTGCTTTGCGCATTTGCGTACAAGCATTTGTGTGGATACATTCTCTGGAATAAATAGCTAGGAGTGGAATGGTCCGGACAGGGGGAGAGGTGTGTTTAAACTACCAGGCTGTTCTTTAGAGGAGGAGCTCTGTGTTTGCCTCCCATGAGCAGTGGAGAATTCCTGAGTCTCCACATCCTAATCTATACCTGATGCAGTCCATCTTCTCAGTTTGATGGGTTCTGATGAAATGATAATACATTTTTAGATTTTGTGTGCGTGCTCGCGCACACGCGTGTGTGCCTATGCCTGTGCAGGGAAGGGATCCTGAGATCCTGAGTACCAGTCTTGAACTCTGGGTCTAGGCATTGTCCCTTAAGCCAGTGCTCTACTACTTGAGCCACAGCTCCACTTTTGGCTTTTTGATGATTAGTTGGAGATGAGTCTCACAGACTTTCATTCCTGGACTGGCTTCAAACTTTGATCCTTAAATCTCAGCCTCCTGAGTAGCTAACATGATGGGTATGAGCCACTGGCACCCAACTTTGTTGATTGTTTAAGATAGTGTCTTGCTTCTTTTTTTGTTGTTGTTGCTGTTCAATTCCTGGAGTTTGAACTTAAGGCCCCAGGTGCTGTCCCTGAGCTTTTTTGCTAAAGGCTAGCTCTTAGCATTTGAGCCACAGCTCCATATCTAGCTTTTGTTTTTGTTTTTGTTTTTTGGTCGGTCATGGGGCTTGAACTCTGGGCCTGGGCGCTGCCCCTGAGCTCTTCAGCTCAAGGCAAGCATTCTACCGCTTGAGCCACAGCGCCACTTCCAGCTTTCTAGGGGTTTATTAGAGATAAGAGTCTCATGGACTTTCCTGCCTGGGCTGGCTTTGAACCACGATCCTCAGATCTCAGCCTCCTAAGTAGCTAGGATGACAGGCGTGAGCCACCGGCGCCCAGCTGCTTTTGTTTTTCTTTTGGTAGTTAATTGGAGGTAGTCTCATGGGCTTTCCTACCCAGGCTGGCTTTGAACTGCAGTCCTCAGGTCTCAGCCTCTTGAGTAGTTAGGATTACAGGTGTGAACCTCTAGTACCTGACCTAAGGTCTTGCTGCTTGTTGGGGCCTAGACATGATCTATTTCAGGCTTCTCAGAGATGCTGGGATGACAGGCATACGTCACCACATTCCCTCTGTTGAGATGGGAGTCTTGCTAACTTTTCCAGATGGGCTGGCCTTGAACTGTGATCCTCTTGATCATACCAGTTATGGTGCACTCAGCTGCAATTTTGACTGAGAATCTATGTCAAAACAAAACCGCTTTTTTCTTTTTTACTATAGGTAAGGTTGTGTGTTTTTTTTAAGCCGTTTCAAGTTCTCAGCAAAATGGAAAGAAAGGCAAAAGGATTTCTGAAATACCTACTAATCTTCAATATGTATAGTGACAGATCCACATCATAATCACCCAAAGTTCATACATAGTGTTATGTTAGGATTTGCTCCTGCTAGACAGTCTAGGTTTACACAAATGTGTGATCTGTATCTACTGCTGTAGAAACATAAAAGTTATTTTTACTGCCTTAAAACTCCCTCTGCTTCACACTTCCCCTCCTGGCAACCACCAGTCTCTTGGCTATCTCCATAGTTTGGAGATTGTGGAAACCAAGTCTTGAGGGAGATAGTTTGGGGGTGGTTCACTGGAATGACTATCCTTTGGTGTTCCTGATGTCTGGTGGTCCTAGGGTGGCTGCTGTCGCTCTAGACCTCACATCATCACACAACATTCAACAAGAAATAGAGGTAGGTCTTTTCTGGAAGAGGTGTACATGGTAGGTGAAGTGTAGTACCTAAGCTAAATAGTTCCTTCTACCCAAACTGACTCACCTACACCAGACCTGGTATAAGGAAAGGCTTAGACCATTTCTAGTTCATTTCCTAGGCAGGAAAGGTAATCAGAAAGAGGAATGGGGGTGGGGGGGAGCTGGGAAGGTGGCTCAGTGGTAGAGCGCTTGCCTTGCATGCATGAGGCCCTGGGTTCGATTCCTCAGCACCACATAAGCAAAAAGAAAAAAGCCGGAAGTGGCGCTGTGGCTCAAGTGGTAGAGCACTAGCCTTGAGCTGAAGAGCTGAGGGACAGCGCCCAGGCCCAGAGTTCAGACCCCACAACCGGACCCAAAAAAAAAAAAAAGAGGAATGGGGGCTGTGGGTCAGGACTGCTATAGCCTTAGCACCAGGTGCCTCTCTGGGCATGTCTTGCTGGGTTTTATCCAGTCAGTCTCAGAGACCTCACTTCTGTCCTGGGCCTCAACTCAAGGTCTCCTGAGAAGAGCAGCAACCAGTAAGAGGCTATTTCTGGTTATCGGCCTCCTTCATGGTTCATGGTCCCCATTGAGCTAAATAAAGCTGGAGTCCAGCCCCACCGGTCACAGAGCCGGGCACTGGTAGCCTCATGTCTGTTAGGAGCCGTCTCACAAGGGGCCTGTGCAGGGGAGGGATCCTGAGGACGTGTCTGCCTCCCACCTTGGCGAGTGACGTGGAGCTCAGAATGGGCTGGTGTGCAAGGAGAGCGGAGCACTGAGGCCTGAGAGAGCCGCTCTGGCCCTGCCCTCTGCTGCCGCATCTTGTGTGTTAGTAAAAGAACAAACGTGTACCTCATGTCAGCGGTTCTGGGGTGCTGGTCCTGCTTCTGGCATGGAACCAGGGGTAGATCTGCCCCTGATAGCTCCCCTAGCCCTCAGCTGCCCCAGGACATCTGGCTCCTCTCCTGCAGCCCTGCCTCCCATTTCCTGTGTTGTGAAGCCTGCAGGTCTGGTGGCTGTGGTACAGCCTTCTACTTGCAAGTCGATGTGGAGTGCTGGAACTGTGCCGGGCTTCCCTCCTCCCCTGAGCACAAGCAAATGTGTTTAGGCGGGTCATTTGGGTGATATTTAGGACCCTGGTGGATGCCACTCTCAGCTGCCAGGAAAATCCATTCCGTGTCTGTGCTGGTGCAACAATCAGCCGGCCCCTGGCAGTCTGGGGTTGCAGTAGACCTCCAGGTCAGCTATCCATCGGAGGAGCCAGTGCTGATAACGCTTGTGACAAGGAAGTGGCAGATGTCTGCTTCAGATGTCTTTTCCTCCTTCCTCTCAGCACTCCCCCCTTGGGTCTCCATCTCTGGGTAATAACCTCCCCCTTTTGTTGGCGGGCACTGTTCCGGTCTGCCTGGCTCCTGGGAAAGCATCCAGGAGCCAAGGACGTGGTGTTTAGATTTCTAGTCTAGCTTTACCCCTTCATCAGGTTCCGTCACTTCTCTGCGCCTGACATGGGGGTGGCGCTGCAGGGGGCGGGGCGTGAGTGCACGCCAGAGCCCAGCACCTGATGAAACGAGTGGAATCCGTGCTGCTGCGTGCTTTCATTTCTCTAGTTACACTTCACTTTTTCCAGGAGGATCGTGATAACTCCGGAGTCAGCCTGTGTCCAGGTTCCTGGCGCCAGAAAGCTGGGGAGGCTTGTTGACCACATCTTTTCCCCTAACCCTGTGGGGCTGGTGCTTGTGCACGCATGCTCATGCGTACCCTCTGTGTGAGCACCAGTTACCCAGCCTGAAGAGTGGCAGCAGGGGCTCGTGGTTGGGTGGCAGGAGGGAAGAGAGGTTTGGAGGAGCAGTGTGCATACACCAGTGCCTAGAGATGCTGGGGATTGGGAAACACTGTTTCCTGCATTGTGAGGGTTTTTTTTTTTTTTTGCGGGGGGGGGGGGGGGGGAGGTGGAGTTGGTCGGTCATGGGGCTTGAGCTTGGCCTGGGCACTATCCCTCAGCTCTTCAGCTCAAGGCAAGCGCTCTACCACTTGAGCCACAGTGCCACTTCCCACTATGAGTTCTTGTGTCAGCAAGGACCCATAATAAATCCCAGTTGCCTCAGAAGGTGAAGCCTTTGTGAAGACTTAACTGCTGGGGTCAGGGAAAGGCTTTGCTGCAGTCCCCTGGCTACCCAGCAAGGCCACAGCCTGGTCTCCAGCACCCCACCAGGCCCTTGGTCCCTGGTGTCTGGGATGGGCTCTGCCCTGCTGCGTTCTGACTCGCCTCGTGTCATTTCTCTCGTTGCTCATGTTACCACTGCCCTTTTTCACAGGGATGCTGGAAGATGGAAAGAAATTTGATTCCTCCCGGGACAGAAACAAGCCCTTTAAGTTTGTGCTAGGCAAGCAGGAAGTGATCCGAGGCTGGGAAGAAGGTGTGGCCCAGGTATGCTCTCATTGTTTCATTTCCTGGTATCTTAACTTCTACATTACTGTAAAGGGTAGCATGTTCACCTGGCTTTTCAAAAAGAAAAGTTTCTTAAAGGTAAAGAATAAAGTCTCCTCATCCTGCCCCATCTGCCTAATAACCTGACACATGCCCCCTGACAGGTTGTATTGTAGTTTCTATATATGTGTGTGTCCACCCTGCTGCTTTCCCATGTTTACACACACATCGTTCTGCACATTGCTTTACTCCTTTATCTCTGTGCCAGGGTACAGCTACACAGTACTCCCTCAGTGGATGGGTGACAATTGTTATACCAGAGCCCTAATGATGCCCACTGAAGTAATCTCTAATGTCTTAAAGTAGACATTTGTGCATGTTGGGATCAGACATCTGGAAAGCAGGGTGAGCGGCTCAAAGGCCACATGTAGCCATCGTCTCTTAGCAACTCTTGCCAAGTTGCCATTCCCAGGAATCGGGTCTCAGCGGGTACCAGCAGGTTGTAAAGGTGCTGTCCCCCTTGGCACCAGCAGTGCGGTGTGCTGCTTGACTGGCTCACGGGACGGTAGGAAATGCTCTCTCATGTCTGTCTCTTTATCAACAACATGTACTAGACCACTTCAGAGGTTGGAAAAAAGGTCATTCTGTTTGTCTCGAGTGTTTCCTCACCTCTTCCTTCACAATTTGTGGAAACAACTCTTACTTTGCCAACACTGCAGAACTCCCAAGAGACAGTAGGGTACCCAGGCTTGCCAAATTTCAATTGGACTCTGTCCTTCGGGGTGGCTGGACATTTTTCCTTGGCTTTAACTACGTAAAGAGATGTTTATGGTAGGCTGAGACCTGGTGTGGGGGAGCTTTATAATTATACTCCATATGGCATATAATGAATCTTCCTTTTTTCTTTCTTTCTTCCTTCCCTTTCTCTGCACACGCGTGAGGGCGCGTGTGTGTGTGTGTGTGTGTGTGTGTGTGTGTGTGTGTGTGTGTGTGTGTGTGTACACCAGTACTGGAGCTTGAACTCAGGACCTTGCATTCTTGGCTTTCTTGCTTACAGCTGACACTCTACCACTTGAGCCTTGCCATCAGCTCAGCATTTTGCTGGTTAATTAGAGCTGGAGTCCCTCAGATTTTGCTGCCTGTGCTGGCTTAGAAGCACAGTCCTCATATCTCAGTTTCCAGAGTAGCTAGGATTACATGCATTAGCCATTGGTGCCTGGCTAAAAGGGAAGGTTTCAGTGGATCTCTTTCCTGCACACTTTAGCTCTAAATACCATGTAGTTTTCAAACTCTTTAAGCCTTCCCCTTCCTAGGTTGCTGCAAGGTCGTGGGTTGGCAGTGCAAGGAGGAGACCCTGTGTAGAGACCTGTGTGGTTTCCTTCCCCTTCCAGCCATGTTCTTCCCCCCATCTCCCATGATCTGGCTATCCCATCCCCCAGACCATTGTACAGCACAGCCCATTTTCTGTGACTGTTCCAGCACTGGAACAATAGCTTGGGTTGCCATAACTGCCGTTGGGCAGTGTCATCAGCCTACTTTATGACCCTGGCTTGGCAAGGCTTGAGTGGCAGTGGAGATGCCCACACTCCCCTTGGCTTCAGTGTTACAGCTCTGTCACTGGTAAGAAGTCTGAAGAGTTGGGGAACTAGGCAGTACATCTTTAAATTCTCCTCCTGAAATTAAGTCCCCTTCTGTTTGACTATTTGGGTTTGACATGTGTTCACATATAGAAGCTGCTACAAGTCATGTCTGGCAACTGCCATTTTTCATCCAGCACCATGACCTGGGCATCTTCCTATGCAGGCATATTAAGCCACAGTGTAGGCATGCTGTGAAACCATTCCTTTGTCACAGACTTTCAGATTGTAACAGAATATTCTACAAGTACAATTACTGAGTCAAAAGAGATAATTGCTTTGTATTTCATTAGGTAAAAACCGTAGCTCGTGTCCCTCCCCCACGGTATAACCCCTCTTTTCACGGTATTTGATGTTGGTGTAATTTGTGAAGGGGAAAAAACAAATTGTTTAAATAGGGATACATGTGGACCCATTGCAACAATGAGGTGTACAAGACATTATGTTGAAAAACGAACTTTATTTAGGGCTGGGAAGTTGGCCTTGCATGCATGAGGCCCTGGGTTTGATTCCTCAGCACCACATAAGCAGAAGAAAAAAAAAGCTGGAAGTGGCGCTGTGGCTCAAGTGGTAGAGCACTAGCCTTGAGCTGAAGAGCTGAGGGACAGCGCCCAGGCCCAGAGTTCAGGCCCTACGACCGGACAAAAAAAAAAAGAAGAAGAAAAACGAACTTTACAACTTTGGCATAGGGGGGCAGGGGCGAGGGGTGGGGGAGAGATGGGAAGGGATGATAAGGGGAAACAAAGGAGGAGGCAACAATGCTTGATAAGAAATGTACTCATGGGGCTGGGAACGTGGCTCAGTGGTAGAGCGCTAGCCTTGCATGCATGAGGCCCTGGGTTCGATTCCTCAGCACCACATAAGCAAAAAGAAAAAAGCCGGAAGTGGCACTGTGGCTCAAGTGTAGAGCGCTCGCCTTGAGCTGAAGAGCTGAGGGACAGCGCCCAGGCCCAGAGTTCAGGCCCCACAACCAGACCCCCCCCCCCAAAAAAAAAAGAAAGAAAGAAATGTACTCGTTGCCTTGCCCATGTAATTGTAACCCCTCTGTACCATATTTTCACAATTAAAAATCAAATAAAGCCGGGCGCTGGTGGCTCACGCCTGTAATCCTAGCTACTCAGGAGGCTGAGATCTGAAGATCGAGGTTCAGAGCCAGCCCGGGCAGGAGAGACCATGAGACTCCTATCTCTAATAAACCATCAGAAAACCGGAAGTGGCGCTGTAGCTCAAGTGGTAGAGCATTAGCCTTGAGCTGAAGAGCTGAGGGACAGCGCCCAGGCCCAGAGTTCAAGCCCCATGGCCGACCAAAAAAAAAAAAAACAACCAAAAAACCATAGGTTGTGTGTGTGTGTGTGTGTGTGTGTGTGTGTGTGTGTGTGTGTGTGTGTGTGTGTGTGTGTGTGTGTGTGTGCGCGTGCACGTGCACGTGCATGTACACATGTGCACACCAGTTCTGGAGTTGGAACTTAGGGCCTAGTCACTTGCTCAAGGCTAGCACTCTACCACTTTAGTTAGCCTCAGCTCCACTTTCAGCATTTTTGTGATAAGAATCTCAAGGAGCCTGTCGCCAGTGGCTCACGCCTGTAATCCTAGCTACTCAGGAAGCTGAGATCTGAGGATCTAGGTTCAAAGCCAGCCCAGGTAGGAAAGTCCATGAGACTCTTACCTCCAATTAACCACCAGAAAACCAGAAGTGGTGTTGTGGCTCAAGTGGTAGAGCATTAGCCTTGAGCTGAAGAGCGCAGGGACAGCGCCCAGGCCCAGAGATCAAGCTTCTCCCCTTCCTTCCCCCCCCCCCCCCACACACACAAAGAATCTTGAGGAGGGCTGGGAATGTAGCTTAGTTATAGAGTGCTTGCCTAACATGCATGAATCCCTGGGTTCGATTCCTTGGTACAGAAAAGGCCAAAAGTGGTACTATGGCTCAAGTGGTAGAACGCTAGCCTTAAGCACAGAGGCTCAGGGACAGTGCCCAGGCCCAGAGTTCAAACTCGTTGACTTTTCTGCCAAGGCTGGTTTTGAATTGTGATCCTCAGCTCTTAGCCTCCTGAGTAGCTAGGATTATAGGCATGAGTCAGTAGTACTCAGGAAACCATAACTTACTTGTTAGCTCTGCTTACCACCTTAGTCTGACATGTTCTGATTCCTGAGAGGAGCTACAGGAAGAATGGGTTCTGAGCTGCATTAGAAAATGCATTTCCCTCCTGCCTTCCTTTTCAGTCACCAGCTTGCATCCTGGGTCAGAGAGCCAAGAATGCACATGTGCTGTCTAAAAGTAGAAGTAGGTGAGGAAGGAAAGGCAGCAGAAAGCCTGCTGGTTCAGAACAGAGACATTTGCACTTCTGTGAAAATACAAAAACACCAATTTCATTTTCACAGTGAAAAATTTCCTTCATCTTGGACACTCCACCTTGTTTTCTACCCTCCCACCCCCCCCCCCAAAAAAAAAAGCAGCACTGGAATTGCTGGTACCCTTCTGAAGGTATTTGTGTTAATGGAATTTTACTTACCTATTAGAAAGAATGGCCGAGTGCCGGTGGCTTACACCTGCAATCTTAGCTACTCAGGAGGCTGAGATCTAAGGATTGAGGTTTGAAGCCAGCCTGGGCAGAAAAGTCCCCATGAGAATCTTGTCTCCCATTAACCACTCAAGTAAGAGTACTGGCCTTGAGCACAAAGAGGCTCAGGGACAGTGCCTAAGTCCTGAGTTCAAGCCCTACAACTGACAAAAGTATTAAGATTATATCATTTGTAGGGTAATGGATAGCCCTAAAAAAAATCGTGCCAAGTGAGGTAATTCAAGCTCAGAGAGATAAATCATGCCTCTTTTCTCATGTGGAAGCTAGATCTGATAATCTATATAGGACTCTTGGCATTCACACAGACTAAAGGAGGATACACTTTGGGGAGAAACTGAAGGTATAACCTCCGTGAAATTTAAAATATGATTTACTGAAATGAATTTCAGGAAATGGAAAGGTGGTTTTTGTTGTCATTGTTGTTTGCCAGTCCTGGTGCTTGAAGTCAAGGCCTGGGTGCTGTCCCTGAGCTTCTTTTTACTCAAGGCCAGTGCCCTACTACTTAAGCCACAGAGCCACTTCTACCTTTTTCTGAGGAGTCTCACAGACTTTCCTGCCTGGGCTAGCTTTTGAACCACTATCTGCATATCTCAGCCTCCTGAGTAGCTAGGGTTTCGAGCATGATTAGCACCTGGTTAAGCATAGTTGTTGTTTTGTTGGTCATGGGGTTTGAATGCTGGGCCTGAGCACTGTCCCTCAGCTCTTCAGCTCAAGGCTAGCCCTCTTGAGCCACAGTGCCACTTCTGGTTTTCTGGTGGTTTATTGGAGATAAGAGTCTCATGGACTTTGCTGTCTGAGCTAGCTTTGAACTGGGATCCTCAGATCTCAGCTTCCTGAGTAGTTAGGATTATAGGCATGAGCCACCAGCGCCGGCCTTATTTATATATACACACAAACACACACACACACTTATTTATAATACTGTTGATGGTAGTGGTTTGTTTTTGCTTTGGGTTTTTTTTGGGGGGGGGCACAAAGAAGAGAACACAAAAAGGAAAGGAGGAAGAGGGAATAGACGCAATCATGCTATTCTGTGAATAGATGCAATCATGCTATTCTGTATGCACTGTGGAAAACGAGCTATGTAACTTGTTGGCAGGAATAGGAGAGGGAATCTGGGAGAAAGCAAAGGAAGAGGTGACATTGACCCCAAAAAATAAATGTACTCATTACCTGACATAAAAATGGTAACCCATGAATGAATGAATGAATGAATACCTTAATAATAATAGAATTATATTAAGAAAAGGAAATGTTTGTGTGTACACAATGGTCATGTGCAGCACTTTAGTGTGCTGTACAAGCACTGAAAAATACCCCAATACCACTTTATCCATGTTTTCTTTAAATCAAAGATTTGATCTAAGTACATTGAGCCCTCTGTATTCAGAGTTCCTGTGTCTGTAAGTTGAGCCAACCACAGATTGAAACTATTTGGGGAGAAAAAAGTTGCATCTGTACTGCGGGCACACAGAATGAATGGAGGCCAGGCTAATCCGGAGGTGTGTCCACGCTTCAGATAACTTGAGTCTTAGTTTTGTTTTTCTTGGCAGAGTAATGTAAACTTAAAATGGGGAAATATGTTTAATATTTCATACTAAGCTTTAAAAGGAAACCTGTTGTCATTGCATATGTACCTTGATGCAGAGACGGTAATAATAAAAGTTCAGAGACACTTGCATTCAAACAAGAAGAGAAAAAGAATATAGGGAGGGTGGATATAGGCATGTGCATGCATTCTGTTTGTAAGAGACTCAAGCATCCGCAGGTTTTCATAGCCTTACCATCCTGGAGCCCATCTGTGGTGGATACGTAGGGTACGACATGCAGAGCACCTGTGCCCCTAAACCCCTGGCCTCTGACATGTCACTCTGCTCGCTGTCCCGTCAGTAAGGAGGATTGGTCAGTAGTCTTTAACGGCTGTTGGGGGCCCGGGAGGCTGTCCAGTGCCCCGGCAGCTGCAAAGGCTCTACTTTGTCTAGTCATCACCGTCCTGCACTGCCCAAAGAACACACATGTCACCATCTTCAGTTTTGCTTTCATGAAGCCAGTCTGGCTGAGAGCTTCTTTCTTACTCTTTTCACAGATGAGTGTGGGTCAGAGAGCCAAATTGACTATCTCTCCAGACTACGCTTACGGACCCACCGGTCACCCTGGCATCATCCCACCAAACGCCACTCTGGTCTTTGATGTGGAGCTTATAAGACTGGAATGACAGAAATGGCCTCCTCCCTTAGCTCCCTGTTCGTGGGTAAGGAAACCATGCCAGAAGCTCTTAAGTACCTTTGCTCCTCCTGTTACCCACTTTGAATGGGTGGCACAGGACTTTCTTGTTCTTCTCTTACTGAGTCGTCTCCTCCCCTCCCTCCCCCCAAGGTGGTAAGGAGTGAATTAAAAATGGCCTGAATGTAAAGGTGGACACATCTTGAAGGAACTTGTGGGATGGCAGCTGTTTATAAAGTGTTTTTATATGTAGCTTATTAACTAAACTGAGTTGAGGTCTGGAACCATAAAAGCATGAATGACTTTGCTCTGCTATGCTTCTAGAAGCTAGGCGGGAAAACACCTCTGACACATGCATTATGTCCAGCTTGTTTGGCTCTCAGCCATACAGTTTGAAGTTACTGCCTGTGAAATGATGGAGAGGTGTGGCCACCTTCACCCCTCTTTGGGGAGCAAGCCCAAGATGCTCCAGGTCCACCTGTTACCAATGAGCAGAGTGGGCAGTGAGGCCCCAGGACACTTGTGAAGTGGAAAGATGTGCTCAGATCAGACAGCCCTGGGAAGAAGGGACCTGAGTCTGTCTTCCTGTGCAGCAGGTGAGGACCAGACTCAGGGAGAAGGACTCTCAAGGTCACATCCAAGCAGTGATAAAAGTGGGACCAGACCTATTTCCCGAACCCATTGTATACAAACTCCATGTCATAGTGGCACCTTTTCACAAAGGGGTTAGAATCCTAAACATGTGAATGCCATGTTTCTTGTCCAGATTTGGTCCAGACCTTCCAGATTGCTCCCTTTAGTCTCTGCATCCAGAAAGGCACAGCCAGGGGCTGGGAATGAATACTTTCATTTGAATGCTTGTCTTGCTGGGGGCTTCTTGGAGTAGTGAATCCAGGATCAGCAGCATTTCCTCCCAGCAGCCTGGACCCCTGTGGTAAACACACAGCCAGGCTGTGTACTGGCTTGTTTGTCCTTCCTGCCAGGAAGAAGTCCCCATCACTACAGAAGCTCTGTCTTCGCTATAGTCTACATTTGGCCCAGACGCTTTTCCCACTCTCTGAGATCTGAGTCATTTGAACATAAATGCTGTTTAGGGAACAGACTTTCTGTAAACTGGTTGGTCTGGAGGGTGGGAAAGTAAGAGTCGGTGGTTGTAAGGCACATTAACGCCACTGCTACTGCTGGCCAGAGAATATCTCGGAGCTGCTTTTTGTAAAGGTCTCAAAAGCCAGAGGGCATCCTAGAGAGCAGTAGATTTGAATGAATGCTGTAGACATTTTTCCAAGTTTATCCTCCAGGAAAAATATCAATTCAGGTCTGTGGCTTACAGACTGGACTACACATGAAAAGATCTGGGAAGCTTTTAAGGCTAATGGGGAACTATATGGAGAGCAGCATGGGGGATAACCACCTTCTGTCCTCAGCATGCTAAACTTAACCTGAGGTTAACACAAAAGAGCGAAAGAAGCTACGTGAGCCAATTTAACAGAAGGACGCTCACCTGGGAGTCCAGCAGCAGCCCATCTGGCTCTCCAGCTGGAAGGAAGGTGGCTTGGTCCAGAAAGACCTCTCAGCTACGGGGGTGGGGCTTGGCAGAGCAGATGGCATAGTCCCTGTCCCCACAAAGAACAGTGAGTTGCTAGAACTCACAGATTGATTTTCTGTTCCCAACAGATCTGCCATGGAAGGATCTGGTGCCTCCAGACGCTGCACACGAGTCCATACGGAGCTCTCCTGATGCCCCACTCCACTCTATAAACATCTGCCCCGACTGAACGTGTTCTGTCACTCGGCTTTGCTTCTGACACCTCTACTTCCTCCTTTCTTCCTCCTCGTATGTGTGTTTACCTGAACCATATGCCATGAACCTCGTATTTTGTTTTCATTTTGGGGGTGAAGATTCAGTTTCAGTCTCTTGGATCTAGGTTCCAATTAAGCATCTTGTCAAGTATTAACAGCACAAGTGATGGGTGAACTTTAGACTAGGAATTGGTGTTGGGGTGGGGGTTGCAAGAATCTTTATTTTATTTTATTTTTTTGGATGAAATTTTTATCTATTATATATTGAATCATTCTTGCTGCTGCGCTGCAAAGCCATAGCAGATTTGAGATGCTGTGGAGGGCTGAATTGTTCTCCAGTGTGCGAGGTCCTTCTGTTCAATTGATAACCCTGCCCAAAATGGAAGGGGTGGATGGGAGGAGCCTCTGTGAGTCCCTCCGCCACCTCGGAAACCTGCCTTTCAAAGCAGGCCATTCACTGCGATGTTGGACACTACAGGTATCCGTCCCTGGGCCGGCAGGGACCTCTGAAGCCTTCGTGAATGACTTCTTTTCTTTTCTTTTCTTTTTTTCATCCTGTGGTTTTTCTAATGAATTTTCAAGACTTTTGTAATCTCAAAACTATCAAGCTCCACTTCCTAAATTCTAAGAACTTTAATTGAAAGTTTCAATTGAAGGTGCTGTTTGTAGACTTACCACCCAATGAAAGCCCAGCAATCATGACAAATCCTTGAGTGTTCTCTGAGAAAATGATGCTGGTCATCCCAGCTGCAGCATCTCCTGGGTTTTGATGCTCGGCTCTTGGCTGATAGCAGTTTCCCAGCTTTCCCTTCCCTGGCCCCTCTCACCCTCTGCTGTCTGGTGTAGTGATTTGGTGAGAGAAATTGTCGCTTTGTTCCACTTCCCCACCCTGCACCACACATGAGTTTTATTATTGCAATAAAAGTGCTTTATGCTGGCTTTTCTCAGCAAGTCGTCATGGTGGTTCCTTAGGGGACAGTGGGAGTCTCCAAGGTTGTGTGCTGGCCGAGCAGCAGCCAGGGACCACCTGGGGGCCGCTGGGTTGGAAGGTCAGGTCCTGAGACATACAGCAAAAGAACTGCTTGGAGGTCAACTGGGAGAGTCAAGGATCCCTTCCCTCCCCCCCAACTCTGGGTTGAGCACTCTGCTGGGTTCTTTGGTGGCACAGCCAGAAGGTATTTGCTAGCTAGATTTTGGACTCCACAGCCCAGAGCAGTGAAGGATATATTTGTTATAAAATATGCAGTCTGTGATATGCTCTTGGAGCAGCACAAAATGGACTAAGCCACATTTTCCCGTTTCCCATGTTCACTGGCCAAAATGAATCTGGAGAGCCAGTGACCTGACTCAAGCAAGACCTAGGGACAGGCTGAGCATAGCCAGGCTCTTAATAAAGGAAAAAGGGCCCAGCCGGAAGAAGTTGGATGGCTTTACAGTGTTTTGCATTTCTTTCCCTTTTGTTTTTTTGTTTGTTTGTTTGTTTTTTTGTTGTTGTTGTTTTTGTTTTTTTTGTTTTTGCTTTGGAGAAGAAAACCCAGGACTATTCATAGTTCTGAATGTCAGGGAAACATTTTTAATTCCACTTTCATCTGACAATGCTTAAGACACCAAATTGCCATGTTTTGAGTTTTTCCTTTTGTTAAATGGACCTAAGATCAGAGTGGGAACCCAAGTGTTCATGGTGACCAGAGAACTTTAAAATGCCTTCTTCCAGCTGTAATACATTAAGGTTTGAAATGGATGGTTTAAAACAGCCGCCCCCCACTCCTACCTACTAATGAAGACTGACGAAAGTTTGTCTCCTACTGGCCCCCATGTGGACATGGCAAACCACAGAAAACTCCACTCCTTTCCTCTTCTGAAAGGTTCCCAAGTGCTCATGCCCTTTGCAGCTGATGAAGGACAGATAGATGGTTGAGTGTACTTGAGATGAGTTAGGCTCTTCCTGGCTTCCATGAATATCTACTAGAAGGTTTGCCAATGTAACGCTCCATATTTCCTTTGTGTATTCTATACCTATTCTTGCAAACTTTTGAACCCTGCTAGAGAGTGAATTGTAGAAATGTTTCCCTCACCTCAAGTTTGTGAACAAATAAGTTTTGTTAGTTTGATCCTGGATTCTAAAAGTGGATGTATGACACAAATGGTAAAGTGCCAGCCTTGAGCTTAAAAAAAAAAAAGTAGAATGCAAGGCCCTGATTAAGCCCCAGAACTGGTGTGCACACGCACACACACACACACACACACACACACACACACACACACACACACACACACACACACACACACACACACACACACACACACACACACACACACACACGGGAGGGCACCAGTGGTCCAAAACCAGCCTAGCAGGAAAGTCCATGAGACCCATGTCTAATAACTACCCCCAAAACTAAAGTGGAGCTGTGGCTCAAAGTAAACAAGTGAGCAAACAAGCTGAAGGATAGCAACCAGACCCTGAGTTCAAGCCCTACGACTGAAAGACCAAGGTTCATGGCACAAGTGGTAGAGCACCAGCTGTGAGTAAGCAATCCAAGTAAAATTGAGAATATATATCTATCTTAGTTCAAGGCCAGTCTGATGACTTAGAAATCTGTCAAGATAGAATAAGAGAAAAAGGAGTATATGCATATGTGCACAGGTTCATGCTTGATAGTACAGCATATGTCTAGAGCCAGACTGACTGGGTTCAAATCTTTTTCACTATTTACCTTGGTGATTTAAACTCTGTCTCAATTTCTTCTGTAAAATGGAGGAGGTAAGGCTTTGAAGATAGTCTCTGAAAAGCATTTTACTCAGTTCCTGGCATAGTAAGTGTTCTGAAAGCTTGGTTCATTTTACTGTCAGCCCAGAAGCCTCTTTCTCTGCCTAGGAACTGCCAGACCCCTGCCACCCACCCCAGGCTCAGGAACCCCAGCCTTCTGCTGTCAGGAGTCCATTGTTCCTGCTTTCTGGTGTCCAGCTGCTCAGTCGCAGCCACCAGGAAGGCACAGCCCAGCCTCCCCTCCTTCACTAAGCATGCTTAGCTGGGCACTACCTGCAGGTGCACCCACCCCAGATAGAAGCCATGGGTTGTAGATCCCCAGATTGCAATCTATGACTGTCTCCTCCCTGGAAAAATAGAAGACAATGGAGAAATCCACCCATCAGCACAACTGGGGGTTCAGTGGAATGGGGCAGCAACCAGGGCTTCATCTCCATCAGAGCGGCCCTCACACCTAGGCCCAAGTAGGTCCAATCTGATTTCTCAACATCCTGGTGCTTCTCCCTGCCTAACCCCAGATTGCGCTCCCACATCAGGCCAAAAGTAGGTGAAAGGGTTGGTTGGGCAGCTTTCCCAGGCTGGCAGCAGGGCAAGACCTAGATTCTGGCTTCTCACTAATGGCTGTGTGACCTGAGGCAAGGTCCTGCCAGTCTACAGCCCATTTTCCTCTAAGGGTTGCAGGAAAGCAGTGCTACTCTTCCTGGGCTGAGCTGCCCAGATCGCTGGGGCTGTCCTGGTGCTGGGTCTGTTTGTCTCATCTGTGAAGAGGATGTTCACATGAATGTGCTGGTCCCCTAGGGGGTTCTCCTGCCTTCTCATCTCTGCATGGAGGGGGAACTGGGCCAGCAGGTCCTCTGCTTGTGCTGCACAGTGCCCCTCTTCACCCTGGGGATTCTGCCTCAGCATGGTGAATTTCAGGGCCCCAATAGTCAGTCCACAGCAGCTGAAGCTAGGATGGTTTGGTATGCCTGTCCTTCTCTCCCGGTTCCTCGCCCCCCAGGCATCCTCAGTGTAGGCTCTGGGCTCATCTGGCACCTGGGATGACGATTTATGTCACCCTCCATGTATTTCCCAGGTTCCACATTCCAGGCACGTGGTGGGACCACACTTCCCTGCCCCTTTGTGATCAGGCTGAGAAGTGACAATCTGACAATGTTTACCTGTCAGAGAGACCACTTTCCCTCTGCCACACCTGATAGCCTTTGAGATGGTAGCTGCTCCCCCCCCGTCCCCGCCAATCCCCCAGGCCTGGAGGACAGACGGACACCCCTGCAGCTGCAGGAGTGCACAAGAAATAACCGTGTTGAGGGCCACAAGTGCTCAGGGCTCACTGTTGCTGCAGCATGGAGCCTGCCTTTACTAATACAAGCCTTGTAAAAGCAACAGCAAGCTAATAGGTGAGAGAGGATGTAGAGGTTGCTTTGTCTTTGGAGCCCAAATGCCCACATGGGACATAGGCACTGGGGCCCAGCAAGTACTAAGAGTGGTACTGATGTGGCTTTGGTGGGACCTAAGAAGGCAGAGTTGGGGAACATCTAGGATATTCCATCTAATTTGATCCTCAAATATGAAAACAGGTCGAGAGAGCAGTGGCTTAATGGTATGGTCTGGCAAAGAATTTTAGAATAGAACTAGATTCTTGATTACCAGGCAAGAAGACTAAAACCTGGTAAGAAGTGGGGTTCTCCATTTAGGGCTCTTGCATATTCTCCTATAGGTAGATGCCTTCAGGCCTGGGAAGGAAGAGCTGACAAGGACAGTCAGATCAGCCTAGCCAGAGCCCTCAGCACACCTGGGCAAGGGTAGTTGGACTGCTTGCTGCCTACCCAACACCCATGCCCTCCTTTCTTACTATAAGAACTTCAGTATTCCAGATGATGAGCTTTGTCTCCCAGCCTATGTGCAGCTCTGCATGGCCGTACAATTCAATCCTTAACATCCAATAAAACTGGAAGGGCCACCAAGGACATTTTTGGTGGGCTTCCTTAGCTGTACAAAGTAGAGGCCCAGGCTCCTTTGTTCAGTGCTCAGGTAAAGCCTAATTTTGCCACTCCTGGCTGTGTGGCCCTATACAAGTAAGGAGCTAGTCTCTGAATCTGGGGATTGCAGAGAAGAGCAGAGATCCTCTTCGGCTGAGTCCTAGCAGAGCACACAGCATGAAGGAGCTCCATTTCTGTCATCATTATCCCGCTGCAGCTGCAGTGACATCTGCCTGGGTTGGGTGGCACTTGCAGACTCTTTGCAGGGGGACAGGGTGCACAGCAGTGCTTCTTTGCCTAGCAACTGTTCTCCCTTCTCCAAATGGAGTGCCTCCATTTGCACTTAAGCCAGAGGACATGCTGTTTGTCACTGGCAATCAATGAAACATAGGAGACCAACATCGTGGAATGCAGCTGTGTCCCAGGCATTTCACCCAATTCCTTTAATCCTGAGACAAACCTGAAAAGCAGAGACACATGGAAATGGCAGCTCAGAAAGGTGCAACATCAGATTTGGGACTCGCATGTGACACCTCAAGTCAGAGTAGATACTTATAACTGTAGTCAACCTTTTATCCAGTCAGTTTTTACTGAGATCCTGTCATGGGCCAGGCACAGTGCTAGACCATAGAGGTAAGAAGAAGGCCACAGACAAGGCTTGGCCATGAGGATGCCACCTCATGGGGCCAGCTCCAGGGAACAGTCGCTGTGTGCAGCATTATGATGGAAGGATTCTGAGTAGCTGCTGGGCCCCGTGGGAAGGAGTGCAAGCGAGCCATGGAGACTGTTAGGGAATTGCGGCCACCCATGTTTTACATCTAGTCATGATGTTCTTGTAAAGCTTGAACAAAGCAGAAATACAATCTGGTCGGATTTCAGGTTTCCGTTTTGATTTGGAAAACATGTACCATTGCAGATCTAGCAACCAGATCTTGCCCTCAAGGAAGCGAGGATCTCACTGGTACATGTGAACAATACAAGATGGTTCTTAAGACATGGAACAGAACAGTCTGCTGGAGTTAGAGGTGAAAGTCCACGGGGTAGACATGTCCCCATTGCTGTGATTCATTCCTCCTGCTTGGTTGCAGGCTCCTCACGAGCCAGCAGTGTCTCCTCCACGAGGACCAGGGCAGGCTCTGCCACGCAAGGCTGGTACAGTCTGCCCGGGCACATACAGGGCCTGTGACGTGGGCCTGCTTGGCCTGGCACACAGCCCCGATACTCACTCCACCCAGAGTGGGTGTGCTGTCAGACCACGTGGGACTGGCCCAGGATACATGTCCTGCTCCCTCCCCAGGCACCAAGCATCACAGGCACCTTGTCCAACCAAATCCACCGGGAATCCTCCTCCACTGTTTAGTGTGACTTTCACCTGACTTATTGGGTAATACATGGAATTTTTTTTTTTCAAAATTTAAGAGGCACTAAAAATGTGCTATAAAGAGAAAAATCCGTCAGGTGCTGATGGCTGTAATCTGAGCTACTCAGGAGGAGGCTGCAATCTAAGGATTGTAGTTCAAAGCCAGCCCAATTAGGAAAATCCATGAGACTCTTATCTCCAATTAACCACTAGAAAACCAGAAGTGAAGCCGTGGCTCAAAGTGGTACAGCACTAGCCTTGAGCAGAAAGACTCAGAGATAGGGCCCAGGCCCTGAGTTCAAGCCCCATGACCAACAAAAAAATAAATCAAAAATCCCTTTCCACCCCAACACAAAGTTCCTTGATTCTCCTAGAAGACAACCAGTCAAATGTCCTTAGAAGAACTAATGTTCTCCTTCCTTACAAAAATGATAAGCAAGAACTAAAACATGTAAGAACATTAAAAATCACAACAGAAAAAAAATTTTTTTTTAATTTGCTGGATACCGGTGGCTCACGCCTGTAATCCTAGCTATTCAGGAAGCTGAGATCTCGCTGGTCAAAGCCAGCCTGAGCAGGAAAGTCTGTGAGACTCTTATCTCCAATTTACCACCAGAAAACCAGAAGTGGCACTATGGCTCAAGTGGTAGAGGGCTCACTTTGAGCTGAAGAGCTGAGGGACAGCGCCCAGACCCAGAGTTAAGCCCCATGACAGACAAAAGAAAAAAGAAAAGAAAAAATTATTACCATGAAATATTTACAAAAATAAAAACTGAGAAATTGGGCTGGGAAGGTGGCTCAGTGGTAGAGCACTTGCCTTGCATGCTTGAGGCCCTGGGTTTGATTCCCAAGCACTACCTAAGAAAAAAGAAAAAAGCCAGAAGTGGCGCTGTGGCTCAAGTGGTAGAGTGCTAGCCTTGAGCTGAAGAGCTGAGGGACAGCACCCAGGCCCAGAGTTCAGGCCCCACGACCGGACCAAAAAAAAACCAAAAACAACTGAGAAATTCATTGTTGGCTAGAGTGACATTGCAACAGACAAGGCTTGCTTAGCATGTGAAGGCCTTGGGCTCCCTCCCAGAACCTCCAAGGGAGGGAGGAAAGCTCTCTTCCAGCCCCCCATCCAGAGCTACAGGTTTGGCATTTGGGCACACATCCTCTTAGAGTGTCTGTAGTATACATCACTTTGAAAACAAAACAGAAGAGCAAACAGTATCGATTCTTCCATTGTCTCATCAGTATCTCATTCTCTATGACGTAAATGGTTTGAGATTGTCTACAGATGATGACTAATAGCCAGTTCACAGAGACATACAGGCATGTGGGATTTCCACAATGTCCTCACTGGAAGACTTCTTCTACAGGAAATGCTAGGTCCAGTCTGGCTACTTTTTTGTGTATGTGTGGGGGTCATGAGGCTTGAACTCTGGGCCTGGGCGCTGTCCCTGAGCTCTTTAGTTCAAGGCAAGCACTCTACCACTTGAGCCACAGCGCCATTTCTGGTTTTCTAGTGGTTTACTGGAGATAAGAGTCTCATGGACATTTCTGCCTGGGCTGCCTTTGAACTGTGATCCTCAGATCTCAGCCTCCTTAGTAGCTAGGATTACAGGCGTGAGCCACCAGTGCCCAGCATATGGCTACTTCTTAAGCCCCAGGTCACCTAACTAAAGGTCCTCCTTGTCCACTCAACAAGTATAGCTTCCAATCTAACTGCACATTTCCTTGAGAGGCCTAGAAGCCCTTGTTCCCACCCCCTCAGCAGTCAGCTGGGCAGGCTAACTCTACCTTAAGACCTCAACTAAGGCAAAGGCCTCTGGTGGGTGTGGTTTATTTAGCCTTGTTTATTTAGCCAGCGGGCCTGACCTGAGCCCAACCCAGTCCAAGGTGAGTCACCTGAACCAAAGGCAGGCACCACCCCTTCCAGATAGGAACCCAGCTGGGCCAAGAGCCATCACCACCTTCCAGAGGGAAACAGACTGTCTTGGCAGCAACTGGAGGACACAGCAGCACCTGACTTGCAGGTAAGAGAGGCCTGTTCTGTAGCTGGCATTGGTTGAGTTCTGCTCTTGCCCGGTCTTCTCTCCTTGTCCCTACCCTCCTGAGACTTCCCAGTGGTCTCCTTTCAAAGTGCTTCCTTCCAGGGGTGCAGTGTGAACTGGACTTTCCTCTCCTCTGAACCCAGCCCCAGGCCTGGTTTGAGGGCTACCTTTTTTTTTTTTTTCCGTGCTCCAGCTTCTATTCTGGCTTCCCGTCTGTTTCCCAAACATCAGCAAGGGGCTTATTCAATGAGAGCTAGGCCTTGGCACTCATCTGCTGCTCATCACAAGATCCTGGAGGTGACAACCACTCTCACGTCTTAAAATAGGGTTATCAGCCTGGGTGAAGGGGGAGCTGCGGGCAGACACAAAGAGCAGGGAGCCCAGGCCTCTGCTTGTTGCTTCTTTCTCTCTGAAGCAGATTCTCTACTTTAGCAGCGAGGGGAAATGTGCTGGGGAAGTGGGCTAATGTCCTCACCTCTCTTTGACCTGGAGACCTCTCAGGAGGCTGGATGTTGAGAAGGAAAATGAGGGATTAGGACCTGTCCCCAGCGCTGGACGGGAGCGTAGAGTGACCCATCCTGGCTGCATCCCAGTTAGTAACCTCCCATCTCCAAACCAGTTAGGGACCAGATAAACTGAAGGTTGGCCATGGCTCCCACTCTGCCACCCAGAATCCCCCAGTGGCTCCCACGGCACTGGAGGAAATGCCCAAGTCCTCAGCCCCCACATGCCCTAGCACTACTTTGCTGGCTTCCTCCACTGCCACCTCCTCTGAGCAGCTGACTTTGGTCAGCAGGTGCTCCCACCTCGGGGCCAGTGGGAGTGCAACCAGCTGGTGCAATGCTCTCCTCCCTACCCGCCATTCAGATGCCCCCATCCTCCACGAGGCTCCTCTGGTCCCCGACGCTCCCTGTTCTCCATCTTTTGCTTCCTTCTCTCCTCAGTGCTTAACAGCTTACCAAGCCATGGAGCTCTACATTAGTAATCTCCTTCCTCTAGGACCCATCCTTTAGTTCATACCTCACTCACTGCTGACCCCGAAAAGGCTACTTGGGAACAGGGGGACTTGGGGAATATGTGATGAGCGAATAGCTGTTACTGCCTTTCATAAGGTCGATACTGTGTGAATGCTTTCCATACAGATCTCTTTTTTTCAAACAATCTGCCATACCCAGATAACTGTGATGCAAGTCTATATTATAAAAGAAGTGACATCCAAAAGGGGCAGTTGATCTGAGCCTACTCCAGCCTCCCTCTAAAGTCCTTGTTCCTGCCCTGCCTCCCTGGGCCTTTGTTCGGCAACATCTGCATTTCTTGAAACCCACAGCTTTTCCCCAGTAGGCAGGCAGTACATCCCTAGGTGGTGGGAGGTAGGGTTGGGGGGGGGGTATACACTGGTGGCCTAGCAACAGCCTCTTCCTTTCAGACTCAGCAGATCATGGGGCTAATTTGGCCTTCCAGGAGCTGTTCCCCAATCAGGCTCACCCACACTGTCCTCCCACACAGCCTTCTGAAGGCTGGGTGAGTTGTCCACAGGACAAGTGGGAGTCTTGGAGCTTCAGTTCTTCAGAACAAAGTGTTCTTATTCTAGGTTCAGGTGGGGGCTGAGGACCCTTTTTCAGCCCTGTTCATCCAAGACCCTGCATTATTGTGGGTGTGGCTACTGCTCAGATCAAGCAGTCTAGAAGCTCTGGGGTAGAGATCTGCAAAATAGTGGGGAAGAGGAAGATTCCTGGGGGAGGGGTGGGAGAGTTAGGTGGATGGTTTTCTTTCAGGAGCGAATTCATCACAGGAAGCCATTAGCACCTAACTGAGTAAACTCTTCCACCATCATACTGTAGGAGCCAGGCAGACTTTCCATCTACCTCATCAGGGCTATGTTTTCTTCTCCCTTCCTAGGCCAGTGTTATTTTTCAAAGGTGTTGCTACTAACCAGTTATAAATACAAGATGGAATGGGAAGAATGATTGTATCTAGATTTTTGGGTTTTCTCTTCCCTCTACTTTCCTTCAACAAACAGTAACTTAATACCTACTGTGCCAGCACTGTGCTAGATACTCATATAACTGAGTGGCAATTTGTGACCAGTGAGGATAATGCCAAATTTATCATACCATAATGGAACTGCAATCTCCCTCAAAATGTGGGAAGCATTGCTGTGTGGTTTTGGGGTATGTGTGTGTGAGTTAAGGGCCAGTACTAGGCTTTGAACTCAGAGCCTGAACACTGTTCCTTAGCTCTGTGTGTGTGTGTGTGTGTGTGTGTGTGTGTGTGTGTGTGTGTGTGTGTGTGTGTGTGTGTGTGTTTGTGCACACGCCAGTCCTGGGGTTTGAACTCAAGAGCCTGGGAGCTGAGTCCCTGAGCTTTGTTGTTGTTGGTGGTGGTGGTCGTGGGGCCTGAACTCTGGGCCTGGGCGCTGTCCCTCAGCTCTTCAGCTCAAGGCTAGCGCTCTACCACTTGAGCCACAGTGCCACTTCCAGCTTTTTCTGCTTATGTGGTACTGAAGAATCAAACCCAGGGCCTCATGCATGTGAGGCAAGCACTCTACCACTGAGCCACCTTCCCAGCCCCTCTCTGAGCTTTTTTTGCTCAAATCTAGTGCTGTACTACTTTGAGCCATATCTCCATTGTTTCGGTGCTTAAGAGGGAAAAAGAATCTCACAGACTTTCCTGCCCAGGCTGGCTTTGAACTGCAATCCTGAAATCTAGCCTCCTGAGTAGCAAGGGTTACAGGAGTGAGCTTCTGGCACCTAGCTTTATTCCTTAGCTTTTTTGCTTAAGGCTAGTGTACTACCACTTGAGACACAGCTCCACTTCTGGCTTTGTGTTCTTCAAGGGGCTTAAACTCAGGGCCTGGGTTCTGTCTTCTGGCACCTAGCTTTATTCCTTAGCTTTTTTGCTTAAGGCTAGTGTACTACCACTTGAGACAGCTCCACTTCTGGCTTTGTGTTCTTCAAGGGGCTTAAACTCAGGGCCTGGGTGCTGTCTCTGGGCTTTTTTCTTCTTTTTTTTCTCAAGGGTAGTGCTCTATCATCTCTACTTCCAGCTTTTTAGTGGTTAATTAGAGATAAGAGTCTTTTGACTTTCCTGTCTGGTCTGGCTTCAAACTTCGAACCTCAGATCTCAGCCTCTTGAGTAGCTCGGTGATACTGGTGCCTGGTGAAGTCAGTGTTTAGGAGCATTTGTGAAATGATGAATGGGTACTCAAGATATTCTGGTCCAGATAAAGGAGGCTCACCCATCCTTGGAGGGATGTGTGTGTGTCAGTGTGGGATGAATCAGAAGGAGGTAAGGATGACATCTGTGACAGAGGGGACAGCACCTGTCAAAGCATGGCAGCATGAGCCAGCAGGTTGAGTTTTCAGATCAGCAAGTCATTTGGAATGAATGAAATGCTTGGTGAGTGGGTGAGGTGAAATGTGAGACTTTACCAGAGCTGTCATGAAACCTGCAATGCCACTGAAGCTTGAGATTCATTCTGGTAAGAGCCAGGCATGGCATCAAAGGGAGGGAACGGCAGGAGCACAGGTGAGCTCCCACATTTGTGGCTCAATCTCCTGGGTGTGGTGTGGCTGCAGTGAAGGGGCAGCACAGGGGGGGAAATCTTTCAGGATAATCTTCTGGAGGTAAATAAATATCCAAAAGGTAGACTCTTGAGGTCTGGTCTCCCATAGCTGCAATGGCACATTTCACGCAAATGAGGAGTACATTTTCCATCCTTCACCGACAGTCAAGATGTTTTGTCTTTCTCCAGAAGGCTTCCTTCTTTTCCCTGTCCTTTTTTTTTTTTTCCTGTACCCCGTAGACTCAATTACCGGATTCCCTTATCACTGGCAGTGGGTCTGATTTCACCGTGGGAAGTGATCTGCCCAGCCAAGCTCGATTCCCCTTCTTCAGCAGCAGGAGCCTGATCTGCGTGGGGTGGGTGGAGAGGGGCGGTGGGACTGCAGCAGGTCCACTGAGTCAGGAGTCAGACCGGGCCTGGTGGCTCACGCCTGTAATCCCTGGAGGCGGAGATCTCGGGTTCGTGGTTCGTAGCCAATGCGGGCAGAAAAGTCTGTGAGGCTCTTTTATCCCAATTAGCCACCAAAAAGCCAGACGTAGAGCTGTGGCTCAAGTGGAAGAGCGCTCGCTTTGAGCAAAAAGCAGCTGGGGGACAGGGTCCGGACCCTAGCCACACTGGGGGGGGGGGAGGCAGAGAGGGAGGGGCCTCGCCATGGGACGGTAGCGAGGGGAGCCCCCCTTGCCGGTACCCGCAGCCACGCGGGGAGGCGCCGCGCACCCCCTTCTCTCCGCCTCGGATCGGAATCGCTGTCAGCACCCAGCGGCTCCACCGCGCCTGCGCAACCCCCAGGCGGCGCCTAGAGGCCAAGGGGGTGGGAGCGTGCGGCCAGGAAGGGGAAGGCGCGGAGCCCGGCCCTCCCCGGCTGCTTTCCCTGCAGAACGCTTGAGGCTGGATGGAATCTGGCAACCCACCTAGCCACGCCACCCCGACGGCGAGGAGTCCACCATTGTCATTACCGCCGTCCCGGGGCGTCCTGGGAGCCTCGCGGGCTGAGGCCGCGCGGGAAGCGTACGCACACTCTAGGGGTGCGCATGCGCCCTGGTCGCCGCTGCACGCGGGAGGGGTCTCTGCGCAGGCGCCGTAGCCCAGCAAGCCGATGCAGCTCTTCTGCCGGGTTGGGTGGCTGTGATTTTTTTTTTGGGGGGGGGGGAGGGGAGGATCGTGTGACAGGTGGCCGGGTGTGGAGGACCCGCGGTTCGGGGGCACCCCAGTGCATGCAATATGTGCCTGATTGCTTCCATTTCTCCAAGCTAGCACTTGAGGCAGGGAGAAGGGGCGGGTTTGTCCTGGTACTGAGTCCTGCATGGTTGCCTCTGGGTAAAAAAAAAAAAAAATCGAAGGCAGATATGATGGTGCACACCTGTAATCCTTGTATTTGAGAAGCAAGGGCAAGAGGATCATGAGTCCGAGGCCAGTCTGGACGACATAGTGAGACCTGTCTGAAAACAAAAACCCAAATCAATGGTACACCTCCTTTATAAAGGAGAAATGAGAAAAATGACGGCGGTCTATGGTAAAAGAAAGAGCATTGCGCGATCTATAATAAAAGACTGTGCATGCCCTTGTGAAAGCTTGGTGGATTTCAACTTCTCTGTGCCTAGCTTAGGAGTTTAGATGTAATAGGAGGCACAACTGAACTGAACTTTACTGAGAATTTACATTTGGCTTCTGAGTCAAAGGGTGCATATGTTTGTCTATTAACGTGGAGTCACTGTGACAGCTACAAACGATGGTAGATATGAGTGGGCGTGCTGTTGTGACTCACCTGTGAGTCTGCAGTGATTTTCTGAAATCATGAAAAAAAACATAACCTCCCTTTGTTGACTTGGGTACATGTATTTCTGCAGAGCAGCATATATGAAAACCAGAAATGTTTTGTTATACTTATATACAACATATAAGCAGGGATTTTTGGGGGGGGTCTGTCCTGGGGCTTGAACTCTGGGCCTGGGCGCTGTCCCTCAGCTCTTTAGCTCAAAGCCAGTGCTCTACCATTTGAGCCACAGCACCACTTCCGGTTTCCTGGTGGTTCACTGGAGATAAGAGTCTCACGGACTTTCCTAGCCTGGGCTGGCTTTGAACACCAATTCTCAGACCTCAGCCTCCCGAGTAGCTAGGGTTACAGGCATGAGCCACTGTACCTGGCAAGCAGGGATTTTTTTTTTTTTTTTTTTTTTTTGCCTGCTTGCTTGCTTGCTTTTCTTTTTCTTTTATTCTTTTTGGCAGAACAGTTAGAGATTATACAGGATAGCAGGCAATTAGAACTGTCCTTTCTGTTACAAGAAGTCCATATCTAAATGCTGGCACTGTTACTCTAGCTAGTGAAAAATCAAAAATGCCCACACAGGAAATCTACTGATTTATTCACATCACAACTTTGGCCAGTTATATGTGCTCTGCATCGTCCAGTGAGCAGAAATAGTGTTGGAGTGTGTTAATATTCTCCCCACCTCTGGTCCTCAGCTCCATCCAGTCCTGAGCTCCTCCTTGCCCTAGAGTTCCTGCTCTACAGCTGGCCACTCCCTCTCTCCACCCAGACCTATCTGAGCACGCGCCTACCTCAATACCTGTCCCCAGTCCTACCTGCCACTTGGATAGGGACAGGTGCCACATGCTCCCGTTCCAGGAGATGTGGCCCCTCTAATAAACCTTAAAATATTTTTTGTCCTGTGCCTGCTTGCCTTCTCATGGTCCCTGGGGATGATCATGAAGGATTATACAGACTGGACCTAGCCCTTGCCCCTATGAAGTGGGGTGCAATGTGAGAAAATACCCAGTTATGAATCACTTAATCTGATAAATAGTTGACAGTAGATGCACTACAGGCCAGTTCTGAATACACAAGAACCATCCAGCTGGGCAGGGGTCACTTGGCCTGGAAAAGCCAACCCGAGTAATAGTACCTGATTGGGATACAGAGGGGAGAGCTGTACTGCACAGAGGGACCGGCACCACCCCTGGGGCACTGTAGACACTGATGAATGACGGCTGGATGATTAGAGGTGACACCTCTGCAGGAAGGAAGACATTCTCCACTCTACAGTGAACCACTACAAGGCAGGGAAGACCGGCTCCCTGACACCCCTCCAGCAGGGAGCCTGGCCCCCATTTAGGATCCGGAAGTGTTGAAAGGGCTCCAGTCTAGAGCAGCTTCTCAGAAATGTCCATCCTAGAGGGCAGCTGCTCGGGGCTTCAAGGTTAGAAAATGGAGGGTCGATGTGGCCTCTTAGCTTCCTATTTGCTGTTACTGCATGAGCCTGCTGGCCACGCATATCTCGGTAGATAGTTACTGCTGAGCACTGTGCCAAGATTTTTTTTTTTAAGTCCCTGAATTGTACACTGAGGAAAAGTCCCCAAGCAAAGGGGTCTCTTCCTCTTACCGGCCTGAAGGAGGTTAGGGCTGGACGCCCTCCTTTGGAAATCCCTGTCTCTGGATGGTCATTTCACCACAAAGGTCAGCCTTGGGCAAGGATCTGGAACTTGCTGCCTCAAGGAGCCAAAGCAGGTGATGTAAATCAGTGAAGGTCTGGCTGGATCTTTGGAACTGGAAAGTCAAGGTTAGCCTCATGTGATTTCTGCCTTTTCCTTGCTGCCACTTTTTTTTTTTTAATATATAGAAGTTAGAAATGAAGAATTTCTTCTTCCCAATTTTTTAAATATTGGCATGGATTCAAAACTAAAGAACAAAATGAATCTGGGAGAGGCTCATGAAACATATTTGGACTTCTGGTCCTTGGTTTCACCCTAGGAAGTTCTGAAGTCTTAGAATATCGGAGTTTTGCTTGATGAGATTGCAAGTGGAAGTCTAAGCCAACTGCTTGAAGTCTGCCAATATTACTGCCTGGCCTCCATGCTCAGGGCTGGCTCCTCTACAGCCAATGAGAAGGCTCAGTTTCTGTCCTTCTGGGACTGCCAGTGTAATGAGGCAGTGGGCCAAGTAGAGGAAACTGCAGAGGTAGTGAATAATCAACGGGGGGCAAGGACAGGAGGTAAGGGATAAGGGGAGCCCAGATCACAGCAGGCTTCCTGCAAGAAGGGCCCTCTGATCTGAGACTTGAAAATTATTAGGGGTTAGCAAGAAACAGAGAACTAGAGGAAGGAGAAAATAATATTATCCAAATATCTGAAAGTAGCTCATTGTAACCAGGGGTTGGGAGAAGGATAAGTGGCAGGAGAGCCAGGCTGTACTTGTCCACAAGTGTCACTGGGGGCTTAGACATCAGTGACTGCCTGGGAGTGAGAGACCATGGAGAGTGGTGGGAAATAGGTGTGGTGATACCCACCTGGAATCCCAGCTACAGAGGGAACTAGCTACTTTGAGTTCAGCCTGTACCCGGCCTAGCAAAACCCTATCTCAACAACTAAAAAGAAGCTGGGTGCTGGTGTCTTAACACCTGTAATCCTAGCTACTCAGGGGCTGAGATCTGAGGATCAAGATTCAAAACCAGCCTGGGCAGGAAAGTCTGTGAGAGTCTTATCTCTAATTAACTACCAAAAAAAAAAAAAAAACCCAACAAACAAAACAAAACAAAAAGCTGGAAGTAGAACTATGGCTCAAGTGGTAGAGTACTAGCCTTGAGCAAAAAAAAAAAAAAAAAAAAAAGCTCAGGGACAGCCACCAGGCCCTGAGTTCAAGCCCCAGGACTTGTACACACCAAAGAAACAAAACTAAAAAATAAGAGACCAGGGTGAAGGTGCAGTGTGTGTGGGGAGGGGGTAGTGATTGTGTGGCCCAAGGGGTAAGGAATGGTGGGGTATGGGGCACCCCCGGGGTCTGCAGCTACTCATCTGTGCAGCAGTTTCAGTTCAGAGGGCCCCAAAACTTCCTATTTTTCAAGATCAGTGGGACATTAGATTATTACCCACAATACCTTGAGACTGGCACTTAGATCACTCATTCAAACTTAAGGTCTGCAAGGTCAAATACAATCTTGTGGGCAATCAGATGCAATCGCTAGAGGAAGCAGGAAGCCCTTGTGGCCCCTTTTTGGTAATGTAGGCTAGATTCAGCAAGCAATGGGGAGCCACTGAGAGTCACCGAGCACAGAGTCATCACCCTGGCTTTACCCTGGGAAAGACCTGATGGCTGCCATCTAGCGAGCAGCAAGAAGGGCGACAGTGACCGATTTGGTGTGGGGATGTTGTGGCACTAGAGAAGGACAGGGAAGAGAGGGGTTTGATGAGACGTAGAGGCACAGTGGGTGTGGGAAGAGGAGCTCATCAGCTAGGCCAGAGGGGACAGAGGGACAAGGAGCAGTGGGGCATGGATGTCCTGCCAGTCACTGGGGAGATGCCAAGCAGAATTGCTCCTGGAGAGGGGACGGGACTCATCCCCAGCCCTGCTTCCACCGACTCGGCAGCCTCGGCCACCAGCAGGCATTCCTTTGTTACATGCACCTTTCACGTGGGCACGTGTCACAGGACAGTTGACAAGTGCAAGGTGGGAGGCTGCCCTGAGCCTATCCCGGAGGGAACAGACCTCTCTGGAAAGCCTGTCCAACTGAAGCTAAGGGTGAGCAGGAGGTGGGCAGGGGCATCTAGCTAGAATGGATTGTCCCAACAAAGGGCAGGAGGTGTGAGAGCCAGGGGTGAGTGGGTAAAGGGAAAGAAGCTCGAAAGACGTCTCGGAAGGAAAGACGTGAGGGAGGGAAGGAGGGAAGAGGGAGTTGCTTAGGAGGTAACAGTCAGAACCTGTCTGGGCATCTTGCTGTGGGCTCTATTGATTCAGTGCTCAGCATTAGTAATCTAGACACTGGTAGCTCCTGCCTGTACTCCCAGCTACTCAGGAGGCTGAGATCTGAGGATCGTGGTTCCAGGCTAGCCCAGGCAGGAAAGTCTGGGAGACTCTTCGTTCCAATTAACAAGCACAATAATGAAAGTGGCACTGTGGTTCAAAGTGGTAGAGCGCTTGCCTTGAGCTGAAGAGCTGAGGGACAGCGCCCAGGCCCAGAGTTCAAGCCCCACGACCCACAAAACAAAACAAAACAAAACAAAGTGGTAGAGCACTAACCTTGAGTAAAAGAGCTCAGAGACAGTGCCCAGGCCCAGAGTTCAAGCTTCACACACAAAAAAAGAAGCCTGTAAGCATTAGTAAATGTTCACAGCACCCCCTCTGCCTGTAGGTCCCCCTTCATGTGGAGCAACACTGTTGAATTTTAACCCTGCCCCAGCTTGGTGGGATTTGAGGTGCTGGAGCTAGAGCTCAGGGCTCCGGCATTTAGGCAAGTGCTCCACCATGAGCTACCCCGCCCCGTGCACAACGTTTCACAAGTTTCCATGGGCCTTCACTTCAGCTAAGATCCAGAGCTGTTTTGGAAGTATTCAGTGGCACTTACATGCCCAAAGGTGGATGGAAGGTGGGACTGGAGGATTCCCGTGTCATGCTGCCTGTCTGATTTATTAAGGTCTGACCCACTCGGGGTGATGGATGATGCTGTGCAGACCCTCAATCACCTAGGGCTGGCAGGCAGCTACCCAGTTTACAACGGTCAGGTTGGATTTGGGGCTTGAGTGATCAGACCTCATTAGCCCATCTGACTTTTATTTAACACAGGGTAGGGAAGGTTGGGCCCATGACCTGCCTGTCTGGCCAGCCTGTGGCCCCTGCACCTCCATTCTACAGCCCAGAATCAATGCAGTGTGTTGTGTATAAACCTCAAGCAAGAGAGCCAAACAGACTGACTCTAAATCCCAGCTCTTATGTGTAAAGTGGGATGATGAACCCTCACAGTGCTCTGATGCATCTCAAGTGGCAGGAGGTGGATGTCTATGCATCCTCTCGGTGGCTGGGGGTGGCATCCTCATCTCTCCTTACCCTCTCCATTCTGCAGGGTGTTTCGAGGAGCAGCCATGTCAGCCCTGTACCCGTCTCTTGAGGACCTGAAGGTAGACCAGGCGATCCAGGTAAAGCTGGCAGGCGGGTGAGCTGTGTTGCCTGGCAGTGGCCTTGGGGTTACTGCAGGCTAACTAAGGGAGATTCCTCCTGGTGGATGGGGACCCTCAGCAGCCTCAGAGACCCTGTCCTGCCCATCCCTGTCCTGACACTTTCTTTACAACCCTGCCCCCACACCCAAGGGCCAGCTTCCACACAATTCCAGCCCAGCAACCTGCAGCCTTCCCTCCTCCCCACAGCCTTACAGTTCCAGAGGACTTTGAGAATTCGGGTATTCCACTGAGGCCTTGGTTGGAGGTGGCTTTTGACACCTTGGCTGCTGTGAACAGTAAATACATGGTCTTGACCTTAGGAGAATATCCTCTAAGAAAGAGGCACATCAAAATACACACACAGCTGGGTATAGTGGCTCACACCTGTAATCCTAGCTGCTCAGGAGGCTGAGATATGAGGATCAAGGTTCAAAGCCAGCTCAGACAGGAAAGTCAGTGAGACTCTTATCTCCCATTAACCTCCAAAAAGCCAGAAGTGGAGCTGTGGCTCAAGTGGTAGAGTTTTAACCTTGAACAAGAAGCACAGGAATAGTACTCAGGCCCTGAATTCAAGCTGTAGGACTGATGTGCACATGTGCACATGCACACATACACAGTACTTTTTGTTGTTGTTGTTGGTCAAGGGGCTTGGACTCTGGGCCTGAGCACTGTCCCTCAGCTCTTCAGCTAGAGACTAGTGCTCTACCACTTGAGCTACAGTGCTACTTCTGGTTTTCTGGTGGTTTATTGGAGATAAGAGTTTCACAGACTTTCCTGCCCAGGCTGGCTTTGAACCACGATCCTCAGATTTCAGCCTCCTGCGTAGCTAGGATTACAGGCATGAGTCACCCAGCACCCAGCTACACAACACTTTTTAATTGACACAGGGTTATTATGTGCATTTGTGGGGTGCACTGTGACATTTCAGTGCACTTATAATCAATGTGCAATGGACGGTGAGGGTGAATGGCATATTCATCACCTCAGACTTTTTTTTTTTTTTGGTGCTGGTACTAGGGCTTGCTCTCAGGGCCTGGAAGCTGTCCCATAGCTTTTTTTGCTCAAGGATGGTCTCTAACATTTGAGCTACAGCTCTACTCTTGTTTCCCTCCTCCCCTTCCCTCCCCCTAATTAACTAGAGTCTCCTGGACCTTCCTGCTTGGACTGCCTTTGAATGTCAATCCTCAGATCTCAGCCTTCTGAGTAGCTAGGATTATAAGCATGAGCCACTGGTGCCTGGCTATCATTTCTTTTTACTGAGAACATTTAGAAGACTCATTGTTAGCCATTTTGAAACATTCAATTATTTATTGTCAGCCATAGTTACCCTCCTGCACAACAGAACATGAGAAGCTAGCACTCTTCTCCAGATACAGTGTCCATCAACTGTCCTCTCTCCACCTGCCCCCTCCTTTCCAGCCTCTGATAACCATTTCCTTTTTTCTTTTTTGAGACCAGGACTTTAACTTGATATCTGACACTTTTGCTCACTGGCTGGCACCTTACCACCTAAGCCACACCTCCAACTGCCTATTTCTCTTCTATTAATTTTAAAACTTCTTTTAAAACAGCATGTATTCATTAATTAATAGCAGAGGAGTTCACTGTGCTATTTCCATCGTGCACATAATGTGCTTTGGTCTCAGCTGCAGCTAACTGGCACTCTTTGCCCTTTCCCAGGCCCAGGCCCAGGCTCAGGCCAGAGCCTCACCCAGGACGCCTGCCCTGCCCGCCCCAGTCCCAGAGGCAGCCACCCGGCCTCCTTCAGGTGAGCCAGCCTCAGTGGCCACGCCCTGACACCCCTTGTTGTGTCTGACAGCGCTGGAAGGGACTTGGAGTCTCCCACTCACAGGGCTGGGCTGTCCCTCTTCACCCTCACCTGAAGATGTGCTCTCTCACCTCCGCTGGACACTTACTTCTGAACCTGCAACTTTGTGGGCTCTGCATACACCTGTCACTCGCCAGAACCCTTTGAGGGGATACTGGGAAAAGTAGTGAGGCAGTAATGGCTTAATTTGGGGCACCTGGCCACATGAAGCGACTGGGATGTTTGTGTGGCTCCTAGAAGTGGTCTGGGCACTTCTAGAATCCTGATTGGTGATAAAATCTTGAATTCAGGACCCTTCTTCCCCTCCCCAGTGTGCTGCACCCTTGGTTCAGGGGCCCTTGGCTTTCTAATGGCCTGTGAACTCCTTGAGGTCCTGCACCTGTGCCATGTCCGCTGTGTGGCTGGTAGAAAGTCGCTGAATTCAGTGCTACAGTAAGACACAAGGGACTCCATGTTCCATGCTGCTGGAACAAAAGTAGTTCCTGCACCCTCACACACACCCCTGTACCTCAGACCTTCTGCAGAGATGATCCACATCCTCAGAGAGCTTGAGAAACAGGATACCAGGGAGAGGGGTGGGGTGGGGGACACAGTGTTCTTGAGAGCGAGCAGTAGCCCTGGGCGCCCGTCTTACATGGAACATGCTGGCTAAGGATATGCCCTCAGGTGACATCTCTCTTCCTCCTCATTAGTTTTGTACCCAAACCTGGCAGAACTGGAGAACTATATGGGTCTTTCCCTCTCCAGCCAAGAAGTCCAGCAGAGCCTGCCTCCGACTACAGAGGGTGACAGCGTAGGTACCCCTCATTTCCAGCCTGGGGTGGGCCCTGGATGTCCCCATCCTCTTCCTCTTGTGGGTCTTGGTGGGGATTTCACCATTTCGTATCATCTCTGCCCTTTGATCTGTGGTTTCCGGCTGCTGGCTTGACCCAGCTGGACCAGGAGGGACAACATTGAGCACCACCAGACTGCTGTCAGACTGTCTTCTTAGGTCTGAGTCATCTTAACTCTCCTCCTTGAACCTCCCAGGGATTATAGATGGGTACCACCCTGCCCAGCTGGTAATTCAATTTGAGGAAAGTTAACAGATTGATTGTTGATTTTTTACTTCTTCAATTTATGGATACAGAAAGTCTCTGTGTTTTAGATCTTCTTTGTTAAGGTGTAGCAGTACTTTGTCCATATTTGACATATAATATATTTTACACATTTTCTTAAATTTATACTTATTACCCCCCCCCCCCATTTTAGTAATTATAAGTGGTATGTATTTTTATTTATTTTGCTGGTCTTGGGGTTTGAACTCAGGACCTGGGTGCTGTCCCTGAACTCTTTTGCTCAAGTCCAGTGCTCTGCCACTTTGAGCCACAGCTCTGGTGGTTAATTGGAGATAAGTGTCTCAAGGACTTTCCTTCCTGGCCTGGGCATAACCTCTATCCTCAGATCTCAGTCTCCTGAATAGCAAGGATTACAGGCTTGAGCCACCAGTATCTGGCTAGTCTGTGTTTTTGTTTTTGTTGTTGTTGTTTTTTTTTTTTTTTTTTTTTTTTTGTCAGTCATGGGGCTTGAACTCTGGGCCTGGGCGCTGTCCCTCAGTTCTTCAGCTCAAAGCTAGCACTCTATCACTTGAGCCACAGTGTCACTTCCAGTTTTCTGGTGGTTAATTGGAGATAAGAGTCTCACAAACTTTCCTGCCTGGGCTTTTTTTGAACCTCAATCTTCAGATCTCAGCTTCCTAAGGATTATAGGCATGCGCTACCGGCACCTGGCTCCTTGTGTATATTCTTAAACACATTTGAGCTTTTATACAAAAGAATATCATGCTTTATGCTTTATATCTTCTATTGATATTCCATTGCTAAGATTTAGACTATTGCTAAGTGTAGTTAGAATCTGGCTGGTCTGTGCTTTTAATTTCAGATGCATTTGGGTTTGGTGGTGGTAGTGTTGTTGTTTTTGAGATGAAGTCTCACTGTTGCAGAGGCTGGCCTTGAACTCCAGAGTTCAAGTGGTCTTCCTGACTCAGCCTCCCGAGTAGCTAGGACATGCACCACTGTGTGCAGAACCATTGATTTTTTTGTGTTGACCTTGATGAGCTCATTTATTAAATCTAGAAATCACTTTGTAGACTGCTTAAGATGTTCTACTATACTGCCCTTCACCTAGGGAGGACAGCTATATTTCTTTTCTGTTCCATATGCTTTTTGTTTCATTTTCTTGCCTTATTGCATTGGTTAGCTATTATAGTCTTGTGTTTAATGTGAAGGTGAGTCTGGGCATCTTGTTCTGAATCTGATAAGGGAAATTTTGTTAACTTTTACATTATTGGATTAATTTTTTTCCAAAACAAAAATTGGATCAAGTAATCCCTCCTTTTTTCCCTCTCCCATTGATCACTATTTACTATGAAATCATGTTTCTATTGTAAAGTCATCTTTTCTTGATGCTAATTTCCCACACCCATACCCCTTTTTTTTTCTGTAACCAGTGAGGTCCCCTTTCTGGTGACCCTTTTTCTTCCATTTTGTAAGGGAGTGACTTTGTTGCCCTCTAGTGGCCTCGTGAAGTCAAATTCCCCGCAAGCCCATTCTGCTTCACAGCAGAGAAATATGTGGTACCCAGGAACTGTGGCATCCCACTTTGCCCATCCTTACCCAGACCCCAGGGACCCCTAAGGCATAGCCCCAGGACCCTGGCTCACCTGTTCCCTGGTGTCCGCAGATGGTAGTTTCTGGCCCCTGGCCTGGCCAGGTGGTGGCCCCTTTGTCCGGGAACAACCTGGGCGTGCGTCGTGCAGAGATCAAGCCCGGGGTGCGTGAGATCCACCTGTGCAAGGATGAGCGGGGCAAGACCGGGCTGCGGCTGCGGGCCATCGACAAGGTAGGCCCGCTTAGGAGTCCCTCCAAGGGGGTGGGCCTCCTTAGTGCTGTATATCGCCAACCACATCCAGTGGTCCGGCTTTGGGTCACCATCACCCTGCAGGCCAGGACTGGAGGTCCAGCAGGGGCCTCCTCGCCAGGGGCCGACAGCCTTGTCCACAGTAAGGAGGGTGCAGAGCAGGCCTTGTAATCCTGAGACTCCCAGGCAGCAAATACCCTGCACCTGCCTCTCCTGTGCTCCTGATGCCCAGAATCTCCTCTTCCCGATTCCCCAACTCGCAGGCTTCCTGAGACTTTATTTTTGTACCAGTCCTGAGGCTTGAACTCAGAGTACTGTCCCTGAGCTTTAGTGCTCAAGGCTAGCACTCCACCACTTGAGCCACAGCTCTACTTCCATTTTGGTGACTAACTGGAGATAAGAGTCTTATGGGTCTTTCCTGCCTGGGCTGGCTTGGAATCGTGATCCTCAGATTTCAGCCTCCTGAGTAGTTAGGATTACAGGGTGAGTCATCAGCCACTGGCTTGCTTAGGACTTTATAGACAGTAACAGCCAAGAAAGCCTTTGTGAGAGGCAGTGCAGTAGAGTGGCTTGGGGAGGGGCCACCTGGCTGGTGTTGACCTTCTGTTCTTGTACAGCCTGTTATGTTTCCTTCCCGAGAAAAACACTCAAGCATCGGGCCAGCCCTGCACACGATGGTCCTGTCACCCCACAGGGGTATGGGGGAAGCAACCGTTGGTTGTGGTCTGAGCTCAATAGCCAAGGGTGCTGATTCTGGGACCCTGCTTCCCTAGGGGCTTTTTGTACAGCTGGTCCAGGCCAACACCCCTGCCTCGCTGGTGGGCCTGCGCTTTGGGGACCAGGTCCTGCAGATTGACGGGCGTGACTGTGCTGGCTGGAGCACAGACAAAGCCCACCGAGCGATGAAGAAGGCATCAGCTGAAAAGATTGTCATGGTTGTTCGGGACAGGTGAGTAGCCAGGCCCCAGGGTCCTCTCAGCCAGGCACAGCCACACTCCTAGGCCAAGCTCACTGTCCCTCTCTTCCAGGCCATTCCAGAGGACGGTCACCATGCACAAGGACAGCTTGGGCCATGTTGGCTTTGTCCTCAAGAAGGGGAAGGTGGCGTCGGTGGTCAAGGGGAGCTCTGCAGCCTGCAATGGGCTGCTGACCAACCACTATGTGTGTGAGGTGAACGGGCAGAACGTCATTGGGTTAAAGGTAGGTTGTGACCACACACTGCCACAGATAGCAGGCACAGGGAGAGGTTGGGGTAGCACGGCTTTTGTCCGCACAGGTTGCATGGGCAGTGGGCCCCACCCAAGCCACAGCTGCCCCACGCTAAGGTTTCAATAGGACCTGCATCCAGCACTCCGTCACTAGCACAGAGAGGGACAGAAGGAGGGGTGTGGCTACCTGTGTGAGGACACAAATAGCTATTGGTTTTCTCGGTGTGGTACTTCTAGTTGCACACTTACCCCCTGCACGCAGGGTTTCTTTTAGAAATCTGGTTCTTTGTTCAAGGGTGGTGGGGTAAACCTTACCTTTTTTTTCATCTTTGTTGGTCATGGGGCTTGAACTCAGGGCCTGAGCACTGACCCCTGAGCTTTTTCCCCTCAAGGATAGTGCTCTACCACTTTCAGCCACAGCACCACTTCTGGTTTTCTGGTAGCTAATTAGAGATAAGAGTCTCAAGGACTTTCCTGCTCAGGCTGGCTTTGAACCATGATTCTTGGATCTCAGCCTCCTGAGTTGCTAGGATTACGGGTGTGAGCCACTGGTGCCCAGCTCATGAATTTTATCTTTGGAAAGTGTTCTAGGAGCCATGCTATTGACGTGGAATGCTTAGGATGCCTTCCAGGACAGCAAAAGTCATGTGGTTTTGGTCTTGAACAAGTGGGAGTGGTCTTATTTATTTTGGTGATACTGAGGTTTAAAGTCAGGACTTCACACTCACTTGGCTTGTTGCTTGCTTACTCAGCTGACACTTCTACCACTTGAGCCATACCTCTAGACCTACTGGTTATTTTGGATATGCAATCTACTGAACTTTTCTGGTCTAGAGCCATGGTCCCTTGTATTGCAGCCTCCAGGGTAACTAGGTGTCTAGGCAGGTACCATTAGTGCCTGGGGAGAGCGGCTTTATCCTGACTTGTTGCCTCTTGGACTGAGAGTTTTTTCTTTCTTTTTTATCCTGGTTCTGGGGCTTGAACCAGGGGCTTTTCCTTAGCTGTTTTTTTTTTGCTGCTCAAGGTTAGTAGTCTTCCAGCTTTGAACTGGAGAGAAGAGTCTTTCAGACTGTGAACTGGGAGCCTCAGATCTCAGCCTCCCGAGTAGCTAGAATCACAGGCATGAACCTCCAGCGCCTATCTCTGAGAGCAATTCCTAATCTCAGATATGGGGTGGAGTGAGAGTCCTTCTCTTGTGGCTGTAGGCTTAGTGGTGTGGAGCAGGACTCCTCCAGCAGATGTGGCTGGGTGGTTGCCTATCACTCCACAGCTGGTACCAACCATTCCTGCCATGTGCTTCACAGTCTCCCCTACCTTGTCCTGGTAGCTCATGACCATTGTGATCAGGAAGTCCTTCCTATTATCCGTCTAAGAGGATCCTTCCTGCTATGTCCTTGGTCTTTCACTGGACAATCCAAAGGAAAACCCACCGGACTTTAAAAGTTGAGTCAGCAATACCAATTGTGAGCAGCCAGAGTGCTGGGCTATTCCATTGAAAGGAACCGATTCTGCTGCTGTGTTTCTGTCATCCCATGGATGGTTCAAGGCGTCATCATGAGCTTATCAGCTGCTCTACCAGAGTAAAGCAGAGGGATAAAGCTTGTCCCTTTACTGAGTCGCTCAGATAGTTGTGCTTTTTTTCTTTTTGTCGGTTGTGGGGCTTGAACTCTGGGCTTAGGCACTGTCCCTGCGCTCTTCAGCTCAAGGCAAGCACTGTACCACTTGTTTTTTTGTTTTTTTTTTTGTTTTTTTTTTGTCGGTCGTGGGGCTTGAACTAAGCACTGTACCACTTAAGCCACAGTGCCACTTCCAGTTTTCTGATTTATTGGAGATAGGCGTCTCATGGACTTTCTTGCCCAGGCTGGCTTTGAACTGTGATCCTGAGCTCAGCCTCTTGAGTAGCTAAGATTACAGGTGTGAGCCACCAGCACCTGGCTAGTTGTGCTGCTTGAGATCACTCAACTTCCAAAGTATGTGTATGTCCTCTCCCTGTGGTCATCGCTAGTCCTATCTCCCATATGTAAGACAAGGACACTCAACCAGATTACATCTACATGTCAAGGGCAGTAGGGCTTGAGAAGGACAGAGTTCTGGCCTCAGCGGTAGTGATGGGCCAGCAGGCTTTACTGGGAGACTTTTAGATTGTTCTTTCACAATCTCAGTGGCTTCTGCGGGCTTCCTCTCTCCCAGTCAAAGTTTTCTTACTGTTGTGGTTGTGTCGTTCATGGGGCTTGAACTTGGAGCCTGGATGCCATCCCTGAGCTCTTTTGCTCAAGGCTAGCGCTCTACCACTTTGAGCCATAGTGCTACTTCTGGTTTTCTGGTGGTTAATTGGAGATGAGAGTCTCATGGACTTTCTTGCCTGGGCTGGCTTTGAACTGTGATCCTCAAAGTTAGCCTCCTGAGTAACAAAGATTATAGGCATGAGCCATCCATGCCCAGCTCTTGAAGAAGCATTTGAGGAAGACTATGTGGCTGGCTCAGTGTGTGCCACTGGGTTGTTATTCTCTTGTGTCTTGAGCTACAACCCAAGTGTGACAGGGCCCAGGGAGGTGGTGATGCTGTGGGCCAGGTCACACAGCTGACCTCGAAGGGGACGGTGGGGTGTGCCATGCTCCTGGACACTGAGATCCTCAAGCAGGAGATGCATGGCCTTGCTCCAACAAGATCCTACGTGCTCCTCACCTGACAGCCCTAGGAACGCAGGCAACCTGGCCTCTGTAGGCAGTTGTCCATGGTGTTGAATAGCAGTGGCCACACTGACTGGCCCTTGGCTGTCAAGGTAACCATTCACTCACCTTCTTTGTAGGACAAAAAGGTCACAGAGATTCTGACCACTGCTGGAGATGTCATCACCCTGACCATTATTCCCACAGTGATCTTCGAGCACATGGTCAAAAAGTAAGACTGCACCCCCACTCTACCTTCCCCTCCTCCCAGCACCTTGGCGCCCACCTGCCCCTCCCTCCAACCCTGCCCCTCCTCCCAAGGTGGCTTCAAGTGACTACTTAGAAGTAAGAGGCGAAGATAATCCCCTGGGTTGTACCTGCTCTGGGGTGGGGAGACAAGCGGGAGAAGGGGCTACCAGTTTCACGCCACTGTCTCCATTCTTCCATCTAGGCTGTCCCCAACGCTGCTCCACCACACCATGGACCATTCCATCCCAGATGTCTGAGGCCACTAGAGGACATCTTGGGTCTCCCTTCTCCTTGCAGGGAAGGGCAGCTGTCCTCAGATGACAGGCTGCGGCTGGCCTGCTGCCAGAGATCCAGGGTTTGAAGTGGGGGGCAGTAGTGTTCCAGGTGGGTGGACATCAGATGGCATGAGTCTGTCCTTGGGGCCTTGACACCCTAGCTGGGCCCAGGCAAGGACAGGGCAGTGTCCCCAAGGAGCCATTCTCTGTGCTGTTTCCATGCAGAACATGCAGGTGGGCCTGCCCAACACTCTTGTCAGAGTTGTGGCTGGGTCCCTTTCAAAATTCTGCCTCTACCAGGAAAAGCAGCTACAGGATTTGAGAGAGCAGAAGTTATGTTCTTTGTGAGAATGTTAAAATTTTCCTTTTATCACTGTCACAGACTGCATATATACAGAGTTCGCACCCTTTACTGTATTTTAAATAAAGATCTTAAATATCATTCTGTTCCCAAAGCTATTGAAAAGTTCTAGAATTCTCAGTCCTGTGACATGCAGTAGAGCTCCACCCCCTGCGTTGGTGCCAGTCTTGGGGCTTGAACTCAGGACCTCAGTGCTGTCCTTGTGCTTCTTTTGCTCAAGGATAGTGCTCTACCACTTGAGCCACAGATCCATTTCCAGCTCTTTTTTTTTTTTTTTTTTTGGTGATTAATTGGAGATAAGAATCTCACAGACTTTCCTGCCTAGGCTGGCTTTTGAGCCTGAGATTTCAGCCTCCTGCATGGCTAGGATTACAGGTAAGAGCCACCGGTGCCTGGCATGCTTTTCTTTTAAACAGTGGTGAGAGGCACCAGGCCTTTCTTTCCTAATCCATCTCTGGGAGCAGTGGTGTGCAGGGGTCTATCAAGGTGATCACATGTCACATGCCTGCAGTCTGCACAGAGATGATATATGGGGTGGGGGGAGCCTGTGGGGAGGACTGGTAGGAGCATTGCACTAGTTTGGGGGTCTCCTGTATGAATCACTCGGGCTGCAAAACTGGCCTGAGAAGCTAGAGCCTGTCAGGAAGAAGGGACTGCAGTGTCCTTATGGTGTCCAGCAGGATCTGACACTTGGGGGGGACTCTTGGAAGAGAGGATTCTAGGCCCCGTACCTGACCTAGGTGGACAGCGCTTTCCCAGCACCATGTAGCAGAGCCTTATGGGACTGAACCAGCACCCAGCCTGCCACTTTCTTCTGTGTTGGGCAAGGATGGTGTGAGCTCCTTCCCTACTCCAACTTAGAAAAATGACACAGTACAGAGACAAGCACAGAGGCCAATGGGGGCTTGCTGTGTGTTCATGCTTTAATTCAGAGCTGTCTGCGGCAGGTACAACTCTGCGTGAACAAAAGGACAAAGGAGATGAGAGTCAAGACCCCTTCCCCTCCCCCCTCCCCACATACCCTGAATTCTCTGCCAAGGAGATGATGGCCTAATATGAGTGTGCTGTGACCCATGTGTATGGCCCCTAGGTTGGAGAGGGAGTTGTGAAAGGCCCCTTAGGAGGCTTTGAGTGTAACCCCACCCTCCCTCTGCCCCAAAGTGCTGTCAGACGCCCTGTGCTAGTGTTGACTGGGAAGGTGTTTCAGTGAAAAGCTAGGTTATGACATGGGTCCTAAGTTCTACTCAAGGCCAGTTCTTCGTAGAGAAGCTGAGCTCAGCCCCTGAGTTCTGTCTCAGGCCAGATGAGAGATATAGCAGGGTCACTGGTCCTGGCCTCAGAGCTAAGAAAGAACCACTCTGGCCACTGGGCCCCAAGGGACCAGTAGTGAAGAAGCTGTCCCAGGACACTTCCTCAGAAACTGGTGGGCACCAGCTAGAGACAGAAGGGAGCCCCTGAAGTTTCTTCAGAAGCTGAGGGCAGGAGGAGGCATTGAGCTGAAGGGAATGGGGAGTTTGGGGGGATGGCCAGGGCCCCAGCCCCAGTTCTTGCCTTTCCCAGACAGCCCCTTGTTCTCTACCCTGATTTGTCAGTGTTGGCAGCCCTGGCCAACAGGTTGCTGCGCACCTACCACTGGGAACCATAAGGGCAGTGCTGTCTCTTTGCATAGATGTGGGACACTGAGCATGTACACACACACACACACACACACACACACACACACACACATACATACACACACACACACACACACACACACACACACACCCCCCGAGGAGCCAGGACAGGATCACCCACCCAAGAAGCCCTAAAGCCTGTCCCAAGGCTGGTGGGTGAGCTGCTTTCTTCACCAGCAATAAGAAAGCCCACCAAGGCCTCACCAAGAATCCACAAAGAGCCAGGTGCTGGTGGCTCATGCCTGTAATCCTAGCTACTCAAGAGGCTGAGATCTGAGGATTACAATTCAAAGCCAGCCCAGACAGGAAAGTCCTTGAGACTCTTTATCTCCAGTTAATCACCAGCAAACTGGAAGTGGTACTGTGGCTCAAAGTGGTAGAGCGCTAGCCTTGAGCAAAAAGAGCTCAGGCACTGCGCCCAGTCCTCAGGCCCATGACAGTAAACAAACAAAAAGAATCACTAAAGGCCGGACCCTCAGTGGCACAGGCTGGGACTCCTGGTGACCATACAGACAGGTCTTGGGCTGGGGGGGAGGGGGCAGACGGGCGCTGAGGGTAGATGGCCGCCAGCCTCACTCACCTTCCCAACAGCCTTCACAATGATGCCCCCACAACAGGGACAGCAGAGCCCAGCCCTGTCCATGTCCACCCAAACACAAGACACAAGAGGAAGGCCACAGACAGCAAGACATGAACAGGCGCAGAGGGCTGCGGAGCTTGACTAAATTCCACGGGTGAAAAAGATAAGAGATCCCCCTCCCCTCCGTGGTCAAATATAGTTCATACATTTATTGTCTCAGCAAAGCTTTGACTGTTCCTAAGGAGATACTCTGCAGCCCCAGGAGTACACGGCACAGGAGGCTGGGTCCGTGGCTAATCCTGGCCTCTTTGGATTCATTTTGTCCCTTGTCCCCTCCGTGGCACAGCCCCAGTCAGGTCCCAGAGGCATCTGGGCTGGGTTCAGCTGGGGCTGGGTGGTGCTCCCCCCCAAGATGGCTGGTCTGAGGCTCCGGTCCAGGTGTGGGGGGCGGGGGAGCTTTAGAGGCACAAAGTGCGTGGCAGGGAAGCTCGCATCCCAGGGGCTGGGCTGGCGGCCCACTGCCAGTGCATGCAAGTGCCCCTTGAGGAGGGCATGGAGCCTGAGTCAGGCAATGACCGTCAGGGCAGCAGGGGGAGGGCAAGCAACCTTGGCAGACAGCTCAAGTGGCCCTGAGGCCAGAGGGGTGAGTGAGACGCCGGGCTCCAGCATCCCAAATTGGGCCTAACCTCTGGCAAATAGGTGTGCTGCCCAGATTTGGGGGGAGGTGGCCCTCCTGAGGGAAGAGGGCTTACTTGGTAAACTAGTCATAGGCATTAAACATCAGCAGCTTTGCTGGGACTCGGATGTGATCCCAGGGGAGGAAGAGACAGTGAACCGACCCAGCCAGGGCTGGGAGTGGCAGCGACAGGGTCCACCCACCCTGCCACGCCCTTTCTTGCACGACGCATGCCCAGGGTACCCTGCTTTCACCTGGACAGACACCATGGCTTCAGTACTCCACCTGGAGATTCCCCAGCCTCCTCTGGGGGGCAGACAGGTGGGAGATTTAGGAACCCTCATCCCAGAAAACAAGCAGGCACCCCAGGGGAGGTCCCGCAGGTGGATGTGAACACAAGGTAAAGCGGAAGTGGGGTCTAGGCCGGAGGGTATCCGGCAAGTCCCGGGGACAGTGGCGGCCTCTGGCTTTTTTAACCAGCCGAGGATTCCTGAGTCCGGCACCTTCCAGACTGCAGACGAAGGCCGCCTTTCCCAAGGCAGAGGCCTCTGGAGCTCCCTGCCAGCCTCTGCTGTGTTGGCCTCACTGTGTCAGCCTCCGCCATGTCGGTGGTGCTAGCTGTGGTGGCTGGGGCTCTGCGTGTGCTCCCAGCCTGGATTGCCTTGGGTTTAGTGGTCAATAAGGGGAGACTGAGCTGGCACACCAAAGCTAAGAAGAAAACGGACGATGTGGAGAGCCTGGGAGGACGGACAGACAGACAGACACAGAAGCCACCCTGCTCTCTGCGCCTCCTGCTCAGCATGTTTTTTCCTCCAGCCTGGGGGAGGGGGACATGGCCGTGCTTCTGCATCGCAAGTGGGGAGAAGGCATGTGGTGGGGCCAGAGTTCTAACCCAGGCCCAGAGGTTCCAGACCCTTCTCTGAGTCCTGGGGGAAATGGCTGACTTCATCTGAGGAGCTAATTCTGGCCCAGAAGCACAGCAGAGAGCAAGGGGGTGGTTTGAGACAGTGGCCTGGCAGGGGGAGGGCACTGGACAGAGATGGTAGAGAGTAGAGGGACCCAGATAAATGCAGCCAGACTCCCTGAGCAAGATCCTGTCTGTCTGAAGAGCCAGGTGAACAGAGGGGCCAAGCTTGGGGCCGGATCAGCTTGTGTGTCTGCAGTTTGTCCAGTTGCTGTGCCTCCTTGCCTGGGACCCACCCTCACCCTTCTTTTCTCCCAGAGTTTTGGGGTGCCTTTCCCAACTCCTTCTTCTAGCCCGTGACACTGTTAACTTCGGGGGCGGGGGAGAAGGGGGGGCAAAAATGAATTCAAACCCCAAACTAAATAAATAGGATGATGCCCATGGCGCTGTGTGAAGGGGAGGACGAACAGCATCACTACAATCAGTGGTCAGTGCTGGCCTAGACCCGCCTGCTCAGAGCTGGGAGCCGCTGCCCGCTGCGCTGGGGCCCGGCTGGCTCAAAGAGCGGCAGCTGATCCTGCGGATGGAGTGCAAGGCCACGGTGCAGCAGCCCCGCAGCAGGGAGCTGATGTTGTAAATGGGCTGGCCCTGGCGCCGCTGGGAGCGGCAGAGCCAGGCCACCGTGGGCACCGCCGGCACCACCACGGCCAACAGATCCACGATGTAGTGGCGGCTCCAGTAGCTCTTAGGCTCCTTCTCGGCCGTGGCTGCGGCGGGAGCGGCCTCATCCTCTTCTTCCATGGGGCACACCACGCTCACAGACAGCCCGGGGTTGGGGCTGGATCCTGGCTGTGGGTGGGCAGTGGGTCCTCGAGTGATGGGCTCTGAGGCTTCCAGCTCATCACCCACTGTCACCACCACTGCCGAGTTGGGGTCTCTAGGCTCCGGGGGGTGGGGATCCGGCTGCCGGCATTCAGGGACTCTCCCGCACCCCTGGGCCTGGCTCACTTTCTCCAGGATGGTGTGCAGGTCAGGCTGGTATTGGACCATGTCTGTCTGGATGGCCCGCTCCTGCATGCAGCTGGCCTGCACGCCGGCCTCCATGCCACACAGAAGCTTCTCGTAGGTGTTGCTGGCAGGAAAGCGGGCACCCAGGCTGAAGGAGCTGTGCAGCGAGGCCTCCTCAGGGCCACAGTCCACCCCAGATGACAGTAGGCTGCTGGCCTCCAGGGCGTCCGTCCGGCTCAGGGTGTCGTCGGCAGCCGCGAAGCCGCTGTCGGCTCCATCCTCAGCGGAGGCGCTGGGGGGATCTCCCGGCTGGGGGTCGCCACAGACGGCTGGGTCGCTCAGCTTGGTGTAGGTGGAGCTGCGGGTGAGGGAGCGGGCTGGGGAGCCGCCCGCCGACTCCCCAGTACCCTCCTCCTTGGCCGTGCCATTCTGGGCCACCTCCATACTATGCAGCAGCGTCTCCAGCTTCTTGTTCTGGATGTTGATGTCCACAAAGTACTTCTGCAGCCCCTTGTCCTTGTCAATCAGGTTGTTCTTGACCGTGTCGATAACCTGCTTGAGCTGTTTGATCTCCTTGCGGGCTTCCTTCAAGGCCAGCTGGGCCTCCACGCGGTGACACTCCTCCTCGATCCAGTCCTCCTGCATGCGTGACAGCTGTGTCTTCAGGTCATCAATCTCCGTGTCCCTGCCGGCAGAGAAGGCACGCTGCTCACAGCCTGCCCACCTGGCCACTACCACCACCTGGGAGAGGCAAGGAGGGGCACAGCGTGCCCGGGGCTGTTCCGTGGTGGCTCACAGTTAGATGAGGAAGGACAGGAGGACAGACAGATGCCTCTTCTCCTTCCTCCGCCAACTTTTCGGGGGTGGGGAGGATTATGGGGTTTGAACTCAGAGCCTGCATGCTCTCCCTGTGCTTTTGTGCTCAAGGCTAGCACTCTATCATTTGGAGCCACAGCACCACTTCTAGTTTTCTGGTGTTTCATTACAGATAAGAGTCTCATGGACTTTCCTGCCTCTCTTCCCCTTCTTTTCATCCCTACCTGGAGGGAAAAGGAATGGTAGCTGGGGCCACTCCCCGACCCCCAACCTCCTCTCCCTCCACCCCCTAAGCCAAGCCCCAGATGCCTTAATCCTCACATTCGTCGTCCAGGGGAGAGACTAAACAGATGCATGACTGATCAGTGAAGTAGCTGTAAGAAATAAATCTCATGTGAAACAGTGGACATGAGACAAAAAAATCTTTGCTCTGTAGAAGATGTAGCTGGCTGGACACCATGACACATGTCTGTAATCCCAGCTGGGAGGCTAACAGTCTAAAACCAGCCTGGGAAAGAAGTTATCACAATTGTTCCATCTCCATGAGCAGAGCAAGGATGGTGGTGCACACCTGTAGTCCCCAGCTTATGCAAAAGGCATAGGTAGGAGGGTTGGAGGAGGGGGGATATGAGGACCTATTTGAAAATAATGAAAGAAAAAGGGTTGGGAGGGGCATGGCCCAGTGGTATAACAGCTGCCTGCCTAGCAAGTTCAAGGCTCTAAGGTCAAACCAGTACCATTAAAAAACAAAACGAAACAAAAAAAGAAAAGGAAAAAAGAAAGGGGCGGAGGAATATGGCCTCTACTAAAGCAGGTGGTGGCATTCTGAATGGAGTGACATCTGGCCAGAGACCCCGGGAGAGTGATGAGAGAAAGGACCCCCTTTAGCGTTGGAGGGGAAGAGCTGATAATTTTACTCCATCCCTAAGGGCAACAATTGGAGGAATCCAAGGTGGCTCTCTTGTCCATGCTGGAATTTAATTCTCTATATCCATGTCAAGAGGAGAAGCTAAAAAGATGGTGGCGACAAGCATTGCTGAGCTTGAGGGAAGGGGAGCGCCAGGCAGGCACCACTGACTTGTCACTCAGACTTCCAGGAACTGGACCCAGGAAGCCCACTCCATAGCATGCCGGCCTGCGCTGTGCCTTGCCTCTCCCTACCTAGACTCAGCCAGACACTAGCCAGCATTGGCACCCAGCCCTGCTCAGGCCGCACAGCCCACAGGACATTCCATTTGAAATGTGTTGTGAAAGATGAGTTTGCAGGCAGAGGGAGCTGCAGCAGAGACACAGCACCCGGAAGCACAGAGCTGGCAAAGCACCTGGCAAAGCACCCTTCCTGAGAGGGGAAGGCAGGCTCAGGGGGAGAGGATGCCAGAGCAAGGCAGGGAGGCCAGGAGGACCACTCAGGGTCTTGCCAGGGTGACAGGCAGGGTGAGCAGGGACAAGGTGAGGGAGTGCCCACAGCAGGCCATCCTGCCAAACCACCCAGGGCTAAGGTCTGCTGGGAGCCACTGGGCTGACCCAGACAAGAAGTGGAGAGACGGGATACTTGGCCCCAAGGGACATTGTGTAGAAGACCAAGCGGAGTCCAGCCATCTTCAGGAAAATGACAGGAAATAGAAATAGAAATGGAAGCTCTGAGGGAAAAAGGGAAAAAGGAATGTGGGAATGCTCCTGCACTTGGAAACCAGGGCAAATCCAAACTTGCTCTGGTCATAGAATATGTGGTCACGGATGGGGCATTATGACATGACCAGAGTGACGGGGCAGTAGAGACCGAAAGGTCAAAGGCTGCCATTGATAGGGTGGATGAAGAGAAATAGAGAGCAGGTATCAGGGGAGTAAGGCCCCTCGTGGGTGAGGATGAAAGTAATTACAGAATCAGTGAGTGGTAATGGCCCAGAAAGTCCTGGGACTACATGACAATGTGTCCAGTTGTGTACTCTGGCTGGGCTGCTCACCGATCCTGGAGCCGGTCCTGTGTGTCCTTGAGCCGGGCTTTCAGGTGCCGGATGCACACCTCCTTCTGTTGCAGCGGAGTCAGGTACTGCTCCGGGGTGGGGGGCTTGATGCCGTGGTTGTCGCTGCAGAGCGTGTACTTCATGGAACGCCTGCAAGTGGACGCCGGTCAGGCGGGTGGGGATGGAGGCAGGCAGGGCCCAGGGGCTGCTCCCCAGGGAGCAGAGGACCCCAGCCTAGCCATCTTCTCTGTCCACGAGCACCGGATGGCTCCAAGCCAGGCCTTCTGTACAGGGCCACATGTGGACAGGTGGCTTTTAGGGGTGCTCTTCGGAGTGGACCCCATGGTGAGGGATACAAGGCTCCTCTGGTGAGAGAAGGAGACACATCCTAGGCACACATGTGAGCTCTACACCTGCAAAGCGCTTGCCTGGAGCCATCTGCACCATCCTGGCCACAATGCTGGGTGAAGGAAAGCCTTGCAGAGGGACAGTGGCTTCAGAGAGGTTCGGTCCCCTGAACTGTCAGCCAGTCCCAGTAGCACTCAGAGCCAGGCCCCTGGTCCTCAGACCACGGATGAGGGTGTGGGCTGGAGGCAGGGAGGGAGGGCAGGCTCAGAGTAGGGGTTGGAGGTGGAGGGGACATGGCCACTCCTCCCCAAAGCTAAGAACTTGCATGGCCCAGGGGTGGAGACAGCAGATGTGTGTGTGTGTGCAGGGACAGGGTCTCCTTATACACTCACACACTTTCCTATAAGGTATGCACTATGCCTGCATGTGTGCATGTGTGTGCACGTGCATACATGTGCACCCATGCACGTGTACACACACACACACACACACACACACACACGGAGTGTGGTAGGAATCAGGAAGTCTGTGGATTCCCAGTTGATACCTGCACACCTGTAGGTGTGCACACACACCTGTGGCTATGCATCCTCATCAGCTTCCTGCCAGCATTGTGAGCAACCCCCTGGGCCAGAACACTAGCCTGTGTGCACGCACACACACACACACACACCCTCTGGGACAGCTGTGAGCACACACAGGGACAGCTTCTGGGGCTCCTGTCAACCAGGTCCCTGGGTGGCAGCAAGCTGGGTGGGCTCTGCTCCCAGCAATCCTGACCCACCCATGTGGGGAGAGGGAGGCTCTACCTGAGTGCCGTGTGTGTGGAGGGACAGGCTTTCCAGCACCCCGATTCCACAACAGACTATGGGACAGGTGGCCCCACCCACAGCTTCCTGGCTGCTGGCTCTTCCATTCCTTGAGATGACTGCTTAGATCTTGGCTTCAAACACCAGGCATGGTCCCACGCACTAGAGACTCTGGCCTGCGGGTGCCCCGTTCTGCTCCAGAGGAAGAGGGCACCCAGGCCTAGGGAAGCCTGATACTTGGTGGGGTCAGCGATGACAGGCCCTGGCAGGTTCATTTTCAGAAACAGCCAAATTAGGGACATTTTCAAAAGCTTTGTAGATACTCAGGAGGCTGAGAGCTGAGGATCACGGGTCAAAGCCAGCCTGGGCAGGAAAGCCTGTGAGGCTCTTATCTCTAATAAACTACTCAGAAAAAGCTAGAAGTGGTGCTGTGGCTCAAGTGGTAGAGTGCTGGCCTTAAGCAAAAGAGGCTCTAGACCAGCACCCAAGCCCCTGAGTTCAAGCTCCAAGACTAGCCAAAAAAAAAGAAAAAGCTTTGTAGAAGCTGCATGATATTTAGCAAAGAACAAATATTTGTAGATCATAAACTGTAGAAGAGAACTTGAATTAAAATGTAAAGCTGGAGAGAAATGATTTTCTTCTGTGTACTTAGACAGCCCTGGGTTGTAACTCAAGCTAAGTCATGTCCCTTTCTGGGCAAGGGGTAAGGGGGTGGCCTAGGCCGGGCATTTGGGCTTTCCTGTCTATTCTAAGGTATCTTTTTCCAAAAGAGAAGCAAGCCACACAGTAGCTCTAAGCTGGCTTACTAGGGCTGTGGCTAGAGGGCACAGATATGTGACAAGTTAAGGGGCCTCTTCCCCAGTCTGCAGTGGGGCCAGGTAGCTGGTGGTGGTGCAGGGGACTAGATTACTTAAACCAGAAAGACCCAAGGGCTACAGGAAAGCCAGTGCTTGAACTTTTCTGAGTAAAAGAGCACACCCAGGGGTGTGTCTCTGGTTTCCATGAATATTGTTTCCCAATCTAACATTGAATATACATTTTTAGCCATTAGCTTTGACTTTCTTAAAATATTATCATATCAAATTACACAATTGGTATACAATTGTATATTTATAATGTAGATCTTCATATATTTTTATAAGTACACTTGAATATTATATATTTATATGCACTTGCATATGTAATATATATATATATATATTTATATATTTAAAACAGAAAAATGCTGGGCACCAGTGCCTCACGCCTGTAATCCTAGCTACTCAGGAGGCTGAGATCTAAGGATCATGGTTTTGAAGCCAGCCCAGGCAGGAAAGTCCATGAGACTCTTATCTACAATTCACCATCAAAAAGCCAGAAGGGGAGCTGTGGCTCAAGTAGCATGCTAACCTGTAGCATAAAAACTCAGGGACAGCGGCCAGGCCCTTCAAACCCCACACTCTACATACACACATAAATACACACACCCCTGCACACTGTTGCACCCTGAACAGCCTGGCTGTTTGCAGTGAGGCCCTGACAGAGCCAGCTGGCTGGCAGCTGTGGCTTCCCACAGAAGCCAGGCTCAGCCCAGGGGTGGAGACTGGCCAAAGGTTTCTAGGTATGAGATGTGTTTCAAAAGCCCACTGCTAATGAAAAGCTGATTGAATACTTTTCAGAATGTAAGTTATCATGGCCTTCTTGTGTCCCCCAGGCTCTGGGGTGGGTTATGGGCAGAATACCAGGGATGCTACAATTGCCTGTCCTCTATCATTCATGACCTAAGAACTGAGGCTGCAGCAGCTCCAGCCATCACTGCTGTCAGATGACATCCCCTTGGCTGAGAGGGGCAGGAAATCTTTCCTGAGAGTGCCCTGACTATGGAGATGCAGGCCGGCACTTTCTCATCTTCTCTTGCTCATAACCTTCTTGTCAGATCAAAGGCAGTGCCTCCTACAAAGGGCAGCGCCTGGCCACGGAGTATGTGCAGGTGGCCAGCAGGTACCGACACAATCTCACCTCTGGAACTCCAGGTTATTCACTTTCTTTCACCCCTAGAGACAGGAAGTGGCCCTCAGAGATGGGAAGTAGCCCTGAGAGACAGGAAGTGGCCCTCAGCTAAATCCAAAGCCCTGCCAGTCTCCACATTTTCCTCTCATCTACTTTGTGTATCAGCACTGGGGAAAAGGACAGTGCCACCATTCTTGCTCTCACTTTGTCTCTTCGGGGACCCTGCAACTCCCCTTTCCCCACTCCTCCAACCTGACCTTGCATTTCAGGTCTAGGTCCACTGGATCCAACACCACAACTCAGCTCATGCTGCCTTGGTAGGATACTTTCCTTTCCAAACCAACACCACCTCTGCCACACTCACAGCAGCCCGAGAAGAGCAGACTGACAATGTCACATCCATGTTGCCTTCTTCACCAGCAGAACCCCAGCTTTGTTTGGGGTGACACCATACAGGAGGAAAATACAAACTCTCTGTCTGCATTAACTGGCTGGAAGCTAGAAAGTCACACGATCGAGTGCCAGCCAGCAAGATGCAGGCGGAATTTCCTGGGGAGTGTGCACCTGGCTCAGAGAAAAAGAGCCCCTCATAGGGGCTTTGGTCTTTGTAATCATTTTCCTTGGTGGAGGGATGACCTGGTGGCTGGTGGTTCAGCAGCCATCTTGTGATGAGGACAAAGGCTGTCAGCAAGGATGGTAGGGTAGGAAGAACGGAGACCTCTGATAGTCTACAGAATTGCCTGCCTCTGACTCCTTATTCAGAAAGCATCCCCACCCCCACCTCTGGTTTGTCTAAGCCACGACATTTTCTTGTGAACAGCTAGACATCAACATCCATCTTATAGACATAAACTGAGGCTCAGAAGGGAGAAGGGACTCACTCCAGGTGACACAGAAATTGAATGTGCGCCAAGTCAGGATGGTCAGGCACCATGCTGCTCCCTCCTCCCCTGGGCACCAGGCTCCCCGGCAGCCAGGCCAGGGCCAGGGCCAGGGCCAGGAAGGAGGGAGGGCTGGTTACCTGGGTGTCGGGCTGCTGTCGCTGCCCTTGCAGGAGCCGGAGTTGCTGCTGCTGCTGAGGGAAGAGGTGCCGTAGGCGTCTCGCACGCTCACAGGTGGAGAGGTGCGCCTGGAGGCGGGGAGAAGAGGCAGCTGCTCATTCTGGCTGGCGGGCAGCTGTGGGCACTGGGCGAACACTGCCAGGCCGCTGCGGCCCAAAGTGCCCCCGCTGGGGGTCGCCACGAGGTAGGGGAGAGAAGCAGGCGGAGAGGGGATGCACAGACAAGGGTGAAGAACAGACAGTGGGAATCAAGATGGAAAGCAGGAGACTGGCCAGCCCGGATCCCCAGAGGCAAGAACACAGGCTCTGTCCGCCCTTCCTACAGGCTAGCCACCCCCAAGCCCAAGGAAGGAGGGGAAGCGTAGGGACCGAGGAGAAGCCCATGGGGGTGAGGATCAGGGAGGCTGGGGGTAGCCCACTGGTTTATCCTAACAACCATATTATTGGACCCTCCCTACTTCCTGGGGCAGGTGAGTTTAGCAAGCCCATTTTAAAGATGGGAAAACTAAGGGCGTGATTTGCAAGTCATTAGCAGGTAAGACACGGGGGCCCACCCTCCCTCCCACCCCAGAGCCCAAGGATCTGAGCCACAGGGGAGACTCACCTGCGGGATCCAGCGGAGGCCCGTCTGCTCCCCGGCAAGGACATGGCCATGAGGCTGCGGGTCCGGGTGAGGGGTGGGATGGGCGGTGTCCCCGGGGCTGAGGAAAGAGGGCGAGTTGGGGGAGGCGCAGGGAGGGCCGGGCCGGGCCACGTCATCCTCTCGCTGGGGCCGCTGCCTGGCATGGCTTCTCCTCTGGCCCTTCAGCAGGACACCCAGACCAAGTGAGAGCCTGGCCGAGCCTGGTCACAGCGGCCTTCAATGGACTTGGCAGGGCTGGTACACGGGCTCTCGCCACCTGACTTAAAATCAGGGTTGTCAGGAGTCTCGGGGATAGCTGGAGGTCATCAGTCCAGTCTGACCCCAGATGACGGAAGGTGCTCCGTGAAAGGAGGGCGGGGGTAGGCAAAGGCTCCGCCCACAGTCACAGGGCCGCTGGTCTTCTGCTTCTCCCTGGGTCCCTGCCCCTCAGACCCCACCTCCCGCCGTCCAGTCCTCCCTCCTCGGCAGGGGCTGCAGGCTGGAGGACGCCCGGAGCAGGACCAGGACCCCCAGATCAAACTGGCTTGGCTTCGCGGTGCATCACCTTCCCGGGGGGGAGGGGGGGACGCGTGGCTCAGGAGTTCCTGTCTACAGGGGAGACAAGACAGACCAACATACCAGCACACGTGTAGAGACACGGAGACACACAGGAACATGAGAGGTACACGCCCGCCATTCCAGGATGTGCAGCACATGACTGCAGATGTGCTCAAGCCCCTCTGGCCACGAGGCAGAACATGCAGCCGGGCCCCCTTGCCCCGTGCTGCGCGCAGGCACACGCATAATGCAGACATACATGCAGATTCTGGTACATTCCAAGAACGTAGGGCACAGGCGACAAAGCCGACAGGGATGAGAACCAAGGGAGCAGAAGCCCTCCTAACTTGCTGCTGGGGCCCTAGCTGCAAATAGCCATGCTTAAGTGGTTGGGTCAGCTCAGGCCACTGGCTCCTTTGGCTTCTTTCCTAGGTGGGGGCTGGGACCTGAAGGATGCCAGGCTGGGTTGCGGCTGGGGGAGGGGGAAGGGCTATGGGAGAGGTAGAGGCTGGGCTCTTTGCCAGGGCCTGGTGGTCCCCAGCCAGCTCCTGAGACAGCCCGCCTTCTCCTTCCCTGCTCCTATCAGGGACCACAGATGGTAGCCTGGGTTCTAGAAGCTTGGCTGCAGATGCTGTGTCCTGGCACCCCTCCTGCCCCCCTCCCAAGCCCCATGCTGGGAGAGAAGCATTTATGCGTTCGCCAAACCCCACTGCACAGCAGACCCCGTGCCACACACGTTACGTACATTACGTCACGGACTCCTCCCAACAACCCTATGAGGAAGTGCTGTGGTTAGTCCCCAGAGGCTGGGTTGGGGCTCAAGTCACCCCCAGGTGTGTGGAGGGCCAGATCTGCCGAAGGGGCTGGGTCTGGGCCCCCATCCCGGCCTTCCCTGGCGTCCCAGGGGCCAGGTCCTCCCTCCTGAGGGGACAAAGGCACTGCTCAGATGGCCTGTTTCCTGGCTGGGACACAGAACGCAGCCTGTTCCTCTGGAGGACCTGGACACAGCCAGCATTGTCCACCTGGAGGTGTTGGGTGCCGCGCTGACACCACCTCTGTCACCTGAGCTGCTGCTCCAGCTTGTTAGTACTGGGCCTGTGGTAAGGAGGGGAGAGGGGTGTCCAGGAACAACAGTGCCAACTCCACAGCAGGGGCTGTGGGCAGGCATGGGGTGGGGCCAGCAAAGCCTCTCATACCTGGGTAGGATGCCACAAATGGCTCACAGCCTCCTGGGTACAGGGCGGGGGGGGGGGGCGGGCAGAGGGGGAGGATTCAAGGATTGTTTGCCACTAGTTAAACATCTCTGTGGTCAGGTGACCCTGAGGGGTGCTTCTGTGTACCCGGACGATAGCTGTGAACAGGCTCTGTGCTCACATGACTGCAGGGATGACTGCTCATCCTTCTCCCTGGCCTCAGTGGCCCGCTTCCATCATGGCCCTCCCTCCTGGCTTTTGGGAGGCTGCAGGAAGGAGGCTGTGCCTTCACAAGGCCTTCCCAGTAGAGGAAAGATACACCTCCCAGGTGGGCCTCTGTCAAAGCCCAGGAAGAGCTCCAGGCCCAGGTTCCCTGGTGGCAGGCAAGATGCCAGGCCTGCATAGAGCTCTGGGTGGCCTTGATACAACAAAGGCTTTGTCCCAGCTGTCCCGGCTACTACCTTGCTTGGCAACCCTGTGCCGCCGCCTCTTGAGTTCCCTCTTCCTTCCTCCCTGCCGCCAGGGGTGGGGGGTGGGAAAGGGGTGGCATTTGTACCTGGATGCAGACGACAGTCTCCCTGGAGGCCAGAACCAGCCATTCATTCAGGGTGGAGGGTGGAAGTGGCATTTGCCTGGCTGGCCGGGGACCTCATGGGAGGGCCCCAGGTCCAAAGGGAGCCACCTCGCCACATCCTACTGTGAAGCCTCAGCATTCACCCGGCGTGTTCTCAGGTCCTCTCTCCCATCTGGGGCCCAAGGAAGGAGGCCTGTTGCCGTGGTGTTTGTCACCATGCCACCTGCTCAGCCTGGAGTCCCACAGGCCTGTCCCCCAGGCAGCCACAGGCTCTTGGAATGGAATGGAGGGTGGAGAGAAAGCCCTCAACCAGAGGCAAAGAGGTCATTGACTCCATCTCTCCACTCAGAGGAAACCTGGCCCTGGCCCCTCCTCCCCCCACTCCTCCTCCTCCTGCCCAGCCCATGGCAATCAGGCCATTGTCCCCCTATAAGGCCCAGTGTTTTCTGAGGACCTACAGGAGGGAGCCAGGGACCAGGAGATGGAGGGATGCAGAAATTGGGTCAAACAGATCTGGGCTTTAATCCCAGCCCTGTCATCCTTGCTTGTCTTGAGCAAGTCAGGCCACTTCTCTGAGCTTTAGGGCATGCGCTGCAAAGTGGGGCTCTGACAATACACCCCACGTGGTTACTGCGAGAATGACATAAAATAGTGCGTGTGTGAGGCCTGGGACAAGAGATGGTAGGGGAGGGAGGAGCTGGGAGGTGGACTGGGAAGGGATGGTAGGGGAAAAACAAAGGAGGGGTAACAATGCTCCCCAGGAAATGGATTATTACCTTGTTCATGTAACTGTAACCCCTCTGCACAGTATCTTTACAAAAAATATATATATTTAAAACTTTTTTTAAAAAAAGTTGAAAAGGATTTTTTTTTAAAAGAGAGATACCCAAAAAATGGGAGTAGCCAGGATTCTAGAAGTAGCTAAGTGGAATGTGATAGGACCTTCCCAACAGAAGCCTCATCCAAGGCATCTTTGCAGCCTTCAGGGGGTTGGGAAAAATATCTTCCAGCTGGAAAGTTGTATTGGGTCTTGAAGGATGAACAGGAGTGCACTGGTGGAAAATGAGGAGCTACTCAGCCAAAAGCAATGCATAAGGCAACAGCATGGCTGCTAGGAAAGGCAGGTGCCTGGTGAGCGGGAGAGGCAAGTGGACGGGAGGACAGGGCATAAGTCACACAGAGCCAGTTAAGCCAGAATCTTGACGTGTGGGCATTAGGGGGCCATGGATCCTGGTGTTCTCCCATCTACAAGTGTCCTGACTCCCTCTGTCTCTGTGGTGACCCTCAGGACAGCCCTGTGAGTTGCCCTGTCACTGCCCAGTCCTTGTGGCTAGGGCCCCTTCCCCGCCCTGTGGTCCCAGGGCACAGGACTTCTCTATGCAGGATCAGCCCTGCAGCCTGTTCCCTAAGGAGATCCCTGGCACTTTCAGTCTTGTCCACTCAGCAGGGCCACACCTTGGGCAGAAACTTGGGAACAAGCCCCAGGGAACTGCCTATGGACAAACACAAGCTGTAACCCAAGGGCCGAAGCGCAGGCTCGTTCAGGCATCAGGTGGGCTTGTCTCTCAGACTTCTGTACCTAACACACTCGGATTCCAGGCTTGCTCACAGAGCAGTGGCCCTCCCACTGGATGCATTCAATGACCAGGGCACCTGGGTCTCAGTTTCCCCATTTGCCAAATCAGGAAGTGGAATTCTCCAAAGTACACTAAGTGTTTGACTCCATCTGCAATCTAGAGGCACTCAGGCTGAGGGAATTCACCTAAGATTCTAGCTAAGCAAAGGTTCCTTTAGGCCTATGCTGGCAATGACCTCTCTTCAAAGTATCAGCTATCAAGGAAACAGGAAAAGTAACTGGAAAGTCTGTGCCCGAGGGCTGTGCAAGGCAGCGCATTGTAGTGAGTCTTGGGAGGGACTCTCTCCCTGCCAAGGCAACCCCAGATCACCAAACAACCCCCCTGCCCATCAAACTGCAGAGCGCCTAGACCGCTAATGCAGACAGAGGAGGCTACGAAAGATGGACAGGCCTGGGTGTATGTGTGCCGGCCACCCAGAACGGGCTCCAGGGCTGCTGGAGCACTACTCAGGTGCTCAGCATGGAGCCTAGGCCTTCAAACCACACAGACAGGGCCTGGCTCTGGGGTGCTGAGCCTCAGAACCTCCCTCTCGTTTCATCTGAGGACGTTCCTCTTCTATTGGTTCTATGTGTGGGAGATGTGAAGGCTAAAGGGGATCATCAACTTGGTTGAATCGACAAGCAGCTAGCAGATCAGTGAATCAAGACTCTGGAGGGATCTGTGAGGGGTCTCCAGGTACTAGGGGGTTAAAATCCACCCCCCCTAAATGCAGGTAGTACCATCTCATGAGCCTAGGGGCTGAGAAAAAGAAAGCCCCCCCTCCCTGTCTGTCTGTCTGTCTCTCTGCTTCCTTAATGTGAGCTGTTCTATTCCGCTATCCCCAAGGGGCTGAAACCCCTAAACGTTTGAGCCAAAAGAAATGCTTCCTCCTGTATTCTGTTACTGCACTGCAAATGGACTTACACAGAGGGGTGAAGTAAGACTTACTTTAGCCATCCTGGGACTTGAACTCTGGGCCTGGAGTGTGCTAGGCAGGTGCTCTGCACTTGAGCCATACCCTCAGACTTTTTCTTCTTTTCTTTTTCTTTTTTTTTTTTTAGGGTCCAAGACCAGGACTCACACTCAGTACTGCCACTTTTGCTCTCTGGCTAGTGGTTTACCAACATGAGCTGTGCCTCCAACCTCCCTCAGCCCCCGCCCCTCTTTTTTTTTTTTTAAACTTTACTTATTTTTCATGATAGGACCCCTTTTGGGGGAGGGGAGTCTGGACCAGCCTTGGACTGTAATCCTCCTGTTGGCACCTCCCACACAGCTGGGATTACAGGTGTGTGCACCATCACATCTGGCCACAATTATTCCTTAAGAGTTCAGGGCTGACGGCCTGGCTCCATGGTAGAGTGCTCAACCTAGCATGAACAAAGCCTTGGATTCCAGCCCCAGCACTACAATTTAAGGGGGGGGGGGGAAGTGGAGTACAGGTTTAAAAAAAACCTATGTAATATACACTTTGCATAATGCAGTAGGACTTCCTATCTGCTAGGATGGCCATGAAAAGCCAACAGTCCAGAAGGGCATGGAGAAGCTGGGATGCTCATGTGTTGCTGGGGCTGAGGTGAAACAGTGAAGCTGCCATGGGGGAAGAGCCAGGAGGTGCCTTGAATGGGATGCCTGAGCCAGCCGCAATTCCCTACTCAGTCTGCCCCCTAAACGTTAGGGTCAGGCATTCAAGCAAGAGCCAAGCAGGATGGATTGGAGCAGCACCTTCCCAACGGCCATCATTCCACCCATCACCACAGGAATGAGTGAACACAGTGCAGGATCTCTATGCCCTGCGAGACTCAACCAGAGAAAGGGAGGAGGCACTGGCACAGAAGACAGCATGGAGGAACCTGACACCAAAGACCATACCATGTGCAACTCCATTTGCCGAAAATACCCAGCCCAGGTGACTCTGCAGAGAGGGCAGAGTGTCTGCCAAGGGGGAGGGGAAGAGGGTCAAGGGGCTAGGGGAGGATTTCCTTTTTGGGGGATGAGGGACCCGCATTAGTTCTGGTCACACATTTTGTGAACATACAACCCCCTGAGTGGTCCAGTCTAAAGGGAGCGAATTTTAAGACATGTGAATTCTATCTCAATTAGAATACTTCAAATCTACAGAATACATAGTGTAAAAGAACCATTGTACCAAGGTGGTCCAGAAAGGAGTAAGGAATGGCCCAGACTGGCTCAGCGGGTGGCAGCAGGCAAGAAGAGTCGGAACTCGCCCTCTGCCTGAGTCTAGGATAGGCCTAGATGCCTCTGGGGTCTCCTGGCCCTATGTTAGACTAGAGGCGGCAGCTAACAGTGGCTGCCCCTGTCCAGATTCCCTGCAGAGGAAGCCAGGTAGTGACTACCCTATGTGATCAATGACCCTGAAGTTGTTGGGCTAGAAGAGTAACAAAGGGGGCATCTCGGGTGCCAGACTGAGGCGGCCCATGTTGCTCCTGTAACACAAAGGCCACATAATTCCCTGGCCCTGTTATAGGAACAATGTCCACCTTTCCTGCCAGCCCCAAAGCACAGAGTGGGGATCAGGGGGCCGGGTCCCCGAATCCTGGGCCCCTCCTGTTTCCACGAAGCAGGGTTGTAGAGATAGGAGGCCAGCACAGTGCAAAGCCAGCTCACACAGAATTCCTCCGGCGTCTCTGTCCTCACCACACCAAGTCAGTCTGTTCCCATTCTCTGGGAGTCAGTGTCATAGGCAAAGGAGAACCTCCAATCAGAGCACAATTGCCACACACCCCTGGCAGCCAGGATGATGTGTATGTAAGGGTCTCCACTGAGACTCCCTGTAGCTCCCAGCCTTGTTCGGGGCCTCTCTGGTGACTCTGGCCCTGTGATCTAAGTCTCAGCTACCCTACATGTTCAGTGGGAACCACATCCCTGCCCTGCCGGGCTTTGTGGGAGCCTACCAAGATGATACATGGAGAGAATAGTTCTTGGGAAATTAGAGGCCTCATCACTTCTTGCTCTTTTTTATTTTTTGGTGCTGGTCCTGGGGCTTGAAGTCAGGGCATTGTGCACGAGTCCTTGAGCTTTTGTGTTCAAGACTAACACTCTACCACTTGAACTACAGCTCTACTTCTGGTTTGGGGGGTAGTTTATTAGAAACAAGAGTCATTCCGATTTTTCTTCCTGGGCTGGCTTTGAACCGAATTCCTCAGATCTTAGCACCTGAGTAGCTAGAATTATAGATGTGAGCCACCAGCACCTACTTTACTTCTTGCCTTTTGGACTCTTGTGCTCTTGCTTAGCTTTCTTTTGCTCATGGCTAACATTCTACCACTTGAGCCACAGCTCCACTTCTGGCTTTTGTTGTTATTGTTGTTGTTCATGGGGCTTGATCTCTGGGCTTGGGCGCTGTGCTTGTGTTCTTCGGCATGATACCACTTGAGCCACAGCGCCACTTCCAGTTTTCTAGTGGTTTATTGGAGATAAGAATCTCACAGACTTTCCTGCCCGGGATGGCTTTGAACCATGATCCTCAGATCACAGCCTCCTGAGTAGCTAGGATTACAGGCGTGAGTCATGGGCCCCCAACTTTCTCCCTCAAGGAGTTGAAGTAGGCTCCGGACAGCCACCTCTGCCAGGCCAGGGCTGCTCTAGGGCAATGGCTGCAGGCCTCTTGCATGGGTAATTGCTGCAGAAGGTCCTTCTCTCCATCTTCCCAGCTGCTCCAGGACGGCCCCTCTGTAGACACCAGGGAGAGGTGTGGGGCAGAGGGGCCGTAGTGCCAGCCCCAGCTTGGCCGCCTGGCAAGTGGCTGCCGGCAGATGGAGGCCCCTCAGTAGCCCTGGCCACGGCATATGTTTCCCTGGGCTTCCTGACTGATAGAGCTGTCAAGCCTAGCCGCTCTCACCATCTCTCCTCCTGCGGCCCCAGCTCTGATGTCATCTGAAGGGGAAGATTGTGGCATTTCGAGACCCGTGAAGTCTCTCTTTTCTAGCAGAGCTTTGCCTTGGTTCTTTGGGAATCCCTGAGTCAATTCACCCACTTATCCCACTGTTTAGCCCAAGTATCAACAGAAGCTAGGATGGAAAGGATCTTGGTAGAACTGGCAACGCTGTCATTTTATATGGAGAAACTAAAACCCGGGATCACATGAGAGCATGTTTGTATAGAGCCTCTAGTGGCAAGCCTTCTACTCTAAAGCCTCGACCTCTCACCTTCAATGAAATTCAAAGATCAACAAGAGCAAAGCATGGCTTTTCAAGTAAAGAAGTCTTCAGATGACAAGCAGGTGACACCAAAGCCCAGGGAAGAGGGGTGACTTCAGCCTGACCACCACGTGCAAACACAGTGGCGATGATGGGGTTCAGATCTGATGTGGGGCTTCCTAGCTGCAAAGAGAAATTATGCTCAGTCTTGTTCTCATGGTTTAGGGGAGAGCAGGCAGCAGATTCGTTCTTTGAAAGACATGAAGATACCCCTTCAAATGAACGTTGAAACATTTTGTGTGGGATTGATTGCTGCAGAAGCTCACCCCTTGGGAATCTCAAAGGAGTGCAGTAGGACAGAGGCTAGTGTCCCACAAGCTCTCACATAAGTATGTGCCGTGCTTTCTTCATAGAAGAGAAAAGGACTCATGAACATGTAGAGATGCCATCAGATCCGCAGGGACCACAGTCCCTTTCCACAGAGACAGAATTCTCCCAACCTGAGTGCCTTCCAAACAGATACCATCAGTAACACATACTCTCTCTCTCCCTCTCTCTCATATCTAGTATTTCCATGACAGTCTAGTCCAACTGTCACATTTTTCTAGGCAGAAACTGAGAGCTTGCCAAAGGCCACAACCTGAGCGACCGCGTCAGGGGACAGGAGCCAGAGGGCTGAGCCAAGCTCATTCTGATCCCACCAGCAGCTCCTGGCAACCACTTCTGTTGGAAGCCGAGTCTCATCTGTCTCTCTTCCTGCAGCTCCTGGGGCTGAGCGCCGAGCCCAGCGATGGGGGCCCAGCTCAGCCCACGTCACACCGCTCATCTCCCCTCTCAGTGCAGTGTTTCCTGCAGCTGCCGGCGGTCCTGCTGTGCTCAGCAGCTGGTCCCTGTCCAGCTGATTTCCAATGGCATGTCCCACGTCATGCTGGATTCTCTCACCTTCGGCAGGGTCTCGTGTGGCTCACACTTGCTGCAGAGGGGTGGGTGATCAAAATCATCCTCTCTTGCGAAGTCTACACTCCCTGGAGATGCTGTCTTGCTTTAATTGAGTAAAGGTGAACATTAAAATTTATACATTTTTTTTTTTTTTTGCTGGTGGTCCTGAGGGCTTGAACTCAACAATCCCTGATTTCTTTTGCTCAAGGCTCTAACCACTTGAGCTACAGCTCAACGTCTAGCTTTATTTCTTGGCAGCAACGGGGGGTGGGGGGGTGTCCTTTATTGGAGATAAGAGCCTCATGGCCTTTCCTCTCTGAGTAGGCTTCAAACTGTGATTGTCAGATCTCAGCCTCCTGAGTAGCTAGGATTACAGGTGTGAGCCACCAGTGCCCAACAACAACAACAAAAAATGCTTTCGGAGGTCCACTTCAAGGATAAAGCCTTTGTCTTGGAATGAGTTTCATCCCTTCTCTGTGAGGTCCACTGATCAAACAGAAGAAGCCATGGTTAAGGAATCAAGGATGCCAGCATTGGCACTTCAGCTTCTACTAGCCACCAGCCACCATCTCCGTAACGGTGGAACTCTGCTTTACGCCTCTAAGACTCCATTTCCTTATCTGTAAAATGGCAGGTTTGTGCTCGAGGAGGGCGATGCATAGCGTGGTGACTGCTGAGTGCTTTCTCTAGGGTGGGAAGGGCAGTGCGGGCGTGTCACTCCCCTATAGGACAGTTCTCATTTTCACTATAATTTGTAGTTTATCTTTATCCTAGTCCAAAAATCTTAACCTGAGATATTGTAATAGTTTGTATTTGTTCCTGACAGCTGAGCATTTTTGTTAACCTTCTGAGTTTCTACTGGCAAAAATAAGAAAAGGAGGAAGGAAGGAAGGAAGAGAGGGAGGAAGGGAGGGAGGGAAAGGAAGAAAGGGAGGGAGGGAGGGAGGGAAAGGAGGGAAGGAAGGGAAAGGAAGGAAGGGAGGGAGGGAAAGGAAGAAAGGGAGGGAGGGAGGGAAAGGAGGGAAGGAAGGGAAAGGAAGGAAGGGAGGGAGGGAAAGGAAGAAAGGGAGGGAGGGAGGGAGGGAAAGGAAGAAAGGGAGGGAGGGAGGGAGGGAAAGGAGGGAAGGAAGGGAAAGGAAGAAAGGAAGGAAGGAAGGGAAAAGAAGGAAGGAAGGAAGGAAGGAAGGAAGGAAGGAAGGAAGGAAGGAAGGAAGGAAGGAAGGAAGGAAGGAAGGGAGGGAGGGAGGGAGGGAGGGAGGGAGGGAGGGAGGGAGGGAGGGAGGGAGTACGAACTAATGTCTACCAAATAACACAAATTTGGGATATTGTCACTTGAGTCTACCACCTCAAAAGGAACATGTACAAAACACAACCGTTTGGTCTTCAGAAAGAAGGAAGTTCCTGTGGCTTTATTTCAGTGGATAGCAATGCCAGCATTCCAGGCAGCTGGGGTGCCACCCTAACCCGCATGGAGAACTTTATGGCTTGCTCTCTGCATACAGAACTTCCAGTACCTCACTCTGCTCCAAGCCCTCCCCACTTCCTGGATGCAATACTCTCCTAACAGCTCCCCTCTCTCCCCAGTAATCACATCACGAAGCCCCTCTGCTCAAACCCTCTGCCAGAAGCCAAGCCGCTACTTTGGCTGGAGTACCTGAACATCCTTCTTCCCCTGCCCTTATCTCTCTGACCTCAGCTACTCCTCTCCCTGCAACTCTGCTCTGGCTACCCTACCTTCTCACACATTTTCACCTCAGGGCCTTTGCACAAGCTTATTCTTCTACCTGAACGTGCTGCTCCCAGACAGATCCCTGCCCAGTGTATTCACTTCCCACGTTAGGCCTTTGGTCTAGTTTATTTTCTCAGGGAATCACCTCTGACCTCCCTCCTAATTTAAGAAAACAAGTCCTCACTGACAGCTTGCTCATATTTTCTCCCACATTTCATTTTTCTCTATAGCCCATACCAACGTGTATCATATGGACACTATTTATTTATTATCTTTAGCACATAAGCTCCAGGAAGGCAAGGAAGTGCACCCATTTTGATACTTATTTAGCCCACAGTCCACTGGCTTTTACCACTCGCAGAATGAATCAGTGGACCTGCATGCATGCAAGAATCTGGGTTAATGCTGCTCCCCAGGTAAGTATGGGCTTTGCGTCAAATCCACGAGGGGCAGGAAAGGCTTGGTGGTGATTTGGTTCTATGATTATAGTCCTTGCTACACAGGGTCCTATTTAGTGGGCTAGTTTGTCCTGCCAGGTTGTGAGTGGGCACCCTCAGGGCTTAGGGGAGCCTGGAGCACAACACACTCATGCACTGGGCCCTAGAGAAAGAAGGAGAGCTGCCCCTTACTCAGTACCCAGCAGGGGCCAGGGACCATCCTCTGCACATCTATCCTCTCCCCTCTCACCCCTCCCACACGCCAGGGCACACCAGAAATGCTTTGTCTACTGTGTCTTCTTGGTTTGAGATAGGTCTTGTGACATAGCCCAGGATGGCCTTGAACCCTTGATCCTCAGCCTCTGAAGGAGACTGGAATGACACGCCTGGGTCACCACACCCAGTGAGAGCTCAGAACTGACGCTAGCACCCCTCCAGCCCTCAGAGAGACGGAAGACACGCAACTGCAGTCGGCCATTACTTTTCTCGGATCTGTGAAGGAACCTATTTGCTAGAACTTATTTTTAATCCCAAATCACTACTCGTGCCTCCTCCACAGCGGTTTGCAGACATGCACACAGGACAAAGGTTTCCAGGGTCCAGGGTGCAGGTTCTGGGAGAAGGCACCCTTCTTATTTCAGCCCCTGTACTCTAAGTCGGCGTCTGGATGGAGGTCACGCATCGCCACGCTTTCTACCTTTTGGGTGGTGATGTCATTTTATAACAGGTCCACAGATGACTGCTGACATGCTGCCTCGGGTTCCTGAACGGGAAGGCTCTGAAGGGCTGGGGAGATCAGGGTAGGGCACTGGCCCAGCACCCATGAAGCCCTGAGTTCAACTCCAGTACTATAAGCCTTAAAAGGGATGTCGACAAGGATGTCAGGGCCTCTGGAAATATGAATTCCTGCCTCCCAAATGTCCAGGTCCTCCTTTTCTCTTCATGACAGACCCTATTTTTGTCCAGGGGTGACAGTGTACGTACACTCTCTCTCTCTCTCTCTCTCTCTCTCTCTCTCTCTCTCTCTCTCTCTCTCTCTCTCTCTCTCTCTCCCCTCCTCCATGTCTACAGGTGCAGCGGCAGCTCAGGCCTAGGCGTTGCGAGCAGCAACACTTTGGTCTTGAGAACCTGGCCAGTGGCCTGTTTACTTGCAAGGACTACAAGAGAGGCAGGCACCATGGCTTCGGGGACTTGGACTTCTCCTAGGAGTCTGGAACACAGCAGCATTCAGAGGCAAAGCTTCGCAGACACCTGCTGAACAAAGCCAGGCAGCTGCCGGGGACCTTGGCATTCCAGACCCCTGTGAAGTCACTCCTGCCAACACCTGGGGGAGGGGCTCTGGGAGTCACGCCCTCCCTCATGAGAAAGCCTGGCGCAGCAGAGAGGGCTCAGCACCTGGAGGCAAGAGACAGCTCTGCCATCAAGTCACACACCCAAGTCTAAGGACACACACCTGCTGACCTCTGCGTACCTCAGATTTTTCTTTTCTTTTTTTTGGACAGTCATGGGGCTTGAACTCAGGGCTTGGGTGCTGTTCCTGACATTTTTTTTAATTTATTTTTTTGCCCAAGGCTAGTGCTCTATCACTTTGAACCACAGCGCCACTTGTGGTTTTCTGGTGGTTAATTGAACATAAGAGTCTCATGGACTTATTTGCCCAGGCTGTCTTCAAACTACAATCCTCAGATCTCTGTCTGCTGAGCAGCTAGGATTACAGGTGTGATCCACTGGCACCCGGCAGTTTCCCCCATCTTTTAACTCCAGTGGGCATTCTCCCACCCCTCAGAGCCTCCCACCCACTGTGGTACCACCTTAAAGACCAGGAGGAGTAGGGGGGGTGGTGGCAGAAGTGTTGTCCAGCACTAAAAGGCATGGGGTGGGGGGTCGGGGGCAGACAGAGCAGGCTCTCACTCTCTGGAGATCAGCATTCTGTGTGGGTTCTGGAAACTTCCACGGGCAAAGGGAGGGTTCTGAAAGATGTGTACTAAGATCTTCCAGGTGCCTTCACAGCTGGGAGTGGCACTGAACACAGAAGCAGGAGGCCAATCTTTCTCTCAGGCTGTTTTTCTTAGTGTTTTTCACACAAAAGATGAAACTCCTTCCAGGCCTTGCAGGACGATCCATACACCGGGAGGAAATATTTGTGAAATATGTATTTGACAAAGAACCCACACTTCAAATGGATAAAGAAGAACTCAGTAAGACCATTAACGTAATCTTTTGATTGGTAAAATATATGAACAGAGCTTAATCAAGTAAGTGGATGCCAAATAAGCCCACAAAATAACACACAGCCTTATTATACCCTAGAAGTTGCGCATTACTGCCATGCACCTATTTCAATGGCTAAGGTGGTCAGGTGTTTGTGGCTCCACCTATAATCCTAGCTACTCAGAAGGCCGAGATCTGGAGGACTGTGGTTTAAAGCCAGCCTGGGCAGAGAAACCCTAATTAAGCAGCAAAAATGCCAGATTAGAGGTGTGGCTCCAGTAGTAGAATAAGAAATCCAAACAAGTTATAAAGTCCTGAGTTCAAACCCTAGTACTGGCAAAAAAAAAAAAGAGGCTAAAATTAAAGACAGACTATTTTAAATGTTGACAAAGGATATGGAAGAATCAGAACTCTCATGCACTACTGATGAGAATATAAAATGGCACAAACACTTGGAAGTCTCTCAGAAAGTTAAATATATATTTGCTAAATAATATGGCCATTCTATTCCCAGGTCTTTATACAAAAAAGCTAGAATACTATTATGTTCCTTGACAGATTTACACACAAATGTTCAGATGAGCTTATTGTTTTGTTTGTTTGCCAGTCTTGGGGCTTGAACTCTCGGCCTGGACACTGTCTCTGAGCTCCTTTTGCTCAAGGCTAGCATTCTTCCACTTGAGCCACAGCGCCACTTCTGGCTTTTGCTGTGATTAATTAGGGATAACAGTCTTACAGACTTTCCTGTCCAAGCTGGCTTTGAACTGTGATCTTCAGATCTCAGCCTCCTAAGTAGCTAGGATTATAGGTGTGAACCACTGGCTCCCTGCACAAGCTGTTGTTTTTAATTTTTTGTCACTTGTGGGGCTTGAACTCAGAAACTTGGTGCTATCCCTGAGCTTCTTTGTGCACAAGGCTAGTACTCTACCACTTAGCCACAGTACCACTTCCAGTTTTTGAGTGGTTAATTTGAGATGATGGAGACTTTTCTGTCCCGGCTGGCTTCAAACCATGATCCTCAGATCTCAGCCTCCTAAGTAGCTAGGCTTATAGGCATGAGCCACTGGCATCTGACTTCTAGCTTTTTTTCCCAGAAAGTCCTGGGGCTTGAACTCAGGGCCTCAGCACTGTCCCTGAGCTTCTTTTGCTCAGGGCTAGCACTCTGCCACTTGAGCCACAGTGGCACTTCTGACTTTTTCTGTTTATGTGGGACTGAGGAATCAAACCCAGGACTTCATGCATGCTAGGCAAGCACTCTACCACTAAGCCATACTACCAGTCCACAAGCTTGTTTTTGTAGTAGCAAAAAAAGGAAACAAAACAAGAACCAATGTCCACCAATGGATGAAAGGATAAACAACAGTCTATCCATACAATGGAGTATTACTCAGCAATAAAGCAGAACTAACTATGGTACATAAGACATGATTCTCAAAATGCTTATGCTGAATGAAAGAAGACAGGCCTTCCAAATGCATAGTGCATGATTCCTTTGATAGAAACTTCCAAAATGCAAAGCAATCTTTAGAGATAGAAAGCAGCTAGTTGCTCCCTGGAGAGGAATGGAAAAACAGCTTGAGTGAAAGGAACTAATTAGGGCAAAAGGAAGCACTTGGGGATGATGGACATGCTCATTATCTCAACCATGGTCATGGCTTCATGAGGATATATGTTTGTCAAACTGACCAGAACTATACTTTAAATATATACAGCTACCCAGGTGCTGGTGGCTCACACCTGCCATCCTAGCTACTCAGGCAACAGAGATCTGACAATCTGAGGTTCGAAGCCAGCCAGGCCAAAAAAAGTCAGAAGCAGAGCTGTGACTCAAGTGGTAAAGTGCCAGACTTGAGTGAAAAGGCTTAGGGACAGTGTTCAGACCCTGAATTCAAATCCTAGTACCAACAGGCATGTATACATGTATACACACACACACACACACACACACACACACACACACACACACACACACACACACACACACACACACACACACACACACACACACACACACACACACACACACACACGCACACCCAGTAAGAACCTGCCACGTGACCTCTAGGCTGAGGATCTTTGCATGCCAGCCCTGTGTTGGCCACTGGGCTGCAGAGGTAAATCCACCACCTTCCTTGCTCTAGGAACTGTTTAGCTCGCACACTTTCCACACTCAAGGCAGGGTCTGTGCCTGCTCCTCCTTCCTCTTTGGCCTTCATTGCATTGCCAGACTCACCACCTCCTGGGAGAAAGTCTTCACTGAGCTCACGATGCCAGCAGAACTCTGCCTTTTATCTGTACTAAACAGACAGTCAGGCCGAACCCCAACTGATTTCTAATAATTAACTAATTGGCGCAGAGTCAAGTCTTCACAGAAGCATGGAAATTCGGGGCAGGAAAGAACTTGCGGCCTTCAGGGCTCCACATCCACATGACTGAAGCACCATTTGTCTGAGTGACCTTCCTGTCCTGAAGGTACCAGAGCCTGTAGACTCCTCCAAGGAGGAGGAAGCTGAGGTCTTTGGAAAATTCGGACTTCATAAGGTTCCTTCTAACTATGGATGGAAAGAGACTGGGATTCATTAAGCTCCTACCAGAAGGGGAACACTGTGCTTGGGGCTTGAACACATATGGGTGCGCTAATACTATTTAATTCTGTGTAGGCTTTGCTCTTTGGGACTAGGATTAATTATGATGCCCATTTGTGTGTGTGTGTGTGTGTGTGTGTACGCGCGCGCGCGCGCGCGCGCACATGCGCACACATGTACGCACATGATTACTGAGGCCTGGTGCTCTTGCTCAGCTTCTTGGATCACAGCTGTCACTCTAACCCCTTCAGCTACACCTCCACTTCCAGTTTCTTGCTGGTTGTTTGGAGGTAAAGGTCTTGTGGCTTTGTCTATTTAGGCTGTTTTTGAGCCTTGATGCACAGATCTCTCAGCCTCCTGAGTTGCTGGGATTACAGGTGTCAGCCACCAGCACCTGGCATGATGCCCGGTTTCTACTAAAAAGGCAAGGGAGAGTCAGAGAAATGCAATGACTTCCCATGATCACGAAGCCAGTCCACAGTAGGAGGCAAGGGAGCAGTCCGGGCTTCTGTCTCATGTATGCCCTCTGCTGTCGACCAATCGGGGCAGGACAAGAGCCAGCACGGCCTTGTCTTGGGTCCTGGTCTTTCTCACCTGGATGGCTGACCTTGGGGCTGCCTTACTAAGACTCATCTCCTGGCTGTCCTAAGGAACTCTGAGGCCTAATCTCTCTCAGGTTCAGAGTCCCATGGAGAAGCCAGAGGGATCCCATCTTCAATAGCAGAGCTTAGCTAATGGTGAAGGGCTTGGGCTCTGGGGGGAAGAGCTAGGGGAGTCATAAGAGGATCTCTGAGCCAGGTGCCAGTATCTCACACCTATAATCCTCGCCACTCAGGAGGCTGAGATCTGAGGACTGCATTTCAAAGCCAGCCTCGGCAGGAAAGTTTGTGAGACTCTTATTTCCAATTAACCACCATAAAGCTGGAAGTAGAGCTGTGGCTCAAGTGGTAGAGCACTATCCTTGAGCATAAAAGCTCAAGTCCTGAGTTCAAGTGTCAGGGCCTGCATTAAAAAAAAGTGGGGGGATCTCTGAAGAGCATCTGACCTGGGCCTTGGGATGGATCTTAATTTTGGTTGCAGCATTAGTAGCGGGGAGAACATTTCAAAGGCAGAATGGAGCTAGTCAAAGTCCTCGTGAGCAAAGGCAGCCTTTATATTCAATGTACATTATGCAATAATTGAATTATGTAACTTGAGGGTGAAGATGGGAGGGGAAAAGTGGGGGAGAACAATAGAAGGGTGACACTGATCAAGACACATTGTACTCATGACCCAACATGGAATTGTAATCTCTGTACAACTACCTCATCATAAAATAACTTTAAAAATTCATTGTAGAAAGGAATAGTACAGAGGGAAGTCACTGACCAGGGGAAGATTGCCCGTGGCATGACTTAGGGACTTTGCTGGCATATCAAGCATCAAGATGCTGGGTGCCAGTGGCTCACGCCTGTAATCCTAGCTACTCAGGAGGCTGATATCTGAGGATCACAGTTCAAAGCCAGCCCAGACAGAAAAGTTAACTGTGAGACTCTTATGTCCAATTAATCACTAAAAATTCAGAAATGGGCCTGTGGCTCAAAGTGGTAGAGTGCGAGCCTTGAGCAAAAGAACTCAGGGACAGCACTAGGCCCTGAGTCTGAGCCCCACAAACAACAAAACAAGCAAACAAACAAAGCATCAAGATGTCCTTTTCTACCTCTCAGCTGACTGCTCAGGCCCAGGGTTTACTCTAAGAGCCCAACTAAGTGCTGAGGAGGGAGCAATGGACAGGCACATGCCTCCTCTGAAAACAGGATGAGGGCAAGAAAAAGGAGAGAACAAAGGGACAGATTGAGGGATGAGCAAAGTATTCTCTCCCAATATTCTTGAGGCCTGTAAGGACCCCCAACCCCAGGCTTGCATGGAGGGCAGCTCCATGGTTAACCTGGATAAACATCAGGACTCAGACAGGTGTAGAAGCCTCGGAAGCCCTTGGAGAGAGAGCGGCAGGAGGAAGCAGTTTTGAGGACACAACTTTCACATAGAGGCTCCCCACAGATCATCCCATCTCCTCCCAGGCAGGAACAATCGATCCCTCTCTAAAAGATGAAAAAATGGCCCAGGGGGACAAACACATTGTGTCTGAAAGTCTCAGGCTAACCAAGTGGTAGAGCTGGGAAGGAGCCAGGCCTGACTCTGAAGCCAGTGCTCATCCAGAACTCTGGAGCTCCCAGGAGACCTAGGGGGCACTTCAAGGGTTGGAGCCAAGGCCCCTCCCTGCTGGCCTGGTCTCTTCTCCCCCAAAAGTGAGAGATGGTCTCTGTCACACAGCTTTGCCTCACTGCACAGGTGAGGTTTAACAGGCTCCCTCCTCCCCGCCCCCCACACTTAAGCTAAATGTCCAAAGTGCCACTTTGGAAAGGGAGGGAGGAGGGGAGTGGGTGCTAGAATGAAGGCAGGAGGGGGAGGACAGGAAGCAAGATGGGGAGAGAGCTCAGACTGGTCTCCCTATGAGGTTCTGGGGGAAAACCCCAGATTTACTGTGTCTCCATTGCCCCGGGGAGCTGAGAGCTGCCCCTCTTCCGGGGGCAGTTGACCTGTGACCCAGCCAGACAGTGTGCTGCTGGGGACCTACTCACTTCTGGTCCTCTTCTACCTTCCCCCAGCCCAACCCTGCCAGCTCTTCAGCTCCTGCTCTAGATCCTGCTTCTCCTCCAGGAAGCCTTCCTGATACCCCACCCTAAAGCACCATTACTTTGACCAGCCCTGGACTAGAATTCCAATCCTGTGTCATTGGCAAGAGGAGAGGTCAGCTGTGGTCACTCTGCCTCATTGTAAGAATTGTTTTAGGATTTCCCAGGCCTCAGTGTGGAGCCCGGGGATGAGCCAGCTCTCAAAGTATGATGTCTTGTTGTTAGAAGGTTGTTACTAAGAACACACTCCCTTGCCACAATCTGCCCCCCTTCCAATACTGGTCTGAGATCTGCCATCCTGGGGTGACATCTCCACCCCAGGTGAGCGCTGGCTACAGGGTGGGAAGCCATGTCCAGTGCTGGGTTGGAGTCCTGACCCAGCCAACTGGGTGGAGATGTCACTTTGGGTTAAGTTCTTCTTTCCAGTACTCCTAGTTTTTCCACCTGCAAAACTCCTTCCCTCACCCCGTAGCACTGTGTCTTACCTATCCTTTGTAGTCAACAAATGGTAGAATTAGTTGTTGTTGTTGTTGTTGTTTTTTATCTCAAGAATCATGTATCTCGAGGCAGATCCATTCAGAGGAAAGAAACACAGCTTTGATGCCCGACAGACCAGCATCTAGGAATCAAATGATTTCTCATCTCCCAACTTCCGTGTCCTCACTTAGTGGTGTTTGTTTTTAGTGCTGAGGATCGAATCCAGGGCCTTACATGTAAAAGCGTGTGCTCCATGAGTGAGCTCCACCCTCAGTCCTGAGTTGCTTTGCTGCTGCTCTTGTCCTCTGACCCATCTGTAGTCTGCCTTTCTTCAGGGTCTGCTTAATTTCCAAGCCAACAATGACAGGGTCACTTTAGGATAAGGCTGGCACAGCACTGAGAGCAGAGCCCATCTCCACATCTGCCCTCTGCAACAGGTGTTCGGCTGGCTAGCACCTACCACTCAGAAGCACACGGTTGAATGACATCATTGTTAATACACCATATATTATATACTTATATACCATCCACAATCCATCTATCCATCTTCCTTCCAGCTAGGCTAGAAAGAACCCCTGAAGGGAGGCAGCCCAGCTCACTGCCTGCAGATGGCTAGACACTCAGTATATTCTAGGGGAAAGAATGAATGCAAACATTTCTTAGCATTTTCTGCCATGGCCTGAAATATCCCCTTACCACCTTGGGTGCTGTGTGTGTGTGTGTGTGTGATGAGTATTTGATCAGCTGGAGCCACAGGAATGTAAACTCCCATCAGTGGCTTGAATCTGAAGCCCAGAGGCCCAGAAGCATGTCGGTGGGGTTCCTCCTGCCAATTAGGAGCTCTCTGCAATCCTTCTCTAGAATGCTCTAGGCACCCTCTGCAACCAGAGTCCAACCTCTGCTCTGTACAGCCACGTGGCAAAGCTGCATGTAGACAGATGGCTGTTGGCCAGAACATGGCTCCACCCAAGCAAAAGGCAGCTAGCTGTGTGTCGCTGCAAGGCCTAGCTTCTACAAATAGGACCTGCCCCTCCCTAGCACAGGGCCTCCAGGTGTCTCTCCTCACACTGCTGCGCCAGGTTTCACAGGCCATGTGCCAAGAGCCCTCTTCTGAGGCTGCCCACCAAGCTTCCAGAGGCACGATGGTACGGAGGCCTGGTTAGTGCCAGTACAGAGGTGTCTGGGCACCCTTGTCCCCAGATAGTTGTGACAGTACTGCCAAAAACGAAGGGACACCATTAAAGGCCTCTGATTTGGGAGGGCAGCGGCAAACCATTGCAGGCTGCCAGGGTAAGACTAAATTCTCAGCCTGGCAGACTAGGCTTGTTCCAGCTTCCCTGCCATGTCTCCCTCCTCTTTCTCTGCCCTCCTCTGTGAACCACCTGACCACTTCTGAGCACTCTGTGCCCCTCGGAGGTCACCGGTGGATGGCCTTTCCCAGGTGTGGTTTGAAAACGTTGCTTTGGTTGGCTTCATTTTAAATTAAGGGATGTCCTAGCAATGATCCTGACTTCTCTCTTCCAGATCAGCCGATGTGAGAGCTCTGGGCCCACATCCCTTGTGAGAATGGCAGAGCAGGGCAGCAGCTGTCCAGTGAGCATTTGCGGATCACTAGGATCCCCAAAGAGCCTGTCTGGTCTGCTTGGTCTTTGTAGACAAGTACAGTTGAGGCCCCTGATTTAGGTGTTTTTCTAGGACTATAGACCTCCTAAAAATCTTGGGAGATAGGAAGCATTTTCCCATTTTACAGATGAGAAACAGAGGCCCTGAGAGTAAAAAGAAGTAGGCAAAGATTCAGACCCAGGCCATCAGTCTCTACAGCCAGCACAAGGATACCACACACTTGGGAAAATGAGTAAAATGTGAACAAGAAAGTGAGGAACTTTCTCTGTTGCAATGCTGGAGAGAGAACCATGGTCTCATGCACACAGACAAGTGCTGTTCCCCCGAGCTACATCCCCAGCCTGTAGCTTTTGTTTTTTTGTTTTTCAAAAGCAAATTATAGTTAGGTATGGTGATGCGCATCTGTAATCCCAGCTACTCAGGAGGTAGAGATGGGAAGATACAAATTTGAGGCCAGCTCAACAAAGTGAATACAAGATTCTATCTGGAAAAAGAAAAGGAAAAGAAAAGCAGAAGGAATGAGGAACTCAAGTGGCAGAAGGTGAGTTCCAGGACCTGAGTTCAATCCCAAGCACCGTAAAAACGAGAAAGAACAAAGAGCAGACTGTATACAATTTGAAGTGGTTCCTTTTGTCCTAACACGACAGCTTTTTTTTGTTTGTTTTTAATTTAGAAGTTAGAGGTATTCAAAGGCTCTGTCTCCTACTATGTGGTAGTAAACAGAACTCAAGATGCCATTTGAAATGACCTTATCTAGGGAAATGGAAAACTGGCCAACTCAGGCTAGATTCCGAAACGTACGATCTCTGTGAATCAAGTCCAGAACTGCTATCCTTCCTGCTCTGTGCAGCAGAAGGCTGCTTCTCCTGCTCCTGCTTCAAAGCACACTGCAGTCCATCTATCTGTATTTCCATCATCCTGTCTTTGAAGAGGTAGCTTTTGAGTCAAGTCATTCCCAAGCCCTCCCTCTCCAGCAAATCCACAGAGCTTTGTTTCTGTTTGTTCCGTGTATCTCATTCTTTCTCAAGTTACAGTTATCTGTACCTTGTCTACCCTTACACTCCCCCTGAAGTAGCTAGAGAGAAGAAAGTGTTGCTGGATGGCTAGCGTGTCAGATTTTGAAGAGCCCTTATAGATGCCCATTTAGCAGGTCTGGAAGGCTAAGGCCCTCACCCCAGGCTACCCAGTGTGTCCATGACAGAGCCAGAGTGAGGAACAAGTCTCCTGACTCCTCATTGCTGGCTCTTTCCACAGCACCCGGCTGCATCCCAGACTCCTGTTTTTTGTTTGGCTCAGCACCTCTATTCAGAGGACAGTGCTGGGCATGTGACAAACACTTCAAAAATGCCCAGCCATTAAAGATGCAAAGCAGTCTGGGAACACAGGCTTCTTCCTCTGCCAGGGACCTCAGTTCAAACCCGCATCAAACCTCTACTTGGTGCCAGCTGTCCAGCAGATAAGAAAAGGTCCACAGGCCATAGTGGCCTAGCTCCAGCGATATCCCAAGTGGTACAGACATGCAACTCCCCCAGACAGCATGGTGGTCCCAAACCTGCCGACTAGTCTTGGGTAAATGTCCCCACCTCTCCAGGCTGAGCTGCAACTCTAATAGATGGAATGTTCGGGATCCAGAAGGAGAAACCCCCAAGCCTACTGGATGGTTATAGACACCAGATAGGCTTTCCAACCAGAAATTTCAAAGTCTTACTTCTAGAAGTCTGAAGGACAGAAGCTTTTGGTCTAACTGGGACGAATGGATAGTTCAATTGAAACTGCCACAGAGTGGGAATGAATGGTCCTTCCTACTGTCTGGCCATCTTCTGAGCTGTTAGGAACTAGAACCAATAGGTCTCTAGCACTGTTTGTAAACGTCAAGCTGTGTAGAATCCTGTTGTAAGCATTACTATTATTTCCAGCAATCAGCACAAGAAATAAGATGACAATGGCATTCTACTCCCATAGCCATGGTGTCAGATCCATCAGGAGGACAGACCATCTCCCACCTTCTTTCTGCTCCCATGTACCCTTGGATCACTATGCCACACAACTCCTAGACATCTTTTCAAAACCTACATGTTTGGGTATCTTTCTCCTTCTGTTAGATGTGAAAATTAGGGATCATTTCTTACTCTCTCCACATCCTGTACTCTTGGCCCAGGGTATGGAATGTTATTGGCTAGGAAACAATGAATTCTGAGCCATGTTCATCAAGACCAGAAATCCCTTACACCCCAGTATTGGCGTAAGGTCACAACTGAGGCCTTTCAGATCAAAATGTCACATAAAATCCAATAGAGGGATGGAGCCACTGGCTCACCCCAGGTTACCTAGTCAATGGAAGGGCTCAGATGAGAAGCAATGCCCCGACTTCCAATCCAATGTGCCTCCAGCTATACATCCCCTAAGATCTAGAATACATTAGCTGTAAAACCCCGGACAAAATTCTTGGCCTGCCTGCTCTGGCTTCTTTACTTGTAAAATGACTTGAAAAGTACGTGATTGAGAACACACAAAGCAGCAAGCACATAGGAAGCACTCAAAAGCTGTCTGTCATGACTGTCATTTGGACCCAGCCATTCTCTTGGGTAAAGAAGCACCCATTTCCCCATCAGCCAAGCAGAGATCCTGGTGAAAACCCTGCAGTTCTGACTCACACACTCTTCAGCTCAACCATGCCAGTCCTCTGCAGCAGTCACTTTGGGAAAATGCTGGCTCTCTCATCTTGAATCCTTCATTCCCTTACTAGCTTGAAAACCCGGTGTCAGGGCACAAGGGCACACATACTGCTCACGACTGCCTGGTTTGTGTGGGCAGTCGGTGGAACCTTTAGAAGCGCATGCGCTTCCTAAGCTGGAGAGGCCCCCTGCTCCATCACTTCCAGCTGTGCAGGCCTGAGCTCATCCCTTTCACTCTCTGTGTCTCCTTATTTTCAAATAGGTATCGTTTGTTATGAGGACAGAGAATGGTCCAGGATTCCATAAATGATCCAAAGAGTAATAAAGGGTTGCCCACCTTTCTTTTAAAACATCTATTTGACAAAATTCCAGAACCAGAAGGGGCCTTAGGGATTAACTCGTCCCCAATCCCCTCCGTATAAAAATAGGACATGGAAGCTGGGCCTGATTGACCCAAGGTCATACAAGGAGGCTGGGGTGCAAGAGGGCCTGGGATCTAGGTCTCCTGACTTTTCTACCGCCTGTCTAATTTGGCTCACTTGATTCTTCTGACCTTCTCCCTTCCTGCTCATGCAGCAATGGCTGCAACTACTCCTCAAATCCTCATCCCTTCACAGTCTCATCTTACATCAGCCAGCACCATCTGGACCCCTGCTTGCCAACAAGCACCCCCTTCCCCCAGGCACATCTGGTTCTTCTGGCCCTCGTCAGGAAGCTTAGAGGAGCTGGAAAAATACTCTCCAACCACTGGCAATGGCCAGAGTAATGGTACGAGTGACAGTAGCAGTTGTGATGATCAACACCTGTGCAGTACCCTATATTTCGCAGACCTCTCACCTGCTGCAGAAATGCATTGTACTTTCTCCCCAACCTGGTTGGTTAGAGATTACCACCTCTCCTACTATATTCAATTCAACACTTACTAAGCACTTACTTTGTCCCTAGTCATGAGGCAGAGACTAGAGACACAGAGGAGCCGCCTGGGCCTCTGCTGAGAGGCGCTCACAGTCTAATGGGGATCTAGGACAGAGCAGGGGACATGATGATTCCTTTGGCCTATATGATACAGCAGCAAAATGTTCCTCCCCACCCTGTGGGCAGCCTTTATCTTGCTTCAAAAGGCAGAAGGTATCTGTGGAACAAACTAGAACCAAAAAAGCTGGTCGGTAGGTTGAAAATGACAGCAGGAAGGAAGATGAATAGGAAATACGGGCACCCAAAACTTAACTCCCTTGTCTCAGGGGCAGTGGAGCGAGGGGCTCCAGGGAGGACAAGACAGCTGTAGTGGGATTGATGTAAAATTTCCAAGACTTGGTCCCTTCTTCCCTGGCAGCACACAAGATGTGGATGCCTCTGTGCCCTTGGAGACGCCACAGGGAGGGGAGTGGGGCTGCAAACCCAGGGCTGGGCTCTACATGATGGTCCTTGAGACCATCATTTTCTAAAATGATGTCACAGCCAATGTTTGCAGCTCCTGGGTGCTGCCTCCGCCTGGTGGCTCAACACAGTCCAGCGTTTGTTATTCTCTGGCAGGGACACCTTCCACAGAGGTGTGGAAGAGACTGGCAGGGTAAGGGAGGACTAAAAGCAGCCTCTTCCCCTAGTCAGTCAGTCTGTCTGTCTCTGTCTCTCTAAGTATTGAGTCTCTGAGAGCTTACTAGGTGCCAGGCACAGGCACTATTTCAGGAGCTTCCTCACGTATCTCATTTAACCCTCATGACAACCCTCTGAGGCAGAGCCCCCTCCCCAGGTTTACAGCTGGAGAAGTCAAAGCTTGAGAGCGAGGAGTAATGCCACAGCTCTGGAACGCCACGGCAGGACCGACAGGTGCTTCCAGTTCCATGAGGCCAAGGTCAATGTTTTCTCTTGAGAAGTCCAGAGTTGACAGAGATCAACCAAGGAAACCCCCAATCACTCCATGGTCCTCAACCTAAGTTGTTTTAGGAGAGGGGCTCCCCCCACAACATGTCAGTGCAGCCCAAGTGGCACTCTATAATCCTACAATTCCTGCCTTTAATAAATCAGCAGGCAGACACCTACGTCCAAAGAACTGTAAGATGGCTACTGTGACCAACTAGCTAGTTAAGGGCCTTAAAGTTAAATCTCCGACACCCTCCTCGTAGAGACCATCTTTTTTTTTTCTTCTGTGAAGCTCCTACTTCCCAACCCACACCACCAGATGGGCAGAGAAGGCCACGGAGGGAGGCGGCATGTGATGAGGCCTCTCCTCAGTCTGCAGGGCTGAGGCGGGGAATATGGGCTTCCGGGGCCAGCAGGTGTTGCAAGCCAGCCTGGTTCTCTGCTGGGGAGGGGGTCCCCGCGGAAGCTCCAGGGAGGCAGATGTCCTACTCCAGAGGAATGGGTGTTGCCCCCCCCCCCCGCCCTTCCCGGATCTACTGCAGGGAGGGCTCTGGTGCATCCCAGAGGGGAAGATGGGAAGGAAACAGTCATTGGCACTTGACCTTGGGGTGGGTGTGGGTGTTCAAAACAGACACGGGACGCTTCGGTGTCTGCCCAAGGCCAGAAGAGGGTCGGGAGGAGTGGGGAGTTGCTGGAGACCACCCCCTCCCCAACCGCCCACCTCGGGCGTCTGGCCTGCATCCCGCAGCATCCCGCGGGTGAATCTCGCGGCTGCGCGGGGTGGGGGCGGGGGTGCTGTGGCGGATGCAGGGGAGTGAAGGGTGGGGGACGTGAGTCACGATCGATTCCCCCTTCGGCTGGTCCCCCCTGAGGTTCTGGCGCAGCGCGCGTCCGCCAGGCCCCCCCCCCCCCCCGCCCCATCCCGCTCGGCCGCGGCCTCCTCACCTGGGTCCACTCGCCCACCGCAGCCCCGCCGGCTCGCACGACTCCGGCCCGGCTTGGCGCAGCGCCTCTGCAGTCGCCGCCGCAGCCGCAGCCGCCCGGCCCCGCGCTCAGCAACCTGCGGCGGTGGGGAAGGAAGGAGAGACCGACGCGGGCGGGTGAGCGCGGGCGCGGGGCCGCGGTCCGCAACTCCGCGTCCCCCGCCGCCCCCGCCGCCCCTTCCCGCGCGGACGCTCCGGGGCGCGGCGGGGCGGCGGGCCCGCGGGTCCCCCGGGGGCCCTGGCATCACCTGCGAAGGCGTCCATGGCGCTGGCTGCCCTGGCCCCGGACGGCCGCCGCGCCGCGCCGAGCCCCTCGCTGCAGGCGGCTGGCCGCGAGCTGGCCGGGCGCTCGCCGGGGCGGGGGCTGCCGGGAGGGAGGAGGGAGGGGCGGGGAGGTGGATGCCGACGACCAGCCAGTCGGCGGCCGCCGGCAGCTGCGTAAGCCGCCGGGCCTCACTTTCCTTCTTAAAGAGATAGTTGATCGCCCTCGGGAGGGCGCTGCTGCGGGGACTCCGGGGCGGGGCGGGGGGCGCCCTGGCCCGCCGACACCCCCGGCCCCGGGCCAGGCCCTGCCGCTCCGGGGGTCCCGAATGTGGGACGGCTCGCACAGACACGTACGCCCCCCTCCCCAAAGCAGGTCTGCACCGCAGGGGCGCCCCGGGCGGGCGGGCCGCGCCTGAGCCCCGACGCCGCCGGCGCGGGAATTACTAAGACGACAGGACCAACACACTTTGCCGTGGCGAGCTGAGGTGTCTGCTCGTGACGCCCCTCCCCACGCCCGCCCCCTCCGTCTCCCGGCTGCTAGGCTGAGGGAACCCGGAGCCACGCTCCGCTTCCAGCTCTGGTTCAGGAGGTCAAGCTTCAGGGACTGGGTTCTTCCCTGACCCACGTGCGGAAGGGAGGTGGGGTGGGGCGCTCGTGAACTCAGAATCAGCTGGTGCTGTTGTCACCTTTGCCATCTGTCCTCATCTTACCCCACCTCTGACCTCCTGTTCCGCAGCTTTACCTGCACCCGCATGGCCTTCCGGGCTGAGGCCTCGGCTGGGGCTTCGTACTTGCTGCCCCCGGCCTAAAACACTCCAGATCCACACGGTTTGCAGCTTCACTCCTTGGCCCCTACCCCGGGGCCTAGGCTTCAGCAAGGCCTTCCTAGATCACCTGCATAAAATAGGTATTTCCTCTTCCCCCCGCTCTTACCAACATATGGTATATTTATTATGAGTTTTATCATCTCACTAGAATGGATACTTTGTGTGTGTGTGTGTGTGTGTGTGTGTGTGTGTGTGTGTGTGTGTGTGTGTGTGTGTGTGTGTGTGTGTGTGTGTGTGTGTGGTGTGGGGGGACTTCATATTTTCCTGGCTATGGTCCCAAGGCTTAGAACAGAGCCTAACATATAGTAGGTGCTCAATAAATAACAGCAGAGTGAATGAGCAAAAGTACATTATGCCAGGCTCTAGTCTTCTAGAAGGACACTTAGCCAGGTACCATCTTAGATGTCCTTTTGTCTGAAGGCTCATCATTAAGTCTGTTCTTGCCAAAGCTGAACTCATACCCTCTCCTCTCACCCCGTTGATTTTCTGAGAAACTTAAACATAAATTCATTGTACAAGGGGATTTCATCATGATATTTATGAACGTATAATGTATTTTGATTAAATTTATCCATTCTCCCTTCCTTACCTCTCTTTTTAAATTTTTTGCTGGGTTTTGTTCTTTTTTTTTTTTTTTTTTGTCTGTTGTGGGGCTTGAATTCAGGGTTAGGGCACTGTCCTTGAGACCTTCTGCTCAAGGCTAGCGCTCTACCACTTGGAGCCACAGCTCTACTTCCAGTTTTCTTAATTGGAGAAAAGTCTCATGGACTTTTTTTTTTTTTTTTTTTTTTTTTTGTGTCCGGTCGTGGGGCCTGAACTCTGGGCCTGGGCACTGTCCCTCAGCTTTTCAGCTCAAGACTAGTGCTCTACCACTTGAGCCACAGCGCCACTTCCGGCTTTTTTTTTTTTTTTGCTTATGTGGTGCTGGGAATCGAACCCAGGGCCTCAGGCATGCAAGGCAAGCGCTCTACCACTGAGCCAACTTCCCAGCCCCTCTCATGGACTTTCCTGCCTGGTCTGGCTTTGAACTGTGATCATCAGATTTTAGCTTCCTGAGCAGCTATAATTACAGACATGAGCCACCATCACTTGGCTATGTTATGCTATTTTTATACATATATTTAATGTACTTCTATCATATTCACACACACTTTTCTTCTTTCCTCTCCCCTCCCACTTAGCTTCCCCCACCAAAACATTCCTCTTTTACAGTCATTCAAGCTGAGCACCAAGAACCTCAAAAGTAACTTCACTGACTTTGCAACATTGTCCTAGTGAGAAATAGATATTTATAATGTACATATACACATTATTAAGAATTTCCTATTATTTTTAAAGTCATCTTTTTCCATGTTTCTATTTCTACTTTACAGTCTTCCCTCCCAACAAATGCCTATATGCTTTCTGACATATTTTTCCCATATGTCCAATTAAGTTGAATTTTCCTATCAGATGACTATCAACTATCACTATATTATACATTGTGAAGAAACATGTCAGAGCAATTGTACCAGGAACTGGAAAAGGCCACATGAAATGTTGAGGCCTACAAAAACCTAAAGCTGTATTAGCAAGTTAATTGATGAATTGTCTGTGTCAAAATGCCCACCTGAATTATTTGTTCTCTTTATAAGCAAAACCAAAGGAATACATGTATGTTTAGCAGAGAAAATTTCTTAGATTGTTAAAAATTTCTTGTTTTTTCCCCCCATGTTTTATTTTGAGTAGTAGTTAGAAGACTACATTTCCCAGAAATCTCCTGTAGGAATGTTCCCAAAGCAAGAGAGCTTCTTCGCCCACATTATTCCCATCTAGAATGGTATTAGCCAGCAAAGAATTCTCCTGAGCATCAGAAAGCTAGTGATGGAGAACAGACTGTTTAGTGATAATGTAAATTACAACAAATGAGGATTATAAACATAAATAAAATTATTCCAAAGAAATCAGTAATTTTGTTTTGGACTACCTAGGAAATAAATTTAAGTTTCTTTTAGCTTCAAAAGCAGTTTTCATTCCAGTTCTAGGTAAGCACCTACCTCCCACTGATTGTAGCAATAAAACCAGTATAAAATACATTCTTGAGGATTCTGAGGAGAAAATAACAGGCAAATTAGGGACGAAGGCCAGAATTTGAAGAAATGATGAAGTAGTGGTGAACTTAACATTTTTACTTCCTCTGATAACTCCCAGACTGGTCTCAAAGCAGAACAAATTCTTAAACTGGCAATCTACAGAGAAAGTTCCCAATTACAACCTGTACCCTACTCCCTGAGCTTAGGTCTTGCTTAAAGATTAGGAGACTTCTGATGCTTAGAATGAATGGGAGAGATAGTTTTTCTTTTCTATTTAAGTCTTTTCTCTATTTTCTTACAAACCAGGTCCCAGGTAACCCTGCAGTAGTGGCTGTGATGGCAGGAAGCTATAGGAATCTAAAACTCAAGGGCATGGCATGAGTGGATGGCGAGAAAGTTCTCCAATTAAAGTAGCTTCTGTCCTGAGGGAGGGTAAATATTGCTGATTTTTTCTTTTCTTATTCTTTTCTTTAGGTCTGAAACCAAGACTCAAACTCAGGACCTGCTGCCTTTTCTCATTGACTAGTGCTTTACCAACTGAGCCAGGTCTCCAACCCCAGTTGCTGATATTTGTCTCTTTTGGTCCTCTTACTGACTAGCTCTCTATGCAGATACAGTTTTTGGAAATAGTAATCAAAACAGAGCACAGCAGCTAAAAGTTCAGGTTCCAGCTTTCTGGTGAGCTTCAAAGATGATAAACCAAATTAACAATAATGACATAAGCAATATTTTGTTACTGTTGAAAACTAAAGACCAAGAAAATAATCTTGAAAAAGCAGAGAACAATGATGTGCTTGTTAAATAGGAATAATGTAATTGGAACAATTGTGATTTCTTATCAGAAATCTTAGAAGACAGAACAAATTTAATAAAATGAAAAGTTAAAAGAATCAATATCATTTAAAATATGTTCTTTGAACAAAACAGAATTAGATAGAAAATGTAGGCGGGGCACGGCTGATAACTGAAGATCGCAGTTCAAAGCCAGCTGAGGCAGGAAAGTCCGTGAAACTCATCTCTAATAAACCACCAGAAAACTGGAAGTGGGGCTGTGGCTCAAGTGGCAGAGTGCTTGCCTTGAGCTGAAAATATGAGGGATAGCACCCAGACCCAGAGTTCAAGCCCCATGACCAAAAAATAAATAAATTATATATATATATATATATATATTACAGAAAAATAGCAAGAAAATCACTCAAAAACTAAACAACACATTTCTAAACACTTTGCATGTCAAAGAGCATGTACCAAGGCAAATTAGAAAATATTTTAATTGAATAAAAGTAGAAATACAACATATCAAAAATGTACAGTAGAGGGGCTGGGAAGGTGGCTCAGTGGTAGAGTGCTTGCCTTGCATGTCTGAGGCCCTGGGTTCGATTCCTCAGCACCACATAAGCAAAAAGAAAAAATCCGGAAGTGACGCTGTGGCTCAAGTGGTAGAGCGCTAGCCTTGAGCTGAAGAGCTGAGGGACAGTGCCCAGGCCCAGAGTACAGGCCCCACGACTGGACCAAAAAAAAAATTTTAAAAAAATGTACAGTAGAGCTAACGCAGTGCTTGAAGGGAAATATATAGCACTATGTGTTTATATTAGAAAAGAAGGGAGATAACAAATCAATGATCCAAGTTTCTATTTCAATAAAACCAGAGAAATAAAAGCAAAATAAGTGTATAGCAAGCTCCAAAGGAAAGAAATAATGAATATAGACTCAGAAATCAATGAAATCGAAAGCAGGAAAACAAAAAAGAAAAATCCACAGACCAAAGTATGGTTCTTTGAAAAGACCAATAAAATTTCTAGCCTTTAGAGCAACTGAAATAAAAGAAGATATAAATTAGTAATATCTGGAATGAAAGAAGGAATTATTACTACAGGTTTTATGGACATTAAAATGATACTTAAGGGAATACATGAAACAACTAACATTCATAAACTAACCAAGGTAGATGAATTAGATCTTGAAACCAGAAACTACCAAACTCACTCAAAATAAAACAGAAAACTGATACTCTTACAGCTATTTTAATCTTAATACTTTTAAGCCCTTCAACATAAAAATTTCTAGATCTAGATGCTTTTGTGGTATAAATTATACTAAACTTTTAAAGAATAAATAATAAAAAAAGATTATGGAATTTTCCAGATAAGAATGGGAGACACATTTCAAGTTATTTTATAAAGTCAGTATTACTCTAACACAAAAATCAGAAAAGAGAGACACTAATATCTCTTAAAGCATGGATACAAAAATCCTTACCAGGACATAATTAGCAAGATCAATAGAAGAAAGCTCGTGGATTGGGAGAAGATCTTCACTAGCCATACAATGGACAAGGGTCTCATATCTAAAATATACTTAGAACTCAAAAAATTAAATCCCCCAACAACAAATCCTCAAACAACTGCCCGATAAATATGTGGGCTAACGACTTAAAGAGAAACTTCTCTGAAGAGGAAATAAGAATAACCAATAGACACATGAAGAAATGCTCAACCTCTATGGCCATAAAAGAAATACAAATCAAGAAAGACAACATTGAGATTCCACCTCACCCCAGTTAGAATGGCTACAATCAACAAATCAACAAATAACAACAGAAGTTGGAGGGGATGTGGCCAAAAGGGAACCCTACTACATTGTTGATGGGAGTGTAAACTTGTTCAACCACTTTGGAAAGCAGTATGGAGGTTCCTCAAAAAACTCCACATAGAGCTCCCCTGTGAACCAGCAATCCCACTTTTGGGCATTTACCCAAACAATCACAAACAAGGCTACACTAAAGCTACCAGCACAACTATGTTTATCACAGCATTATTTACCATAGCTAAGATATGGAATCAATGCATATGCCCCTCAGTAGATGAATGGATCAAGAAAATGTGATATACATAAGTATACACACACACACACACACACACACACACACACACACAAAATGGAATTCTATGCCTCCATCAGAAAGAATAATATCGCCCATTTGTTAGGAAATGGAAAGACTTGGAAAAAATTATATTAAGTGAAGAAAGCCAGACCCAAAGAAACATAGGTCCCATGGTTTCCCTTATTTGCAATAACTACTGTATGTCTAAGACAAGCAGAAAAGGTCAAAAGCTATGTACATATGATGCTATAAGATGATGTTAAGTGAAATGAACCCCAAGATAGGGATACAAGTGGTTTTTTTCTTTCTTGCTATTGTTTTTAACGTATTTATAATGTACTATGTGATTTTTTTTTGTTTCTTTCATATGTTCTTCCCCCACGGTATAACCTCTGTTTTCACTGTATTTGATTCTGGTGCTCTGCATCTTATATATACATTTTTCTAATTTGGGGAGGGGAAGGGAAATAACAAAATGCATAAATAAGGATATAGGTTGACCCCTTGTAACAATGAGATGTACAAGACACTGTTGAAAATGAACTTTACCTCAAATAAAATAAAATACAATTAAAAAAAAAAAAGAAAATGAACTTTACAACTTTGGCAGGGGAAGGGGAGTTGGGGAAGGGATGGTAGGGGAAAAACAAAGGAGGAGGTAACAATGCTAGATAGGAAATATACTCATTTCCTGATCATTCAAAAACAACAATCAAATTCACTCACTAGGATGACTACAATAAAAAATGGACAATAACAACTGTCGGCAAGGACAAAGAGAAGTTGGAACTCTGAGATTCATTGTTGGTGGAAATGTGAAATGGTGCAGCTCTTTAGAAAACAGCTTGATAGGGGCTGGGAAGGTGGCTCAGTGGTAGAGTGCTTGCCTTGCATGCCTGAGGCCCTGGGTTCGATTCCTTAGCACCACATAAGCAAAAAGAAAAAAAGCCGGAAGTGGCGCTGTGGCTCAAGTGGTAGAGCGCTAGCCTTGAGCTGAAGAGCTGAGGGACAGTGCCCAGGCCCAGAGTTCAGGCCCCATGACTGGACCCAAAAAAAAAAAAAAAGAAAACAGCTTGATAGTTTATCAAAGTTAAACATAAATTATGTGACTTACCAGTTCTACCTCTATACCCAGGGAAGATAAAAATATTTACACAAAAACTTTTTCAACAATGTTAATAGCAACTTTATTTGTATTTATAATATAGGTTTTGAAAAACTCCTTAAGTGTTTCTCAGAGGTATATCTTATTCTTACAATATATTCTAAACTTAAACACAACGTTCAACTCAGGGAAATGATACTTATACATTAAAGTAAGCTAAATTAAAAACAATGCTTAACTATGATTATTTCTGTAATCATACAGGTTTCCAGTTCTGGCTATGATTATTCTGACTTTACGAAGAGGGAATAGGAGATCACCCTATCTGAACTTCCTTGTCTCTTTTGCATTAAACTGAACAATCTAAATAGAAATACTAGTGATAACATAAGCCTGAATGTTCTGGATTTACTTTACAGGTCATGGAACCTTGGTCCCACTGTTGCTATAATATCAGCATAGGGAGCACTCTGGCTCAGCTCAATAGCCTGTTGTTTTTTTAAGACAAGAAAACTATAAAATTTGGCAGCTGCTTGTTTCCGGTCACTGTTTTTGCAGAGCTCCATCAAACTAAAGGACTGCATTCCCTTCTTGTTAGATTCCTGGGAAAATAGAAAAGAAGAAAGGAAAATAAAGGCGGGGGGGAACATTAGAAGTAAAGCAGGTTATCAATTCATGATCAACAACAAAATACTGAAATTTTTGATAAGTGACTATGATATCCTCAAAAGGAGAAAGATAAATGACTCTAATAAACCTATTTTTAAAACACGGTCATTATTAAGCATAATGCAGTTCATTGAGAAAATGTATGCAAAATAATTCTAAAGTGTTACATAAATTTACAAAGAATTTATAAACTTATAAAGTGTCATACAAATGTTGTCTTTTTTTTTTTTTTTTTTGGTAGGTAGTGGGGCTTGAACTCTGGGCCTGGGTTCTGTCCCTCAGCTCTTAGGCTCAAGGCAAGCGCTCACCACTTGAGTCACAGCGTCACTTCTGTTTTTCTGGTGGTTTTTATTGGAGATAAGAGTCTCACAGACTTTCCTGCCCAGGCTGGTTTTTAACCAGGATCCTCATATCTCAGCCTCCTGAATAGCTAGGATTACAGGCATGAGCCACCGGCAAGTCTTTTAAAAATTAATGTTTAAAAATGCCTCTTATGGCTGGGCGCCAGCAGCTCATGCCTGTAATCCTTGCTACTGAGATATGAGGATCGCGGTTGAAAGCCAGCCCAGGCAGGAAATCTGTGAGACTCTTATCTCAGATAAACCACCAGAAAAACCAAAGTGGCGCTGTGACTCAAGCAGTGATTACTGCTTTCCTTGAGCCGAAAAGCTGAGGGACAGCACCCAAGCCCTACGACTGGCAAAAAAAAAAAAAAAAAGCCTTTTATGGAAACTGCAATTAATCTAGACTTGTAGAGAAAAAAAAAAAATCATAAGACTTTGACAGGTTTCAAATACAGCCAAAATGACCAGCTTATCATCAGGCTTCTTCTCTTAAAGGAACTACTAGGGGTAGAATGACTATAAAACAACCTTAGTAGTAAATTTAGAAAACCATTTGGAAGTTTCAGTGGCATAAGATCGTAACTATGTGAACATCTCCCTAGTTTCTTTTTACGGGTTATTAAAATGCTGGATTCATCATATGGTACCTGTGAATGGCACATGAGTAACTGAGATACAATAGGGTATTCAATAGTGGAAGAAGATAACCCCTTTTTTTGAGGACTAGGGCTTAGAATCAGATTTCTAGAGAATTAAGTTTTTAGTTAGAAATATGGTAGGGGATACTGGCCAATATCCCTATGCCTATTAAGAAACACTTTTGGAAATGTCATTACAAGTTTTTACAAGTCCCTGTTACTTAATGAAAATATTTTGTTGTGCTTTATCTCAGATGTGGCAACCTCTAAAGATGACATAAGCCAAGCTTCACTTATTTCCTCCCTTAAGAGACAAGTGTGGATTGAGTGGCTATTTCCCCTGGGATAGGTTTTCCAATTTCAAGAATTCTTTTGAAAAACCCTGACAGGACAAACACGCGAGATTGAACATATGTGCTTATTATTTATTTCCTTCAGAAATACCCTACAGTGAATAAAAAATGACAAAAGCAATAAAGACAAAGAAAATGAAAGATATGACTAAAAGAAGCTGAAACCTAAATATCAACAGGGAGGGAAAAGGCAACAACAGAAAAAGCCAATTTGAGGTACAGAACCTTGGAAAAGGAGACATTAGAGTGTCATGGGTAAGAATGAAAGGTGAACCTAAAAACCGAATTCCTTAAGAGTCTAGGGAGAAATTAGACTCTATGTTTAGCTACTCTATTGCCTCACAGAATCAGGGACAACTATGCATGTGACAGGAGGCAAGAAGGTTTCTTTCCAAAGATACCAATCCTTGAGGCTCTGGATTTAGAATACCAGCTATGTAAGTAGGGAAGAAGTATTGAATCACAAACTGGGGGATTGAGCAACATTCCACACCTGCTCTGAAAGATGAACAGTGCCTGATTTACCTCCTGTTGGTTCCTAAGCCACTAGTGTTATGCTTATATATTCTAGTCTGCAGATTTCATAACTGCATCCATTCTATGGGGCAGAGGGGGAGGAGAAGCCTTTTAGCTAAAAGTATCTAGAGAAAAGGCACTGCCTATTTAACTTATTCTAAAGACTGTAAGCCTACATACAAGCCCTCACATGTAACTTCTGATTCATTTTTTTGTGTTGTTCTTAGATAAAACAGATAAGGCCGGGTGCTGGTGGCTCATGCCTGTGCCCCGCTTTACTGCTCTTTCTTGATAGTTCAGCCTTAAATTTTATTAATTGGCGGGGTGCCAGTGGCTCATGCCTGTAATCCTAGCTACTCAGGAGCCTGAGATCTGAGGATCATGGTTCAAAGCCAGCCTGGGCAGGAAAGTATATGAGACTCTTATCCCTAATTAACCACCAGAAAACCGGAAGTAGCACTGTGGCTCAAATGGTAGAAGTGCTAACCTTGAGCTAAAGAGCTCAGGGATAGTGCCCAGGCCCAGAGTTCAAGCCCCACAACGCCCCCCCCAAAAAAAGCAGTAAAAATATACCAGGTAGGAATCTGGATATAAATAATAAAAGGAACAGTCTAATATAGTTACATCTGGTAAATTGGACTCAGTGAGAAGGAAGGGAAGGTTAAAAGACTTCAATCTTTTCAGCCTTTTAGCATAGTACTATTGGACATGTTGTTATGGTAAATATGCAAATTAAAATTTAAAAATGAGTTATTATTATTATGGGACATAGATAACTAGGAGCATAAATGTAGTTAGAAGTGTATTAGAATACTCAAAATCACCTCACTCTAGAGGAATTTGTCTTCAATCAAAACATAAGACAACTTGTTCTGTTTTCATAAATATATGTGATGAAGTCAAAATTTTATTTATTTTCTTAGGATTTAAAGAATTGTTATTATGCAGGTGATGTACAGAGAAACTTTTTTTTTTTTTTTTTTTGCCAATTCTGGGGCTTGAATCAGGGCCTGAGCACTGTCCCTGAGCTTCTTTTGCTCTACTACTTGAGCTAAAACGCCCCTTTCTTGCTTTTTCTGTTTATGTGGTTCTGAGGAAGCCCAGGGCTTCATGCATGTTAGGCAAGTACTCTACCACTAAGCCACATTCCCCAGCCCCAGAGGAACATTTTAAAAAGAAGAGTTGATAACTTCTACCATCTTACCTGTAGTTTATTTAACATCTGGTGTGATCTTTGATTACATCTCTCTTCCTCCATAATTTCTTCACTGCCCAATAATTCCTGTGTGATTGATAAAATATTTCATTTAAGCAAATCTTACTGAATGTCTACTACTTCCAAATTTCAGTGTTAGCTGAAACAAGAAACACAACTATAATGTGGAAATCCTGCCAAATAGTTTATAGTCTGAGAACAGAGAGATTAAAAGTAATACGCATATAGATCAATACATTGTACATATGCCCTCTCTTCTAATATAGTAATACAAAGTAGGAGATTTTGCAGTCTTTATTGGTAATGAGTCTCAAAATGTTGTGCCTTTGTGTATTTTGAGAAGTAAAGTTAGCAAAGACAACCACTTTCAATTAGGACTATCTTTTTAGTCAATCTGAATCCAATTGACAGCAGTAAATACAAAAGTGTAGAAAACTGTAAAGGCTTTTATCTGACCTTAATGATACCAAGTTCTGAAAAGATGACAGAAATGATGAAAGGGATAACACGTTAAGATGCATTGTACTTGTAAACTGACATGTTGAATTATAACGCCTTTGCACAACTACTTAAAAATAGTAACATTATAATAAAAATTGCAGGGCTGGGAAGGTGGCTCAGTGGTAGAGGGCTTGCCTTGCCTACATGAGGCCCTGGGTTCTATTCTCCAGCACCACATAAGTAAAAAGAAAAAAAGCCGGAAGTGGCACTGTGGCTCAACTGATAGAGCGCTAGCCTTGAGCTGAAGAGCTGAGGGACAGCACCCAGGCCCAGAGTTCAGGCCCCATGACCGAACCAAAAAAAAAAAAAAAAAAAGAATTATAATAAAAATTGCAGAGCTAAACTTTGACCAGTAGCAAGACAATGAAAAGGTTATATGATCTAAAAAAAGATCTAAAAATAGGTACCATGACAATTGGTTTAGAAACTTCATATTTCAAGGGTGACATCCAAAATAGGTTAACTCATTGCCTGCTATTAGAGTTATCTGAATAGAGTCATTGTTTTTGGTCTTCAGAAATACCTCAAGATTTGAACCAGCAAAGTTGAAGTCTCTTTACAAGAACTCACTCTAATCTATTACTAACACCTTATAAGCCCAAGAACAGAAATTGGGCTTAGGAAGGTGTTGATAAAAAGAACAGACATAAGCTGGGCACCAGTGGCTCATGCCTGTAATCCTAGCTACTCAGAAGGCTGAGATCTGAAGATCATGTCCTGAAGCCAGCCTGGGCAGAAAAGTCCCTGTGAGGGGCTGGGAAGGTGGCTCAGTGGTAGAGTGCTTGCCTTGCATGCATGAGGCCCTGGGTCTCAGCACCACATAAGCAGAAAAAACCTGGAAGTGGCACTGTGGCTCAAGTGGTAGAACACTAGTCTTGAGCTGAAGAGCTGAGGGACAGCGCCCAGGCTCAGAGTTCAGACCCCACAACTGACCAGAAAAGTCCCTGTGAGACTCTTATCTCCAATTAACTACTCAAAATCCAGAAGTGGTACTGTGGCTCAAGTGGTAGAGTGCTAGCCTTGAGCACAATGAGGTTCAAGGACTGAGCCCAGGCCCTGAGTTCAAGCTCCACAACCAACTGGGGGTGAAAAAAGGACATAAAAAAGCTTGGGAACAGAGAAGTGGCACAGACAACATTTTTTTCTACTGTGGCTCTGACCATAGCACCCAACAGCATTTGTGGTACTTTAACACATGCCTGTTTGTCTAGCTTCATGCATAACTCAGACCTATTTCTTCAAAGTACTTTCAATTTCAGGGACCTCAACAAAGTGATTTCAGAAAGCTCCACAGTTCTGCCTGAAATTTAAAATAACTTGAGGATACAAGGACTCTTAGATTGAATCCAAGAGCTGCTGGGCCCCTATTCTCACCAGCTACACTGATGTTTTGGTCTTGCTTGTACTACACATCTTTTGTTACATCCCAGAAAGACTGATCCAAAAATATGGTCTTTTTTTTTTCTTTTGAAGTTTTCCAATTCTCTAAAACCACAATTTATTTCTATTTCCTTCTAATCTGTCCTTAGAAAATAAATTCAATCATATTTAGTGATTAAATATTGTTAAATGGTATTTCTGTAGAAAGCTCTTTGTTAAAGATCCATGCAAATGTAACTTTGCCTAAAAGACACAACTAACCAGGAAAAATATGAGCTCAGAATAGTTTGTGTATTTTGCTATTATCTGTCCATTTGATCTGGACATCCTACAACTGAATCTTTGCTGTGGAAAGCCCAGTGGATTGTTGAAATGGCTGAACTTGTGCTCCGTTGTGGTTTGCATGAATGAAAATAAATTGTGTCTCTGGAGGCAAGAGAAAAGTGAAAATGAACCACATAACTCCTACCTCAACTGCTAGGATATTTCAGGTAAAATGTTTAGGCTATTTATTCTTAGATTATCCAAAGAATTTAGCCCATTTTACATGGATATAAAAACAATTTCATGGTTGTGAAGCTCATTGTAAAGAAAATGTGCTTTAAAATTAACATCAGTCCTAAGTAGGTTATTATTTACTAAAGAACTTTTTCTAAAATTCCTTACAATCTTAAAAATGCCATTAGTACTCTGAGCCAAGTACCAGAGAAATAAGGCGTTAACAAAATGAGTCAGTGGACTCAAGATTTGTTTTGTTTTGTTTTGTTTTTTGGGTCTGGTTGTGGGGCCTGAACTCTGGGCCTGGGCGCTGTCCCTCAGTTCTTCACCTCAAGACTAGCGCTCTACCACTTGAGCCACAGCGCCACTTCTGGCTTTTTTCTTTTTGCTTATGTGGTGCTGAGGAATTGAACCCAGGGTCTCAGGCATGCAAGGCAAGCGTTCTACCACTGAGCCACCTTCCCAGCCCTGGACTCAAGATTTTACTTCTATCACTGCTATCAACACATGCCCTGTGAACAGAACATCTTCTTTTCCTTGATTTTCAGAAATCTTCTACAGATATAAAGCTTAATCCTATAAAATGCTGAGAAAAAACATCTACAGTATTTTGTGCATGATTTTCTTGGTCCTGATTTGTTGGTTGGTTGGTTGATTGGTTTGAGACAGACTCTCCATATGCAGCCCAGGTAGGCCTCAAACATTTAAGTCTCTTGAGTGCTGGAATTAGAGTTTCTATTCAATAAATAAAGTCAATCTCCAGATGCCTAGCTTATCCTCCTATTATAGCATTTTTTTTAGAGATAAGGATAACTTCAAACCGTGATTCTCGACATTTAAAAACTTATCACTACCTTTGAATCAGCATTAAAAATACCCACTTTCCTTTAAAATTATTTGAAGTTTCAAAATAAACTAGGAAATAAAAAAATGTCAGAGAAATTCTGCATGTTTTATCAAGCTATTTACAAATATTCCCTCAACTCAAAAATCGTCTTGTTCTATCTTCCTAAATTTTGGGATTAAAGGCATTTACCACATCTAGCTAAACATATCTGCTGAGATTATGAATTTAAATTTAGAAATGAACCTGACAGCTCTAAAAACCAAACTTTAACTATGTAAGATACAAAATTGTATGAAAAAAGCTTTAAAGAAAATCCTCAAGACTACATGCATGTTTACCAATTCAAAAGGGCAATTTTCTTGGACTGAGAAGACATTCATTGAAGATGATTCCTCAGCAGCTGGAGGAACCAATTCAATAATACCCTGCTAAGGGAAGTTAGAAAAAAAATAGGTAATTCTACTGGTGGTTGTAACAATCTAATTATGTTGAAGACTTTTATCACATAAATGCTCAGTTCTCAAAATTTTATTTGAGATATCCAAGGTAGGCAGTACCTGGCTTAAATACTCCTTTTGTTAAATATGCCTTTCCCAATGAAGAACTTCCTCTTTGCTATCTATCCTATTCCTTCCTATTTCCCTCTTTACTGCAGGCCTCGTGTCAGAAGTTTCTACTGTGCTGCTGAGGTCATGTCCCTTTTTTCAGCATTTTTTTCTAGACATAGATCCCAACCTTTAGTTTTAGGCCAGTACTAGGTAGCAAAGAAAAGTGACTTGCAGAGGGCAAGCAGTAGCAAGAAGAGAGGGAAGGAATATTACTATCCTACCTAGGGCCCTGATAAGATACCTGCCAACACTGCTGGAGCTATTGCTGACACCATGATGTCCTCTAGAGGGAGCAAAAACATAAAGGTAGAAGGAAACAGAGAAAGCCAGAAATTCTCCATGCCTCATCATCTCGTTTACATTGCAAATAAACTGTTGACTCCTTTGTGTGGGGGGGGGGGGGGAAGGGGGGAGGTACTGGGAGTTAAATCCAGGGTCTTACACTCTCACTTGGCTTTTGTGCTAATGGTTGGCATTCTACCACTTGAGCCATGCTTTTTGCTTGTTAATTGGAGATAAGCATTTCATGGATTTTTATGCCTAGGGTTGGCTTAGTCTAGTTAGGCTATCTACTTAGGCTGACTCTGAATCTCAATTCTCAGATCTCCTAAGAAGCTAGGATAATAGATGTGAGCCACTGGGGCTCAGCTGTCAGCCTATCTTTAACCTATCATCTTTAACCTATCTTCAAGCTTCATTCCCCAGTTACTATCTCCGATCTTCATTAAGAGCTTCCTTATCACTATTTCTTTTTTTTCCACTTCAAATTATATTCATTCAATGAATATAAAGACCTTATTATGTTCTCCCTGATTCTCTGTGAATTTTCTACATTTTGAATATTCTCCAATTTGCAGTTTCTGTACATAAAATTCTGTTTTTATGAAGATTTGAAAATGATTAATCAGAATTTTCCTGGCTTTTAAAATTGATGGTGTTTCTATATTTCACTATATATTTTATTTGTTCATCATTTTGACAACAAAATGAAAATTAAAGCAAGGCATATGGTAAAGGAGTAAAGGTTAAAAAACTGGTACGTTGATTCTTTCCTTCTTTTCATTTCAAGCACATAGGAAAATATATTTTGTTAATATGTTTATGATAACTGTGCTCATCTTTTCCTTCCAAAAATCATAAACTAAAAAGAGATTGCCTAATCACAATTTCAATAGGTATGTTTATAGAAATGTCCAAGTCCAAATGAGGAAGATAGTTCTGGTAACCTACTGTAGTAATATTCAGTGCATTATCAAAATATTAACACATCCTGCTTTAAGTGTAAGTAAGTGTCTTTCCTCCAAAGATAATATGGGTTAACTTTGAATTCCTTAGGTAGTTACCAAAATACAGTGATGACAGAACTGACTTTAGAAAAGCATTAATATTTTTTTGGCTAGTGTTTACATTTATACAGCTAATAAAGTGAGAATTGAGACAATATTTGAAATCATATTGTTTCATATTGTTTATAACTATGTGTTTAAATAGCTATGCTTTCAAAAATTGTATTTCCAAATAAAATTATTTCTGTGTTTGTCATAGACTTTGAGATAGTCTTTTCAGATTAAAGATTAGCAAAATATAAAGGTCTAAAAGATATTGTTTTAGGGGTAGATGGGTAAAATTATTTATTTAATTTTTTTTGGGGGGGGTCCGGTCATGGGGCCTGAACTCTGGGTCTGGGCGCTGTCCCTCAGCTCTTCAGCTCAAGGCTAGCGCTCTACCACTTGAGCCACAGTGCCACTTCTGGCTTTTTTTTCTTTTTGCTTATGTGGTGCTGAGAAATCGAACCTAGGGCCTCATGCATGCAAGGCAAGCGCTCTACCACTGAGCCACCTTCCCAGCCCCATTGTTTTGTTTTTTTAAATATTCTCTGGTTATCTTACCTCAGAGTTAATATTTTTATTGGTATCCTCATGAGAGCCACCCTTACATTCATCAGTCACATCCTTCAATGTCTGGAGCTGATCTAATTCTTGCTGTGTATTTGGCTCTTTCATCGTAAAGGTTTCTAAATTATCAAGGGAGTAAAGAATATTAAAAAAAACCATAACTTTCATATTGAACTGGGATATAGTTGTTAATAAAACTTTGGACAGATAACTTAGAATCCAAGAATATAGGCTTAGTGCACAAACTTTCCTATGGCTTCTTTTTTCCTTCTCTGACTCATCTCCATTCTCCATCCTCTGCCAACAATCTCTTCCATACTCAATCACACACAATTACTCATGGAACAACATGGGTAGGTCAAGTTCATTGTGGTATATTCAGTATATTCTCATGCTTTCAGGAAAGGTTATTATGAAGGGAGACTCACTCATCTCATAAGTTGGTTTTAACTTTATAATTGTCACAACAATAAACAGTGATTATTAATAATCCTGGAATCCTCTAGTTGGATGACAATATTTATGTCTCAGGTTGATTGTATTAACTTAGTACTCTTCTTACTCCTATCTGATTTTCTATTTTAGTTGTTTTAAAGTGAAACATTATCCTTCTAGATACAAATATTTTCTCCTTTTTTGGAGGAGTTCTGAGTACTGTTTTGGGGAAGATGAGAAAAATGGTTTACAAACATATGATAAATGATATATATGATGACTGATACATATTATAAATAATATTATATTACATATAATATATATCTTTTTGGCACTTGGGATTGAACTCATGGCCTCATGCATGCTAAGCAGACACTACCATTTGAGCCACAACTCCAACCCTTTTCACTTTAGTTATTTTCCAGATAGGGTCTGAAAAGAAGTACTCATGCTTCTTTCCCAGGGTGGCCTCACACCATGATCTTTCTTTTTTTTTTTTTTTGTCGGTTGTGGGGCTTGAACTCTGGGCCTGGGCGCTGTCCCTCAGCTCTTTAGCTCAAGGCTAGTGCTCTACCTCTTGAGGCACAGTGCCACTTCCGGGTTTTCTGGTGGTTTATGGAGATTAAGAGTCTCATGGACTTTCCTGCTCGTACTGGCTTTGAACCATGATCCTCAGATCTCAGCCTCCTGAGTAGCTAGGATTACAGGAGTGAGCTACCGGCGCCCGCCTACACCATCATCTTTCTATATATGTCTCCTTTGGCTGGTATTACAGTTAAGAACTACTATACTCAATTTGTTTGTTGAGGGATGAGTGTCTTGCTAACTTTTTGCCTGGGATGGCCTTAAACCATGATCTTCCCAATCTCTGCCTCTCAAGTGGCTAGAATTACAGGTATACCACCATGCCTGGTTGTTTCATTTTATTAATGAAGACTTGGAGGCGAAAATTAATGCCAAAAGCAGAAAAATAATATTTTAAGTTCAAATACTCATTAAAGTTAGTATTTATAATTGAAAATATGGAATTGGAAACCCTTTTCATTTTTAAGTATAAAATAAGATTTTGTATACCACAAAATTCTTCACAGCAACACAATTAGGAAGTCTCACCTATGTTTTGGCTTCTCACTTCATTCCTTACTGACTCCTTCTGTATAACTTTTCTTCCAATTTTAAGGACAGAGGACAGAAAGCACTTTGAAAACAACTGTAAAAACATACATTTTTGTTTGTTTTTGTACTAGTAAAGCAAAACTAAAAACAAGTATATATGATAAAGTAAAAACTATAATTCATACACACATATTAGCAAATTAATTTTTTACATTTGAATTCTGTTGTAAATATGGATTTATTTATTTGTAAACAAACATTGCACTCATGTAAAAAGGATGGAAACTATTACCATTTTCAATTCCTCATGAATCAATTCCTGGGTAGCAGTTGACAGAAGTGTATCCACTCCTCCCTTCTTCTTCCACATCATTAATTTCCGTGTAGGAGGTGCAAGTTCCAGAACCATGAGTGTGTCAGTAAAAGAATTCAGTTGTTCATGCATAGCTTGGCTACTGATCTCCTTGACTGGATCTATGATCAGTCTCCTTTTTTTGCTTTTCCTTTTCTCAGCAATACCTGAATATATGGGGGGGAGGGGAAGGGAAGGCATAATCTGGGTGCTAGTGGTTCACACCTGTAATCCTAGCTCCTTGAGTGTCTGAGAATGGAAGGATAATAGCTTGAGGCCAGCCAAGGGGAAAAAATTCATGAGACCCCCTTCTAAAACCATAGCTGGGTGCAGTGGTCCATACCTGTCATCTCAAGCTAAATGAGAGGCTGAAATTGGGAGGATCTCATTTCCAAAATACTCTGGGCAGAAAAGTCTGCAAGACTCCATTTCTACAGAGGGAAGCTGGAGTGCTGGCATGCACCTGTGATCTCAGCAATGATGATAAGCCTAGAAATAGTTAGGTGGCAGCTCAGGTGCAAACCTGAGCAGGTAACAGTGAAAGCCAGGGCAGTATGACTTAGGAAGCTGGAGGCCCTGAGTTCAAATCTCAGAACCACGAAAGGGAAAAATAAGCCTGTGTTAAATTGTAGGGCTTTGTAAAATAATATTGTAGACATTACATATCTAAGAAATATGTATCACAAACACCTGTAGAGTTTCATTGGAAAGAAATTTTTCTTCTATTCTTTGAAAAGACTTTGCAAGTATTTTGTAGAGTGCCTGAGCAGCCAAAAGCTGATATGTTTTTAAAGCTGTTGCTTCAAAGTGTATAGGGGGGACTTTACTGACATCCTAAGTAGAAAACTGAGCATGGCTACACTAAGAGAGGGAAGTTAACCTATCTAGAAGTTCCTTTAAATGCCTATGTAAGAGGATACTTGAGACCTTAGTATTTATTTGTCCAGTATGATTTTCCTCTACCACTGACATTCATATATAAACTCAAAGTAGGCAGCTAGGTCCATGGAATTTAACTCTTAGAGAATTTTACCAGTAAAAGGAAAGCAGAAGTCAAGACATGGTACTCACTTGGTTTGCTTGCTCATGGCTTAACTCTCTTGACCATATAAGCCATGCCTCCAGCTCCACTTTTTTTGAGATGGAGTCTCACGTACTTTTTTTTGCCTAGACTAGCTGCAAACTGCAATCCTCAAGTTCTTAGCCTTCTGAGAACCCAGGATTAAAAGTGTTACCCACTGGTACCTGGCTTAAGATTTTCTTTAGTAAAGCAGAAAAGAGAAGGAATTAGACTTCTCAGATGAAGATGTTAGATCAGATGGATCCAGGAGGAACAGGAACCTGCTTGTTGATATATTTTAGTAAAATTCTGGAAAAACATGGTAAGACCTCAAGGAGCTGGTTGTGCAGCTAGGAAAGTTGGCTGGCTACAAACTGTAGTTGTACTCATAACTGGTGTGGCTGGTAACCAGGGATTCATTTCTACATCCTCACTTTATACTTCTGTTTTCCCCAAAACTTTAGTATTATCATAGCTCAGGGCAGATAATAAAGCTATGCAAATTGATTTTTCTACCAGACTTATTTTTTTTGGGGGGGGGTCCGGTCGTGGGGCTTGAACTCTGGGCCTGGGGGCTGTCCCTCAGCTCTTCAGCTCAAGGCTAGCACTCTACCACTTGAGCCACAGCACCACTTCCGGCTTTTTTCTTTTTGTTTATGTGGTGCTGAGGAATTGAACCCAGGGCCTCAGGCATGCAAGGCAAGCGCTCTACCACTGAGCCACCTTCCCAGCCCCCTCTACCAGACTTACGAACTAAAGGATTAAAGTTGAATTCAGTAAAGAAAGCAATTGAATACTTTATTCCTTACAGGCCTGAGTTATAAACTAAAATGTATATCAGTTTATACTACTTAAAACTATCAAATGTTCCAATAATACATATATATGTGTGTGTGTATATATATATATATATATATATATATATATATACACTCTGCACATCTATTTATCTTAATCAAATTGAACCTTTTTTGTTTTTCACTATGTAGTCCAGGCTGACTTCAAATTTGCTATCTAGTTTCAGACTCTATAGTGCTGGGGTTACAGGTATGTGTCCCATGCCTGGCATAGATCAAAACATCTTTTTTGATTTAAAAAATTTTTATGATGATGATGATGATGGTGTAGTTGTACAAAGGGATTACAATTTCATAACTTAGGTAATGAGTATTATGCTTCTTGGTCAATGTTACCCTTTCCTTTGTTATCCCCGTCTTTCCTTCTCCTGTCCCTACTCTCGAGTTACATAATTGACTGAAACTTTTTATTTATTTATTTATTTTTTTGATGGTCATGAGGCCTGAACTCTGTGCCTGGGCAATGTCCCTGAGCGCTTTAGCTCAAGGCTAGTGCTCTACCACTTGAGTCACAGCGCCACTTCCAGCTTTTTCTGCTTATGTGGTGCTGAGGAATCAAACTCAGGGCCTCATGCATGCAAGGCAAACACTCTACCACTGAGTCACCTTTCCAGCCCTTCACTGAAACATTTTAAAATCAGGAATCATGTCTTCTTCATTCCTATGTTCAATACAGAGTAATAATTTATTGAATTGGACCTGGTTTAAAAATTTTCAGTTTCTCAAACTATTCATGAAATAGGGCTGAATATAACGAAAGACTGATCTCAAACTTTCTTCACATTCGTCTCCTATCATATAACAAATGCCATTACTAGACTACCTTCCATATACCTTCACATATCCAAGGTAAATAAGATAGTAGTATAACAAAGATAAAAATAAAAACATGAAAACCTCTGACCTGAAACATCAATTGGAGCAAGAATAAATTCTTCTTCTTCATTTGATGTTGGTTCATCCATTTTTTCATTTTTAGGTAGATATATATCATCTGGATTATCTGGTTCTACTAATTAATGACACCATAAAAGTATAAAAACATACAATTAAGCTGTAAGCTAGAATACTATACAAAAATTAAAATGAAAACTAATTGAAGATTTATTTTGCCAACTGGGGCTGAATCTTAATCCTTAGAATCATATATTAAACAGGGGTAAAGAGGCTCAGTTATTGGGATCCATAGTATTTAGGTAGTCAATCTATCACTCTCTTTTACACATGAGACATCTAAGACTGGGCTACAGTCATCATAGAAGTAAAAAATCAAACAAACAGTAGAGCAACCTTAATATAAATTTAATATGTCTTCTGGAATATTTATATTTTGTTAAATCACTTGGTCCATCAAGATCCATATCTTGCCTCTTTTTACATTTTCAATTTTTATTGTGTCAAAAAGAAATATAACATCAAAAAATTGTGAAAACTCAAAATTTGGCTAATTATACTTCATAATTATGCTTTTAATTCTTAAGAAAAATCAACCTAAAAGACCTCATTTCATCTGAAACACTTTAGTAAGAATTTCTAGGGAAATTCTAGTAAGGCAAATATCATCACATTTGCAACTTCTCTCAAATTGTAGTAGATTGACAAATGCAACATATAATTTTTCTTACCATATAGCATATGTTACTTTTAGGATTTGAAATAATTGTATTTTGGCTGAATATTTAAATGTACTCTTATATGAAACCCAGTGATGCCTAAATACCCTTTATTGTACCTTTCTCACACTTAACTTTCTATTTCATATTGTCTCTAAGAGACTGAGTTTGAGAAACAATGTTCTTTATTAACTTTCACTCTACTATGTTGCTACTTAAATTCATAAGTTTTTAGGTTTCATTTGACTATTAGTATCATTTCACTTTCAATACACACAAAAAAATCTCAACATGGGCTGGAAAGGTGGCTCAGTGGTAGAGTGCTTGCCTTTCATGCATGAGGCCCTGGGTTCGATTCCTCAGCACCACATAATCAGAAAAAGCCGGAAGTGGGGCTGTGGCTCAGGTTGGTCTCCGCGCTGGTCTACAGCTGAAGAGCTGGGGGACAGCACCCAGGCCCAGAGTTCAGGCCCCACAACCGACAAAATAAAAATCTCAACATACCCAGTATATTACCCTGAGACTCAGAAGGCGGTAAAACTTCTTCATTCCAATTCATCTCTTCTAACAGGTTATTCTCACTGCCTTGTAATATGTTGTCTTGAAAAACACAATAAACACCTTTGTCATAGACTGGAATATTTCATTTGTTCACTAAACATTTACTAACATTACTTTATGCAAGTCATTGTAAAGGGATAACCAAACTTTTAATACAAACTAGAAATTATATATTATGTATATATACATATATTTATATGTATGTATGTATGTGTGTATATGTATGTGTGCATATATATGTGCATATATATCTCCCATGTTAACACCAGGCTTTGAATTTAGGACCTCAGACACTTGCTTGGCTTTTTTGCTCAGGGTCAATACTAAAAATACATTCGATATAAACAGTTAACAATCTTTAAGCTATGTACATTTAATTTCCCCAGTTGTGTCTACCTCATTTCTAAGATTTTGCACTAGTATTAGACAAATATAAAAATGATAATATAAAATACCAGAAAAGTTCCTTCAGATAATATATAATACCAGAAAGATCCCACAGTTGGTAGTAAAGAAGGGATATACTAGTCTTATTTTTCCCCTCCAAAAAATTAGGTATTTGTAAAAATAAAAGCAAGCAGTAATTCCCAACCTATATGGAGAATGTGTTTAAGCACATGATTATTTATCAGGCCTACATATACCACAGACTTGAAAACTTGTGTAAAAAAGTAGTTAACCTACATGACATACAAACATCTGTTTTGATGTAATAATCCACTAAAATATTGTAGTAATTTGAAATAAAGATTTGATTTCTATATGACCAATTGCATACCGATCATTTCTCCTGCACTTCCTTCATCTCCAAATCCATCTCCATTGTCATAAATAAAAGATTTTTCTCCAGTGAGGCTTCCAGAATTATGTTCAACTAAAGGACCACTGGAGTTCAGTAATATGTTGTCACCAAAAATGCTATGGCTTCTGGGAACGTCAGTTATTGCCCCTAAATAAATGTATATATGTATCATTAATGTTATTAGTCATAGAAATGCATACTTTTATAGTTAGAAGGAAATTAAGGTATTATCTAATCTACCTAATTTTAGAAACAAGGACAATAAAAGCAGAAAAATATTATTTGAATTATTTAACTGAAGACACTAAGTTAATCAGTAGGGACTAGATTTCTAGTTTAATACTCTCCTATACATTATATATATATATATATATATATATATATATATGAAAAATGCCAATAGTTGTGGCATAGTTTAATAATTTCTTAGAAGGTAGCAATACCCTCAGAGTAACTTCCTGTACTTTAGCTAGGTCAATTTCTGCTTAATTATTATTTCTTATCATTTCAAGGACAATTGCTTGAACAGTTTAACTATAATTACAGTTTTCAAAATAAAGACTATATCTGCCTTCCTAAAAAATAGGAAGGTTGGAAAATATTAAAGAACAGGCTTACAAAATTCATTCAATAATTATTTATTGAATATGCCAGAAGGTGAAGATAGACAAATAAAAAGAACAAACCCAGCCAGCTAACATTTAACTAAGTTCTTATTATGTGCCTTAGATTGTACAACAGATGATACTATTATAACCTTCATTGTACAAATGAAGAAATATATCACAGAGTGTTTTTGATAGTCACCACACTCTAATAAATGACAGAGTTAGGATCTGAATGCAGCTGTAACTCCAAAACCTGCATTCTGATAGCAACAACATTACATTGATAGTTCCAGAGGACCAGAAGTCAGCTCTCACACTTTCTCTCTTGAGTTTGAATCTAGAAATCTAAAACTCCAGAGGCCAGATGTTGGTCTTCTCTCTCCCCTCCAACAACACATGTTAGTGTTCAACAGTAAAGAAAATCAAGATAATATCACTCACATCTCCTCTCCCTGCATCTTTCTCTCTCCTTGCCCCACCTTTCTCTCTCTTGCTCAAGGCTAGTGCTCTATCATGTGAGCCACAGCTATATATATATTTGTAATTGAACTCTCATAGATTTTCCTGAACAGGCTGACCTCAAACCATAATCCTCAAATCTCAGCCTCCTGAGTAGATAGGATTATAGGTATAAGCCACCAGCTGCAGGCTAAGCTACATTGTTTTGACAGAAAAGTTGAAAAAAATCAGTCTCATTATATTGAAGAATTGCTCAATGGAAAACATTAAGTGACATTCTCAGAAAGAACTGAGAGTGTGTACATATCATCCAGGTGCAACTTGGTAGCTCCTGAAAGAATAAACAGCCTTGGTCAGTCAGGAGGCCACTATATTCTAAGGATTAAGCATGACAAAAAAAAAACAAACTAAAATAAAGTTGGTTATGGCAGTGAGTGCTCATAATTCCAGCCTTTAAGAGGTTGAAGCAGGAGAATCTGGAATTTGAAGTCAACTGGAGCTATAGAGCAAGTTTAGGCCAGCCTAGACTATGGAGCAAGACCCTTATCCCAATAATAATCTGACATTATAGAAAACAAACAATAATAATAATCAATTTTATATTCAATCTAGAACAGGATAATAAACATTTCTTAATGCATGGCACCAGTGGCTCAAGCCTGTAATTCTAGATCCTTGATATTGGGAGGTTTGTGGTTCCAGGCCAGCCTGGGCAGAAAAATTCATGAACTCCTTTATCAACTGACAGCTGAGTGTACTGGCACACAACTGTTGTCCTATCTACAACCAGAAGCCAAAGAAAGATGACTGCAGCGCAAGCACATTCAGAAGAAAGTGATACCTTTAAAAATACCAGCAAGAACTGTTCGCAATAGCTAGGATATGGAAACAACCTAGATGCCCCACCACAGATGAATGGATTCAAAAATTGTGGCATCTATACACAACGGAATATTATGCAGCCATTAGAAATGACAAAATAATGGCATTTGCAGGGAAATGGATGGAGCTAGAAGGAATCATGTTGAGTGAGGTAAGCCAAGAACGAAGAGACAAACAGTACATGGTCTCCCTGATAAGTGGATGATGAATCCAAAATGTTAGGTGATATGACAAAACTAACAGGACTTAAGAAACAAAGAACTCCCACTCATCTGGTTGAACCACTACTAAATATCCCCATGCTGCTGATCACATATATGGTATATAACATATGAGCACCGTTATATATTACAGACTGTGATAGACAATTTGCTCCAGGAAAGTTAGAATGAACTTGTGACTTTAAATGAGCATCATTATTCCACAATACTGTGAATTTCCGGAAATTAAGTAATCACTTAATCACAATCAAAAAAAAAAAAAAAAAAAAAAAGAACTTTGGGGAAGGGAGGGAGGGAGGGGATGGTAGGGGGAAAACAATGGAGGGGGTAACAATGTTCAAGAGGAAGTGGAAGTGTACTCATTACCTCACTCATGTAACTGTAACCCTCTGTATAGTATCTTTACAATAAAAATAAAAAAAATGTAAAAAAAATAAAAAAAATAAAATAAAAAATAAAAATACCAGCAAGAGGAAATGGTGCTGCGGCTCAAATGGTAGAGCTCTAGCCTTGAACTGAAGAGATCAGGGACAGCGCCCAGGCCCAGAGTTCAAGCCCCACGACCGACCAAAAACAAACAAACAAACAAACAAACAAAAAAACCAGCAAGAACCAGGCCCCTGTGACTCACGCCTGTACCTGTAGTTCTAGCTACTCAGGAAGCTGAGATCAGAGGATCACAGTTCAAAGCCAGCACAGGCAGGAAAGTCTGTGAGATTTTTAACTCCAGTTAATCACCAAAAAGCTAGAAGTGGAGCTCTGGCTCAAGTGGTAGAGCACTAGCCTTGAGCATAAAATCTCAAGGACAGTACCAAGGCCCTGAGTTCAAGCACCAGCACTAGGAGGCGTGCATGCGCGTCCATACGTGTGCGCACGCGCGCGTGCACAGACACAACACACACACACACACACACACACACACACACACACACACACACACACACACACAAATTACCAGCAAAGAAAAATGCTTGAGGCATGGCTAAGCAATTAAGAGTGTCTTGGCATTAAAATTCATTTTTTAAAAAAAGCAAGGAAGTTTTTTATTGGAAACTACACTTATACATAAAAATTTTCATTGTATAGAGACTTCTACTGGCATTGTTTCAGTATATAAATGCAAATATAACTGATTAGGATTTGCAATTCTGATTTCTCAAATAGTCTCACCAAAGCTCACAGCTTGAAAAACTAGATAATTACCATAGTCTTCTTTAAGTGTAATTTCTTCTGGTCTGCTCTGGTTCTGAGTAAAGTATTCTGAAACATCAATAGTGCTAGAGAAATGTAAGTTTGGGGAAAACATATGAACAGAACACAATACTTTTATAGCATACTTAAAAAATTCTAAAACAAAAGTCAGGTTTATTATAAAATATAGGAGATTTTATCAGTAGTATTATTTATAAATACAACAAACTTCTAATTTATAATATGTACAAATAATTTCTAGGTTGTCAAACCCAGTATTTGTTCTTAGACCTTGTATTATCAATCAACAGCATTTAGAAGAGTTGCTCACTCCTGCTATGTTTGAATGCTTGTATCACCTCCAAACTAGTTTTTGTTTCATAATCAATTTGTACATTCAATGTACAAATATTACTACATTCAATATAGTAATATTTCCTTCTCCTACTGAAGCAATTTTAAAATTTGTTATTTTCTAACTCACATTTGTTATACACAAGAAGAAACATGAGAATTAAAGGTATTTTGGTAGGTGGTGAGGTCTTTGAGAGGTGCCCATGTCATGACAGCTCTGCATTGATGAATGAGATTAGAGTGCTGTCCTGTACCTTTCATCAAATGAGGCTACAGTGAGAAGACTGCTTCTATGACCCTGGAAGCATACCCATACCTTCACCAGATACAGGATAGGCTAGCACCTTGATTTTTTTTTGGTCTTCCTTAGCCTTTGGTGATACTATAACAAATTACATTACATTGGGTAATTTATAAACAACAGAAATTTATTACACATTTTTCTGGATGTTAGGCAGTCCACGATCAAGGTGCCAAACAGATTCAGTGTTTAGTGACACATCCTAGACGTTGCTGTATTCTCAGGTGGTAGAAAGTGCAAGAAAGATTCCTCAGGCTGCTTTTATAAGGGTATTGATCCTATCCATGAAGGTTTTCACAATCTAGTATCCACTTTTTAGTGCCATCACCTTGGGGATTAGGTTGCAATTAGGTTACATTCCTTTTCTCTCCCTTTCTTAAATTTGTCACTCCCTAGTTATCCTAATTTCATTAAGTAGTAAAGCCATTTTAATGCTCAAAATCATAGTTACCCTTCATTTCTTTCTCTTAAGAGTTATATCCAATTCATTTGCAAATCCTGTTGGTTCTGCCTTCCACACATATTTATAATTTGACTGCTACCACCTTGCTAAGATGAAGCTGGGAACTGATCACAAAAACTATCTTCTCTCAGTTGGTCTTCTTATTGAAATAATCATTTAGGCTTCTCTGCTTCCTTTCCCCACTTAGTCAGCAGCCAGAGGGAGCACGTTAAACTTAAATCAGATCTAGCCACTCTTCTATTCTCTATTCAAAACCTGCCTGTGCTTCTTCTCTGAGTAAAATAAAAGTCCTATTGTAGCTTACAACATACTACATTGGCACTTCTCTGACCTCATTCCCTCATGGGTTCACACTCCAATCTCACTTGCCTCTTTGCTTTTCCTTGAAAAACGTCCAGAGTGCTTTAGCGCCTTCAGGTTTCTGTTCTTACTTTATCAGCAAGTCTTTTCAAAACCATCCCATTAGTCATTAGTTACTTCTAACTTTTCTTCATATTTGAAATCTGAGCATCTCCTAGAATATTTTATATTGACTTGTTTGTTTTTGCCAGTCCTGGAGCTTGAACTCAGGCCCTGTACACTGTCCCAGAGTTTCTTTGTGCTCAAAGCTAGCACTCTACCACTTGAGCCACAATGCTACTTCTGGCTTTTTCTGTTTATATGGTACTGAGGAATCGAATCCAGGGCTTCATTCATGCTAGGTAAGCACTCTACCACTAAGCCACATTCCCAGCCCCAAACTTATTGTTTGGTTTTTGTCAAGTCTACTCCAGATAAAATGTAAACTCCATGAAGCCAGGAGTTGTTTTTTTATTCACTGTTATCTTACCAATGCCTAGAACAGTGTCTGGCATAGGAAAGCCATCCAATGAATGAATGAATGAATGAATGATGAATACACTGTCAGCATTGCAAAAACATTAAATATAGTGATACATTTTTTCTGCTAAACTTGGAAATTTCACACTAATTTTGTGTCAGCTATATGTGTACTTACTCAGGTATTACCTACATTATATTTGTTTTCACAAGATCTGAATATAAAAACAGTGAAATATCAAGAAAATCAATAGGAAAATAATTTACTCTATATTAAAGGTGTCAAAATCATGAAATTCCTCTTGCAATGTGATAGTATTGTAAGCTGCTTCAAAATTCCCTTTTGGGAGATCAAGCAGTCCTGAAAAGAATATGAAAAAAAACACAGTCAATAAGCAATGATGCAAAATAAAACTAAACCTTTACTCTCTCATTAGACTGTTGCTTAATCTCTTTACTGGTTTCCCTGTACCCACTCTTGCCTCTCTGCAGTCCATTTTCTATAAAGCAAGTAATGGTAATAGTTTTCAAAAGCAACCATTTAGTTAATTCCTGTGGTTTTCTTTTCTTTTTTTCAGTCTGGGTACTGGGTCTTGAACTCAGAGCCTCATGGCTTCCCCTTATCTTTTTTTGTTCAAGGCTCACAATTACCACCTGAGCCACACCTCCACATCTGATAATTCACATGTTTAAAATGGTTAAGCAACTTACCTAGTACATTAAAAATATTCTGACTTCTACTAAGCAACCCAAAGACAGAGATGGGAGAGGAGGAATGAGAGGGAAAGGGGAAACAGCCTTCACTAAGCAAAATGAAAGAAATGTAAACATCACCTGATATGGAAAAAATAGTATTTTTTTGGGGGGGTCCGGTTGTGGGGCCTGAACTCTGGGCCTGGGCACTGTCCCTCAGCTCTTCAGCTCAAGGCTAGCACTCTACCACTTGAGCCACAGCGTCACTTCCGGCTTTTTTCTTTTTGCTTATGTGGTGCTGAGGAATCGAACCCAGGGCCTCATGCATGCAAAGCAAATGCTCTACCACTGAGCCACCTTCCCAGCCCCGGAAAAAATAATTTGTATTGTCAAAGCTCATAGAATTCACAAACTGTATAGACCATGATAATGACAATGTGCCTTGTGAAGGTTAAAATGTGTTTGTGACTTTAACTAAGTATCACTATTCCACAATACTGTGAAATATGTGAAATTTATGTAATCACTTACTCTCAATTTAAAAAAAAGTGAGAGAAGGGATGGGTTAGGAGCAATGGGTGACAATGTTGTCAGACACCTTGTATTCATATACTGTTTTGTAGAATGGGAACTTCTTTGTACAACTACTTAGAAATAATAAAATAAAAAAAAAGAAAAGCAAAATAAACCAGAAAAAATTCTAACTTCTACCTATAAGTATTATCTAAGGACAACTTCTTCTCAGCCTGGCATTTTCATTCCCTGAAAAAGTCAAACATTTTGCATCTCAAGACCTTGCTCTTTCAGTTTAATCTTCCTATTATGTCATATGTTGGGGACTTTTTACATGGCTGGATAATTCCTATTTTTCAAGCTTAAATTTAAATTATTTTCTTAACTATCCCCACTAAAGTGAACTTGTCTGTTATTTTGTTTCAATGTTCAGAATAATAATCTATAATTATTATAAGTTTTAAAAATATTTCCATTATTTGATATCTTACCAGATTGAAAGGGACCTTACTTGTTTGCCCTAATATCCTAGACTGTACCATATTTGTCACAGAGTATGAGATCAATAAATATTTGTGGAATATATAAATGAAATAATTAATGAACAAGTATTCTATATTTGGTTATGAGCAAAAGTTTAACTAGAGATTTTACAAAAATATTCTAAACAAAGAACACAAAAACGATCAGTTCTGATTCAAGATTGAGAAGGGAGTCTCAAGAGCTGTTCTGCCCAGGCTAGCCTTGAACCACATCACAGCCTCCCAATCACAGCCTCTTAAGTAGTATTGCAGTATGAGTCCAGCACATTTCCTGAATCTCTATACTCACCTAGAATTACACGGAAAGAGACAACCCTGTACAAAAACACAAATGGGAACCAAGAAGAGACAAATATATATTGAACATATACCTGGTCGAAATGTCATCTTCATTTTAAGAAATGCTTCATTGCAATCTGCCAGAAGATACTTAGCCTTCCTATTATAGATCCTAACAATTCCCAAAAGAAGATGTCCTGAAGTTCGAAGTGCAATTTTCACCTTTCAATAATTAAGTAGAATAATAAAAAATTAGATTAACAAGTTCTACTCTGAAAGTCTAAGAATTTATTCTCTTTAAAAAGCATTTTGTACACTTAAAGTAAACCACTTAGCTTTTACATCACTTTGTAGAACAATTAACTTTTTTGGCTACTCAACAAAGGTAACCTGATGTAGCATTTAAGTGAAATAAGCAATTATTTATTTTATTTTTGTGCCAGTCCTAGTGCTTGAACTCAGGGCCTGGGTGCTGTCCCTGAACTTTTATAATCAAGGCTAACACTTTACCACTTAGAGCCACAGTTCATGTCTGGCTTTTTAGTAGTTAAAAGAGTGTTGAGGACTTTCCATCTTGGGCTGGCTTTGAACCTTGGTCCTTAATATCAGCATCCTGAGTTGCTAGGATTGAGCAGGTGTGAGCCACTGGTGCCCGACTATGTTATCATTAGTATTATGGGAAGAAGATAAACTCTATAGTCAGGCAAACTTGAGTTCAAGCATTAGCTCAATTACTGAAGCAGTCACTTAACCTTCTTGAACTTCAGTTTAATAAAAATGCTAGCTGGACACTGGTGGCTCACACCTGCTACTCAGCAGGCTGAGATCTGTGGATTATGGTTCCAAGCTAGCCCAGGCAGGAAAGGCCCTAAAACTCTTACCTCCAATTAACCACCTAAAAACTGGGAGTGGATCTGTAGTTCAAAATGGTAGCGTGCTAGCCTTGAACAAACAAAACAAAACAAAACAATTCAGGAATGAGCACCCAGGCTCTGAGTTAAACTTACATGCTCAAAAAAAAAAAAAAAGCTAGAATTTACTGTATACTTATATTGTGTCAAGCATTGTCCAAAGAGTTTTTGCCTACATTATTTAATTTCTGTTTCTAATTACAAAAGAAAAAGCACTGGCTCAGGTAGGTTAAGTGATATGAACAAAGAAAGGCAACTATTAAGTAATGAAGTAAGGATTAAACATAACTTTGACCAGCTTAAAAGTTCCTACTAACCATCATACTTCATGAGTCTAAAAGAGCAGATTTCACAGGCCAATGAAATTAAATAAATTAATAAACATAAAGTTTAGACTAGTGTCTAACATATATAAGACTTTCAATTATACTTGATAATATCTGAAAAATACTTAACCGATAAAAATATTAAGATTATTTTAATGCAAATTCTAGTAGTTGTTTTATAGTGTTTTATAATAATAATATTTTACTCCTTTAGTTATAATCAATTCTTTCTTCTCTTCTCATTCATTAATTCATTTCCTAGTAAATACTCACTAGGTACCTACTATTTTCATAGTATTTTGTTAGGGAATAAAAAAGGATTACAAAATACATGGCCTTTGTCCTTCAGAATCCAATCTATTTTTGATAAATATATGAAATAATTATCCACAGAAATTATCTTTATATTCAGTTGTTAAATGCAATAGGAAAAAAAGATATAAAAATTGTACTGGAAATATATTTTATGATATATGCATTCTAATTCCCTTCCTCTCCAGAAATCATGACAAATATAAACTAACATTTATAATCAGTAACCTACCTTAGGTGAAGTAATTTTTTTAATGCTTATGTCTAGATTGCACTGGAATACATGAGCCTTTGTGAGTTTCTTCTCCCAGTGAGCTGCGAGCCATATTTTGGCCAATGGCCCACGTCTACTCATAAGCACATGAGTGTAGAACATGTTGCCTGTATTCCTTAGTTTATATTTAAACAACTGGGGAGAACATAAAAAGATGCTTAAGATTTGATAAGCAAAACTTTCCAGCTATTTTTATTTTATATTTTACAGCTAGCAAAACCGTATCATTAATTCTACAACACTCATATTACCTTTTAGCTCAATGCTAATGCCCATAACCCTAGCTACTCAGAAGGCTGAGATCTGAGGATTATGGTTAGAAGCCCACCCAGGCATAAAAGTCTCTGAGAGACTCTTAACTCCAATTAACCACTCAAAAACTGGAAATGGAGCTATGGCTCAAGGTGGTAGAGTGCTAGCCATGAGCAAAAGAGCTCAGAGACAGTGCCTAGGCCCTGAGTTCAAACCCCACAACAAAAACAAAAATCTATCTCAACAAAGGGCGAACAAATACAGCTATGGTACTCACTAGACACTATGTTGAAAATAAACTTTACAATTTGTGGGCAGGGATGGTAGGGAGAGAGCAAGGGAATTGTCCAAAAAGAAATGTACTCTTTACCTGATTTATGTAACTTTAACCCTTTTGTACAGTAACGAAAAACAAAAAAACCATTTCCAATATAAAATGATAAACTAATAACAGAGCTCTAATAGACTGTCAGCCACATCTGGTTTAAATGCATACTACTAAATGATTTCTTCTTTTATGCAATAAAGATTTTATTTTATCCAAAAAGTATTTGAATTCTCTTGTTGCTAGCACAGTTAAATAAAACTTAAAAAATTAAAAAACAGTAAAGAAGGAAAAGCTGGGCAAAACTAAGAAACAGGTAATTTCCTTTCTAAAACTTAAGAATTTTTTGAAGTATTGTATCACTTATTTACATCCAGGTGTTGAAATTCATTGTTCTCTTCCAGATGCTCTGGTTTATCAACAATATATTGATTTTTGAAATAACAGAATTACAAAAGACCATAAAGTGAAAAATAAGGGAGACAATAGAAATCAGAAGCAAGAAATGAAACACTTAAACTTTGAAATAAAAAATAATAAAAGAACATCTTCATGTAAATCGTAATGAGGATTTTGTGTACATTTCTGGAAACTATACTATTGAGAACGGTATAACGTTCAGTTGCAAAGGAATTTTATTTGTGTTTGTTGGTCGTGAGCTTGAACTCTGGGCCTAGGTGCTGTTCCTGAACTCTTCAGCTCAAGGCCCAACGCTCTACCACTTGAGCCACAGTGCCACTTCCACAAAGGCAATATTTAGGAAAGATATTATAACAACGTTGCTTGACTCCCGGAGAAGAATTAATGCTTACATACAGGCAATCTTAAACTGCCACAATGGTAGCTTTTGTAAAGTTTCCATAAATAAGAACATTGGGCTAATAAGAATACAAAGTTAGCCACAGAATTAAAAACTTAGGTGAACTTTGATCGATGCCCATTTCCACCGCAGGAATAAAAAAAAAAAAAAAGCATCGTGCCTAAACTTGAAGCAATTTACAAACCATATTCTCCCGTGAGACAGCTAGATTATGATATTTATGGCTTATGTTTTGTGTTGAGCGCACTTTTTGTGAGTGTATTTTGGTTAATTGGAATAAATTCTAAGATATCTTTAAAAATGTCTTGCAGATGTGTGAGGTCTTTACAATGACTAAAAACTCCAGTAACCCTATGACTTAGCACTTCTGGAAACATTGATACTTTGGAGCATATGATTTCCCTAGATCCTCAGAACAGCGAAGGCCTTGGAAGGCCACTTTTTATTTCAAGCTAAGTAGGAACCAGGCCCATTTCTCCGAAGGGCGGTGGGAGGGGCAGGAGCTGAGAGAGGGAGGGGGAAAGGGGCGGGGCAGGGCGAGGAAATAGGGCGGGCATTCCGGTGATGTGCATTGAGAATGAGTGAGTGAGTGAGTGAGTGAGTGAGTGAGTGAGTGAGTGAGTGTGTGTGTGTGTGTGTGTGTGTGTCTCTCTCGTTGTGAAGGGGCGGGGCCAAGGGGAGGGGCCAAGGGCGGCCGTTGAGGCGAGGCGAGGCGGGGGCGGGGCGCAGAGGCGCAGGTGCTGTGGCGTGGTGGAGGCGGGGCGCAGGCGCTGAGGCGTGGTGGAGGCGGGGCGCAGGCGCTGAGGCGTGGTGGAGGCGGGGCGCAGGCGCTGAGGCGTGGTGGAGGCGGGGCGCAGGCGCTGAGGCGTGGTGGAGGCGGGGCGCAGGCGCTGAGGCGTGGTGGAGGCGGGGCGCAGGCGCTGAGGCGTGGTGGAGGCGGGGCGCAGGGGCGGCCGTTGAGGCGGGGAGGGGCGGGGCGCAGGCGCTGAGGCGGCCGTTGAGGCACGGTGGCAGCGGCGGCGGCGGGGCAGGCGCTGCCGTGTGGGGGGCCGGGGGGAGTGAGGCACGGTGGGGAAGCGGGCCTCGAGGTAGGGATGAGGGGCGCGGAGGAGAAGGGACACCTCCAGGGCAGCTAGGATGGGGGTACCGATGGTGAGGGGGACGGGAGGCAGCCGGGGAGGAACCGGGAGGGCGAGGTACGGGCGTCTGGAAACCGGGGTGCTGAGGGAAAGGAGGGTATGAGGTGGGTCGGGCGCCAGCCTAGGACTGGACATCGGGGGTTCCTCACGGACAACGAGGTTAGCGGGGCCATCCCCCTGCGTGCGCGCCGGGGCGCCCCGTCCGGGGACCCTCCGGCCGGCGTCTTCCTCAGGTCGAGCTCGCGCCTGGACCCGAGCGGCCGGTAAGCGGCCAGGCGGGTGCGCGCGGAGGTGTGGGCGGCCGCAGTCCCCATCGCGGCCCGCCTCCTGCCCTCGGCCCGCCCCAGCCTAGGTCCAGCCCGGGGGGGTCTGAGGTGAGGCCCACCGGAGGGAGCAGCCGTTGGAAGACGAAGCGGGGCGGAGCGCGCGGAATCTGAGACGTTGGGGGCTTGCGGGGTGTGAGCTTTATAGGGAGCGGTGAGGGGGCGGGGCTTGATGTACATTGGGGCGGGGCCAGCGGGCCGAGGGGGTGGGGCTCCCGGGCCCCAAGGCTCAGGGTCCCGACGGCAAACATCTGGTTCCTGAAGGGCACACCGCAGAGACAGGGCCCATAATCCCATGGGGAAAGGTGGTCCTTCGCCTGAGTTGTCAATGCCATTACGAACCATCCACTTACAAGCTACAGATCCGTACAGAAATTATATAAACCCTTGGAAGTGCTGACAAAGTACCTGCACTGTACTGTAAGAAGTAAGTGAGATGATGCACCTATTGAGCCTGCAATAAGTGCTTACAAATATTGGGTGTTATCAACTTTTTTTTTTCCCCCCCACATCAACTCACCTTTAGGCCAGAGTGAATATGTTCCAGCTTGGAACCAAACAGCTTTCAGTAGCTACAGCCAATAGCTGTAGAAAAATCACACTAGAGTATAGAGAAGCAAAGCTGGCCTCCTCCCTTGAGCTCCAGAATAAATACTAACAAATCTTGGATCATATCAAATACTAATAAATGATCTCTATTATAAGGTTACCGATAAGGTTCAGGTTTTTGCTGGACATATTATAGGTCTCTTTGCTCCTTAAGAAACCTCATAGGGTAATTAGTTTTCCCTCTTGTATGAGAAGGAAATGGTCCAGAAAGAAAAAGCAAACTGCTCAAGGCCATATAGTCGGGCATAGCAGAGACAGGTTCAAACTACAGTGTAGCTCTCAGGGGATGTCACAGTGACAACTCAAGCAAGAAGCTAGGAAACACCCTTGGTAGCACCTTGGAAATGGGCAGGTGTTTCTTTAAAATTTGCAGAAATGGTATTTAACTGTAACCCTTCAAGACTGATTCTCTTTCCATTCCAGGTCTGCATCACACCTTGTTGAGGACACAGCCAAGGCAGAGTTAGTTCAGTGTGTGTTTAACTTAGGTGTAAAGAACTCTGTTTGTATAGTCCATAGTCACTTCCTTCTGTGGGTAAGTCATTGCTGTCCATCCCAGTGTAGGAGTGGCTTTCAGAAATGCACCTACCCACCCACTAAGCTGAGTACCCTCCATGTGACTGAGAGTGTAGGGCCATATAAATTATATTAGAGCCCAGAATCACAAGTTGGTACACAAAGATAGGAAACAGGATTTGAAAGTAGTCTATAGAAAATCCTCACAGCCCTCAGACGTACTAAACTTAAGCAGAGGATTTGGATCTCATTAAAACCCAATAAAAGCAGGCTGGGAAGGTTGCTCAGTGCTAGAGTGCTTGCCTTGCATGCATGAGGCCCTGGGTTTGATTCCTTAGCACCACATGAGCAGAAAAAAAGCCAGAAGTGGTACTGTGGCTCAAGTGGTAGAGTGCTAGCCTTGAGCTGAAGAGCTGAGGGACAGTGCCCAGGCCCAGAGTTCAGGCCCCACAACCAACAAAAACAAAAACACACAAAAAACAACAGTGTAAGTCTGGCCGGGTGCCAATGGCTCATGCCTGTAATCCTAGTTACTCACAAGGCCGAGATCTGAGGATCACAGTTCAAAGCCAGCTGTGGCAGGAAAGTCTGTGAGACTCTTATCTCCAATTAACCACCAGAAAACAGGAAGTGGTACTGTGGCTCAAGTGGTAGACTGGTAGAGGGCTAACCTTAAGCTGAAGAGCCTGAGGGACAGCTCCCAGGCTCAGAGTTCGGGCCCCACAACTGACAAAAAAAAAGTCTGTCTACAGTGCATTGCATCCAAATATAATTGTGCTGTCCATTTTTTTGCTAATAAGAACTACACGAAGTAGAAGGTGTATGCTTGTAGAACATGGTCATAAGCAATTTACATCCATGTATGAAATTGAATGTTGGATAATATCACTGTTTTGGATGGTGTCTTACATGGCAAGTCTGTCTTAGTGATGTCTGTTTCCTACAGATGAAATGCCCTGCACAGCTGAACAAAGTAGGAACTCACTAAGAGGAATAGATGGATTTCAAACTAATAAACTTTTAAATCAATTGATATTCTAATTTTAAAAAGGAGTGGATCAAACAAATGTATTGGGAACAATTTGGCCTTTTTTAATTGTCAAGGTGATGTACAGAGGGACTTCAGTTACATAAGTAAGGTAGTGAGCCCATAAGTAAGGTAGTGAGCACATTTCTTGTCAACTTTGTTACTTCTTCCCTCAATTTTCTCCTACCTTCCCTCCCTCCAGCCCCCCAAAAGTATACAGATCATTTCCAACATATTGTCTTGTGTATATTGCTGTTGCATTGGTTCCCCCTTGTTCTTTGTCTCACCATTCTGTTGTTCCTCTTTCCTTCCCTAATTCAGATAAACATATATGCACAACCAGGGCACCAAAATCAAATACAGTGACAACAGAGGATATACTATAAGGGAAAGAACATACAAAAGAAACAAAAAAATCACATAGTACATTAAAAACACTAGTGAAGAAAAACCTCTTATGTCCATGTCTTGGAGTTCATTTCACTTAGCATCATCTTATATGGTCATATGTACATAGCTATTGAGCTATTCTGCTCATCTGCTAAGATTATTGTAGATGTATATTAATTATTGCAAATAAGGGAAAACATGGGACTTAGGTTTCTTTGGGACTGGCTTTGCTTCCCTTAGTATGATTTTTTCCAAGCCTTTCCATGTCTTTACAAATGGGGTGGTGGTGTCCTTTCTGATGGAGCATAGAATTGCGTGCATGTGTGTGTGTGTGTGTGTGTGTGTGTGTGTTTAAAACACATTTTCTTGATCCATTCATGAGGGGCATCTGGATTGGTTCCATACTGGATCAAGAAACTATAGAACTCAATCACCAGTTTAACAGTAGGCATTGACAATAAACTGGTTTATGTGCTGTCAGCTCAAAAGATATTTAAAATTAGTCATGTACGAACTTAGAGCTTATATACAGATTAGAGGTGTCCCCGAATTTGGCAATTATCCTAAAAATTTACATGTCATAAGATTTATAAATGAAAATTATTTACAGTATCCACAGAGAAATGTAATCAACCTTAGCCAAGCACTGGGCTCATGCCTGTAATCATAGATACTCAGGACGCTGAGATCTGAGGATCTGAGATCTGCCAGACCAGGCAGAAAGTCCGTGCGACTCCAGGTAACCACCAGAAGTGGAGCTGTGACCCAAAGTGGTAGAGTGCTAGCCTTCAGCAGACGATGACAGGGACAGCACCCAAGGCCCTGAGTTCAAGCCCTACAACCAACAAAATAAAAAGAAATGTAATCAACCTTGATGGAGACTAAATTATCTCCATAGTCTTTGTAAAAAATCATATGGTGAAGCAAGATCAAAGAATATATTACAAAAATATACAGAAAATTTATTAGTCATATGCAGTTAATAAAATATGCTAAAGAATTAGCTTTTCACCACTGTGACAAAATACCTAAGACAATCAAAAGGAGGAATAACTTTTTGGTTCACAGTTTCATGGGTTTCAGAAATCAATCAGCTGACTCCATTGTTGGGGGTGGGGAGTCTATGGAAGGAGATCACCATGATAGGGAATGTGTGGGTGTGGGGAGAAGGTCTGTTTACCTCATGGTAGAAGGAAGCAGAGAGAGAGTAAAGGGTCCAGAGTCCCAGTACCCACTTCAAGGACACCTCCCCAGTGACCTTTCTTCCAGGGGCTCCGCCTCCTAAAGACTCCACTCCTTTCCAATAGTGCCATGGGTAGGCAGCCAAGCCTACAGCACATAGACCTCTTTTTGGTGGAGTGGATTTTTTTATGCTTACAATATTTGCCAACTTGAATTGTTTGTAATTTGTTATTTCTTCTCCATTCTAAAAAGATGTCCTTCCAGAAAGACAAGGACGGACACTACATATTAATAAAGGGAACAATCCAAGAGGAGGATATAACCATCATCAACTTATATGCCCCAAATATTGGTGCACCCAGATATGTCAAACAAATGCTCTCAAACTTACAGAATAAAATAGATCCCAATACGATAATACTAGGAGACTTTAACACACCACTCTCACCAAAGGACAGGTCTACCAACCAGAGGATTGGCAAAGAAGCTACCGAATTAAGAGAGGCCATACTTCAAGCGGAATTAACTGACATCTACCGAGTATTTTACCCTAAAACAACACAGTACACATTCTTCTCAGCAGCTCACGGAACTTTCTCCAAAATAGACCATATCATAGTTCATGCAAGGAACTTAAGCAAATACAAAGGGATCGACATAATCCCCTGTATCCTATCTGACCACAGTGGAATCAAGCTAGCTCTCAATAACAAAGCATACCGCAGAAATTTCTCCAATACATGGAAATTGAACAGCACACTCCTTAACAATGCCTGGATAACAGAAGAGATCAGAGAAGAAATAAAGCATTTCCTACAACTCAATGAAAATGAAAACACCTCACAAAGAAACTTGTGGGACACAGCAAAAGCAGTCCTGAGGGGCAAATTTATTGCCCTCAGTGCCCACATCAAGAGAATGGAGACAGACCAAGTAAATAATCTCATGTTGCAATTAAAACAGCTAGAAAAACAGGAAAAAATGGGACCTAAAGCTACTAGAAGAAGCCAGATAACCAAATTAAAAGCAGAGATTAACCAATTAGAAAATCAGAAAACCATAACCAAAATAAACCAAACAAAAAGCTGGTTCTTTGAAAAAATAAACAAAATTGATGGCCCATTGGCTAGATTAATTAAAAAAAGAAGAGAGGAAACCCATATTAATAGGATTAGGGATGCCACGGGAAACATCACCACACGTACCCAAGATATCCAAACAATTCTAACAGACTACTTTCAAAAGCTATACTCTCTAAAGGAAGAAAATCGGGCAGAAATGGATGCATTTTTAGAGAAATACAAGTTGCCCAAACTGAGCAAAGAAGAAGTTAACCAATTAAATAAGCCAATATCCTATAATGAGATACAGGAAGCTATCAAAAGTCTTCCAACAAAAAAAAGCCCAGGACCAGATGGATTCACAGCAGAATTCTATAAGACCTTTAAACAAGAACTAATACCCATACTCCTCAAGCTCTTCAGAGAAACAGAGAAGGAAGGAGCTATCCCAAACTCATTCTACGAAGCCAATATCACACTCATCCCCAAACCAGGCAAAGACCCAACCAAAAAGGAGAATTACAGGCCAATCTCCTTGATGAACACAGATGCAAAGATCCTTAACAAGATTCTAGCTAACAGAATCCAGAAACACATAAAAAAAATAATTCATTATGACCAGGTAGGCTTCATCCCAGAGACACAGGGATGGTTTAACATACGTAAGTCAATAAATGTAATCCAACATATCAACAGAGCCAAGGTCAAGAATCACATGATTATCGCTACAGATGCAGAAAAGGCCTTTGACAAAATTCAACATTCATTCATGCTAAAAGCTCTGGAGAAAACAGGAATAGAAGGAACATTTCTAAAAACAATAAAAGCCATTTATGACAGACCAATAGCCAATATTATACTTAATGGGGAAAAGCTGCAACCAATTCTCCTAAAATCAGGAACAAGGCAAGGATGCCCACTGTCTCCACTCCTCTTCAATATAGTCCTAGAACCCTTAGCCAGGGCAATAAGGCAAGAAAAAGACATTAAAGGGATCCGCATAGGGAAAGAAGAAGTTAAACTATCCCTTTTTGCAGATGACATGATACTATACCTCCACGATCCCAAAAACTCCATCCCCAAACTCTTAGAAATCATAAATCACTTCGGCAAAATAGCAGGATACAAAATAAACCCACAAAAATCAGTTGCCTTCCTATACACTGATAATGTACAGGAAGAGAGGGAAATAAAGGGAGCAACCCCATTCACAATAACCTCCCGAAAAATAAAATATTTAGGAATTAACCTAACCAAAGATGTAAAAGAACTATTTAATGAGAACTATAAAAAGTTAAAGAAAGAAATTGCAGAAGACACTAGGAAATGGAAAGACCTCCCATGCTCCTGGATAGGCCGACTTAATATAGTAAAGATGGTAATACTTCCAAAACTAATATACAAATTCAACGCAATTCCTATTAAAATCCCAATGACGTACATCACTGAAATACAGAAAACAGTCCAAAAATTCATATGGAACAACAAAAGACCTAGAATAGCCAAAACAATTCTAGGGGATAAAGACAATATGGGAGGGCTATCCATGCCGAACTTCAAACTCTACTACAGAGCTATAATAACAAAGACAGCATGGTACTGGCACAAAAACAGACCCGAAGACCAATGGAACAGAATAGAAGATCCAGAAATAAACCCACAGGCCTACAGCCAGCTGATATTCGACAAAGGAGCCAAAGACATACAATGGAAGAAACACAGCCTCTTCAACCGCTGGTGCTGGGAAAACTGGGCAGCCACATGCAGAAAACTAAAAGTGGACCCCAGCCTATCACCATGCACCAACATCAACTCAAAATGGATTAAAGACCTTAACATTAAACCTGAATCTCTGAAACTACTGCAGGACAGAGTAGGAGAGACACTTGAACTAATAGGCACAGGAAGGAACTTCCTGAACAGAGTCCCAGGGTCACAACAAATTGGAGAGAGACTCGACAAATGGGACTACCTTAAAATAAAAAGCTTCTGCACAGATAAAGCTATCGCAACCAAGCTAGAAAGACAACCAACTAATTGGGAAAAAATATTTACCAGCAATATATCAGACAAGGGGTTAACATCCTGTATATACAGGGAACTCAAGAAACTAATCCCTCCCAAACCCAACAAACCAATTACTAAATGGGCAAGGGAACTAAAGAGGGACTTCTCAAATGAAGAAATAAAAATGGCAAAGAAACACATGAGGAAATGTTCATCATCCCTGGTGGTGAAGGAAATGCAAATAAAGACAACCCTGAGATACCACCTTACCCCAGTCAGAATGTCCCACATCCACAAATCAGCCAACGACAAATGCTGGAGGGGATGTGGAGAACGAGGAACGCTATTACACTGCTGGTGGGAATGTACACTCATACAACCACTTTGGAAAGCAGTCTGGAGGGTCCTTAGAAAGCTAAAGATTGACCTCCCTTACGACCCAGTCATACCACTTCTAGGCATCTACCCTGAACAACAGGAACCAATATACAAGGACACGTGCACCTCCATGTTTATTGCAGCACTGTTCGCAATAGCTAGGATATGGAAACAACCTAGATGCCCCACCACAGATGAATGGATCCAAAAATTGTGGTATCTATACACAATGGAATATTATGCAGCCATTAGAAATGACAAAATAATGGCATTTGCAGGGAAATGGATGGAGCTAGAAGGAATCATGTTGAGCGAGGTAAGCCAAGAACGAAGAGACAAACAGTACATGGTCTCCCTGATAAGTGGATGATGAATCCAAAATGTTAGGTGATATGACAAAACTAACAGGACTTAAGAAACAAAGAACTCCCACTCATCTGGTTGAACCACTACTAAATATCCCCATGCTGCTGATCACATATATGGTATATAACATATGAGCACCGTTATATATTACAGACTGTGATAGACAATTTGCTCCAGGAAAGTTAGAATGAACTTGTGACTTTAAATGAGCATCATTATTCCACAATACTGTGAATTTCCGGAAATTAAGTAATCACTTAATCACAATCAAAAAAAAAAAAAAAAGAACCTTGGGGAAGGGAGGGAGGGGATGGTAGGGGGAAAACAATGGAGGGGGTAACAATGTTCAAGAGGAAGTGGAAGTGTACTCATTACCTCACTCATGTAACTGTAACCCTCTGTATAGTATCTTTACAATAAAAAAAAAATCAAAAAAAAAAAGATGTCCTTCCTAACCTAATTTAATATTAGTCACTTAATTTTCTATCGTAGAGCACCCCACATTGTAATCTCCAGACTCTCAAAACTTGAGCCAGCCCTTTTCAACCCTCTTCCCCGTGCTCCATGGGCTCTAGCTTATATTGGACAACTTCTGTGTCCATGGCTTAGGAAAAACCTACACTTGGCAGTATCAGAAATGTGTAAAGAACAGAATAGCTCAGAATCCAGAATTCTAGATTGTCCACTGCATGAAAATGTTTTGCTGTTCTGTTTGTTACTACATCCCTACGTCCCACACTGTGCCTTGTATGCAGCAGGTGCACAGTGGGATGGGATGTGTGTGTGTTGGCAGGTGGGAGTGAAATACTGTGGATTGAATCCACAGCTTCCTGCAGGGTAGGCAGACACTTCACCACCAAACTGCAGCCTGGCAGGAAGTTCTTTTTGCAGAAATCCATACCTATTCAGCTGCAGACAGTGCTGCTTCCCACTGTCCCCACTTATTCCCAGTTTAAGAAAGTTTCCCAATGGGGCTGGGAAGGTGGCTCAGTGGTAGAGCGCTTGCCTTGCATGCCTGAGGCCCTGGGTTCGATTCCTTAGCACCACATAAGCAAAAAGAAAAAAAGCCGGAAGTGGCGCTGTGGCTCAAGTGGTAGAGCGCTAGCCTTGAGCTGAAGAGCTGAGGGACAGCGCCCAGGCCCAGAGTTCAGGCCCCACTACTGGACCTCCCCATCCCCCCCAAAAAAGTTTCCCAAGGATACTCTCCACAGCTTTGAAAAATTGTCATTTTTTGGTCATTTTGGAGGTAAGGTGAAATGGAGGGTTAGAGAAGTAGTGGCTTGCCCTAGGTCACTTAGCAGCAAAGTTGATGTTCTAAGCCCTATTTCTGGGGCCAGAATGCCTCCTCTACTGTACTCCCGATCCTCTTCTCCCCCCAACCCTGCTGTTGCTATCCAGGACGGCACAGTCCCTATATGGACACTAGGTGGCGCCCTAATAAAGAGCACTGGTTTTTTGTGTGTGCGTGTTGTGTGTGTGTGTGTGTGTGTGTGTGTGTGTAAGTGTATATGAGGGGGCAAGGAGAGACAGAGGGGAGGCAGACAGAGAGAGAGACAGAGAGAGAAACAGAGACAGAGTCCTGCACCTGGTAAGGTTTGTCAGTTTTATTTGTTCTCAACTCTCCTGTTTTTGCTTCCTTGGGCCATTGCTTTTTAGGGGGAATACTTGCACTCAGATATCTGTACATAGGTATTCAACAAATAGATCTTTCAGCAGGCCCAAGCTAATCTCAGCTAGCTGATATTCTCAAGCTCAGTCTCCTAAGTAGCTAGCATTACAGGCATGGACCATAGGTGCCCAATGCACATAGTCTTTATAAGAGGTAGACAGGAAATACTCCCTTTGAAAGTAGGAAGTGGCCAGAAGACCCAGTTGGAGATTGGAGTATCTCAGCTTCAAGTAAAGGAACCACAGCCACCAACACTGGGAAAGACAAGGGGCAGGTCCTCCCTCCCACGGTTCAAAGCCAGTTCAAGGCAGGAAAGTCTGTGAGACTTTTATCTCCAACGAATCACCAAAAAAGCCAGAAGTGGAGCTGTGGCTCAAAGTGGTAGAGTACTGGCATTGAACACACAAGCTCAGGGACAATGCCAGGCCCTAAATTCAAGCCCCACAATAAAAAGAAAGGGAAAGAAAGAAAAAGAAAAAGAAAGAAAGAAAGAAAGAAAGAAAGAGAGAGAGAGAGAGAGGGAGGGAGGGAAGGAGGGAGGGAAGGAGGAAGGAAGGAAGGAAGGAAGGAAAGAAGGAAGGAAGGAAGGAAGGAAGGAAGGAAGGAAGGAAGGAAGGAAGGAAGGAAGGAAGGGAAGGAAAGGAAGGAAGGAAGAAAGAAAGATCCTATTCATGGACTAGAGTTCAAAATATGCGGGGAGCAAGGAATAGTATGCCCTCTACAGGACAGAGTCTGGGTTCCAGGGACTGTCACAGGCATCAGAGACTGTCTTGTTCCACACAGCACCAGAAGGAGGAGGCAGGGTATAAGCAATACTGTTGGCCAAGTCTACAGGTAAGGAAACGGAGGCATGGAGCATTTAATGACTTACCCGAGGGCACACAATTAGTACATGGTAGAGTTGGAACACAAGCACTGAGGCTGTACACTAATTCGACTTTATTCTAGCTGTCATTATTAATAAGAGCAAAGATTTACTGGGCATTTCTTATGTGCCTGGAACAGGTTGACTCATTGCATTTGCTAAGGGCCTGATGAGGTCATTTCTTTTCTTATTCTCACTTTTGGAGGAGCAAATGGAAACACAAAAAAGTATTTGCCCAAGGTCACAGAGTTGATAAAATAGCAGACTTGAGATTCAAATCCAGGCAGCCCTAGTGTCAGATCCACACTTTTAGTAACTGTGAGTATATTATTTATGTATTGGTAAGAATACATAAATTGGTGAGAAAAGAAGAAAGAAGAAAAAGGAGGAGGAGGATAAAATTATCTTATGCCCCAACGATCTATCCTATGTCCAGATGTCAAAAGTTGGACAGACCAATCAGATTCCTTTACCACAGATTATGATCTAAAAGTAGCAGAAGAGTGAAATCATTAGCAGTGAGGGTGAAGCTAAAAAAGAAAAGAAAAACCTAGAAAGTAAAACCCAGGGCAGGAAATGTGACTCAGCAGTAGAGCACCTACCTAGCAAGGTCTGACTTGCCAGATGGGGTTGGGAGTGAGGACTGGCAGGGATTTTGGGTTTGTGGGTTCAGCTGTGGGAAGCTGGGACAGGCAGAGTATGCGAGTGGTTGTACTGGACATAGGAGCAATGCCATTTCTACTTTGCACATCCAGGAAGATATCCAGGTAGGAATCCTATTTGTGTTTGTCACAATTTCACAAATCAGTACCTAAACCCACAGCAATAATAATCTGACAGTAATTGGCCTTTTCAGTGCCATGCTAAGATCACATTCTAATACTATCTTGTGCCCATTGTACTGGCAACGTTTAAGATTGATTGATGTAGGCGGGGAAGGGAGGGAAAAACTGGGAGTGAGCAAGGGAAGGGGTGACATTGTCCAAAATGAAATGTACTGATTACCTGACTTATGTAACTGTAACTCCTCTGGATATCACCTCTGTAACAAAAATAAAAAATATTTTTAAAAAGATTGATTGATACTATCAAGTGGTGGTCAGGTAAGAAGCATCAAGAACTCTTGTCCTGTCCTTGTAGATACTCAACCTTGGAACAAGTTGTAAACTTGAGTATTCAGACGTTTAACCCAATTCTCAGATGTATATTCTAACGAATCTTGTACTTGTGCACAGGGTGACACAGATGAAGGAACAATCACAGTGGCATGGTAGACGTGACAGTACAGTGTATCAGAAGGGGACAGGAAGAAAGCAAAAACTACATCAGTTTTGTGTTATTAGTATAAAGAATTTAATATAAAGAATTGTTAACAGTATAAAGTTGTGAACTGAGTAACTGAGAGGTTATAAAAAGAACTGTAAGGTAGCAATTACAGGACACACCAACCACCTCCAGGGCTGACAGAACAAAAGGACAGACCTTACAGGCAGAGAGCGGGGAAGGGAGCTCAGCTCAGAGGGGGCTGGTGTCTCTGGGTTCAAGGGAGGTATCCATGGGCCTGGACTGTACCTAGATCCTGGGGATGGTTACAGCCAGGCAAGAAGCTGCTGCCATGAGGTGAAGTTACATTTCTGCGTGGTGTTTATTGGGACAGAAAGACTTCCAGCAAGCCAGTCCCTTCTCCATCCTCCTTCAGGTACGCTGGCTATACTCTGTTTATTGCAAAGACCAGCAAAGTCTAACAGCAAGCAGTTGGAAACACAGGGTCCCAGCCTCCAGCACCACAGAGCAAGTACTTTTATGTTATCAAATAGTATATATATTTGACTACAGACATTATGCTTATTATGCACATCCCCTACTCTGCCTCTGTATGTAGTGGATTGATTTTCCAAAGTCACAGAAATAACATTCTAATAAAATGCAAGTAGAAGTAGAGTGTTGGTGGCTCACACCTGTGATCCTAGCTACTCAAGAGGCTGAGAACTAAGGATCCTGGGTTGAAACTAGCCTGGGCAGAAAAATCTGTGAGACTCTTATCTTCAATTAACCTTCAAAAAACTGGAAGTGAAGCTGTGGCTGAAGTAATAGAATGCTAGCCTCATGCACAAAAGCTCAGGGATAGTGCCCAGGCCCTGAGTTCAAGCCCCAGGACTAACACACACACCCAAAAAATGCGAGTTGATATTAAAAAGAAACCCACCTACTTGAAGCTGGGCGCCAATGGCTCACACTTGTAATCCTAACTTACTCAGGAGGCTGAGATCTGAGAATCAAGGTTCAAAGCCAGACCAGGAGGAAAGTCCGTGAGACTCCTATCTCCAATTAACCACCAGCAAACTGGAAGTGGAGCTGTAGCTCAAGTGGTAGAGCGCTCGCCTTGAGCTGAAGAGCTGAGAGACCATGCCCAGGCCCAGAGTTCAAGCCACATGACTGACAAACAGAACACAAAAACACCTACTTGTAAGTGGACCATCATAGCACAATGATCTTTTTCATTTTCATCTTTTCTGTTTTAATCTTTTTTAAACAAGCAGATAACATTTCAAAGTTAGGACTGCCACGCTTCATATAATTGAGTGTCCTGTTAAAGTAGAATTGATCGGAGAAAGAGCCCTGGGAAACAGCAGCCAAGAATTTAGAAACAAACACTATATTCCTGAGTTGCTTGATTAAAAACACAGAAGCACTATTTTTGTCCTTATATTCCCTCATAGGCTACAAGTTTTGTTTTTGTTTTTGTTTTGTGTGCTAGTCCTGGGGCTTGAACTCAGGGCCCTGGGTGCTGTCCCTGAGGTTTCCCCCTTCCCACTCTGCCCCTCTTCAAGGCTAATGCTCTTCCATTTGGCTATAGCTCTGCTTTCAGCGTTTTGGTAGATAATTAGAGAAAAGAGTCCTAAAGGCTTTCCTGCCCAGAATGGCTTTGAACCACAATCCTTAGATCTCAACCTCCTGAGTAGCTAAGATTACAGGCGTGACCCTATTGGTGCCTAGCTTAGTTAAAAACAAACAAAAACCTTTGAAAGGAAAAAAGAACATCTCTCTTTTCCTATCCTTGTTCTTGTCCACTTGCCCTCTGCTTAACATGATCTAGGACTGAGCAACAAAATCGGGTTTGTTTTTTTTCTTTCAGACATTCTGGGGAAATGACTCTTTGGTGTATAAAGTATGTTTAAAAATACATAGTCGCAATGGAGGATATCAGTCTCAAAGGGAACATGTGGCAGAATCCATCCTTGGTTTGAAGGAATCCCCAGACATCAATAACCCAAGTTTAGTGAATGGGCCAACCTTGAAATCTCTGCTTTGATAAAAAAAAAAAAAAAGAAAAAAGTTAACAAGAATGACAGAATGTACCAGGTATTTGAACAACAACAACAAAAAAAGAACACTTATTCTCTGATAAATCGGAGCCAAACCTCAGCCTTTTAAAATTTTTACTGTAATTACCTGTGATGTTAGAGCACTCATGGTACCTGTTATCAGGTGTGCCCATGCCTACATCTGGGTAATGTACTATTTTTCCAGCTCTCCTTTCCTTGGCTTTACTAATAAGCTTTCTGAGTCTTTACCTTAAACTCTTCCCCCTCCGTCGCCCCCCAGCAACAGCACAAACTGGCCACCCCAGGGCCAGGCAGAGCCTCCTCCCTTTCAGACACCCCCTCCCTCGAGCATTGTCAGTCCCAGATGTGATCTGATCCCGTAACAGCTCTTTGGCGGCTCCACTGGGACAAGCATTATCAGTTCCAGTAACATTGCCCTGTCATGAGTCTTGCTGCCAGCTATTCTGGAGGTCATTGTCACAAACCCCAACTGAATGAAGGGCCCTTTTCTGAGAGATTCTCTTCTTTGCTTCTTTGACCATCTGTATTGTATTCCTAGGGGCCATTCTGGTTGCAAGTGAGGAAAATCCTTCTTAAATCAGTTTAAGTAAAACCCAAACTGGTGTGTATTGCTGTGCATGCTGGTGGTGGAATTCACTGGAAAGAATACAGTGGATACACACAAAACTGAACTAAGGAACTAAAAAGACCCAGTACTTTCCCTCTTTCTCTATCTCTAGGACAGTCCTTTCTCTATTCTTTTTGAAGACATGACTTTTTCATCCCTATAACACTGGCTCTTCTCTTCCTAGCAGGGAACAGAGCCACAAGAACCTTCTGCTTTGTAACTTGTGTTAGTTGCCTTTCCATCACTGTGACCAAAATACCCAGGAAAGCAACCTAAAGGAGGAAGGAGTTGTTTTACTTATAGTCACTTGACCCCTTGTACTTGAGCTGATCATGGCAGCTGGGAAGTGTGTGGTGGAGGAGACCTATTCACCTCATAGTGGACAGAAAGTAAGGAAAGAGGCTACAGGAAGGGTCCAAGGCAAAGTAGACCCCTGGAGGACGTGTTTCCTTCAACCAGGACCCACCTCCTACTTTACACCACCTCCCAATTATGACATCCAGAGCTCTCATGATTTATTGTCTCTGGAGACAACCTCATGGACACACTCAGAGATGTCCTTTACTAATATAGATAACTCTCAGTCCAACAAAGTCAGCAATTCACTTCTTGTCAACATGACATCCAAACATTTGTCCTTAGACCATAATATAACTGTAATAGAAAGATAATCCAGACAGCAATGCCAGAAAAGGATGGCAATTGGCTCTGTTGAGTCACATACCCGTCCACTGAACCAATCAGTGGTTGCTGTATGACAGCAACCATGAACTATATTCTTGGCCAGGTTTGGTGACATCTCCATTCCTGTGGCACTAGAACCTGTTTTTTTTGGTTTGTTTGTTTCATTTTGGATATTTTTCAAGTAAAGGAGGATATGAAGGCCTATTAAGACAGAAATCAGCCACTAATTCACTACATGCGTTCTGATTGTTCACCATGGAAACACATCCCCACACATCAAGGTCTTCCTTTGTGGGAAATTCTCAAGGTCTAGATTACCATAGTGAGTGCTTGCCAGAAGCTGTGTAACACACTGGCACTTGTAAACCTTGTTCCCAACCAGCACTTTATTTATACTTCTCCACAAGCTTCTGATAAGGGACAGAAAGAGAAGAGGAGTGATGGGCCCAGGGACATACCGCAGGTGAGGGTGGAGACAAACCCAGAGCCCTGGCTTCATGACTGTCCTTCCAAACATTGCAGGGGGAAGTGTAGACTAGTAGAAGGAAGATTCAGGCAAGTGTCATCTCTGGCCTCTTTTTTTTTTTTGCCAGTTCTGTGGCTTGATCTCAGGGTCTGAGCATTGTCTTTGAGCTTCTTTTGCTCAAGGCTAGCATTCTACCACATGAGGCACATCAGCATTTCTGGCTTTTCCTGTGTAATGTGGTATTGAGGAATTGAACCCAGGGCTTCATGCATGCTAGGCAAGCACTGTACCACTAAGCTACATTCTCAGCCCACATCTGCAGCCTCTTAAGGGAGGGAGCTGCGTCTGCTCTCTTCCCCTCGGAGGATCTGGGCCAGTCCCCTCAAGGAGACAGGCTGGCAGGCCTTGCCTTCGGAGCCTGCTCGATCCCGGATGGGAGACACTCCTCTGCTGGACCTGGCATCGTCCCAGTGCACACTCTGGGCCTGCAGCTCTGCCAGGACACTGTGAAGATGCCGCAGTGTGAGAAGAAGCTGCTGGTCTTGAACCTGCATCTCAGCCTAGGAGAGAGAAAAGCTGTTAGGGTATAAAGTCCCTTCCTACTCCTCATGGGACACACGTCTCCTGTTGCACACCCAACAGAAGCTACCTACCAAAGCCTTGGTTTCTTCATCTACGAAGGAGAAAGCAAATTGCCTCTCCACACTCCTATGAAGACAGAATGAATTAGCTCTAATGTAGGACTTGTGTCACTCTGCTCTCTTCTTCAGTCTTCATGGTAACAAATGATTCCCTTCACAGATATCAAGAATATAGAGGCTTTTTGCTTTTTTCCCCAATTAAATAAAATGAAGCAACCCAGAAACCTAGAGAACAGTCATTCCTAATGCGAGGTCTGGGAAGACCTGGATCCCAGGAACTCTGGTAAGAGTGCCACTGAAGGCAGAACAACTTTCATGACAGTACTTAGTTACTATTTTCCTTTCTTCTCCCTTCCTCTCCCCTCCCTTGATTTCCCCTCCCTTCTCCTGCCCTCTCTTTTTTGTCTCAGGACTGGGGCTTGAAGAACCTGGGTACTGTCCCTAAGCTTTTTGTTTCAAAGCTAGTGCTCTACCACTTTAGCCATAGCTCCACTAGGAGGGGAAATAAAGAGTAATGGAGTGTGAATTATGGTCAAAGTGCATCGTATGCAAGTATGGAAATATCACAATGAAACCTCTCACTTTGCATGATTAATATCTGCTAGTAAATTTTTTTAAAGTAAACTATTATTTAAGCAGCATGGAATGTATTTATCAGTTTAAATGCATTAACAAATATTGATTATTTCTCAGCTTCTCTTTCCAATCCAGTCCATGTTGATAGAAATAACTCGCAACACGGAGATTTTTGTTATCCTTAATAGTTTTGACAAACTTAAGGGATCCTAATGCATTGAGAACTAAAGCAATAGAACTCTACCACCCTCAACCACCTGCCTACCTCCATTCTTCCATTTCCTCCAGAAAGTTTTATTGTTTTCATATCTCATCTGTGTTATACTTACACTTTTCTCAAAATGTTAAAAGTTTATTTCGTGACAGTAATTTTTACACATGATACAATGAAAGGGCACACACCCTGTCCTTCAGGATCCAACAGAGATGGGTTCCAGGACTCCTGTGCTCATATAAAATTCTGTATACTTTAAATCAGGCCTAGATGACTTGTAATACCTGGTACGATGTGAATGTTGTGTAAGTAGTTGTCATACTGTGTTGTTTAGGAAGCAATGACAAGGAAAACAGTCTGTACATGTGCAGTGCAGACACAATTTTCCCTCCAGTGCAATATTCTCAATGCACAGTTGGCTGAGTTCAAGGATATGAATCCTGCAAATATCCAGACAGCTGTGCTAAAACTCCTGCCTTTTCCACAAGGCCCGACTACACTTCAAGTTGTCTTCCCCACTGACTGTGGTATAACATATAACACACTATTGATTAGATAGGAAGATTTTTCAACACCCCTCTCTACCTCCTTCTGTCCCTTTGATGGTTCTGCAGTTGGAACTCAGGTGCTCTACTGCTAAGTCATGCCCCAGCTTTTCTTATAGTGATTATTTTTGAGATTGTCTTGCTTCCTGTGTAGGAATGCTCTTAGAGTGAGACCTATTTATGCTTCCCACGAAGCTAGAATGCCAGGATTATGATACTGTACTCAGGTATTAGTAGAGAAAAAGGATCTTACACATTTTTTTTGGTATAGGCTGACCTCAAACTGTGATCCTTCCTATCTCAGCCTCCCAAGTAGCTAGGATTTCAGATGTGAGCCATCACTGCCCAGCTTTATTTCTCATTAGAAAAGATACATATTGCACAGAAATGCCGGACCAAAGGGTGAACAAACGCAGCAGTAGTATCCACTAGACACTATGTTAAAATAAACCATACAACTGTGGCTGGTGATGGGAAGTTAAAACTGGGAGAGAGCAAAGGAGGGGGTGACATTGTCCAAAAAGAAAGGTACTCTTGGGGCTGGGAAGATGGCTCAGTGGTAGAGCGCTTGCCTTGCATGCATGAGGCTCTGGGTTCGATTCCTCAGCACCACATAAACAAAAAGAAAAAAGCCGGCAAAAAAGAAAGGTACTTTCCCTGACATATAACTGTAGTCAGCCCCTTTGCACATCACTTTTATAATAACAATAAAAAATAAAAAGGGATATATTACCATTATTTATCCTATAAAAATCGTATTTTAGGGGCTAGGGCTGTAGCTCAGAAACAGAGCTATGTGTGATGAACTGGGTGTGAGTTCCAACGCCAGTAACAAGAATGAACACATGTTTCAGGGATGGAGATGTAGCTCAGTGGTGGGACATTTTATGTACAAGGTCCTGGGCTTAGTTCCTAGCACTGAAAACATTTTTTAAAAAGATATGTTAGTTTTTATGCCAAACTGGTTATTTTGCAGATGAGACAAAGTCTGTGTCCAGCACTCAAGTATTAGAATTATGCCAGGAATAGGAAGGAAGCTGAAAGAGAACACAAAGTGCTTCAGCCTGAGAGGCTGGTCTCTGGGTGGCACCTGCTCCCTCCTGGCCTTGTCCTTCTGTGGGGAAACAGAGAGTTTTGGGCTTAGGTCCCAAGCAATCTCAGCTCAAGCAGAGGGGCCTCCCCCCTATCCCCTGCTCAGTTCAGAATGTTTGTGGACAGCTGCAGACCAATGAGAAGGAAAAGTCCTATTAGGTTAGCCTCTCCCTTTGGGGGAGGTGATGATAGTGTTGGGATCTAGGGGATCTGTTGCCTGGCAACCCAAAAAGATTCTTCAAACAATCCTGCAGCATCTTGGTCCAGAATGAGAAGGGGCTGTATTGGGGACTAAGCCTCTTTTGAGGTTCCCTGAACAGCCCCCCTTCCCTCTTTTGACTGGTGACCCCATATGCTTTGGAACACCCCTCAATTCTAGGACTTGGAGAAAGCACTACAGTGAAGGATATGAGACCTAGCATCCAAGTAGCCACCAGGGATTAACTAACACTCATGTTCATGAGAGTGTGTGTCCTGTAGAGGGAAGTCACTCTGGACCTTTGTCGTGCTCCTGCAGCAGTGGGCAGCTCCGGAACACCAGGCACCACTGCCTGGCACAGCAGCAGTCTTTGCCTCTGGCCAGTTTCTCTCCCTCCCACCACTCCGGGCTTGCACCTCCAAATGTTCTGGTAGTTCCTCCACTCTTGTCTTGCTTCTGCTTTCTAGAACATCCAGGCTAAAACAGTGAGTGTCCTCCATGCCCATCAGAGTCTGGTGATCACACCTACAGCCTGTCACCTTGCAATGGATCCTTCTATCACCGTTACCAAATTAGTAGTTTTGTCACCCCTAATTTAGGATAAAGAAACTCAGGCTTACAGAGGTCAAGCCACTTACTAGAGGTCATACTACAGCATACCCAGGACCCAGTGAATGTTAAAACCAGCTTAGCCAACACTGCACCTAGCACACCTTCTATGTAGGCCACGACCTACTTATCCCAGCCCCTGAGACCCAATTGTACGCTGTGTGTCCAGGCCCAGAAGGGTGCCTGAAGGGTCCATATTTCAGGGCCCCTGAAGCCTCTGTCTCAGCTAATTGAGCACCTTAGGAAATGAGGGCAAAAGAAATGCAAGGCCTTACCAGCTCCTTTCTCAGCCACTCCAGGGTCTGCCCAAGGCTGGGGGTGGGCTCTCCTGTTGTTTTCATTTCAGAGCTCTTGAGGGAGACCTTGATGTTGATCTGGGTATGGGCTTGAGGGACCTTTGACGTGTATAGTCCCCAGCTTTTCCCAGGCTGGCGGCAGGGACTGGGCAAATCACTGAGATTGGAGCTAATAAGAACAAAGCAGGAAATAGTTCACCTTGGAGAATAGAGTTTTTTTTTTAAAGGGCTTTTGGTACTTGGAACACAACAAGGAAGGAGGAAGGGAAATCTCTGAGATATGCAACCCAGTGCTCACTGCTTCCACAAGCTGAGAACAGCTGAAGTCAAAAGGATCACAGAAACTGTAAAGCTTTGAATGGTTACAATAATGGCTACTAGGAAAAGAAGTCCCTCAGCTTGATGGGTGTTTTACATATAAAGAATGCACACTGAGCTTTCGCTGGGACATAGCCCACTATGTGAGACAGAGTGTTCCATTCCTAAAACAAAATACCTGAGATAATTACCTTAAAAAATAGGAAGTTTTTTTTTTTTTTTGGCTAATAGTTTTAAAAGGTTCAATTCATGGTCAGATGGCCCAGTCATTTTGGACTGCGCATGACAGGGATTATGCTTACCTTTAGGCCCACAGCAGAGAAAAGGAGAGACAGAAACAGAGACAGAGAGACAGAGACAGAGAGAGACAGAGAGCAGACACACAGAGAGAGACAGAGACAGACAGACAGAGACAGAGACAGAAACAGAAACAGAGACAGAGAGGGACAGAGACAGAGAGACATGGAGAGAGAGACAGAGAGAGACAGAGGACCAGAGTCCCAATATCCCCTTCATATGACTGGAAAGCCTGCTAATAGGCCCCACCTCTTTCTTAAATGCTCTGCCACCTCCTAATAGCACCATTGGCTGGGGCCCAAACCTTTACTACATGGCCTTTGGGGGACACTTATCTAAACCATAGCAGCCATTTGTTTTCATGCATGAGTTTGTCGGTTGACCAGGATGTTTTATTTCCAGCGGCACATCTGTAGGTCTGATGCTGCTCCTGTCTTCCATAGTCCTCTTGGAGTCTCTGGGTTGGTGGTACAATCTTCTCTTAGCAGCAGCAAAGGGTAAGACAGCAAAGGAGTTACGTGAGGCTGCTGTAAGGCCAATGCTCAGAAATGCCACTTTGCCACTTTTCCCACATGCCTTTGGACAAAGTGAGTAATACAACCAAGCCCAAAGCTAAGGCATAAGGACACCCACCCATCTAAAAGGACCATGCCAGAAGCAGGGAAAAATTAGATCAACAACTCTATATGAGGATTTCACAAGGAGTCTTGAGGGATCATGTAGGGCAATCAACTTTCTGATCTCCTTCTCTGGGCCAGGCATTGTGTCAGGCATCGTGCTAAGCCCTTGATGTCCACAACTTCCTTTCATCTTCAAAGTCTTATGACTGCAGTTCCCAAACTGTGTGTCAAGGCACCACCAACTGTTGCGGGAGACTCCCACAGAGGCGGGGCAAAATAGTTGTGATTTTGAGGGCACACAATGGTATGGTCCAGATGCTATGCAAACAATCATTACTAAGTTATTTGAAACTAATCAGTTAATAAATAAGCAGGGAGCTACCACACTGAGATACTAAGGGTATAGTGAACTGAGAAAATTTAGGGTCCTCTGCCTGTGAGTTAAGTTCCACATGACCTGCACCTTCTAGATGATTACAAGTAGATCAAACCACTTTGTAGTGGCTGAGACCAAACAGGTATGGATTTTCCTAGGATCACCCTAGCATGTAGGTAACAAAGCTAGAATTAGAGTCCGTTCTCCCAGGCCAATGTGTGTGGTGGTCTCACCTACTTTTAGGGTATTGGAGGGTCAAGGGAGCCTGCAGCTAGCCCAGTATGCTCCCTGCCCTATGCAGTAGTGGAATGATCAGAGCACTTGATAGTTAGAGCCTGATGCTCTAAAGTTGGCCTCCTACACTGACGCCTAATTACCCTGGAAGCCATTACTATGGTTAACTTGCTTTGATATACTTTCATTTATTTTTAATCCCAGTCAGGAGTCTGGCCTAAAGCACATTTTATTTCCTAGGCTTAGAAAAGCTTGGCACATAGAGACGAGAAGTGGTGGAGCCAGAAGGCTTGGAAGGAAAGAGAAATTAAACCTCTGAATGAGGGGAAAAAATGCCACCCACCAAATAGGAAAGTCCAAATGGCCATCATTCATCATCCAGGAGCAGACAGTATATGTCTTCCATGTGCCAGACCCGCAGTGCATTCTGGGAATATAGTGGTGAGCACTAGAGACTTTGTACCTGACTTCATGGGGCTTATAAGGTCCACTAGCATTAAGCAGGTTCAAAAATCTTACTTTAGAGCCTGGCACTGATGTCTCTGGCCTGGGGTTCTAATTCTCAGGATTTGGTGACCTGGAAGATGGATTTTTGTTGTTGTTTTTTGGTGGGTCATGGGGCTTGAACTCAGGGCCTGGGGGCTGTCCCTGAGATTTTCTGCTCAAGGCTAGCACTCTACCACTTGAGCCATAGTGCCGCTTCCAGCTTTTTCTGTGTATGTGGTACTGAGGAACGGAACCCCAGGGCTTCATGCATGCTAGACAAGCACTCTACCACTGGGCCACAGTTCCAGCCCCAGATGGCAATTTAAAGACAGCCTAGATAGAAAAGTCCACTCCATCTCCAACTAACCAGCAAAAAGGCTGGAGATTGGCTCAAGTGGTAACTGAGCAAGCCCAGGGCACCTGAGTTCAAGCCCCAGTAATATAAAAATATTTTTAAAAAATCTTATTTCTGCGTGCGTGCGTGCGTGTGTGTGTGTGTGTGTGTGTGTGTGTGTGTGTGTGTGTGTGTGTGTGTAGGGAGAGAGAGAGAGAGAGAGAGAGAGAGAGAGAGAGAGAGAGAGAGAGAGAGAGAGAGAGAGAGAGATATGAATGAATTTAACAATAAAGAAACTATGACACAGATAGAGCCCAAGCAAGTCAATGGTTGTGATAAAAAGTGCAGGCTGTTTCTCCATACCCCACATGATATGGCAAAGGACTACATTTCCCAGACTTCCTTCCTGGCCAATGGGATATGAATGGAGGTAATATGTGCAATTTATGGGTTGTGCCCATATAAGGATGGAGAAGGGTACCTTCCCATCTCAGTGTTCTCTGCTGATTTCAATGCAGTGATAAGGGCTGGAGCTGAAGCAGCCACCTTGGCCCACAGATGAGGATGGCAGAGTAAGAAAGAAAGAATCTAGGTATCTTTGATAGGAAAGCCTCCACTCACCCTCAGCTAGGGAGTCTTCACAGGTGAGAAATAAATCGTGTTTTATTAAAGAACATGACTGTTTTGAGACGCTCTATTGTATGACTCAAACCAGTATCCTAACACTCTAGCAGCAGAGCTACAGCCAAAGCCAAGCATGCTATTCTCCCCTTCAGGGCTTGTCTGAAATCCCAACGTATCGATTTAGACATTGTAAGTCATTGTAAGCTCTTCCACCTGTTTTCTTGTTCTTTGTTTGTTTGTTGGTTGGTGGTGGTGGTGGTGGTCACGGGGCCTGAACTCTGGGCCTGGGCGCTGTCTCTCAGCTCTTCAGCTCAAGGCTAGCGCTCTACCACTTGACCCACAGCGCCACTTCCGGCTTTTTTCTTTCTGCTTATGTGGTGCTGAGGAATCAAACCCAGGGCCTCATGCATGCAAGGCAAGTGCTCTACCACTGAGCCACCTTCCCAGCCCCTGTTTTCTTACTCTTGTATCTGGTCCTTACCACAGTGCTGTGGCATCCATAGCTGAGAAAAGACTTGCGTGACCACCGCTGGGGTAGACAGCAAAGCCAAAGTGCAAGAAGGGTGGATGGCCTGCCTAGGGACAGGAATGAGGAGTCTCTTCCATCTCTGGGATGGACAAGTGGGCCCATGCTATTATTCAGTTCTTCCCTTGTGTTCAACTTCTAGGCAGGGCTTTTCCACCTTTGGGAGGGCTGTATCCTTTCTCCTCTGTGCACCTTAGCTTCATTCACTTTGCCAAATACAAATGAGTCATAAGTCTGATAAACTTTGAACTCTCAGCCCTCCCTTCCTACTGTGCAGGCTCACACTGTCACATCAACCAGAGGCAACATGGGGACAGAAAACCCACGGGTCCTTTCACCACCTCTCTGGGTTTACCCCCTTCCAGTAGGCTCTCCCTTTAGCCCAAACAATCATTGTGTCTCCTGTCTATGCCTGTTGACTGTGTCTTCATGGGCCATGTGTGTCCCTGCCCCTGTGCTCTGTATCCAGCACTGCCAGCACCCTTGTCACCCTTACAGCAAGCATGTCTGATTCCACTTCAGGGACATCCTTGGCCAGTGTAAAACTGATCAGAAGTGCTGAGAACAGCCCTCAGCCATGCTAAGCATGAAGACAAACATCTCAATCCATCCATCAGCCTGAGTGTGGGGGACCCAGTGAGAAAACACACTAAAGATCACCACACAGGAGATAATCCATGGAGTAAGGCCTTCCCCATCTCTCCTTCAAGCCCTACCGTCTCCCAAGTGAGTGGATTGAATACAAAGCTAACCTAGTGCCTCTGGTGCCCCGGGCCCTGAGGAGATGGAAAGGAACTGCAGGTGGGAACATAGGCTCCTCTCTGCTTCCCTTCATTTTCTTTCCACAGCAGAAAGAATTTTTCCTTCCTGAAGGCTGGGAGCACCAGACAGAGCAAGTAAACAGGGAGGGAATCCAGGCAGGTTGACTGGAGGTTGCGTGTATATGTAAGGGTGGGTACCTGTAGGCTCTTCCTCCAGAGCCCAGAGCCTGGCCATCAATTCATGTCCTCAAATCTCTGACAAGGTATCCCCAGAAAGACACTAGGCTCCAGAGAAACCAGAAGATCCAGTTAGCTGTACCCAGCCAGATTCTGAGATTGGTGAAAACTGTGTGGGGTGGGCCAGAGAAGGCAGAGGATTAGATCAGCCCTGGGACGTAGTTCTGCCTGAGGTTTACAAACCAATATGGAAGTCAGGGCTCCCAGAGTCTGACAGGACTGAGGCCACTTTTGTATACCTGTAGGGGAGTCTTCTCTTTGGCACTCAATTTTCCCCCAAATGGAAAAAAAATAAAATGGTAACAAGTAATTATATTAACAATTAAAGTTGGAAATGTGAACAATCTCTTAAGAGTGTTGTAAATGCTTTGAAAATTACAGTGAAACCTGGCCTCATGATTTAGGTATTGACCCAAAGTCTGGTGCGTTTTTGTTTTGTTTTGTTTTGGTAGTACTGGAGTTTGAACAAAGAACCTCATACTTGCTTAGGCAGGTGCTGGACCCCTGGAGCCAACCCCCCACCCCCGTCTTTTTATTTTGTTGCTTTAGTTACTTTTTAGATTGGATCTTGCTCATTTTATCTGGGCTAGCCTTGAGCCTCAGCCCTTCTAACTATGACTCCTGCTAGCACATCAGACTTATTCATTGAGATGAGGCTGGCTTAAAAACTTGGGAGCCTATACAGAAAAGGAAACTCAAAGTGTTTTCCTTATTAGGTCTTCATAATTCTTCCCAGCTGTTGTTACAAGGATAACTTGATTGATTGCTTGAGACAAGATTACAGGTAAGCACTACTTTGCCCGGTAATCATTGTATTTTTTAAACAGCTTTAAATTTACAGAAAGTGCAAAGATAGTTTCCTAGTATCTCCCCTACCCAGTGTTCCTTATTATTAGCATCTTACATGAGTGCTGGACACTTGTTTCAATTGAAGACTGATATTAGGTACACTGTCTTTGGCTAAAGTCCTTAATGCACTCAGATTTCATCAGCCTAAGTACTATGACTATTTATTTTGTTGCTCTAATTTTTCCAGCTTTAGCCATTGGAGGCTCGTAAATTTGGCCCATATCTTTTGACAGTGTCCTATCAGCAAGTGTGTGTGTGTGTGTGTGTGTGTGTGTGTGTGTGTGTGTGTGTGTGTGTATTTTGCATGTCTTTATTTGCTAGACATTGTAAGATGCTGCAGGTTTATCTTGTATACTCACTGCCCCATTTATCACAGGAGCCCTGATTCCTCTTATTGGAGAGTGGTGTTAGGAACCAAAATCTTGGCATAAGGCAGGCTCTCTACTATGGAACATCACTGCTGCTGGTCCTGCTTACCTGACAGAGCAAGGAGACACATATATGCACATGTGCCTATGTATATTTTTTAAATGTACCTGTAACTGTTTTTATATGTGATTATCCGCATGTGCATTAAGTGAGCCATCTATCCAGGTATCTCTAGTTCTAATCCATTGCCGCTTGGACCATTCTAGCATCCTCGTGAGGGGTCATTTTCATCCTAAGCAATGTTGCTTAGTAACCTAGAAGAATATATTTATGTGTTTCTAGGAAACAGCTTGACAAGTAATCAAAGGTGAAAAGTCATATGCAAAAGGGAGTTTGGTTAACTGCCACCTACATTCCAGCCTGGCTTCTGGTTGTGCTGAGAATAAAGGACTAACTCTTTGGCCTACAAGACTACAACATCCTGGTTTGCTAACACTGAGTCCTCCATAGAGGCCATACAGCTCTCTCTCTCATCCAGATTCTCACATACTCCATTCCACGCAGGGGCCTTTCCCCAAGCTAGCCCTCTGCCGAAACCCATCCTTGCTCTCTTTATCCAGCTGCCTTCTATGCATCTGCCAGATTTCACCTCAATCCTCACTTCTGCAGGAAAGCCATCTTGTCCTCAGGACCAGGTGAGCAAGCTTGTTTGAAGCTTGTTCATGTAAGGTCCGCTCCTGGATGGCGAGCAGACTCCACCCTCCTCGCAGCAAAGTCTCCACCCAGTACCTGCGTTACCTAGGCAACTGGGACACCTGGAAGAGGTCACATCTGCATCCGCTGAGGTCACATCTGAATTTGATGTGGCCACACCTTTCCCCACCCATACCCTACATAAGGGCTAGCCCAGGCCCAGACTCTGCCTTTTTTTCTCTCTCTGTTCGTTTCTAGCTCTTGCTGCTCTTTTCTTGCTCTCTTGCTCTCTCTCTTTCCCAGCCACGTGGAGTGCCAACCTTGCCTGGTCCCAGCAGGTCTACCCCTTACCTGAATACCACGTGAGTGCTACTGTTCTTACCCCTCTCTCTGCTCTTTTCTCTCTCTTTCCTCTCTTCCCAGCTCTCTCTCATTCCCAGGCCTTTCCCAGCCACGTGGAGTGCCACCCTTGCCTGGTCCAAGCAGGTCTACTAAATAAACCTACCCCTTATCTGAATACCACGTGCGTGCTGGTGCTGTTCTTACTCGGCTACCTCTTTTTTAAAAACCTAACAGTTCAACACGATGTCCCTTTGTTTGCTAGCATTTTCTACAGCGGTGATGTTACACTTACTTAGCCTTTTCTTCTACTGGAATATGATATGAGTTTCTTCATGGGGTCTACTAAGTTCAAGAGGTACTGACAGGTGTACAGGAAGTACCCACTTACTTCCTTTATTCTTTATTCAAAGAGTATTTATCTATCAAGGGCATCCTGGGGTTTGATTCATTTTCTAGACTCTTGAGTGTACACAGGGAGGGAAACAGTCAAAGCCCTTAGTGCACATGCGTTCTCTCTCTCTCTCTCTCTCTCTCTCTCTCTCTCTCTCTCTCTCTCTCTCTCTCTCTCTCTCTCTCTCTCTCTCTCCCTCTCTCTCTCTCTCTTTCTCTTTCTCTTTCTCTCGTGGAAGTGAAAGGAAGTAAATTCATGTGAGGAACTGAAAAACAATACAGAGGAAAAAGAGTGAAGCAGCAAACTATACTAGGTAACAGGATCAAACCTCTAATTCTACATCTTTTGAACTCAACTTCCCAAGTGCTAGGATTACAAGTATGTACCACCGTGTTCTTTCAGCAAATGATAATGCGTATTCCCTCCTTTGCTGTGGATGAAATCTAGGGCCAAGTGTGTACTAGGCACGTGCTCTACCACTGAGCTACATCTCCAACCTACCAATTTTTTTTTAATGGTTGTGGGGCTTGAATGCTGGGCCTGGATGCTGTCCCTCAGCTCTTCAGCTCAAGGCTAGTGCTCTACCACTTGAACCACAGCACCACTTCTGGTTTTCTGGTGGTTTATTGGAGATAAGAGTCTCATGAACTTTCCTGCCCGGGCTGGCTTTGAACTGCAATCCTCAGATCTCAGCCTCCTGAGTAGCTAGGATTACGGACATGAGCCACTGGCACTCACCAAATTTTTTATGGATGGCCTGGGATCTGAGATCCCAGATGGCCTGTGGTAGAAGACCTGAGGCAAGGGAGTGAGTGCTGGAGATATCAGGAAGATAATGTCCCAAGCAGTACAGCCAAGGCACAGGCTGTGAAGCAGGACCAGGTAGGGCAAGAAAGGACCTGTGAGGACTTTAAGGAAGGGTCTCATGGAATTCCTGCACTACATCCATTCTGCAGAGGAGGTACTGAGCTCCACAAGGGGAGCTCAAGGCCCACAAGGCTGTAAGTGGTGGCACTGGGTGTGCAAGAGTCTGGTGGCAGGGCTAGAGCTTCCCTTTGGAAATCCTCACCACCTGCCAGCCCTTTAGAGAGCTGGAAGAGAAGCAGACCCCTTCTTCCAGGGTGCTCTCAGCTCTCCTAGGGTCCCGAGTGTCAACAGCACAGGCCTTTGAAGCCCAGGTCCATCAGACTCTAATGGGCAATGAAGAGTTGGCCCATGGCCCTGAATCCTGCAGTCCTGATTCCTAGAGACAGACGTAGACAAGAAGCTCAGAAATAGATGCAAGGGGGCTCACCTGAAGCCCTGCCACAGAATTCTCCTGGAAAGCCAGCTCCTTCGATGGAGTTTCCTGGGCTTGGCCTGGGCCCTCCAAAGAAAGTGTCTAGTTGAGGTCTGTGCTCAACTTAATACACCATAGCAAGAAAGGGTCACACCCACTCACTACCTGCTCACCCACCCACCATGCTGTATTCTGGGGGTGTCCTGCCTAGGCCCTGTTCTCTTCAGAGCTGCCAGGTTGAAGGAGGAGGCTGGCCCTACACAGACAATCACAACCAAGTGGCTTGGTCTAAAGAGCATGGGGTGTCCGGGAATATTCAGGAGCTGGCTGCAGGTGAGTCTCCTGGACTCTCTGAGCCTATATCCACCCCTGTCCATGGGGATAATGATGGCAGGGCTCAGGGAGGGTGAGCAGAGGCAAAGAGGGAGCCTGAGCTGGGTGCCCGTGGCTCACGCCTGTCATCCTAGCTACTCAGGAGGCTGAAATCTGAGGCTCATGGTTCAAAGCCAGCCTGGGCAGGAAAGTCCATGAGACTCTTATCTCCAATTAATCACCAGAAAACCGGAAGTGGCGCTGTGGCTCTTGGGGTACGCGAGGGGGTGTAAGGAAGCTAGGGGTCTAGCACCTGAGCCATGGAGGGTGAGGGTGTGCATGGCCAGCAGGAAAGCCCAGAACATGCCCGTTGGGTGTGCAATCTTCTCCTTCTCCTGTGTCCCGCAGATGAAGACCGGGGGGTGGGGTGGGGTCTGTCAGAAGCTTCCCTTCCACCTTCAGGTGGCGCCCTCGAGCCATGGAGTCCCACGAGCGCGGGGACACTGGGAACCCCAGGACCTTAGAGCGGACCTTCGGTCCTACCTGGGGAGGGAGGCGTGGGAGCGGGGAAACCGCGGGGCTGGGCGCAACCGGAGCCCCCAGCGGCGGGGGGGAAGAGGCGTCTGGACCCCGCTCCTCCCGCCGCCCCGCCCCGGTTCCTTGAACCCTGGCGGGGACGCCGGCACTCCGGAGGTGCCCTGACGGAGGAGGAGGAGGAAGCCGGGTCGGCGCCCCCGAGTCCCCCGCCCTAGGCCGTGGCCCGCCTGCCGGTCCCGCCCCGCGCTAACTCTCGGGGCGCCCTCGCCGGCGGCAGGCGGAGCTCGATCGGCGGCGCTCGAGGATCCCCGGCTCCCGCCCCTTCCCCGCCCCTCCTTCCCTCCCTCCCTCCCTCCCTCCTTCCCTCCCTCCCTCCCTCCCCGGAGCCCCCCGGCGGCCGGAGCCGCGGCGGTGTGGCCCCGCGCGGCGCGAGCAGGTACGTGCGCCTCGGCCGCGGCTCGGGGCCGGCAGGGGAAGGTGGGCGGGAGCCGAGGAGGGCGAGGCAGGGGCGGCCGGGCCCCGAGCCGCAGCCCAGACTCGGGCAGGCGGGCGCCGGGGAGGACGCACCCCGGGCCGCCCCGCGTGGGGAGGCGGCGGGAGGCCCGGTGCAGGTAGGCGCGCCGGGCGCGATGGGCTCCGCGAGGCGGGTGGCGTGGCGGCGGCGGGAGGCGGAGGCCCGAGGCGGCGGCGGGGGAGCGGCGGCGGACAGCTCAGCCTGACCTCGCGGCCCGCCGAAGGACACGCGCCGCGGCGTGGGGGGGGGGACCCGGGCGCGCTCGGATCCCCGCCGCGCCTCGGCATCTCCGGGGCCTCCCTGCGGTGGGCGCTGCCCGGCCGGCCCGCTCCGGCCTGGCCCGGGCCCGCGGCGGCGTTGGCGGTCAAGGGCAGGAGCCGGGGGGTGTGAACTGCGGGCCGGCGGGCGCACGGGCGCGGCGGGCGGGCGGGCTGCCGGGGCTTTCTGCGCGGAACTTTGGGTATGACAGCGTGGACCTGCGTGTGCGTACCCGCGCGCAGGAGGCTTTGTGTACAACTCATGCGTGCGTGTGTCTGCCGACTGGATTTGTGAAGCTTCGCCCATCCTCGCTGGGCGTCTGTTTCCCTGGGTGCTGGGGTACCTACGCCATGGGCCGGGTGTTGGGGCCTGGGCAGGTCTGGGGTGGACATGGCCTGGATCTCAGCCGTCCTAGGAGGACCAGGGGAATCTTTCTGGATGGTCTGTCTGTCTGTCTCCCTTTCTCTCTTCACTCTATTCCCTCCTTAGTACCAGAGTGGCCCGCGGGTCACACTGCTGGCTCCCCGTACCTGGGGGTGTGCCTTTCAGGACCTGCCCCCACTGCAGATGGGTATGGTGGTGGTGGTGGTGGTGGTGGGGTGTAACCGATGGGCACCAGAACATGGCATGGCATGGTCTTGAGTAACTAACTGGTGGGCACTGGGACCTTAATGAGAAAAAAACATATTCTAAAACTGAGGGTGGAGGACCCCCCCCCCCCACCACACACACACTGTCATCCTACGGAAAAGTTTTGGGTTCTTGTAGGGTGAAAGAGAGCCCCAAGCCAGGAATTTGAGCGCCCAGATTTCCTCTGGGATATAGGGTTATCAGGGAAGAGGTAGGATATTCAAGGGGACTGATGGGTGGGGCACATCTGAGCACCTTAGCACCGTGGACGTAGCTTTTGGTGCTAAGAACCAAAAGTCAGCCAGCTCTCCTGTCTTTCCTGAGCAATCACCAGGGAGTGAGAGGGCCCTAGGCAGGACCTTCGGGGCTCTATTACAGTTGGACCAAGCGGAGGGCAGGCAAGGAACAGGATGAGCTGGGGAAGGAGGGTGGAGTGCTGTCACGCACAGGACTTGCACAGCTGTGCAGGCTTTAGGGTACAATCATCTTAGAGCACCTGCACTCACCTGGCTCCCTCGTGTGTGCCATGGAATCCCGGCATGTTTCCTGTTCCCTGTGAAGATTAACCAAGATATTCTTCATCCTGAATGAAGGGCGGGTCCAGAGTCCAGCACATAGTGGGTGCTCAGTGAACACTTATTAAATGAATGCTCCGGAAAGAGGGACAAAGTGACAGAATTGTCTGTAGAAGCAGGTCTTGTGCTCAGATGAAAGGCCCAGGGCTGCCCGTCCACATGGTTCAGAAGGTCAGAAGGGGGAAGCCTGTGCCTTCTTGCATGGAACCTCGTCCTCAGCATGTAAGACTTCCATTTCATTCATGCTCACTTCATTCATTTGCTCAGATTCACACATACAACTGCAGAGCATGAGAGAATAAACACGAGAATGCACAGCATCAGGTATGTGTGCATGTGTGTGCATGTGTGTACATGTGACAGATAGCAGCACAGAGCCATTCTGAATCTAGGGGATGGTGTCCCTGGGATGTGTGAGCACTTGTGTGCTCAGGGGGTCTGGGTATCTGTGCCCAGGGCCCAGCAGAGCTACCTGCTGTGTGGCTCTGCAGTGAAGGAGGGGCCTGTGGGAAAGAGACAGGATCTGGGTGAGACAGGACTGGGCTGATAGCTGTCCCCGGGTGTTAGGAAGGAATGGCACCAGGGTGGGCTGATTCTTCCATTTTTCAAGAGAAGAAAAAGCCAGGCATCCAAAAAGTAAAATGGGATTTTGCTATACATATAAGTGTGTGTGTGTGTGTGTGTGTGTGTGTGTGTGTGTGTGTGTGTGTGTGTGTGTGTGTGTGTGTGTGTGTGTAAAACTAATTCACTGAAACCAGACTAGAAATAAAACAAAGCAAAAATTTGTGTGAGTCAAATCTGGCCATGGGACTGTAGATAGGTATTGTTTGATGGGTGTGCCCGTGTGTGTGTCTGTGTGTGTGTCTGTGTGTGTGTCTGTGTGTGCGTGCACACACACATGCATGCGCACTTGTTTGAGCATGGTGGGATATCCCAGCTTTGCAGCTCACAGAGTCCCCCTTCTCCCTCCTCCCCTTTTCTCTTCTTCCCCCCTTCCTTCCTCCCCCTCCTAACCTCTCCTATTCAGTTTCAGTCCTGACTCTCAGGTCTGCACCTCCCCGTCCCCGCCTCGCTGCTCCTTATCCCAAGGAGTGAAACACATAGCTTGTTCTAGCCCCCAGCAGCCTCCCTGTGAGATGAGCCACCACCGGGCCAGTCCGTGCTCAGGGGCCAGTCCGTGCTCAGGGACCAGTGTGGTGTCAGCTCCCCCTGCCCACTGGCTTCCTGGCGGACCCTGCCCTCCATTCTCCTGCTTCCTTTCCTACTATCTGTCCTGCTGCCTTCTGAAACTCACCTGGATCTCAGCCCTCGGGGTTCTAACGCCATCACTCCCCTGACTCCCCGGCCTGGCTTTCAGAGCCCTCTGAGCTGCCTCTGGGGCCCTTCTTTTCCTTTCCTGAATTCCCTCCTAGATCACCTTACTTATGGGGAGCCCCATAAGTCTGGCCCCAGGAACAGCAAGTCTCAGAGGCTTCCCTGGTTCCTCTCCTTTGTCCTCACCCCACTCCATCCTCACCACAAATAATGATGCTCATGCATTGAACCAGCCAGGGCCTCATGTGCATTGTACTTGAAATCCTCACAGCCACCTTGGGAGGAAGATGTTTTGTTTACTCCCACTTTACACATGAGAATAGTTAGTCTGGAGAGCCACCCACACCACTGTGCCTAAGCTCAAGATGGACTTAAAGCCTATGGCCGCCCTAAGTCCCTCCATCGCTGACACTTCTGTGTGTTGCCTCCATCCCACACTAGGCCTGTGCAGCAGGGAGTGCTGCTATCCTGTCACTCCATAGACGGAGACACAGAGGCCTAGAGAGGCCGAGGGACTTGTTCAAAGTCACATACCAGCCCGTGCTGGAGAGGATCTTTGCGTGGACCATACTGCTGTGTCATTGTTCTTGTCCCCATCTCCTCCTCTGTATGTCCAGCCAACCCCGGGTGGAACCACACCCATGGACAAGTGTGATGTCCCATCGCAGCAGGCATTTACTTGGCAGAAGTTGGCTGAATTCAACTAATGTGCTGTTTTCTCTTCTAGCTGCCAAGGGGCCAAGGGATGAACTGGGGTCTTCCTTCCCAATGGCATCGATCCCTGGACTGGAACTGAAGACATTGAGCAATGGTCCCCAGGTCCCAAGGCCACCCAGAGTGGGTGTGGATAATGCCTGTTTCTCCTCTGAGGAGCATGAGACTCGATTCCAGTACTCTGGGGATGCCAGACTGGGTGGCTCCCCCAGCTCCCCAGGGCATGTTTCCTCACTGCCCCGGTCTCAGAGGGACGATTTGTCCCTGCATTCAGAGGAGGGGCCGGGGTTGGAGCCCATAAGCCGCCCGGTGGATTATGGCTTTGTTTCTGCCCTGGTTTTCCTGGTGAGTGGGATTCTCCTGGTGGTCACAGCCTATGCCATCCCCCGTGAGGCCCGCGTCAACCCAGATACAGTGACCGCGAGGGAGATGGAGCGCCTAGAGATGTACTATGCCCGCCTGGGCACCCACCTGGACAAGTGCATCATCGCGGGCCTGGGGCTACTCACTGTGGGCGGCATGCTCTTGTCTGTGCTGCTCATGGTCTCCCTGTGCAAGGGTGAGCTGTACCGCCGGCGGACCTTCGTCCCAGGCAGGGGCTCCAGGAAGACCTACGGCTCCATTAACCTGCGCATGAGACAGCTCACTGGGGATGGAGGCCAGGCCCTGGTGGAGAATGAGGTTGTCCAAGTCTCAGAGACCAGCCACCCCCTCCAGGGCTCTTAAGTAGGAGCACACCCTTGGTGGCTGCTTCAGCTGCAGGTCTAAGGCCCCCAGAGGCCTGAGCTCCACATAGTGCCCCATGGAAGGAGTCTTGGTGCCAGAGAAGGAGACAGAGCCTGGGCCAGGCCACATACATGCAAAGTGCTCACTGATCTGTTTTGCAGCTTGAGGTTTTGCATAAGGTTTTGTTTGGAGGGGGATGGCTTCTGCTGCTAAAAATACAAAGTTTGGAAACCACTGCTCTTGGAAGATGAGGTCTCTTGGCATTTCTGAGGGCTGAGAGTTGTTTGAAAGATTGCCCAGGCCTGGGGGAATTCTGAGACCTCCACCAGCCTCTTCTGCCAAGGTTTGATCTTGGCAGGGTAGGGTGGAGGGGGATTTTGAGCTCTGGCCATCCACGGTGGCAGATAGCTTCTTGAAAATGGGGATCCCATTCAGCATTGGGGTGACTCCTGCAGCATTCCACTAACTGAACTATAATCTCCCCCACTACAGACAGCTGTTAGGCTTGTCCATAAAGTGAGAGGTTAAACTGCACAAACCCTTAGGGCCAGCTCTGCCCCGGAAATGAGAACCCCCCAACTCTGACCTCGGCCATTCCTCCAAGGACCAGCAGGCACAAGTTATTCTCAGTGGCACATTCTGGCCCACGTTTGGTGATCACCACTTGGTGACCCAGGAGTGGTGATCTTAGGCCTTCTAGAGTCCTTTGGTCCAGTTGGGCTAAATCTATCATTTGCCAAAACCTTAGTTTTGGTCTTGGGGTATCACTTCCCGTAGTGCAGGTGAGTGGGAGGCCGAGAGGGCTTTGCTGTGTCTGTGGCACAAGGTGGCCATCGTCACTTCCTTTCGCAACCGTGTGTCCCTAGGGATTGACCTCATTCTGGTAGTAAAAAATGTTGTTTTTCTTTTAAAGAATTTGTTTTTTTAAATGCTGAATTTGTAGCAAACTATAGATGTGATCCCTGAAAGTATAGTCTGAAGGTATAAATGCTGAATTTGTAATCTTTATTTCTCCTCTTAGTAGTTAACATGCAGCCATATTTGTTTGGGGAGAAATCAGGCACTTTTAGGTAGATACTCCAGCCATATTGATCACTGTTTGTTTTTGGTCCTGTGGAATTTTTGCAGGCTCCTTCCAAACTCCCTTTAAACTTCTAATGGGGAAGGGACACAGATTCTAAGGGCAAGGGGCTGTGGGTGTGTGAGGATTGGGGGCTTCCAGAGCCCATACCTTCTAAGCCACTGGTGAGTTGTTTTGGTGATCCCCTAGGGGCTGAGGATCTGGGCTGTCATGGGGTATGGATGGGGTGGGCGGTGGGGAGATGCAGGGGGAGTCTGTGGATTAGAAATGCCCTGAGTCCCTGTAACAAGAGCCTTCAGTCTAGCGAGTTGAGCCTCTGGGGCAGTGTAATGTCACAGCTTCTGAGACAGATCAAATATCTGCTTCTGCTGGCAGTCTTTGCCAGAGCTGAGGGCCCAGTGATTGCTGAGGGGACAAAGATGGTAGAGCTTGGCCTCCCAGGTTCGGAGGTAGTGGTGGTGAATGGGTGGAGCTTGCCCAGCATGGGCGGGAGGATCACGAGTCCTGGGCTTGTGTAGACAAGTCAGTCTCTCTCTCTCTCTCAGGCTCCAAGCAAAGGAACAACGCAAAGAATTCCACCCCTGGTGAACCACAGTGGAACTGGACCATCCCAAATGATGGGCCCAGGCTTTGCAAATCCATAATGATAATAATAAAAATGTGAACCTAAGCCATACTGGTTCCTGTGACAGTGGCAGGGGGGGTGGGGGGGTGGGGGGGGGGTCGGGGCTCATTTGGTTCTTAAACCTGTGAAGAAGCTGAACCTGAGATCATCCACTCACATCCGTTGAAATGCAATGAATTGTATGGAGGGGAAAAAAAAATCTGTGAGAAGATTAAATTCCAGGAATCTCAGGTTTTTCTCTAAACCACAGAAACCTGCTTTGCATGCTGATGCGGAAACTCCTTTAGAAAATGTGGATAATGGATCGAGGCAGTCATTACCTTGTCAGTGAATTAAGAAAAACGTGCGAGATGCCAAAAACATTTCCCTAGATTGCAGCTGAACTCTCCCAAACTGGCAGATCCCAGACAGAAAGGAGTCAGGTAGAGGGTAGATGCCTAAGAAGGTCCTTTGTAGGGTTTTTCTCTCCCACACAACAGGCTACCAGGGTTCCAAAAGCCCAATTTTCCTCGCAGTATCTGAACACATCGCGATTTTGGAGTGAGCGAGCCCTGGTGATACTCATGGCTAGCCTTCGGCTCCTTCTTACTCTGTACCTCTGGCCCACTGGCAGATCCTGCTGGTTCCACTTTTAGTCTCATCACAGCTCATTCCTTGGCCACTGATACCCATCCAGGATACTCTCTGGAGGTCATGGTTTTCTTTCCTCCCCCTCCCTCCCACCCCGTGTTCAGCTAGGTCAGGTCATCCCTCTGCCCTAAGCCTTGCTAAATGTCTCTTGTTCTAAGCAAAACTCAGCCAGAGGTGGATGGAGGCAGGACTAGCACAGCTCATGCATCCAGATCCCTCCCTTGCACAGCCCCCTTCTGAGGCCTTCAGAGGCACCCAATCCTGGGCCTTTGGAAGTCTCCACTCACTCATCTCAGGTGCTGGCTGGGATCCACTGCTGTTGCTCCCTTTCTCAGGAATAAATATTACCTTCTCTGGGATTCTCTTTAAAATGCCCTCCTTGCACACATGCATCTGCCTACATGCATGCAGGTACATATGCACATACCCTTGTGTGTACACACTCACATCCTATCACACACACACACACACACACACACACACACAGCTTCCTCTTGTCTGACCTTGCTCAGAAGCCAAGGACACATGCTCTGGGGAAGCAGCACCAAGCCAGGGCATCCTTTGGATGATTGACGACGTTTGCTTTCTCTGCCAGCTACAGGCTGTGTGGTTCCCAGCATGCCTCCCTCCCCACTGTCAGATCTGCCCTTTCCAGGGTGGGTCGCCATCTCCTTCCATACTCTCTGTACTGCTTCCAAGCCTCTTCACTTGGGGAGAGGAGGAGGATGCTAAGACGTTTACCTGGGCACTTTGGGAGGGGACTAGGTGAGCCAGGTCCTGCCCAGTGTTGACTTTGGGCAGGTAGGTCTACCTCCTTGGTCTTCCAGCGTAAAACTGGGCAGATAGAATGTGGTTCCTTGAATGTCAAAGGGCAGAAGCAAGAGGAAGATGGGGTGTCAGTAGCACTGAGGAAGGCAGAGACACTCAGGGGAGAGAAGCTTGCTGAGATCATTCCCAGATGCTGGTGGTGAGTACCTCATCACTGAAGGGATGTTAGCAATCAGGCACTGTCTATATTCAGGGATGGAGCTTGTAGAGTTTGGTGAGCTCCCTGAGCTTTTACACCTCCTGTGAGGAACGCCAATGCTCCATTGGCCAGAGCCTGGCTAAAGACAAGGACAACATTTGCCCAAACACCCTCTTCCAGGCCTAGTTTGCCCAGGGACAGATGGGCAGAGGTACCAGGCCACCTGTGAAGTGCAGAGTGTGACAGGATGGCCACCTTCCTCCTTCGTGTGTGTGTGTGTGCGCGCGCGCGCACGTACGTGCGTGCGCGTGCACACGTTGTGATTCCCCAGGGGAATCTAGGCTGAGAGCAGAGCCTTCCAGAAGGACTCCATGAGATCTGATGGAAAAGTCAGTCAGTGTCTCCAGACTGCCAGGGTGCTGAGAAGGTGCCCAGTGTCTTGTAGACTGTTTCCTGAGCTGTGTAAGTGACAGTGCGAATCTCAGTACCTTCCCCAGAAGCCTGTCCAGGAAGCACTTAGCACGGTGCTTACTCACTTGATGCTTTCTGCGCCGGTGCTTCCTAATTGTTTGGTAAATGTCAGCGCTCAGGTTCATTTATTCACGCACATCTAATCTCCATTCTTCACACACAGCCCCTGTCCTGGAGCCACTGCCAGGCTGGCTGGGGAATAGGGCAGTTCAGTGGTCCCTGTGGTGATGTGGGAAGCAGGGAGGCTTGTGCATGGGGGTGGGGGTGCGGATGAGGCAGCTGTGTGAGCTGGAGTAAGGCTGTCCTGGTAGGGGGAGGCCTAGTAGGAATCTCAAACAATGAAGTGGCACCCATGTGGGATGAGGAGAAAAGACACCCCAGACACACACAGAGGCCAGCGTGAGCAAAGTCCTCCACAGCAGGCAGAGTGGGGATGGGGGGAGGGTAAGGTCTACAGGTTCTGTGCAGGAAGGAGTGGGAGATGACATGCTGGAGTATGGGGGGGTGGGGGGGGGTGCGGGTGGAGTTAGTAACTGGCTTGCAGGTTACTGTGAAGACTTCTACAGGCTCCAGGAGTAGCAGAAGGTCTGTTTGCCCTTGGATGGCTACAGATGTGTGTACCAGGAAGGATCTGCAAGGGCAGATGCAGTGGGGGAGGACTGTAGCACTGTGGCTTGCTGTGGGAATTCTCCAGGGCTCCCGCTGCAGTCCTGACCCCAGCATGACCTCAAGCTCCCTCGTGTGACCTCTTACCTCCAAGGTCAAGACACAGCCACTTTCACTGAGTGAAAGGGAGCTCACTAACCAGCTCTGCTAGCAGCAAGACTGGCCCCAGGGAGCAGGGAGGGAGCCGGGGAAGGTGGCGGCGGCCTTGTCAACCTCTTCCCAGGAGGTATGGTGTCTGACTTAGGGCCAATGACATTCAGCCACCCCTTTCCAATCGTCTCTTTCTTCTTCTCTTCTACTCTCCCTACATCCTTTGATCCCTGTCTCGGTGTCCACCTCTTTCACTGAAGCTGCTTAGGAGCGGCCAGGCATCCAGAGGTGAGCTGTCACTTTTGCCGACTCTCCTGCCAGCCGCCAGCCACTCCTGAGCCCCCACCAGATGAAAGCTGGGACCAAGTGCAGATGTCTGCAGGGCTTGGCAGGGACATCAATGAACGCAGCGGGTGGCTGTGGCAGTGGTGGCAGGACCAAAAGGCATCTGTTCCAGCTCTGGCCAGCTGTTCCCTGTGGTCACCAGAGCCCCGGGTTTCTCAAGGGCAGCTGGACAGCTCAACTTTTAAGTGGGCGCAGAGATGATGCCAGGCATTATCGCATTGCTGAGGCCAAAGCTGGGGACAATGAGATAGCACATGCTGGGGCTAGAACAGCACCCACTCACAGTGACGGGGGCACAGACCATCTGAGGTGCCCAGCCAAACACCATTCATTCATTCTCTGGTGCTTGGAGATTCAGCACTAAATAGATAAAATCCCAGTTTTGTTTTTTTTTTCAGGGCTTTGTGCTTGGTAGGCAGAGGCTCTACCACTTGAGTCAGGCGACACCCCTTTTTGCTTTAGTAATTTTCTAGATAGGGTCTCCTGACCCTCTCCCCCTCTCACCTAGGCTGATCTGGATCACAATTCTACTTATGCTTTCCTTATTCCTACCACTTATGAGTAGTTTCAGTGAAAGAAATGTGGACATGGAGGAATCCAAAAGGTTGAACACCTGTCATCACCTCCATTTCACAGATGAGGAAGACCAAGGCATCTGCAAAAGTCCACACAGCTAATAAAGCAGGGACAAGACTCAAGCCTAATGATACATCATCATGTATCACATGACTTAATATGACAGAAGCCAGTTGGAGCTTGTTTATGGAAGATCTAGGCTGTGGACTACTCACAAGTGGCCAGATCCTAGTCAGCTCCATCCCTACCTTGGTTTTACAGATGGGAAAGCAAAGGGGACAGGACTTGCCCAGGGTGTCTATGACTCAGGCCCATCCCTTTTCATGAGCTTCTCATGGATGCAAAAAGCCTGAGGATGAATCTGCTCCTGTAGTTCTGAGGGTGGGAATTCTACATGGGAGGCAGGAATCCTAGATATAGTTTTCCTCCCTTCAGGGATGCCTCCCTGTTCCTAGGAGTTGGACAATCTGGGTTTTTGGGTAGACTGGTCTGGCATAACCAGGCCCAAAGTTCTCCTCCCAGGGCTGCAGGGCAGGCAGGCGCTGGCCAGGGTGCTGAACTAGTACAATGCTCTCCTAACTACTCAGGAGAGCATCAGAACCTCCATGACTGTTTTGGCCAGTGTTTGGTGGGAGAGCCTTGGAGTTGAAGCCAAGATTTTCTAAGGTCAGTGTGACTCTGGGAAGGTCATCCTTACTCATCTGCTCTGGACTTGCTTTTCCACTTGTTCATTGAGCAGACTATCCTACTAAACTCAGAAGGCTGAGGTGAGCAGCCGCTGGGCAGGTGAGCAGCCGCTGGGGGCAAGTGATTGCCATCCTTTAGAGCCCAAACCTGGTTTTGACACCCAGAGAAGCCTCCAAGGAGTTTACCATCCAGGGGGCTCTGGGCTTATCTCCTCTGCAAGGTGGAGGCTGTGCCGGGTGGACCAGAATCCCCTTCTGCTCCAGGCATTCTGGAACAGTAGCTGTTAAGCTTAGGAGTATGAGGAGCATTTTGCCAAAGAATGTTTTTGTTTATTAGGATCACACAGCATTGTTCTTTTTCAGACAGGCCTTGATTCTTCCCAGCTTCTGGGATGGGTTTGGGCCAGGGCATGAGGTCTAGGACACCTCTATTGAAAAAAAAAATGCTACAGCTGTAGAATCAATGATCCCTACTCTGCCACCCCCCCTGGGGACATCTGGCACAACAAGTGTCACTAGGAGGGTTTATCTTGGGTTTGAGGAGCACTCCTTGAGATGGTATGCCTAGCATACTGGGCACCATATTAATGCTTGTCCCCTGCATTGGGGACAGCGCAAGGTTCCTATTCTTTGGCTCATTGAGTCTCATCTCACCTACCCATAAGACCTTGGTAATAATTGTGACTGGCACCCACTGGGCCACCATTATCTGCTGATATGGCACGTTTGCCACACACTGGCAAAAGGAATGTGGGGTCACATTCACGCCTGCCTTCTAGGGTCTGTCCTATCACCAGGGCTGGAACACCACACTGCCTCCACCCCCAGTGCCGGCTTAGACTTGCCTTATAGCCTGCTACCAGAGGCAGATTCAGGGCTCATCCTAACTGGAGTGAGCCAGGGTGTGTTTGTGGCAAACAAGGTCTGGGGCCCAGATCCTGCCTGGAGCAAGAAGTCAACACTACCCAGCAAACATGCAAGTGTTAGGACAGCAAAAGGTAGAGGTATGCTTGTGGGGTAGTGAGTCCTGTGTTTACCAGAACTGCACCAAAGTGTATGAGATTAGGTGACAGAGAACATGACCTACTCCCTGTGTCCCAGTTGTCCTCCTGTGAAGACAGCCATGGGTCTGTAACACAGTGTTATTAATGAAAACAGATAGGGAGGCCCCAGGGAGGCTGGGCCCTAAAGAGTGAGTCTGTGTGGGACTCACCACATATTCTTTAACTCTGCGTCCACAGGCACTGCTCAGCTTAAGAATATACTTGGCATTGCAAACACTATGCATTCTTGGGATGGGTCTTAAGAGACTCATGACTTGGATTGGAGGTGTCCTGAAGTTCAGGATGGAGAAGGTAACACAAGGGGCCACTAATCTAAGCATGGGGAAAACCATCCAAAGAAGAGAAGGTGGAATGCGGGTCAGTACAAGGTCTGCGGCACTTCAGCACCACTGGAAGACCATGGTTTAGAACCAGACTCATATTCTACTTGTGTAAGCCTCTGATGAACTATGATATTTCAAACCATGCAAGGGTGGTGCTGTGAACTTCACTGTATCAGAACAGGTCATAGGAACTCACCTGAAGGACTGTCCTGTATCACATCTAGCCAAGAACCATCCCCCAAAGTCACAACTTCTCTGTGTCTCACTGGCAATGGCTTGCCCCAAGATGGCTGTTCTCAAAGCCATGGTCTGCTCCCTGAGGGTGAATGCTCTTCTTTCTTTCTTGCATGACATAAATATAGGTAAAAAAGAAAACAAAACAAAAAAACCCACACAACCAAAACCACAACAAGGTGAGCTGAGAGCCACTAGGTTGGCTGGGCCAGAAGCTGAGTAACAGAGCTGGCGAGAATGACTGGAGTTGTCTTCCACACTTCTGGGTGTGAGGATGGTGCGGTGCTGTGGAAAACAAGAGTTCCTCACCAGCAAGTAGACAGACTCCTTCACTGCCCAGATAAACACAACTCATCTGCCCACGTAAAATCTTGTACACCACTTTTCATAGTAGTATTAATTGTAATAGCCAAAAAGGAGAAGCTATCCTAGTAGTATTAATTATAATAACCCAAAAGGAGAAACTATCCAACTAGCCATCAGCTGATGGATTAATAAAATGTGATATAGCCCTATAATGGATTATTCAGCCACAAAAGGAATGCAATAGGCTACCACATGAATTAATCTTGAAAAAGCCGGACTGATTCCATTTATGAGAACTGTCCAGAATGAGCAAATTTTTAGATAGTGGACTAAGAGTTGCCTAGGCTGGGACAGAAGAAAAGGGGGTAAATTGCCTGTGGGTATGGAGCTACTTTTTTGGGGGTGGTAAAATGTCCTGGTGGCAGATGCCTAATACTATAAATATACTACAATTCACTGAATCACAGTACTTTAAACAGGACAGCTTATAGGTAGTTTCTCTCTATATAAAGCAGCTACTTTGAAGGAAACAGAAAACAGGCTATTAATGCTGATGTTTATTGTCAAGGCTGTTTTGGGTTCTACAAGACATGGCCTGAAACATGCCACTGCTGCTTGTTACCATTCCTAGCTCAGACAGAAACAGCAGCAACAGCCTGCCGGGAAATTCAAGCCCCACTCCCTGCCTCCTTCCTCCCTCCCCCCACTCTTCTCCTTCCCACCCAGTCCCACGGCATTGCCAATGTCCTTGATGCAAGACCACATGAAAAATGGCTGATTCTGCAAATGTATCACTGTCTTCAGAAAACAGGACTTTATATATGATTCTTTTTGACCTTTTGCTACTAGAAAATCAGTGGCCAATTTATTGATTATATTTCCTCTTTTCCTAAAATCAGAGTTCTAACAGTTACCTATATTTGCTGCAGATATCTGTCCAATGGCCTTTAATCCAATATTCCTCTAAATGTTCCTCTGATTGAAATGGGTATTTTTATGAGGAAATTGCTCCTTGAAAGCCCCTTTAGCTGCAGGTATGGTCCAATTCCAAAACAGAGACAGACATTCCACCCATCCACCAGCCCTCAAAGGCAGTTAAGAGCAATGATGGCATTTGCACTTATGCCTTTCTTTCTCCACAGCATATGTTCTAAAGGCTTCAAGGTGATCAGCACTCTGTCTCCAGGATTTATGCTAGTGTCTGACGTGGGAACTGCCAGAAATACCCGGAAGACCAAAGCTGACATTCAGCTCAGGTAGAAAAGTCAGGGGCTGGGAAGGTGGCTCAGTAGTAGAGCGCTTGCCTTGCATGCCTGAGGCCCTGGGTTCGATTCCTCAGCACCACATACGCAAAAAGAAAAAAGCCAGAAGTGGCACTGTGGCGCAAGTGGTAGAGCGCTGGCACTGAGCTGAAGAGCTGAGGGACAGCGCCCAGGCCCAGAGTTCAGGCCCCACGACCGTACCCCCAAAAAAAACAAACAAAAGAAAAGAAAAGTTTGCCAGATTCCAACTCAATGGAAGAAGTTGGAGTGGAGTATACTTCTCAGATGTGTGGGAGGCTTGAGATTGGGAGGATCATAGTTTGAGGCCAGCTTGGGCAGAAAAGCATGAAACTCTATCTTAAAAGAAGCTAGATGTGGTAGCATAGGTCTGTCATTGCAGCTACAGTGGGAAGCCAAAAATAGGCAGATCAAAGTCCAGGCACCAGCCATGGCAAGTAAGACCCTATCTTTTATCAAAAATAGTGCAGAAAAAGCTGGAGGTACGGTCTAGCAGTATAGCACCTGCCTAGCAAGCATAAGGCCCTAGTAGTTTAAAATAAATACAACCCCCCCCCAAAAAAAACCCAAAGCAGATTCAGGGAGCCCACCCATGCTAGCCTGGCCTCAAGTCCAGTTTCTACCTGAGACTAGCTCTGGGCTTGTTCAGTTTTTCCTGCCCATTCTTGGGCTGAGCAGACAGGCAGTCCTAGGCTATAGAAAAAAGCCTGCAGCACTTCAGAAAAGTGACAGCAGCCTGTTGCTGCCTACAGGAAATGCTGTGTTTCATTTTCAGGGAAGGAAACAAGGAAGTGAAAAGTGGAAGGACCCACTCAGCCAACAGTGCCAAGCCCACACCTGTCAGCTCAGGCTGCAAAGGATCCAGATGGCCAAAGTCAGGAGGACTGGACAGAGATTTCCAGAGGCTCCCTGCGTCCCAGGGTGCACGACCACGCTCAGATGGAACCTATGTTCCTGTGTTCTGAGCCCCAAGAGAGACAAGAGACACAGATGGACTTAAGGCCTCAAACTTTTACTCTTTTCCTTTTTTCCAGCTCCTAGGGTTGTTGCTATCCACAGAAAGAGACTTCATAATGTTTCAGAGTAGAAAAGGCAACTCTGATTTTACATGGGGCTACAAGGCTCAGAGAGAACTTTTTTTAAGGCCAATACAGAGCAAAAGTAAGATCAGCTTCAGGTCTGTTCTCATTATTCCTCTTCCTGAAGGCCACTGCTACTGAGGCGCACATGTACCTAGAGGTCTGCTCAGAAAAGGAGCATTTGGGAGGAGAGTAGGAGCAAATGGGAGGATTCTGCCCTCATGTAGAGGGAACAGTATTTCCACATTGTGCCTATCCTGGTGACAATCATCCTGGTGGCCTATTGGGGGTTCCATGCATGCCACCCATCTGGGGCCCATTTTAGTAATGTCAGGAGCAACAGCAATGTATGAAAGGAAGGTGCCTGGGAAGCAAGAATGGTTCCTGGATAGGCAACAAGTCCTTTAGCCCTACAAAGACACAGAAGTCTCAAAACTGGACAGCACTGTGCATTAATATAAATAAAAAAGTGGAGTCCGGCAACATGAATTCTGTATTGACATTTGGTTCTTAATTATAACATCCAAAATGCATTTTGTTCTTATACCACTGTGAGTGGGACTGCATCGGGACTGCTGCCGGAGTCTCCCTTGGAAGGGGGGAGGAGCTGGTGGTATGTGGACATACTGATTTCTCTTTGGGACCTATATGCAGCCGGGTGGAGAGCTGCGGCAGAAGCCTCGGCTGTGACAAGGGAGGGCGAGGCAATCCCAGCCAGCCTGCAAACACACGGGCAGAGTCCCTTGCTCCGAGCCTGCCAGAACACTGTTGCTGACAGGGCCAGTGGCGGCAGCTCCTGGATAGTGGAGGAAGGACTGGGATGTTACATTCTTGAGGATCTCACAGGTACATGTCATCGTAGCCAGGTGGGGGGAGATGGTCTGGGTTAGGTCTGAAACAGAAAGAGGGACTAGTGAGCATGAGGAGATGCGAGGGAGGACCGGGTGCACACACAGATGCGACCACCTGCCAGCCCTCCAAAGTGTTGCCTGGATCATGGAGTTTCAGTGCATGCACTTCAACCAGAGGGCCTAAGTGTGAGCCCCTTTGGCTAGGTTATCCAATCCTTGGGGGCTCGATTTTACATTTATAAAATGTGGATCGTTGTCATCTACTAAGCCCATCACAGCAGCATTCAGTGTTTCTGCCACACTTTCGGTTAAGTGTGGTGCCTCCTCCCCGAGGGGAGGTTAGGGAGCAGGCATGGAGGGTAGGGGCTCCCAGAAGGCTCCAGGGAGGCAGTAAGCAGGGACTGGAGGATGCGCCGCCCTCTTGGCAGTGGCTGGTGGTAGCAGTGGTGACCATGAGCTGGGTGCAGACATCTCAAAGGCTGTAGTGCGGGGTGAGCTGAGCTGCCTCCAGGTCCCACCACTGGGCATGATGGAGTAAACACCTACCCGGATGGGCTGGTCCCAATGGGTCCAAAGGGGTCAAAACGAGCTCCTGGGGGCACAGCGCCGGGAGGAAGCCGGTTTGGGAGGCCCGAAGATGGGTCAATGAGTGCTCGTGGAAAGCCAGATCTCAGGGGATCCACAATCATGCCACCTCTCCGGCACCTGAGGCAACAAGGAAGCTGGTTAAGCAGCTGGGCAGGGATTGCGCTGGATAAGGAGGTGAAGAAGGTGAGAAGGGACCAGGTGGATGTGTGGGGCTCAGCTGGAAGTGGGCCAGAGCCCCAGCACAAGAGTGTGAAGGGTACACTGTCACTGTACAGACACCTAGCACAGTCCAGGAAGTTCTGCAGGGATGGTTCCACAAAGTACTGCTTAGGTTTAAGGACTAATAGCACAGAGACTACAATGCCAATGCTTTTCCTTTGTCAGGGTGGTAGCTTCTACCCAAGTCTGGCTCTACACAGCATCTGTCCCTCATGGAGTTCCATGGACCTGACTACGGGCCCTTGCAATGGCAGGGATGAGCCTCACGTTCTCAGGTCATTGGTGCTCAGATGATATAGTTGGGTCACTGCAGCAGGGGTTACAAGCTCATCTGAACCTATCAAAACACACACACTGCACAGCCGAGGCTGTATTCCTTTGCTAAGTGCATGACAAGGGTCACAGAGAACCTAATGGGACTCAAAGACTCCCCTTACAGAGGAAAAGAGCACTGAGGCGGCTTGGGCTGCCCTCAGGCCTGTGACCCACTGAGTGCTCTGCACTACATACCCAATATCCTTCCATCCAGGGGAGGGCTGCTGTCCCCTGGGTGGGGTGGGGGTAGGGCATGACGGGGACCTGAGGTCCTCCCCAACACTCAGCGCTCTCCTGGCTGTTCCACGTATGGCAGAACACAGAACATGGCTGTGTTTTCTCAGCCACTCAGCAACAATGGCCTCCTTCACCCCTAAGGAAGACACTGACGAAAGCTCTAAAATTAGAAAATGAGCTGGGGCTGACATCCACAGAACTAGTTCTGTGGCTGTCACCTTGCCAGCAGTACTCACCCGAAGGGGTCTAGGTCTTCTCCCCCGACAGTAAATGGGCCCAGGGGATCACACCTGAAACAAACAAGGGACAATTACTGCAAGTCCCTGAACAGCTGGGCGCCTGGGCTCCCAGAGGCTTGAAGCTGATGCCAGCGGAGTCACAAATGCACGCCCACGCATAGGAGGCAGGGAAGACACCCACCCGCAAGAGACCATAACACAAGGGTATTTTAGCACAGATTAACAGATTAACACTGATGGCAATTACAGAAGAAGGGATGAGCCAAAGCAAAGTTACGTAGAGGATGACAATCTGTATCAACAATGGTTACCCATACGTACACTGTGTTTTATTCGCACTTACCTCAAGTTCCTAAACTTTAAAAAATCAGAATGTTTACATCTGAAAAGTATTACTCTAAAGCTAAAACCCCAAACCCCAAAGCTGAGATTTACAAGACAGGCATGTGCTGGAAAGCTGATGATCCTCAGTGCATTACAATTAGCCTCACAGGGGGCCTCTACACTCTGGAACCTGGTTGTGCAGGTAGCCTGTTAGATTACCACAGGCCAAAACCTCAGCAATCTCCAAGATTTTCTCCTCTATTTTCCTTCACTGAGATGCCTAGGCTAGGAGCATAAACATCATGCATTCTGGAGGGCATTTCTGATTTATCTCAACACACACCAAGTATCATCGATCTCTTTGTCCTTTAGCTAAATGATTTTGTGCTTCAGTATCCAAAATATATCCACAAAGGACTTTAATGAGAAAGAGTGGACTCAGCCTAAATGGGGACCAGTCAGGTTCTCCATGGTTTAGCCTCTAGGTAGCCATGGAAACAATAGAAACAAGGTTTTGAGAATGCAGAAAGTACCCATGCCCTAGTGCTAAATGTTGAGCCGCGTGTGTGGGGGTGGGGTATGAGTGTGTATGGGCGGGGCGTGAGCACAGGGAGGAAACTAGGAAGCAGCACACTCTAGCCGCAACTGTGACAGGCACTTCTGGGGGTGGGTTTCTCTTTATACTTTTCACAAGGGATGTACACACAAATGTAATAACGTAAGAGAGATTCAGTATTTAAAAATGTGTGCTTGGAACCCTGGCAAACCACATAACCCTGACAGTTCTGGGGCACAGGCAGCTTCCTGCCAGAATAGAAGAGCCTGTTCAGCAGCAGCTAATCCAAGCTCACAGGTAGAGAACTGGGAAGAAACCCCAAAGTGTCTCTGCCCCCAACCAGTCGCACCTACTGGGCTGGAAACCAAGGCCAGGCTCCAAAGGAAGGAAGTGAATTGTTCCTGACCTAGGTTAGGTTGCCAAGACATGGTTCACAGAGCCAGACCCAGTTTCTGGTGCCCTTACTCCTCCCCAAACCTGGCCTTTCTGGAGACAAGCCAGATGGTGCCTGAGGGAAGCATCTTCCTAACTCTATGAAGTGCTTGGCCAGACCAGCAGCTGCAGGGGTTACTAGTGTCTGGGCAGATGTCTAGAGTAGAGCCTAACTTCTACTCTTCTTGGACCAGAGTGAGGATGAGAGAACAAACAGCAAAAAGGCTAGCAAGGTGGCTGCAAGGCTGTCCCAGCAAGTTACACACTTGAAACTGTCACAGCACATTCAGTAGGCTCTCAACAGTGTCACGGCTACCCGTGCATACTTGTGGGAACACATTCTGTACACACAGCTCCTTTAAAGCAAATGGGCCAGGTTCTGGTCTTCCTTTCCACAACTCCCTTAGCCAGTCCCCGTCCTAGATGTGCTCAATGGGGCTCCAGGGATGAAAAAAAAAATCACTTTCATACAAGACTCCTGAATTCAAGTCCTTACTCTTTTCTGGTGAAGAAGTGTTGACAAGATCTTCTGGATCTGTAATGGTCTCTCTTGTTCTTGTCCTCTAGCTAATGAGGCACGAATGACATTAGTTTCTTCCAAAGGTGCCCATGAGACACGCAGATGTGTTCGCACTTTTTAAGTAGATGAGGTGTGTGGCTCTCCCTACACACCTCATCTTACCACACCTCTGCAGCAGCCCTCTCAGTGTGTTTCTCATCCCTTGTCACAGAGGAGGACACAGGCCCATAGAGGCAGTTGTTTTTTGGTCAGTTGTGGGGCTTGAACTCTGGGCCTGGGCGCTGTCCCTCAGCTCTTCAGCTCAAGACTAGTGTTCTACCCCTTGAGCCACAGAGCCACTTCCGTTCTTCTGAGTGGTTTATTAGAGATAAAAGTCTCACGGACTTTCCTGCCTGGGCTGGCTGTGAACTGCTATCCTCAGATCTCAGCCTCCTCAGTAGCCAGGATTACAGGCGTGAGCCACCAGCACCCAGCTGGCAGTTTCTTATATGTCTTAATAAATGACAAGATGGAACTAGGCTCCACAGTGGCTCACACCTGTAATCCTAGCCACTCAGGAGGCTGAGATCTGAGGACTGTAGTTCAAAGCCAGCCCCAGCAGGAAAGTCTGTGAGATTTTTATCTCCAATTAACCACCAGAAAACCAGAAGTGGAAGAGGGGCTCAAAGTGGTAAAGCACTAGCCCTGAGCAAAAGAGCTCAGGGACAAAGCACAGGCCCTGAGTTCATGCCCCAAAACAAACAAGATAGGGGGGCTGGGAAGGTGGCTCAGTGGTAGAGTGCTTGCCTTGCATGCATGAGGCCCTGGGTTCAATTCCTCAGCACCACATAAGCAGAAAAAGCTGGAAGTTGGACTGAGGCTCAAGTGGTAGGTGCTAGTCTACAGCTGAAGAGCTCAGCAACAGCGCCCAGGCCCAGAGTTCAGGCCCCATGACCGACAAAAAAAAAACAAGAGAGGAATCATATCAAGGCCAGTCCAACTTCAAAAATCAAGCTATTTTAACTGGGCTGTGGAGACTGTTGAGCTTTATGTGATTATTGTTTAGATTTTGATGTCATTTTATTACTAGATTTCCTATTGCTCCCTCTCATTTTTATTTCCCCCTTCCCATTCCTCCATTTTAATATGTTGTGGTTTTTGCTATTTCTCTTTGCAATAGTTTTGTTGGTTGTGGTTTTTTGTTTTGTTTTTTTGTTTTTAGTGGCTGCTCAAGAGATTGCAAGTTATCAGTCTTCTTAGAAATAATCTTTAGCCACTTCAAGGGGAATGCAGGGACCTTATATATTCTCTGCTTCAGCTCTGACACACATTTTAGAGAACAGTCTATTATGCTTTTCATTTCTTTCACTCTTCTTCCATTCCTGATGCTTCCATCTTGTACCATTTCCCTTTTCCCTTCTGTCTGAAGAACACTTCTCTTTGAGAAGACTTACTAAATTCTCTTAAGCCTCTTTCAAAAAGGAGACAATCTTTAGAAATGAAGGTGAAATACTCACTGGAATCTGGGTTGAGGATTCTTTATTCTCTATACTTTAAAAAGGCTGTTTTACTTCTTTCTGGTTCCCATGGTTTCTGATGAAGAATTCATAACCATCCGAATATGTCATTTTTCCCTAGCTGCATTCAAAACTTTTCTTGGTCTTTAGTGTTCAACAGTTTATGAAATGTTTAGGACTTCATTTGTTGTTGTTGTTGGGTTTTTTTGGTAGGTAGTGGGGCTTGAACTCTGGGCCTGGGCACTGTCCCTCAATCCTTCAGCTCAAGGCTAGCACTCTACCACTTGAGCCACAGAGCCACTTCCAGCTTTTTTTTTTTCCTGCTTATGTGGTGCTGAGGAATCAAATCCAGGGCCTCATGCATGTGAGGCAAGCACTCTGCCACTGAGCCACCTTCCCAGCCTCCAAATTTATCTTATTTAGGATTTGCTAGGCTTCCTGGATCTGTTGGCTGTTTTGTTTTTGCAAGATGGAAGGAGTTTCCAGTCATTATTTTCTTCCATCATTTCTTCTGTATTGTATTCTCCTTTTCTTCTTGGACTCCAATGGCCCCAGAGTTAAGACCTTTTACAATTGTTTCCCAGGTGCTAAGAATTTTAAATCCTCTTTTCTCTCTTGTTCAATTGGATAGTTTGTTAATTTCTAAGTTAATTCTTCAGTCAAATAAATTCTATTAATCATTGAGATTTAATCTTAATTCAAATTCTTAATTCAAATTCATTTTGTATATTTGTGGAGACTTTTTATCATTCCAGTCGTTTCAAGATTGGCAGGCTGAGAGTCATGGAGTCACAGCTGGAGAGTCATAGCTTGAGCCAGGAATCCTAGCTACATGGCAAGCAGAGAGTAGGATTGCAATTCAAGGGCAGCCCAAGCAAAAACACAGATACT